>NW_027223753.1:25103703-26312037 GCF_028538775.1 Myotis yumanensis | reverse complement strand
CCAGCCAGTCCGTCTTGTCACACGTCAGGAAGAACTGGGAGCCGTTGGTGTTCGGGCCGGAGTTGGCCATGGAGAGCAGGCCTGGGGGGGAACGAGCAGTCAGTCCCTCCACCCGGCTCCCTCAGCCAGGCCCACGCTGGGACGGACAGACCATGCGATGTCTTTCTTCCCCTCAACTGACGGCAGTGCAACGGTGAGCAGGGTTTCAACCACTTTATACGGATTTAACCCTCCATTCACTCAACAAACACTTCCTGTCTACTTTGTAACCAGGCCTGTGCTGAGCCTGGGGGCACGGTCCCAGCTCCGGGGGAGCTCAGTCTAGTGGAAAAGCGTCACGAAAAGAGAGCTGTGCCGACAGCCATGACAGAGTGAGGCCGGGGACACAGACACCTGTGCAGGGACCGGACGCAGAGGCAGCCACATGGGGACCGTGTGTGTGTGCATGTGCACGCGTGTGTGACGTATGCTGGTGCACTGTCATGGAAGGCTCCCTGGAGGAGGGGCCATCTGAGTGTGTCTAAGAGGCCCAGGTTGGTGGGCTGAGGGCGTGTGGCACCAGGCGCTGCAGCTGGTGCGTGGTGGTGAGAAAGCCGCTCTGCCCGCTGGGCCTCGGCACGGTGCCCCTGTGGATGGACCTTGTCCCACCCCACTCTTAATGCAGAGCAGGGTGTTGCACATCTAACAGACCAGCCTGCGAATGTTTTAAATATTCAAGTATTGATTGTGTGTTTCTGATGTGTCAGCCGCTTTCCAGACACTGTGGTGAAAGAAGGCCCGCTCTAGCCAGGCGAACCCTTTCCCCTATTCACTAGCAGGGTCTCCTCCAGCCCCGACCCCTGACCAGAACCACAGCGACATCCCATCCCGCACAGGCATCCTGCCAGGCCCGGGCCCCTCAGCACAGCCCCTAATCAGGTCCCACCTGGTCCCGTGTGCTTGAGGATGAAGTTCTCATCATCGAACTTCCTCCCGTAGATGGACTTGCCCCCGGTGCCGTTGTGGTTGGTGAAATCGCCACCCTGGCACATGAACTGGGGGATGATGCGGTGGAAGCTGCTCCCCTTGAAGCCAAAGCCCTTCTCGTGGGTGCACAGGCAACGGAAATTCTCTGGGGTTGAGACAGGAAAAGGTGCTCAGATTAAAACACAAGCAAACAAAACCTCCCTGTAACTAGACTGAAAACTCTATTTTTAAAAATTTCCACTCTGTTTTGTGATACTAACATCTTAAAGGACTACAGGGGATTCTACCAGAGAGGGAGGAGTACATGAATTCTAGCTCCACTCCACTCTAAACCGTTGTCAAAGTAATTTTTTTAAAAGAAAAACCAAACAGGATCTTAGAAGAAAACAGAGGGGCAAATCTTTGTGACTTTGGATTTGGCAATTGTTTCTTAAATACGACACCAAAAGCATTGATAAAAGAAAAAATATATAAATTAGACCTCATCAAAATTAAAAACTTATATGCATCAAAGGACACTCTTAAGAGTGAAAAGGTCATTCATAGAATGGGAGAAAATATTTGCAAATCATATCTGATAAGGGGTTTAATATTCAGTATATGTAACTAATTCCTACAACTCAACAAAAGACTGGAATAGACATTTCTCCAAAGAAGATAGACAAATAACCAATAAAGCACATGAAAAGATGCTCAACATTAGTCATCAGGGAAATGTAGATCAAAACCATAATGAGATTGCCTGGCCGGCGTGGCTCGGTGGTTGAACATTGGCATATGAACCAGGAGGTCATGGTTCGATTCCCAGTCAGGACACATGCCCAGGTTGCAGGCCCAGTAGGTGATGTGCAGAAGGCAGCCCATCAATGATTCTCTCTATTCATTGATGTTTCTATCTCTCCCTTTCCACTCCTCTCTGAAATCCATCAATATATATATAATATTATTATTATATCTGTCTTTATTCCAACAGAGTCATACAATACAATTTTTTAAAATATATATTTTTATTGATTTCAGAGAGGAAGGGAGAGGGAGAGAGAGATAGAAACGTCAATGATGAGAGAGAATCATTGATTGGCTGCCTCCTGGATCGAGCCCGCAACCTGAGCATGTGCCCTGACCGGGTATCGAACTGTGACCTCCTAGTTCACAGGTCAACACTCAACCACTGTGCTATGCTGGTTGGGCCATACAATATAATTTTTAAAAATATATATATTTTAAAAACCATAATGAACCCTAGCCAGTTTGCTTCAGTGGATAGAGAGTCGGCCTATGGACAGAAGGGTCCTGGGTTCAATTCCAGTCAAGGGCATGTACCTCGGCTGCAGGCTCCTCCCTGGCCCAGGCCCTGGTCAGGGTGCATGCAGGAGGCAACCAATCGATGTGTTTCTCTCACATTGATGTTTCTCTGTCTTTCCCTCTTTCTTCCACTCTCTCTAAAATCAATGGGAAAATATCCTCGGTTGAAGATTACAAACAAAAAACAAAACCATAATGAGACCCCATTTTACATCTACTAGGATGGCTGTGATAAACAAAAATAACAAATGCTGGCGAGGATGTGGGGGAATTGGAACGCTTATACACTGCTGGCGAAATGTAAGTGGTGCAGCTGCTACAGAAGATAGCTTGAAGTTCCTCAAAAAGTTAAACATAATATTACCTTATGACCCAGCATTTCTACTCTTAAGTGTATACCCAAAAGAACGGAAAACAAGGATTTAAACACGTATGTTATTATGAATGTTTATACCAGCATTATTCACAATAGCCAGAAAGTGAAAGCAATGTTCAAGTGTCCATCAGCAAATGAATGGATAAACAGAATGTGGTCTATCCACACGATGGAATATTGTTTGGTCATAAAAATGAATGAAGTATTGATCTGTGCTATGACCCAGATGACATTTTAAAATGTTATGCTCAGTGAAATAAGCCAGACATAAAGGACAACTACTATATGATTCATTTATATAAAATATCTCAGGTAGGCAAATGCAGAAAGAAAGTAGATTAGGTTTCCAGGAGCTGGGGGGAGAAGTGCATAGAGAGTTACTGTCCAGTGGGTACAGAGTTTCTGTTTGGGGTAATAAAAAAATTGAAAATAGATACTGGTGATGGTTGTACACACTGTGAATACAATTAATGCCACTGAATTATATACTTAAAAAATGGATAAAAATGGATAAAGTGAAGGGGAAAAAAGGAGACAACAGCAACAAAAAATTTTGAAAACTTAAAAACAAAAAGAAGAGTCATAACTGGTATAACAGACCTAAAAAAGTTGAATCTTAAGCTGGTCAAGCCAAGAAGCAACTCAGTTTATGTTGCACAAACACCAAAAGCTCAGATAAGAGGGCAAAGGTAGATGTAACAAACAGTAAGTCTGGTTAAAAGCCTGTTTAAATAGCCAAGACCTGGAAACAACCTAAGTATCTTTTGATAGATGACTAGATAAAGATGTGGCCATAAAAAATGATGAAATATTGCCATTTGTGACAACATGGATAGATCTTGAAAGTATCACGCTAAGTGAAATAAGTTAGAAAAGGCAAGAACCATTTGATTTTAACTCATATGTGGGATATAAAAAAGCAACAAACATAAAAACAAAACAAACTCACAGACACAGATAACAGTTAGGGTTACCAGAGGGTGAGAGGGGTCGGGTGAGGATGAACAGCATAAACGGGGGCATAAAAATGGTGATGGAAGGAGACCTGACTTGGGGTGGGGAGCACACAACGCAATATACAGATGTATTATAGAATCGTAAACCCGAAACTTATAACATGCATGACATAACCACAGGGTGCTATAAAAAAGAACATTTAGAAAGTTACAGAGAGAAGTGAGAGAAACCAGAGGGGACAAAAGCAAAGAAAATAATTCGAGGAAATATTCCCAAGCCAAAGGATAAAACAGACTGTGCTGACTGGTAAGTGTGGGATGCAGAACAATTCTCCCCAAGGGTGCCCGTGCCCCAGTCGCTGGAACCTGAGCTATGCTGGGGCAGAGGCTCTCTGCATGGGACTAAGGGTATGGACCGTGAGGTGGGAGAGCAGCCCGGTGGGCCTAATAAATCATGAGCCTATAACCGAAGCTTTCCCAGCTGAAGTCACGAAGAAAGAAACACCAAAAGCTCAACATGAGACTGATCCGCCACGGCTGGCTCTGAAGGTGGAGCAAGGGGCCGCCAGCCTCTAGAAGCCAGAACAGCCCCAGCGACAGCCCGCTGGGAAATGGGCACCTCCGTCCTCCAGACGCAGGACACTAAATTCTGCCAACAACCTGATGTCCCTGGGAACAGCTCCTCCCCTAAGACTTCAGTAAGGAAGGCAGCAGCCTGGCTGCCACCTTCATTTAGCCCAATGAGACCCACGCCGGATTCTGCAAGGCAATACTTTGGTGTTCTTGTAAGCTGCTAAGTCTGTGCTAAGTTGTTGCAGCAGCAAAAGAAACCTAATACAGTAGGACCCACAAAAAGTCAGCATGACAGATAAAAGGAAATAAATCCGAAAGCACACGGTTTCTGAGTACGGGATAAACAGACCCTCCAAGGCGCTAGACCAGCATTATCGAACAGTTCTTCAGCACTTGGCTAGTGTAATTTAATTTAAATGGTCACATGTGGCTAGCGGCCTCCATATTGAACAGCATAGCTCTAGATAGAAAAAAGAAAGAGGTTTGTACAAAGGACCAAGCGTCAGAATGGCATTAGCCTTCTCTAGAATCCTACACCTACCTATCAATCAAGTGGGAAGGCACATTTTTTCAGATGTCAGTCTCCAAGAAGTTACCTCCCAAGTGCTTTTCTGCAGAAGCTGCAAAGTATGTCCTCTACTGAGACGAGGGAATAACCAAAGAAGAAGACAACTGAGGTGGCAACATAAGAGATGAGAGATCCCAGGACAATAGCAGTGAGAAGGCCTGGAAAGCAGCCCATCCAGGCTAAAGCAGCCACAAGGCTCAAGGCGGAGCTACTACAAGAAAGCGAAATTGACAGAGTATCTGATGTGTTTGAACATGATGAGCGATTTATAAAGGCAGGAGAATCTGGGACAGAATCAGGAAGAAATGCATAGAAGACTAAGCAAATGAGAAAGCAAGACAATTATGAATTCCGGGAAAAACAAAATGCTATGTATAAAAGAAGTTATCACCATTTGATGCTTACTTACATAGTTAAAATAACCTAAGACCTAACCAAAATTATGGTAACTATACAAGGAAGACAAAGAGATAGGAAAGATGATTTTATTTTATTTTCATTTTTAAATATGTTTTCATTGGTTTTAGAGAGGAAAAGAGGAGAGAGAGAAAAAAACACACACATCGATGTGAGAAACACTGATAGGTTGCCTCCCATATGTGCCCTGACTGGGCTTCGAACCCACCACCTTTTGGTGTATGGGACGATGCTCCAACCAACTGAGCAACCTGGCCAGGGCTATGTTTACTTATATATATATTTTTAAAGTATTACAAAAGAGTAAACCAGCACTTGTAAAGCTTCAAAAACGCTACCCACACTATCTGTTACTAGATTTCCGGATCCACTACTCAGGTCAGAAACAATGTCAAGGGCACCCGAACTGAGGCCCCAGAGAACCTTGGGAAGGCTCACTGCCCAGCCAGCAGCTTCCTACAGTCCCGACCGGAGCCTGCTCACCTGCCGTCATGGGAACGACGTCTGAGCGCAGGAGTATCTGGATGCGGCCGGCTGGCTTGTTCCCAATCTTGATGTCCATGTACACCTGAGGGTTCGACCGGGCCTTTTTGGCAGTGGGCTCTCCCTGGTGGAGAAGAAACCACTAGGTTAGAGAGAACTCCCTGAGCAGGGCAGCGAGAAGTCTTCTGCATACACACCCAGAACCCAAGTGCAGAGTGCAGGCTGGAGTGAGGTGCCGACAGGGGAGGCCTGGGCCCTGCTGGGGCTGCAGGAGGCAGAGGCCATGCCAGCACGGAGCTGGACATCAGTGACAGACCTCCAGCCCACAGGCACGTTATCTCATCACACTGGGCCTCAGACAGAGGCCTGCTTCACTCTCCCTGAAGTCACGTATAACACTGTTCTGGCCCAACACAACTCTCAACACCTTCAAACACCAGCTCCAGCCCGCTCACCTCACTCCAGTTAAACAGACCCTTTTATGTAGCACCATCCCCTCCTTCTATGCTTAGTTATGTGCAGCCAAAGGCTGGCTACCGAGGAAGCAAGGAGGGCAGCCCTCTGGCTTGGGCCTAAGTGCTCAGAGACAATGGAAGAGGTGGAGGGGGCCTTGCCTTATCCCCAAGTAGACAAAGCTAAGCAGAGGACAAGGAGACATTTAACACAGCCATCATATCTGTTCCAAAGAGAGAAGTCAAAGATTCATAACGTGTCTGTGGTTCAGTTTAACAAATGTACTGAAGATACTATTTCTATCATTTGCTGCTAACAGCAGTAGCGGCAAATACTCACATACTCACTTGCCACGTACAGAATACTATTCTAAACGTCTTATGTATATCAGCTCATTTAATACTCAGAACCACCCTAGGTCGGGACCACTACTATCCCCATTTTATAGATGGGGAAACCGAGGCACACTGAAGTTCAGTCACTTGCCCAAGATCACAGAGGTGGTAAGCAGTACAGCTGGAATTCAAACCGAAGCACTCACACAACCCGCCCAGTCCATGCTCTGAATCACATCACCCCACCTGATGTAGTTATTAACAAGATGCATAATACAAGGCCCCTATCCTCACAGAGTTTGCTGCTTAGAAAGAGAAAGGCAACAAGCACTTGAGTAGCCTGTACAAAAGCAGAGACATAGAGGGAAATACAAAGCCTGGTGTTACCATGTGGGGACTGCAGTGTGGAGAGGGGAGGGGGCAGGGGCAGGGGCAAGAACTTGGAGAGTCCCTCTTGGCCTTTACCTCGAGGGACAGATGATGGGGAGTCAGAAAAGATATCAGTAGGAGAGTTAGATGATGGGTCTTGTGCTTTAAAAAGATCATTCTAGCCGTCTTTAGGAAAGACTGGAGGAGAGCAGGATTCTAGCCAGAGAGTAGTTAGGGAGCTGCTGTAATTATCCAAATGAGATGAGAGGCTAAATCAGGACGATGGAACAATCAGGGAGGGGGATTCAAGGGAGACGTAAGAGAAAAACTAGCAGAATGTGATGATATGTTGTCTCTATTTTAAAGAGGGGTCTAGATGATCTACGGGTATTGCACTGGCTGCGAGGGCCATTCATATGCTCTGCTTTGTATCCAAACTTCTGGCCTGGGTCAACGTGTGGATGGATGGTGGCACGTTAACAAGCTTGAGAATACAGGAAGAACAGGATAGAGAAGGGAGAGCACCTGTTCTGGCAATCTGAAGCTGCCTGTGCGCTTTGAAGCACAATGTCTAAAGCTCAACACTAGAAACAGACCGGGGAGTCAGCAGCACCAGAGAGGCTTCGAAAATCAGACTGGCTGCCACTATTTTGGCCGAAAGAAGAGAGTGATGCCATGAGCCAAGAAAGAAGCAACATTCACGAGGGAGGAAAGGCCTGAGAAGCAATGATCAGAGAGAGGTATGCTGAGAGAGAGGTATGCAAGTGCCTCGGCGGGTCTCTGAGGGAGCGAGAGCCTCAGACCTGTGAAGGTGGTACCACTACCATCCTCACTCTCCTGTGTCAGGACAGGACCAGGAATACCGTGGACCCGTTGAAGGAGGAGGGCTGACCAGGAGGAGCACTCACTACCCTTCCTCACGGGGGGGAGGGGGGCCTTCCTCCTCGTCAGCTGCCAATCACAAATCAGTACCTAAACTAGCTAAGAAGCTGACAAGTTCATTGCCCAGAGCACAAGGATGAGGCTTAAAGCCTCTCTCGTTAGTTCCCTCAATAGTGCCTTCACCGAAGTACTAGAGGTCCCTTTCATCCTCTCTACTTGTGAATATATATTTTCAAGTTTCCGTAAAACTTTAAAAGAAGGCTCCTGTGGAAGCACCGGCCTCCCCTCCAGAAGCGCGCCTTCCTCTCACCTCTTGTGCTTCTGCTTTGGGGGGCTCCGACCCCTCTTCCTCTTTATTCTCTTCCAGAGTCTTCCCAGAGAACTTCTTCAACCAGTCATCATCTGACCAAACTGAAGGGAAAGAATCAAACAAATGTCAAGAGAGTCAAGCTCGTCCTAGCCGGTTTGGCTCCGTGGGTAGAGTGTCAGCTCATAGACTGAAGGGTCCCAGGTTCGATTCCAGTCAGGAGCACGTACCTCGGTTGCAGGCTTGATCCCTGACCCTGATTGGGGCACATGCAACCAATGTGCCTCTCTCACATCGATGTTTCTTTCTCTGTCTCTCCCTCTCCCTTCCACTCAAAAATCAATGGAAAATATCTTCGGGAGAGGATTAACAACAACAACAAAAGAGATCCCAGCTATGAGCCCACTGCTAAGTAGCTGCTTTGGTCAGCGAAGTGGAACATACTCTGTGGCCCTCTCAGCCACAGATTCCGCCTGGGGAACTCCCAAGGTAAGACAAGTTCCCACTGGGAGTGTCAGCCCTGAGGTCTAGTGCTCAGCAGGGCTAAGGGACAAAGCCATGTCAAAGGGAAAAGTGTAGTCTTGCCAGGTCTGCCCTTGGTGGAACACCCCAGGAACAAGAAAACGGGGGAAGAGAAGGGAGCAGGCAGGGTTTCTCCATAATGGAAACAATTACCCTGAGAAGCTCAAACTCTTATTCCCCACAAAAGTGGCGCATGCCCTTCAGCTACTCCTGTTCACCAGAAGTGCACTCAGCACCCATTTCCAGGTAACAGGGATAAAAACGCAACTAGGGCCACACTGGAGGACATGATGGGGAACCTGTGGTGGCCCCCTCACCTGGTCTGGAAGAGCCTTCCTTAATCCTCATTGGTTTGGCCAAATTGACGCGAATCGTCCGTCCAAAGAGTTCAGATTCATTCTGAAAAGATGGAAAATTCAGCTGCTTAAACTCTGTTAAGGTAAAAGAGTCAGACAGGTTTTCCATGTGCATCTTCAGATCTTTGAGGCATGCTCCAATTTGTTCTCCCCGAACCCCTGAGCTCCTACCAGCAAGCTCTGCACCCACCACAAAGCAGCCCTTGGGTTGCAGGGAGATGTCTCCCTGGAGCCAGCCCACACCTTCCTTGAAACGCCAGCAAAGAACTGTGCTACCAACAGTAACTCCGGGCTCAGCGTTATGAGGGTAAATGCGGTTTCTAAGTACCTGAGTTCACCTTCAAAAGGCAAGATCAGCTTTGAAATGGGGAGAAATGATCTCTCTCTGATAATTGAGGAATATGTTCGGCAAACGGGTAACAGAGACCAGGAATAAAGGAGAACCTTACTATCCAAAGATAACTGGTACCAGGAAAGGACACTTAATGTGAGTCCATTTAGAGCAGTGAAGAAAATTTTTATCATAAAAAGAAAAAAAGGTGTGACTCGGACTTTACTGTGATGAAACTAAAAATAATGAAAATAAATTTCTTATAGTTCAAATTCAGGTTTAACTATGCACGGATTTGCAGAACACATATGCAGCGGGTGCTGATTAATTTGCAGTATATTTTCCAACAAAATTCTAAACCACAGGATGATAGGACACCTCTGCACTGCGTATCTGACATTAAAAGCACAGGGATCTCAAAGAGCGCACAGAAACTCAAGAACTTCATCATTTTCCCCAAGGACCGCTCCAGGACATTCAAATCATTTGCATCAGCAGCACACCCCATTATTATCCTGATTGAATTTCTCCGATCAATTGTTAACTGGTCTAACGCTTCATGGAATCCTGCCTCTTTTGCAAAATATGCAACTTCACTGTGCAGTCAGATTGCGTAGTGTTTGCAATTTATTACCCTGGACATGGGGTAGTCGGTAAGAGATCGGCCAATAAGGATGATTAGTATTTATGTTATTGTTAATGGGGAAGATATTTGAGTGAGGATTAACCTTGTAAGTGATTAATTCACAGCGAATATTTTCATATGACGACAGTTTTTACTTCCTCATGCAACCTTATAACTTTGGAGATTCAGCAAACCAATATATAAACAAGGAGCCCTCTGTGCCACCAAAACCAACTTCAGTAAGAGTGAAGACTCCCGGCCATACCATGTTGTCGATGGCTGCTGCAGCATCCTGTCAAGAAAAGACAAAGTACAAGTTTAGCTTCTTGTGGTGTCTAAACATATACTCAGTAGCAAAAATAACCCCCACAAAAAATCACAACAGGAAAAAGTCACCCCTCTAGTCCCTGCCTAGGTGGCATGTGTGTCTGACAAAGAGCGCTTCCTGGCTGACTCTGGTGCTGGTGGTGCAGCCATTTGCCATCTGGTGGAAGGCATAAGAAATAACCACAGCGCTGCCAGGCGAGGAGGCCCAATGAGCGGGGCTGCAGGAGCTCTGCAGAGCAAGAGGGGGAGCTGGCTGGTGTGCCCTGTTAACCACAGTCTACGATTTGACTAAGTGAGGGAAGTGTTTCTTCAAACAGCACTTCTGTCCTCTGGAAGCATCAGCACGAGGCCCAGAAACCTAACCAAAAGGAGCACAGCTCCCTCTGTAATCAGTAATAACACGAAGATGAAACATGGTTAACGGAATTTTCTCACCTCTGCCAACTCAAATTCAACAAAAGCAAATCCTCGGTGCTTTTCTGAAAAAAGGGAAAACAAAAACAAGTAATTACCCTTTAGGGCAAGGGGAAGATGATCACGAGGAAAGTGAAGCCAGTTACAAGCCATATCCAGACATTAGAAATTCCCCCAGATCCCTATTTCAGAAGAAGAAATCTCATTCTTTAATTTTTCCTAGTTTAAACATTTCAAGCTATATTACACGTTGCTTTTTTAGTGAACATGGCTCAATAATGAACTATACTTTTAATCTTTAAAATAAGTATTCCAATTTTTCTACCAAAGACAAATTAAAACCTTAACCTTTGCATGCAAGGCAACTAGAAAAATGAAGCCATTTACTAGTAAACTATTCATTCCAACTATATATTTTGAGCATCAACTGTACATAAAGCATGAACCTGGATAAGGACACTCATACTTTATCCTCAGGAAAATGCTGATCTATCTAGAAAGGCCAAGCATAGCAGGGTAAATTTAATTGACCAACTAACTTTAGAGAATCAATAGAGCCTTATTGTTTTTTACAGTTAAAGATCCCAGGCCCAGAGAATTTAAAGACCTTGCTTAACAACCATGCAGGGTCGATGACAGAGCTGGCCTAAAACTCCAATCTTCAAAATAGAAAACTGAACTGTAACTGCGATATCTATTGAAGGAAAACTTACCCAGGTGCACAGAGGCTAGGCCCCCATTGTTAGGGCAAGGATGCCCTGTTTATAGCACAGCTGCCAAGATGGGAGCAGCTGTGGCGGGGTCCCCAGTAGATATTTTGAAACAACATTCAGGTCCACTTTGAGCCCATGTAGCTCAAAATCTATCTTCCTACTGGGCTACTGAAAATTGTTTTATCTCAAATCCAATAGATGGGACTCTGCAGAGTTATGTTACAGTTCACAACCACAAGCCTCAGAACATTCCTTCTGCATCAAGATCACTGCCATGCTACCCTACTGAGGCACCCTCCAGAACTTTCCTACATACCAACCATATCATATACTGTGACAGGACTTAAAAAAAATTTTTTTAAGTTATTTTCTCAGTAGGATTCTGACCATAAGAGACACTAAAAGGACTCACCTGTTTCATAATCCAGAGGAATCTGAATATCTGTGATATCTCCAAAAGGGATAAAAGCTGCATGAAGAACTTTGTCATCCACCTCCTCTGCAAGTCCACCTGCAAAGAAGCCAAGGGCCTTCTGAGCCACTGAACTTTATTCTCTTGAGAAGTCCCTGCAGCCCAGGTAGCATCCAGTCCTTCGGGTACATAAGTACTCCTTTCAACTGCTCCGTCACCCACACTTATAAATCACACTGCTCTCTTCACCCTTCTTGCAGGCCCTCACCGAGTCCCAGAATTATTGCAATAGCGTCTTAATTGATTTTCCTCTCCTCCACAGAGCTAACTGGACAGATCCTGGGAATGTGCAGATTTTAACCCATTGCTTCCCTGCTTAAACTCCTCCAAAGGTTTCCTACTGTCCTCAGGATAAAGTACAAACTCTTCAGCAGGCTTTTCATAACTGGAGCCCTCCCCACCTCTTCAGCTCTTCCCTCTCTGCTTCCCCAACTCTCTGGGTTCCTCTCTGGGTTCCCTAAAATGACCCACCTGCTCACAAGTGTAAGGCTATTTCACACTTTTGGGCTTTTGCTCTTGCTGCTCCCTTTCAGTAAATACACTTGCCCCTATTTTGACCGTCTGGCTGAAACCGGATCATCAGCGCCAGCATCACGGCATCTTGAAAGTTTGCTCTCACCTCTCCAGACGGAGGGATCATTGCTCCCCGTACCCAGACCCATGTCATCGATGTCCGTCCCCACCAAAGCACCCATCAAACTGTGCTACTGAAGTTATTCTCACTTCTACCTGGCTAGTCTGAGGACCCCTTCCTTGGGGGCCTGGGTTGAGCCCCCGTTGCAAGCGAGAGTTGGTCAAATGAATGGGCGCGAGCATCTGGAGGCCCATAATATTCCTCTACCAAACCTCCGGGTCCAGAAGGTAGAGGGGTTCCTGTTAGGGGTTGGCGGGCTTGGAAGGGAACCAGAAAGGTCTTTACGTCTCGGGCTAACACCTGAAGCAAAGCAGTACCGCCATAGATCCCTCCTAGACAGCTCCTCGCCGCCCCCCGCGTCTGGGCCCGCGCCCAGACCCCGCCGGGTGCCCGCGGCTGCTCACCCACGTACAGCACACGCTTGGTAGTGGCCATCTTGCTCCCGCGCTCTTCCTCCGGAAGCCGGCGCCCGGCCCGCCCCCTTCCCAGGCCCCGCCCCGCGTCTCGGCGCTCCCAAGCCCCGCCCCTCCGCTCGGCCCCGCCCCGCATCTTGGCGCTCGCAGGCCCCGCCCACTCCAAGCGGCCCAGTCCCGTGCCTCAGGGCTCGCAGGCCCCGCCCCTCGCTCGGCCCCGCCCCGCGTCTTGGCGCTCGGCCCCGCCCCGCCCCGCCCCGCCCCGCCCACTCCGCGCGGCTGGTGCTGCCTCCGGCTCCTGGGAAAGGTCTGGCGCCGTGGGAGGTGCCCCCGGGTGGGAGAAGCTGCGTGGTCCGGGCGCGCCGGGTGCTCAGTGCTGCTGGAAACAATCCTGGGCCCAACCCGTCCGGGTCCGCAAATAATAAACTACTACAAATACACTACGGTCCGTGGGCCATCCCTGGACAACCTGCAAGCTAGGGCTGGTTTTTACATTTTCAAATACTCGAGAAAAACATTAAAACAAGAATAGCTCGTGACACATGAAAATGTATAAAATTCAATTTTCAGTATCCAGAAATAAGGTTTATGGGAACACAGTCGTGCTCATTCCTAAAAGTATTGTCTGGCTGCTTTCACACTACAAGGGCAAGAGACCTATGGCCCCCACTTGGCTCTCTAGGAGAAAAGTGTGCGGACTCTTGGTATAAACGAGCTAAAACATAAGTCACAGATGGACATGTGGTAGAAAACTATGGGGCCACCTGTTGTAGATAGAGCAGTGGGTTGCGACTTCCCTGAAGTCACATTTAAGCTGAAACCTAGAAAGAGGAGGAAGCAGGGGCAAGGATTTCAGGGAGAGGAGGCAGCTACTGCGCACTCAGGGAACCAAAGGCCAGGACGTGGGGCACAGACATCTGGCAGGAAAGGTGGGCAGGAGCCACACCGTGCAGGGCCCTGTAAGCCATGTGGAGGATTTGGGAGCCTAAGAAGATACCAAACGTAACTGGGGGAGTTCATGGTCACACTTATGTTCTAAAATGTGCTCTCTGGAGGGAGTCAATGGGAGGGCAGGGAGGGGACATATGTAATATGTTCAACAATAAAGAATTATTTTAAAATGAATGAATGAATGAATGAATGAATGAATGAAATGTGCTCTCTCTGACCACTGCCCAGAATGGATAGGGCTGAGCCATGAAGATCAGGAGGTAGATGCAGAAAACTAAGGAAGAATTGATGGTGGCTTTCTCCCTCCAGTCCTAACCTGATCAAAGTCAGGACAGTTCAATACCTGAATGCTACCATTCAGAATGCTAGGGGCAGAGAAGGGTCAGCAACAGTCTGAGCAAATTCAGTCCTCTGAGAGAGGAGTGGTGGGAATATAAAGCAACCATATAAATTCTCGTATGTATATATTCAGATATATAATAAAATGCAATATGATCAGAAGGAGGAGGTGAAATGGACACCTGCTCTGTGTCAGGCCTAGTGCTAGACAACTATTCACAGACATGTAGTCCTCACAGACTTTTTCAGGTACAGATTACCATCCCATTTGACCCACCACACCCAATGAGCTCAAATAATTTGCTCACATTAGCAAATAATGACTGAGTATTGAATGTACTTATTGAATATACAAAACTGCAATAACTGACTTCAGTGGCACAGCTCTTTTCTAAAGACTACATTATCCCTTTCAGAGGGATTCCCAAGAGTGACTGGTCCAAAGGGGATGCCTATCAAAGCAGTTATCATTATTATAACCATCCTATCTCTCTCATAAAATGTTCCAGAAACATTAGATGTTCCTAGATGTCAATTTCTAGATGATTCTTTGAGGTCAGTGATGATCTCAAGCCTAAAAGCAGGTTCCTGAGGCTATAGAAAAAAATTTTTTTTTAAATCCATTAAGTTTTGGAAATTCCATCTTTAGAGACTGTTAAGTAGGTGAAACGAGTGGGGGAGTGGGGCACATGGGCTTCTGAAGGGAGCAGTTAGACATCATGATCACAGTACAATTTGTATCTATTTTTTAAAAATCCCCTTCTCTCCTACTAGAGAAAGCATTTTGGGAGCAGAGACCTTGTCAGTTTACCACTGTAGCTCCAGCCCACGCTGCACAATTCCTTGGCATTTAGTGGAGTGTTAATATCTGATGAATGAAGCAGAGAAAAGCTTCTTTCAAATAATGTTGAAATGGAAAACTCTATTAATAGCACATTGGGTGCCTGATCCTCCTTTGCAGAGGCTGAATCACAGGACGTGGGCTGCCATTACGGGAGGTGCATTTATGTGGGGAGCAGCCCAAGGAGCATGAGCAGGTACTATGTGCTGCAGCAGTGGAAACCCCTAAAGAAAAGAACAAGCCAAATTAAAGCCCATCACTCAGCAACCACAGTCTCCAGGAGTCCTCCTTCCTTGGACTCAGCGGTTATACCCTGGAGACTGTTGGGGGGATGAGAAGGTAAGACATTCTCTCTGCTAGCCAGGGACACTTTGCTCCACTGGTGACAGGAGAAACTGATGTCCAGTCTGCCAGAGCCTAGAGCAGCCGTGGGCAAACTACGGCCCGCGGGCTGGATCCGGCCTGTTTGAAATGAATAAAACTAAAAAAAAAAAAAAGACCGTACCCTTTTATGTAATGATGTTTACTTTGAATTTATATTAGTTCACACAAACACTCCATCCATGCTTTTGTTCCGGCCCTCCGGTCCAGTTTAAGAACCCATTGTGGCCCTGGAGTCAAAAAGTTTGCCCACCCCTGGCCTAGAGCCTGTGGCCACTTTTCCTGCCTTTCACTATCTTATCACAGCACTGGATTCACCAATGACCTAGACTCCAGTCCTAGCTATGGCAGGTTCCAAATTCTCAGACAGTGGTTCTGAACTTGAGCAGGCATCAGAATCATCGGGGGGCGGGGGGGGGGGGGGGGGGGGGCGGGGTGTTATTAAAACACAGATTTCTGGCCTCCACTCCCAGAGTTGCTGATTTAGTAGGTCCAGGGTGGAACTGGGAACTAGGGACACTGAAGCTGCTGGCTGGGGAGGCACACTTTGAGAACCACTTTTTCCAAGAAAAGTTAGGACCTATCAGTATAGCCAGGACAGTGTTGCTCAGTGGTTGAGCATCAACCCATGAACCAGGAGGTCACGGTTCAATTCCCTGTCAGGGCACATGCCTGGGTCGCCAGCTCGATTGCCAGTAGAGGGGCGTGCAGGAGGCAGCCAATCAATGATTCTCTCTCATCATTGGTATTTCTATCTCTCCCTTCCTTTTTGAAATACATTTAAAAAAAAAACATTTAAAAAATCTAAAAAAAAAAAAGAGCAGGTCAGTATAAGCAATCTATTATGGGTACAAAGAACAAAGAGGTGTGTTGTCTGTAAAAAGTTTCCAAACAACAATAAGACAACTAGAAAATTGATCATATTATATCATCATCATCATGCACAGGCAACTCTGAACAATATGAATTACAAAATACTCTTCCTGGAAAAAACTTTCAATGGTCAAAGTTGAAATAAGTCCTGTGACTACTCTGGAATATGGTTCAAATTAGCAGATTTTTATCACTTAGTCTTTATAAATATTGTATTCTCTATAAAAGCTAATTTTGGACTCTATTTATGCAGTCAGTCTCCAACACCCTTAGACTCAGCTACATACAAATATTTGTAGAGGAAGTTCCTGGTGGTTCAGAATGGTTTGAGCTCCTTCAAACTCAGTTTGGGCACAATTTGTGTTTAACCCTTCTGTTACTACAGATTCCTGCATTTAAACAGTATATATATATATATATATATATATATATATATATATATATATATCATATGTGATTTTTCTTTTGTATGTAATTTTCCTTTTCTAAGTTATCTTTTTATTTTTGCAGTGAGGTTTTAAATATATTTTTATTTATTTCAGAGAGGAAGGGAGGGGGGAGAGAGAGAGAGAGAGAGAGAGAGACAAACATCAATGATGAGAATAATTGATCGGCTGCCTCCTGCACGCCCACTACTGGGGATTGAGTCCACAGCAGCCCGGGGCATGTGCCCAGACCAGGAATCAAACCATGACCTCCTGTTCATAGGTCAATGCTCAACCACTGAGCCACACTGGCTGGGCAAGAAGTGACATCTTTATAACAGTGAGTATTCCCATGCATAAACATGTTATACCTCTCCATTTATTCTTTAATATTCTTTTTATATTTTAAAAATATTTTGTATTCTCCTTCATAAGGTCTAGCGTATCTTTTATAAGCTATACTCCTAGATATCTTATAGTTTTAGCTGACATTGAGAATGGTATATCCTAGCTTCTTATTTCTTCGTACAGTAACCGATTGCTTTTTGCATGTTGACCTTGTACCTAGTGGCTCTGCCAAACTCTCTTATTAGTTCAAATAGTTTTCCTCTAGATTTTCTTGGATTTTCCCAAATTGGCAGTAATATAACCCGCAAATACAGACACTGTTTTTTTTTTTTCTAATTCTTATACCTCATTTATTTCTCTTATTACATTGGCCAGGAACTCTAGAATAATGGTGAACAGTAGTGATATAGAGCAATCTTACCTTGTTCCTGACTTAATGGAAACACTTTCAAACTTCCATTTTAAGTATAAAGGTTAGATTTGGGGTAGATAGCCTATTATGAATTTAAAATTTTCCTCCTAGTCTGAACTTCCTAATTTTTATTATGAACCCACTTTAGTTTTATATTTCTGCTTTTTGTAAGGATCATACGATTTTTCTCCTTTACCAGTTAATCGGCAGATCACAGTGATAGATTAACTAATGTTAAATTTTCCTTCTGTGAGTCAAGGGAAAATTAATTTCAGGCCTGGATGATGCCTGCCTGCCTGCCTGACCCTGACCTTGGTCTCCCACAATACTGTTGCCTTGGAAACCGTGGAGTTGAGATAAATGGGGGATATTGTGTGTGGCTCCTTTGTTGTGTGCACAGGTTTAGAGGTGTTGTCAAGGGGCACATAGGCTGTGGGCCTACACAACCCGAATCATATAAAATATTGGTGGGAAATAGAGGCCGCAGCTTCTGTGAGTCAAGGTGGCTCCCCCCGCCCCCGCCCCCAGACCTATGCTTTCCCACTGGTAGCTGTACATGTCCTGTGGGTGAGAGACAAATGAGCTTGTGTACTTGAGTAGCCACTGGACCTCCCAGCGAGATGAAAACACAGCATCTGCCTTATCTCCTCCTTAAATCATTAGTGTCTCCTGGGTCTGATTGCCAACTTGAATCCATAATCACAGCTGTGGTACTGCACCCTCCATTGCAGTGGTCATGACAAAAATTTTTATACACTGCTGGATTCTATTTGCTAGTATTTTATTTTAGGGTTTTTGTAAATATTCTCACGAGTTTGAGGTGAATTTTGTTTTCTCATATCAGCATCTGAGATTGGTTTGGCATTGGCTAGCAGGCCCACAATCCTTATCTGTAATTCCAAAATTTCAGAAGGTGCTGACAACTAGCAATAGGGTTTTTCTGGGGGTGGGGAGGTACAAATGAGCAAACTCATTAGGCAGCAAAACCTCATCTAAACTGATGTGAAGTTATCTCCAGTTTTTATTTATCCCACTTAGTATGTTTTGCTGCAGAAATATTAACATATTTGATTGCGGAGGCTGGTCCAGGTTGTGCTGGCGGGGGGGGGGGGGGGGGGGGCGCTATATACAACTTACAGGCAGCATAATCTTTCTAAACTCCCAAACCCCCAAAATGCTTAACACATTGCGTACCGCATAGAAATCTCTAAGACATACGCCAGGGACCGCACGTTTTTGGGCAAACTGCACGTTATTTAAATCATCATAACTACAGATCATAATGCACTTTAGGTGTTGGTTTTCAATAATTATAACATTTTTATTTACAAAAACAATTAAACAATTAAAGTTCCCAGTACGTTTTTAACGTATGGTACTGTGTAAAACATTTTCCTCTATGAAGAGGGACCAAACAAAATTTACATAAGCATCTAGATTCGCTCCTTTTTCCATGGGCGGCACAAACTCTGCAGGCTCTCGTAGGACATTTTTTCTTTCCGCTCGCTGGAATACACGTAGGTTCATGCTGCTTCATATCGCCTGACAACCTTTTGGGTGGATCTTTATGAGGTGCTCTCCTTGCACCCCCAGGGGAAGGGCTGGACAGATTTGTCTCTGCTTCCGGAGAGCCTTCATTATTGTCATCCGTTATCCAGTCTCTCGCCACCGATAGCAGAAACTGTTCATACTTCATTTTTGCTTGTGGATTGAGGACGTTGTACACTCTAAATGAATTGAAAAGTCCACAGTTTATAAGGTATAGCACTACTTTTTTTGTCCATTTCATCGTTTTCCTTGGAATGGAACAACACGAAAGGAATTGATCCGCACGGTCAACGCCTTTGATGCAGGTAGGTTTTACAATATTCTCTCCCGTTTTTCTTTTTTTTTTTTCCTGTTGTTGAGACAGAAGTGCCAAGGATCGTTGATATCATTCAGACAACCCGCTTGTCTTTCCATGCTAGGAGAAGAATATCGCCTTTTCTGGAAAATATTATGTCACCTTTCTTCATTCTTGATGTTTTCATTTTCAAATTTGGCGGTAAACCTCTACTCTCCCTAATAGTCCCACAGACTCTAGTTTTGTTCTGTAGCAGCAATTCAGCAGTAGATGTAGCATTGTAATAATCATCCTGGTAAATATGGTGCCATATGCCAAGATAGGGTCCAAGGACTGAAAGAACAGTTTCTTGCAATTTCCTTCCTTCAGCAGTGTATAGCTCCATATTGCAAATATAGCCAGTGTCACTCTCACACACCATCCGAACAAGTAAACCGTGTTTTGTTATTTTCGCTGGGTTGTACGTGCGAAATTTGAAACGTCCTCTCCATGGAATCATTCCCTCGTCCAAAGAGAACTGTTGCTTTGGTTTGTATATTGTTCGAAATTTATGCAGGAAATAATTCAGCACAGGTTGGATCTTGAAAAGTCTCCCCCAGCGACTGTCCATTTTGGCGTTATCATTGAAATGCCAGAATGTCCATATTTGCTCAAATCTATGGCGACTCATTGTCTGTGGAAATATAGGGGTACATATCAAAGGATCTGTTGACCAATAGTCTTTCAAGCTATCTTTTCTTGTTTGACCCATCAGAATAATTAGGCCAAGGAATTTCTTGATGTCCTTCTGTGTAACCGGAGACCACTTTAGTGTTCTAGATGGTGTTTTGCGTTTCATTGCGGTTTGATTGTGATAGTTGGACAGCTCTTTGCACAACATCTCCAACAATTCATCACCAAAAAAGAGATTGGTCACAGAGGGTACAGAGTCACACTGAGACGGAAATGTAGTGACCCCAGCATGACCTTCAAACATTTGTAAGCGTGGTGGTGTGTCAATTTCAGACCAACAATTATCAGTAGTTTCGTCAGTGTCGGAATCACTTGAAAGCACCGCCACCTGGCGCTTCCTTACAGGTCTAATAATATCACTGTCAGTAGAATCAGTAGAATCATCTCCGGAATCGTCAAAACAGTCATCCGCATCTTCGATCTCACTAGGAATATCTGATAAATTATTGTTAAATACTTCCTGAAGTGTATCAGTTTCGTTGGTTTCCTTCCTTTTTCTGAGAGAGGGCATTTCTAAAAGCGCCAGGAACTTGAAGACGAAGACTATTCGAATGACCAAAATACAATGTAACTGCAATGCTTTATGGGTTCGTGCAATTATATCGTTTTTCGTAGATTGACCTGCACGGTTTCCACCAATAAGATCGCTTCATTCGATGTGGACTGTGCCTCGCCAGCACGGCCAAGGGTGTCTGAGTGGGGGGAGGGGGGGGGGAGTTGTGGTGAAAGGATTAAGGAAAGACAGACAAGAGAATAATAGCTGGGTCTCGGTGGGACGCTGCTCCCTGAAGAGGAGACAACACCAGCGCCCACAACCCATGTCTTTATTTTATAGCAGATGCCATGAGGCAAAGTAGGGGCATGATCACGTTGTTTACAGCATTCTCCTGAGTCTCAACCCTACTCAACTACATGCACCTGAACTCTATCACAAGGCACGTGGGGCTATGTGTTCGGACCATAGGTTCAAGCTTACAACCCCAGCTGTTGGCTATGATTGTGCTGGGAGGGTCCTGCCCTCCAGCTGGGACTTGCACGTGGCAGTGAGAGGACCCTGTCCTTTCATTAGTCTGAGGCTTGAACCTGGCCAAAACACTGTAACCGCGTCCCACAGTGGACAAGACAGTGTGTTGGCATCTAAGGTCCATAACAGATGGCGCGCGAAACACGAGAAAACTCATGAGCGGTACGCAATGTGTTAAGATAAAGGACTGTGAACCTATGTTAGCCTAATAAAATGAATTGATCAGCTTTTCCTCTCCCCCTCTCCCCTTGTTATTTGAAGTGGTTTGCATGAAATAGGGGATACTTTGTTTTCTTGAAATATGGAGAAATTATTTATAAAGCTTTTTGGGCTTCCTGGTGTGTGTGCGTGTGCGTGTGCGTGTGTGTGTGTGCATGTGTGTGTGTGGTGTGGTGGTGTGCGTGCATGTGTGTGTGTGTGTGTGTGGTGTGTGCATGTGTGTGTGTGTGGTGTGGTGGTGTGTGCGTGTGTGTGTGTGGTGTGGTGGTGTGTGCGCGCGCGCACGCATGTGTGTGTGTGTGTGTGTGTGGTTATTGGTGGTGGTGAGAAACTTGCCTTTTCCAGGAATCAATTCATTGGTACCATTTGGCCCTGTAATAACCAACTGGGCCACGCCTTCCTGGTTCCCTTTGAGGAAGCCTGATCTTGTGATTCAAAGACATTTGAGACACTAAAGATCAGTTGTTTTCAGGCCATTTGATTTTCCAAAACTACAGTGGGGCCTTGACTTACGAGTTTAATTCATTCCGAGACCAAGCTTGTTAAGGAGCTCGTTAACTCAAATTACTCTATCAACTCAATGCAAAAAATCAGCCGAGAGACAGCTGGTATCTCAAAAAACTCGTTAGTCGGGACACTCATAAGTCAAGGCCCCACTGTACTGAGTTTTTGGCTGGACAGTGTGAGAAGAAAAAGGCTTTGGGGGATTGTATTTACCTTAGTTATAGACTCTGAGTTTTAATTTTACCTCTGGGGGGCAGTCTTGGATCATAAATACACATGTTATTTTAAAAACCATAACCTAAAGTAAATTAAATGAGAGCCCATTTAGGTATGTATTATTTTCACACTTCACAGATGATGAAACTGAGCCTTAGTTCATGTGAAACTTGCCTAGTTCATGGTAGTTGTTAGTAGCATAAGGCAAATCTGGGATTTTAACCTAGATCTTAAAACACTGTATTCTCAGCCTCTCTCCTCCTCCTTCACCTCCTCCTCCTCCCCTTAATTTCTTTCCCATGAAAGAATTATAGCAAAGTGGTTAAATGTGCCTCTAAAGTCAATCTGCACCCTCGCCAGTTTGGCTCAGTGGATAGAGCATTGGCCTTCAGACTGAAGGGCTCTGGGTTCGATTCCAGTCAAGGACATATGCCCAGGTTGCAGGCTCGATCCCCAGTAGGGGGCTTTCAGGAGGCAGCCAATCAATGATTCTCTTCATCATTGATGTTTCTCTCTCTCTCTCTCTCTCTCTCCTTTCCTCTCTGAAATCAATAAAAATAAATTTAAAAAAATGAAAATAAAGTCAACCTCCTTGACCAGGAAGGCTTGGCCCATATGAGTCCCTGTAGGGCAGAATGGCATCAGGAAATTGATTTTCAATGACCTACCATACCTACAAAGTCTGGCTCTATCACCTACCAGTTATGTGACCAAGGGAAGGTTACTGGATTGCTCTGTGCTTCAGTTTCCTTATCATAAAAATGAGATGGATTCAGACATAAGTGGTTTGTAAACTTGGTGATAGAAAGACAATGAAGTTCTTTTTTCTCACAAAATGTCAATAAAATGACCTCATGAGTTATGACACTAGTCAGGAAGGACATATGAGATCATCAAAAGTCCATCCAACACACTGTAGGTAATATGAGCTACAAGACCAACCCTTGACATCGTAACTATAAAAAGGGCTTATAAAACAGTCGTGATGGTGAGAAGAATCACCACAGATGTTTGCAACTCCAGATCTTACCAGGTGAATACCTCTAGCCATTTGTAACTTCAATAATGTCCAGAAATGATTATTACTTAGGACAATTAACATTAGCTGCTGTAGCAAACAACTCAAAAATGTAAATGGCTGGCTTAACTCAGTGGTCGGCAAACTGCGGCTCAAGAGCTACATGCGGCTCTTTGGCCCCTTGAGTGTGGCCACGAAGTTTCAATCGCACAATACGTGCACGTGGTATTTTGTGGAAGAGCCACACTCAAGGGGCCACAATTTGCTGACCACTGGCTTAACTTAATAAAAGTTATTTCTCATTCATGTCATAGTCTGATGCAGGTTGGTGAGGGCTTTGCTCTATGCAGTCACTCACAGACCCAGACTTCTTCCACCTTACAGTTTTGTCTTCTGGGTCCATGAAGTCCTCTCCATTCAGCTGACGCGTGGAGAAGAGAACGGATCATGCACGGGAGCTTCGTATGGCCAGGCTGGGGGAAGTCCATATCACATTCTGTTGGCCAGATCTCAGTCACTTGTCCACACCCCAAGAGCCTCAGCTGAGGTCCCCACCAACACCAGCATTAAGCACCTGACATGTGTGTAAAGAAGTCTCCAGAAGACGTTAGCCCTCAGCTGTAAAATTATCCCAGGTGAAGCCCAGACATCGAGGAACAGAGATAAGCTGCCCCCGCTATGCCCTGAAGGAACCCCTACAATTACATAAATTCTAATCCCTTGATAATTCCTCTTTTCTATATTATTCATAGTGTTTCTGCTCGTCTGTTCCAACCCTAATTGCTAAAAATCATGAACTTAAACAGGACGTAATTGCCATTCTGAATGGTACTAGTGCCACACAAGTTAAGCACCTTCAATTATGAATATATTTTTAAATGTCTCTCCCAGATTCAGGAGGTTTTCATTTCTGATATTTAAAATAAACACTATCCCAACACCATTGTCTCTTTATCTTGAGTATTCATCTTTAATTTTTTTTCCTGTCAGTTCTGGATATTTTATGAAAACAAAACCCTGCCCATTTACCACTTATCCAGCTATTCCAATACACCAGTGATAAAACCAAACTAAAGGGTACACTATTTAGAGGCACTAAGTGGATAAAGATAAGCTGATGATTCCTCTAAAGCAAAGAGTGCTTCATAAAGAATGAGCAGTGCAGTGTGTGCTGTCTGCAGAGACGTGGGGAAGCAGCAGACAGTGTCCTCGGTGCTCTTCGGGCTATTTTAGGAGGCCCATGTATCAATGTTCATGATGGCATCCAATGGACTAATGAGTTTAAATTATAGCATATTTCTAAATAATTAACTGTACTATTTATTGCAGTTGCTATGTACCATTTGCCTACTAGTACACCCGTATGTCAGCATTTCATCAGCTGTCCCAATCCTAACGGTGCATGCCCGTTTAGCAGGCCTGTTTACGACAGTGCCTGGGGTGGAAGGTGGCACCAGCTGGGTGATTCAGTTAGAGGTCTTTCCCCACCTGCAAGTTTTCCTTTCAGAATTCAAATTGTAGAAGTGTTTTGTTTGTTCTTTTAAACAGAAAAAAATGTTTTCCTTAGGCAGCCAAACCCTGTGTCCTCATTCTGGGGTCCTTTTTTTTTAAAATCCATATATATGTATATTAATTGAGGTATAAATGATATTCAGCATTCTATTAGTTTCAGGTGTACAATATGAGGCAATATTTATATACACTGCAAAATGGCCACACATAGTTACAGAATTTTTTTTTCTTGTGATAAGAACTCTTAAAATTTATTCTTTTTTATTTTGGTTAATCCTCACCCGAGGATATTTTTCCATTGATTTTTAGGGAGAGTGGAAGGGAGAGGGAAAGACTGAGAGAAACATCAGTTGGTTGCCTCCTGCACGAGCCCTGGCCAGGGCCCAGCCTGGGGAGGAGCATGCAACGAAGCTACGTGCCCAAACCTGGGACCCTTTGGTCTACAGGCCGACACTCTCTCCGCTGAGCCACACCGGCTAGGGCTAAAATTTATCCTTTTAGCAACTTTCAAATATGTAATACGGTACTATTAACTATAGTCACCATGCTGTCCATGACACCCATGACATTGATAGTACAACTGGAAGTGGGTACTTTTCTGGGGACCCTTTCTTTCCCGCCCAAGGCTCCTCACCCAAGTGCACCCACTACCCTGCTTTTACTTCTCCTTTTTTGGCCTCCAGTTTCCCTGAACTTAAAATAAGATGGACAAGTCAGTAGTCCTTTAACTTTAATGCACACAAAATGCAGATTTCTAGTAGACACTCCTGAGTTCCCAGTTTTGAGACAGTGTGATATTCTCCAGGGCACTCTGAGCTGCACCCTTCCCTGGCCCCAGGCTACTTCTGCCTTCCAGCTCTGGAACCATAGTCTCCAGCCCACTCATTAGGACCAGATGGCCCAACGCAACCAGCTCTATCTGCAAAATCAGGGGGTGAGTGAGGCTGCAGACCCAGCCCAGCTCTCTCAGCCCCCTCCCCCCCATCCCCCTCTAGTCTAGGCCAGAAACCAGAATTGTTTCTGGGCACCGGGAAACAGCCTCCATGTGGCAGCATGCTGTGCTCCTTTTTGGTGGTCCCAGCGAGCCTACAGCTCCTAATCTTATCTAGCCTCTTTACCACCAACTTCAGGGTCTATACCTGTGCTGTCCAGTCTAATAAGCAGAACCTATAGGTGATTATCGAAATTAAAATGAAGGAAAATGTAAAATTCAGTTCTTTGTGCACACTAGCCACATTTCAAGTGCTCAATATCTTTAAGCGATAGTAGCTATCCTATGGGGGTAGCCTGGCTATAGTACATTTCAATCACTGCAAACAGTTCTGTTGGTCAGTGCTGGACTGTAGGATCGATCTCCTGCAGCGCTCAGGAACTGACCACTCAAGGGCACAACCGTTACCCTCTCTCCAGCTGGCATTGCCACCACATCTTCTCTGCCCAATGCTTTTTCCTACCGTGTCCAACCCCTGCTATTGCAGCACCAAGGTGGATCAGCATAGCTCATGGGTCAGCTGAGATCGAACTGGGGATCCCTCAAAACTTAATGAGCTAATTCCTGGGGGAGAGCTTTGGGGGAAGGGAACCATTTGAATACACACAGAGGTAATGAGGGGCAAGGATAATGCGTCTCCCTTTACAGTCATGGTATTCTTCCTGTCTCCATCCTCTTTATAGAAATCTAGTGGGAGAGTAGAGATTGAGCGAGTTCTGAATTTGAGCCTTTCTCAGCAAACACTGCAGAAAGGTGGCTGAAGCTACAATCTTCAGTATCTGAATTTACAGCACCAGTCACTTACCTGCTTGTTATCAACTCTATTCTCATCCTATTATGCTGTCCTCTGTATAGCAAGGGGCCGGAAGCTTTTCTCAGATTTCTTTGTCCATTGGCTTCCCATTAGGTTTTGCCGATGAGAGGCACTGGTGGGACTCTGGAAGGCAGAGGGAGAAGTCTTTTTCCCTTTTTCCAGAAGTGGTGGAAGCAGAAACAATGGGTGAGTGCAGGCTCCTGGGTTCCTGCCCAAGCAGTGCTCTTCCAGAGTAGGAGCCATGGCAGTTACTATAGCAACCTCAGCAGCATGGCACTCATGAACTCTAGCTCTGGCAGTGACAACAACAGGCCCACGTGACTTCAGACTTCCAGACTGCAGCAAGAGTGGGAGCTCCTGGCTTCCTGCGGGGCAGCAAGGGTGGTGGTTCTAGTGGAGGCAGCAGGTGCTCCAATTGATTTAGCAATGCAATGAGCATGGGCTCTGGATGGTATCCTTGTCCCTCTTGCCACTCCAGCCCAGGGGTGGTAGTGGCTTCCTCCAATGAGAAATATCTGGGTAACCTCCCTGTGTTTTGTTTTTGTAGCCCTTTTACCAGTTTTGTGTCCCATCTCTTGTATTAAATTCCTCCTTTGAAATACTAGAATGATTTTTGTTTTCTCTGGTATGTGAAAGGAAGTGGTGTGAGCCTCTTACAGCTTCCTCCACTCTTTTCCCTGTCACTGGCTGGAACCCCTAGGGAATGATAGAACCACAAGGCAGAAAGAACCTCAGTCCCAAATCTCTGTAAGAAGGAGAGCCAGCCATCCATCTGACACCGACCTTGGGATGCACATAAACAAGAAATTGACTTCTACTGCATTTGAGTTATTGTATGTACCTATTTGTTACAGCAGCTTAGCCTTTGCCCCAACTAACATAGTGCCTTAACCGTGACTTATATATTTATGTGGATATAGTGCTACTTGTGACAGGCACCCTGCTAAGCACTTTATCTTCATTGAATCCTCACATAACAAGTAATTATTTTTATTATTCCCATTGACCAACTAGGAAACTGAATTGCAGAGAGGTTAACTAACTTGTCCATGGGCTGTCTAACGTGAAAGTCTGTGCACTTGGATAGATACTAGATTGATCTTTTATATACATATATGTAATGTGGGTATATATATCTAGATGATAGATAGATAGATAGATAGATAGATAGATAGATAGACAGAGTTCAAAGTAGCTTATGGAGCCTGGCTGGCGTAGCTCAGTGGTTGAGCATTGACCTATGAACCAGGAGGTCACAGTTTGATTCCCAATCAGGGCACATGTGAGTAAGATCCCCAGTGGAGGGTGTGTAGGAGGCAGCAGATTAATGATTCTTTTTCATCATTGATGTTTCTATTTCTCTCCCCTCTCCCTTTCTCTCTGAAATCAATAAAAATATTAAAACACACACACACACACAAATAAAGTAGCTCTTGGAAATAGATATAGCTACAGGTATGTAGATATAGACATTATCCAGGGGTGGGCAAACTTTTTGACTCCAGGGCCACAATGGGTTCTTAAACTGGACCAGAGGGCCGGAACAAAAGCATGGATGGAGTGTTTGTGTGAACTAATATAAATTCAAAGTAAACATCATTACATAAAAGGGTACGGTCTTTTTTTTTTTTTTTTTAGTTTTATTCATTTCAAACAGGCCGGATCTGGCCCGCGGGCCGTAGTTTGCCCACCGCTGAGCCCCAACAGGTTTGTTCTCAGCTTGCCTCCACTCTCTACCCTCTCCATGCTGTCCCCATGAGGCTAACTTGTGAACTGCACCAGTTGGGTTCCTTTGCCTTCTAATTTCCAGTTGGGTTTGTCCAATGGAAAACCCAACTAGGAGAAAGGCACATGGTTATAGAAGGGGGTCAAGGTGTTTATTCCACCCACCGTCAGTCTTTCTCTACCAGGCTATATGTTGGCAATGGCTGTGTTCCTTTACCAACGTCCAGGGCTCCCACTGGAAGTCTCTCTTGTACAACTCTGTTCCATCCCCTCCCCCCTTAAGGCCTAGTGTCTACCGGTGCTAGCCCTTTGGCACTTGACCACACCTTGTTGATTTCTCTCAACCCTGCCCATATCTGTGTAAACAGTGCTTTCATTGATCTATCTTCAGTTCTATGAGTGCTATCAGTTTCCTGTCAGCACCCTGATAAGTATAGTTTGTATGCTGTCCTTGGTAGGAAGACCCACTTTCCCTTCTCTGGGTACACATTCTTTGGGAGGAGTTCTTATCTCTCAGTTCTAGGGGTAAGTGACTCAGGCATGGCCAATCAGAGCACTGTATTCCCCTGTAAGTAGTGATTTATTCTGAGCTCAGCACGGATCCCAAATCAAGCCAATGAGAACCAGTGCAGGATGTTGACTGGCTGCGCTGGGGAAGAGAAGCTCTCCTCCTTTCTGTGGGACTCTCACCCGAGAGTATGTTGGCCTAGAGATGCTGGCAGATACTTGCTTTCATGTGGATCCCAAGAATGAAGTCAACACAGGAGAACAAAGACCTGGGAAGAGGTCACACATCAATCACATTGGTGACTCAAGCTGTCCCTAAAGTCCAGTCTCCCCCTTGGGTTTCCTCTTACTTGAGCCACTACATTCTCTTCTTGCTTAACCCATTGTGGGCTGGACTTTCTGTCACTTGCAGCCAAGAATCATAAATGTTAGAGAAATGTGTCAAACTCATGTGTTTTCTGCAAACAGAAATCACCTCTAGATAACTTAAGGGAAAAAAGAAATTTAGGGTGAGAGATGTGCAGAGGCTCTCAGAACTAAAGAAAAAGCAGAAGACGCGGATCTTGGAAAGGACGTGTACCTGAGTGGTCTCTGGGAATTCAGATAGCAGGAATGGACAGTGGCATCATCAGAGCTCTGCCCTATAATAAGCCAGCACTAACCATCTGCTATCCCTGAATCACTTTACTCAAGATTCAAATTAGTGTGGGAAAGAGAGGATGAAAGAGAAAAAGGAAGTTCATTTAGCCTTGGCTTAAGTCTCATGCTCAACCTTTGTTCACAGGAAGGCAGGACACCTGGATTGAAAGTCCCCCAAGACTGTATACAATCCAGGCTGGGTACTTTCCCAAAGCATATGTTAACTCATTTTAATCCTCAGAGTACCCCTTGGAAATAGGTACTGTTATTATTAGCATCCCTATTTTGCATATGATGAAATTGAGACACAGAGAGGGAAAGTAACCTGCCTGTTACTGGATGCAAACCCAGGCAGCCTGGCTCCAGAATCTGTGCACTTAACCCACTACAACACTATGGGGCTTCAGCAGCAGCAGGAGAAAGAAGGCAGGGCAGACAAAAGCACAGGTCCTCTGCAGGTAATGCTCAAGGGAGGAATTATGGGGAACTTCTACTCTCTCTGTATAATTTTTTTTTAGCCACCATGTATTAACCAACCAATCAAACAAAAAAGATAATAGAGAGATCTCTATTTTGGAAATTTAAAAAAAAATCCTGCGTAGCCGATAGGAAAAAAGGGAAGGAGCCCAAAGCTGGTGATCTCACTCTCTCACAGACTCAAAGAAGACTGTGAAATATCTAGGACCCAGAGGAATTCCGGCTGTCACTAGACAGCACTAGCCTTGGCTGAGGAAACCCAGGGAGGGGGTCAGGAAGGCATTATCCATCATCAAGACACATTTTGGGACCAACAAGAGGAGGAATGCTTGCACTTGGTTGGAGCAAATTGAAGTAGCCTCTGGCCGCAGACCTCTGCCCTCATAGAAAACCCTACTGGGCTCACTTCCCTGCTTGAACCTTTTTAGGGCCACACTGTTCCTTCTTTCCTGCCGCCTACTCTGCCCTCACTCTGCAGGGCCTGCTCCTTCCGCAACGTGAAGCAGTTGTTGCCAAGGCTCCAAGCCTGAGAACAACTGTGTCACAACAGAGCTCCAGAACGTACACCTCTTTCCTCTGGCTCAGCCTTTAGCTGCAGGAACGTGGAAACCCCAGCTCTGTTCTAGGACACTGCCCCTGCTCAGGATCACAGGTCAGTCAGTGGTTAAGAGTCAGATCCAGGTTGGCATCCCAACTCTGTTGCTATCTGGCTCTGTTCCAACGCGCAAGCTGTCTAACCTCTTCTGAGCCTCCATCCACTGCTGTGAAATAAGGTAATGATACCAGGGCTGCAAATCAGGCCCCATGCACATGTATAGCTGAACTGGTTGCTAAAACATCAAAATACTTCCCAATGGACTAGTAAATAGTTATTAGTAGCCCATGGACCCTCTATCTCCCTAGCTTTTCCCCTATCTGTTCCCCTTGATCCAATAACCAAAGTGTACCTCTTGGCAAAACAGAGACATACTGAGTCCTTTACCTAGCCCTAAGGCCAGGCATCAGGTAATGCCATGCCTGAAGATGGTTGTTAGATATTTTTAATATCACCCCTGACAGTGGTCATCTCTGGGATTGAGCTGATGCAGATAAAGGACTTGGTAGAGAGTCTGGTACATAGTGAAGTAACTCAGTCAGTGTCAGCCGTTATTGTAGTCAACATCAAACCTAAAGAGCAGAGGCAGGATCAAGATCAGGGGCTCAGGTATTATGAGCAGGTGAAGATGAGTTATAACTGGCAGTTCAGAAATAGTCACAGGCCCCGAGATGATTCATGGGTGAGGCTGCAAGGGTGGTCCTGCCTGGTTTAAAGAGTCAGAGCAGGACCAATATATCCTGCTTCACCAACTGCCCCTTCCTTCCCCTGCTTACCTGGGATTCCTGGATCCCATGCGAGACTCCAAGGCCAGGGTGGGATTGACAGGAGAAGCCACACACTGGCATTCAGTTCAGGAGCACGTCTTCCTGTGTTCACTGCTACCAGCTCCACTGCTACTGTTGGGATCCCATGCCTTCTTGGCCCAAGACAGAGAAGCTGCTCCCAGGAGCCTGGACTGTGCCTTTCTAAAGCCTTGGAGAATCAGAAAGGGTATTCCAATCCAAGGTCCCTCCCCATAAGGACTTGAAGGCAGTATATGTACTGGCTAGGATTGTAAGCTCTGGAGCCAGACTACTTGGGCACAAATCCCAGCTCTGCCCTAGCTGGTTTGGCTCAGTGGAGAGAGTGTCAGCCTGCGGACTGAAAGGTCCTGGGTTCGATTCTGGTCAAGGGCACATGCCCAGGTTGCTGGCTAGGTCCCCAGTAGGGGGCGTGCAGGAGGCAGCCAATCAATGATTCTCTATAATCATTGATGTTTCTATCTTCTTCTCCCTTCCTCTTTGAAATCAATAAAAAAATATTTTTTAAAACATCCCAGCTCTGAACTGTACTAGCTATGTGAACTTGGGCTAGTCACTTAACTCCTCTGAGCCTCAATGTCCTCATCTGTCAAATGGGAGTAATAATAGTACCTGCTTCACAGAGTTCTTAAGAGGAAAAAATTAACTAATATGTATAAAGTGTTAGGATAACTCTGGACACAAAGGACATTCTCGATTATGTTAGCTCTTGTTAAGGAGCTCACAAGTGTAGTGGAGCAATCAGAGTCATGCCCACATAATTCTGTTTAGGGCGACAGTCTTTCTCCATCTTGCTAGTTCCTTCCCTGCTCCTCAGGGACTCCTGGACCAGCTTCCACATTTTACAGACTGGGAGGCCCAGAGAGAGAGAAGTATCTTGCCCATGGTCATGTGTGGAGGGGTCATTGGCAACGATGGGACCCGAGGAGTTTCAGATCCCACTTTCAGCATCCCCTGCCGCCTCTCCCCACTTCCTTAGACCTTGGAGTATGGTTGTCTGTGAGCAGGGGTGAGTTCTGGCCACCTATAGGGTCCCCAGAGCTCAGAGCAGAGAGGTGCTCAGGAAGTAACAGAGGCAGGGCTTGCAAACACCTGTCCCTGGTGAGTCACCCACCAGACGCCAAACAGCCAGGGAGGTGCCTGCTAACGGGAGCCCCAGCTACTGCTCTGTTGCTGCCAGGGACTCAGAGAGAAGACAGCCTGCAGCCAGGAGAATGGTACAGCAAATGTGTTCAAGGAGGAATGGAATGAGAGAGAGAGAGAGAGAGGTCACCACTGGTTGCTCCCCAGTGAGCCTGGACTGTGAGATTCTGGGACCAGCCAGAGAAGCTTTCCCTCCACTCTTGGCCTGAAGCTCTTCAACCCCCCACCACTCCCCCCACCCCCTCCACACACCCCACCCTGCATCGTCCTGCCCACCCCCCACTCCCTGCGGCTCTATAGCATCCCCGCTCCCATTGGACCAATCCCCAGACGCCTCGCCCCACCTGTGACAGATGCCTAGAAATCCCTTCCCGCACGTGGCCCAGCTGGAGGCTATCTGCTCCCCATTCGCCCCCAATTTAGGAAAAAAGGGTCCTTTCCCACAGCCTTGGATCGGGAGTGCAGTTCGGGCGGCCCGGCCAGGCTTAGGGGAGACCCCCAAGTGCTGGGAAGAGGTGTTCCTGGGGCCTTGAAACCTTCCAGACCCGCTCAGTATAAACCGCCTTGGGCTTGTGTCAACATCCGAGGCTGGAGACTGGCGGCGGCTGGGGACCGGCTCCGACTAAGGGACGGGAAGACGGGAGGGTGGGGAATGGAGGGGGGTCTATGGGATAGAAAGAGGGGTCCTTTGGGGAAGATTCCCGAGCGGTCCTTGGTGGGGGAGGGGTCCGTAAGAATAAGGAAGGCCGTCCGGGCAGGGCTTGGAATTAGGGGCTTTAGGGAGTCCACGCCCAGCGGTCACGGAGAGGTTGGGTACTTGGCCATTTGTACTGTGTTCCCCGCGCCCATCCGCCCTCTTTCTGTGCCACCGCGTGAGGGGAGAGGTGTGTTGCAGGGGTGATGCCAAGGCGTGAGCTGCTGACCACCATCTATCGCTTCCCCTCCCCACCCAGCCCCTTGGCGCCTTCCTCCAAATCCGGGGGGACACAGAGGGGGTCACATAGCGTGACTCATCCCCTCTTCCATCCCACCCCCGCTGGGGCCCAGGAAGGGAAGGTTTAGAAACTCGGCGGCGGCTCTCCCGTTTCCATAGCAACCGTGCGGTTGTTTTTGCGAATCCCCTCCCATCGTCCACACTTTTCACCCCAGATTGTGGCCCGGGGTCTGAGCCTCCGGGCGCGGTGCAGAGGGGGTACGGCCCTCCCCCTGCCTCGCGACTCCCAGGAAGGTCAGCGCGGGCAGGCGGGGTGCGCTCCTGCCGCGGGGCCTCACTGGCCACCCGGTCCCCACCTGAAACCGCGCCTGCCACTCCGCCCCAGCGGAGCCAATCACGCCAGATCTGCCCCGGGGGAGGTGGGGCTTATGCAAATCGTGTCGCCTCCGAGAGACACAAGTGATACCAGAGCTGGGAGGCGGCTGCAGCGCGGATCTTGGGGAACCTGGCCGCCCACCCACGAGCCAGTCTCGATCCCCGAGTCCAGCTGAGGCTCGGAGCCATCCGGCGACCCGGCGAGCGGCCTCAGGTAACGCGGGCGGGGCTGGGCGGAGGCCCTTGTCCCCTCCCCCTCCGCTCTCCCTTCCCAATCTCGCTTGCTGCCCCCTCTGATTCATTTCCCTGGCCGCAGGTTCTGCCACAGGCGGCAGCTTCTGGAGGGGGGACCCCCACCCACGTCCAGGCCCCATGGGTCCCAGGAAAGGAGGCAGAGCTGCTTCCTTATCCCCAGTTCAGGTGAAAACAACCGCTGCTCTGGCCCCCAACACACACGCACACCTGGGGGTGCAGTGTTGTTGGTACCAGAGGAGGCACCAGTCAACCTCTCTCCTTTGGAGATAGGTAGTCCACCCAGTCCCATGGCAACCTCCCACCTCCATAGATAACCTGGACCCCTATCACCCAGCCCCACCAGCCGCTCAGCCCCCCTCCCCAAAACCCCCAGTCTCCCTCCCCCTTTCTCTTCACAACACTTTCAACAGTGCCTCCTCACCAAGGTTCAGTGCTAGGCGGAGGCCCCATGTGTGGTCTTTTCATCCTGGCTGGAGGATGAACCAGGGACTCCAATCCCCAGCAGACCACCCCTACCTACCTGTCAATCACTGCAACCAAGGTCCCAGCCTCCTCCATCCCTCTCACCCCTTACAGCAAAGCACCAAGTCCTCTCATTCTTCCTGTCAAATATCTTTCCTCTCCGGCCTCCTTGCGCCAGTCACTCCCTCTGCGTGCCTATCTTCCTGCTGCTCTGCAGGGACTGTGCCAAAGCTCCATGCGGACCGTGTGGCTCCTTTCCCTAAGGTGACCTGAGCCTGGAGGGCAGAAGAGCTGGTTCAGATCTTGTCTCTGCCTCAGTGCTGTCTGACTTTGGCCAAGTCACTTCCCTCTCCGATCCGTTGTGAAATGGGGAAGGGGTCAGGACCCAGGGTGGACTGAATGAGATGGTCTTGAATGGCCACCCAACAGTGACACACCTGGTTCGATGGCTGATTAGGAGAAAACAGGACCCTTCCCCTCTATCCCTGAACTATGGAGGTGTTTTAGAGAGGAGGCCTGGGGGGGAAGGGTTAGTCCTCAGTGAAGGGACATTGCTTCTTACCAAGGCCTAGGTCAAGGCGACCCCCTCGCCAGGCCCGGGCCCCTTTTCTGCTGTTAGGAGTCCCTCCTAGACCAGCAGCCTACATGCATGGACAGCTCCAAGGTAGAGGTGGTCAGCAGGGCCTGTCCTTTGTTTATCATCCCCTGCCTCTCATGAACAAGGAGAGAGAGAAGCTGCAGCTTCTATGGCTGCTGCTTGGAGAAGAGCAAATGAAGGAGAGGGAAGAGAGAAAAATCTCCTGACCAGGGAGCTGTTGTCACCATGGCAACCGTCTCAGCACCAGTTTCTCTGAAGCTGGGCGAGGGTGTGGGATTATTGCATCCCTCAGTCCCGCCCACCCTACTGCCACCTTCCCATCTGAAGCCCACAGCCCTGAGCTCTGCCCTCTGGAAGAAGCCTCTGGGCACAGAGAGCAGCAGCTCGGTGTATGGCCCTGCGCCAGCTCCTTCGCAGCTGGAGGGCAGCCCGCAAGAGGTAGGCAGAGGGGCCTGCGCATTCAGCCGGGCTACGGCACCAACAGAACGAGCCCCAGTGCAGTCTGGCCTCCACCTTGCTGCTGATGGGCTCTACTTTACCTTGGGTGAACCCTTCCTATCGTCAGGTCTGGCTTCCATCGCCTCTGAAGTTGGTGCAATGGCAGAACACAGATAAAATAGCCTGAGGCCGTTCTTCAGAGGAAGAAGTGGGTTCTGCCCGTCTCATGTAATCCACCAAAGAGCACTCACTGAACATCACTGGGCTCCAGGCACCACCCCTAGGTCCGAAGGGTGGTTAGGTGTAGCCACAGAGGGACAGAGCGAGAATTCCGTGTGGGGCAGCTACAAGAGGGCAAACTTGGGAGCAAAGGGAAAAGCGCTTCTCACTCTCTGAGTTTCTCCAAAGTGGACTGGAAGGGCATAAGCTCTTTGCCATTGAGCAAAAAGGCTCAGGCAAGAGTTTAATGCAAAGGCCTCTCCTAAATCAGGCTCCATCCTAGAGTTCTAGAGCACCAGGTGAGGGTCAGAGAGCTCTGAGGTCTACATACTCATGGGCTCAACTCCCAGCCTTACAGGGTCTACTCATGCCCTCACGCTGCCCTCATGCTCCTGATTGTCCACTGTCCGGGTGGGGAGAGGCCGATCATAAGGAAGTGGGCTGCAGCCAGGCCTACAGACTGCTTATAGCTGCGTGAGTCCAGGAGAGAAGGATATTAGGGGAGAGGAAAACAGCTAAACCATAGGTGAGGTAGGTTCTGGTTGTAAGAAACCAGGTTTGAAAGGAGTATATAGTTTTGAGGGAAGGAGTTGGAGGTGAGGCTAGACAGGTGGGCACCTTGGCACCAGGTTCTAGAGGATTCTGGAGTTTGAGGGGACACGTGGGCATGACCCCCTCTAGCCTATATTGCACTTCTGGGCAAAACCAGAAAAGACATTCCCTTGGAGGAGAGGAATCAGAAGAAAGGCACTTCCTCTGGGGCCGTTGAGCCCACAGGCATGGCTTGCCAAGCAGTGCCCCAGCTGGCTGTCAGCCCCCTTGGCTGTTCCCCTGGCCCTGACTGAGGGGAGAGAAAGGACATAGTGAAGTTTCCAGGAGCACTTCAAGGGAAGAAACAATAGCCCAACCAGTGTGGCTCAGTGGTTGAGTGTCAACCTATGAACCAGGAGGTTCTGGTTCGATTCCCAGTCAGGGCACATGCCCAGGTTGTGGTCTCGATCCCCAATGGGGGCTGTGAAGGAGGCAGCCAATCGGTGATTCTCTCTTATCATTGATGTTTCTGTCTCTTTCTCCCTCTCCCTTCCTGTCTGAAATCAATAAAAACATTAAAAAAAAAAAAAAAAAAAAAGAAGGAACAATAGGACTTGGTGGCATGTTGGACCTAAGGGGAAAGGAGAAGGGAAAACTAAAGGTAACTAAGATGGCATCCCCCACCCCCTTCCCGGAACAAGGGAAGGAAGGAGTGATGGAGAGAGGACAGCCACAGGTTGAAGATGAGTCTGGTTGTAGATGTACTGGGTTAGAGGTGCTGGTGGGCTACTCCAAAGGGTGTCAGCTACTGTGACCTGGAGCTCAGTAAGATGGTCCCACTGAGGCTAAGAGGCAGATCAGAGCTATGGTTTCCCCCAAAAGGCAGGTAGGAGTGGAGAAGGCTTGCATTGGATAAGAGTAGCCATGATTTGGAGGGAGTGGTTCAGGCAGTTAGCATGGATTCAGCTTATGTGCTCATCTGAGCTCTTCCACTGACCTGCTGTGTAACTCAAGCTGGTTTTCTCCTCTCTTTGGGTTTTCACTAATATAAGGGGATGATCTTAAAGGGCACTGCCAGTTTTGGCCTACCAATCTAAAAGCAATAGAGGGAATAAGGAGAAAGGAGGTGAAGACATAGTCCTTGGTGGGCCTGGAACCAAATGGGGGCCAAGAACAGGTATGGCCCCAAGAGACACAGAATTGTGGGAGGGAGGAGAACAGGGGCAGAAGGTGAGAGCCACACAGACACTATGACACACAGAGACAGTGCTCTCTGACAGACTTGCAATCTCATACATTGACATGCTCCCACCCACACCCTGCACCTGATGCAGACACTCAGACACATTCCACAGGAGACAGCGGAAGAGGCTCCGCCTCCCCCAGCAGACACGTCCACCTCTGGGTTCTCTAGCTTCCTTGACTATACCCTGAGTCTTCAATGTACTTTGGACTTGAGGAGGGAGCAGCTGGGTTAGGAGCCTACTTCCTTCTGCCCGTGGTGTTCCAGAAGTGTCCTTGACTCTTGCCCCAGTGCAACTGTTTTGAACCTCACAATTCCAGGTTTCTGAAGGTGGCCTACATCCCCTCCATGGCTTCTCCTGAGGGAATACAGGATTTCTCATCCTCTGAGGGTGGTAGGTAGGGGAGGATGTAGCCACCCCCATTGCTCCTTGATCTTCCTCATGGCCTGTGGGAGGAATCTGAGGCCCAGAGATATCTTGTAACTAACTGGAAGCCAGGCAGCAAAGGAGGGGACATGGGACAGACCAACCTCTGTTTATGGTGCTCTCAGCAGTAAAGATTAGAAGCCACACTGGCCTGGGGTGGGCAGTAAAAGGGGCATTCCTTTTCTGGCCTGAGGGCTTCCTTTTCTAGAGTATCTTCATGGCAGGCTACCCTGCAATTGGATTCTGGGGCCCTTCCAGGCTCCAAGCAGGTCCAAGTCACCTCCCAGGCCATGTCCTGGGAAACTCAAGCCCTGGAGGGACATTCCTCCCACGGAGTTCAGACAGGAGTGTTCATCCAGGGCCCAGTGGGGCATCACTGTGACCACGCTTCCTGGAGAGGGTTGCTCTGCAAATACTTCTTCTGGCACAGGCTACCCAAGGGGCTCACGTTCCAGCTGAGCACTGACTCTTCATCTGCCCCAAACTTGCTTCTCAGCAACACCATCTCCATCCACTCAAACCCAAATCTGCGCATCTGCCTAAACTCCTCCGTCCCTCTCACATCCACTCAGTTACCAAGTCCTGCCAGTGCCCGCTCCTGACAGTTCTCAGTCCATCCCCATCTCTTCACATCCCTTACCCTCGCGTCATCATCTCTCATTCGAACTATGCAGCAGGCCCCTCTCTGCTCTCCATACCTTCCCCCGCCCCGGTCGTCTTGCACACTGTAACCAAAGGAAAAATTCTCAAACACATTCCTTCTCCCTGAGTTCCCAGCACCAGGGTCAGGACCTGCCATATTGTGAGCATTCTGTAAGCGCTGTGGAAGGAATGCTATCTTCCTAGCTCTTGCTTTAAAACCCCCTTCAGGTAAAGGCTGAACTTCTTGACATGGATTGAAGGCCCTTTATAATCAGCTGCCTACCTGCCTCTTTGACCTAATTATGAGTTACTGAAAGTGGGCTTGTGTCTACTTTATCCCCATTACTAGCACAGGCCTTAGCACACAGTCAGCCTCAATAAATGCTCAGGGAATGAATGAACTAACGGAAAGCAGAATCTAATCAGGGTCATCAGTGCTACTAGCTAGGACTTCTATTTGTACAGAAGAAAGAGGGAGAGAAGCTTCCCACTGGGATGGCCTGGAAGGCCTTGAAGAAGTTGGGAGGTGGTACCAGGGGGACACAGGAGGAACCCGCCTCGGGTCCCTGCTAGGAGTGGAGCCTGCGGAGGCAGGTAGGGCTGAGTGTGAAAGCTCTGAATAGCAAGGAGAGAATTAAGACTCTATTCTATGGGTGTGGGGAGCTATGGAAGGTGTAAACGGGGGAAGAGAGGATGAAGATTGTGGCATGCAGCCCCTGTCAGTGAAAAGGAGGGGAGCGGACACCTGAAAGGCTAGAAATCCTGGAAACCTGCACCCAGTTTTTTGGGGGAGGGGCGGAGCTCCTATGGGAAGGGATGTGGTGAAGGGGAGAGCCCAGCTGTAGGAAGATGGGGCTTGTTGAGGGTGGTGGTGAGAGGAGGGATACCCAACCAGCTGTGGAGGGAGGGATCCTGGCTGTGGGAATGTGGGTTTTTTATGGGAGGGAGCTGTTGTACAGAAAGGGAACCCTGTTTTACGGGGACTTGGAGGGCCGCTGCTTGCGCCTGTCCCCCAGGCCCCGCCATGGGGAAGACCAACAGCAAGCTGGCCCCGGAGGTGCTGGAGGACCTGGTTCAGAACACCGAGTTCAGCGAGCAGGAGCTGAAGCAGTGGTACAAGGGCTTCCTGAAGGACTGCCCCAGCGGCATCCTCAACCTGGAGGAGTTCCAGCAGCTCTACATCAAGGTGGGTGGGCCCGGTGCGCGTGGGGGCGGGCCCAGGCACCCCGGGGGCGGTGCCGGGGGCGGTGCCGGGGGCGGGGCCAGGCACCCCGGGGGCGGGCCGGAGGGAGGCCAGGCCATCGCGGCGCCCCAACTCCCTGCGTCCCCTCCTCAGTTCTTCCCCTACGGCGATGCCTCCAAGTTTGCTCAGCACGCTTTCCGCACCTTCGACAAGAACGGCGACGGCACCATCGACTTTCGGGAGTTCATCTGCGCCCTTTCCGTCACTTCCCGCGGCAGCTTCGAGCAGAAACTCAACTGGGCCTTTGAGATGTACGACCTGGACGGCGACGGGCGCATCACGCGCTTGGAGATGCTGGAGATCATCGAGGTGCGCTGGGGAGGACGGAGAGGCGGGGGTGTGCGGGGTGGCGCGCCCCCTGTCCTCGCTACCGTCCTCTCCAGCCAGCTCCTCGGGCCTCAGGAGCGTCCTCGCTGCACCCACCTCCCCCACCACCCTGCTTCCTAGGCCACTAGCATGGGTTGGGAGCGTGGTGTTGGACAGGCCTTGTGCTAAGTCCTTTACCCAACAACCCTGGAGGGTAGGTACTGTCAGAAACCCCATTTTACAGATGAGGAAACGTAGCAAGTGGTGGTTCATGATTCAAATCCAGGGAGTCTGACTCCAGAGCCTAAGTTCTTTTAGCTCCCTGTTCTTTCAACAAATGTGTATTGAATGCCTGTCGTGTGCCAGGCGCTGTTCAGAGTTCCTGCTTTCATGGGAAGCAAGGAGACTATAGTTAGGAGACTTCACAGCAGCCCAGTCAGGATCTGATGGAAGTGACAGCCATGGAGGGTCAGTAGAAGTGGTTGGATATGGGATTTATTGGGATTTATTGCAAAATTAGAGCTGACGAGATTCACTGAAGGACGGACGTGGGTATGAGAGAAGGAGAGTCAAGAATAGTGTCAAGGTTTTTGAACAATTCGAAGAATGAATTTGCTATTTCCTGAGACAGGAAATGAATGCCTGGGGAGGAGCAGGTGGAAAGTGAAGAGTTGGGTTTTAGACATGTTAGTGTGAGATGCTCATTAAATATCCAGTCTTAACGATCATACATCACATCACCTCCCAGCATCCTCCCCATTTCCCAGTGTGCTCCCTGCCCACTCCCAAACCCCCTCCACTCACCCCCAACCCTCCTGCCCCCTGTGCCCCACCAGGCTATCTACAAGATGGTGGGCACCGTGATCATGATGCGCATGAACCAGGATGGGCTCACGCCCCAGCAGCGTGTGGACAAGATCTTCAAGAAGATGGACCAGGATAAGGATGACCAGATTACCCTGGAAGAGTTCAAGGAGGCAGCCAAGAGTGACCCATCCATTGTGCTGCTGCTGCAGTGTGACATGCAGAAGTAGAGAGCAAAGGCTGGTGAGGGGCAGGGCCCTGGCCAGGAGGAGCGTGGCCACCTCCCAACCCCATGACCTCTCTGGCTGGCCCTTCCCTAGGGGGAGGGGTACTCCAGCCTCATTCTATGGCCCACCCACCCCTGTGCCCAAGCCCTTGCTCCCCTCAATCAAGATCTTTGAGGGACCACTTCACCCTGGAAAAGAGAGATCCTCAGGTATCCTGTGGTCTAGACCCACCCCCAGTCTTGGCCCAGAACTAACATCACTGGGCAAAGGGGAGTTAGCTTTTGCCCCTACAGGCAGGGTTAAGGAGGGAGGCTGGGGTTCTGCTTTGAAAGTCCGTTCTTCCTGGGGTTATATTTTATAAGATGTGGTTCCACACACCCCAGTTAAAGGGCCACATTGGATCTGTCCTTTATGAAGGACCCAGATTCCTTACAGGTGGTCTCTGCCCTGTTCCCTCGACTCTCCCTGGCTCTTTCGGCTCCTGTCTTTGGAGCGTTCATTCAGTGCTTTCTTCAGCTAACAGTCATCGAGCCCCTGTTCAATGTCAGGCACCTCTAGGTGCTAAGGATATGGTAGTCTACAGGACACATTCTGTGCCCTCCGGAAGCTCACACAGTGAGGCAGGCTTCCAGTGGTCAGAGACGTTGAACACAGCTGAGCACAGGGTGGGTAAGGCTGGTTAGTTTGAGAGGAACTATCAAATCTTTCCACTCCGTTCTATGCAGAGCTGCAGGAGGATAAATGAAGTGTTTGGAAGTCTAGGAGCCATGTAAGTGGAAGTTTTAAGAAAAATTGAAATTTATGCAATACCTAATTTTTTTTAGTACCCTTAAAAGGAGCTAAAGTAATTTTATTAGTTTAGGGTATTAAAACATACTCTATATTACTTGATTTGTTATAAAATAATAAAATGAATACAGAAATGCTAATTTTCATGGGGAAAAAGAGCTGAGAGAGAAAAAAAAAAAGAGGGAAACACCACCAAACTCACCAGAAAACACTTTTTCTTATCAAGCTAAATCCTGAGCTGTTGCCATCAGCAGCTTCTACTGCTTCCTTTTTACTGATCTTTTTCAATTCCGTGAGCAACTCTGTTAGAGTGGTTAGGTGCTGTCTTCAGAAACACAAAAACAAGGTTTGCTGAGAGTGAGACTGTGTAATTCCCACATCTTGGTAGTTCCTTTCTGGATTTGATCTAGTTTCAAGGATGGGCTTGTTCTTTCACTGCTACAGAAGTAGAAAGAGCTAGAAGAGCCCATCTGGCCAGTGTTTAGGTGCCAGGCTGCATTTATGGACCAAATGCCTAAAAATGGGCATGCTCCATTTGAAAAGCTTTTTCTAACTCCAAATCCTAAATCGGGCAGGTAATGCCTGGCCCCGCCCCTGGAAGCAATGCACTGGCTTTGCTTCCCAATGTCTGCTTTCCGGTTTTGGGTCCATAAGCTATACAGCTGCATGCTTTGACTGCTAGACAGTTCCTCTTGCTTCTTTAAGTCTTTCCCTTTACTTTCTCCTATACCTGTGATCAGAAGTTAGCTTTCATGTGCAGTGACCGTTGACTTCCTCTTGAACTGCTGGTGAAAACAGTCTAGTACACAGGTGCTGTCAGCCCAGGGTGGGAACAGGGAATGGTTGCTGAGTTGGGGGTGCGGATTGGACGGGCAGGGAAGCAATGAAGCTTGTCTTTTACTTCTGAGTGTTCACCTGTCCTCTCTCTCTGCAGGATGTCCTCTCATCTTGGGGATGTGGACCTTTGGTCCAAAACCCTACTGGGCCTTCCTTCTTGCTGCTCTTGGAGGTAGCGAGGCCACTGAATTGCCACCTCTTTCTATCCTGCCTATGACCTGCCTGTTACCAAGGCTAGGGAACGCACATCCTCAGGCAGTCACCAGTAGGCTTTTATCCAGTAACGCCTCAAAGGATGTTCCATTGCTCTCAGGAGCTGGCCATGAGGTGTATCTTGTGCTGTCAGTTGGCACCCCAGATACTCAGTAGCCTGGCTCAGCTGACACTTCCAATGGAAGGCTTTTTACAAAGTGGGGTTCCCATCCCCCAAACGTTGAATCTAACTCAACCCCCAATCACACAGAACTTCATGGCTTTCAAAGGCTTGCCATCCACCCCATCTTATTCTACGCTCACAGCCTAGGGAAATGGGGATTTCATTTCCCATTTCCTTTCTCCAGACTTGGAGACCGAGGCACAGAGAAGGGGAGTCTCTTGTGCAAAGGCACAGAGTCAGGAGGTGGCACAGTGCCAAGACTTGAACCCAAGACTCTAAGCAGGTTCTTCCCTTCAGAGTCTCTCCCCTCCTCATTTATTTGACTCTGAGTTGCACAGAGGTTGGCTGGGGGGCAAGCTAAGTTAGTTTGGTCTTTTACAAGCTTCCTGCTAAGAAGTTCCTGAAGCTGTGGTCTTCCAAAAAGAAATAGGAGCTTGGGTGAAGCCCCCACATTTTCGAGCATCTTGTTTTCTGTTCTGGGCAGCTCTGCCTACAAATCAGTGCTGCCCTAGAAGGCCTCTGACTCGGAACCCCGGAAGCATCTTGCACTGTCCCTACCATCAACTTCCTCCCTAAGAGAACTGCTTTTGTGTTTTCCCAGCTGGTAGGCAAGTCCTACCTGCGAGGGCGTGTTTGATCACTCCAAGCTTTTGGACACACATCCCTGGCTGCTATTTGCTGGTGAGGCCAAAGACCCAGCAGTGCCGAATACATAATGCCAGGCCAGGGACCGGCATTGCTAATGGGAGGAGCCATAGATGGGCCAGGCCTGGCTCCCACTTGCTCCTGATGTCTCAAGGACCCTGCTTGGGAGCTCCGGTGGTAGAGCACTGGCCCTGCTGTGAGAAGGGAGGCAGTCCTCCCATCTCTGCCCCAGCTTCGAGGGACTTGTCACAGAGCACAAGGTTAGCAGAGATGGAAGTATGACTCACATAGACTCAAAAATATACAGACAGTTAAGACGTTGATATATCCAGACTCTCCTTTGAAGTTCTGTACCTTCTTGCAGCAACTCTGAATTGCACGATTCCAAATCTATCTTCTAACTGTATTCTGTCCTCATTCAATCTTTGGTCCAACTGATGAGCTCCTTCTTATCTCTAAAAATCATCAACAAGGGCTACTTCAGATGGCCACTGCAGTCCTTTGAGCTATCGTCAGGATTACATAACCTACCTTAAATCAAAAATTAAGGAAAAGGAAGCCCATAAGCAAAGGCACTTTACCTTTTTCTGACAATGGCAGAGTCCCTAGAGGTAGAAATGAATTTTGCGAGAGAGAGAGAGAGAGAGAGAAAGAGAGGTAGAGAGAGAGAGAGAGGAAGAGAGAGAGAGAGAGGGAGGGGAGGGGAGAATACCTGGGGTTTCTAGGCAAGGTAGTAAGCTGACACTGTAAATTTTTACACAAAAATTTACTAAAGCAGCAAATATTTCCTGAAGACCCACCCTGGGCGAGGCTTTGTGCTGGCTTTAGAGATCACTGTGGGGGCAAGAATATATTTTCTACATATTTTATTCATCAGTTTTGAAAAAAAAATTCAAATCCTGCAATTGAAAAGTCTCAGAAAAACATGGGATTTTTCTCTCTGAGATTTTCAGGGTTTTCTTTTCCCTTTGCCAGAGTGTGGGGCAGGACCAGGCCTCTCAGGGTGTCTGGCCCTTCCTACTTGGGGGAGGCTCTGGGAGTGTTGAGGCCTGGGGCAGGAGGGGGGATGGGTGGCACCGGGGTGCTCCCAGCTCATTCACCACTCTGGCCCTGTCCCCTCCGGATGTGCTGCTCCTGGCTGTGCCCACAGTGACTGTCCTCACTGTTCCACCCTGTGCTGTGGTGTGTGTGTGTGTTTTCACTGACAGTGAATAAAAGGTGTGACTGTGACTGTGCCGAGGGTTCCTGCTCTTCTCTAAGCTGGGAGAGGGCTGGAGAGAGGGGCAAGGGGGGGCTCACACCGTGGGAGCACCTCAGCAACGCCTTAGGACGGAGGTCCTTATTCTAGCAAGGACCCTGGTTACATGAAACAGAGACCCACTTGACAGTTCAAAGAAAGGAGTGAGCAGATTACAAGGGCCCCTAAAGGTGGAAAATCAAGAACGACTGGGCCTTCAGGAACTAGAACTAAGAATGGGCCTCTCTCTTTTCTCTGGGCCTCACCGGCTCTTTTCCCCTTGGCAATATTTGCGTCTTTTCCTGGGTTTCTCTCCAGACTTCCTGGGTTTCCCTGCACAAAGTGGCTGCATCCTAACTCTGCATCAAGACTCACCAGCGAGGACAATGCCCCTCTGTGTCTCTTAGCTCCAGTTCAAAAGCAAAATAATCTGATTGGTTCAGCTTAGCTTTGGGTGGGACCCCTTGGTCCAATCATCTATGGCCAGGCCAGGTGCTGATATGCGGGGGTCTTCAGGCAGAGCAGTTGCCCCAGAAGGAAGCTAGCAGATAGTGGGGCTAGGCTTCTCCCTCTGCCCAGTGGAAGGCATCATTCAAGCCCAAATGAGCAGATGGGGGGGGGGGGGGGGGGCGGGGAGAGAGGCTATGAGCCAGGATTACAATGGTCCATGAGGTGCACTATGTACTAATTAGGGAAAGGGATCCCCTCTGAGTGGAAGCATCCCTGTAAGTATGTAGCCAGACCATGGTGGCACCTTCGAGCTAATTAGGAAAATATACCCCTTCTTCTCAACAAACACAGCCTTGTCATGCCATGTGCACAGCTTGACAAGTGGAGTGCGGTCAGAGGTTGAGTAGAGCATCATTTGTTTGTTATACCATTCACAGGAGCCCCGCCCAAAGCCCCGAGACCCCCTACACTGACCCAAATATGGAAAGGACTGGGGGATGGGAGCTGGTGGTGAAATGTTCCTCGCAGAAGACCCCTCAGTAGTCAGAGAGGCACTATCCCCTGCCTGGGGTTGGGGACAGTGGCAGCTGCTGGTGCCTGCTTCCTTCTGAAACGCTCAATTGCTCTTACAAGGGCTTTCTCAAGGACGCTCGGAGGGGGCCAGCTGCCTTGGCAGGAAGCAATTAGGACGGAGGAAGGAGGCTGACCTGGCCTCAGGGCAACCATGAACCTAAGGAGGTGACTCAGAAGTCTGAGAGCTGGGGGCTACCATTCCTGGCTGAAGCCACACTGGGGGGATGGGGAGTCCTGCCTCCTTCCTGTCTTGGAGTGCATAGGCCCTGGATTCCCATCTCCTTAAAACTTCCCCTAAGCCCTCATCATCTCTGGCCCAGGTGAGTCCACCTCCTGCTCTCAGGCTTGCTCTCTGCACCATCTACCTGGCCCAGAGTGATCTCCCTACAGCATAAATCTGACCATGTCAACTCTTCAGAAGTCCCCCCCCCTCCCCCTCAGTATCAACCTCCCCCAAGGCCTTGCAGGATCTTTCTCCTGCTGACTTCAAAAGCCTGTTCTTCCTCCACCTCCCCCTCCTGCACCCTGCATCTGAGACACCCTGAATTGCCCCCCTGCCGGGAGCCGGTCCATCCTTGGTGTTTCAAGGGACCTGGCATATATGGCATACTGTTCTTAATATGTTTGCTCACCTTCTTGGTGCTATGTGTTTTAACCAAAGTCACCTCTCCGAGAAAGGTTGTTTCCCCAGGTAGGAATTTTTCCCTGAGGTTAGGGAGGGGATACAACCCCTTAATTAAGTGCCAGGCGGGTAGTTAAGCTACATAATCTTTACTCCCTGGAATGGAGATAAGAAACGCCCTAACCTTTGTAATAGAAATTGACAGGATTAAAATCGGCTGGTATAAATACGGATGTAACAAGACAATAAACATCAGATCCTCATCAGATCCACATCAGCTCCTCATCAGCTCCTCATCAGATCCTCATCAGATCCTAACCAGAACCTAGCCAGAGAACATGGCAAAAGATCCTGGACAGAACCTGGCTACAGAACTTCACTGGAGAACCTAGACAGAACATGGCAAAAGAACCTGGATAGAACCTTGCTAAAGAACCTGGTGACTAAACCTGGCTGGAGAACCTAGCGAGAGAACATGGCACCAGAACTTGGTTGGAGATCCTGACCAGAACTTCGCTGGAGATCCTAGCCAGAACTTCGCTGGAGATCCTGGAGGGAGAACCTTGCTATGCTGATGAACTGAAACCAGTTTCCATGTCATTCCTTCTTCGCCGACTCCGTCCACACCTTTGGGGATCCCTGGACCCGTTGGGGTTGGACCCCAACACCCCCCCATTTCCCTAAGGGACCTCTTAGGCTTCTGCGCCTGTACACAAGCCATTGTCCCTCTCCCGTCTCAATGATCTCTGTGGAGCCCTCCCAAACTTCAAACTGTTGGCTCCTCACGTGTACACAGTTCATCATGCGATTCCCTGTCAGCTGAGCTGGGCAAATGTGTAAAGGAGACTGGGTTAGTTGAGGCTTTGGGATGCAAATAAACAAAATCAAGCTCAAGCAAAAAGAGAGGCTTAGTGGCTCATGTAATTGGGAGGTTCAGGCTCTGCTGGATCCAGAGGCTCAACGTTGCACCTTCTCTCCCTCCCTGCTTCTGCTTTTGCCTCTCTGTGACCCTATTGTCCTCCCAGGTGGGCATCCCCCATGATCTTTCACCTGCTTCAGGGAAAGGAGGGTTCCCAGATCACATTGCCCCAGAGAAGAAAGAGCCCAATCTCCAAGCATCCAAATATAAGGGTATGGCAGAGTGACCCAGCTGGGCCACATGCTCATCCTTGGTTTAATCACTGTGTCCAAGAAAATTGGGCTCTACAGTTGGTCAGACTTGGGCCACATGCCTATTCCTATGACCAGGGAGGCAGGGAGGCAGGGAGGCAGGGAGGCAGGGCCAGTTACTAGAAGAAGAAGGTGGGAAAGGTTGCTAGTAAAAAAATAAAATAAAAACAGCGCCCAGCTGGTGTGGCTCAGCGGTTGAGCATCCACCCAGGAAACAAGATGTTACCTGTTCGATTCTTGGTCAGGGCACATGCCTGGGTTGTGGGCTTGATCCCCAGTAGGGGACGTGCAGGAAGCAGCAGAATGTCTCTATCTCTCCATCCCTCTCCCTTCCTCTCTCTCTAAAAACCAATAAAAACATATTTAAAAAACAAACAAAACAATAACCACCACTCTTTAGGGAGGCATTTGTTGAAGTGATGTGGAGAACATCATGGGAATTTAGAGATGGGCACGTTAGCCAGAGCCTCAACTGGGACTTGAGAAACTGTCAGGATTAGAGGTTGCTCCCTCTCAGCTACCTTTTGTAGGGTCTCTACTCCCTTCTGCACATCTTCTTCCATCTTTACCTGCTGATCGGCTCATTCTGCTCACAGCTCACTAAGGCTCATCCAGGTCTCTTCGAAGCCAACTGCATTTCACGGCATCCTCAGCTTCCACACTTGCAGTTGACTTTCCAGTCCCTATTCCCCAATTTCAAATTCTTGAAAAAGAGGAATCTGGCCCAGATTGACTTTTCAACCGAGGCCACACAGGTCAAAGTTCACTGGACAGCATGGGGATGGCTCACCTTTGGGTCAGGTGCTCACTCCCACCCAAGTAACCACCTATTCAGTGATGGTGAACCTTTTGAGCTCGGCGTGTCAGCATTTTGAAAAACCCTAACAACTCTGGTGCCGTGTCACATATAGAAATTTTTTGATATTTGCAACCATAGTAAACAAAGACTTATATTTTTGATATTTATTTTATATATTTAAATGCCATTTAACAAAGAAAAATCAACCAAAAAAATGAGTTCGCGTGTCAGCTCTGACACGTATGTCATAGGTTCGCCATCACTGACCTATATGATCTCCTAAGTGATTTCTTCCTCCTCCTCCTCCTCCTCCTTCATGAGGCACCTGAGAATAATTGACCCCTTCCTAGAGTTTCATTACTTATTGTTGTGTAACAAGCCACCCCAAAACTTAGTGCTTAACACAACAACAATTTATTTTTTTATGACTCTGTGGGTTGGCTGGGCTCAGCTGGGAGGTTTTCCTGCTTCATGGCTGTGGTCACTCATCCAGCAGGATCCCACTGGAGCTGAGCTGGAGCTAAAACAGCTAAGACGGCCCACTCATGTCTGGCAATTGATGCTGACAGTCTCGGGGGAAACTACTGTTCTCCACTGGCTACTTATCCTCCAGGGCCGCTCGGCCTCACCCTGTGGACTTTCCGGCAGGGCATCCAGACTTCTTTACCTAGTAGCTGGCTCCTAAGAGGGCAAAAATGGAATCTGCAAGGCCTCTGAAGGCTTAAGCTTGGAAACTGTATAACATCCCTTCTACAGCATAATATTAGTCCACTCAGATTCAACCCCACCGCTGGATGGGAGAAATGTCAGTCACATTGCCAAAGGGCAGGCAGGATGGGAGAGAGTTTGGGCTCATCTATGGAAACAATCCACCAAGCCTTGAGAAGGGCGAGTGAAAACATACTTCCCCAATCCTAAATATTGTATTGTTATTATTTCCCCTTTCCTCCCACACAAGGTTTGGTTAGTTCCTCCCGGGAAGGCAGAGTCTGTCCAGGTCCCTCCATTCTGTACCCCGTCCCAGGCAGACGCCCTCCAGGCCAAGCCAGTATTTTTCCCTGCTGTTTCCACCCACCTGTGCACACTTCTAGGCTCGCCATGAGACTCCAGGATGGTGGTTCAGGAGTCTTTGATTCCAGCGCTCATTCTTCCACCCACCCTCCAGCCCGCCACTTCATAGCCCTTAACTACTCAACTCCCAGGTAGGTGGGGCCTGGGAGTGCGCGCCCCCTGCTGGCTATTGAGGGCCCAGCAAGAACTCGGGTCTGGAGAGAGAATCAATCCCTGGGAGTCTCTCAGATCTGCCCCCCGCCCACCCCGCACGCAGAGAGCCTGGTCCCGACGCGGACAAGGGCCCTTCTGCGCGGGTGGGGAAGAGCTGCCGGGCTGGGTCTGCCACTGTGCGCCCGGCCGGAAGCGGGCTCCCGCTGGTAGACGGAGCTGTGCATCCACTACCCCCCACCCCCCCCCCTCCGCGGAATGGACTAGGGTTCGAGGGAAGCGGACGCCGCTCAGGGGGCCCCCGGGTCCTTGCAACGGAGGGGGGAACAAGGTTAGCTTGGGGGCGGGGGACAGCTAGCTTTTCATTCTTTCTTTGGGATTCATCATCCTGGGAAATAAGTTGCCAGCCCCCCCCCCCCCCGTCCCCCATCCCAAGTCCACAAGCCCCGCTTCAGGCCCCCTTCACCTGAGAGCCGGAGAGGCCAGCCCCCCACCCGCACCCCATTCGCTTCGGGAGTGGGGCGGTCAGGGAGGAGGGCCCAGCTACCCTCTGATCCACACACACTGACAGCAGCCACGCGCGGGCCACCGAGAGGGCGAGGTTGGCACCCCCGCCCCCACCCCGCCCTCCCGCGGGCTCGCACGCCCACAGTCCCCGCCGCTGCCCGCTCCCTTCTCTCGCCCGGGACGCGCCTCGCTCCCGCAGCTCAGCCCCGCGAGCTCCGCGTCTGCGCCGCCCGCCCGGGCCCGGCTGGGTCACAGCCGGAGATGGAAGCCGGGGAGCCCCGGGAGCCGCGCGAGCCCGGGCTGGGGGCAGAGACCGCCGCGGCCACGGCCACGCGCTGGGAGGAAGCCAACACTTTCTGCGGCAACCTCACGCCCAAGAAGACACCCAAATCGGTAAACACGGGGCGCGGGTGTTCGGGGAGGGGAGAGGGAGGGCCCCGGGGAGGGGTCGAAGGCCGCCTGGAGAGGGACCCGTGGCGCCGCTCCGGAGGGAACACCGCCCGTTAGCACCGGAGTGCGCCCGGCAGCTGGCGCGGGCTCGCGGTTATTTTGGGAGCTCTGCTCAGTGCTTTTTCCCGGGCTCGGGTTCCCCGCCAGGATCCCCCTCCCCCATGCTGCCGCTAGGGCCCAGCTCGGGGCCCCGAGGCCAGCCCCTCCCGGTGGGGCTGCCTGGGGCGCACGGGCAGCACTGGTGGCCAAGCCGGTCGGTGAAGCCCGCAGAAGCCACCCGGACCCCAGAAACCAGACTCTGGAAACCCGGCTCCTCCTTGCTGTGCGCTCCGGTTTCTGCCATCCGGGTACTGGGCTCCGTACTCGAGCCTATGCATTTGGGGGTCTGGCTCAGGGCCATGCGCCCTGGGCTGGGGCGCTGTGTTCCCGGCGCCCTGAGGGTGCGCTCAGGGCTCTGCGCCTCTGGTCCTGGGCTTCCGACGCTGGACTCTGCACCTCAGCTCCCTGCGCAGTGGGCGTTCGCAGCCCTGCTACCTCCATGGTGGGCTCAGCCCTGCAGGACGCGCGGAGAGGAGAGAGGTGCTCTTCCAATCCCACAAGTTCTTGATGCCCTGGTTGCCCCTGGGCCTTGCTGATTCCCGCTTATCAGACAGCAGTGCTTGCGGAGGGGACTGAGAACAGAGGCTGGCTCAGAGCATCCTCCAAAAAAGAGCTCCAGCCTGACCTTAGTGTGTCCTGCTACTTCCTTCCAAAGACCCTACCCCAGGAGGCCCACCTGTCAACAGTCATTTCCTGCAGCAACAGGGGCGCTGAGGTGAGTTAGGCTGACCCTGCCTCAGGCCTCACTCTGCCCTGAGGGGGAGCCCCTGCAGGTGGTGAGTGCTCAGGTGAAAGACCCTACCAGTGCAGGGGGTGCAGAGAGGAGTGGCTGCCCACTGAGGGAGGCTCTGTACAGGTGGCCTTTGCGCTCATCTTAAAGTGGTTTTGCCATGCAGAGAGAGAAACGGGGTGGGCAGAAGGCATGCAGATGGCCACTGAGTGGGAGAAGGCAGGATCTTTGAGAGAAGAGTTGGAGGAATGCCAGAGGCCCATGGAGGGCCTTGAGTACCATGTTAAGGAGCCGGGACCTTATTCGGTGGAGTTAGGGGTTTTATTTATTAATTAATATAATTTAAGTTGATTTCAGAGAGGAAGGGAGAGGGAGCAGTATATCAAAACATCAATGATGAGAAAGAATCATTGATCGGCTGCCTCCTGCACGCCCCACACTGGCAATCGAGTCTGTAACCAGGCATATACCCTGACCAGGAACTGAACCATGACCTCCTGGTTCATAGGTTGACTCTCAACCACTGAGCCATGCCGGCTGGGTGAGGTTAGGGCTTTTAAAACTAGGTTCCATGGAGCCCCGTGAATCCAATTAATGTTTTTCTTCTTCAAAGTATGTTTTAAACTGTTAAAAATGTATAATAAAATTCAACTCACTCAAATGTGTTATGTGGATGTTTTTGTGCACCTTGGAGACTACCAACATATTAATTTATGCTGCGGATTGATTTTTTTTTTAAAGCAAACCACAGAATAAAGTTTTTCCTGTGATCTGTTTAATAGAAGAGTATCTTGAGATTGCTGACAATTATTGCTGAGTCTCTTGAGGCTTGTAGTTTAAAACAAAACAAGGCATTTGCAACCACTTATTGGTGTGAATCAGAGCTTTCTCAATACTGCAAAAACCAGCGAACGCAGAAACAAATTGACGAGATGATGAAGCTTAAGTCTGCACTGGCATCCTAACTCCCAGTTTCAAATTTGTCATCACCCAAACAACTGTGTTGTTGTCATTGGTTGACATTATAATAAATACTTTATGTACATGTAACATATTTGAATTTGTACAATAAATGTATACCAATACGATGTAATATCTGGCTTACATATTGGGGTTTCCCCCCAAGAGTTCATTTGAATAAAAGATCAACCTACTTTTTCAAAAACCATGAAAACCAGCTCTAGCCGGTTTGGCTGAGTGCCGGCCTGCAGACTGAAGGGTCCCAGGTTCGATTTTGGTCAAGGGCACATGCCCTGGTTGCGGGTTTGATCCCCAGTAGAGGGCGTGCAGAAAGCAGCCAATCAGTGATTCTCTCATCATTGATGTTTCTCTCTCTCTCCCTCTCTCCCTTTCCCTTCCTCTCTGAAATCAATTAAAATATATTAAAAACCAAACAAAAATGCATGCAACTATTATGGAATTATGCCTGATTTTTCAGCAAGGGATTAATTTGGTTCCATTTTCATTTTAGAAAGATCACCCTGGACAGTGGTGAATAGATTGAAGGGGGTGCATCTGGCAGCAGGCATACCAGTAAGGAGGCTGGTTCCTGTCTGAGGAGCAAGCTGTCATGGTCTGGGGATGGAGAGAAAGGGGTGGACGTTGGGGATTAGGGTGGTGAGTGGAGCTCACCAACTTATTTCCTCCCCAAGCTCCAAGGAACCAGGGAACTCAGGCCCAGCTGTCAGTCATGACCTCTCTGTCAGCCTCTGACCCTCATAAGGTGCCTGGTGGCTTCCTGGCCCCTGCTCCTTCCTGCCATAGCCTCTCCTCCCACAAGCTATATTGGGGGCTTTAGGCCTCATGCACCCCATCAAGGCCTGTCCTGGGCTTATTCTCATTCCCAAGAGCCTGAGTGAAGTTTTTAAGCCCTGAGATCCCTAGGAGACCCTCACCTCATGGGGTCAGAGGACTTCCTCATTGCAGACCTATCTGTCTCCCCTCCAGCAGCCCTGCTCCTTCTAAGTCCATCTAGAAATAACAGCTTTTGGCCATGTTCCTATCTTGGTCCCAACAGGCAGAATTATATCAGCCAAAATGAGAGCTCCTCAGACAGGCTGAATGGCGTTGACCTGCTCTCCATTATCCCCCCACCCCTCCTCCACCCCACCCCAAAGCCAGTAGGGGGACACCAGCCTGGCCCCAAGCCCTGGTGGAAAGCAGAGAGAGCTGGCAGGACCCTGGCTCCCTGGAGGCCAGTGCTCTCAGGCTGAGTTCTGGTCTAGGGTAAGGGTCTTTCTAACCCACCCAATCTGGAATCCGGACTTCGTTCTGACTTCTGGAGGGTCACCTGACAACACATTGTGACAGGGCGGCCCCCCTCTGCAGCTAGGTCCAGGAGGGTCTCTAAAGTGCTTGCTCCTCCCCATCTCTGGCCAACTCCTTTCACCTGTTCCTTCAACTCCACCTGGAGCCCTCATCTCTGCCAGCTGGGATCCATATTTCCTGCAGCAGCTCCTGACCGCTTGGCCCTTAGGCTCCACGTGACTTGCACAGCGTCAGAGGAAGCTGAGTGGGGAGGCAGGGTCCTGCCCTTGGAACCTCTATTCTGAGAGCAAAGAGAGCCCTGTCCCTAGAATCCTCACTGGGAGAGCTCTGTGCCCCTCACCATTTCTTCCAAATCTGGAAAGGAAAGTGCTGTGTGTGGGGCGTGTCCCAGGGAAGTGGCTGAAGTAGCAGGGGTTGGGGTCTTCTGGGAGTTGAGGGGCTTGTGGGGGAGTGCTGCTGTTTGGACAGAGGCCAGAGACTTGGGGTCTTATCCCGGCTCTGCGTTGACTTGGCTGTGTGACCTAGAGTAAATTTCTGTCCCTCTCTGAGCCTCTTTCCCTATATATATTTTTAAAATATATTTTTATTGATTTCAGAGAGGAAGGGCGAGGGAGAGAGAGAGATCAATGATGAGAGAGAATCATTGATCGGCTGCCTCCTGCACGCCGTCCACTGGGGATCGAGCCCGCAACCTGGGCATGTGCCCCTGACCGAAATCGAACCCGGGACCTTTCAGTCCCCAGGCCGATGCTCTGTCCACTGAGCCAAGCCAGCTAGGGCTCTTTCCCCATATTTAAAAGAAAAAAAGTGGAGACTCCTAGAGTCAAGGCAGCTGGGATAGTTTTCTTGCAATTGCTCAAGATGGGATGGGATGGGGTCTGGGCAGGTCAGCCAGAGGAGACCCAGAACACGGCAGTCTGGCAGGGACTGTGGGACAGAAAGTGAAGAGTGAGACCTTGGCCAGCTGCCTGGGCTGGAGTGGCTGGCTTGGCAACCTGCCTGAAGGGGCTGGGAGGGCAGCTGATTCTCTGTCCTTGAAGGGATGATGGGCCCTGTCCCTGGGGCAGTAAGCCACCAGGCTCCCTGGGTTTATGAGAGTGGGTCTCCCAACTCCCTCAACCCACTCTTACCATCCCTGGCCATCCCGCTATCACTTTTTTCTCTAGGTCAATGGTCTGGAACCTTTCTTCTGCCAGGGGCCATTTGGATATTTATAACATCATTCAAGGGCCATACAAAATTACCAACTTAAAAATTAGCCTGCTAAATTTGATCAAACATTTCATTAACCCACCCCTAATGCCTTGGCAGGACCAGACCAAATGATTTTGCAGGCCGGACATCCCCCACTCCTGTTCTAGGTCTTTTAACTTTACCTTCTTTCCTTGAAGGCTCTCAGTTGCTAAGGGGGTTGGGTGGTACCCAGCCCAAGGACACACAGATACTAGGTGTACCGGTTAATAATGCAGATTTTTTTCAATAGATGGAGGTACACATATGTTGATATATATGCGACTTGATATGTATGCTATTTTGTTGTATTGACAAGCTTCAAATCTTCATATGTCAAATTTTCTGAAGGTGTTAACATCATAGATATTTTTATGCTTAAAAATGTCAAATTTTGTGCCGAAACCGGTTTGGCTCAGTGGATAGAGCGTCAGCCTGTGGACTGAAAGGTCCCGGGTTTGATTCCGGTCAAGGGCATCTACCTGGGTTTCGGGCACATCCCCGGTGGGAGATGTGCAGGAGGCAGCTGATCGATGTTTCTCTCTCATTTATGTTTCTAACTCTCTATCTCTCTCCCTTCCTCTCTGTAAAAAATTAATAAAATATACTTTAAAAAAAAAGTCAAATTTTGTGCCAAAAAAAGAGCATTTGCGGGAAGTTTTAATTCATTACTTTATTTTGAAGAAAAGTGCTGCTGAAAGTTATCGTATACTTTGGGAAGCTTATGGTGAACATGCTCCATCTCAAGATATTTGTGAACGCTGGTTTAAGCGCTTTTTTTTTTTTTTTTTAATGTATTTTTATTTATTTTTTTTACAGAGAGGAAGTGAAAGGGATAGAGAGTTAGAAACATCGATGAGAGAGAAACATCAATCAGCTGCCTCCCGCTGGCTGGGGATGTGCCTGAAGCAAGGCACATGCCCTTGACCAGAATCGAACCTGGGACCCTTCAGTCCGCAGGCCGACGCTCTATCCACTGAGCCAAACCAGTCAAGGCTGGTTTAAGCGTTTTAAAAGTGATTATTTCGATGTGAAAGACAAAGAACGTCCAGGTCAACTGAAAAGGTTTGAAGACCAACAATTACAAGCATTATTGGATGAAGATATGTGTCAAACTCAAAAACAACTTGCAGAAAGATTAAATGTTGCTCAGCAAACAATTTCTGATCGTTTACAAGCAATGGGAAAGATTTTAAAGGAAGGAAAATGGGTGCCACATCAACTGAACGAAAGACAAATGGAAAACCGAAAAGTCATCAGTAAAATGTTGGTTCATCAGCACGAAAGGGAGTCTTATTTGCATCGAATTGTGACTGGCGATGAAAGTGGATTTATTTTGAGAATCCAAAATGCACAAAATCATGGGTTGATCCAGGTCAACCATCAACATCGACTGCAAGGCCAAATCGCTTCAGAAAGAAGACAATGCTCTGCATTTGGTGGGATCAGGAAGGTGTGGTGTATTTATTATGAACTTCTAAAACCAGGTGAAACCATTAATACTGATCACCACCGACAACAAATAATCAATTTGAACCACGCTTTGGTCGTAAAACCACCAGAATGGGCCAGAAGACACAGCAAAGTAATTTTGCTTCATGATGACGCACCATCACACACTTCAAAACCAGTTAAAGACATGTTAAAAGATCTTGCCTGGGAAGTATTAACCCATCTGCCATATTCACCAGACCTTGCTCCTTCAGATTACCACTTGTTTCAATTGATGGCACATGCACTTTCTGAGCAGTACTTCAAAACGTACGAAGAAGTGGAAAATTTGGTCTCCGAATGGTTTGCCTCAAAACAAGAAAAGTTCTATTGGGACGGTATCCACAAATTACCTGAAAGATGGGGGAAATGTGTAGCTAGCGATGGACATTACTTTGAATAAAGCACTTTTGATGTTTCTCTTGAAGTTATCGTGTTTTCTTTGATTACAAAATCCACATTATTAACGGTACACCTCGTACACTGTGGTGGCCAGCACCGGGAGAGCACTGGAGCTGAGCCCCAGAGGAGAGGCCCTGTCCTGCACTGCCCTAGACTGGCCTGCTGGTTGGAGTAAAAGTCAAATGCAAACTGAGGTCTACCTCAGGAGCTTGGGGAGCTCGTTGGTCTTCATTCCTATTCTGAGGTCTTAAAGCCTCATTAGCCACTCACCAATCATAACTACTTACATATAAATTGATTAAAATAAAATACAATAAAAAATTCAGGCCCAGCCCTAGCTGGTTTGGCTCAGCGGTAGAGCATTGGCATAGGGACTGAAGGGTCCCAGGTTCGCTTCCAGTCAAGGGCACATGCCTGGGTTGTGGGTTCAATCCCCAGTAGGGGGTGTGCAGGAGGCAGCTGGTTAATGATTCTCTCTCATCATTGATGTTTCTATCTCTCTCTCCCTCTCCCTTCCTCTCTGAAATTAATAAAAAATATATATTAAAAAAAAATTCAAGCCCAGCCGGCATGGTTCAATGGTTAAACATCAACCTATAAACCAGGAGGTCCCGGTTTGATTCCTGGTCAGGGCACATTGCCGGGGTTGTGGGCTTGATCCCCACAGTGGGGCATGCAGGAGGCAGCCAGTCAATGCTTCTTTCTCATCATTGATGTTTCTGTTTCTCTCTCTCTCCCTTCATCTCTGAAATCAATAACAATACATTTTTAAAAAAATATATTTTATCGATTTTTTACAGAGAGGAAGGGAGAGAGATAGAGAGCTAGAAACATCGATGAGAGAGAAACATCGATCAGCTGCCTCCCGCACATCTCCTACTGGGGATGTGCCCGCAACCCAGGCACATGCCCTTGACCGGAATCGAACCCGCGACCCTTCAGTCCGCAGGCCGATGCTCTATCCACTGAGCCAAACCGGCTTCGGCAACAATACATTTTTAAAAATTCAGTTTCTCAGTCTCACTAGCCACATTTCAAGTTACTCCAGCAATTCTCAACCTGTGGGTCGCGACCCCTTTGGCGGTCGAACGACCCTTTCACAGGGGTCGCCTAAGACCATCCTGCATATCAGATATTTACATTACGATTCATAACAGTAGCAACATTACAGTTATGAAGTAGCAACGAAAATAATGTTATGGTTGGGTCACAACATGAGGAACTGTATTTAAAGGGCCAGAAGGTTGAGAACCACTGAGTTACTCCATAGCCACATGGACAGCTCTGGACATTTCTGTGATCACAGAATGTTCTATTGGACAGTGCTCTTCTGAAGGACGGCACGAATTTCTGCCTTGGGGAGAGGTCATCAGCTCCACGGGGGCAGGGATCACACCTGTCTTGTTTCCTGCCGTGTCCCCAGCACAGTGCCTGTCACGTGGTAATCACTCAATGTTGTCAACTGATTGGAGCCCAGGCTTGACTCCAGAGAGAAGCAGCGGGGCCAGTGTGTGACCCACAGGGCTAGGCAGGAGGAGGCCAGAAAGCAAGGTCCCTTTATTTATTTTTAATTTTTAAAAATATAAATATTTTTTATTGATTTCAGAGAGGAAGGGAGAGATAGAAATGATGAAAGAGAAACATTGATCGGCTGCCTCCTGCATGCCCCCTACTGGGGATTGAGCCTGCAAGCCAGGCATCTGCCCTGATCAGGAATTAAACCATGACCTCCTTGTTCATAGGTCAGCGCTTACCACTGAGCCACGCTGACCAGGCACCAGGTCCCTTTATGAATCTTGCCCCCAACTTGAGCCCCTCATTTGTAAAGTGGAATCATGCTCAGGTCACAGAGATGTAGTGGGACTCTGGGTGTCTGTGAGTCCTTTGGGAACCCACATCCTGACCTTCGCCAGGGATTATAAAGGGCCCAGCTGCTGCTGTGATGGCATGCCCCTGGCTCCATTCTACTGGAGATGGAGAAGGAGTTCTGAGACCCTCCTGGGGCTCTGAGAGGAGGCCCTCTAATCTAGCACCTTCCTACTCTTCTGGGCTTACCTGTACTCAGACCCCCATGCCCTGGGCTCTGCTCGCCTTTGTGGATGCACCACCGTGTATGTGCACACCTCTTCATGCCTTACTTCACCCTCCTCCTCCTCTCCCATGACAACTTCCTGTGAACCTGTCATCAAGGCTTTGCTTTTCACCTGTGTTCTGTCACTCACTTTAATCCCCTCTGCATCTCTGTTTACCTGACTTTCTCCCCTACAGGCCTGTGAGCTCTGAGGACAGCAGCCAAGTCTCTACCAGGACCACCCTCAGGCAGAGCCCAGGTGCCTGGCATAAAGAACCAGCAAATATTCACTCAATTGGCATAAATCAAAAAAAATATTCTCCAAAGACAGAGAAACAGCGATCAGACTATCAATCCCCAGAGGGAAAGTAGGGGAGGGTCAGGGTAAGGGGAAGAGATCAACCAAAGGACTTGTATGCATGCGTATAAGCCAAACCAATGGACATGGACAACAGCGGGATGAGAGCATGAGTGGCGGCGGGGGGGGGGGGGGGGGGGGGGGCGGAGGGGGGAGAGGTTGGGGGTTAATGGGGGGGATGAGGACACACTTGTAATACCTTAACCAATAAAGAAATTAAAGATTAAAAAAAATATTCTCTGAGTACCTACTATATCGAGCAACCTGAACAGATTAGGGCACTGAACTGAAGTTTCTGGTTCATGTTAAATTTTGTCATGGCAAATAATGTTTCCCAATAAAATATGTTATTTAAAAGCTTAGAAGCATTAAAAATTTACTGGGCACCTACTATGTGCTAGGTACAGTTCTAAGCACTAGAGATACAGTAAATGAACAAGATAGTCACAGTTCCTCTTCCCTCAGAACTTAGACATTGTTCCTACTTCCTCTCTAGAACTTTGTCTAGAAGTAGAAACAAGTAATTATAATGTATTGTTAAATTTTACTAAAAGGAAATAGGAAAATAGGAAAGAAAAAGGCATCAGAAGAGATGGCGAACCCATGACTAAGGGTGAAGGAAGGCTTCCTAGAGGTGACGTATTGTTTGAGACCCAAAGGTTGGGCAGAAGTTAGCTGGGTGGAGAGTCAGGGAAAGAGTAGATCAGGAAGGGAGACAGCATGTGCAAAGGCTCAGAGAAAGAGTGGAAGGTGTGCTCACACGTGAGAGAGTTCAGCCTGAGCAAAGTGGGGTCATGGGAAGGTGAGCGCGGAGAGCGAGGTAGGGAGTCTGTTATGAAGCGCTTCCTACTTTATACCAAAAGCTAACAACTAGAGCCTGAGAAACATGGGCAGCACTGAAGGGAAGGGGGGCGTGATCAGATCTGAACTTGAGAAAAACCCCATGACAACAGTATGGATGACAGATTGGAGGAGAGGAGAGAGATTGATGGACTGGACTATGGTAGGGAAGACAACGTGGATGGATTCTAGGGGAGCTCACAGGTGTTGGTGGGGAAAGGGAGCTGAGGAAGAGGGAAGACCTGCATTGAATTCTGGGGCTTCTGGTTGAGGTGAGGAGTGCATGGTGGTGCTCAGCAGTGACATGAGGAAGGAGGGAGGAGTCCAGGTGGAGACAGTTGTGGGAATTCAGCTTTGGGCATGTTGAGTTTGAGTGTCTGTTAGTCAACAGGGACAGTTAGATACATGACTCTGGAGCTGGAGAAAGATCTGGGCTGGAGACAAATGTTTTTGTATAGTTGTCATGTTTCTTTTTTTTTTTTTTAATATATTTTATTGACTTTTTACAGAGAGGAAGGGAGAGGGATAGAGAGTTAGAAACATCAATGAGAGAGAAACATCGATCAGTTGCCTCCTGCACACCCCCTACTGGGGATGTGCCCGCAACCCAGGTACATGCCCTTGACCAGAATCGAACCTGGGACCCTTCAGTCCGCAGGCCGACGCTCTATCCACTGAGCCAAACCGGTTTCGGCTAGCTCTCATTTTATAATGGAAATCATCTGAAGACCATCTTGAGCATCAGTCATACTCTGGCTCCATACACTGTATTCATTCATCTGTTGTGTCCAGGTGGCTGGCTAGATTGCAGACTCCCCTAGGGCATGGCCCTGCTTCTTGGTGGGGAGCCTTCATCTCCCTCAGTCCCCAGCTGGGTCCTTCACAGCAGAGGTCCTGTCCTAGGTCTGCCCCTGCCCAATACTAAGCCTCCTAGCAGAGGCTGGGCCTGGTCTTCTCCCTGCCTCAGGACTCAGGGGGGCTGGCCCATGAGACCCACCTCAGGGAAGTGGAAGTGATGGCCCTTCTCCTGCACCTCTGCAGCCCAAGCCTCAGAATGCAGTCACCATTGCTGTGTCCTCCCGAGCCTTGTTCCGCATGGACGAGGAGCAGCGGATCTACATGGAGCAGGGCGTGGAGGAGTACGTGCGCTACCAGCTGCAACACGAGAATGAACCATTCAGCCCCGGGCCGGCCTTCCCCTTTGTGAAGGTGAGCAGCTGTCCGCTCCTGGCGGGGGGGGGGGGGGGGGGGGGTAGGAAAAAGCACTTGCATGGGTGTTTGAGTAAGGAGAAAGGGCCCTCTGGGAGGATGCTACCCCACAGGAGCACGGCTTGGCTAGGGACAGAGCCATTGTGGGAAGAGGCCACCCCATACTCTGGACTAAGGCAGCCCCACACCAGGTAACGAACCATCTTGGTGAGTGGAGCACGGGCTGGATTTCAGCCTCCACTCACGCTTCCAGTGAGGCAGCCCTGAGCAATAATCAACCCACCCAATGGCAGAGACGAGGCGGAGAAAGTCCATGTCCACTGATCTCACGCCAACTCTGGCCCCTGACCTCCCCTCTCCTCTCCCATCGTCCTCCCCAACCCTGGCTACCAACTCCAGCTATTAATTCCTGGGGGGTCTGAGCTGGAGGCCCCCCTCTCTCATCCAGGCTCTGGAGGCGGTGAACAAGCAGCTTCGAGAACTGTACCCCGACAGTGAGGACATCTTCGACATCGTCCTTGTGACCAACAACCACGCTCAAGTGGGTGTCCGTCTCATCAATAGCATCAACCACTATGGTAAGCATGAGGGGTCTAGCCATGGGATGCCCCTGCCAGACCCCTGGGGATGCGGCCACACCTCTGCCGGGTAAGGGCATGCCAACTAGAACCCCAAACCCAGTGGTGCACTGGTAAACTGGCTCTTTAAAAAAAAAATTGTACCTTTGCCGTTTTCAGGATATAAACATTCCCACTTATTATGACTTATTCCAAGCCACCAGCAGTTGAACAATCTAACTGGCTCAAAAAAATCCCAGGATGTTTAACATTCAGTTCTTGCAAGCCAATATAAGCCAGCTCCAGCACACCACCGCCCAGGCCCACTCCCTACGTGATCGGGCACGTGCTGCCCCCAAGCTTCAGTTTCTCTATCTGCGATGGGGCTAAAGGCCTCACAAGGCTGCCGGGAGAAACAGGCAGTCATCAGAGTGAATAGGCTTCATTCAGATTCTTCTTAAACAATCTTTATTGTTGAAAGTATTACAGATACCCCCCTGTTTCCCCCACTGACCCCTTCTAGCCCACACCCACGCCCCTCTAGTTCTTAATTGAAAGCAATTGACCCTCCAGAGCTTGTTTAAGTTGAAAAGAATGTTTTATCAGGTTATAGGAGTGTCTCTTAGAACCACAGGACAAGCAGTAAATTGGGCCAGGAAGGCCTGCATCCAAGAACTGGAAATCTCTCCTGGGCCCCTTCTCTCTCTGGGCCATGCCCTTATCTGCTTCTCTACTTTGTTCTTCTTTTTTTTTCTCTCCTATCTCTTTTTTTTCCCCAAACGAGGCTTCTCTGCTTTTCCTGAACATGGCCATAATTTATAAGTTTGCAAGTCCTTGTTTTAGGAAACCAAGAGAGTCCAGTTGGCATTTTTTAAAAGATTTTTTTATTGATTATTTTTGAGAGAGAGAGAGAGAGAAACATCAATGTGAGAGTGCAACATCAATCAGTTGCCTCCTAACACTCCCACCAGGGATCGAGCCTGCAACCGGGCATGTGCCCTGACCGGGAATCAAACGGGCAACCTTTCAGTGTGTGGGACGATACCCAACCAACTGAGCCACACCAGCCAGACCACTTGGCATTTTAAAATCCTAATTTCAAATTTCTGGGAGCAGGAATGATCTTCAAAATATTTAACCACCATAGCCCTAGCTGGTTTTGCTCAGCGGATAGTGCATTGGCCTGCGGACCAAAGGGTCCCGGGTTGATTCCGGTCAAGGGTATGTACCTTGGTTGCAGGCTCCTCCCCAGCCCAGGCCCTGATCCTGTGCAGGAGGCAACCAATTGATGTGTTTCTCTCACATGGGTGTTTCTTTGTCTTTCCCTCTCTCTTCCACTCTCTCTAAAAAAATCAGTGGGAAATATCCTTGGGCAATGATTAACTACAACAAAAGTTAACCACCTGTGATGTATTCACCAAATAATCGGGATAGACAGCACCTGTAGTGCCAGAGCCCGTCCAGAAGAAGCCCTGCTGTGCCCGGCATTACCCCTTCATTGTAACTGTTCTGCGTGAGGGGTGGGGTAGTATTGGGCTAACTCAATGGGCTCAGAGCAACAGCCATTGACCAACCAGCAAATATTTTACAACCTGTGCAGGCATGGGTACTAGGTGACTATCAGCCCAGGCTGTGAGAGAATCTGATTGGATCAGGTGTCTGTTCCTATCCAATCAGCTATGGCCAAGAGAGCCACTCATGGCTAGGGATCCACCTTGTGTAGTACTGTGACTCCCGGACAAGAGGATGTTACTGTGAGCCAGGCAAATGCTCCAGAGGTGATCATCCTCATTTCATGGATGAAGGAGGGAGGGGCTTAGAGAGGGGGACTGCTGGCCTAAAATCACTCAGAGAATCACTCCACTGTCCCACCATCACTCAGAACCAAGATGGCCGAAACCGGTTTGGCTCAGTGGATAGAGCGTCAGCCTGCGGACTGAGAGGTCCCGGGTTCGATTCCGGTCAAGGGCATGTACCTGGGTTGCGGGCATATCCCCGGTGGGGGATGTGCAAGAGGCAGCTGGTTGATGTTTCTCACTCATCAATGTTTCTAACTCTCTCTATCTCTCTCCCTTCCTCTCTGTGAAAAATCAATAAAATATATTAAAAAAAAAAAAAAAAAAAAAAAGAACCAAGATGGTGTCTATTGGAGATGGAGGGACCACTCTGAGGCCCTAAGGGTTGACCCAGGAATCACCGGAGTATTCTCTCTCTCCTCCCCAGACCTGTTCATCGAGAGGTTCTGCATGACAGGTGGGAATAGCCCCATCTGCTACCTCAAGGCCTATCACACCAACCTCTACTTGTCAGCTGATGCAGAAAAAGTTCGAGAAGCCATTGATCAAGGTGAGTCAAACTGGGGAGGGAGAATATGGGGAGTCTGGCAAAGGGATCCCAGAAGGGGAGGCCTTTAGGCTTCATCCTAAAGCTCTGAGCAGGTGCTAGTGGTTGCCATGGTAACTGGATGAGGTGTACCTTTCGTAATTCCTAAGACCTGTCCAATAAATCTGAGAACAAGGTCCCCCTATTTATTATTGCCCATCTAATCCACTCTTCCACCCCCGCCCTACCATGTTAAGGATGCTTTTACTCATCACCATCACCCAGGCTTCTGTTTCCATGGAAACCCTCCTTTCAGCCCAGAAAGCTACTCCCTTCTAGGAATCCTCCAGGTCAGTAGGAGTTCTGATTCCTGTGTGACCGTGGGCAGCTTCTGACCCTGTCTGGGCCAATGGGGAGGAAGATAAGTATCTAGTCCAGTGTGGGCAATGAGTGGGGTCTGGGAAATGGCCAGCATTCCAGCAGCTGAAGTGAGGTCAGGAGACCCAGCCACAAGTACTGACAAAGAGAACTGCCCTCCATGTGTCAGTTTTGGGTGGTAGCTCCAGCCTTGGTCCTCCAACAGGGTATGTATTCCTATTGCACGTAGAAGAAAACAGGCTGGCAGGCCCCGTTTCCTGAGAGGGCTCCTCAGGCTCAGCACTACTGGAAGGTGTGTCCATCAACAGTGTATTCACTCTTCTCCATCATGCTGTCTCCTGCCTACAAGCTTGGCCTCTCTCTCCCTGGCGCCTCCTCTCTGAGCTGCTGGGGCCTCTGGGAGGCTATCTTTAACCAGGAGCCAGAAGCTATTTCCCTACACAGATGTCACACCCCCTGGTCGGGGCCTGGACACGGGCCTGCATGTGTGCCTCTATATGTCTGTAATTTGAGCTCAGGCTGGAGAGCAAGGGGTGGCAGGGGCAGGCCCTGCCCAGGGTGGGGTGGTTCGGGTTCATCTTGCCTCCATCATTGGCAGAGCTGAGTAGGTGCCTGGCCCGATGCCTAGGGCCTGGTCCTACAAATAACACCCTCAGGCTAGCAAAGTTGACACTGCTCGCCTCTCCCAAATCTCTGCCCAAGCCCAGCCCCTGTGATCCCAGATTCCTGAAGAGCAGGGCCGAGTGGCCTTCGGAGAGATGAAGAAGAAGGAATGGGCTGAGCTGCTGACCAGGTCTCCAGCCTCTAGCACTGGCTCTCTTGTCCAGTGTAGCCCTAGCCTGGAGCCTGGGTTTCCCACAGGCACCCTTGACCTCTGGAGAGGCCCAGGGTTGCAGAGAGTCTGTGCCACAGTCCCTGGAATTATTGCTGCCTCTCATGGCCACCCACGTTGCTTCAAGGAACCCAGAGTGGCCAGGCTGCCTTGAGAAGGGCATACCCGGGTGCCCTTGTGGCAGAAGACTGAGGGGGTGCCCACCCCGACTCCACCCCAGACGGCAGCCTGGGATCTCAGCCCCAGACAGAGCTGAAACATCCTTCATTTTACCTTGCCTCAGAGCAGGTGAGAGGCTTGCTGGAATCAACAGCAAGAGAGCGAGGCCAAGCCAGAGGCAGGGCCCCTTCCCAGCCCCCCTGTAGGCCTATATTAGGGGCTGTGAATAACTCCGGGAAGGATATCAGTGGCCTGGGGGACCCTCCCTTCCAGCCAGGACATTCCGATGGTCCGTACCAGCATGACCTTACTAGACAATAAAGCATTGCCATCCCTCCACACTGATTGACAAATGGCTCTTGTCCTGAGTCCTCTAAGTGCCCCACCCTGCTTCCTGGGACTCCCCCAGACCCTCCCACAAAGCAGCAACTAAAGGGAAACTCGGCTCGGGCCAGGGCCTCAGAGCAAAGGCCACCATCCATTCTGATTGGCCAGGTGCTAAATATTCTGAATGTTAGCCCTCATTAGCTTTGCTCTGAGTCCTGGGAGAGGCAGGTGGGACAAGAATAGCCAGAGCTGCCCTAGCTGGTTTGGCTCAGTGGATAAAGCGTCAACCTGCAGATTGAAGGGTCCCAGGTTCGATTCCGGTCAGGGGCAGATGCCCGGGTTGTAGGCTCGATCCCCAGGAGGGGGGCGTGCAGGAGGCAGCTGATGGGTGATTCTCATCATTGATATTTCTACCCCTCTGTCCCTCTCCCTTCCTCTCTGAAATCAATATATACATATTTTTAAGAAGAGCTTGAGCTAGCCCTCTCCTGGCCCCAGGCAGCTGAGGCAGGCATCAGGGGGGCCCTCTTGCCAGGATAAAGGCAGACAACCTTTGCCTCTCTCTGCCCAGGGATCGCAGCCGCCACCATCTTCAGCCCCAGCAGGGACATGGCTGTGTCCCAGAGTCAGCTGCGCGTGGCCTTCGACGGGGACGCTGTGCTCTTCTCGGACGAGTCGGAGCGCATTGTCAAGGCCCATGGGCTGGACAGGTTCTTCGAGCATGAGAAGGCCCATGAGAACAAACCCTTGGCCCAGGTGCTTCACAAACTCCCCAGGGCCCCTGAGTGGAGCCAGGTGGCTCCGCAGAACCTGCCCTGGGCTGGAACCAAACTCTGAACTTGACCCAGAACCCAGCCAGGTCCCCTCACCAAGCCTCCAGCCTTCATCCCTCTCACCTGAGCCCTGGCACCTCAGTGAGCATCTACCCTCCCACTGAGCCCCTGTTCCCCTCACTGCAGTCCCATCCTCTCTCTAAGCCCCTCTCGGAAGCCCCTACCTCTCCTTTGCTGCTCGTAGCTGAGGTCTTCATCCCCTTCTGGAAGTCCCCATCCCCTCTCTGAGGTCTCCATCCCTCCTCTAAAGTCCCCATCGCACTCGGAACGCCTCACCTCTCCCTCTGACTCCGCCATCCTCTCTCTGGAACCACCATTCCCTCTCTGGGGTTCCCCCGCCCTCTGAGTAGGCTCCCCTACTCCCCTCACTGGAGGAAAGGAAACGCTGGACTGGGCCAGGGAGATCCACTGGGTGTGGGGTCTGGAGCAGCCCCTCTGCTTTGGGCCACACCAGCCCTAGCCACCTCCTGCCACCCACCCCTTGGCAAGGGGCTCAGGGACCCTCGCTCACTGTCTAACTGCGCAGGTGTCTCCCTGAGAGCAGAAAAGGCCCTAAAGCCTGGTTGAAATTTTTTGAGGTCGGAGCTGTTGGGATTCCCTAGTCCTGGGAGCTCCTATTTGTGCTTTTAACAAAAATCCACATCATCCCAGAGTCCCTCTCTCCAACCGCTCAGCAGGCTCCAGCCATGGCCCCTGGACATTCATCCCACCTCTATTCTCACCAGTTCCCTCCAAAACCCTTGGGAATCAGGGCAGGACAGTCTTCCCACCAAGTGGTAGGCAGAGCCGGAGACCACTGCTGGCTCCAGCCACCCATAGGCGAGGGGTCTCCAAGACTGGCAGCCCACCTGTCCTTATTTCCAGCTGCTGCTGTGCTTTTCTTCTCTACCACCCTCTGGTTCTTTATTCACTGTCCTCATTCATCGTTCCCGGCCATGTAGAGAGCAAATCCTATCCCTGACCCTATAGACACAGAGCATGGCGCCCCGAGCCAGCTGCACATTGGTCTGTCTGTCTGTGTTGTTTGCAGCTGGACTCCATTCTGCCTGGAGGGTGCCCAGGCTGTGGTTGCTAAATATTTCTAATATCCTCCCTGCTGGTGAGCACAGAAGGTCATACTATGGAGCTGTAGGACAGACACCCATGTACCCGAGGGGCACACAGAAGGACATACATAGGAACAGCTCTCCTGGCACATTTTTCTGGCACAGTCACCCCCAATCACAGCGGCACAGATACCCACACTGCCGTAGGTAGCTGCAGTCCCACTGATGCGCACAGTGACCTGAGCAGGCAGAGCAGGACCGGGAGCTGTGGGGACCTTGAGAAGCTTCCCCACCCCAAACATCAAGACACCAGTGCTTCAGGGAGGAGCCCAGCTGGAGAGGGGGCCCAGGTCTGGGAGAGGGGTGAGCTCACAGTCTCCCCTTGCCTTCTCGTAGGGACCCCTAAAGGGCTTTCTGGAGGCCCTGGGTAGGCTGCAGAAGAAATTCTACTCCAAGGGCCTGCGGCTGGAGTGCCCGATCCGCACCTACTTGGTGACGGCGCGCAGCGCAGCCAGTTCTGGGGCCCGGGCGCTCAAGACCCTGCGCAGCTGGGGCCTGGAGACAGATGAAGCCCTGTTCCTTGCGGGCGCGCCCAAGGGCCCCCTCCTGGAGAAGATCCGCCCTCACATCTTCTTTGATGACCAGATGTTCCATGTGGCTGGGGCTCAGGAGATGGGCACAGTGGCCGCCCACGTGCCCTACGGTGTGGCACAGACCCCCCGGCGGACTGCGCCTGCGAAGCAGGCCCCAGCTGCACAGTAGCTGAGCCCACAGTGCTCCAGGCACAGCTCCCCGTCACCCTCCCACATGCCGTCCACTGGACCCTTCTCGGCCTACCGCACTGCCTCGCTGCATGTCTGCCCTCATCCCAGGGAGGGAGGCGCTGGTACGCAACTCTGCAGACTGGGTCGGCATCTCACCAGCCCTCACTTGGGGCCAACACTGTGCCATGATGCTGCCTAGGACACTAAGGCCGTGGCTGGATTTCAGGGGAAGTTGATGGAGGGTCAGAGGAGCCAGGATGCCTCAAAAGGGCTTCGGGGTGAAAACCAGCCCAGTGTCGTGCCAAGAACTCTGCTTTGAGGGAGAAGAGATCTGGCCTTTAAGCTCGATCCTGGCATTAACGGCATAACTTTGAGCGAGTCCCTCCCTTTCATGGGGTTCAGGTTCCCCATCTTTTAGGTGGTTTTCAAAATCGCCTTCAGCTAAAGAATTTGGTTTTCTAAGGTTGCCCTCTTTCAAGGAAGCATTCTGTGCCAGGGCTGCCACCGGTCTACACGCCCCTTTGCGCAGGTTATGGAAGGAGGCTACAGTGAATTATGAAAAGAAGGCCCTTCCTCTGGGCTGGCCACACCCACGCGGGGTACACAGTTACATCAGCAGGACATAAGCGGGATGTCAGCCCCCATTGGCTCCTCAGCCCAGAGGCCTTTGTCAACTGGGCAAAATGCACAATCGTCCACAGCCACCCTACCTATAATTTTACACATTTGGAAACCACGGGACAAGATGACCCATTTGCTTCTGGGGATCCTCTCATCTGATCCTCAAATCAGGGGCAGCTGCCAGGCCTGCCCCATCTGGGAAAGGAATGGGGGAGTGAATTACACCTGCATGCAAACTCTGGTGTAGCCAGCAGGGGGCACTGCAGGCACTTCCTGGGGAGCCGCTTTAGTAGCCGCCTGCCCACTGCTTCCTTTGCTTTTGCTCTTAGCCCAAGTTCAGCTGTTCCCGCCTGCCAACCCCATTCACCTCACTCCCTCAATTATTGTATCCTGCTGTATCGCCAAGCAGCCCTGCCAGTAGGGAGCATTGGGGTTTACTGTGTGGGCCCAGGGGAAGAGAGCTCAGTGGCTGAAGGGGGAGGCTGTCCAGGCTGAGATGATGTGGGATGTGTGAGGAGGTCTGGTCTGTGGCAGTAACCCGTTAGAGAGAAAGGAGCTGAAATTGCACTGGAAGATTCGCCCGCTATGGGAGTGTGAGTGGAGGTAATGAGCTCCCCGTCACTGGGATGCTGTGCAAGGGATGCCCTCTGAGGTACACCTGTGAACCTCCACCCTTGCAGAAGCCCCTGCAGCCCCTTCGTCACCACTTCCGGGGTAGAATTCTCACTGCCTGATGTCAGCCTCCTCCCTTGTGACCAGCCATGCTCTCTGCAGGGGTGGTGGCACCAATGGCTGGCCCCTCAGGAAGACCCAGAGGTGTGAGCAGACATCTGTATGGGGGGCTGACTGCCCGGCTCCTGGGGGGCAGTCCTAGCTGTGAGCAAGCACTTTGTGAGGAAAGCCAAAGGTACCAGCAAAGTGGGCAGGAGCCTGGAGGTGTGTGTGGGAGAACTGGAACACTTGTGGGGGCAGGAGAAAGGAGTGAAGAGCCATCAGGGGCCTGACCTTTGTCCTTTTGAGGACTCAGCTCACGGTCTGAATGGGCACAGATTCTGGGTCATGTAGGGCGGGGCAGTAGCTGCAGAAAGATCACCAGGAAGGAGGAAGGAGGAAGCACACAGGGTGGTTCTGTATTGGAGCAACAGTCTGGGCCAGAATCGAAGTGCTCGGCTGAGCTTTTGCTATCGGCTCCTAGAGGCTGGTCCTGCGGGGGACGGGCCAGGCTGTGCCGAGCGCCCCGGGCAGATGCCCAGCACTGACTGCCTTACCAGGGGAAGGGCAGGGGATGAAGATGTCTTTGCACGAGTTCATTTTCATGCAGTCAGGACCTTTTTGGGCAACAGAAGAGGCCTCAGGGCAGAGCGTTTGGCTTTGAGCTTCTTCCTCTACCCATGCCCCAAGCCCAGCCATGGATACCGTGAGACCTAAGAGGGAAGGAGGAGGTCAGTGAGCTCAACCCAAGTCACCTTTGATCTTGGCTGAACCACAGAAACATCTGCTCACCACCACCCCCACCCCTCACCCCCAGAGGGTCAGAATCACCCCCTTGGATGAGCCTCCAGGGCCCCAGAACCAGCAGGCGTTAGGCTGCGTGACCAGGGTGGACATGTGCACTGTGAAGACAGCACCAGATGTCACCTAATTAAGATAAACCCCAGGGATTCTGGGAGCCAAGAAGTCCTGCCCCCAGGACCTAATGATAAACACCAATGATTCTTCTAGGTCTGTCAGGAAGCAGGAAAATAGGATGCTGGAAGCGAAAGATAAGGTGCAGTAAAAGCCTGGATTTCACTGGAGCCACCATTAATAGACATAGACAGCCGTGGGCAGTGAGAGACAGTCGGGTCCAAATTCTATTATTGCAACCATAAATGAGCATCTCGGGCCTGGAGAGAGAGCTTTCAGAGGCTGGAATAAAAGGCCAGACGTTCTGAGGGCAGGGCAGCCTCGGGCAGCAGCCAGACACACCTAATTGTTTCACAGGTGAGGAGGAGCATTCAGCAGGCAAATGAAAAAGCCAGGTGAGCACCAAAGCCGCAGGCCCAGCCTGTTCAGCAGCTCGGGGAGGGGGGGCGCAGAGACCGCAGCTCCTGGCATGCTGGGCCCCTGTTGCCAAAAGCACCGCAGCCCAGCAAGTCCTGCAGAACTTGCCCGGGGAAATGCTTGCCAACAAAATGCCAGGCCCGTTGGAAACTGCCCCTTAGCAGAAAAACAGAAGCCCTGTTACTAAGCACTTGAGACTGCTAAGATCGTTGCCAAACAGCCCCCTCCCCTTCCCGAGAGCCCAATGAGAAGGTGGGGACATAGCAGAAATGCCAGGAGACACCAAAACCAGCAAGACGTTCAAACCCAAGATGGATCTGGCATTGTAATGACATTCAGCTGGCACGCACCAGTCCAGACAAACTGGTGCTTAAAATATAGAAATGTGCCCATGGCCGTTGGTAAAGAGCTCTGGCCGGGGTCCCTGAGTGCCCCTGAGTGGCCTCAGTTGTCCTGGCCCCTCCACTGTGACTGCTCCCTGTTCCCACGATCCAGTGAAAGGGGCTTCTTAGGAGGCGTCTGGAGGCGGCTCCAGCGCGATGGCCAGTGTGCGCCGCTTGGTGGCGCCCGTGCCCGTTTAGAGAAGGAAAGCGACGGTCACATAGCTAGTGAGCCGCAGCGCCGGGACTCAGGCCGACATCGGGGCCCAGGCTCTTAGCCATTTTGCGGCATGACCCATACGTGTGCATAGCGAGGGCAATAGACGCCTCATAACAGAGGAGGTCACCTGACAGTCCTTTAATATATTGGTCTCCTGCATGTTAAAATGCTTAATACACTTGAGTGGGTACATTTTGGTTATAGCTTCCTAAATAGCTAAGAAGAATTGATATTAAAGCCAAACATTTGCAGAGCCCCTGGAGCACCTCAAACAACCCCCAAGTTCTGAGGAACCCAGTTTGAAGACCCTGAATTGGGCTAATGCAGGGTTGGTAAACCATGGCTCCTTGGGCCAAAGAGAGCCCACTATCTGTTTTGTTGTTGTTTTTAAACAACAAAAACCTTTTACTGGAGCACAGCCATTTCTATTTGTTTATGTGTATGTGTGGCTGCTTTCACACTACAGCAGCAGAGCTGAATTGTTTCAACAGAGAGCGTGGAGCTGAAAATATTTATCTGGCCTTTTACTGAGAAAGTTTGCTGACCCCTGAGCAAGGGGAACACCCCCAGCCTGCTCTTCAGTGGGAAAGACCTGCTCTTATGCACCTAAGCACTCAGAGGCAGAGGCTGGCTCCACTGCCCAGGGGAAAGCATGTGGGGGTACGTGCCCACCTGTGGGCATTGTTGGGGCTGTGGAGTCTCATGGGTACTAGCTAAGTACCTCGATGTTAAACACAGCAGACCCTTGTCCTCTGAGAAATCAAGATTTCAAGTTAGACTACATTCAAGTGACCCCTGGCCCGTTGTAATTCAAAATGTGGTTGATTTGACCGAGTGTGCCCTCCCAAGCTGATGGGTGAGGGGCAGGAGCAGGTCCCCCCTGCCCCCCCCCCCCCCCCCATGCCCTCCTCTCTCCCGTCTAGGGCTAAGCTCAGCCTGCTGTCCAGCATCTGCTCTGGGTAGTTTTGTTGTTCTGGGTAGTTTTGTTGTTCTTGACTCCTCATCGCCCTCAGAGGCCACTTGGGAATGATCAGTGCCGGAAGATGGAGGAATTTTGGGTAAAGTGAAGTGCCCACTGTTGACTTCAGTTCTCAGATCTCACAGGGCACCCTATGCTCTCGGGGGAAGCAAGTGCGTGCTCTTCACAAGGACGGTCCCAGGGAGGGCTTTAGCTGGCTCAGGAGTTACTGATCTAGTGAGAGAGAGAACGCCAGTGAAATGAGGAATGGCAGTTCTTGTGCTGTGAGGTGTGGGCAAGAACACACATACCCTCATGATGGAATTGCGTAGCAGGAGGAACCTGCCGATCTAGGGATTTACGGAGGCTCCAGGTTCCACGGCAAGAATGACAAGTGTGGAAGCCATGGTTGCTGTCACTGTTCCATCATGATACTCTTCGCTCGGCCCAGACTCGGCCTCAGAATCCTTCTCAACCCAGCACGCCTGGCAGCAGCGACCAGTGGGTTGGAGTGGGCATGAAAGTCGAAAACGTATTTTGCCATCCCCATTGGATATTGCTTTGGATGGGGCATGCAAGGCCCGGAATGCTTATTTTCAGATGTAGTTCGACTCTGAGATGACCGGGATCGCATCTCACTTGGGCAGAATACAAAGAGGGAGAATGGCCGCCTGTAGTTGGCGGCTTCTTAGGTGTGTCTGAGATGCAGTGTCCTTGGTTTCACCTTCTTCAAGCAAAGTGCAAACACCCCTCCCGCCAGTAAGTGGCACTGCAGGCCCGCACTCAGCTGCTTGTGGCAGTGGTTTTATTTGCTGGTTACTTTTCTCTCCTTCCATGGTACTTGGTGCTGTGCTGAACTCTGGTGCTTTAGGTGCTCTGAAAATGTGTGTCAAATGTAGCTGCCTGATGAGCTATTTGCTTTTACCAACAAACGCCATGATTGTGTGTATGGACACACTCAATGTGTATCCCAGGATGAAAACTGTGCATTGTATGCATGTTTATGAGGTGTGTGTAATGGGTCAGATATCTCTGCTGACAGTGTGTGTGTGTGTGTGTGTGTGTGTGTGTGTGTGTGTACAGGATGATTATCTGTTGACTAAGGGTCCTGGGCCCCACATACTGATGGCCGGCCCTGCTTCCTGAGACTAGTTCTGGCTATTCCTATCATCTCATGGGCATTTGCACATGTGCAGCATGGGGACTGCTGGGGCCAGGCCTGTTCTCTTTCTCTCTGGCTTCCCCCCTCTGGCCAACAAGGTCTTGGCTCCTAACACTCTGCCTCTCACCCCTACCCTCTGCAGCCCTGAGAACTCCTTACCATCTCTACCTGTTCCCCCCTTCCCCTGACATTCCGGGGCTAACATGTATAGTGGGGAAGACTGCACTGCACAAATCCAGACGGAGCCATTCACACTATGACACGAGGGGTACCTCCTCGGCACCTGCACAGCCTGCTGTGCACAGCTGCCCGGCTCATCTCACGGCCATGGACTGAACAGCTGCCCTCTTCACTGCACCCCAGGCCCCCCTCCCCCCTTCCCGCAGCCGAGGCAGGGATTCCTTCCTCTGCTTGGGTGTTCTCGTCTGGCCCAGAAGTTATTTACCCTTGGCCTCGGTCAGGAAGCACCTCCCTGATGGGCCATCCCTCAGAGGCCTTTGGGATTCAATTTATGAAAGTGAAATATGGCTGGCGACATTTCAGTTACTGTCTGTGAGGCAAACCGAAGCTCCGCGGACTGGAGTCACTGACTCCCACACTCCTGGCCTTCCTGGGCCAGCTGTTCAGATGGGTCTGCCGTGGGATGGGGTAAAGGCCTCAGGGCTACACTTACAACTGCCACTCAATAGGAAATCAGGACATCACCACAGACGGATGCCTGGGCCAGGCCCCAAAACCGACTCCTCCAAGGGCCAGGCAGGAAACAAAAGTGAGCAAAGAGGGCTGGGCAGGGTCTTTGGTGAAATGGAGAAGACATTACTCTGTTTGACGTGGCTGCTGCCGTGTGGGCTGGTGTTGCCAGATATTTTGCCCCGTTTTTTCAAGAAGAGCTACAAATCTGGACTTTTAGATGTTGGCAACTATTTTGAGTTTAGAAAACAGTGCGCAACCAAATAAAACAGGCCTTGTAAATCTGGCCCTTCAGTCTCTAATTAGCACCCTCTGGCTCAGGCCCAATGCATTGGTTTTTTCAGAACCGAGTAGCTGAGTGTAAGGATATTACATTCAGACTCACAGAGTTTGGGACCTTTAAGAGACCTAGTTCATCCCTGTGTGTTTGAAACTGTGTACATATAAACTTCTTTATTAACGTAATGACATACATATAATGAGCTTCTAGTTTTCTACTTGAAAGCATCTCAGCACCCCCAACTCAGAGCAAGATTTAAAATGAAGCCTCTGTATGTAGTATGTTTGTATCTACCTGTCAGCAGCCCTATTTTGTGCCATTTGCTTAATGGTAGCTCTACCTCTATCTTTTGCAAACGTGAGCTGCCCAGGTCTTCCTTCTAACCCAACCTCCATGTGTCGCTTTTTATGGCCAACCTCCTAAGTGCCTCCTTAAACAGTTGGAGCACATGCTTCCTCATCCGTGGGCCTTCCCTTGCCTGGGGCTAGATAACACTGCTCCTCCCTTCCCAGCTTTGCCCCCTCTTGGCCCACTATGGCCGTCCCCAGCCCCCAGCTCTGTCTGGCTCCGCAGCATTTACCTGGTCACATGATAAAGGGTGCTATGTGCTTGTCAGTGTGGATCCCTCTCCCTCCTCACGCTTGTCCTAGACCTTAATTTTACAACATGGGCTTCTGCTTCTTAAAAGCCATTCAAATAAATAGAAGACATTTAAAAGAAGCATATATTGTCTTGTTTTCCCCCACCCCCTTACAACTGTATTCACAGACTGGCTTATGGTCCCCTCAAGAAATGCCAATGGGGACACACAGAGTGAGCGGGCCTGAGGTGAGTTCCACCCATGGGTGCCAGTGTCTCTCTGTAGACCCCCTTGCCCATGAAGAGCACCCTGAGGGGAGGTTCCATGGTGGACGGCAGCCTGAGCCCATCAGAAGACGAGCTCCCCCGGCAGTGCTCTTGGCGTGGACTCCAAGTCCCTATCTGGACCTACCAAGGTGGGGGGCTGGAGCGGGAGGAAGAAGAGGAGCTAAAAGAGGATGTGAGATGGAGGAGGAAGCGGGTGACTCAGACTCCAGCCTCAGCCCTCACGGAATCCTCCTTCCTGCCCGGCAGCCCCCACCATAGCCCACCCAGCCTGGGGCCAGTGTGTCCACACCGCCCTGTCCATGACCACATTTCTCCTGCCACCCCCTCCACCTCCACCCGCTGAGGCCTGTCAGGGAGCATCTCAAACACCACTTCCTCAGCGAGGCTCCCTCAACCCTCGCGTATCATGAGATCACTTCCTCCCTTGGGCAATATGTAAGTCCACGGTCTTTCTCCCGCAGCCCAAAGGAGCATCTCCGATTTCATTTCAGTGTCCTCCAGCCCTACCGTCAATAACTGTGCCTATCACTGAGTGATTGAATTCAGAGCTGATAGGACTGGGTCAGCTTTTTGCGGCCAAGTCATTCCAGAACTGTCATTCTGAGCAATATTGTAAAATATTTAGCATATTTTTCCTAAAAAGATCACCAAAAAAATCATGGCCTATTTGGGTGGAAAACCAAAGGCATGGAAGTCTTAGTCATCTGTTGCTGTGTGATAAATTACTCCAATATTTAGCAACTTAAAACAATAAACATTTCTCTTTTTTTAATATATTTTATTGATTTTTTACAGAGAGGAAGGGAGAGGGATAGAGAGTTAGAAACATCGATGAGAGAGAAACACCGACCAGCTGCCTCCTGCACACTCCCCACTGGGGATGTGCCGCAACCAAGGTACATGCCCCTGACCAGAATCGAACCTGGGACCCTTGAATCCGAAGGCTGACGCTCTATCCACTGAGCCAAACCGGTTAGGCCGCAATAAACATTTCTCATGTCACCGTCTCTGTGGGCTGGGAATCTAGGAGTAGCTGAGCTGGGTGGTTCTTGCTCAGACTCTCCTGAGGTTGTTGTTAAGCTGTCAGCAGGGGCTGCAGGCATCTGAAGGCTTGACTGGGGCTGGAGGACCCACCTCCGAGAGGGCGCGCTCCCGTGGCTGACGGCGGGTGCCTCGCCACAGCGTTGCCTGAGTGTCCTCGTGACATAGCTGTTGGCTTCCCTGGAGTAATCCAAGAACAAGCAGGCAAACTTGCTTTAAAAAACTGTCTTTTATGACCCAGCCTTGGAAGTGATGTTATATCACTTCTACCTTATTCTATTGATCACACAGTCCAACCTGATACTCTGTGGGAGGGGACCACACACAGGTGTGAGCCCCAGGCAGTGGAGCTAATCAGAGGTCATCTTGGAGGTTGGGCCCACATATTATTATACCCCTACCAGCTTGGCATAACTTATCCACGTTTCTCTTACCCATTCCCCTGCCTCCAGTCAATATGAGACCCAGCCCTAGCTGGTTTGGCTCAGTGGATAGAGTGTTGGTCTGTGGACTGAAGGGTCTGGGGTTCGATTCCAGTCAAGGGCACATGCCTGGGTTGTGGGCTTAATCTCCAGTAGAGGGTGTGCAGGAGGCAGCCAATTGATCTCTCATCATTGATGTTTCCATCTGTCTCTCCCTCTCCCTTCATCTCTGAAACTGATAAAAATATATTTTTTAAAAATATATGAGACCCAAATGTGCCTCCTTGATTGTCTGTCCTGAAGTCCCCCACCTTCCACACAGGCACCAGGAATAAGGAGAAATGTGATTCCTCATCCATCTCCTTTCTCCCACCTCCCGTCCAGCAGATTCTTTCAGGGGCCCTGGGGTCACCTACTTGAGAACGTCATGGAAACTTTGTGTTCTGAGATGTCTTAGTCTCCACGTGGAGTTTTTATAATGTCCAAAGGCCAGCGGAACCAAAGCTGCTTACACTGGTTTGTAGCCATTGGACCATGTCTAAGGTGAGGGAGAGGGCAGGGTGGTGGGAGGGACGATGGGAGGGGTGGTGGCCCAACACCCTCTCCTGCCCAGGCCGCCAGTGCCGTAGCCAAATCCTCTACTTTCTGGCGTGACCTTGGACTGTATTTGGGAGCAGAACCCCCTCAGCCTGGTAGAGATGGGACTGTGGCTTGGAGCATTGGGGGTGTAGAAATTGTGGGCACAATTCTTTCTCCTCCTTTGTGCCCTCCCTTTTCAACTTGCAGAGCTCTTCCAGGACCTGGGAACTATGTATTCTTTTCTTTTGCTATTACTGGTCAGTTTTACTTGCCACTAAGTCATTAAAATTTTTTTATAACAGGTAACTCAAGGATAAAATGACAAAGTCACATAACAGTGAATAGAAAAGATTCGTTCTAAACACTTTATACAAATCATTGAATTCTCACAATAACTCTGTGAAGTAGGTACTATTATTATCCCCATTTTAGAGACGAGCAAACTGAGGTCCAGAGAGGAAAAGTAACTCACCTAAGATCCATAGCTAGTAAGTTGCATGGCTTGATTTAAACTCAAGTTGTTGGGGTCTAGAGTGTGTATCTAAATGCTACACTATACTCACTCTTTCATGTATATGTATATTATATATATATATATATATATATATATATATATATATAAATAATTGATTTGAGAGAGAGAGAGAGAAACATCAATGATGAGAGAGAATCATTGATCTTCTGCCTCCTGCACACCCCCACTGGGTATCAAGCTCATAGCCTGGGCATATGCCCTGACTGGGAATTGAACCATGAACTCCTGGATCATAGGCCAATGCTCAACCACTGAGCCACACCGGCTGGGCCATGTATATTTTTAAGATAAAACACACATAAGAGAATGTGAGCTTACATTAAGCATAATTTTGATTATACTCTGTCCTCCTGATCCTCAAGGGCAGTACAAGTAATTTTCTGCCATTTAGGGAAAGTTTGGTTTTTAATGGGTACCTCTGTAAGAAGCAGGGCCATCTTCCCAGGGACCACGGGTACCCCTCATCCCACTGTTTTTGGATCTGGGCAGTGAAGGCATGAGTGAGACATTCTCACCCACCTCTTGCCATGGTGAACACCAAGTCTTAGAGAGCGGAAGCAGCTTGTCTGAGGACACACACTAGTAGGTGCAGAAAGAAAATGTCAGGGTATTGCTCCAAATCCAGCACTATTCCCTCTGAAACACCACATTCCACCCGACTTCATCTGAATCCTCTTCTTTCATTCATCTGGCAAAGTCCCTTTGGGAGCCTCGTGAAGTTCTTTGTGGTTAAAGCTCACCCCAGTTGCCCGCACAGAGCAGCCACAGCCCAAGGGTGTGAACTTGTCACCTGCTTGCTGGGCTGGCTGACCTTGCAAAACACATATCCTGTGCAGCTGCCAGGAGGCACATTACTCATATTTGCCTTCAAGGGAGCCAGCTGCTAGGACTGTCATTAACCAACGGCCTCCAGCTGCTGCACCTTCAGATCCGAAGATAGCATGTTTTCCCATCCGGGACTGGGCACAGCGGGGACACGGAGCCAGGCTATTTCTGCCCTCCATGGGGCTCCTCCAATGGGCAGTCTTGACTCTGGGCCTGACCAAGAGGTTCTCAGAGCTGCACTGCAGTCTGAGGCTCTTTCTATCCATCCTTCCTTCTCCCTCTGAAGATAGGTGTCGACCTCCATCATGATCAAAAGGCTCTTCTTGTTTACTCTCGCTCCCTCCCTCTCTCCTTAGAGTGGTTTCCTCAATAAATCTCTTACCCCTCTAATTGGCCTTAGCAGCTGTCTTTAGACCTGACACCACAGACCCTCTCTGGGTCATAGGGCTCACAGCTATCTGCCCCCTCGGACGGCGTGTACCTAATGGGCTTACAATTCTTCTTCATTACTAAGTGGTGGAATAGGAGTGTGATTCCCCTCTCGGCACCAGGGGACAGGGTCCAAACCAATTCTAGCACAGCCAGAGGTAAGAACAGCTGCTTCCCAAGTCCAGGGCTCCCACCCAACCCATGCCCTGCCTCCAGCCCATTGTCATTTGCCAGCTTCCGTGCCCTCCACCCAAGAGGGGGAAAGGGCCTCAGAGCCTTGGACTAGGGTAAGAGCCCTGAGTTCAATCTGGTTTCTACCGCTGACTTCCCTTCTCTGGGCTTCAGTTTTCCCCATCTGTACAGTGGGACTTTGGCTTGGTTGGCCTGGGTGGGGGAAGGGAGATCATGGCTGTTTGGGGGTTTTAAAAAATACCTTGGCAGCTGGTAAGCTACTTCGTCTGCCTGTTAAGACCAGACCTGATGCCCAGCTGGTGTGTCGCAGTGATTGAGCATCAACCCATGAACCAAGAGGTCACTGGTTGGATTCCCAGCAGGGCACATGCCCAGGTTGTGGGCTTGATCCCTAGAAGGGGGTGTGCAGGGGCCGACTGATGTTTCTCTCATATTGATGTTTCCATCTCTCTATCCCTCTCCTTTACTCTCTCTCTCTCTCTAAAAATAAATAAAAACATTAAAAAAAAAAAAGACCAGACCTGGTGAGAAGCTCATGTGGCAGAATCAGGGCAGGGCCAGGCCTAAAGCCAAGTCCTGATTATGCTTGGACCCCAAGGGTTATGGGGTGCTGTGCCTGGGCTCCTAAGAGTGGCCATCAGCCCCAGAAAGGACAGCTCCCTGGGAAGCCACAGTCAGGGGAGGTAAGTAGACAATAGCAATATGTTGAGGTCAGGTTACTCTAGAGGAAATCATGAGAGTACAAGGAGGCAGGACTAGTACCCGCGGGAATCTGAACAGGCTTCCTAGAGAGGGACTTTTGTTTTGGGCTTTGAAGGCTGAGTAGGAGTTTTCCAGATAAGGGCTTTCAAGGCGGACTGAATACAGACTCAGAAGCGAGAACCTCTGATGTGTGATCTAAAAATATGTGAGAAATGGAGGACTAGGGTGGAGATCAGGGAATGGTGAGAAAGTGAGCTGTGCCCAGACCTTGAAGGCTCTCTAATAAGGTCAAGATTCCACAGCCTTCACTATTACATGTAGGAGGTGGATGCTACTCCTACTTTCAATTTACAGATGAACAAACCGAGGCCCTGAGAGACGGAGAGGGGCTCTGATAGGAATGCAATGGGCAGTGTCAGAACCCAGGTAATCTCAGGAGCCAGAGGCCAAGTCATCTTCTCATTGCCTGGGCAATGCCAAGGACAGCTCCTCCCTCCCCGCCTCCCGCATGGCTATCTGACATCAGCGAGCATGGCTTCCTCAGCCCCTCTCCCTCCTCCATTCCAGTGTCCTTGTCTGTGTTGACGTCATGTGCACAGAGACAGAAATCTGTGGAGATTCCAGAGAGGCCAGAGTGTGGGAACCAGGACAGATGCTGCTGGCGCTGCCCCAGGGCCGAGAAGCCTCTGGGCGCTGCCAAGGGGGCTCTGGAATGTGTCTGAGGCCGCTGGTTCCCTCCACGGCAGCCCCCACCCCCACCCCAGGCCTGGGAAAGCTGGGGAGGCTCTGATCGCCCACCATCATTTGGGCCTTGAGCAGCCTATGGGGGCCTGTGCTGCCTGCACACAGGAGTGTATGTGCATCGAAACAGCTGGGCCAACCAGCCAGTCTGCTCTGGGGGGCCCTGAGCTGGGGCCACCGGACCCCCAAAGAGGGAGCATGACCCTCATGAACTCTGCAACCCAGGGATGGAGAAGAGGACCAAACCGATACTGTCCACCACCTTTCCTGGAGAAGGCACTTAGGAGTGTGTGTGTGTTGGGGAGGGGGAGGGGAGACAGGGGCAGCCAGACAAACAGACACAGACAGATGGTCCCACCCCGACCCAGTGGGCCCCAGGGGTGGCTGTGCACCGCCTGTTCATCACATGTGGCTCACAGCAGCTGCACATTCCGTCAGAGACCAGCTGTGGTGGCAGCTGGGGAGGTGGGGAGTGAGCGCTATGGGTCCCAGGGGAGCAGGGGAGGAGGGCAAGGGGAGGACAGGAGGGCCTGGGAGAGCAGGGGTCAGGGAGGGGGTGAGGACAGGAGGCTGAGATTGTTCTCAGGATACAGCACCAAGCAGGAGCGTGGTGGTGATGGGAATGCCTGACATCTGCAGGCCCCGTCGATGCGGGCCTTGGCGCAGGCAGCTGGGGGTGGGGTGATCTGGAACAAGCCCAGCACACCCGGGGCTAGGTCTTGGCACAGAGCCGGACCAACAGAAGTGTAAAGAGAAACACTGGGCAGTTGAATATACGGGCCCAAAGCTCAGAAAAAAGGGTCTGTATTGGAGATAGCAATTTGGGAATCATTGGCTTATTACAGGTAAAGCCATGGGAGTAGATGAGGCTCCTAAGGAGGAAATGCATGGAAACAGAGGCTCAGTCACACGCGAACATTACACTCTAAACAGCCGGCACTGCTCCATGCATCTTACCTCATTTCATCCTCACAACAAGCCTACGTGTTGTTATGATCACATTTTACCAGTGAGAAAACCACGGCACAGAAAGGCCTCTCTTACTCGGCTCACGTCCTGCCTTACTGTGGGGCTCCAGTGCTGCTTCTGCCCCTCTCCGGGTCTGTGTCCCCAGACACAGAGGGAGGGCCAAGGCTCTGCAGAGGGTAGACTGAGTGGCCCCAGGTGCTCCAGGCCCCCCCCTCCCCTCCCCCCAGGATAGTCCCTAGTGCAGTGATGGCAAACCTTTTGAGCTCAGCGTGCCAGCATTTTGAAAAACCCTAACTTAACTCTGGTGGCGTGTCACATATAGAAATTTTTTGATCTTTGCAACCATAGTAAAACAAAGATTTATATTTTTGATATTTATTTTATATATTTAAATGCCATTTAACAAAGAAAAAATCAACCAAAAAAATGAGTTCGCGTGTCAGAGGTGTCCTAGGTTGGCCATCACTGCCATGGTAGGACTCTGTGACTGTTTGCCCGGGGACAGGCACCACCTCCTCCACAAGGAAGGTAGAGGCCTTTGCAGGCCCCCAGCTCCCCTTCCTATCACTAGTCACTTGGTCAATGTTTATCAAACAGCTACTATGTGCCAGAAACTGCCAGGCACAGAGGAGACGACCATGAGCAAACCCACCCTGGTTCCTGCCTTCACGTGCTAGAGACACACATAAATGATCGCACCATTAGCAACTGCCAACCACTGCCCGGGCACGTCTGTGCCAACCATCCTCTCCTCTGGGACCCCGGAGAGCCCCACCACCCAGCAGGCAGAGGCTCAGGGCCCGGCCGAGCAGAGGTCCCGGTTTCAGCATACGGCCCACAAGCAACCCAACCATTTGGAGCCCAGGTCTTGTCAGTTTAGTAATATGAATACCAGCCCCGAGGGAAGACAGGGTTGACCTCGTGTGGGAGCCAGGGATTGAGAAAGTTCGCTGGAGCTGAAACTTGCCCTTGAAAATCTCTTCCTGCTCGCTCACGTCAGGGTTGGAGGAGGGGAAGGGTGGGGAGGGCAGAGGGCCCCTCTCTGCCTCCCTCCCTTGGGACTGAGGCTGACTGCTGCTCCTGGGCTCTCCTCTGCCTACTCCTAACTCCCTCTCATCAGCAAGCAAATCCCCGCTGAGACCCGCTGGCCTCTGGAGCTGCCTTTTGTGCCCTCTCTCACTTCCCTGCCCCTTCTCCAAACCTGCTTCTCCATCCTCCCTCAGACTCTTCCTGATCCATGGATCGGGCCCCTGCTTCTGCCTCCTCCATCCATGCCAAGGCTTCTGTGACCTCCTGATTGTACACCTTCCTCTCAGAGCCCCTGGCCTGGGGATCAAGCCTTTATTCTTGGCCTTCTCTGGCCTGGGCCCCTGGTGCTCCATTCTTACCTGAGTTTCCGCCTCCTTCCCACGGTTTCTCTGGCTGCTGTTCCCAGGCCTCTCTGCTGGGTTCTCCTGCTTCTGGCTCTGTACTAGCTCCTGGTGATATCCCATGTTCCCATGGCATCAGCTACCAGCCACCAAATCTCTGCTGTAGCCCAGGCCTCTCCGGGTTCTCCTCGTGGGTGTCCCCTGGGTCTCACAGACAGCATGGCCACACTGAACATCTCACCCTCTGCTGTGTTTCCCATTGGTACCGTCACCTGCGCCCACTCAGTCACCCAGACAGGAACCCCAGCATGACTCGGGTCTGTTCCCTCTTCATCCCCTCTGCACCAGCCCCAAATGCCAGGCTGTTGCATGAGTCTCCTGATTGGTCTACCCCACTCGAATGCATGATGCAGTGGCTTCCAGCATGAATGTGGGTGCCAGCCTGCCTGCTTAGAGTCCCAGTTCTACCACTTGCTAGCTGTGCCATCTTGGTAAGTTACTTAACTTCCCTATGTCTCATTAAATGAGATAATAATAATAATAATAATAATAATAGGTTGTTGTGAGGTTTAAATGAGTTAATGTGATCTGTCTTCTCTGCACTGGGAGCAGCTCCCCTCATCCCCTGGAATGTGTGCCTGCACCGTTTGTCTCCACGCCTCCGTGGTCAGGAGCCCCTCCCAGCGAGCCGCTCACTGGTCACTGTCTGCAGTGGTGAAACACCAGCGGCACCGGCAGGTGAGAGCCTCAGCAGCTTGGCCGCCCCGCGTCCCCTGGCCCTGCTTATTTCTAGCTGCAGCTTCCAAACCAGCGCCACTTCAAGGGACACTGACACAGCAGCCAAGTGCATTGGAGCTGGGGCTGGAATTGGGACTGCGTTTGGGAGCATCATCATGGGTTATGCCAGGAACCCTTCTCTGAAGCAACAGCTCTCCGACGCCATCCTGGGCTTCGCCCTCTCAGAGGCCATGGGGCTCTCTTGCCTGCTGGTGGCCTTTCTCGTCCTCTCCGCCATGTGAGGGAGCTGTCTCCACCCCCATGGTTCTTCCTCCCGTGTCTTGTCTGCCCTGTGTGTTCCTTTTCCTATATGTCCCAGGCAAGTCCCAGGAAAGTGGTTGGCTCTAGGTTGGACAGAAGGAAGACAAATAAATACTGTATTAATAAGAAAAACAAACAAACAAAATAAGTTAATATATATCAAATAGTACCATGCCTGGTACATGGTAAGTGCAATAAAATTTCATTTTTGTTTTATTGACTTATTTATTTTACAAACATGTTAAGTGCTTACTATGTGCTAGACACTTTGCTAGGCACTAAGGGGCATAATAATGAGCAACAAAAGTGATTCCTGCCCCCCCAGAACTTGACAGTCAATGTGAAAGCCTCTTCATAAGAGTCCATGGAGCGATGGTTTCCTGGTGTTTGGTCAATGCCTCACTCTTTCCCATCTGAAAAATGAAACAGAGCAAAAGCAAACACAGCCTGGATTCCACATCTCCCTCCAGCTATTCCCGTGGTGCACGTACCCATCAGTCAAGCTTCTCAAATGAGTTTATTCTACCAGCAGGTATTTATTGCACACCTACTACATGCCAGGCACTGTGCTGGGTGCTGGAGAGTCAGCAGTGAACAGAAGAGAAGTCTCTACCCCAGTGAGTTTATCTTCTGGAGGGGGGCAGGGACAATAAACAAATGCATCAACACGTATAATATCAACGATAGTGCTAGATCAGTGGTTCTCAACCTGTGGGTCGCGACCCCTTTGGCGGTCAAACGACTTTCACAGGGGTCGCCTAAGACCATCCTGCATATCAGATATTTACATTACGATTCATAACAGTAGCAACATTACAGTTATGAAGTAGCAACAAAAATAATTTTATGGTTGGGTCACAACATGAGGAACTGTATTTAAAGGGCCAGAAGGTTGAGAACCACTGTGCTAGATGCTGTATCGTGAGATAAAGTGAGGTGAGGGACACAGAGTGACTGGGGGATTGGCAGCTACTTTAGATAGGGAGTCAAAAGTGTCATCGCGCCCTAACCGGTTTGGCTCACTGGATAGAGCGTCGGCCTGCGGACACAAGGGTCCCAGGTTCGATTCCGGTCAAGGGCATGTACCTTGGTTGCGGGCACGTGCCCAGTGGGGAGTGTGCAGGAGGCAGCTGATCGATGTTTCTAACTCTCTATCCCTCTCCCTTCCTCTCTGAAAAAAAAATCAATAAAATATATTAAAAAAAAAAAAAGAGTGCTCGCTGAGGATGTAATATTTGAGCAAAGACCGGCATGGAGTGAGATCACCCGAGAAGATCTGGGGAGAGGACTCCAGTGTTAGTGTATGTCCCGCCGAAGCGGGTGCCAGAAGAGGGTTCCCGCAGAAGGAACAGCAAACGCCACAAGCACCAACTACTGGAATGGCCGAAGGCTCTCCTGGCTGAGTGAGCAAGGCAGGGGCAGGGCCAGCTCAGGGGACCGGACATCGGTACACGCTGAACTGTCCCAGCATAGTTATTAGTATTCCCTCCTTTCACTTTCAAAGGCGGCCCAGGTTTGGATGATAAATTGTATGGTCACCCTACACATAGGCCATGGGAAGCAGTGGATATTCTATGCTCAATATGATGGGAAGCCTTTTAAGCAGGAAGTGACAGAATCTGACTGACGCTTTAAAGGATAATGACCAAGTACTGGAGACACTCTTCTGGCTCCTGTAACTCCCCCTCCTGCTCTCCTCCACCTCCTTGCTGTTCCTCCGTCTCTTCTCACAGCTCTTTCTCTTCTGCTCAGTGTCGAAATCTCCCAGTTTCTCCGGACCAGTGATTCTCAACCAGAGGTGATTTCTCCCCCAGGGAACATTTGGTATGATCTAGAGACTTTTTTTTTTGTTAATCCTCACCCGAGGATATTTTTTTGCATTGCTTTTCAGAGAGAGAATGAAAGGTGGGGGATGTATGGGAGGGGGGCAGAGAAAAACATCCATGTGTGAGAGACACATTGATTGGTTGCCTCCCACCCAAACCACAATTTGGGGTGTGGAGCAAACCCACAACCAAGGTACATGTCCCTGACCCGGGATCGAACCTGAGAGCCTTCAGTGCACAGGCAATGCTCCAACCACTGAGCCACACGGATCAGGGCTGGAGACATTTTTAATTGCACAACCGAGGCAGGTACTACCAGCATTTAGTGGATAGAGGGGGGAGAGGTGGGTGTGGGGCGAGGGTGTGGGCAGACCTGAGAGTCTGCTGTCATCCCCAAATGGGACCACTGATGTTGACTGGCTCTGACCAAGGTCCCCCAAGACCTGACTAGATGGTGGTGGTGGTGGTGGTGGGTCTCTGGGAATCAGTTCCCAGGTCACCAGCTTCCGATCTGGCCTGGGAGGCCAAGAGGACCAGAGAGGGCTCACTCTGAAGCTGCGGCAGGCCTCAAAGGGGGAGCAGGGAGGCACCTCCAGCCCACCCTCAACACACCAAACTGTTCACTCAGTGCGTGCTCCAGCCCCTAGAGAGGGGACTCACAGGAGATTCACCTGCCATCTCCTGGGCCAGTACCTCGGAGGAGTCCCCAAGGCTCGGAAGGAAGCAGGTGGGAGCATCCTGGGAGGGGACTTCACGGCCAGGGCGATGGGAAGGCAGGCTGCACGTGGCAGGGCAGAGACCTCCCGCCTTTGACTCACCTGCCAGGACCCAGGAAGCCACCCCTTCATTCGGAGAATGGGGTTGGTCATCTGGGAAGGACTGCTCTTTCACCCCCACAGCAAGCCCTGCGTGGGGGGGACACTTGATCGTGGTGGCAGACCCTCCTCCACACATGTCCACAGGCACAGCCCCTTGGCCAAGTGCGCACACACACACACACACACACACACACACACTCCACTTGCTTTGGACCCCCATGGGAGAAGCCGCTGGGGGATTCTTGTCCAGGATCAGGCCACAGCCACCCACCAACCCTCACCAAACCGGCCGTGTCGGCCGCACCCAGAACCCCAAGGCCGGAGCCGGTGGGGTCGACCTTGGCATAAGCTGGGGCATCACCGCGGAGCGGCGCCTCCACAGACCCGCAGCGCCCGGGGCAAACCGGGGACAGACGGGGACCCCCGGCTTCCCGGGAGGCCTCCCGGGGCACCTGCCAAAGGCCACCCAGCGCGCGGCGGCCGAGGCGGCGGAGCGGAGCCGGACCTCCCAGCCGCCGGTGGGGGCGGCGACCGCCCGGGGCCTTCCCACGGCTGGGCCGGCGCGTCACCGCGGGGGCGAGGGGCGCCGGCCGCCGGGGCCGCGGCGCAGAGAAGGGCCCTGGGAAAGGGCGGCGGCGGCGCCCGCGGGGCGGGGCCGGGGCGGGGCCGACTTCCCGGCCCGGAGCCGAAGCGCCCGGCGGAGACCCGGCAGCCGGCACTCACCATGAAGCGGCCCCGGCAGCCCAGCGGCTCCGACGGCGAGTCCGACGGCCCCATCGACGTGGGCCGCGAGGGAGAGCTCAGGTAAGGGCCGGGCGGGCTGAGCGCGCCGCGGGCTCCGGAGACGCAGGCGTGGGCGAGGGCCCGCAGGTGTGTGCGGGGGTGGAGGGTGGGGTGCGGGTGCTGCCCTCGGCCATTAAGGGCCGGGGATGCTCGGATGCAGACCGCGTCCAGCTCGCGGGTCTGATCTCCGTCCAATGAGTGGTCTCTCTCTGTCGAGGTGCCCAGGTGAGGCTGTGGGCGAGGAGGCGCTTAGGGAAAACCCTCGTAGACTTGCTGGCACACCCTCTGTCCAGGATCCACTGTGCAGCACAGCCATCCGGTCCCAGCTTTACCCTAATTTGGGTGCACTTTTCATATAGTACGTCTAGGGGAAGAAAGACGTCTGTCCTTTGAGCAAATTGGACTTTGACTACGGTTTTGATGGAAGAAAACCAGAGCTGGCTTGCCCATGGTCAGGGCACGGGCCTAGGCTCCAGTCCCAGCGCCCTTTCTATTGCACCACCTACTGCCAAGGTCTGTCCGCTCTTGGTAACTATTCGGACCTGCTCCAAACCTGTAGAACAAACTGCACGTGTATATAGTCGGACAGTTCTGCCACTTCGAAGTTCTGTGAACAACCCAAGCTTCAGTTTCCTCATCTGTAAGTGGATATAGCCCGGCTGGGTGGTGCAGTTGGTTGAGGGTCGTCCTGTGCACTAAAGGTTGGTGGTTCCATTCCCGTCAGGGAAAATACCTGGGTTGCAAGTTTGACCCCCCCAGTAGGGGCACATAGGGAAGGCAACTGATCGATGTTTCCTTCTCTTCTCTTCTCTTCTCTTCTCTTCTCTTCTCTTTTCTCTTCTCTTCTCTTCTCTTCTCTTCTCTTCTCTTCTCTTCTCTTCTCTTCTCTTTTCTTCTTCTTCTTCTTCTTCTTCTTCTTCTTCTTCTTCTTCTTTTCTCTCTCTCTCTCTCTCTCTCTCTCTCTCTCTCTCTCTCTCTCTCTCTCCTCTCTCCTCTCCTCTAAGTGTGTCCTCAGGTGAGGATTAAAAATAAAATAGGTATAAATAATAGACCCATTCTCATGGGAATATTGGGAAAATCAAATGAGATAGTATATGCCAAGCTTAGCACACAACCTAGCCCCAAGCAAACGCTTAATTAGTGTCAGGAACCCAACACATGATACCCAGAACCTGAAAGAGCAACAGGGGCGGACTGGGCGCCTGCAGGCCTGGGTCCCAGCCCCAAGTCTGCCACTAACTCACCATGTGACCTTAGGCCATTGCTTTCCCGTTGTGTGCCTGTTGCCTCAGCAGTGAAATAGGGAGGACAGAAGGGCTCTCTTATCTCTCCGGGCTCACCCAGAACAGAATTGGAAGGGGAGGGGTGTTCATTTTATTCTTAGGGATGTTTTTGAGGGCATTTCATAGGTTCAATGATCTCCAGTTTCTGAGACTAGGGGATCCTGCCTCAATCACAAATCCTGGTAAAATGATACCAGCTTTTTAAAAATGCCACCAGCTTTCAATTATTTATAGCTCATAATTGGAGGTAAGGCAATAGATATTGCCCTTGCATCCTGTACATTGCGTTTTGGGGTATATAACAATTTTCCATGCAACTTAATAGCCTTTTTAAGTTGTTTAGCAAAACAAAACAAAAAAATCCCCGCTTTTAAAAAATATGTACATTTTTATTGGTTTCAGAGAGAAAGGGAGAGAGAGATAAAAACATTAATGATAAAAGAGAATCATTGATCAGCTGCCTCCTGCATGCCCCCTACTGGGGATGGAGCCAGAAACCTGGGCATGTGCCCTAACCCGGAACCAAACTGTGACCATCGACAGGTCGATGCTCAACCATTGGGCCATACCAGCCGGGCAAAACCCACTCTTTAGACAAGTAATTCTCTGCGTCTGTGCCTGCTAGGTGCGGGGGAAGAGCCTAGCACCACGTGATAGTGATGGAGGCAGGGGGGTCTCAAATTCAGTGTCATTGGGTCTTCATGAATCAGAGGCACGAAATAGATACCAGAGAGCTAGGCTGATCAGAGCTGGCTTCTGTCTTTTAAGAACTTGCAGCTTGGCCAGTGACCTTCCAGGTCACACCAAGACCATGGACAGCATGGACGAAGGACAGAGAGACAGACTGTGGGCTGTGAAGGCACCCAAACAGGTGGAGGTCATTTATAACCAAAGGCAGCAGGGAGGGCTTCCTGAAGGGGGTGGCATTGGGCTGCTACAGGATCAGTGGGCAGTCTTTTCCTTCGCAGCATGTTGTCCTTTCAGCTAGAGCCCTTGAGAGACTGTCTCCATTCTTAGAGGAGCAGACCCCATCAGAGGAGAGAAAGCAGTTGGACATCTGGCAGAGCTGACTTATAGACCCCTCTTTGTAGCACTCACCAAAAGGCCCTCCCCCAGCAGACATCAATGCTTCAATTCAGGGATCACTGAACGATGCCTGCTGTGGCCCAGACCCTAGGCTGGGCGCGGGGGGCCCAGATGTATCCTGCCCAGCCGCTACCCTCAGGGAACTCTCAGAGAAGAAGAGCTTCATGTACAAAGACAGCCAGATAAACAGTGGCAAGGGCTAGGGAACTGGAGCAGCCAGCCTCCCTGGGGGTCAGAGGCAGGGCGCCCCCCCCCCCCCCTCCGCCTCAGAGATGTGAGAGTAAAGAGCAGAGTGTGTTCCTTGTCACTGTGGGCATCTGCCTGGTGGTGGTATCCTGCCTCAGCCGTGGGAATCACCCACAGAGCTCCTCTCTGAACCCAGCCCCCTGACACATGCTGGGATAGAGCCTCTCCCTTCCCCTCCTGCAAACATTTAATGAGCACCTGCCCCCTGTCAGGCACTGGGTCAGGGTCTGAGGGTTGTTCCTTCATGTTTTAAGGCACATGGTGGACTTTGAAGTCAGATGAACCTGAGTTTGACTCCCACCACCATTCACTGAACCTCCGTTTTCTCCCTTACAAAATGGGGATGCTAATACCTACCTCACAGGGTGAGGCTTTGATAAAGCAATGAACCCAAAGCATGTCTTCCTGCTTTGGCGCAAGGTAACTTCCAATTAATGGTGCTCTCTAAGGGGTTGGAGGGTACAAGTTCATGAGGCCGTAGTCTAATGAAGAGACTGGAAGTCTGAAGACTGGACTTACTGGCCTTGATTCTTAACTCTCTGTGTCTCTGTCACTCCATCTATCCAATGATGGTTTTTCCTAAATATGAAATGAAATGGCCTCAGTAATACTTAACTCCCAGGGCTATTGTGCAATAAATAAGACAAGTAGTTGTGGACATGCTGTCTAGAACAAAAAGTACTGGCTATGAATTTTACAAGTTGTGACAATGACTATATGGGGTGCACTGGTAAAAGCACTGGATTAAAAGGCAAGAAACTTGAAATTTCTTCTAATTTGCTGTGTGGCTTGGAGCAGATCCCTTCCCCTCTCGGAGTTTCCTCATTTTACCACTGGGCTCAGTGCTGTCTGAAATCCCTTCGTTGAGGACATTGTCATTCTGCCTTTGGCTGATGCAAAATGAGTGGGATTATCTACAAGGGCTCCACAGGGGAGCTCCCAAGGGGAAACTGAGGGTGGCCAGGACTGGCAGCCAGACCACCTAGAAAACGGTCCCCACCCCAGGATTCTGGCTAGGGGCCACTCCAGGGCCATGGAGCAGATCGTGGTGGTCAACATCTCTTCTCTGGGTCCGTGAAAATCTGCCTTCTTTTCAGACTCTCAGCCAAGAAGCTCTCAAACCTCCTCCCTGTCAGTGTCAGGGCCAGATCACAGCCTGGAAATGAGCACACACTGAGCCCTTGGGAACTTTAAGGATAAGGGGACTGGAGGGCTATTCAGACATACAGGAAATGGGAATTAAGAGGGAAAACAATGCTGGATCTGGAGCCAGAAGACATGGCTTCCCATGCTGGCTTTGCTCCTTAGCAGCTGCGTCGGCTGCAAACTGCCTCAGCTGCCGAGCCTCGGCATGCTCCTCTGTAAAATGGGGCTTTCGTTAGGCTCACAGCGGGAGTATGTACTTAGTGATGCCAGGGAAGCTGTGAAGTGAGGTTTGCCTGTTAGCTGTGGGACTGGGATAAGACTGCAGAGGACAAGGGGCCAGGGGACTGGAAAAAGGGATGGCAGAGCCACCTGCCCCGAAAGGGGTGCGTCAGCCTCCAACAGATGGTCCCTGAGGAGGGATCAGGCTCAGAGGCAGTGACGTGAGTAAAGCAAACCCAATACCCCTGGCGATGCCTTATCCAGCCTGGGGGGACAAAGGCTGTGTTTCTTAGATACCTTGGCTCCCGGGACTGGTCCCCAGTGAAGCTCTGTAAACAAGCTGCCCTGCAGAGCTCTGGGTCTGGCCATCTGTTCCCTGAACCTGGCTTGCTGGGCCATCCCTCCCAGCAGCTTTCACTGGTCTCTTACCAGACCTTCTTGTCCAGATGTGTGGATGGAGATACCCTTTCCCAGATGTGGCTGCACAAAGCCAGAGCAGAGCAGCAGGATCTGACGAATGTTGGTCTGGTCTCTCCCTGCAACCTTCTCTCTTCGAGCAGATGATGAAAATTACCCAACCTCGGACATCAAAGGAGTAACCATGGGGACTGGGACCTTCCTGGTGAGCCTCAGATGCCCCCATTCCACAAAGGCCTACGGCAGTGATGCCAAAGATGAGGACAGGAGGGAGCTTAGCCATGAGCTCTGCCATGATCCAAGCACTCGCTGAGGATGGGGCTACAATAGTGAATGAGACAGACATGGGTCATGACCTCATGGAGCTTCCAGACTTGTTAGACAGACAGACATTAACCAAACAATCATGTAAAACAACAAAGGGTCATAACTGCTGTGAATGCAGGATACCGGGGAATGTAGAGTAGGGGATAAGTACCTAGTAGGAGGGGGACCTCAGAAAAGGCTTCCCCATGCCCTGGCCCGTTGCTCAGTGGTTAGAGCATCGGCCCTCAGACCGAAGGGTCTCGGGTTCAATTCCCTGTCAAGTGTATGTGCCTCGGTTGCAGGCTTAATCCCTGACCTGGTCAGGGTGAATGTGGGAGGCAACCAATCCATGTGTTTCTCTCATGTGATGTTTGTCTCTCTGTTCTCTCTCTCTCTTCCTTCTCTTTCTCTCCTCCCTCCATCTCCCTCCAATTCTCTCTAAAAATCGATGGAAAAAAATAACCTCACTTGGGTGAGAATTTAAAAAATAAATAAATAAATAAAATAAAAAGGCTTCCCTAAGAAGGTGACATTTGAGTTGAGACCTGAGGGTGGTATATATTATCAGGCAACAGGGCTGGAGCTTGGGGGCACGGAGCCGTGGTGGGCAGAGAACGCTAGGCTAGGAGAACAGTCCGTGTAACCACAGGAAGGAGTTAGTACATTCACAGGCTGGAACACAGAGAGCAAAAAGGGGTGAGTCTAGGAGGTGGCAGGGGCCCGCTGGGCCACCTGAAAGATGGTGGTCTGGATCCTAAAAGCTTGGGGAAACCCTTGAGGAGTTTTAAGACAAGATCAGATTTGCATTTAAATGATTGCTCTGCCTGCTTGTAGAGGGTAGCAGGTGGGGTGCAAAGGGACCCAGCAGTAGACCCCTGCAGTTGTTAGATGAAAGATGATGGGGCTTGGTCCCCGGAGCCGCAGTGGAGATGAGCAGGGCAGATGCGAGATGTATTTTAGGTTTTGAGGAGGTGGGATATGGACCGAGGGGGAATCAAAGACGGTGGCCAGGTGTCCCCCTTGCAGAACCTGAAGACAGGGTGGCTTCATTGAGGCGGGAACCCAGGGAGAAGGGGACGAGTGAGAGGTGGAGGCAAGCTCATGGTTCCTGTTCAGATGGGTGGCATTTTGCATTTGACATGGCAGGAGTCACCTTGTCTAAGGTCATTTGTGGGCCTGGTGTCTCTCCATGAAAGCTGAGGGTCTGGAGGGTGGGGCCTGGACGGCACCTCCGGGTGTTGGCCAGATGAATGGCCTCGGTGCCGCCTAGCGAATGCCCTCCATCCGGAGAGGCCTCTGAAGCAGGAAACCGTTAGGAGGGCGAGCAGTTGGGCTGGGGAGGATTTCGGCCAGTCGGGCAGGTAGAGGCCGAGGGCTAGGCCTCTTCCCTGTGATGGAAACTCCTGGGATGCGAGCAGACATCCCGCCTTTGGCTGGGCCTTCGGAGGGGGGGTGGGCGGGGGCGAAGTGATGGCGGTCTGGGGGCCTTCTGGGGAGGCCGAGCCGTGTCCCGGGAGCCCGAGCGTGGCCTGTGACCCACATGCCGCTCCCCCGCGCCCCCAGCCGCGCTGCGTGGGAGGTGGCGGCAGCTGCAGCCTGGGCGGAGGGCGGGCAGCCGGCGCGCCCGGCCCGTGGGAAGCGGCGGCATCTGCTCTTTCCACGCTCGTTCCCAGCGGCTCCCTCTGAAACCCAACCCGCTGGCCGCCGCTGGCCCTTGCCCTCGCCCGCCCCGCCCGGGGATCGGGTTGCAGCAGCCGGAGTGGCTGCCCGTGGTTCCGATGCCCGCCCTCCAGCAGCGGGAGAGAGGAGCTTGCGCCGGAGCGAGAGAGAACCGAGCACACACCTCCTTCCCCGCCACCGCCCCCCACCAGACATCTCCCCCCTCCCCCCCACCCCGCCGCCCTGGGGCAGTTAACCCAGAGCAGGGAAGGACTTGACCCGGGAGGAATGGGCCCGGGGAGAAGGGAGAGAATGCGTCCCCTCCCACGCCTGCCCCGTGCTTCCTCCCAGCTTGGGAGACCACAGACGCCCAGCAGGGGGCTGTGCTCGCCCACGAGGTCACCCCAGGCCAGGGAGATGGTCCTCCAGCTCTGAAAAATGTGCCTTTCTCTTCCTCTCCAGCCAGATGGCCAGGCCGCTGTCCACCCCCAGCCCTTCGCAGATGCAAGCCCGGAAGAAACGCAGAGGGGTGAGTGTCTCGGCCAGAGGTTTGCGCTGGGTCCCCAGGGGCCTAGCCTCCAGAGACCTGGTCAGGAACATCCCCTCGAGCTAGACGGCCTGGGTTCAAATCCTGACTCTGCAAGTGGCTAGCAGGGGTGACCTTGGGCAGGACACTTCACCTCCCTGTGCCTCACTTCATCAACTGTGTACCTGACATAACAACGGCACCTACCCCAAAGCGTTGGGGATGTTTCTGTTGTTAATTCTCACCCGAGGATATTTTTCCATTGAATTTTTTAGAGAGAATGGAAGGGAGGGGAAAGAGACCGAGAGAGAAACATGGATGTGAGAGAGAGACATCGATTGTTTGCCTCCCTCACATGCCCTGACCAGGGCCTGGGATCGAGCCTGCAACCAAGATACATGCCCTTGACCGGAATCGAACCCAGACCCTTCAGTCCGAGGGCCAATGCTCTATCCACTGAGCCAAACCAGCTAGGACTCCAAGTGTTGTTTTGAAGAGTAAGGGAATTAATGTGACACACTCAGAGCAATACATGATACACAATTAGCCAATATTATCCATCCCAGCCTTACTCTTCTTCTCTCTGAACCCAGAACTTTCATTTTTCCTCTGTGTGCTGAGGGTTAAGGGGGACAAAAGAAGGCGATACCGCTGCTTGCTGTGGGCCATCTTCTCCCAGCCCCACTTTCCCCCCAAGATGCAGCTGTGCGTCTGCACTGGGCACCAGCCCTGCCACTCACTAACCAGACAACCTCACACAAACCACTTCCATCCAGCCCTCATTTTCTTTTGTTGTTGTCGTTAATCCTCACCTGAGGATAGTTTTCCATTGATTTCCAAAAAGAGCGGAAGGGAGGGGGAGAGACAGAGAGAGAAACATCAATGTGAGAGAGACATATCAATCGGTTGCCTCCCGCACGTGCCCTGACCAGGGTCAGGGATCGAGCCTGCAACCCAGGTACGTGCCCTTGACCAGAATTGAACTGGGACCCTTCAGTCCTCAGGCCGACACTCTTTCCACTGAGCCAAACCAGCTAGGGCCAGCCCTCATTTTCTTGATTTGTAAAATGGGGGTCGTAATTTCTGCCCTGCCAGCAGTACTCTGCTGCCACTATTGTGAGATGAGACTGAGATGGAGTGAATGAAAACTTGCACAGCTGGAGAAGAAAGGCAATGCCCAAGATTCCTCAGGCCTCCTGGCCCAGCAGGGGTCTCCAGGGCCGCTGGGCACTGTGGCTGGAGTCCCTATTCTGATTGGTTGGTGCTGGACCAGTGGTTAACCGTTTGGCATATCCCCCTTCAGATCAAGACAAGAGAGCTGAGTTCTTCCAACTTTACATTCTTTGCTGTGACCTTAAACAAAGTCACTGCCCCTCTCTGAGCCTCAGTTTCCCCCTCCATAAAGTAAGAATAGATTTATCTCCCCCACAAAAGTATTGTGAAGGAAAATATGAGTGAATGTCCATCCAGGCATGTTGATCTGACTGTGACGTGCCTGCGTGTAAACTCTTGTCGTTGTTTTTTAGATCATAGAGAAGCGGCGTCGAGACCGCATCAACAGCAGCCTTTCTGAACTGCGGCGCTTGGTCCCCACCGCCTTTGAGAAGCAGGTATGTGACACTGCTGATGGTGCTGTGGGCGATCTGTGCGAGTGGCAGAGAAGGTTCCTGTATCATGGCATCCCTTATTGTTAACAGCTGCCTGCAGTTCTGTGATGTCATTTGCTGATATCTGTCACTGGCCAGAGATAAGGGGAATGGAAATATATACTTACAGAGGTATCTCAGGTGTTATGGCTTTATATCCAACATCCCATTGAATTGAATCCTCAAAATAATCCTGAAGAGTAGGGATTATTATGCCCATTGCACAGCTAAGGAAACAAGCACAGAGAGGTGAAGTAACCTACACCGGGTCACACAGCTAGTAAATAGCAGAGCAGAACTGAACATAGAACTCTGTGACTCTAAGGTGCCCTAACCCTCTACACTCCTGACATTTCCGAAGCTATCTGAAAGCGAAACAGGCTGCTCAGGGAGGGAGCACGCTGACATTGAACATGTCGGGGTGGAAGGATGGCAGTGGGAAGTCAGACAAGCTGCATTAATCAGACAGCCTCAAAGACTCTCACCTGTGCTCCAAGGGCCGGTCATGGGCCATGTGTTTTCTGCTGGTGAGAACAAGTCGGTCATCCCACTGGCGTTCACTAAAACCTTCACAAGCCCAGTTATGAACTACACCTGCTACCTGCCCTCAAGGCACTCCCATGCGGAGTCTGACCCTCAGGTTTCGCCTGGGAGACCAGGTGATGCTGGAGGCTTACAAAACATTTCCCGAGAGAGAATAGAGGAGGAGTATTCTTGGGGGTAAGATGATAAGCTAGCCCTTGGCTGGGGTGAGTAGGAACGTGGGTCCCCAGAGAGCGGGCCGAGGAAGGGGAGGTTTAGGAGCGGCATTCTGGTGCTGGGGTATGGAGCCAGGCAGATAGATGAGATCCTCTGCGGAGAGTGTGCAGAGTGAGAACAGTGAGCCAACCCCCACTGGGGACACCACGGTTTTCAGGGACAGGCAGAACAAGAGGCCCAGTGAAAGGAGAATCAAGGAAAGGGGGTGCCATGGAAGTCAAGGGAGCAGAGGTTTCAGAACGCACGGTCAGCAGTGCAGAGGGCAAGTGCGCTAACAGGAGAACTGAAGAGAATCGATTAGATTCGAAGACCTCGGCCGAAGCAGAGGCCCAATCGCAGGCAGTGATGGAGTGGGAGGAAGATGGGGAAACGGACGCAGTGGGTGCCGATGACTCTGTGCAGGGGAGCTGAGCGCTAGACGTTTTTTAAAACTGATTTTTAGAGAGAGGAAGGGAAACACTCCTCTGTGTCTGTACACACAGGGCTCCTCCAAGCTGGAGAAAGCCGAGGTCCTGCAGATGACGGTGGACCACTTGAAAATGCTCCACGCGACTGGTGGGACAGGTACTGATGCGCTGCTCCTCCGGGGTCATTTACAGCCAGTGTCTCGGGGTCGGGCCCTGGGGATACACCAATGAGCAAAGTAGATGTGGCCCCTGCCCTCCTGGAGCTCATGGTCCATGGAGGAGCTGAAGCAGATCCAGGGGGAACATTCGCAAAGCTTGTCTCTCTTCTCTTTCTGGCACCTCCCTCTCCACTCTCAGCGTCTCCATTTGTCCCAGCGCTTTCCTCAGCTCCACTCCTTCTCCCACAGTCTGTTCCTACTGACCCACCCCCAGGGCCTCGTGAAGCATCAGCCTGAACGAGCTCCTTCTCCCTGGGGTCCCAGTGGGAGCAACCGGCCGGAGATTTTCAGCCCCTGATGTTTTCACCGGTGTGCCTCCCACTGGGCTAGCTCCCTGAGCTGCTGTGTCCTCAGCAGTCTCGGTCATACGTCATGCTCACCGCTCAGTCTCAGGATTGAAGCAGAACACGCGTGTAACTCCTTCTGTTATTCTGAACTAGTCTGTTACAACACAGTCATGGAACTGTAGCTTTAAAAAGACTTCTGGACAGCCCTAACTGGTTTGGCTCAGTGATAGAGCGTTGGCCTGTGGACTGAAGGGTCCCAGGTTCGATTCTGGTCAAGGGCATGTACCTTGGTTGCGGGCACATCCCCAGTAGGGGGTGTGCAGGAGGCAGCTGATCGATGTTTCTCTCTCACCGATGTTTCTAACTCTCTATCCCTCTCCCTTCCTCTCTGTAAAAAATAGATAAAATATATTTTAAAAATTATTTATAAAAAAAAAAAAGACTTCTGGACAAACAGAAATTTTGTTTACCTGGAGCCTCTCTGGGTATTTTTGTGACTTCACAATTGGGAAGCCTTGAAAGCTCCACAGACCTGGCCACAAAGACCGAAGCCCTAAAACCTTAGCTTACTCCCTGCGGAGGGGACAGTTGCGTTTTAAGTGGCCCAACCAGTCCTCTCAGTGGGTGGCAGTGTCATCTGGGGGCAGGCAGGGTCGTGGGCCTCACCCCAGAGATTCTGAGGCAGTAGGTCTGGACTGGAGTTTGGGAATTTGCAAGATTAGGAAGCACGCCCGATGACCCCGATGCAGGTGGTCACTCGGAGAACAGGAATGCACGGCCAACAGTGGAAACTTGTGTCACTGATCGGCCAGTGGGGAGAGAGTTCAAGCTGCATTTGTGGTTCTCCAACTAAAGACAAATAGTGACTAATCCCGGGCAGCATTTTATCGTTTCAGATGCTTTCACTAATGTTATCTCACTTGGTTCTCACAGAAACCTCCTGGGTGGGGCTGCTGTCACCCCCATCTTCTGGCTAAGGCCTAATGGGAAGACAGAATTGTGGTGGGGAGCGTTGGCTTTGGATTAGAATCCTGGCTCTACTGTTACTAGCTTTGTGTCCTTGGATAAATGATTTAACTTCTCTATTCCTCAGTTTTCTCATCTCTAAAATGAGAATAATAAAAGGGTTTTTATGCCCTTCTTCTTCTCTCTTTCTCTCCCCCTCTATTTAAAATCAATTGTTAAAAAAAGGGTTTTTATGAAAATTAACTTAAACAATGCAAATTAAGTGCTAAGTAAGAACTCAGCAAACGCTAGTAGAAAGAACAGTGAAGCCTGGCCGGTGTGGCTCAGTGATTGAGAGTCAACCCATGCATCAGGAGGTCACCGGTTTGATTCCCGATCCGGGCACATGCCCGAGTTTTGGGCTCGATCCCCAGTAGGAGCATGCAGGAGGCAGGTGATCCATATTTCTCTCTCATCTGTGTTTTTATATATCTCTTTCTCCCTCCCTCTCTCTCTCCTTTCCTCTCTCTAAAAATCAATTTAAAAAACATATTAAAAACAAACACACAGTGAACACAGAAGGCGAAGGGACTGCTCACGGTCAGCACAGCTAAGTATACAGCAGAACCGGTGCACTCACTTCCAAGGAGACCTGACTGCAAACATCGGCTCCTGCCCAGCTGCCCCTCTGCGGGGGCCTCGGCTGTGAACCAGGGACCAGATGTTTGCTGCTATAGTCCTGAGGCCATTGCTCATGGGGGCTGTTCTGAGTCTGCCCAGAAGGTGGTGTGGAGAGAAGGGCAGGTGTGGAGAGGCAGTGGGCAGTCCATCTGACCATTCCTCAGTGAAATCAGCCAAGACAGGGTGCCCAGCCTGAGGGCAGGCGCTGAGGGCCAAGCGGAGTCACTTTCCAGACGGCCTTGGGGCTGGTTGGCAAGCAGCCTGTACATGGTGGCTAGCGTTTACCTTGCTGAGCATTTCTGTGCACCATTTCTTTTTCATTATTTTTATTGATTTTTTATTGATTTTTTTGATTTTTTGATATATTTTTATTGATTTTTTACAGAGAGGAATGAAGAGGGATAGAGAGCTAGAAACATCAATGAGAGAGAAACATTGATCAGCTGCCTCCTGCACACCCTCCACTGGGGATGTGTCCGCAACCAAGGTACATGCCCTTGACCGGAATCGAACCTGGGACCCTTCAGTTCGCAGGCCGACGCTCTATCCACTGAGCCAAACCAGTTAGGGCCTTTTTTATTATTTTTTATTTTTATTGATTTCAGAGAGGAAGGGAGAGGGAGAGAGAGATAGAAACATCAGTGATGAGAGAGAATCTTTGATCAGCTGCCTCCTGCATGCCTCACAGTGGGGATCAAGCCCGAAACCTGGGCATGTGCCCTGACCAGAATCAAACCTGACCTCCTGGTTCGTAGACTGATGCTCGACCACTGAGCCACACTGGCCGGGCTGTGCACCATTTCATTTCATTTTACCCTCACAAGTCAATGCATCAGGTACTGTTACATGCCCATTTTACAGCTAAGGAAATTGAGGCATAGAGAGATTAAGAGACTTGTCCATGGTCAGGCAGCTTGTGAAGTGGCCTCCAAAGGCCTCAGGCTTCCTGCCACACTGTACTCACTGCCTTCTCCAAGGAGTCTCCCAGTGCCTGCCCACATCAGCAGGCGGGGCTGGCCTACGCTCCACGCACACAGCCCTTTCACCTCTGGCAAGTCTCTACTTTCTTGGTCGCAGTTTCTTCTTTGTATTATTAATCACAAATTGTGCTGAAACAACACTTTACATTTTGTAACGCTTCATAGTTTAGTGAACTCATCTGATGCTCACAACCCAGCCCCTCTCCCCCAGGAGGGATGTTTCCCACTTTACAGGTGGAGAGACCGGGGCTCAGAGAGGTGAGGGGCCCGGGGTCACACAGGCAGCGAGTGGGGAAGGCGGGTCCAGAACTCAGGCCGGCTGACCCCGGCTCCTGGTTGTGTTCCCTCTGGGCATGCCCTCATCACGCCCCGCTTTGCAGGTTTCTTTGATGCCCGGACCCTGGCCGTTGACTTCCGGAGCATCGGTTTCCGGGAGTGCCTCACCGAGGTCGTCAGGTACCTGGGGGTCCTGGAAGGACCCAGCAGCCGTGCGGACCCCGTGCGGATTCGCCTTCTCTCCCACCTCAACAGCTACGCAGCCGAGATGGAGCCTTCCCCCACCCCTGCCAGCCCCCTGGCCTTCCCTGCCTGGCCCTGGTCCTTCTTCCATAGCTGTCCAGGGCTGTCGGCCCCCAACAGCCAGCTTGCCCTCCTAGGAAGAGTGCCCGGCCCCCTCCTCCCCAGCGCCTCCTCTCTTACTTACCCCGCCCCAGCTCTCCGAACCGCTCCCATACGCAGAGCCGCTGGCACCCTCCTGCCAGCCCGGAGGAATTTGCTGCCCAGTCGAGGGGCACCTTCTGCCCGGAGGGTCCGCCCTCTGGAGAGGCCAGCTGTCCCCCTGCCCATGGCCCCCAGCGGCAGGGCAGCCAGGAGCAGCCACATGGCACCCCTCCTGCCGTCTTCTCCCCCCACGGCCCCTGCTGTCTCAAGGTCCCCTGCTTATGCCAGTGTCCCGGCCCCCAGGCTCTCTTCCCCCGGGCCTGCTGGGCGGCCCGCGGGGGCTGTGCTCTGCCACTCCTGGGCCCCCGAGATCACGGAGGTGGGGGCTTTCTAAGCTGCCCTCCCCCTGAGTGAGGAGAATTCTTTTCCAGGAGCTGAAAGTGGCTCTGCCTTTTCAGCCCTGCCTCCTGGACTGGCTCATGAGTGCTGGCGGCGTCTTCACCCACCAGAGGCCCCCTGCTCCCTGGACCCTTATCCCCTCCTAACTGCTCCTCCCAGCTTTCCCACCGGCTCTCCTGCAGCTCTTCTCATCTCAGGGGCTTGCTCTCACTTCTGACCTGGACGGATGAGTTCCGGAAGACCTACCAGTAAGAGCTGCGCCCAGACCCCTCTCCTGCCCCGGGACACAGGGGCAGCAGGCATGAATCTCCCAGAGCTTTGACCTAAAAAGCACAGTGGACTGAGGCTGGCTGCTTCCCAAGAGAGATCAGACCCCAGCCGGGAGCAGTGACTGACTGGCTGCCGCCTGCCCAGGCCCCAGGGGCTGGAACCCAGTGTCTGCCCTGCCCACCTGTCCCCTGCCCACCCAGCGCAGCAAACCACAGGACAGAGCTGCTGTCCACCGCGGCCACGGCCTGGGGGTCGGGAGCCCCGCAGGGCCTGCTGCTGCCCTCTCCCAGCTGCAGACACCCTCCCGCCAGCTGACCAGCAGTTCCCCGCACACAGCTGGGAGGTTTCCCGGCGGCAGTGCGGCTCTAGGACCCTGACCACCAGGCCTGGGACAGCGCGCTCAGACCGGAGCCAGCACTGAGCAGAGAACCCAGCTCTGCCCTGCGCTGTCACCATTCTCCAGGCGTGTGGTCCCTGCTGGGTGCACGGTGTGAACAGCCCTGTTCCCACGTGATGGCGCCCCGAGAGGAATCCTCTTGGGATTCAGAACCAGACGTTCGTGCTGCCTGGTTTGCATCCGGCTCACGGAGCCCAGACTGCTGGGACGGCCAAGGCTGCAGGCTGGACGAAAATAACTGCGAGGAGGCCCAGAGGAAGGGCAGGCAGAGGCGGCCTGGCCCTGCAAGGTCACACGGTGGGTCGAGGGCCTGAGATCCTGTTCACCCAGGATTCCACACAGCTGGCTCTGCTCACAGGCCGTTTCCTGACCCAGCTCCAACCCAGGGCACGTGTCCTCTCAGAGGGAACAGATGGCCCAGCCACCATTCCCCGTGGGAGGGCAGAGGCTGCACAGGGTTGGGGCAGACCCAGGACTGACAGTCAACGGGACCAGTGTTGCCAGACCTGTTGTTAAGATGTAGAAACACACCTGTGCTCCACGGCCACTCCCTGCTTCCCAAGTGGCTCTGGGTGTCCCCACCACACGGCTTTGCCCCCAGCACCCCTGTGCTGGTTAGTGTCCAGCAGACCCAAGGTCAGGGAGCCCTCCTGGGGCAATGCTGGTGCATGTTGCTCAATGGTTATTAAACACGACAAATGTCACTGCTGGGAAGATTCTCGCACCCCACCCTTCGATGAAACTGCCCTCCCCAGAGGCTAAATGAAGGAGACTCCCTGGGCTCAAAAGTAGAGTTTACAGAAACCCCAGGGGAAAAGGGCCTTTTCAGGGAAGTGGGCCGGAGGGCAGAGATCATGTAAGTGACCCAGAAAGCTCTTTGGAAAAGACAGGCTCCTCAAGGAGGCCGTAAGAGCTCAAGTAATTCTTTCATCAGATTGCTGTCCAGCACCATCCCAGATGTGCGGCCTTGAGCACAGGGGTCCTTTGGAGGAGGGGTCACCGCCTGGAGTGCCCGAAGGAGCCCCAGAGGCCAGGGCTTCAGCAGCTCCCGGGATTGGGAGAGGGGAAGGGGGAGGTGGCAGAGGGTAAGACCAACTCCACTTTCTCACAAAAGGCAGGAAGAACTCCTCTTCTTCCTCCTCCCCTCCTCCTTCCTCCCTCTCCCTTTCCTCCCCCTCCTCCCTCTCTGTGGCTATCCCAGGTGGTGGCTCACTACTCCCAGGATACCAGGTCAGTCCTGCAGTTTGGCGACTTCCTAGCCCCAGCATTTATTTACTCACAGTGGGGCAGTGGGCATCCCATTCCCGTGTTTCCAGCACCAACTCCAAAAGAATCTGTTGACACCATTGAAGGAGGTGGAAAGGGCCCAGAACTCTCAGCATCTTCGTTGATCTTGGGTTCATTCTCCCCAAGAGATTGGGGGGTGGGGGGGGGATGACTGGATGTAATTGTTTCTGTGGTTGAGGATTTGTATCTTTTGTTCATACTCCCAAGCCTTTCTGGTGCCCCCGACTCCCACCCCACTGCTGGGGGTGTTGCACACATCCAATAAAGTTTTTTTTAAAAATTCTTCTGAAATTCTGGAAACTTCTGAGTGATCCTACTTCTTCAGTATCTCTGGAGTCCATCCATGACCCTGAACCCACAGCCACCCCCTGAGTGTTCCCACAGCAGAGGGAAGCAGGGAACCCCTATGCAAAGGCCTGGAGACCTCATCACCTGCCCCCAGATCCTGTCCCGCGAAGGTCCTCATCCCCTCTGCCTGTCAATCACTTCTTAGCAGAGACCAGAGAGAGCTTTAAACATGCAAATTATAACATATTGATTCTGGTTTAAAACCCTTGCTCTATTACCCTCTCATTCCAAAGATAAGATCCAAGCTTTTCCTCTTCTGGTCTCAACTTCACTCCCAGCCTCATTTCTTGCCAAGCCCAGTCTTGTTCCCTGTGCTTCTGCTACCCCGGCCCCCCTTCATTTCCTCAACATCCCAGCCACGCTCCCACCTCCCGGACTTTGCATATGCCGTTCCCTGGCCCAGGATGCTCTTCCCCGACCCTTTGCTTGGCCGAGCTCTGCATAGCCTCAGGCCTTCGCTTAAAAGTTGCCTCCAGAGAGGCCTTCCCTGACTATCCTGCTGGAATAGTGAGTCTGTCTCAAAGTCCCCTATGCTTTCCCTTTATAAGGGACTTGCCGTTGCACACCACTAACGTGTGTGCTTCTGGCTGACTGTCTCCCCCACCAGCATGTACGCTCCGTGAGGCCGGGACCACACCTAGTGTGTGCTCTACCCTGCATCCCGCACCAAGCATTGTTCCTGGCTCAGTCGATGTTCTATAAACATTTGTTGAATAAATGAACTGGGGAGGTGAGGAATCTTCCAGACTCGAACTGCTGGATGGTACAGGCCCCGTGGAGGTGAACCACCCGCTGGTCAACTTTGGGAGGAGCTGGAGAGTGAAGTGGGAGCCAGGGCCAGGGCACTGGCAGTTCTGGCCAATGGGGAGGAAGCTCTGGCCAAAGAAGAGTGAGTGTGCTGGCCCTGGGGGGCACACGACAGCTGAGACAGGAGGTGTCCCTGCTCTCCACCACCCTTGGCCCGGCTCTCTCTGATGGATTTGATTAGCAACAGATGCAACAAACATTGGCAGAGCCTGCTCCATTCCAGGCCAGGCATGGCCCAGCCCGAGGTGACAGGGACACTGTCACCCTGAGGGCATGTACCCTCTGTCTAAGTGAGTTTGGTGAGGGAGAGTGGAGAGAGAGGTCTGTTGAGAAGGCTGAGGGGGACAAGGGGGTGTGGTATCTGCCTCGCCTAGGGTGGTCATGGGGGAGGGGCGCGGGGAGGAAGGCTTCCTGGAGGAGGAGGAAGTGAGGCGTTCCCACAGCGGAGGGAAGCAGGGAGCCCCTGTGCAAAGGCCTGGAGACCTGGTCAAGGCGGGCTCTGCAAGCGGCTCTCAGTGGAACACAGGCCTCAGCAACAGGGGGAAAGGTAGGCAGTCTGGGCATTGAAGCCGGACTTCCTGGGTTCAGGCTCCAGCTTGTCACCTACCAGGGTTATGGACTTGGGCAGCCCCCGAACCTCAGCTTTTTCATCTATAAAACATGGGTGAGACAGGAACGGCTACTGTTAACCGGGAGGTAACTATGTACCGGACATAGTGCTGAATGCTTTTCCTGAAATGTTCCCATTTTACAGGGGAGGGAACTGAGGCAAGGCGCCGTCTCCTAAGGTTAGGGCAACACATGTGGAGCCCTCAGGACTCTGCTAGGGTCATAGGAAACACTGTCAGCCATGGCCTTCATGTCATTAGTGGAAAGAGGCTGGGTCCGAATTGTGAAAGGCCTGCGTGCTGTGCAGGGTTGGGGCTTGCTGATGGAAGCCACGGAAGGTTGTGCCAGGGGAAGGCCGAGATCAGGCCTTGTTTAACACACTCCTGCTTGGGGCGGTGTGGACGGCAGACTGAGAGGAGTATTCAGACAATTCCCCCTGTGCATTGAAAACACCCAGATGCTTTTTAAAAATATTAGCACCCAGTCCTAGCCGGTTTGGCTCAGTGGATAGAGCTTCTGCCCCCAGACGGAAGGGTCTTGGGTTCTATTCCAGTCAAGGGCGTGTACCTCGGTTGCAGGCTCAATCCCCGCCCTGGTCAGGGCGTGTGAGGAGGCAACCGATTGATGTTTCTCTCTCTGTGTCTCTCCTCCTCCTTTCCACTTTCTCTAAAAATCAATGGAAAATACCTTAGGGGGAAATTGACAAAAAAATAAAAATAAAAAATATTAGTCCAGGCCCCAGAGATGACTTGATGGTGTGTGGTGAGGCTCCGTAAGGAGGTGCGAATGAGACTCAGGATTTCTTTTCTAATCAAGGTCCATTTCCATCCAGTAGGTGAACTGGACTCCAACTTGTGAGGGTGAAAAGGGCTGACACTTCCTGAGAAGTGCAGCAGAAGCTGACTCCCACCAGGGCCTCTCTGTCCTCCAGCCCAGCACTCCCTGCGCCCCTTCATGCTCTATTTTTGGCGATCTTCACTACTCTTACTAAGAAAAATACAAAAATTTCTTATTTTGTTTACTGTTGAGCTCCTTCCCTAGAATGTAAACTGCAGGAAGCAGGTGTGTGTGTGTGTGTGTGTGTGTGTGTGTGTGTGGTCCATCCATCCCATATACCTAAAACAGTGGCATTAGATCACAGAGGTGACTTAATAAATATTGGTTTAGTTAATAACAATAGCTCAAATTTATTAAGTACTCACTAAGTGCCAGAGGCTGTTCCAAATACTTTTTATGTTCCTCTTGTTTCATTTTTTCCATAGTTTTATGAGGAAATCCTCAGTGTCTTCATAGACAGATGAGGAAACTGAGGCATAGAGTTCTTGTGATGGAGTCATAATTTTAATCCACATGGTCTGACTCCAGAGCCTGGATTCTTAGCTACTCTGCTATGTTGATCTTTAATAAATGAATTAAAAATGAGTGAAAGATTAGTATTTATTGTACTCACACAATGAATTTTGGAGCAAATAGAGTCCAGATTTTCTATCTATTGTAATATATTATTTGGACAAGTTTTTTGGTTATTGTTAATCCTCACCTGAGGATATTTTTTTCTCCATTGATTTTTAGAGATAGTGGAAGGGAGCAAGGCTGGAGAGAGAGAGAGGGAGAGAACTGAGAGACATCAGTTGGTTGCCTCCCGCACAAACACACCCAACCAGGGCCGGGATGGAGCCTGCAACCAAGGTACATGCCCTTGACTGGAATCGAACCCAGGATCCCTCAGTCCATGGACTGATGCTCTGTCCACTGAGCCAAATCTCAGGATCCTAATGAGAACATGGAAACCCTACCTTTTAAAAATATATATATTCTTATTGATTTCAGAGATGGAGGAGAGAAAGATAGAAGCATCAATGATGAGAGGGAACCATTGATTGGCTGCTTCCTACATGCCCCCCATTGGGGGTGGAGACTGCAACCCAGGCATGTGCCCTTGACTAGAATTGAACCTGAGACCTTTCAGTCCACAGGCCAAAGCTCTATCCACTGAACCAAACCAGCTAGGGTAGAAACCTACCTTTTATTTACCAAATGTTGCCCTTTTATTATATTGTACCCATTCTTGATCCATTACTGCTCTCTAGTGGTCAGTTAAAATAACAACTTGGTAACTGCTATGCTAAATCCAAACTCCTAAATGGTGTAGCCCCAAAGTCAGCAGTTTCTACAAATAAAATAGCCCATGGTTTTTGGTTCCCTTGGTCTTCTGGATCCTAGTAGTCTTCATGGAGTAATGAAGAGTAGTCTTCCTCAAGGGAAAACAGGAAGGACAAGCCCATGTGGGACCTTGCAGGGCAGAATGGCTTCACAAACATGATCCTCATGAAAAATAAGCTAGCCAAACTCCACACCCAAAAAACACCCAAAAAATGGATAACAGGCTCAATGGATTAGATAGTTGAGTTTTCCAGACCTTCAAAGAACATGTTCTCCCTAAGTGATGGTTAATTGTATGTGTCAACTTGACTGAGCCATGGGGAGGAGAGACACACAGACATTATTGCTCAGACACTATTCTGAGCATGTCTATGAGAGTAATTTTTGGATGGCATTAACATTTGAGTTGGTTGATTAAATGAGAAGATTGCTCTCTATAATATGGATGGACCTCATCCAATCAGTCGAAGTCCTGAATGGAACCGAAAATCTGAGTAAGAGGGAAGTTGGCCTGCCTGGCTGTTTGGGCTGAGACATAGGTCTTTTTTGGCCTTTGACTCAAACTGAAATGTGTGGTCTCTCTGGGTCTCAAGCCCACTGGCTTTTGGACTGAAGCCTACACCATCAGTTCTTCTGGTCTGAGGCCTTCAGACTCAGAGTGGAACTATATACATCAGCTCTTCAGCTTGCCAACTGCAGATCTTGGGCCTTCTCAGCCTCCAAAATTTTTTGAGCCAATTTCTTATAATTAGTCTCTCCTCCCCTCTCCTTTCCTCTTTTCCCCTCTCCTTCCCTCTCCTCTCCCCCTACACACACACACACACACACACACACACACATTCTATTGGTTCTTTTTCTAGGGAGAACCCTAATACAACCTATTTTATACACACTGCTTTAGGAGATTTAAAATTTAAAAAGAGAGCTCTTCTTTCCACTCTCTCTAAAAATCAATGGAAAACATCCTTGGGTGAGGATTGACCCCCCGCCCCCCCAAAAAAAAATTGGGAAAAAAATATTTAAAAAAAAAAAAGAGTGAAAGCTACCTAACTTTACTAGTATAATGTTGACATCAAGCCCAGGCACATGGAATTATAGGTGAGAACATTATAGAATAAGCTTAGTTATGTTGTATATGCAAAAATCCTAAATCAGAAAACAGAAAACAAAATGTATACTATATAAAAATATAGAAATATATAGTAGAGTTTAGCCTAACACCAGGAAAACAATCCCTATATTCTAAGGCTTAATACATTAAAAAGTTACAAGCAAAAAATAAATAAACAAAAAATTAGCCCTAACTGGTTTGGCTCAGCAGATAGAGCGTCGGCCTGTGGACTCAAGGGTCCCAGGTTCGATTCCAATCAAGGGCATGTACCTTAGTTGCGAGCACATCCCCAGTGAGGAGTGTACAGGAGGCAGCTGATCGATGTTTCTCTCTCATCGATGTTTCTAACTCTCTATCCCTCTCCCTTCCTCTCTGTAAAAAATCAATAAAACATATTTTGAGAAAAAAAACAAAAAAAAATTAGAAAACATGATATAAAAATCATTTGATAAAATTAAAAACTCATTATTTTTCTTAAACTTGTCAAGTTAAGATTAGTAGGGTAATACATCAACTTGATAAGATTATTTATCAAATATCTAGACATCATATTAAAGGTGAAACTCTAGCATTCCTGTAAAAAAAGAAATTATAAGAGTGCTCTTTTTTAATATATTTTTAAAATTTTTATTTTATTGTTTAAAGTATTACAAATAAGAGTGTTCTTCATTCACAATTTTACTGGCATTTCTAGCTAATGTAACAAAACAATAGGAATAAATAAGAAGTTTAATAAATAGAAAGGAAGCATTAACACCATCCTTAATATATATGATTTATTTTCTATTTAGAATATAAAAGAATCTACATGCAGAGTATTAAAATTAATATGAATATTTAGCATGATTTGCTAAATACTAGGTAATCCTCCATAAATCAAGAGCACTCTTATGAATTCTTATTGCATTAGCAACAAGAAAATACAACAAAATGATACTATTTCCAATAGCAACAAAAATTATAAGGCATCAAGAAATATCTTTAATGAAAAATTGTAGATGTTTTTTCAGAAAACTGTAAAATGTTTTCATGTAAAAGAATATAAAATTAAACATATCTTACCATATGATTCAGCAAGCATGCTCTCTGGTATTTACCCAAAGGAGTTGAGAATTTATGTCCATTCAAAAACCTGCACATAGATGTTTGCAGCTTTATTCATTATTGCAAAACTTGGAAACAACGAAGATGCCCTTCAGTCAGTGAATGGAAAACTGTGGTACATCCAGACAATGGAATATTATTCAGGTTTAAAAAAAAAAAAATAAAGAGCTATCAAGCCATGAAAAGACATGGAGAAAACTTAAATGTGTGTGGTACTAAGGGAAAGAAGTTAATCTAAAAAGCTCACATACTGTATGACTCCAACTATATGATATTCTGGAAAAAGTAAAATGATGAAGACAGTAAAAGATCAGTGGTTGCCAGAGATTGGGAGAGGCAGGGATGGGGCTGGGCAGAGCATAAAAGATTATTAAGCAGTGATATATATATATATATATATATATATATATATATATATATATATATATCCTCTATAATAAAAGGCTAATATGCAAATAGACCAAACAGTGGAACAACTGAACAACCAGTCACTATGATGTGCGCTGACCACCAGGGGGTGCAGGCTTCTCTACCTCCCCCTGCTCCACTTTCCCCTGCTCAGGGCTGGAAGCTGCCTCTCTCAACTGCTGCCAGCAATGGCTCCGCTCTCACCTGCTGCCGGTGCCAGAGCTGCCTCTCACACCCACTGCTGGCACCTGATACCGGTCCCGATCACCCCTGAGGGCTGCTCTACCTCCCTCTGCTCATGAGGAGCAGTCGGGGCATCAGCTGTTGCTCACACCCATTGACGGCCCCGGCCCCGATCGCACCTGCTATTGGCACCGGCCCCAATCACTCCACTCAGTCAGTGGGTGCGAGCAGGGCCGGTACCATCAGCGCATGGGAGTGGGGCTGCTGGCAGACAGGGAACTGGGAGCCACAGTGGGAAGGGCTGAGCGGGGGCGTGGAGGATGGGCCAAGACCCGCCCCTGTGCCCACAGCAGCCTCATGGCCCACAGTTCCTTTCAAGGTGCACGAATTCGTGCACTGGGCCCCTAGTGTATATATATATAAAAGCCTAAGCGACCATTACGACCAGTCAACCGAACAACCGATCGACTGGTCACTATGACACACACTGACCAGCAGGGGCAGACGCTCAATGCAGGAGCTTCCCCCTGCTGGTCAGTGCACTCCTACAGCCAACCTCCCACGGTCCCTCCCTCCAGCTAGCCAGCCCCGGTTGGGACGGGGTGAGACGAGTGAGACGGGCGAGGTGGCCCTGACGGTCACTGGCCAGGCCAAGGGACCCCACCCACACACGAATTCATGCACCAGGCCTCTAGTATGCTATAATGGTGGACCCATACAATGTACAACACCAAGAGTGAGCCCTAATGTAAACTATGAATTTGGGTGATGATGATGTGTCAGTGGAAGTCCATCGATTATAGCAAATGTTCCATTCTGGTGGGAACGCGCAGGACGTTGCTATGGAGGAAGCTGTGCATGGAGGGGGCAGAGGATATATGGGAACTCTCTGTACTTTCCGCTCAACTGTGCAGGGAACCTAAAACTTCTCTAAGAAATAAAGTCTATTTTAAAAAGTAAAAGAAGACCTAAAAATTCGTGAAACTATATCATTTATTCTTGGGTGGGTATACTCAATATGGTAATAATGCCAGGTAACCTGCAAATAAATCTATGATTTTGAGACTATTCCAACGAAAAACCTAAAAAGGAACTAGACAAACTGATTGCAAATCCATATGGAGTGTAAAGGTCCAAGAATAGCCAAGAAAATAGCAAAAAAGAAAAGAGGGCAAGAGGGGAGGAAGGGAGGGAGGAGAAACAAAAGAAAAACACCTAGAAATAAAGGAACTACCAATACAAATTAAAACTGCACAACCATCGGAGACGTAAACATCAGTCTGATAGTAACAAGTGTTGGTGGTAAGGACTTGTGGAAACTCAGAAGCTGCTGATGGGGGTGTAACTGATACCACCACCTAGAGAGCAATTTGACAATATTTTGAAGAGTTGTCTTCCCTACAACCCAGCAATTGCCCTGGAGAAAGAAGTCAATCTAAAAAGGCTACCTACTGTATGATTCCAACTAGATGACATTCTGGAAAAAGAATTCCAACTAGATGACATTCTGGAAAAAGAATTCCAACTATATGACATTCTGGAAAAAGAATTCCAACTAGATGACATTCTGGAAAAAGAATTCCAGCTATATGACATTCTGGAAAGCTCCAGGAGACACCATCAGAGCTGTTTGAAGCAGCGCTGCTCATAGAGAAAAACTGCTTCACCTGTATCGCCCACAAGTAGAAAAACAACCTGTGGCATGTCCCTCCAACGAAAGATAAGTGAACAGCTCAAATACATGAGCCAGACCTACATGTACCCATCAGCGCTGAGTGAGTAAACAAGGTGCAGAAATCGATCTACAGCATGAAAAAACTCAGGGGAATATTTTAAAATCACATTCTGGCTTTTTTGCTATTGAGATAAAACTCACATAACAAAATTAATCATTTTTAAAGTACGAACGCAATGGTTTTTGTTGTATTTACAGAGTTAAACAGCCATCACCACCATCTGATTTAGAGCATTTTTATCACCCAAAAAGAAGATCTTACTTATAAGTACTAAGCAGTCACTCACTGGTCATTCCTCCTGCCTCCCCCACTCCGCCTCTGGCAACCACTCGTCTCTTTTGTCTTTAAGGATCTGCCAAATCTGCATCTATGGAATCATATACTATGTTACACGGCCTTTTGTGTCTGGCTTCTTTCGTTTATGTTTTCAAGGCCGGTCCATGTTAGCATGGAGTAGCCCTGGATTTCTTTTTATTGCTCAATAATATTCCATCATATGGATATACCACGCTTGTTTCTTCACTTATCAGTTGACGGACACTTGGTCTGTTTCCACTTTTTGGCCATTGCGAATAGTGCTGCTATGAACACGCATTCTGTTTCATGAACAGAACTAGATCAGAAGGATTAATCAGATTAATAATAACAACTGTGCCTGGGAATGGAAGGGAGCGGGGGAACTGGACTGGGGAGAGGAACAAGCTGACCTTCAGCCTTATCTGCGATGTTCTATTTACTTTTACATAAAAAGTATGTCTGGAGCAAAAGTGTTAACACTTGATTGTGCTGGGTAATGAGCACATGGTGTTTGTTACATTATTCCCTGGGATTATAAAAAATATTTTTTAAGTTTTGTGGGTTTTTTTTTTAATATATATTTTATTGATTTTTTACAGAGAGGAAGGGAGAGAGATAGAGAGTTAGAAACATCAATGAGAGAGAAACATCGATCAGCTGCCTCCTGCACATCCCCCACTGGGGATGTGCCCGAATCCCAGGTACATGCCCTTGACCTGGGACCTTTCAGTCCGCAGGCCGACGCTCTACCCACTGAGCCAAACCGGCTTCGGCTATTTTGTAAGTTTTTTCAATGAAAACATATATTCTGGACCTAAACCTTCCTATAGCAAAGGTCTGGCATCAAGGGGTCAGGGTATCTGAGAGAAGCAAGCACTGAGGTGTGGGGAGAAGCCAAGCCCAGGGCCGGGGAGGAGTGGTTGGAGGCCCTTAGAGACCTAGGACAGAAGCCCCCGACCCAGCCTGCCTCTCTCTCCTGAGCCCCCGAGGAAGAGGGCCCGGGCCTCTGGTCTCCATGACCCCTGGTGACAGAGCTGGTACCAGGTGGAAAGGGAGAGGCCAAGACCCCATCTCCTTCCTCCTCAGCTGTGCCTCTGCAAGGAGTCATCCATACTCCCACCCCACCCCCACTGTCCTTACTTCCCAATTTCCTCAACCCTCTGCTCAGGACCAGCTATATAGTTTGTGAGGCCTGATACAACCTGAAAACGTGGGCCCCTTTTGCAAAGGTTGGTGTGGAGGCAATTCCTAATTCCATAGGGACAGCCACAAGCTGGTGGTATCACTGAGTTTATTCATTTACTCATTCATTCATTCATTCATTCAGTGCTTAGTACGTGCCTAGCACTGTACTAGCCACTGGGCATACAATGGTGAGCAAGACACAGTCCAGCTTCAAGAAGCTTACATTCGCTCAGCCAGTGTGGTCCAGTGGCTGAGCCTAGATCTATGAACCAGGAGGTCACAGTTCAATTCCCGATCAGGGCACATGTACAGGTTGGGGCTCAATCCCCAGTAGGGGGAGTGCAAGAGGCAGCCGATCAATGATTTTCTCTCATCATTGATGTTCCTATCTCTCTCTCTCCCTTCCTTTTTGAAATCAATAAAATAAAATAAAAAGAAGCTTACATTTCTAGAGGGAGCCGTAGATTTAATTCCAGACACAAAATACGTCATCCCAAAGTGCGGAAAGGGCACAGGGGCCTGTGAGGTAATCACACCAGGAACCCAGATCACAAGATACTCCAGCCCCAGCCCCGAGGAGAGAATGAGGCTGGAGTGGAGCTCTGAAGGATGAGTGGATATTATCTGAGCAAGAGATGAGGGAAGTGGTGGAGGAGTGAGGCTGCAGAGAACATTTCAGAACATTCTTGGCAGATGAGCAAATAGAATCTTCAAGGACTTGCAGGCCAGTATAGCTAGAGCCAGAGAGGTTCCAGAGAGGCCCAGGTGAGGCTGAAGAGGGACCTCAATCATCCCAGTACCCCCTTCATGGGACCCCACCTGTACTCATATTTCCTTAAAAATTTCCTTTAACCCTGGCCAGTGTGTTCAGTGGTTAGAGCGCCGGCCTGTGCACCGAAGGGTCGCTCGCAAGTTCAATTCCAGGTCTGGGGAATGTACCTGGTAAGGCTTGCACAGGAGGCCACCAATTGATGTGTTTCTCTCACATTGATGTTTCTCTCTCTCTTTCTCTCCCCCTCCCCCCACTCTCTAAAAGTCAATAGAAAAAATATCCTCAGGTGAGGATTAACAACAACAACAAAAATGTGCTTTAAATTGCCTCCCTGTGTATCCTTACCTTAAGCAAGAATATTTGTGAAATCAAATAATTAACATACCACCCATATTTTTTCTAAGACATAGCTGAAATTAAAAAATGTTCCGCCCTAATCGGTTTGGCTCAGTGGATAGAGTGTTGGCCTGAAGGGTCCCGGGTTTGATTCCGGTCAAGGGCACGTACCTTGGTTGCGGGCACATCCCCAGTGGGAGGTGTGCAGGAGGCAGCTGATCGATGTTTCTCTCTCATCGATGTTTCTAACTCTCTATCCCTCTCCCTTCCTCTCTGTAAAAAAAATCAATAAAATATATTTGGAAAAAAAAATGTTCCTCCCAGTCCCACTGAAAATCACCTGCCTTACCACCTCAGTCTGGGAAACACCATTGCCAGCTCCGATCCTAATAGCCATGAGAAGGCTTTAAGGGGATTTCATTGGGGTGAGGCCAGCAGCGTGGCCTTGCTTACATTTTTGAAAAACGATTCTGGCCGCCACGTTCAGGGTGGATGGCGGAGGTGTGAGAGGGAGATGAGGAGACCCTTGCAGGCATCCAGGGAGGGGCATGGGGACCTGCCATGGGCAGGGGCAGCTTGCCTTCCCACCAGCGCCCACCCAAGCCCCATCCTCTGCCCAAATCTTTCCTTTATCTCCCTTTGCAGATTCAAGGCCTTTCCAGTGAATTCTTCTGTGATCCGCTGGTCTCAGTATCAGTCCCAGGACTTCCTGGATCCTAGCTCCTGTGTCTTGTAGGCCCAGCTCGTTCAGGCTGACCACAGTTAGGGCTGTTGGGTCACCGCCAATCAGGTGCTGTGGTCTCCATTCCAACAAGGGCTCCCCGACTGACCACTCTGTGCATGTTCAGGGACAAAGTGGGGTATACAGTTTCTATTAAGAGAGTTAACTTGAAACGCAGGCAGTGGGCAGGGGTCCAGTGGAAAACAAAGGCAGGTGGAACACAGGCAGGGGCAGACACAGCCGATTGAGCAGCCTCATCACAGGAACCAACCAAGCAGAAATTATAAAATGTTTCTGGACTCAAAGCGGGAGGCAGGGGAAAACAAGGGAGGGCCTGTAGCAACAGGGTGTGCGAACGCATAGAAACTGAGAAAGTTCAGCACAGGAACAGAGAAAGAACACATAGAAACAGGGGAAGTTCAGGCCCCTTGCTGGGCAAGAGCAATTGAGGGAATCCATCAGGTGACAGCAGGGATGGATATAGAAGCAGGCTTGTAGCAAATATATATCCCTGGACGACAAGGCTTCCAGGGGGCAGCCCATCATTGGTTCCCCCTCCACCTGAGGGGAGTCTGAACCTGCTTGTAATAAACTGCCCACACTTTTGCTTAAATCTTTTGGTCCATGGAGCTCCTGGAGCTAATTGAGCTCATTCTTTGGCATCGAAAGACACAAGGGGGGGGGGGGGGGTAGCCCTCTTCTGGTTGTCACTATCACGTAAGTGTTGATGACTCATAAACCTCTATGGCTCAGAGTCCAAACCCCTTACCACTAGGTATAATCCTCCTGACCCATCCTCCACAGCCTGCGTCACTCCCACACATTCGACCTTCAGGAAGACGGCTCCTCTGGCATTGCTTCCCTGAGGGCCTGTCTGCTCCCTGAGGGCCTGTCTGCTCCTTCTCCAAGCCCCCACCAGGAGCGGTCCTTCCCCATTGCTGCTGATAAACCATTGTCGCTCCCTTCTCCTGCAAATAACAAAACCTTTCCACTTAAGATCCCTACAAAACTGCCCTCTAAGCTTTCAGGTCACTAGCTGTTTGATGAAAGAGTTGGGGAAGGAAGATTTCCAAATGCCACTTTGTGCTAAATATCAGGAAGACAACGGTGAATAACCTGGCACAACCAGCACCCTGGGGTGGTGGGGAAGGAGGCGTCTCCAGCACATCCACACCGGAAGGGAAGGATGTCTTTCTAGAGCAGACTTTGAAGCTGAAAATTTCAAAAAGGCTGGGGAAGGTGTAGGGCGGGGATATGAACAAGGAGGGAGAGGAGAACCTAGGCAAGAAGTTTGGGAAGAATTTGTTAAGACAAATATTACCATAGTTCCCCAGGCACTTGTTTTACGTAACAAGTTACCTTAAAGACCTTAAAGAATTTGTTAAGACATTTCAAGTTTAGCCGAAGGCAAAGAAGAGTTGCTGAAGGGTTTGAGCAGGAGTTCGGCAAGACCCAACTTGCTCTTTGGGAAGCTAACTCCGGCCGCTGTGCAGAGAATGGAAGGGAGTAGGGAGGAGGCCCAGGCTGAGGCCAGGTGGCGTGGGAGAATCAAGGAAGGTCTGGAGGTACGGGAGGAGGGATCGGGATTTTGACTTGGTGATTGGCTAGATGTGGTTGGGGTGCCAGGTGAGAAGAGAAACTGGACGATGCCCACATTCTTCTGGTTTGGGCAACCGGATGAGCGGGAAGGGTTGTTGGGCACCTTCTCTGTGCTAGGAACTAAAGAATAAGAAAGACTGACGGTGTCTGCCCTCATAGAGCTCACATTCCAAATAAATGAGTGCATTCTAGGTTTTCATGCGTTCTGCAAGGCTGATACGCAGAGTGCCAGGACGGAGAATCACAGCGGGAAGGCGGCCTCTCAGGGGAGGAGGAGATACTTGAGCTGAGACCGGGAGAATGAAAAAGGCACCAGCCAGGGAAGATGAGTCCCAGGAGATGTTCCAGAGCCTGCAGGATGGAAGGGGCAGTGCAGCTGCAGCCTATGTAGCAAGCCAGGGAGGAGTGCTCTCAGAGGAGCACGGAGACGCTGACTGGTACTCTTGTTCTCTCCTCTGTGAGAGGGACAATGGAGGGGATCCCCTTCCTCCGTCACAATCTAACCCCTCCGCCAGAGCCCCAGAGCCCACCTCCTCCTCATCTCTTGAGGACCCTGTCTCATGATTATTCACTACGTCTGCTTCACTCCACCCATTTTATTGGCTCATCTCCTTCAGCAGTGAACACCTCTAGTCACTGCCATTTTTTAAAAAATATATTTTATTGATTTTTTACAGAGAGGAAAGGAGACAAAGAGTTAGAAACATCAATGAGAGAGAAACATGGATCAGCTGCCTCCTGCACACCCCCTGCTGGGGATGTGCCCGCAACCAAGGTACATGCCCTTGACCGGAATCGAACCTGGGACCCTTCAGTCCGCAGGCTGATGCTCTATCCACTGAGCCAAACCGGTTAGGGCTAGTCACTGCCATTTTTAAAAACCTCCCTGGATGGATTATGGCTTGAAATCCCATCCAGCTAGCATCACCGTGTGAAGATGAGAAAAAGGCCTATCTTTCTTTGCTGTAGCCTTCCACAATTTATGAGAAGCACCTGGCAATTCAATCCCAACACTGTTAGCTCATCTGAATTCACACAGCCCCTCTGTTCAAACTGCAAGACAAGATAAGTTACTCTCAAGGCTACACTCTTGCATACCCCTCCTCCCTGCTATTTTCAGAACTAAGGGATAATTCCCACCAAGAAGTCTCCACTTAGTAGAAAATTCCCTTCCCCCCTCTTTTGAACTCTTCATAACTTTTGCTCTAAGCATGTTTTACAGCTCGGGGAAAAATACTGATAAGACACCTCCCTAGGATATCTACCCGCCTCCTGAAAAAAACAAACTACACCCCCCCCCCCCCATGTCTGCTCAGTTTCAGCCCCAAACTCCTACGCCCTTCCTTGTCACCTAGCAACAGTAGCCATTACTGTTGGCTAAAAGGGGAAGTTGCCTTTTGTTTTTGCCCTTGTATTGATTAGCAATGCACCGGCCCTTTCCCTTTGGGGAAAGTAAAATAAACTCCCTCTCTGTGTCTCCTCTTCTTTTTTTAAAAAAAAATTAAATCTTGCTGAAACCGGTTTGGCTCAGTGGATAGAGCGTTGGCCTGCGGACTGAAAGGTCCCCGGTTGATTCCGGTCAAGGGCATGTACCTGGGTTGCGGGCACATCCCCAGTGGGGGATGTGCAGGAGGCAGCTGATCGATGTTTCTCTCTCATTGATGTTTCTAACTCTCTATCTCTCTCTCTTCCTCTCTGTAAAAAATCAATAAAATATATATTTTTTTAAAAATTAAATCTTTATTGTTGAAAGTATTACAAATGTCCCCCCAACACACACTGACCCCTTCTAGCCCACCCCCTCTGCATCTCTTCTTTTAGTTGTGAATTCTTTCATAGCCCATGTCATTGGCCAACCCAAATAAAAGCCCTAGTAATCAAGGTCAAGATGTTTATGGCAATATTTGGTCACGGGCCCAACCTGGAAGCAATGTGAGGGTCCATGCGTAGGGAACGTTTGAGTGACTTGTGGTTCACCCTCTTGACAAGGGTATGAGCAGGAACAAGCTGGGCTGACCTGAGTGCATGCCAGGTCCCACCTCAGGCAGTGCTGAGTGCATACACGTTTGTACGGTCACAGAGAAAAGTGTGGAAGGGTTCCACAAAACGGTGAGTCCATGGTGGTGGTGGAGGTGGTGGTGGATTTGCCTTTATTTTCTTCCTTTAGAGTTTGGCTTTTTTCAATGTTGCTTTTTAGTTTGAAAGGGAAAAAAGTGAAGTGCCCTTTAGGAGATCCCTTTTCTGGCCTTTCCAGATAGTTAATTATTCCTCTCTTCTACTGAGTGTGTCCTCCCCAAGGCATTTGTCATGCTGCAGTGGAACTCAGTTGTTTGCAGGCCTTCCTCCCATGGTATTCATCTCTGCTCCCCTGGTCAGGCATACAATAAGTGTCAGGTAATTATTGGGTGGGTGGGGGGATGGAGGGATGGATGGATAGGTTAGTTACTTCTCTTTCTGGTGATTTGCCCAAAATGTTATCTGTACTTCACTCAGAGATCATTGCTCATTCATTTTCGGATTTTTTATTTCTTATGCCTGTGTCATTTCTTTCACTAGACCAGGGGTGGGCAACCCCTGGCACGCGTGCCAAATATGGAACGCCAGTAACTTTTGCTGGCACGTGAAACCCTCTCTTATTATCTTCCATTTACAATTTTTTTCTTAATATCGACTTTTTTATTTTTCAGATAAATTCAGTGTAGGTGTGCCGGGAGCCGGTCCATCCTTGCTGCTTGACAGTCGCTGCAGGAAAGAAACATCTGCACAGCATATGTTTCAAGGGACCTGGCATATATAGCATATTGTTCTTAATATGTTTGCTCCCTTTAGCGCCATGTGTTTTAACCAAGGTCACCTCTCCGAGAAAGGTTGTTTCCCCAGGTGGGGATCTTTCCCTGAGGTTAGGGAGGGGATACAACCCCTTAATTAAGTGCCAGGCGGGTAGTTAAGCTACATAATCTTTACTCCCTGGAATGGAGATAAGAAACGCCCTAACCTTTGTAATAGAAATTGACAGGATTAAAATCAGCTGGTATAAATATGGATGTAACAAGACAATAAACATCAGAACCTCATCAGTTCCTAACCAGAGTTCCGACCAGAACTTTGGCTGGAGATCCTGGCTAGAGGTCCTGACTAGGCTGCTGATCAACTGAAGGCTGTCTTCCTGTCATTCCTTCTTCGCCGACTCCGTCCACACCTTTGGGGACCCCTGGACCCGCTGGGATTGGACCCCAGCATAGGTGCATCTTAGATAAATAAATAATTTTACGTAATAAGTTATCTTAAAGACCATAGACATGGCTGACTTTGAAATGCAGTTGATTGAATTTCAGAGTAGCTCAATTTGGAAGCAGAAATTTATTGACCTTAGAGTTGACTTGGAAAACATTGAAAAAAAGCGATTAGAGACAGGAGTACCAGAGAGAAGTGTCAAAAATGAACTATTGAGGACTTGGAATGCCATTCCAGAAAATTTTTCTGTTTAAAAAAACTTTGCAAAAGCGTTACTCTCCATGTTTTCATCCACATACACTTGTGAATCTTTGTTCTCAGTGATGAATTTTGTTAAGTCTCATAATAGGAGTAGCCTCACGGATGAAAGTAGTAGCTCGTGCATATCTCTGAAGGTCACGAAATATAAACCGGATGTAAAATCTCTGTCATCAGTGATGCAGCAGCAAAAGTCCCACTGATTATATCAAACGGAGTCATAAAGTTTTCTGTCGGACTATCAGTGTACATGTATACATTAAAAAATAAATGGCCCTAACTGGTTTGGCTCAGTGGATAGAGCATCAGCCTGAGGACTGAAGGGTCCCAGGTTCGGTTCCAGTCAAGGGCATGTACCTTGGTTGCAGGCATATCCCCAGTAAGGGGTGTACAGGAGGCAGCTGATCAATGTTTCTCACTCATCGATGTTTCTGTCTATCCCTCTCCCTTCCTCTCTGTAAAAAAATCAATCAAATATATTTTTTAAATAAATAAATGTATTTTTCATCATTATATACTGTTTTTGTCGCTCAAATGAATTTTATTATTTCTTAAAGGTTCTTCACATACATTCATCTTAAGAGATATCAAGTAGGCATAACGTTCTCAGAAAATTAGGGTTGGCACGCAGAAGAATTTTGAGTCAGAGATTTTGTTGGTTTTGGCACGCACTGACAAAAAGTTTGCCCACCCCTGCATGCTGGGGTCCAATTCCAGCAGGTCCAGGGGTTCCCAAAGGTGTGGATGGAGTCAGCGAAGAAGGAATGACACGAAGACAGCCTTCAGTTGATCAGCAATCTAGTCAGGACCTCTAGCCAGGATCTCCAGCCAAAGTTCTGGTTAGGATCTGATGATGACCTGATGTTTATTGTCTTGTTACATCCATATTTATACCAGCCGATTTTAATCCTGTCAATTTCTATTACAAAGTTTAGGGCGTTTCTTATCTCCATTCCAGGGAGTAAAGATTATGTAGCTTAACTACCCGCCTGGCACTTAATTAAGGGGTTGTATCCCCTCCCTAACCTCAGGGAAAAATCCCCACCTGGGGAAACAACCTTTCTCAGAGAGGTGACCTTGGTTAAAACACATGGCGCTAAAGGGAGCAAACATATTAAGAACAATATGCTATATATGCCAGGTCCCTTGAAACATATGCTGTGCAGATGTTTCTTTCCTGCAGCGACTGTGTCAAGCAGCAAGGATGGACCGGCTTCCGGCACTAGACGGTGAGGTACTTGAGGGCAAGGTTTGTACCTGCTCCATACTAGTTGCTCTTGCAGAACCGAGTCTTTTTAAAAAATATATATTTTATTATTGATTTCAGAGAGGAAGCAGAGGGAGGGAGAGGCAGAAACATCAATGATGAGAATCACTGATCGGTTGCCACCTGCACACCCCCGACTGGGGATCCAGCCTGCAATGCAAACATGTGTCCTGACCGGGCATCGAACCGTGACCTCCTGGTTCATAGGTCAGCATTCAACCACTGAACCACGAAGGGGAGGCAGAGAGCCGAGTCTTTACACACATGATTTTACTGAGTGCTCATGTTGCAGAAGACCAAGGAAATACCAAGCACACTTTCTAGAGAAAGGGAGGGACCCCGTTTATTAACACTAGTAGACTCGGGAATAATTTCCAAATCAGACTGAGTAACACACAGAGGGCTTCACTTTTTATAACCTTCTGGGGTCTTTATCTTGAAGATATGGTTCTGCCCCCTTTCCTGGGCTTACAGGAAGGCCCCCAGGTGTTGGAAATTCCCAGGCCATATCGGATGATCTGTCCTGGGGCCAGCGATAACGACCTTCCCGCCCCCCCCCCCCCCCCAGGGCAGTGCATTGTTCACAGTTTTTATGGCCTGACATGCCTTGCAAGACCAGTTTCCTCCGCACTCACACAATGCTTTGTGGCAGACACTGATATATATACCAGCTTCACTGAGATGTAATTCACAAACCATACAGTCCACCATTTAAAGTGCGCAATCCAATGGTTTTTATTATTTTCATAGTTAAAAATATCCCAAAACGAAACCTCTATCCATTAGCAGTCCTTCCCCATTTCCTCCCAGTCTCCTCCCACCCCCAGCCTTAGGAAATGCCAGGATACTATCTCTGGATTTACCACTTCTGGACATTTCATGTAAATGGTTTCTTACACTATGCTGTCTTTTGTGACTGCTGTTCATGTAAAAACATTCAAACCTGTAAAGAACTTTTGTGAGTTTATTTGAGCCAAACTGTTGGACAATTGCCGGGAAGCAGAATCTCATCATATTGGGACAATGCTCCGGAGAATGGCGTTTGTTTGTTTTTTCACCTTGTTTTATACATTACTGTCAAAGGAGAAGACGTAAGTGGGTTACATGAAATCCATTGGTGATAGATTAGAGAGGCTGGAGAAAGCAAAGCTGGGGAAACCTCTGGGATTGGATAAAAAGTGAAATGATAGACACATACTCCTTTTACTTAGGTGGGTACAGGATAATTAACAGGCAACAATTAACAAGATAACAATAACAATGAAGGAATTTGTGGTATCTGTCCTGATGCCTAGGGCATTGGTTGTGCCCTGAGGGGTCCGGAAAAAAGGGAAGTTACAAGTAACCTCGACATTTCTACCATATGTTATCATAGATGCAAAAAGACAATAGGCTCAGTTAAGGTAAAGACTGACCTACCTTGTCAGAGAAGATACCGGTCGAGGACATGACTACCCACCATAACTGCTTTTAGTTAAAGTTTTCATTTCAGACCATCCTTTGTGGTTACTTCAGGTCTTTGAGTTTGCAAGACTGCCACGCAGGCCTTCCCTGAGCTTGTCAGGTTAGCATGTGGCACTTTCGTCCACACTGGTTTCTTTCACTTAGCATGATGTTTTCAAGATTCACTGTAGCATGTACTCGTACTTTTGTTGTAGTCGTTGTTGCTGAATAGTATTGCATTGTATGGACATCACAGTTACCCGAGTCCTGGGCAGGGCAGAGTGGGTGGTGGGCAGGGCACAGTGGAATGGAGTTTCTCAAACCTTATTGTGTTGTAATGTACCCCGCAAATCACAGAAGGACGCCTCAAGAAGTCGAATTAAAGAGTCATATTTATTGCAATCCGGGACTAGGAGGGGTCATTTCGCTCTTCTCCCAAATCTCATAGTGCTAAGATGGCCGAAGTACCAGACTTATATAGGCAAAGATCACAAAGGTACTGACTACATCCCAAGGTTTGGAATGAGAAACCTGATTTGTAAAAAGCAGTTTACAGAAGCAAAAGCAGTATGCTATCTAAATTACAGTTTTGGGTCTCTGGATCACTGAATTGACAGAAACACGTTATCTAGAGCCCTCAGGTGTGGAATGAGGAACCTGGTTAGACTTAAGCATGTTATCTAAATTACAGTTTTTGGGTCTCCGGAACACCGAGTCAACAGGGACACGTTAACTGGAGCCCTCTGACCTTGGGATAATTGTGCTGTCCTTCCCAGGTAAAGGAAAATGTGCTTTCTAAGACCAGTATGACCACAACCAATGGGATATTCACAGTACAATCAATAGGGTATTCAATCAAATGGGGTGATTTATATAATTCAGAAAATCAAAATAACTTTTCTATTGTTAAACAAAGCAAGTAAGTACAGAAACCAAACAGCAGGGTTAAAGTTTAACTACAGTTTCTACCTGAGATGATTGCTACCATGCTTCAATTGGGGATCTTGATAACATGCAGATGCTATTTCAGTATGGTGGGCCTGAAGCGCCGCACGGCCAAGAAGCTCCCAGGTTATATTGGGGAATGCAGAGGATGTTCACCAGAAGGGCAGGGAATTTGGAACTCACCCACACTAAAGAAGGTGACCTTGCCTTTAACCCTGCCGCCCCCAAGGTCACCTTCTTCTAGGGGGGTGAGTTCTTTCCAGACATCAGATTTCAAATGAGAAGTCAGCAAGGTGAGTATGAAATAGAACAAGAGTAGCAGCTACTTTTGAGGGATGATTTGGTCCACCTCTGCGTGGAGCCTAGGGAAGCCTCCTCCTGTTCTCTGAGCCTGTTTCTGTGTCAGAGTCGGACCATGGGTCAGGAAGCTGAATTGCCAGCGTGAGAAGCTCTCCTGGGCAGCATGCACATCCCCACCCCTCTTGGGTGCTCCTCTCTGTGGCCATCAGACTTTCATGACAGGCTCCTGTTCCCAGGCGCTCAGACACTGTCACCATGAAATGAATTAGTGGTGGCCAACTGCTTTATCAACTTCAAGGGCCATCCACAGGAGGCAGGATTGTTGAGTCTGTGGCACATGGTCTGGGTATTAGTTTGGATCCTCCAAGAAGCAGACACCAAGAGGGAATGAGATGTGTAAGAGATTTACTGGGGAAATGCCTGTGAAGGATGAAGGAGATGAGACTAGAAATAGGTAGAGAGTGCCTTTAATTAAACCATGATGTAGGTCTGACACCTGACACCGGTTCTAGGAAAACAGGAAGGAAGCATTGGGTGGGAGGAGCTTCAGACTGCAGCACAGTTTTGAGAAAATATTGCCCAGGTAGATGGGAAGTACTAGAGGGATATCCATTATGAGAGTTCCATGACAGGTAGGAATGGGCGGGCACTCGGACCTCCACCCTGCTCACCATTGGCTGGAGCAGCTTGGGAAAGTGTAGCCGTTGGGTGAACAAGATGGGAAAGCCAAAGGGCAACAGCTGTCAATCAAGTACACCCCTACAGCAGGTTTGTCTTGAGGAGTCAGGAGCAGCATGCTTTCATGGCTCTCAGTTTTCTACCAACTACCAGTGGTCAGCTGTTACTACCAGCTTGAGACCAGTTCCAGGGAAAGGTCCATGTCTGTAGCCAGCATCCAGCCTGGGGCCCTGAGCTGGAAGATAGCAGTAATGAATCTCCTCATTTCTTCCCTGATCTACAGATGGTGTTTTTTTGTTCTTTTCTTAGGCCAGGTTCAGATTTTTACACCCTGGTCTTTGGTCATGTCACACACAGGTTAAGTAGTGATTTGAGGTCTCAAAATGATGACTGACCCACTGCTGGGGTCCAACCCCAGCAGGTCCAAGGGTTCCCCAAGGTGTGGACGGAGTAGGCGATGAAGGAATGACACGGAGACAGCGTTCAGTTGATCAGCATAGCAAGGTTCTCCCGCCAGCAGCCTAGCCAGGATCTCTAGCTAGGACCTCCAGCCAAGTTCTGTTCAGGTTCTCTAGCCAGGTTCTCCAGGTTCTCCAGCCAGGTTCAGTCGCCAGGTTCTGTAGCAAGGTTCTCCGGCCAGGTTCTATCCAGGTTCTCCTGCCATGTTCTGTCTAGGTTCTCCAGCCAAGTTCTGTTGCCAGGTTCTGTCGCTAGGTTCTGTCTTTAGGTTCCGTGTCTAGGTTTTGTCTCTAGGTTCTGTCCCTAGGTTCTGTGTCTAGGTTCTCTGTAGGATCTCCAGCCAAGTCCTGTCTCTAGGTTCTGTCTCTAGTTTCTGTCTCTAGGTTCTGGGTCTTGTTGTCTTGTTACATCTGTATTTATACCAGTTGATTTTAATCCTGTCAATTTCTATTGCAAAGGTTAGGGCGTTTCTTATCTCCATTCCAGGCAGTAAAGATTATGTAGCTTAAGAGTGATTGTTCTTAGTTAAAGTGATTAACTACCCACCTGGCACTTAGTTAAGGGGTTTTATTCCCTCCCTAACTTCAGGGAAAAATTCCTACCTGGGGAAACAACCTTTCTCGGGGAGAGGTGACCTTGGTTAAAACACATAGCGCCAAGAAGGGGAGCAAACATATTAAGAACAGTATGCCATATATGCCAGGTCCCTTGAAACATATGCTGTGCAGATGTTTCTTCTCTGCAGCAACTGTGTCAAGCAGCAAGGATGGACCGGCTCCCGGCAACCCACAGTAGGTACTCACCAAATGGTAGTTTATTCTTAGAATTTCCTAAGTGTAAGGGCCAGTGAGGTGTCAGGCAGATTAGCAGCTCACAATGTGGGAAGGACAGACAGGAACGAAAGAATGTCCTCTCTCCAGTGGGCAGGCACTGGGTTCCTCTCCCTTAAAGGGCTTGCTGAGCCCATCACACAGATGGGGGAGGCCCAGAGATGTGACCACCGCTGTCCGAAGTTTGCAGCCGCCTTGAACTTGGTGTCTGTACCAAACCTCTAAGATCTCAAAGAGGCTGTCTGTGGACCCGGAAGGGTCTTCCTTCCTGATGGGGCAGAAGCATTGTTGCTTACAGGAAATGGAGCTTTTGTAGGAAGAATTGGCCTCCTGCTTGCAGGATGGGGCTGGGTTTCCCCTGCTCTTACCTTTAAAAGTCTCTAGATTCAAAGTGCTCTCCACCAGGTTCACACACACACACACACACACACACACACACACGCACGTTTCTTATCTTTCTCCTCAATAAGGGCAGGTTGTTCTGTGAATGTTTAGCTCACAGTTCTGTCCGCAGCACTCCCCAGAGCAGAGAGAGCCTGGCTCCTCGTGATGCCACATAAAGTGTGTTGAATGACACATGAGTGAATCCGGAAGGCAGAGATTTTACCTTTCTGCTATACAGCAAATCCTCAGCTGCTGTACCCAACTCCTCACTTAAAAAAAAATATTTTTTATTGATGTCAGAGAAGAAGGGAGAGGGAGAGAGAGAGAGAAACATCAATGATGAGAGAGAATTGTTATGCCCAGATTTCAAGATTCCCAAGAAACCACATCAGGGAGCCATCCAATCCGATGCAAAAGCATAAGAATCTGTATTTCAGGCTAGCTTGAGCTCTCCATCCACCAGACTCACCGACACATCGGCTAGCCAAGTGGCCAAGAGAGCGCCAACCCCGCCCAGAGACCGGTTATATAGGGGGGGGGTCTGAGTAAGGGGAGGAGAAAGGACTGTGCTCTGCCGATTGGCCAGGCGCAAGCCGGGTCCTGTTACACAGGATGTGGTCATATCTATGGCGCGCACTTCCCTTGATTGTCATTGGTTAGTTTAAAATCCCGGGCGTGGCCAGCAGAGGCCTGGGCTTCCGGGAAGAAAGCTGCACGTGGCCCCAACATGGAGGATACAGGCAAGATGGAGGGCATAGCCCTCGCCCTTTCAAGAATCATTGATCAGCTGTCTCCTGCATGCCCCACACTGGGGATTGAGCCTGCAATCGGGGCATGTGTCCTGACTGGGAACCGAATCGTGACCTCCTGGTTCATAGGTTGATGCTCAACCACTGAGCCATATGGTTTGGCCCCACCTCCTTACTTTTAAGGTTTTTCTTCTCCCTCTTCCCAAACCTGGACACATTCTTTCCCTTGACCGGTCATACCATCTACTAAGTACAGACACACAGAGAGTAGGTTCTGCCCCAGGGAAACAAAACATTGCCCCCCTCCTGTCCCCAGTACAGGTGGATTTGTTCTGACATCCTCAGGCCTCCTTCTCGATCACTGGCCAGGCAATTTTTCCAGCCGCTGCCACCGCCCTTTAGCCCTGATCAAGTCCTGCTTGGGTTTTGCAGTCCTGGGGTCCAGGTGCCTACTTTGGTGGATATGCTATCTCTCCCTTCTAAAACTAAGTGGTAATATTGTGTTTAGATGGAAACAATGTATTTTTGTTTTTATTTCCAAGAAACTTGGGAACCATCTTTGACTCCTTCTCTCTTACTTCCCACATCTAGTTAATCACAAATGATACTAAATTTTTACAAATCAAGCCACTTCCTCCATCTCCATGGCCACCACCTTGGTGGCCATCACCTTCCAGGCTTCCTTGCAGCCACCTTCGAATACTGTTTGGTTTTGTTTTTTTCAAAATATGTTTTTATTAATTTTTTTAGAGAGAGAGAGGAAGGGAGAGAGATAGAGAGATAGAAACATCGATGAGAGAGAAACATCATCGATCAGCTGCCTCCTGCACACCCCCTACTGGGAAAAAAGCCCGAAACCCAGGCATATGCCCTGACCGGGAATCAAACCGTGACTTCTTGGTTCATGGATCAACCACTGAGCAACACTAGCCGGTTCTACCCTCTAATACTTTTGCATTCTGCAGCCAGAGAAGTTTATTTTCTTTTCTTCTTAATCTTCTTCTTCTTCTTCTTTTTTTAAAAATGTATTTTGAACCAAGGCCCTTCCCTCTTAAAATCCTTCAGCTCTGCCCTTTGATCTCAGGATAAAGTCCAAACTGTTTCAAGTCTCCAAGAGCAGGCTGTGTTTTCCACCTCCCCAGAATGTGGGAGTTTTCCACTCCAGCTCCCTCCCTGCTCAGGGCCTTTACACATGCTGTTCTCTCTGTCCTGTTTCACTTAGGTAACTTTTCTCTCTTCATATTGTGGACGAAAGGGGCCACATGCTGACCTGACAAGCTCAGGAGAGGCCTGCACGGCAGTTTTGCAGACCTAAAGTAACCACAAAGGATGGTCTGAAATTAAACCTTAACTAAAAGCAGTTATGATGGGCAGTTACGTCCTAAGCCGATATCTTCACTGATAAGGTCAACCTTTACCGTAACTGAGCCTATCTGTCTTTTTGCATCTAAGATAACATATCCTTGGGATATCTAAGTAACTTGTGACTTCCCTGTATCTGGAGCCCCTGGGGCACAACCAGGTGTGCTGGGCCCAGGACAGATGCAGCAGATTCTTTCATTTATCATGTTAATTGTTCCTGCACCCACCTAAGTATGTGTCCATCATTTTACTTTTTATCCTATCACAGAGGTCCCCCCCCCCCCCACCGCTTCGCTTAATCCCACCTCCTTAAATCTGTCACCAATGAATTTCATGTATAAATACGGATGTAACCCTGCCATTCTCCGGAGCACTATCTCAATTCGTTGAGGTTCTGCTTCCCGGCATATGTCGACAGTTTGGCTCAAATAAACTCACAAAAATTCTTTACAGGTTTCAATGTTTTTTTTTTTTACGTTGACAATATAAATGTAACTTGGTAATAATACCAATGAACATTTCTACAAATATTCACAGGTATTTATGTGTATTAGCTTTTTCTCACAATGAACTAGTTTATTATTATTTTTTTTTACATTTAAAAATATATATTATGATTGATTTCAGAGAGGAAGAGATAGGGAGAAAGAGATAGAAACAAAGAGCCTTGAAGGTATATGGTACAGGCCTCCCCAAATGCGCCACTTTGGAACATGAATAATTTTGAGCCAAAAGCAATTGATACCCTGAGGGCTCATGAGAAACTTTTACCCACTCCCTTAAAGTATTTGATTTGGGAACCTGCCCATAATAAGAGTTATCACCAGAAATAACTTCTTATGACCTATCTATAGGGCAGGGCAAATTTCTAATTACTGAACATCTGCTCATCTTATCGTCTTGCTAATGACCTTGTTCCCCTCAGAAGGCCCAGGGTGCCTTACCTCATCCCTAGCTCAAAATATCAAATACACCTCTTTTTCCCTTTCTGTCTCTGACTCATATGTGTGGGGTTTCTGTATGTATGTATGTAATTAAATTTGTTTATTTTCGCTTGTTAATCTATCTCATGTCCATTTGATGATTAGACCAGCCAAAATAGCCTCGAAGGGTAAAGAGAAATGTCTTCCTCCCCCAGAGTTGGTGCTGTGAGCAGGACACCTCACCCGCCGGGTACCGCTCACCCTGAACTACTACAGTAGAAAGGTCCTGCGACCTCAAACATGAGCCAGCAAAAAAAGGTAGCAATTCTTGCCAAGTCAGACTCTCCAATTTCTACCTACAGACTTTGGTAGAAGCAGAGTGGTGAGGGTCCTCTTGTTTTGTCTTTTCTAAATTTAGATTAACAAGAGGAAATATCTGTGGAGCTAGTTCCTTGGGCTTAGTGACTTTGGTCATTTGGTATGAGTACCCTCAGTTTTTATTGCTCTTTTCCGTTCAGAGATAGGCAGTGTTGTTGTCTGTATGTCATTTGTCTTTTTTTTTTTTTTTTAATATATTTCTTTATTGATTTCAGAGAGGAAGGAAGAGGGAGAGAGAGATAGAAACATCAATGATAAGAGAGAATCATTGATTGGCTGCCTCCTGCACGCCCCCCACTGGGGATGGAGCCCACAGCTCAGGCATGTGCCCTTGGCCAGAATTGACCTGGGAGCCTTCAGTCCGCAGGCCGACGCTCTATCCACTGAGCCAAACCGGCTAGGGCCATTTGTCTTTTTTTTATTGATTGATTTGAAAGAGAGAGGAAGAGAAACTGATTTGTTGTTCCACTTGTTTATGCATTCATTGGTTAATTCTTTTCTTTTCTTTTTTAAATTCTTACTTGAGGACATGCTTAGAGAGAGGAAGGGGGAGAGAGAGAGAATTATCCATCAGCTGCCCTCCACACATGCCCCAACTGGGAATTGAATCTGCAACCCAGGTATATACCCTGACCAGAAAGCAAATTGGCAACCCTTCCGTGCACAGGACGATACTCAACTAACTGAGCCACTCGGCCGGGCCATTGGTTGATTCTTGTATGTGACCTGACCAGGGATGGAGCCCACAATCTTGGCGTGTAACTTTTGAAAAATTTGTCAGCAAGAAAAATAACTAGGTTTGATGAAATTTTCATAAGTAACCTAAACATAATTAAGAAAAAGTAAATTAAATAGTATTAAAAAAATGAAAGATTTTTTTTAGGTGAACACTTGAACAATCATTAAATTTTGTATGTACTTAAAAATGGTTTCCTAGTCCAGCCAGTGTGGCTCAGCCAGTAAGCATCAACCTAGGAACCAAGAGGTCACTGGTCAGATTTCTGGTCAGGGCATTTCCCCAGCTTGTGGGCTCAATTCCTGGTAGGGGCCAGCAGGAAGCAGCCAATCTCTTATCGACGCTTCTATCTCTCTATCCCTCTCCCTTCCTCTCTCTCTAAAAATCAATAAAAACACATTTTAAAAATATGGTTTCCTAAATCTCTTAGACAACTCGAAACTTCAAAGTTTGCTAAACTAAATTAAGGAAATTCATTGCCAATCCAGAGAATGTCCAAATAAGATAAAATAATGAAATATTAATTATTGAACATAGATTTACCTAGTTTTGGCTTTCTTGTACAGAGGAACTAAAGAAATTTGGATCTATCAGTAAATGTGACTTGTACTTCACTGAAAGATTGTACTATGAAAAAGCATGTATTGTGTTGTAATGTACCCCGCGAATCACAGAAGGATGCCTCAAGAAGTTGAATTAAAGAATCACATTTATTGCAATCCAGGACTATGAGGGGCCATTCCCCAAATCTCATAGTGATAAGATGGTGGCAAAACCAGACTTATATAGGCAAAGATCACAAAGGTATTGATTATATCTCAAGGTTTGGAATGAGGAACCTGGTTTGCAAAAATGCAGTTTACAGAAGCAGAAGCAGCATGTTAATTATAGTTTTGGGTCTCTGGGGTCACTGAATTGACGGAAACACATTATCTAGAGCCCTCGGGTCTGGAATGAGGAATCTGGGTTAAACTTAGGCATGTTATCTAAATTACAGTTTTGGGTCTCTGGAACACTGAGTCAACAAGGATACGTTAACTGGAGCCCTCTGACCTTGGGATAACTGCGCTGTGCTTCCCAGGTAAAGGAAAATGTGCTTTCTAAGACTGGTATGACCACAACCCATGGGATATTCACATTACAATCAATAAGGCATTTAATCGAATGGGATGATTTATATAATTCAGAAAATCAAAATAACTTTTCTATTGTTAAATAAAGCAAATAGGTACCATACTTCAGTATTTCTGGAAGTTATGGAATGCATTTATAAATTTATTGATCTAAAGAATCCTGGTGTAACAGTTTACAACTACTTCTTAGTTTTCATCAGAAATTAAGGCTTCTAGCTAACATGGAAAGAAATAACATATATTTTCAGAAAATATAGGTATTAAAATACATTTTTTAAAATATATTTTTATTGATTTCAGAGAGGAAGGGAGAGGAGAGAAAGATAGAAACATCAATGATGAGAATCATTGATTGGCTGCCTCGTGCATGTGCCCTTGACTGGAATCGAACCTGGGACCCTTCAGTCCACAGGCCAACACTCTATCCACTGAACCAAACCAGCTAGGGCATGAAAATACATTTTTGAGGAAATTAAAAGAAAATGGTTTGTCCTAAAATAAGCTGATTATTTCTGAATGGGTAAGAGAACAAGAGGCAGATTAAAAGGAACAAAGACAGTGGTAAAAGGGTTGTGAAAAGAAATCTTGAGAAAGAAATTTTATGTGTGATCAAGCTGGATAAGATTGAATGAATTTGTTAGAAGGTGTGTTTTTTTTTAAAGCTTTAATATCAATAGTGTACTTAACTTAATATTCTCTCACCTGCTAAAAGGACAAAATTTTCTTAGACTATTGGCCTTGTTCCTGCTAAGATACTGTGAAAAGTTTTCTGCTAAAAAGCCAAAGATTTTGTGGTTGACCAAAATAATTTTGTTTGTAATCAGAAAGAAAACGGAGTCTTCTCAAGAGTAAGAGCTAACTTTCTGTATTTGAAATCCTCTAGCTGACTTTCAGGCAAAGGCAGCAGCAATGAAATCTGTAAAGATGTGGCACATGTGAATGAAGTCCATTCTGCTTCTGCAAAAATGACCCCTCCATGCCAGATTTTTGCCATCTTGATGCCTGTGTAACATGACAGCAGTCTGATCCTGAATCAGAGGAACTGAGATGGGGAAACGATGGCTGTAAGTTAGATGAATAGTCGGGGCGATGAAAGATCCAAATTGGGCTCCCTGGAAAAACACCATTTTTTAAAACCCCAATTTTTTTATTTTTTGCATCTCTTCACCCACCATAGTGCACTTAAGCAGGCTTCCATTCAACTGCCACTTAGTATGGGTTATCAATATGCTTTTTACAATATATATTTATTTTTTATTATTATAATCCTCACCCAAGGACATTTTTCCATTTATTTTTAGAGAGAGTGGAAGGGAGAGGGAAAGACAGAAAAACACTAATGTGAGAGAGACACATTGATTGGTGGCCTCCCACATGTCCCCACCCAGGGCCAGGAGCCTGCGATTGAGGTTTGTGCCCTTGACTGGAATCTAACCCGGGACCCTTCAGTCCACGGGCCTATGCTCTATCCACTGAGCCAAAATGGCTAGGGCAATATACTTTTTATTGATTTCAGAGAGAAAGGGAGAGGAAGAGAGAAATAGAAACATCAATGATGAGAGAGAATCATTGACTGACTGCCTCCTGCAGGCCCCACACAGGGGATCAAGCCCACAACCCAGGCACATGGCCTGACTGGAATCTAACCGTGATCTCCCGGTTCATAGGTTAATGCTCAACCACAGCTGTGCTGGCCAGGCCGCAATATGTTCTTGTTGCATGTACATTTTCCGCATGGATTGAAGCCTTGCCCTACCACAAGGCCGACACCTTCACAGTGGCAAAGGAACTGTTAGAAAAAAGTATTTCCCATGTGGGGTGTACCTTCCACAATCTCTAGCAATCACTTCACGGAGAAAATCATACAAACCTTGACAGGAAGTCTTCCAAACTTCTTGGAATTATCATCAGGCCAGGTCTACAAACTAATGGAAAAATTGGATTCAAGCAGAACAAGTCTTAATTACATGAGACTGAATGAATTGATGAGGATGATTACAATTTTTAAGACTTCTTGTTTGAAACATTGCTAGCTCTTTAGTTGTTTGTTTTTTGCCAGATATAAGAAAATTTCCTCTTACATTAACTATGACTTATAGCAATTTGGCAAATCATACCTTTATAAACAGAACCGAAACATCTTTTTCTTCCTACTTGATCTCTTCAGAATTCAGAAATTCTCAGTGAGTATTCTTATTTTCATGGCAATATTGCTTTTTTGCATAAGTTCAATAAGAAACCGTTCTCCTTGTAACACAGCACTGCCGGAGGCCGGTCCATCCTTGTTGCTTGACACAGTCGCTACAGGGAAGAAACATCTGCACAGCATATGTTTCAAGGGACCTGGCATACTGTTCTTAATATGTTTGCTCCCCTTCTTAGCGCTATGAGGGCCACCTCCCCAAGAAAGGTTGTTTCCCCAGGTGGGGATTTTTCCCTGGAGTTAGGGATTAACAGGACTAAGGAAGGGAATAAATCAGTAAAACACCCTAGTGTTACAGAAATACCATGTACTACTTATGAAGAACTTGGACTAAGATTGTTGGCAATAAATTTGGGACTTGTTGGGCCCACATCCCAGGGGTCTGCCCACCAGGGAAAGCACCAAAGCCTATACCCGTGGAGACCCACCGACAGACACAGGGCAGTCCCAGGGAAGGCAAGCAGCGGGGCTGGGAGGACATAACCTTTACTGGGTAGGATAACCTCCTTCAGTCACTTCCTTGTAGCTTATCAGTAGAGCAGTAGAATAGTGACCTTGGAATAGCCCTTATAGTGGAACACAGAGATTAACCTAGACAAGATTAAAATCAACAGAACTAGATAGAGACAGGATTTTTGGCAAAGGTCAGATAAGAAACTATGGAAATGAAACAAGTTAGAAGGTTATGAAACTGTAGGTTACCCAAAACATACCATGATGTGATTATAGAGGCATGCTTATAGGATCAAATGGTATAAAATACAGATGTAACAGGACAATAAAGAGAGAACCTGGCTATGATGATCATCGGAACGCTGTCTCCGTGTCCTTTATTCTTCGCTGACTCTGTCCACACCTTTGGGAACCCCTGGACCTATTGGGGCTAGACCCCAACACAGCACAAATGGAATCTGGGTATATTACCAGTGCAGTATATTTTGGGGACCTTAAGAAGAGAAGAGTTAGCCCAAATCTAAAGGTATTGCAAGCAAAGTCTGATGGCAAGTTCTTGGCTTGGCTTTTCTGGCCTCAAGAGGCCATTTAAAGTTCAATCTGTAGGTTCCTAATGAAAAATTCCAGAAAAACATATTTAAAAGAGCCTATATGATAAATTGCTATTCTTGTTGTAATTATACAAGCAACAGGCCAAGTTTATTAGACTAGACTTATTTTGCAAACAAATTCGTCTTAATTCGGCTATCTTTGGTAAAAATGGAGATATGTTTTTCATTGATTCTAGAGAGAGAGGGAGTGAGAAGGAGAGAAACATTGATTGTTGCCTCCCATATGAATCCCAACTGAGAATCGAACCTGAAACCTGGTTTGTGCCATGATGGGGAATTGAACCCAATGCCCTTCCCTGCATGGGATGATGCTCTAACCACTGAACCACACAAGCCAGAGCAAAATGGAGACGAGTTTAGAGGGGAAATTATGTTTCAGTAATACATGTTTGTGGATATTGGATTCTAGTAATGTTTATTGTCTTTTGGGGTTTTTGTTTTCTATCCATAAACTGGACTAGATGCAGAATTCTTCTAATTTCCTCCAGTATCTTGCTATGACTCTGCAAACTAATGATTCTAATTTTCCTGCCACCCTTCTAACTTGTAACCATTGAGAATTAAACTATGCTTTTCCCAAATCCATGCAAGCTAAAGTGTGACAACTTGTAATAAATTTCAGAAAAATCACCACATCTCACATATGGACAATCTTCATGCCTGCTGTAGACAGATCACTGGAAACATGCAAACTGCAGGCAAGGAAAATTTATCAGATTAACTGCTTAACTTCACTCCATCCAAAGATGATTCCTAGACAGATATCTAGAAATCTTCCTGAGAACTCAGAGATGGGATTATAGTCTGCTCTAAGCTGTAACCATTGTTTTTCTTTTGTTTACACAGATATGCTTTTTATTACATTCTTGATTGCTTGCACCCTAGGCCTCCCTTTGGGAGCCCACCTGCATTAAAGTCTCCTGAAATGAGACACAGCTGTTTAACCGAACTGACCTATTCTCAAGACTGAGACAGGTTTGGTGAGATAAGGCACAATCTATCAAACCCAAATTCTGGAATGTGAAACTTCTTGGGAAGTTTCAAAGGTGGGACTCAAGTCTGTCAGAACAGATAGGCCAGATAGGCCATTGTGGCATGTGAATTTTTTTGAGCTGAAAGCAATAGAGACCCTGTGGGCTCAGGAGAAACTTTTACCCCCATCCCTTAAAGAATTTAAATTGAAGACCTTGCCTATACTAAGAGTTATTACCAGATTTAACTTTTTACAACCTATCTATAGGGGAGGCAAACATCTAATTACTCAACATCTGCTCTTCTTATTGTCCTGAAAATGACCCCTTTGAAGCCTCAAGGCATCTTACCTCATCCTAAACCCAGAATACCTCATATAGCTCATTTTAACTTTGTCTCTGAACCTTTCTTGTGTGTGTGTCTGATTCTCTCATGTATATGAAGTTTCTATACTTACATATATCATTACATTCATTTTCTCTTGTTAATCTGTCTCATGTCAATTTAATTATTAGACCAGCTGAAATAAAGTTTCTTTCTCTGCCCCCAGCCCCCAGAGCCTAGACACTAACCCCCTTTTACATAGAAACAGAAAGTATTTTTGTGCCCTTAAATGTCAACTAACCTTCCAGAAATGCCACTACCATGTACATAGAGGGATGACTGTATTTTGTTTTATGAAACTTAACCAAAATTGGTTCAATTCTAGAAAATTTCATCACCCATAGATACTACTACAATGGTAACTGCCCGTGCCTGATGATTTTACCACTGGGTCCCAAAATTCTGAAAACTTCAGAATGTTTTCTCCTGTATTTGGGCCCAAACATTTACATACTGGGCCTATTATATAATTGTAATTTATTTTATGTCACCTTTATTTTACAATTAAGCAATGCATTGTTTATAAACACTGTGCGTGTGGGCGGGTTATCTGTGAGTTCTATTGCCGCAGAGGCGAGCTGTTTGCAATAGCATTCGAGGGGCCAGAGGCCCTGGGGTCTGGCGCAGGCCGCCCCGCGGAGCGGTCCTCCGCGCGCCAGGGGTCGCTGTGGCACCGCGCAGCCGCGCCGGGTCGCTCTCGCGTGGCTGCCCCGCCTCGGGCCCCCGGGCCGAGTGGGCGGGCACGACTGCGCCCAGGTCGCGAGGCGCCCTTCGACCAGCAGCGCCCGGGGCGGGTATAAATGGAGCGGTGGCTCCCCCAGCCGCCTCTCTCCGCCCCGGGTCGCCGCAGCCTCTCCCGCTTTCGGGCTCAGTAGCCTGAAGAAAAAAAAAAGAGAAAAAGATAAAAAAAAACTCGAAAACGCTCTAAAACCTGAAAAAAAAAAAGAAAAATAAAAGAGAGAAAGAAAAAGCGAATCCTCCTCGGAGAACCCGCGGGGAAGTCACTTGTGCACGCTTCCGGCCTGCCCGCCGCTGCCGCCGCACCTGGGCGTCCGTCGGTCCCTGTCTGTCGGTCCGGTGGTGAGCCGCCCGCGTCCACGCGCCTCCGCGCCGCCGCCGCCGCCGCCGCCCGCGCCGCGTGGCAGCCCCGCGCCCCCGCCCCCCGCGCCGTCCTCCCCGCGCACCACGTGTCCGCGCTGCCCTTCGCGGCCCGGCGTGAAGGCGGCTGCGCGCTCGGCCCCCCAGGCTTGCCGCGCCGACACCGACAAATATTTTGCATCCCTCGTCCCCGGCTGCTGTAATCTTAAACCGCCAGCCGCCCGAGGCCTATATTTAACGAGAAACGCGTACCCCGGAGGCCGCGTGGGCACCGCTTGCCTGGCTCCCGGAGAATCTTTGTAATTGGGAGGGAAGTCCCCATTTTATTAACACATCTATTTTGGAAATTGGGAGCCGGAGACTACAAACTCCCCGGGAGGGCCATATTGTTTTTGAGAGCCTTTTGTCTGCGGCCCCGCAGTCGCGAGCGAGCGAGCCAGCCGCCCCCGACCTGCTCGGTGCCTCCCGCCGCCGAGCCTCCGCCAGCGCTGCCACCTGTGAGCCGCGGCGCGGGCCCCGCTCCGGGAAGATCCCCTTTTGTCCGGTGCGGTCCTCGTAAGGAGTCCTGGCGGGGCTTGGGGTCGTGGGGGCTGGGGAGATGAACGCTGCCGCCAGCAGCTACCCCATGGCCTCCCTGTACGTGGGCGACCTGCACTCGGACGTCACCGAGGCCATGCTGTATGAAAAGTTCAGCCCTGCGGGGCCTGTGCTGTCCATCCGGGTCTGCCGCGACATGATCACCCGCCGCTCCCTGGGCTATGCCTACGTCAACTTCCAGCAGCCGGCCGACGGTGAGTGGGAGCTGCCCGCAGATGCCCGGGATCCGGGGGGAGCGGGGGGTGGGGGGGCGCCTAGGAGCCATCCATCCCCCAGGCAGGTCCCTGCCCCCATGGAGGGGGCCCCGCGACCGCAGGCAGCACCGTGGCCCCAGCAGCCATGTGGGGAGCCGGGATGCAGGGGCGCAGAACGTGGGATCCTGGCATCCGATGGCCAGAGTTTTTCAGTCCGGTTCCCACCACTTGCTCACTGGGTGACCTTGGGCTAATCAGCGGTGGCAGAGGGGTTGGAGCCCAAGGAGACTAAAATGGTCTCGGGGGGGAAGTCGCCGCGCTCCCAGGGTGCGTGTGGTCCAGTGGAGCTGGTGTGTGAGAGCCCCTGGCTGCTGAGGGATCGTGGGCAGGTGCCCTCACAGGCCTGCCAGCGAGCACCATTGAAATGCAATTCCTGCAGAAATTTGAGGTGGCGGAACCTCGGCCCCTTCTCCTACCTTTACCCCCCGGACTGAGAATCGGTTTGATTTTTGTGCCGATTCGCATCTTTCCAGGCAGGTAGGAAGCAGGGGGATGCGTCTCTGCGTTAAATTTGAGCAGGCACTTGAGTTCGCACCACCAGAGCCTCGCGTGCCAGGCCAGCTCCCTGATCGGGGTGTTTGCAGCTGGTGTGGGGGGAGTTCTGTCGGGAGGAGGCCAGGTCTGTGGAGAATGGATCTCAAGGTAGCCTGGTGAAGCAAGGCTACGGAAATCGCTGGCTGATGGGGATTATCATTTCACCTGTGAACAGCGCTTTACACTTGTCAAAACCCTTTATTTCCTCCCATCTGAAGCCTATAGACTGTAGGGCTCCTGAGAAGGAGAAGGGACAGCAGGAGGTCGGAGGCCAAGCTGGGCCTGCCAGTGCAGTGCTCCGAGGACCCACGTTGGGCCTTAGCGTGGAGCAGTGGCGTGGGGAGGTATGCCGCAGGCGTGGTGGCAGTGGCCAGGCCTGCGGAAACCTAATCAGGGGCTGCACGTGACTCCAGATTAGCAAGGAACAACTGTAGAGATCATTACCAGGAGAAACCAGCCATTCTGTGGCAAAGGGTCTCCAGGTCCCTGTTATTGTCCCCACTTGGTTTGCTGTCTGTGAAGCACAGAGAATGCCACTTGCTCAGGATGCAGCTGAGGCCAGAGGATAGGACTTGCTGGGATACACAAGGCACTGCTCCCGTCAGTTCAGTGTGCTCTGAGCTGGCTTGTGTCTGGCCACAGGCACAAAGAAGGTAGCTGAGTGTGGCCTTTTTAGGTGGGAGGAGTGGGTGTGTTGGCTGTTGCCTGCCTTCTTGACGCTTCTGAACAAAAGTCCTGTCACTTATAGTAGCAGAAGCCATTGGTCAGTGTTGTCTGCCAACACATAGCTCTGCAGGCCCTCTCCCTGCTATAAATAAGTGCAGCCCCATTTGTCAGGCTAAGCTGACTTGCCTTCTGCAGCACTGTCTGGAAATAGAAGAGGAGCCGTGTTGGAATGGGTTCCTTCTCTGCTAATTAATGAAACAACACAAATTGGGGGTCCCAGGCTTTCTATCTCAGCTGGTCATCACAAGCAAACTCCCCTGTGCCTGGACCTTTCCTGGTTTGGGGTTGCCCTGGTTTGGGGCGGGGGAGATACTTGTTGGCTGGCTGGGCAGCTCAGCTTGTGGAGGGGCCGTTAGGGAATTTTGTCCCCACCCCCCCCATTCCTTCATGGAGGACATTCCTGGGTAATACTATCATTGCATAAATCAGGGTAAATGGCCACCAGCCCTGGGTCCTTGTTACTACGAGCAAAGAGAATTACTCCTGACTGCATGTGATGATAAATTTTAGCTTCTGGTCCTTTAAATGGTCTCCATGGTGCACACATGGATTTGGTGGGAAGCTAAGGAACCAAGGCCTTGGATGGAGAATTTGTTTGGACACCAAGGCATTTGAAGGCCTGGAAACCACCAGGTGCAGGGCCTACGTGCACTGTCTACTTAGGCAGAAAGATGCTGCAGTTTTATCTTTCTTGTCTCGTAATACAAAGAACATTTCTATGTGTGACCATGAATATTTATCATTTTGGTGATTGAGGCTTTTTATCTGAATCAATTTCTGTTCTCAGAAACTGAGAATATAAGAAACGGGGCTGAAACCAGGGATAGCACATTTTCAGTCCCAATCACTTGCTCACAGTTTTGTTAATTCTATATTATTCTGTGTTAGCTTCATAATGGTTAGACAATGGTGTTAGTTTCTTTTTTTTAATACATTTTAGGGAGGAAGGGAAAGAGAGAGAAAGATAGAAACATCAATAATGAGAATCATTGATCAGCTGCCTCCTGCATGCCCCATACTGGGGATCGAGCCCATAACCCAGGCATGTGCCCACAACCCAGGCATGTGCCCAGGCCCGGGAATCGAACCTATGACCTCCTGGTTCATGTGTCAATTATCAACCACTGAGCCACGCGGGCTGCCCAGGTGGGTGTTAGTTTCTTAATCACTAGTTAGCCGCATCATTTAGCCACCCTGAACGTAAGTTTGTTAATTTTATAAAGTGGATAATTTCATTTGTCCCACCTGTCACGGTGAGTGATAGGCTGCAATGTCTTTTATAAGTGATAAAAAAGCTTAATCAAATAGGAGGTACAGTAGTCCCCCCTTATTTCCTGTTTTGCTTTCTATGTTTTCAGTTACCTGTGGTCAACCGTGGTCCAAAAATATTAAATGGAAAATTCCAGAAATAATTCATAAGTTTTAAATTGTACGCTATTCTGAGTAGCGTGATGAGATCTCCCGCCATCCTGCCCAGGACAAGTTATCCTTTGTCCCGCATACTCATGCTCTGTACACTACCCGCCAGTTGGTCAAGTCACTTAGTAGCTGTCTCCGTTATCAGATCGACTGCAGTAGTGCAGTGCTTGTGCTCAAATAACCCTTATTGTACTTGATAATGGCCCCAAAGCACAAGAGTAGTGATACGGGCAATTCAGATATGCCAGAGAGAACTGGAAAGTGCTTCATTTAAGTGAAAAGTTGAGTATAGGACAATAAGATATTTTGAGACAGGGAGACCACTTTATAACTTTCATTACAGTGTATTGCGAAAATTGCTTCATTTTATTACTAGTTACTGCTAAGTTTCTTACCTAATTTATAAATTAAATTTTGTCATAGGTATGTATGTATAGGAAAAAACATATATAAGGCTTGGTACCATCCGTGGTTTCAGGCATCTGCTGAGGCGGGGGGGGGGGGGGGGTGTCTTGGAACAAATCCCCCACTACTATGTTATCATTTGATCCTGGTGCCATAAGGCCATTTAGATTATCTTGCCTGATTCCCTGACCCAACACCCAACAAGGATGCAGACCCAGAGGGGTTGAGACTTCAGCCATGAAGTAGATTACTTGGCTAGAAGTTATTTTACCCTCAGTAGCAACACAGGCTAGAGGCATCTGATGCCCTTTAATTGTAAGAGTTGCCTTTTATCAGTTATTACCTTGAAAAGTCCTGGGATTACCTATTCCTGGGATAGTGGCAGTTACCTACATGAGGTGTTTTATATCCTCAACTAAAATGTGTTTCTCTTGCAGCTGAGCGGGCCTTGGATACTATGAACTTTGATGTGATTAAGGGAAAGCCAATCCGCATCATGTGGTCTCAAAGGGATCCCTCTTTGAGAAAATCGGGTGTGGGAAACGTCTTCATCAAGAACTTGGACAAATCTATAGATAACAAGGCACTTTATGATACTTTTTCTGCGTTTGGAAACATTCTGTCCTGCAAGGTAAACACTGATTAAATAATTGCAGCAGAATAGCTATTCTGAAAACAAGATAAATACTAAACGGGAAACTGCCTGGGTTTTGGGTGCCAGGGCATGTAAATTTTCAAAATTCTGGAAATGGCTCTTAGGCCTAAATGTTCCCTGTAGATAATCTCGTGCCACAACCCAACATAACTAGCAGGTGCTTTTGTGTCTTTGTTCTTCCCTCTGCCTGAAATATCCTTCCTGTCTTCTAACTTTGGAAAGCACGAAAAGGTTTCTGTTGGGGGCGGGAACCCAGAGCAGTGCCTGTGGTTTCCAGGAAGCTGTGTGTAGTCATTTTAGAAGCATAAACTCACCTTCATTTTCTCTGCACCTGTTTATGTGGAGAATTGCTAACAACTTGTGTGGTGGTTGTTTACATGGCTACCATTTGTAAATGGAACATTACCGAGTGCCTGATGCTGTAGTGAGGGTTAGAAAAACCTTAATTGCTGTAGCCTCCTGCAGTTTGCCCCGGGGTAGGCTAAACGCCTCAGACATGGGAGACCCTGAGTAAGAGACCATCTGGTTCTTGAATCTCGGGAGCTGGCCAGTGGCACTAACGTGGCCTGCCTTGTCTTTGACAGGTGGTGTGTGACGAGAATGGCTCTAAGGGTTATGCCTTCGTTCACTTCGAGACCCAAGAGGCTGCAGACAAGGCCATCGAGAAGATGAACGGCATGCTCCTCAATGACCGCAAAGTGTGAGTGTCCCAGTCTGGAGCAACAGCCATCGCATGAGCCAGCCATGGCCCCACCTCGGTATTAACTGACACACACAAGGCGGCTCCTGGTTCTCTCGGCCCAAGTGTGGCCTGCTCCTACCTCTCCACTCCTGGGCTGGTGAGTCTCCCTGCTGAGCCATGGCAGCCCTTGTGACTCACCAAAGGTGGGCTTCCTGCCCAAGCCATGGCCTGCCTGCCGCCTCTCCCTTAAAAGCACATGTCTGGGTCTTACGATCATTGGCACCTGGGCTGGCTGGAAAACAGCTCAAAGCCCACTCTGAGCAGGGGCCTTGGCCAGCGGCAGAGTGGAGAGGGCCCTGGACTAACCAGGAGCTGTATATTAGCCATGTGACCTTGGTCTGCCCATGGGGTCACTTGCCAAATTGTCCCTGGATCTCCACTTGGCTAATTTATGACTCTGTAGCCTTTTATCACAGGCTGGCTCCACAGTAATACTTAATTTGGTTACAATAAAAAAATCTCATCCCATCCCAGAAGACACTATTTATAATAGACTTTGTTGCTTTGGTGTGGTTATTGCAGAATGGAGACATGGAGATCTTAGCTAAGCCATCGAGGAGAGAAGAGGAGAGGAGAGGAGAAGAGACAATAAGTCTTGGCTATAATAAACAAAGATTATTTCTGTCCTCTGCGTTGTTGAGCAGACCAGGGGATGGGTTGCATTGATAATGTGTATGTGCCCAAAGATATCACTAGAGGGAAACCTAAAGATATTCAATGTATGGATACATTCCTATTAAGTGTAAACAACAATGAAATGAATAAAGTGAAAAATTAAAGGTAGTCCACTCCAGCAATTTCACTCCTCAGATTAACCACTGTTAACAGTTTGGTTTGTATCCTTCCAGACCTTTTCTATGCATTTACATAGATGCACAGAAATGGACGTTTAAAAAACTTGGTCATCAGGTTTCTTCACGAAGGCAGTGTGATGTGGTAGGAGTAGCCTGGTGTGAACCAGGAGCCTTGGGGCTGGTCCCTGCAGGACAGTCCTTCTTTTTCTTTCTGTGGGGAGTTGGGCATTTCTGAGCTTGCTTTCTTGGTGGTTGGACTGGGACTTGTGTTTTAACTTCTCCTGTCAGCCTTTAACCTGCATTCCTTTGGTCCCTGGAAATCATGGCTTGTTCCTCTGGATGATCACTGTTTTTCATGGGTTCCTTTTAGGTTTGTGGGCAGATTCAAGTCTCGAAAAGAGCGGGAAGCCGAGCTTGGGGCCAAAGCCAAGGAGTTCACTAATGTGTATATCAAAAACTTTGGGGAAGAGGTGGATGATGAGAGTCTGAAAGAGCTGTTCAGCCAGTTTGGTGAGTCAGGTCCTTTGGCCCATGTGCCCTCTTTCATAGTCCACCAGACCTGGACTTCATCTGTTTTCAATGAAGAGAAGAGGGCACCTAGACCCAGAAGTAAAACACCTTCCATGACAAAGGTCACAGCGTAGCTAAGAATAGATTCCAGGCCTCAGCTCTTGGCTTTACTCTACCTCGTCCAAGCTCCAAGGCCATCTCAGCAGCTTGGTCAGAATTAGAAGGCCAGGCACGGTGTCTCTTTCTTAGTAGTCCATCTGGGTTCAGCAAGAGGTTGCTTCAAGTGGGCTCCTTGAACTGTGGTACCGATGGTGTTACTAATAGTTCTGTCCTTTGGTAATAGGTAAGACCTTAAGTGTCAAGGTGATGAGAGATCCCACTGGGAAATCCAAAGGCTTTGGCTTCGTGAGTTACGAAAAACACGAGGATGCCAATAAGGTGAGAGTACCACCAGGGTCGGGAAAATTTTATAGGAAGGCTCCAGAGTGCAGCTAGGGCCTTGGTAATACATAGAGTGGAGCTGGAATTATCTAAGTGTCTAGTAGTGATGTACAGTTACTGTGCTCTGGAATGGCCTTCTTAAGGGGTTTTACATGTTAATGTATCAGTTAACTGTTTTCAAAGCACCTGGCACATACCTGTCACCTTAGCTCTTCGGCCTTGCAGGTTGGAAATAGGACAGGTGACAGGTGTTTGTTCCCATTCATAGGCAAGGGAACTATAGACCAGAGAGTTTGTGATTTGATAATAGGACATCAGCTACCTGTGGGCGTAGCATTAGATACATTCTAGGCCCTTGACATGTATCACTTCGTACCCACAAAAGAACTGAATCTAATAACAGCCAGATGATTAAGCCAGGCTCGTGTCTCCCATGCTTGTATTTATACAACTGTGCAATTCTCCCCCCCCCGCCCCCCCTATGTTATCTGGGCCAATAACCCATCTAAATATTAACCCCGTTCTATTGATGAGGAAGTTTGAATTTGCTTAGCTGACTTCAGAGACAGAGTGAAGTTAGTTTTTAGCCCTATAGGGAAGATTTCTTTCTCGGAATATTTGGTGGGTCTTATAGATCTCCAGAGCGAGGCCCCTGCCTCTGCATCCTGTTTTTTTTTTTTTTTTTTTTTTAAATATTTCTTTATTGATTTTTTACAGAGAGGAAGGGAGAGAGATAGAGAGTTAGAAATATCGATGAGAGAGAAACATCGATCAGCTGCCTCCTGCACATCTCCTACTGGGGATGTGCCCGCAACCCAAGTACATGCCCTTGACCGGAATTGAACCTGGGACCTTTCAGTCCACAGGCCAACGCTCTATCCACTGAGCCAAACCGGTTTTGGCTGCATCCTGTTTTAAAGATGCATATTTATTTCTTCTTTAGGCTGTGGAAGAGATGAATGGAAAAGAAATCAGTGGGAAAGTCATTTTTGTAGGCCGTGCACAGAAGAAAGTGGAACGGCAGGCTGAGTTAAAACGGAAATTTGAACAACTGAAGCAAGAGAGAATTAGTCGATACCAGGTGAGAGGTGGTCTTGGCACAGCCTACCAACAAGGAATTTACTATGTGTGTTGGCAGAGCACCCAAATATTTAACAGACTTTCTTGGGGACTTGGCGCCTGCTCACCATCATCAGGCTTAAAAGGATATGCCTACCAGATACAGCACCAATTCTAGAACAGGGACCAAAGAGATTAATTTATTCCTTTAGGGACTCTGTTCCAGAAGCCTCAGTCTTAGTTATGTGGTTCCTTTTATTTAAATGATATGCATTTGTTTGGAATGGTGGCAAAGGGAGCCCTGCTGGGATGAGTGGTCAGCCAGAGCAGCTGTGAGGAGATGATAATAGCAGGTGAGTACATGGTGCTCCTATCAGAATCTTAGAGTGGTAGTTTCTCAACTTTGAGCCTGCATCAGAATCCCCTGCAGGGCTTGTTAAAACACAGATTGCTGCTCCGGCTGGTGTAGCTCGGTTGGGCGGCATCCCATACACCGAGAGGTTGCCACTTGATTCCCAGTCAAAGTATATGCTCGGGTTTCGGCCTCAATCTCTGCTAGGGGGCATGCAGGAGGCAGCTGATGGATCTTTCTCTCTTCTTTCTTCCTCTCTCTAAAATCAATATAAACAAACACACATGGGTTGCTACACCCCAGAGTTCATTAGGTTTGGATTCTGGCCTGAGAATTTACATTCCAAACAAGTACCAAAGATGCCGCTGCTGCTGGTTTGAGGCCTACACTTTGAGAAACCACTGTCTTATGGAATATATGGGGGGAAGGGGGTTAAAAAAAGACTAATAGTGATTCTTCTGCTGTAGGGGGTGAATCTCTACATTAAGAACTTGGATGACACCATTGACGATGAGAAGTTAAGGAAAGAGTTTTCTCCTTTCGGATCCATCACCAGTGCTAAGGTATTTTATACTGAGATTCTCGGATTGAAAACAGAAGTTGTAATCATTTAGCAGTTTATTGGCATTGGTTTCATTGACGGAATAGGATCTAAATTGTGTTCATTTCTGAGAGTAGCTACCACATTAATCTAGCAAATTCCTCCTGGCATTCAATTAGCCATCTGAGTGTATGCTCTGGAGAATGACAATTCATTAGGTTATTACTGCGCTGTCTTTCCTCCCAAGTCCTGGGGTATGGAGATGAATATGAGTCCCTCACTGCCAACCCCCCCAGAGCACCTGAATCTTTCCCATTCTTTGCTGCTTCGTGCTAGTGTGGGGACAGATGGTGCCACAGTAAAGCAGAGGAAATCCAGACGGGTTGTTTTTCATTTGTCTTGCGGCCTGTCTCTACAGCTCTGCCACACTTTCTCCCTGAACGAAGGTATTGTGAGGATTTTAGAGCTGGGGTGAGAATTTCCATCCTGGTCTGAGAAAGAAGGAAAGATGAGTGGGAAGTTTGTTTTTCCATGTTTTGCAATTTGCGTCATTTGCTTGATTTTTCTTTGATAATCAAATCAACTGAGTTAGCAGGGTAAGTATGTGAATCCTATTTTAAAGTCAAGGAATTTGCTTTAGCCAGTTTGGCTCAGTGGATAGAGCGTCGGCCTGGGGACTAAAAGGTCCCAAGTTCGATTCCGGCCAAGGGCACATGCCCGGGCTGCGGGCTTGGTCCTCAGTGGGGGCCATGCAGAAGGCAGCCAATCAATGACTCTCTCATCAATGATGTTTCTATCTCTTCCTCCCTCTCCCTTCCTCTCTTAAATCAGTAAAGAAATATATTTTTTAAAAAATAAAAATAAAGTCAAGGAATTTGAGTCCTTGAGCAAAAGAATGCTAGTTATATCAGGATGGTGACCTATGGTTTTGGCACTTCAGGAATGTGATAGGATCTGAAAGTTTTGGGTCACAGCCTGTTGCAGACTCTAGTCCTGCTCAGCAGAGGTGCAGCAGGTGTCACAAAGTCCTTTAGATGATGAGAAAGGCCGGCTGAGCCAGTAAAGACGCTCGGTGACCCTGTCCTGGCGCTTAGCTTAAGTCACTCACAACCTGGGAGTGTCATCATCAGTTATAGCGGAGAGGTGACCGGAGACTGCCCTGTGGGGTTTCTCTAGTTCCTCTCCCCTTCCGTCATATCACCCCCTTGACTGGCCTCCATCAGTGCAAGGAATGCTAATCTCCTTGCTAATCAGCACAATAGTCCAGTTGTCATTTGCAAGAAGAGAGCAAAAGAACTATATCTTGAAGTTTCATAGGCACCATTTTCATGATCAAGGTATCTTGATCTTCCCTTGTTGGTCCATTTCATAGGTAGAGAGTTGTTGGGTTGATACACACCTTCACTTCCATGTCCTCTCCTTAAGGAGGCTCTCCATGCAGTGAGCCAAGACAAAATGATGCCACACACACATTCATATTGCTACCAGCACTTGTGAACAGACAGGCCAGGGGAAGTAGTAAATAACCTTTTCAAGTGGGGAAAAGCCATTTGTGAAAGACGAGCTGGGAAAAGACTGCCTGAACCAGTGGACATGTGGCTCTCTAGCTATTTGCCTCATGGACATTGAGGCTCAGAGGAGAAGTAAGTGTTGTGTTAATGTTGTACAGCTTAGAAGTTGCAGAGCCAGGACTAGGATCCAACTGTCTCCCAGCTGGTTATTTTTCAGCTGTTACTCCCATTGAATAGCAGTCATTGGTTTTAACTCCTTCCCACATGTAGTGTCTCCAAAGCATATCCTAAGCGTGCTATTAAAATTTTGTTCATCAAGCTCTTAGGCAGATGAATTATACAATTAAATTGCTTGACATTACCATCTAGATCTCTTGTGGATACCTAGAGATAGCTGTGCTACTGGATATCATGGAACATCTTTCAGTTCCTGGTTTAAACCATTAGCCATTTCATAGTGTTTGGGAACTTTAGACTCTAACAAAGAAAATGCCTAAGTTCTACCCTTAGAAGTTGTGACTCAATTGGTTTGGAACAGGGTGAACAACCCCTCTCCTAGACATGATTTCTCTTTCAGCAGAACCCAGGTTTTCTGAGTCTTAATAGCTGCCAGAACTTAGAACACCTTTTTTCTAAAGCTGGTCTCCTTTTTGTAGGTAATGCTGGAGGATGGGAGAAGCAAAGGGTTTGGCTTTGTCTGCTTCTCATCTCCTGAAGAGGCTACCAAAGCAGTCACTGAGATGAATGGACGCATTGTGGGCTCCAAGCCACTGTATGTCGCCCTGGCCCAGAGGAAGGAAGAGCGAAAGGCTCACCTGACCAACCAGTATATGCAGCGGGTGGCCGGAATGAGAGCACTCCCTGCCAATGCCATCTTAAATCAGTTCCAGCCTGCAGCTGGTGGCTATTTTGTGCCAGCAGTTCCACAGGTGGGTCTGCTGTACATTCATGGCTCTGGAACCTGCCCACTGACGGTGGCTCCTGCAGTGGTTGGGGATATCAGAGTTCTAGAACGACAGGGAAGGGTCCTTCAAATAAAATGAAGGATTTATCCATGGTCATATGTACAGTGGCAGGGATGAAATAAAATACTCTCCATTAACTGACCTTCCTTTTGAGTAGAGAGAGAGCCGCTTCCTGAATTAGCCAAGGCCTGGTAGTGAGATCAGATGCTTCTCTAGTGTGGACTCAGGTCCTTGAAATAAATGGGCTTGGGTGCTCTCTCTTGCAGGCTCAGGGAAGGCCTCCATATTACACACCTAACCAGTTAGCACAGATGAGACCTAATCCACGCTGGCAGCAAGGTGGGAGACCTCAAGGTAGGTGGTGGGAAACGGATTGATTACCCAGGATATACTTATTCCTGGTCTCCCCTGCCTCTCCTCTTTGCCCCACCTCTGAGGTGCAGCCTAAGTTCTGGTCCACATTATTCATTGCTGATGTGCAATTTTTATCTTTTCACCAGGCTTCCAAGGAATGCCAAGTGCTATACGCCAGTCTGGGCCTCGTCCAGCTCTTCGCCACCTGGCTCCAACTGGTAATGCTCCGGCCTCTCGTGGCCTCCCTACCACTGCTCAGAGAGTCGGTGAGCAACCTGGCCTTGAGGAGCATGGCCTGGGGAGGAGGGCTCAGGAGGACTAGGCTCTGCCCAGGGTCGGTCAGTTTGTTGGCTCATCTTTGAGTCCTGGTTCTGTCATCTTAGCTGTGTGCTTAGGTAGGTACAAAGGGGCAGAGAAACAATTCATTCTAGGAGTGCTGGTTACTTTTAAGAGTCTTTGCTCATTGGTGAGCCATGTGAACAAGGTTAGTGGTAGAAGTTTGTTAGCTGGATGACTAGAGGCAGCCCGTTCTTCTGGGTGGAGTTGGGAGAGTTAAGGAAACTTTTTTTTACAGAGTATGTCCTGTATGCCAAAAGGTGGAAAGAGTTGTATGCTATCTGTTGGCTGTTCCTTGAGAGTAGCAGTAGAGGCCCCCTGTGTGATGTGTTTGAACATACTTTGGAATTTCTCCTTCTGTGGGGCGTGGCCAGTTGGACATCTGCCAACACTGATGTGCATTTGCTGGTCTGTTGTAGGGTCTGAGTGCCCGGACCGCTTGGCTATGGACTTTGGTGGGGCTGGTGCCGCCCAGCAAGGGCTGACTGACAGCTGCCAGTCTGGAGGTGGTATTGGATGCACACAGAATGGGGAAAGATGGGATTTGACGGGTCTTTGCCCAGACTGATGGGCTTTAATTTTACTTGTTCTTTTCCTAAGGTGTTCCCACAGCTGTGCAGAACTTAGCACCTCGCGCTGCTGTGGCTGCTGCTGCTCCTCGGGCTGTTGCACCTTACAAGTATGCCTCCAGTGTCCGCAGCCCTCACCCTGCCATACCACCTCTGCAGGTGGGTCCACCAAACACCGCTAAAGGATTTCCCCCGTTCCCGTGCGATTTAAAAGATGCCTTGCTTTGATTCCTTAAACAGGTGTAAAATGCCTGCTCTGTGTCAGGATGCTGTGTCGTGTGTGGTGACACTGCCCTTGAGGGGCCCTCTAGCGGGCCAGAAGGGGCTTAAAAGTGTTCTTCCTAAAACAGTGCCCTTGGATATGCCCCAGAGGAGACTGCTGGTGCTTCCTGCTTTCCTTTTTACAACATATGTGTGTTCATTCGGCTCATTGAGCTTTCATTTCTCTTTCACCTCCAATGGCTTAATGGATCCTTAGCTGCTCTACAAGGTAATGACTATATTGAGGCAGGAAAGAACTTCATGTCACAGAGTTCAGTTTCAGAGGTGTTGAATTGAGGTGGGGCAGTTGGACTCAGATATTAGGTTGTCTAAGCTGGAACTTGCTATCTCTGGAGCTGTGCCACCCAGGCAAGCCATGCTGCAACTGGTTTGTTGAAAAGCTCAGTAGCACTTTGCTTGGAGGAGACATACCAGTCTTGTGATCCAGGAGCTGCTTCCTCCTGCTCCATGCTCTTGAAGTTGAATATTCCCCAGAACTTGATGCTATGTGAAATATTTTTTGCCTACAAGGCCCTACTTTTAGAGCTCTAATTGGCATTGACCTTGCATGTTGATAGTCCTCAAGTATTTGATACAATAAAAACATTTGGTACAATAAAGGTTATGTGGGATGTAATTATAAATGGTTTGGTATGCATACCCTTTGACCTGGTCTTTACTAGGAATTCATTCTAAAGGAAAAAACTAATTTTTAGGAAAAGGCTATACATACACATGTTCACTGTACCTTACTTAATAACAAGGTTTTAAATTTTATTAAGGTTTTGAATGCTTGGGTAACCTTGGGTAAACAACCTTAAATAAATCAAAATAATTTGATAGATGGTTGCCAAGCATTGTAGGTTTGTTTTATTTCCTTCCAATAGCATACTGTTCTTAGGGTAGCTGGCTGTGTGTCTGTGCCCACACCATGATTCCTCACTTTACCCTCTCTACGTTCCTGAGAGCAAAGACAACTACTCCACCTCCTCTTTCACATAGTAGACTTTCAGATGTTGAACGGTCACCCTCTTGATCACTCTCAAGTGTCTTTTCCTTGGTGCTAACCCGCTGCCTCTCCTGGTTCCCAGGCACCCCAGCCTGCGGTCCATGTGCAGGGGCAGGAGCCCCTGACTGCCTCCATGCTGGCTGCAGCACCCCCCCAGGAACAGAAGCAGATGCTGGGTACGTGCTTGCACAAGAGGGGGCCAGAGCCTGGTACTGACCTGGACACCAGTGTCCATTCTTTCCCGGGATTCAACTTGGTTTTTACTTGAGTATCTTCCCATAGGCGAACGTTTGTTCCCTCTCATCCAAACCATGCATTCGAACCTGGCTGGAAAGATTACGGGAATGCTTCTAGAGATCGACAACTCCGAGCTGCTGCACATGCTGGAGTCCCCCGAGTCTCTCCGCTCCAAGGTGAGCAGGGTGGTCTCAGCTGCGGATGATGACCGGTGGCCTTGGACCCCCACATGTGGCAGAGAGAAGGGGCCGCTCTGGTGTGGGTATTTGAGAAAGCAGCACCTGGAGAAGCCACCACTGGACCTGGGCATCAGGGAGGAGTGGAGGGGCTCTGCTTAGATGTCACTGACCGCCTGGAGATTTCTCACAGGTGGATGAAGCTGTGGCAGTCCTACAGGCTCATCATGCCAAGAAAGAAGCTGCCCAGAAGGTGGGCACTGTTGCTGCTGCTACCTCTTAGGCAAGGAAAAAACGTACGTTCGGCTATTTTTTGTTTTCTATAATAGTTTGACTTGTGAATATCTTCCTAAAAATTTAGGGACAATATGTAGAGCTAGTTAACTTGGGGATGCTGCCATCTGGGTTTTTTCTATCATCTGGATGAATTAACATGGAGAAAAGAGTACAGGTTATAAATTATAAGGAGCAAACAACAGTTTTCTCAATAAGCACCTAGTTAGAAATTTTGCATAGCTTATCCTTTCCTGATGGTTATAAGCAGATTTTCGTAATCACATTTTTGGTTTGGAATAATGATGAATATAATCAGATCTCACAGCCTCATTTCTATGACCATCTTCCTGGTTTGAGATTGGTGAGGGTCAGCTGTGTATATAGCCACTGCTTAGCTCTGGGAACACAGTAGGCACAGGCCTTGGTGTCAAAGTGGAAGAGACAGACACACACCTGACTACAGTTACAGCATGTGTTCCAGTCAACTTCTGGACTTGGGGACCATGGTCCCTGTCTGCAGGGGATTGGGTGAGTGAAGCTTAACTAGGACGTCTGACAAAGGCTGATCAACGAGAGAACCAAATGAGCCAGAGGCACAGTCAAGGAAAGTGCAGGTGGTACGGGCTAGAACTGGTATGATGGTCGGGGTTGACTCAACATAGCCATGGTTCCTTGGCTTTTGTCATTTGGAATTTAAGCAACAGAAACATAAAACTAAAGTTTTGAGTACAGGATGGCTTACAAGGAGGGAGGTGTAAGGGTTTACAGACTAGTTATCCTCAAAGTCCGTGGCTCTAAATTAGGTGTGCCCCTTCAGAGGACATTTCTCAATGTCAGGAGACATTTCTGGTTCTCATAACTGGGAATGTGTCACTGGCATCTAGTGGGTATAGGCCAGGGATGCTGCTAAACATTCTACACTGCACAGTATAGCCCCAGCAGAATTTACTTCAGGCCAAAATGTGAGCACTGAGGTTGAGAAACCCTGCTCTGTAATACCTTTTATCCGCCAGAGATTTCAGTGAATCTCTGAAGTTCTTTTGATTATTTATGTTGGTGCTTTTCTTTTCAGGATTCAAAAGCCAAATAACCCCTCATGAAATTCAGCTCAAGGTTTGAAGACTTCCTAGCTTGTCCTATGGACCTCAACACTAAGAACCACAAATTGCAAATTTAATAGGTCATTTTGTATCAAAAGGTCAATTATGAAGCACCTAGAATTTTTCAATTAAAAGAATATATTCTCTGGGTTCTGCTACAGCTCAGACAGTGTTAACTTTTTTTTTTTTTTTCCTGTTGTGGGTTTTGATCTTTCCCCAGAAATTGGTTTTATTTGATGTATCCAAGTCTTTAAGTTTCTCAATAAAGAAAAAACTCCATAAAACTGCCTATCTTGTGTTGTACTCTGATCATAGTTTTATTCTATAAATCTCTTCACTGGAAATAATTTTAGGATGTAAATAGGGTCAAGTGAAGTTCTGTATAGCTTATTCTTTCCTGCAGTTATAAGCAGGCTATTTTGGGTTAGCTAGGTGTGCATAACTGTCCCATTTCTTTCTGTTATGGAAGGACTTTATATTTGCTCCATTTAACTTAAGGGAACAGGCATCTGATCAAAGCTGGCCTTGGATCCGATATAGGGGTGGCATGTTTCTGAAGGACATGATGAGATATGCAGAACCTGGCCACTCCCTCCATGACGTGCTAGTGGTGGGTTGTCAGTCCCTTTTCTCTCCAACAGTCCTGCATGCAGGTCAGCACGTCCAGTTCCCCAAATTCTGCAACTGGGGGTTTCCCCTGGCAGTGGGAAAGGCTTGGGAAGATAGGTCTGAGTGGCAACAGCAAACAGTTGCTCAAATCCTAAGTGTTTTGTGGTTCCTTTAGTCCTTAAAACAACATTGGCCAAGGCTAACAGTCTACGTGTCCTTGTCCTCCATGAACCCTCCCTTTTTCCGTGAGCTTGGCAGGCTCTCCTTCGGGCCTCACCCACGTGATCCCATTCCTTGGAATGCTCCGTTTTGGTCGGCTCCCCCTTTTCCTTAAGGTCTGGCCCAATGTACAATAGATCCTCCCATTTCCTGACGGCCGACCGTGGGTAACGCGGCTATGTATATGCGTTTTCTATTTGCGCCCCTCCAGCCCCCACCCGTGCAGCTGCAGAACCTGGTTGGTGCAGGCATCTGCGCTAGAGAGTTAGGGGCGGGGCCCGGGAGCGGGCTTCCGGCGGAAGAAGCAGCGGCAAGATGGCTGACACCGCGGGGTGCCTGCGTGGCGGTGACACCGGTCTTGAACGTGACACCGGTCTTGAACCGAGGTTGTGGTTGGCCCGTGGCGGCACGTGGTGGCACGCAGCCGCACATAGCGGCCGCCGGGATGTGCTCACGATCTACGTGGCGGCGGCACGTAGCGGTCAGGGCCGGGTCTCATGGGGTTTTTACCCCCGCGGTTTGAATGGTGCTCACTATTTACGTAGCGGCGGCAGGTAGCTGCCAGAGACCTGTCACAGGTTTTACCCGCGCAGTTCGGTACTTGGTACTGGCGATCTACTGATTAACGTGGCGGCACGTAGCGGCCAGGACGCTGTCTCTTATGAGTTTTACCCGCACAGTTCGGTACTTGGTACTGGCGATCTATTGATTAACGTGGCGGCAAGTAGCGGCCAGGACCCGGTCTCACGGGTTTACCCGCGCAGTTCGGTACTTGGTACTGGCGATCTACTGATTAACGTAGCGACACGTAGCGGCCAGGACGCTCTCTCTTATGAGTTTTTACCCGCACAGTTCGGTACTTGGTACAGGCGATCTAGTGATTAATGTGGCGGCAAGTAGCGGCCAGGACCCGGTCTCACGGGTTTACCCGCGCAGTTCGGTACTTGGTACTGGCGATCTACTGGTTAACGTGGCGGCACGTAGCGGCCAGGACGCTGTCTCTTAGGAGTTTTACCCGCGCAGTTCGGTACTTGGTACTGGCGATCTATTGATTAAGATCTATTGATTAACGTGGCGGCAAGTAGCGACCAGGACACTGTCTCTTAGGAGTTTTACCCGTGCAGTTTGAAAGGTGCTGAGATCTAGGTGGCGGCACATAGCGTCCAGGACCCGGTCTCACTGGAAACGCGCCGCAGTTTGAAAGGTGCTCGCGATCTACTTGGCGGTCAGGGCGGAGTCTCATGGGGTTTTACCCGGGAAGTTTGAAAGGTGCTCGCGATCTACCTGGCGGCCAGGACCCGGTCTCAGGGGTTTTACCCACGCAGTTTGAAAAGGTGCTCCCGATCTACTTGGTGGCCAGGACTGGGTCTCAGGGGTTTTACCCGCGCAGTTTGAAAGGTGCTCGCGACCTACGTGGCGGCACTTAGCGGCGGGACGGTGTCTTTAGGCTTTACCTCTGCAGTTTGAATGGTGCTCACGACTTGATAGCTCCATTGAACCTAGTGCTGCCCAAAGTCCTTTTCCCTCGGACCTAGACCAGAACAATGGTGAGATCTGTTATTGCGACCTTGGTTGGCATCCCAAACTCTCAGTCTTGGCTCCTTAGATGAGGCATTTCCAGAATAGTTAGGGAATTATGGAAACAGCCTCACCATTGGTTGGTGAGCACGTGATGCAGTTGTTTGATTGATTGCTGAGGGGGGTCGGGCTGGGGTTTTCCGGGAATAACCACTCCATCTGGAAAGATGAGGGCAAACATCCTGGAGGTGCTGAGGCCAGAGCTAGGTTTGAAAGGTCAAGAGTTAGGCTCCAAGGTGGGAGCAGGGCACTGGCCTGAATGGAGAGCAGGAAAAGCAAAAGCCTAGAGGGGTGAAGTAAGTCTAGCTCTTGGAGGCAAATAATTTGGACTGGGGAAGCGGAGGAGAAAAGGCTAGAGAGTCAGGTTATGAAGGTCTTATATGCCACGCTAAGGAATTTGGACCGGTCCTATGGGCATTGGTGAGCTTTAGGACAATGTTAAGCAGGGCAGTGCTGTAATCAGATTTGCGCTTTCTTGGCATCATTGTAGTCACTGTACAGAAGAAGGAGAAATGAGGTGGTGAGCTCATTTGGAAGTTGTCAGAGGGGCTAGATGTCGGGCTGAAGAGAGACGGGGAAAAGTTACTTTGTGTGCTCAAAAGACTGCAAGACCCCTCCTTTTCCGGCCTTTGACTATCTTTTTTTTTTTTTAAAATATATTTTATTGACTTTTTACAGAGAAGAAGGGAGAGGGATAGAGAGTTAGAAACATCAATGAGAGAAGAGAGATCAATCAGCTGCCTCCTGCACGCCCCCTAGTGGGGATGTGCCTGCAACCAAGATACATGCCCTTGACCAGAATTGAACCTGGGACCCTTGAGTCCGCAGGCTGACGCTCTATCCACTGAGCCAAACCGGTTCGGCCGGCCTTTGACTATCTTGCTAGCACATTGTTACTGCAGCCATACCAAGAGTATGGAGGACATTAGTTCCGAAGGAGCTTGGTGCCTTTGTAGGTGGGCTGACAGAGGAAGTGGATGGCAAAATTCTTTATGCAGCATTTACTTTTTTTGGAGACATCACAGATATTCAGATTCCACGGGAATATGGAACAGATGAGTCTTTCCAATGTCTCTCATGTTTAGATTCCTAATGAGAATCCAGCTCTGCTACTAACTTTGTGTGTGACTCAAACTGTCTGAGTTCTTCAGGGAAAGAGCTTGAGGAGAACATTAAGTCATGTGCATTCACTGTAATTTGGTATGTACTGAAGTTAGGGAGGGAGTCAGTGATCTTGGTGATGGAAAAGAAATGTTCTAAGGACCACGAAGCCAAGATGGTGGGATGGCTGTAGGCTGAAATGTACAGAGATTGACAATTTGTCGGATTTGAAGAAAGGCTTTCTCCACATTGGAACCTGTGATTTCTGATTATTTAACTTATAAACAATATAGTAAGAATCAGTAAGAAGATGGTTTTTCTTAAAAAGCCTGGTTATTGTCTCACACTTCCTGGTAGCTGAAACCCACCACATCTTTTTTTTTTTATATAACTAAAAATTGGTAAATTTTTATTGATTCATAAAGTATACAGTATAAGTTATGTATGGAATAGCACATTGGGTAAATGGCCTCCACTGCTTTGCTGGCACATAGGCAAAGCTGTGGTCTTTTTTTTTTTTTTTTTTAACGTAATGTGTATTCTTTATTTATTAGAAACAAATCTCTACATAAATCATAGCTAATCAATTGTTTTATTAAAATCCTCTACCCTTACCTATTTTCAATTTTCTTGAACTGACAATTTCTGGGAGAATTATGATAAAAATGTCCCTCTGTGATGTGATTTGCCAATTTCCTCTTTGTATTTCTATAAGTTGCTGCTTTAAAGATTTCCATGTTATGTTGCTAAGTGCATAAAGGTTTATGAGTGCTTTATCTTCTTAGTAGATATCTTTTATCAATGTGAAATATTCCTCTTTGTTCCTTTAAAAAGTGTTTTATCTTACATAGTACATGGTCTGAAATTTATATTGCTAAAACTCCTTTTTATTAGGCCTCCCCAGGAACATCTTTATTTTCCAACTTCAAGGTCCTTTTGAATACATAAGCTTGCAATATCCCCATCTGCTGCAGCAGTTCCTTGATGTGATCATTTTTGGACATAACCACCACATCTTCTGACCAGATTTCCCTTCTTGGCAGCTGTCATTTCAATATGTTTTTTGTTTGTTTTTTCATTTTAGAGCGAGAGGAAGAAGAGGGAGAGAGAAACATCGCTCAGCTATGGGGGCTGATCCCGCAACCTTGGGCATGTGTTCTGACGGGGAATCAAGGTAGCAACCTGTAGGTGCACAAGAGGATGCCCAACCAACTGAGCCACAATGGCCAGGGCACTGACAGCTGTGTTCTTTAAAAGCAGAGGGAAGCTCAGCCTCAACAATGGAGCCTTGGCCTCTGGTCACCTGGGTGAGTTTTCCTTCAGTTGGTATCACAGTTACGGTGCCGTGGTTCTAATTGATCCATGGTTGTTATTTTTTAAGATAAGAGTTTTAGACCCTGCTCTGCCACTTTGTGTGTCACTCTTAAACTCTTTGAGCCTTAAGTTCTTCAATTCTTTTATTTTTATTTTTATACTAGAGGCCCGGTGCACAAAAATTTGTGCACTCGGGGTGGGGGGAGGTCCCCCAGCCCGGCCTGTGCCCTCTTGCAGTCTGGGACCCCTCAGGAGATAATGACCTGCTGGCTTAGGCCTGCTCCCAGGTGGCAGAGGGTAGGCCCAATCCCTAAGTGCAGCCCCTGGTCAGGCTCAGAGCAGGGCCGATTGGGGAGTTGGGGCGCCACCCCATCATATACAGAGCAGGGCGGATCGGGAGGTTGCGATGCCACCCTCAGTCATGCTCAGGGTAGGGCCGATTGGGGGGTTGGGGCACCGCCCCGTTACACTCAAGGCAGGGTCAATGGGGAGGTTGCGGCGCCACCCCCTGTCATGCACAGAGCAGGGCGGATCAAGGGGTTGGGGCGCTGCACCCTGTCACACTCAGGGCAGGGCCAATGGGGAGGTTATGGCTCTACCCTGTCACACACAGAGCAAGGCCCGTGGAGGGGGGTTGGGGCGCCACCCTCTATTACCCACAGAGCAGGGCCGATCAGGGGGTTGGGGCACCACCACTGTCACACTCAGGGCAGGGCCGATGGAGAGGTTATGGTTCTACCCTGTCACACACAGAGCAGGGCCCGTGGAGGCAGGGGGTTGGGGTGCCTCACCCTGTCACACACAGAGCAGGGCCGATCAGGGGGTTGATGCGCTGCACCCTGTCACGCTGATCCCGGTGCCGGGAGCCTCGCTGCTCCGCTGATCCCGGTGCTGGGAGGCATAGTACCCTTTTACTGTATAGGATAGAGGCCTGGGGGCCGGCTGGTTTGCCCTGAAGGGTATCCTGGATCAGGGTGGGGGTCCCCACTGGGGTGCCTGGCCAGGCTGGCTGAGGGGCTGAGGGCTGTTTTCCCCGCTGGCAGTTCACTAAAAGCTCCCAACTGCTCCTTGTTTTCTTTTCTTTTTATTCTGGGCCAGTTTTAGCTCTGAGGCCTCGCTGCTGAAAATATGGATACAATGTTGCGGTCCCGGGCTGACGGAAAGCCGTTTTGTTTAGCTTCTTATTTGCAACATAGTAATAGTTGCTTAGAGTTGCAGTTGAGAGGCCGGCAAGTGAGGCGGGGAACGTTGGAGTCTGCAGTTCTTGGAGGAAGCAAGCCTCCCTGTTCACTTCAGTGCATGGCTGCCGGCCGCCATCTTGGCTGACAGTTAATTTGCATAAGGATACACTGATTAGCCAATGGGAAGGGTAGCAGTCGTACGCCAATTACCATGTTTCTCTTTTATTAGTGTAGATGAGCGTTTATTCCAATAATGCTGGCAGTATGGGAGAGCAGCAGGTCATCCACAAAAACCTTTCAATTCTTTTAAAAATATATACATATTTTTTATTGATTTCAGAGAGGAAAGGAGAAAGAGATAGAAACATCAATGATGAGAGAAGCTCAAGCCCACAACCTCGGACATATGCCCTGACCAGGAATTGAATCTCAATCTTCTGGTTCATAAGTTGATGCTCAACCACTGAGCCACACCAGCTGGGCAAGTTCTTCAATTCTTCAATAAAATGGTAAGGCTGGCTTTGTTTTTTTTTAAAATATATTTTATTGATTTTTTACAGAGAGGAAGGGAGAGGGATAGAGAGTTAGAAACATCGATCAGCTGCCTCCTGCAAACTCCCCACTGAGGATGTGCCCGCAACCAAGGTACATGCCCTTGACCGGAATCAAACCGGGGACCCTTGAGTCCACAGGCTCTATCCACTGAGCCAAACCGGTTAGGGCAGTAAGGCTGGCATTTGGGGCCCTTTCTACCCCTGCATTCTATAAATTAGTAGCTCCTATTGTTCTTGCTCTCCGTCAACTGAAATAGCTCTGCTCCCTTCTTAAGTAGAACCTCACTCAGTGGTGAGATCAGTGATCAGTATATAGTTAATGCTCAATTGATAGATCAACATTTTTTCCTACTTTCTATGTCTTGTAAACAAAGGTTATCAAAATGCTTGGAAGTGGGGGGTGGGTAAGAGATCAACCGAAGGACTTGTATGCATGCATATAAGCATAACCAATGGACACACGACACTGGGGGGTATGGGAGGCTAGGGGAAGGTCAAGGGGAGAAAAAAAAAGGAGACATATATAATACTCCTTGTAATACTTTAAGCAATAAAACAAAAAAAAAATGCTTGGAAGTAACTTTAAGGCTTAAATTGTGTAGTGGTAGACTTGGATACTACAAAGCTTAAAATTTTTAGCTATATTGACATAAACAAAATTACTTTAATATTTCTGGAAGCATTGTTAACTAAACCAAGGAAAATCTGAAAATTTGTTTTTCACTTTTAAATGATATCAGGACATGCCCTGCTTCCTCCTCTTGTCCACATAATTAACTACCTATCTCTGCTATTGTAGAAAAGCACCAGGGATTTGCTGTTGTTGAATTAGAGTTGGCAGAGTTAAGTTTCGCTGTTCATTATTTGATTAGTGTTACTGTTGTCATTGGTTACAAAGGGTGCCACTCTCCATTTGGGTGGGTAGAGTAGATTCCTGGGGCTGCCATAACAAATTACCACAAACATAGTGACTAAAACAATAGAAATTTATTCTCACAGCTCTGGAGGTTAGAAAGCTGAAATCAAAGTATTGTCAGGGCCATGCTCTCTCTGAATATTCTAGGAAAAATTATTTCCTTCCTGGCTTCTGGTGGCTCCTGGCCATCCTTGGCACTCTATGGCTTGTAACTGCATCACTCCAATCTCTGCACCAGTCTTCACGTGGCCTTCTTCCCTGTGTGTGTGTGTGTGTGTGTCTTCCCTCTTAAAAAAATTTTGAGAGAGAAACATTGATATGAGAGTGAAACATCAGTCAGCTGCCTCCTATATGCCCCTACGGTGGATCAAGCCCGCAACCCAAGCAATGTGCTCTGACAGGGAATAGAACTGGAAATCTTTCTGTGCCCTGGCTCATGCCCAACCAACTGAACCTCATCAGCCAGGGCTTTGCCTTTTCTTATAAGGACGCTACTCACTGGCTTTAGGGCCCACCCTAGTCCAGTAGGACCTCATCTTAACTAATTACATCTGCAAAGACCCTAATTCTAAACAGGGTCACATTTTGAGGTACGTGTGAAATTTGGCTTGTGGTGACAGTTGCAAAGAGGTAGGAAATTCCGGCTAAAAGTTCCCCTCATGTAGTCAGAATGTGGAAGACAGGTCCTGCAGAGCCCTGGGCCTTCTGACCTGGCATTTCTAGTTCCTGTTTCCTGTGTGTCTTCTCTGTTTCCATTACTGGGAACAGGGCTGTATACCACCAGCTCTAACAAGCAGTTAGTATATGTTCTCTGTTAAATATATACATACCATCCAGGCAGTCAGGAAGGGAAAATATGTCCTTTCTCCTGTGCTTGAGTTACTGAGTTTATTTAAGTGCCAAGTACAAGAAGAGCTGAGCTGCAGACATGAGCTTCGGGGAGAGGGCAGGGTGCAGCAGCCACTGATGGAGGGCGGAGCACCTTCGCTTCGCGCTGAGCTGTTATTGGTGCTTAGTCACAGGACCCTCCTGTACAGGCTGTGCTTCTAGTTTCCATAGTCAAAGTTATATAGGAACAAATTTGTCATTATTTGAAAGTGTTCACTATGAACTATTTATAAAATTAATTCTTATTTAGATAGCCCCCCATTTAACATTTGAATGAGTACCAGCCATCTTTGTTGACCCATCCTTCCCTGACTGTTCTGTATCTACATTGGAGGTCAGGAACCTACAGATGATGGGCCGGCGCCATCTGCAGCTGTTGTTGTGTGGCCCGTGAGCTAAATGGCTTTTATATTTTTAAAGGTTTGTGTGTGGATGTGACCCGCGCCCCTTCCCCGGTGCGTTATTGTTCGCCCAGGGAGGTCAGCCTGGCGGCACTGGCGCCCTGACGCCGCCTAGTGGCCGCCACTGGAGACACTCCCTCCGCCGCCCCCTCCTCCCTGCGGCGGCAGAGGAGGCAGAGGAGGGGGAGCTGGGAGTCCTCTCCTCCCTCCCTCCCTCTCCTCCCGGCAGCTGCGTCAACGGCCGATCCGGGTTCTGGCGCCGCCGCAGCCGCGTCAACAGCGGATCCCGGCAGCTGCGTCAACAGCTGATCCGGGCTCTGGCGCAGCAGCAGCATCAACCCCAGATCCCGGCTCCGGCAGCTGTGTCAGCGGCAGATCCCGGCTCCGGCAGCTGCATCAACCGCGGATCCCGGCTCCGACGCCAGGGGCTGCGATGCGCTGGGCCTGAGGCTGTCTGCCCGGCCCTTGCTCGCTTCCCTTGACTCTCCCACGGCTTGCACCGCAGCGTCATCCCGCGAGTGCCTCTGACGAGAGGGAAGATGGCTGAAAATAGCTGGATGGACGACCTTGCCGAGGAGCTCGACATATGGGTAATAGGGCTGCAAAAATGGATCACTATTAAGCTCACCGAGCGGGGCATCGACATGAATCCGGTGGCGGTGGCGCGGTACGAGGACTGGTGGGTCCTGCTGGGCTGGCACTTGCTCGTGCTGACGGTGGTCTACCTGCTGGGCTATGGCTGGGTCGCGATGTGCTCCTGGGCCGCGTCGTTTGCCAACGAGCCGCCCGAACGCAAGAAGCGGAGGAACCTGCCCCGCCGGCGGGAGGAGGCAGCTGGCGCAGGCGCACGCCCTGGCGCTGGCGCACGCGCTGGCGCTGGCGCACGCGCTGGCGCTGGCGCACGTCCTGGCGCTGGCGCACGCCCTGGCGCTGGCGCACGCGCTGGCGCTGGCGTTGGCGCTGGCGCTGGCGCAGGCGCTGTCGCTGGCGTTGGCGCTGGCGCTGTCGCTGGCGCTCGCGCTGGCGTTGGCGCCCGCAAGAAGCGGAGGAGCCCGCTCTGCCGGCGGCTGGAGGCGGCCGCCTCAGCCTCGGCCACAGCCTCGGCCTCGACCTCCTATAACGTGCCGCTGCTGAAGAGCCTCCGGAGCGAGGAGCAGAAGAGGAGCCGCAAGAAACAGCCCGAGAACCCCAGTGACTTTCTGAGAGAGAGATATCCCGCTGCGAGGCAGGCATTAACCAATTGCCTTCCCTACGTGCCCCTGCCAGTAATCAAACCTCCAGGCCACGTGTGTGCTCCGACTGGATATCCTGGATATCGAAGCCACTATGCGCTGCACAGGGTGGCACTCAACCAACCGGATGAGCACGACGAGCTGGAAACCTTTTTCATTTGGGTTAGGCCAAATGGGCGCGCTGCCGAAGTGGCTGATATGCAAGTTGCTCGCAGTGTAACCACCAAGCAGCCATCAGAGACGGAAAAGAAAAATGAAGAGTCAAAGAAAAACAACTAGAATCAAAGTCAGATGCTAAAGCAGTGCAAAACAGTATGCCATGATGGGAAGGAAGCTGATGAAGGAGCCTGGGAAACTAAAATTAGTCACAGAGACAAATGAAAGCTACGTAAACCTGATAAGGTGTAGACTGGTTCTGGTTCATTGGATTCAGCTCTCCCTGGGATAGGAAATACCATCACAGTTACCACCAAGCAATTTACAACTGCATCATTTCGTGTTGGTGAATCTCATCTAAATGTTTGAGTTAGCAACTTTAAGTCCGGAAAAGAAGATCCTAAACTTCAGGTTTCTTCAGGATTGAATGAAAACCTCAGTGTAAATGGAGGAGACTGCAATGAAAAGTCTATAAAACTCACCTCTCAGATAATGGCAGGTGAAGAGAAGTGGAACTCTGTTTCTTCTACTTCTGCAGATGAGAAAAACAGCCATCTGCTTGGAGTCAAGGCACGAGATGCTATGCGAATGGAAAAGACTATGGAAGGAGTTGGAGTGACCAATATTTTCTGACATTGCTGCTTGGTCTAGTGTGGATAGGGGAATGAGTACCTCTGAACACAATTCTGCTTCTTTTGCATCTCTCACACTTAGCTGTTTTTGTGTCTGTGTCTACTGCTGAGCCAGTTTCTCAGTCTACGATTACTGATGATCAAAAAGTTTCAGATGATGATAAAGAAAAGGAAGAGGATGTTCTTTCAACCAGGAAATCTAAAAAGAAAAAGAAGCAGCAAGGTGACGATAACTCTCCTGCACAGGACCCAGAAGAATTAGAAAAAGAGATTAGGGAAGAGCTTCCAGTGAATACATCTAAAGTCCGTCCAAAATAGGAAAAAGCTTTTTCTTAGAAAACCATAAGCACTAGAGATCCAGTAGAAGCACTCGTCAAAAATAACCATCCTATCAAGACTCGTCCACCTGCTGTTTCTACCGATCCATTGTTAACTTTATCAAAAAGTGATTCTGACAAGAGCTCTTCCCAAGTGGCACCGATGCTACAAGAGTCAGATAAATCCAAGTCAAATACTAAGTTCACAAACCAAGTTTGGAACTAGCTGGGAATCTCCAAACAAATGAAGAAGAAGAAAGCCAGGCGGGAAACATGAATTTTCTTTTTCTGAATAGGACATGTGTTTGCAGACATTGTCTTAAAGATTATGCTGTGTTTGTAGTAATTTGTGAACATGTACAGAGTTATGTAAATTTAAACCAATTTTTAAGACAAAAATGGAATCAAAGGACAGTTAATTTATGAAATTAAGAGTTCAGCAGAATATACTACAGACAGTCCTCGGGTTATGTTGAACTCGAGACGGACGTTGTTTTCGTGGTTATGGTGCCATCTCCCATTTATTTATTTTAAAAAAAGTTCTGTCATTTCGACATATGTACATATGTGCTTTGTTTTTTATTATTTATTTACCACAAGTAAAGGTCAGGAATTGTTATTTTTAAAATTTGTTTACTGTTTCATTTTATTACTGCTGTATATGTGCTCCATGTGAGTGATGTAGGTGCTTATGTAAGTGGGTTCAGACTTATGGCGAAAAATTGTGTTACATTGGGCCATAGGAATGGATTTCTGACGTCACCTGAGGACCTACTGTACATTGCTGGAAGACACTTGGGAAATTCTTTTCAATTTAATGAGAACATTCTTAATTCAAGAATATTATCCTGGTTTACAACAGATTGTGCCCTATCTCATCTGCAACTGAAGAATAAAGGATTCTGATTAGAGAGGGTTGCCTACAAATTCATAGGCAACTTCTTGGACTTTATGCATGGAACTTATATCATTTGAATCTGTTTTATGCTTAAAGTGCTTTGATCAAATGCATAATCTGCCATATCTTTACATATTTGTTGGTAGCAATGTGTATTAAAGAAATCACATGTGCGAAAAAATAAAATAAAAATAAAATAAAAGGGTGTGTGTGTGTGTGTGTGTGTGGGGCGGGGGGTGGGGTGGGCGGGATATGTAGCAGAGACTATGTGGCCTGCAAAGCTTAAAATATTTAATCTCTAACCCTTTTCAGAAAGTTTGTTAACCTTTAGTCTAGGGCAGTGATTTTCAGCTGGTGTACTGCAAGGATTTTTAAAACATGCAGTACCTGACTATTTAGTCAGGGGTGCTGACCCAATTTCCCTTAGAGCAGTGGTTCTCAACCTTGGCTGCACATTAGAATCACCTGGGAATCTTTTTAAAATCCTGATTTCTGGGCCTCATCCTCTGGAAATTCTGTTTCTTTGTTATGGGGTGGGGCCACAACATTAGTAACAAACAGAATTTCCAGAGGATGAGGCCCAGAAATCAGGATTTTTAAAAGATTCCCAGGTGATTCTAATGTGCAGCCAAGGTTGAGAACCACTGCCTTAGATTGTCAAAGAATGACAGCAGCCAATACAATAGCCATCCTGTGTGAATGAATAAAACAATTTTTGTCAGATCAACAAAAATTTTTTTTCTTGGTGTGTAGCAGAATTCTAGTAATAGTTTATATGTGCCATGAGATGAAAAGGTTGAAAGTCACTGCTCTAGGGCAATAGAGTATAAATTGATTGCAAGTTAAAATTATGAATCTTGCATAAGAGGCAGGATTTCATGAAATATCTAAAAGTGTTATGGAAAACTGCTGTTTTGGGCTCTAGTTTAAAAAGTGAGACTTGCCCTAGACCCAGTGGTCGGCAAACCGTGGCTCTTGAGCCACATGCGGCTCTTTGGCCCCTTGAGTGTGGCTTTTCCACAAAATACCACGTGCGGGCGTGCATGTACAGTGTGATTGAAACTTCGTGGCCCATGCACAGAAGTCGGTTTTCGGCCTGGGCGAGTCTATTTTGAAGAAGTGGCATTAGAAGAAGTGGGTGTTGGTCGGTCGGGCGATGGGAGACGTGGTGCAGGCAGCTGCGGGATACGCAGCGAGGAGGGAGGTACATTGTTTTGAGGTATGTTCGCTGAGGTCGACCCCTTCCAACTCTCCCATCCACACTCTGTATGCAAGACGAGTGTGGATGGGAGAGTTGGAAGGGGTCAAGCTCAGTGAACATACCTCAATCAGATTGAGGACGTTTTTAGCAAAGGCCAGCTTAGGAGTACCCTAATTAAGTTAATAACAATGTACCTACCTATATAGTTTAAGTTTAAAAAATTTGGCTCTCAAAAAAAATTTCAATCGTTGTACTGTTGATATTTGGCTCTGTTGACTAATGAGTTTGCCGACCACTGGCCTAACTGGTTTGTCTCAGTGGATAGAGCGATGGCCTGCAGACTGAAAGGTCCCGGGTTCGATTCTGGTCAAAGGCATGTACCTTGGTTGCGGGCACATCCCCAGTAGGAGGTATGCAGGAGGCAGCTGATCGATGTTTCTAACTATCCTTCTCCCTTCCTCTGTAAAATATCAACAAAATATATTTTTTTAAAAAGTGAGGCTCTTTTTAAAAATATATATTTTTATTGCTTTCAGAGAGGAAGGGAGAGGGAGAAAGAGCTAGAAATGTCAAGGATGAGAGAAAATCATTGATTGACTGCCTCCTGCACGCCCCCTACTGGGGATTTAGCCCACAACCTGGACATGTGCCTTTGACCAGAATTGAAACCAGTCTGCAGGCTGACACTCTATCCATGGAGCCAAACCAGCCAAGGCAGAAAATGAGGCTCTTTTGAGCCATTAAAAAGTGACCCTCTTGTGAATTTAACCCAATTAACAACCAAGGAATAGAATACCTACAGGATTGTGACAGGTTGGGTGCTTCAGAAGAAATGAATTCCTATTACTGTTCAAACAAATCACCACAATTTGGGTGGTTTACACAATACAAGTGTGTTACCTTATAGTTCCAGACATCGGAAGTCCAAAATGGGTCTCACCATGTTACAGTCAAGGTGTCGGGCAGGGCTGTGTTCCTTCTGGAGGCTCCAGGGGAGAACCTGTTTCTTTGCCTTTTCCAGCCTCTATTGATTGGCCACATTCCTTAGCTGTGGGCCCTTCCATCTTCAAACCAGCAAGGGCCAGGCAAGTCTTTCTCACCGTGTGTCACTCTTTATTATCAGCTGGTAACCTTAATTCCATCTGTAACCTTAATTCCTTCTTGTTATATAATAAGCATATTCTCAGGTTTCAAGGATAGAATGTGGACAACGCATTAAAGGGCATTATTTTGCCCACCACAAAACCCTTAAATGTTTGACCATTAAAAAAAAAATCTTTAGGATCAATCTTTATGACTAAGTGTGAAATAAGGATGTCATTTCATGCTGTCATTCAATTTTTTTAAAGTTGCTGGAAATAAAAATAGTACTTTATTCATCTTTGTTTCTAAGCACAAGGGCAACCTAAATCTTATTAAAGAATCTTAATTCATGTTGTTTAATCTTTATGAAAGGGTCCAAAATAAACTCTTTTTAAAAAATAAATTTTTATTGATTTCAGAGAGGAAGGGAGAGTGAGAGAGAAATAGAAACATCAATGATGAGAGAAAATCATTGATCTGCTACCTCCTACACACCCCCTCCTGGGTATGAGCCCACCCCCTGGGCATATACTCTGACCGGGAATTGAACTGTGACCTCCTGGTTCATAGGTCGATGCTCAACCACTGAGCAACACTGGCTGGGCAACAACCCCTCACCCCCTTCCTTTTAAATCTCTCTACTTGCCTTTTCTTAGTATCACTTATGTTTGTTCTGCAGGCTCCTATATTAGAAGGGACTTTTGTTATTTTTTAAGGGGCATTCTTACACCATTGATTATAGTGAGCCATTTCTCAATACTCTTCTTTCCACTTAAGGAATTGAAATACAGCGTGATAAGGATAATGCCAAAGCAAAAATCACTGGTTCCTGAGCCAGGAAACAAAATACACACTCAATTGCTTGACACTTTATTAAACACAAAGCAAGGTTAAGCGTCTTTGCCTTCTTGGTAAGAGCCGAAGCATGGGGCCCAGGGAGGGGGTGACTGCACAGCTTTCCTCCTCGGGGAAGATGCGCGCTCCCTGAAGCCTGTGTTGTGGGGAGGGGGAGCGTTGTGTCGGTTGCCACACCCCCAGCAGGGACCACTCCGGGCCTGGGCATGGCAGAGCATCTGCTCACCTTCCTGCTCTTCCTGTTACTGAGCGGCTCTTCTGACCTCTGATGTTGTCTTGGCTGTTCCCTGATCTGTTAACTCTCCCACCTTCTGATGCTGATCATACTAGTCTCCCACCTTCATAGACACCAGACTTGAAGAGCCAGCTCTAAAGATTTTGGCTTGGGGTGCATTCCGAGTGAGAATGAAGGGTTCCATTGGAGGCCTGGCCTGAGGAGATGAGCAAGAAGTCGATGCCTCTTTTGAAGAGTCTTTTTCTCTCAGGATCTTTATCTCCTAGTCAATGCTCTCAGTCTCCTCTAAGCTCATACCAGTCCACCTTCGAGGTGAAGGAGGTACAACTCGTGAACACGCCATCATCTGCTTCACCACTTTCCACAGCAGATTTCAGTGCAGACAGCCCACACTCCTCCTCCTCTGCTTGCGCCTCTGTTTTAGCCCATCTCTGAGGTGCCATCGCCATGAGATTAGGGTGGGCCATTGAGCAGCTAGCAGTGTTACCTTCAGTTGAGCTGTTCTTGGTTTTGGGCAACTCAAACTCTGCCACATGATAGGGTTGGCACTGAGTTAAGTAGTTTAAAAAGTGTTCTCGAGCCCACTGCAAATTGTCTAGGCGCCTGCCAGGTTGGCTTGTGTCATGGCGAGCGCTCCCTGAAATGCTGGCACTTCGGGTCGGTGCAAGCAATCTCTTCCAAATCTTCATGTTGGCTGAACAAGTCGAGCTGCAGTAACATTTTGGCAGCCTTCTTAAGGAGGTGTAGTCCTTTCAACACCTTCTCTTGGATTACCCAGGAACTGCTGGGTTCAGCCGCTACTTCCACTTCGTCCGGAAACTTCTTGCTGATCGCCAACAGCTTGGGGAGAAGCACAGCAGTAACCCGTCGTCTTCGGCTGCTGCCATCTTGGCGGAGGGCCCTCATCTCACTTATTCTTCAACAATGGGATATTCCATACTTCTCTCCGTGTTCTCTGTTACTCTTCCATGAAATGTATCTCTCAACAGTCAGCAATCCCAGTGTTTTCCAGTTCAGTGCTGATCTTGACTTTTAAGGTGGACTCAGTACTCGGTAACTGCATTCGTCCTTATCATTTCAGATCCGAAGACCATGTCAGCACAGACCTTCCTGTTGGGAGAAAGGAAGTGTATGGTGTCTCGGGGACTTTTTATGGTTAGTTTTGTGCTTAGCTTGTAGTTGGGAGAGGGGGTGCAGGCTCCTAGTTTAGAATTAATTGTAAGTCTCAGACTTCTTAGAAGTAAATGGCAGGCTGTCAGGTATTCTTTTAATCTAATGAGGTTTAAGGAGCTGATGTGTTATCGTCCTTTCAGAATGAATCTGAATTCTTTGGGAGAACAATTCGTGTCAATTTGACCAAACCAGTGATAGGGATTAAGGAAAGCTCTTCCAGACCAGGTGAGTGGGCCAACCACAGATTCCCCATCATGTCCCTAATGTTGGCCCCTTTGCATTTTCATCTCTGTCTTATTTCCTGCTGTGGTGGTAGTGTGTGCATGAATGGAGTGGTTTGTAGTAGGGAGAGAATGTGGCTCCTCCAGGGAATTAATAGAGTTGGAGATTCTCAGCAAAGCCAGAGGCATTGTCCCCACCAAAGTCTTGCTTTTGGACACAGACACAGACATAGCTGTGCCCTTCCCGCCTTGACAAGGGTGGGACTTACTTTTGCTCTGCTTACTCCCTCTTTTTTCTTTTTTTAAAAAATATATTTTTATTGATTTCAGGGAGTAAAGGAGAGGGTGAGAGAGATAAAAACATCAATGATGAGAATCATTGATCGGCTGCCTCCTGTACGCCCCCTACTGGGGGTTGAGCTCGTAACTTGGCATGTGCCCTTGACCAGAATTGAACCCGGGACCCTTCAGTCCATTGGCTGACACTCTATCCACTGAACCAAACCAGCTAGGCCATCTTATTTCTTTTTTTAATCCTCACCCAAGGATATGTTGTGTGGTTTTTTGGTTGTTGTTTTTAATATATTTTTATTGATTTCAGAGAGGAAGGGAGAGGGAGAGAGTGAGAGAAACATCACTGATGAGAGAGAATCATTGACTGGCTGCCTCCTGCAGGCCCCACACTGGGGATTGAACCCGCAACCCAGGCATATGTCCTAACCAGGAATCTAACTGTGACTTCCTGGTTCATAGGTCGACACTCAACCACTGAGCCACAATGGCCCGGCTGTTGTTTTTATTAATTTTAGAGAGAGGAAGGGAGAGAGAAACATTGATTGGTTGCCTCCCGTATTTGCCCTGAGTAGGGACTCGAACCTGCAACCTTATTTTTATTTTTTCAGATTATTTTTTTTATGTTTTTATTGATTTCAGAGAGGAAGGTAGAGGGAGAGAGAGATAGACATATCAATGATGAGAGAGAATCATTGATTGGCTGCCTCCTGTTATGCCCCTTACTGGGTATTGAGCCCACAACCAGGGCATGTGCCCTTGACCAGAATCAAACCCGGGACCCTTCAGTCCTCAGGCCGATGCTCTATCCACTGAGCCAAACCAGCCAGGGCCTGCAACCTTTATGGTGCACGGGACAATGCTCCAACTGAGCCACACTGGCCAGGGCTCAGCTTAGTCCCTCTTTACTGTCATCTGCCTCTGCTAAGACCTGACTTGAGGGCTTGACGTTTCCCAGTGACAACTTTCCTTGCTCTGGGAGTCCCTCAGAGGTAACTTCTGCCTGTGACAGAAGTTACACACATACGTGTCTACTGTCTTCCTAATCCTGCCCTGGTTTCAGAGGCCCCTCCCCTCAGGCGCAGCTCTCCGGCCTGTCCATACACCATCCTGACCTTTGCTTCTCAGAATCATGCAGGGGCTCCTCTCTCCACCCTTTGACAGTGGTGTTTCTCTGAGTTCCTTCCTTAGCCCTCAGCTCCTCTCTCCACACTGTCCTTGGACAGTTTCAGCCACTTCTGTCCCGTGAGGTCATAGCCATTCAACCTTCTGGTCTCTCGTCCTAACCCTGACCTCTCTCCCAAGTTTCACGTATTTCTGCCTGCACGTCTCACAATCACCATAAACAAAGCCTTTCCCAAAGCCTCTCCTTTCACGCTGGTTGGTCTTCCCGGGCCTGATCTTGTTAATTTTGCCGTCTTCCACATAATTGCCCAAACCAGGAGCCTCAGTGTCATCTTAGCCCCTCACGATTTTTATCTGATGCATTGCCATAGCCGGCTAATTTTATCTTTTACGTCTTCCGGAATCTCTCCCCTCCTGTTTGTTCCTGCCACATTTTCTTGGCTTATCCTCTGTCATCTCTCCTGTGAGTAATGACAGTAGCTGATCTCTGTGCCCCAGGCCTGTGTCCTGTCCTGAGCAGCAGGGGGAGCTGCCTGAGGACAGATCTGATGATGTCGCTCTCAGCGTTCTAGGGTCCCTCATGACAGGATTGAGTCTGGGATAGGAGGGCTGCCATGTTTTTATTCTATGAAACAAAGAGTTTGTAGTTTCCTATAAATCTTATGTTTTTGCATAAGCAGTTCCTTTGCCTAAAATGCCCTTTCCAACTTATTTGACCTGGTTAACTCCTACTCCCTGTCAGAACTGAGCTCAGTTGCTGCCTTCTCCAGAAAACTTCCTAGTCCTCCAGTTGAGTTAGATAGTGTCCCTTCTGGGCTTCCGTAGAACCCTCTCTCCAAGCATTTACTGCTTTGTTTTGGCATTACTTATTGTTGTTTACTCTATGTTCTAACTGCTTTACAAATATTTAATCCTATTGATAATCCTTTGAGATAAATACTATTATTATCCCCAATTCTAGGTGACAAAATGGGCCCAGTGAGGTCAAATAACTTGTCGAACATTACACAACCTGTAAGTGGTGGATCTGAGATTTGAAGCCAGGCTGTATCAGTGTGGGATGTGTGTCCACACTGTCCTCAGTTGTGGACATCCCTTCCCCATTGCATAGCCAATTCTTCAAGGGCAGAACCTTATCAGACTTACCCCCAGTGCTTGGCCTGATAGTTCAGTACCCCTATGTTTTGTTGTATTGTTTTTTCTTTTTCAATATATTTTTACTGATTTCAGAGAGGAAGGGAGAAAGAGATAGAAACATCAGTGATGAGAGAGAATCAATCACCAGCTGCCTCCTGCACGCCCCCCACTGGAGATCACACCTGCAACCCAGGCATATGCCCTAATCGGGAATCAAACCATGACCTCCTGGTTCATGGGTTGATGCTCAACCACTGAGCCACACTGGCCGGGCTCAATGCCTGTATGTTGACCTAGCTACACTACAAGGCGGTCAAAGTCAATAGAGTTTTCTATATCAAACAAAGGGAGAGTTTGTAATGAATGTTTTATTTATCTAGTCAGCCTGGTCTGCTTGGAGCATAAAGCAAGGCCCAACCTCCTCCCTTGTCTTTGAGCACTGAGGCACAGGAAGGGGGCTGCCCTCCTTGGTCCCAGAGCAGCCAACCTGTGATATGTAGAGTTAGGCAAGAGGGAGGGGTTAGTGTCTCTTTGACTGGAGTGAGGTGAGTGGGCTTGAGCTGGGGTGTGAAGTGTTACGAGTTGTATTGGGCCAGAACAGTGTTATACGTGACTGGAGGGAGGGTGAAGCAAGCCTACGTGTCTGAGGGCAGGTCGAGTGTGGTGAGTACGTGCCTGCAGGGTGGCTGGAATTAGTGCTGCAGTCTCCTATTGCGGATCCAGCGTGGTGCTATGGCCATGGCCTCTGCCTCCTGCAGCCCCAGTGGGGCCCAGGCCACCCCTGTCGGCACCTCACTCCAGCCTGCTCCCTGCACTTGGGTTCTGGGTGTGTATTCAGAAGACTTCTCGCTGTCCTGCTCTGGGAGTCAGGGCGTTCTCTCTAACCTAGCGATTTCTTTACCCAGGGAGAGGCCCTGCCAAAGAGGCCTTGTCAAACCCTCAGGTGTCCATGGACATCAAGACTGGGAGCAAGCCAGCCGGCCGCATCCAGACACTCTTGCGCTCAGACGTTGTTTCCATGACAACAGGTGAGCAGGCTCCTGCGGAAGCTGCTGGCTGAGCAAGCTGCGGAGGAAGCTGCAGGAATCTGCATCCTGGGCACGATTTCTACCCGAGTCCGCATGAGACATCTTAGGTCCCAGCAGCTGGAAACAAATAAGACAGGGCAGGTATTTTGAAGCTCTATAAAGGCTTAGGACCATTAGAAAGAACAAGCAGTTAAAAGCTATAAAATATTTATAATTGCCATCTGGTTTAGTTTTATTGTGTGTTTTTAAAAATTATATACATACACATATACAATAAGAATTCTGTAAGAATAGTACAAGGAACTCTCATATGTCCTTTTTCCATTCATTAATTAGCTTTTTGCCCCTCTACTTTATCATTTTATTATATACAAATGTTTACCCCCCCCCCCCCGCCCCCGTGCCAGTTGAGAGGAAGTTGAAGACATGTCCTTTGACTCCTAAATAATTTAGTATGTCTTTCCTGAAAACAAGAATATTCCCTTACTAATCACAGTACAACTATCAAAATCAGGAAATATAATATCAATACAACCCTATTAACTAATCTTCAGCCCATATTCAAATTTCATCACTTATCCCAATATTTTCCTTGACAGTAATGTTAGCCGTTTTTCTTCCCAACAAAAATTTGCACATTGCACTCAGTGGTGAGTCTTGTAGTCTCTGTTTTCATTGTCTTTCGTGATGGTGACATCTTTGAAGAGGACAGGCCATTGTTTAAGGCCCTTTCTCAGTTTGTCTGCTGGTCCTGCCTCAGGGTCAGATTTAGATGATGTATTTTGGCAGGGATGCCCCAGGAGCACGCTGTTTTCCGTGTTAGTGCATCTTGTAAGGACATATATGGGGTCAGTTCCAATATTTGTGATGTTAGCTTTGATCAGTAGGTTAAGGAGATTTCTGCCAGGTTTTTCCAGTGAAAGTTACTATTTTTAAGGTTGTAAATTAAAAGCTAAAAAAATTTCCCCTCACGATCTGCAGCCATTTCCCAGAGGTAACTACTACTATTCACAGTTGTGTGTCAGATTTTCTTAAATGTTCATAATGATCCTTTTTACACATAATCCTTTTGTTTCAGTGTAGCCTTTTAAAAAATATTACAGTCATAATTGCACATAGTTTAAAGAAAATCATTCGAGGAGTTTAATTGAAAACATGACAGTCTTCTGCTCCCCCAACACCATCATTTTTCGCAGGGCATTGGCTCACTTCCCTCTAATGCCCTTGTTCCCCCTCCCCCACTATTACTGACCAAAAACATACCTTGCAGTTTCCAAGTAGCCTCCAGGGGACAGTGTTTCCTTATTTCGAACCCCTGTCCTAGACAGTCCCATCCCCGGGGCTTTCCATCTTCTCTGAAAGTTACCCCCATATTTCAGTCCAGGCTGATCACCCCCAGCAGTTCTCGCTCTTCCTGTTTCAGTCAGTGCCACCGCCACATACCCGGCTGGTGAGTCAGCAACTTAGGACTCATCCTTGACCCCTCCTCTCCGTCACCCTGCGTCAGCGTCTTCCGTCACCTGGTCCAGCCGCCCTTCACCTCCTCCATCACCAAGGTCTTTGGAGCTTGCCTCCAGGCTGCTCTTGCCTCTGGTAGTCTAATGTCGAGAAGTAGTCAGGGGGCCCTTCTAAATAGAAGCCCAGTCACGTCATTCTGCTGACAGGCCTCCCGGCCGCATCGCCCAAAGGATCCACCCAGCAGGGCCAACCGAACCGGACCTGGCGCCTCCCCGCTCACCTCACCGCCCTGCTACTCTGCCTCTGCGTCCCCATCGCACTTGCCCCCACAGCTCACCCCTCGGGGTCCACAAGTGTGTTCCTCCTCCAGTTTCCAGGGTGCGCCCCTCACTTCCTTCAGGTGTCACACGTGTCACCTGGTCCCTGACCTGCCTCTCTATGGACTTCCCTACCATCTCTCCCTGCGGAGTGAGCTTCACCTTTCATCACACACTTACTGCCTGAAATTATACATTTATGTTTCTACTTGTTTGTTTCCTGTCTCCCTTCTGAGAATGCAGTCTCATTAGGTAGGATGTGGGCTTTCTTTTCACCACAGTGTCTGGAACAGTGGCTGATACATAGAAAACACACAATCAGTACTTAAGTATTTAAAACATTCGCAGGCTGGTCTGTTAGGTGTGCGACATCCTGCTCTGCATTAAGAGTGGGGTGGGACAAGGTCCATCCACAGGGGCACCGTGCCGAGGCCCAGCGTGCAGAGCGGCTTTCTCACCACCACGCACCAGCTGCAGTGCCTGGTGCCGCACGCCCTCAGCCCACCAACCTGGGCCTCTTAGATACACTCAGATGGCCCCTCCTCCAGGGAGCCTTCCATGACAGTGCACCAACATACATCACACACACGTGCACATGCACACACACACAGTCCGTATGTGGCTGCCTCTGCGTCCGGTCCCTGCACAGGTGTCTGTGTCCCTGGCCTCACTCTGTCATGGCTGTCGGCACAGTTCTCTTCTCAGTGACTCTTTTTTTTTTTTTTTTTTACAGAAGAATTTTTTTTAATTTGTAAAGATCTTTGAAAAAAATTTTTTTATTGATTTTAGAGAGGAAAGGAAAGGGAGAGATAGAAACATTAATGATGAGAGAGAATCATTGATTGGCTGCCTCCTGTATGCCCCCTACTGGGGATTGAGCCAGCAACCCGGGCATGTGCCCTTGATCAGAATCAAACCTGGGACCCTTCAGTCCACAGGCTGACGCTCTATCCACTGAGCCAAACAAGCCAAGGCCTCAGTGATTCTTTTCTAATAGACTGAGCTCCCCCGGAGCTGGGACCGTGCCCCCAGGCTCAGCACAGGCCTGGTTACAAAGTAGACAGGAAGTGTTTGTTGAGTGAATGGAGGGTTAAATCCGTATAAAGTGGTTGAAACCCTGCTCACCGTTGCACTGCCGTCAGTTGAGGGGAAGAAAGACATCGCATGGTCTGTCCGTCCCAGCGTGGGCCTGGCTGAGGGAGCCGGGTGGAGGGACTGACTGCTCGTTCCCCCCAGGCCTGCTCTCCATGGCCAACTCCGGCCCGAACACCAACGGCTCCCAGTTCTTCCTGACGTGTGACAAGACGGACTGGCTGGACGGCAAGCACGTGGTGTTCGGGGAGGTCACGGAAGGCCTGGATGTCTTGCGGCAGATTGAGGTGGGTGCTGCCCAGGCCTCGGTGCACAGCCTGTGGGACAGCGGAGCGGCGCCCTGTGGCCTAGAGGGGGTCGGCTGCTCCAGAAGGGGGCTGCTCTGCTCGGCCTGGTAATGGGGGGGTGGGTGTCCCTGAGCCCCTTTAATCTTCACCCTCCCTCCCCATTTCTTCTGTTCTGCCCCGCCCGCAAAGGCGCAGGGCAGCAAGGATGGGAAGCCGAAGGAGAAGGTGATCATCTCCGACTGTGGGGAGTACGTGTGAGAGGCGCCTCCTCTGCACCGCCCCGCGCATCCAGGGTCCGGCAGCCCCGGGGACCCAGCACCTGTTAACGGGGGTCTGTGCCGTGGCCTCCTCGGGCTCAGCTTGGAGCCGCTCCTCTGCAGGTGCGGCCTGGCCTTCCCCTGGCTCTTCCAAGCAAGGCCCCCACCCTCCCCACCGTGGACGGCTGTGTGTGGCCTTTCTCCTAGTAAAGTAAACCCCAGTTCCTGTACGGCTGCCTACTAGCCAGGTCCCAGCATTTCCGGAGGTTGCAGTCGTCACTGTCTGTCCTGCCCCTCCCCTGCTGCTCCCTCCTCCCAGGCTGTCCCGAGGCACGCCCTCGTGGGACCATGCAGAGCAGCAGAGGTCAGAGCAGGTGCAAAAGTGCCGCTGGCCTCTCTCCCCCTCCTGGTACCTGACAGGTGCGTTGGGTTAGCCAGACTGCAGTTCTGCTCTCACACCTGCTGGTCTTGAGTGTAATGGGTCCCCGTAGTCAGTCTCGGGCCTGTTTACTGGTTCATTGAGCCACCGAGCCAGGGATCACAGCTGCTACCGCAGAGTACCAGGGCCCTTCTCTTGCCAGGCCCTGTGCCTGGTGCTGGGGAACGTAAGAAACAAGCCTTGTGCTCGCTTCAGCAGCACATATACTAACAATGGAGCAATAAGAGGATTAGCAGGGCCCCTGCGCAAGGATGGCATGCAAATGCGTGAAGCAGTCCATTTTTTAAAAAGAAAAAGAAGCCTTCTCCCCTCCCCCTGGAAACTGAAGTCTGGTGCCACGGTCTGTAGCCTGTACGAGGCCGGCCTCACCCTGCACAATTGGGGCTGGCTAGGCCCTCACAGCCTCTCATGCTGAGGCTGAGCCCCAGAAACCTCCAGGGCTGCCACTGCTCCCGCTGCCTGTCAGTTGCTCTGAATCAAATCTCGACATTCAGAAACCGCTGGGCTGGTTCTCATTTTGGGTTGAGATCAGGTTGAGCCTGGAGGGGAGGGAAGGAGAGGGGCCCACTGGCCCGTGGCCCCGTGTCCCAGGCCTGCTCCTGCAGAGGGATGGATGAGCCCACCTCTGGCATCGGGAGCTCGCTGCACGGCCCACAGTATTCCCAGCAGAGACCCTTGCTGCTTGGCCTAGGCGTCCCCTCACAGGCAGTCAGTCACAGCTGTCAGGACCGGCAGCAGGGAGGCCAGGAGAATGGCAGCCTTCAGGGCTGGTGTGACGAACTCGGCATGGCCAGTCTGGGTGTGACCTGCTGCTACATAGATCAGGCTGGCCAGGCCCCAGGAGGGAGGGCTGGTTTCACAACCCTGAGAGACCAGGGAGAGGCTGTGGGGGACCTCGTCGCTCACTGGGCTTCCCTGGTGTCCTGGGAAGATGGGAACAGCAGACTGGCCAGGAGGCTGGTGGGCGGGACAATAGGGTGCTGGCTGCTCACCCCTGGGCTGTGCAGGGGCTTCCCCAGAAGTCACCCCGGGTCCACCATGACCCTTGTACAGGTGCTGACCCTAAGGTGAGGTGGCAGGGCCAGCCCAGAGACCGCAGGGGTGGTCTCTTCCCCTGTCCTCTGAGGAGGACCGCTGAGACCTGGTTTGTAAGAGAAAAAAGGCAGAAGTCTAGATGTGGAATGCTGCTTAAATTATGTTTTCAAAGAATATTTAATAATTTCAGAATATATCATAAATTGAATAAGATCACCAAGCAGTGCATAGAATATGATTCTTACTTTGTAAAATATCTGTATCTTATGTATAAAGACATACATGTGCCAATAAAAAAGACTGGAGGAATCATTAATGATAGTTTTCTCTGTGGTGGGGTTATGTGTGTTCATATCGTTTTTTATTTTCAAACATTTCCTCAGTGTACATGTAATAATATTTTCCTCAGCATACATGTCATATTTTCCTACGTGAGGGAAAACCTAGCAAAGGAAGTCAAATGGTTGCTCAAGGCTCCCAGAGTCATTCCCTTCAACTTCCCATGAGGCCGCAGGTGGACACCGCCGGTCACCGCTGGCCGGGGCTCCACAGGCAGGGGCGGTGCAAGCCCGCCCCTCACATTGAGAGATTACCCAGTTTAAAACAAAAATTACCAAGTTTAGATTTTTAGGGAGAGCTCAGCTTTGAGGAGAATACACCAGCACCTCCAGGTGTCCAGGTGGTGACCTGAGACTCGGAAGAAAGAGTTGGAGTAGGCACACACGGAGGCCCACATTTGCAAATTATTTTGAAATAATAATTTGGGTGAGCTGGGTGGGAAGGTTTACCTGGGCCCACCCCAACCCACAGGCACTGGCTGAGTTGGAACCACTAATAGATGCTACTCCCTGCACACACATGCTCAGATGTGCCAAGTGCGCTGTGCACAGCCTGGTCCCCATCACGGCCTTGCAAGGGCAGGAGCAATCCCTTTCTACAGGGGGGACCGCTAACGCAGGTTACGTAACGTAGTCAAATGAACAAGAGGCCGAGCTGGGATTTGCTGCCAGGTCTCCTGGTTACAGCCTCCTTTCCTGTGAAATTGTAGGGAATTTCTCGGGGCACATTACCCACTTCCCCACAAACATGAAAGAGGAGAGCTGTGCCTGATAAGCTGGCATCGGCCAGGGCTGCGTCCGATTGCGCGGGGTGCGGAGAACAGCAGTTTCCCGCACGGAGCGGCCCCACTCGCCTGTCCTTTGCATCCTGTGTCAGCGTTTACGTGGCTGTCAGTGGGCCTGAGGTGCCCTCCCTTATTCATGATTCTGATGCGCAGCCTCAAATGTAACCTGGGTTGTCATGGCAACCAAGCAAGGTGGCCTTGGTAACAGCGCTGCCACCTCTCCAGCTTTGTGTCTGTAACGTCTCCCTTCCCCGAGGCCTTTTCCATTGGATGTCGTTTGGTGGCCTGGATGGCTGACGGTGCTGAAGTCACAGGAAAGCCATGGCTGCTGTACTGTCGGCTCGACTGTGAAGGGATTTCGTGTCTCATTCCTGTTCCGCTGGGCGAGGCAGGCTGCATCTTTAAAACATTCATTTCACGCACTTTCCTGGTGCCCTTAAGCCCTTAACTGTGCCAAGTTACATGTGAGGCACAGCAGAGACCAAATATTGACATGTTGGCAGTTTCCAGGCTCCCCCCCGCCCTGGTGTTGGAAGGAAGGAGATGTTCAGTAGGTCCAGGTTTCATGTCCTTGGCCGCTGGGCACCTGGCTCTGAGACGAGGGGAGGGTGGCAGGCGCATCCTCTGGCTCTAAGGCCTTTGGAGATGAAAGAGTCCTATGGGCTCATGTCACAGAGGGGAGACAAGCCTGATCGGGAAGGGGACTGGTTCAGACAGCACGCAGGTCAGTGGCTGGCTGAGTTGGAACCAGAATACAGATCTGACATTCCCGCCAGTGCCTGGTCTGATCCCTGCCAGCCTGAGCTCAAAGCCCCCGGCGAATGGGGAGCTCCCTGCCTTCCAGACATCTGGGCCCATCCTCTGTGTACACGGGAAGGGCCTCTTCCTCAGCAATCTCTCTCAGAGTACCTCCCAGTCCAGGGGTCGGGGCTGCAGCCCAGCCCAGCCTCCATTCCTGCCCCAGAACTGCTCTCCCGGAGCCTGCCCTCAGGGTGCAGAGTGGATCCCAGGATGTGTGTCCTTGGGCACACGGGTCGTTCTGCCTCTGTGGGCCGTGCCTGTGGTTGGGGTGGGCCCAGGATCTGCTATTAACGACACAGTATTTCAGGGTTCAGGCAGCTGGACTGTCTGCTCCAGCAGGTAAATTACAGGGTTAGCAAGTCAGAAATCAAATCAACACTCCCACTGCCTTGGCTGCTCCAAGGAGAACAGTGGTTTCCGGGAACCTTCCCACCCAGCTCACCCTAATTACTGCCTGTCACTCCCCTGGGACAGGGGCCTTTTCTTGGGCTCACAGGCCCCAAGAAACAGGACACACGGTGACCAGTCTGTTTCCTACCTTCTAGACTTGGGCAGACACCGACGGTGGCCACCCTTGCCCTTTGCCTGGCCAGAGGTGGCCTAGGCCATCTGCTCCAGGGAATGCATTGCTCCTTAGCATGGGCGGAGCGGAAGCCTGTTCGTCTCAACTCTGAAAGGTTTGTGTTGAGGTTTTTTGTTTTTGTTTTTTAAAATATATTTTATTGTTTTTTTACAGAGAGGAAGGGATAGAGAGTTAGAAATATCAATGAGAGAGAAACATCGATCAGCTGCCTCCTGCACACCCCCACTGGGAATGTGCCGGCAACCAAGGCACATGCCCTTGACCGGAATCGAACCTGGGACCCTTCAGTCTGCAGGCCGACGCTCTATCCACTGAGCCAAACCGGTTAGGGCTGTGTTGAGGTTTTTGAGACCCTGTCCACGTTCAGCGGGGAAAGAACCCGGGTGCTCACTGACGGCCACGGCGAGAGGCTGGGCAGCGGGGAGGTCTGTGCCGAGAGTCTGCCAGGACTGCTCTCTGCACACACTGCCCTTGCTTCTCAGAGTTACCTTTGTCCAGTGCTGAGCCCCACTTGGGGGCAGTGAGGGAACTGGAAGCCCCTGAGATTTCTTGCTTCTCTGGGAGTCACGCCTCTCCAGGCAGGAGGGCAGGCCCAGGGCATGAGCCCCTCTGGCTTGTTCTTTCTCTGATGTGCTCATAACTGAGGACATGCACGTGTCTAACTAGGCCCTGGAAATGCCCATGTTGTCCTGGGAAGGGGCAACCCCTGCTCCCACCCCCGAACCTTGGCCCAACCAGCCAATTATACACTCAGACTGGCCTGGGTCGTCCACAGTATGAGCCACGAAGGCCAAGGACAGTCCTAAGATAGGCCTCTGTGCTGACACCATGGCTGCTGTGTGCAGCTGTCCCTACAGGTTGGGGTGGGACAAACCACAGACCCTGGGGAAGGGCGCAGGGGCCTGGAGAGGACCGACCAGACCCTGGCTGAATGGGGGCAGATATGAGAGCCCTCCCTTTGGCCCCTACAGAGCTATGGTGGCATTTGAGGGCCTCAGCCTCTGGAGTGGGGCTGACCCCAGAGGGAGGCGCTGTAGCGGCCGGCGGGGCCTCAGTGGCAGCCACAGGCCTTGACCACCATGTTGCGGTGTTTGCGCAGGATGACGTTGTTGCTGCTGTCATAGTAGAGCACGGAGGTGGCGCTCAGCTTGGTGGGCGCGCAGCACGCCTTGGGCACTGCGTCTGGCTTCATCAGGTGCACCTGGCCGGGGAGGGGGCGGCAGGCAGAGTGTGAGCACTGGGGCCTCCCCCAGGACCCGCCCAGCGCCTGGCCTCCCGACCCCTCCCATCTCCAGCCATAGCCAGCGCAGGTGTGATGTGAAAATCTGCTCTCCTTGACCCCTGCCCTGCCCCGGGCCCTTAGGGCACAGCCTGGGCACCTGTCAACTCCCTGCCACACCCACTCCCCTCAGACCTGAGGACCCTGCTGGTCCCCAGCACACAATGTGCCTGGTGGCAGGTGCCTATGCCTGAGGCCCCTGTAGCACTGCCACCTCCCAGCCCAGAGCCCCCCTCCACTCTTTCCTCTTCTTGGCTTCTTTAAAAAAAATGTTTTTATTGATTTCAAAGAGGAAGGGAGAGGGAGAAAGAGATAGAAACATCAATGATGAGAATTATTGATCAGCTGCCTCCAGCACGCCCCCTACTGGGGATCGATCCCTCAACCGAGGCATGTGCCCTGACCAAGAATCAAACTGTGACCTCCTGGTTCATGGGTCAACGCTCAACCTCTGAGCCACACTGACCGGGCGTCTCTGGGCTTCTGCAATGACCCTGGTCATGCCTTGTCCACTTCCTTGTGTCCACTTCCTTCCTGCCTCCCCCTCCTGGCTGATCACAAGAGGTTCATGGAGCAACTGGATAAGCCTCGGATTCTAGGTTCACCCCTGGGGGTTCAACACCGTCATTTCTCAAAGCGCTTTTCACCCTCCTCACAGCGTCTCAGGTGAGTCTGACTCTGGGCGATGAAGGAACAGCGCACACAGGCCATGGGCGCGGGGGCAGGACGCGGACCAGGTGCGGTGAGCCCGCTCCCTCTATCCGCCAAGAAAGAGGCTGACTGTGGAGCTATTAAGGCCTCCACACAAATATTTACCCTGCGACTTGGCAGGATGAGCTGAGTTAGCACTGGACGCCTGGTCAGGGCCCACACGGCGGCCCCGAGCTCTGGGGCAGGAGAGGAAGGACATGGGCTTCCATCCGTGGGTGTTGGGGCCGCTCCGAGGGCCCAGGACGGCCCAGCCCAATGGGGGCTGCAGAACTGGGAGAAGCTTTCCGATGGGGGCCTGTCCGGCAGTCTGGTGCCTGTTCCCCCAAGCCCGTGTCCCGGGAGCCCCAGCTCTGAGCCAGCCTGCCAGGAGGACTGTCAGCCGGGCACTGGGCTGGCCTGGGGCCCAGAGCCTCTCTGCAGCCACTGGGGAGCCCAGGCCTCTGTGGGGATGTCAGCCAGACTGGACAGGGGGCCACTGCTCCCAACTTCCCAGCCTCCACATGAGGTGTCTGGGCTTGGCATTCAAAGGCCCACGTGACAGGAACCAGGCAACACCGCCCGGTGTGCCGGCCATGGGCTCTCAGTGGGGGAGCGGGGAGGGCCTTTCCCACCTGGGACCTGGGAGAGAAGCCGGGCCCTCAGAGAGGCAGCCTTTCTGAGAGGAGAGCCCTGTGCACAAGGGCTATGGGTGACTCTCCCGACTCCCCGTGAGGGTGGTGAGCACTCACGCCTGTCTCTCACCTCGTGTGCACGTGTCACTTGAGGTTGAACAACCCCGTGCACATGGGCACACGTGTTCAGAGTGCCCAGGTGCCCAGGTGGATGCACGTCTGTTCTGTGTGGTGCATGTGTGTGTGTGTGCACCAGCAGCGAGTCTGCATACGCAGCTGGCCACACAGGGACCTGCACCTGCACAGGTGTGGGAGTTTAACGACACATGCACCCAGCCAAGGTTCCACGTGAGAAGCTCCGAGAGACGGAGCAGGTGCTCCCATTCCCCTCCAGGCGGCCCTCCCCGGGCCCGGGCAGCACAGGCTGGTACTAACCAGGGACTGCACGATGGCGTGGTTGGTGGCGTTCATGCAGGAGTCCAGCGGGAAGGAGCACTCCCCCTCACAGTAATAGGCTGAGTAGCCTTGGGGGGCGATGACCCAATCCTGGGTGGGGAATGGAGAAGGTGAGTCCCACCATGTGGCCCCTCCCACGCCCCTCCCACTAGCACCTGTCACAGGAGGATTCAGGGCTGCCCCTTACCCTCGGCCCCTCCTGAGCAGCCCCCCCACAAGCCTGGCGTCCACCCCAAGACCCTCAGCAGACAGGACTGGGAACAAGCCCTGTGGTCCTCGGGGTGGTCCTCCCGCTGCCCCGCCCCCACACCTCCCGCAGCGGCTGTCACTGCAAAGGCTCAGAGGCTCGGCCACCCCAGCCTCGAGTTCCCTTTGTAGCGCTGACATTTTATGGCTCAGGACGCAGACTGTCTCCATTTTCACAGTTTTTACCAAAAAGCCAAAGTAACACATTCTCCTTTTAGAAAACTTGGAAAACTCAGAAGAAAATAATACGAGGGAAAAAAATCCCCCAAGTCTACCCCCTCCTGGGGAGACGCCTGACCTTTGGGGGGTCGTCATGTAGGAGAGAAGGGAGAGGAGACATTACCAGCCAGCCGAGGTCCTGGAAGCTGACGTAGAGCTCGTGCCGACGGCACACCTGCCGACCGTGGGAGCCGTGGGCGCCATCTGCGGGGACAGACATGCGAGGTCTTTCCTGGGCCCTGCTCTGTGCCGCGGCCACGGGGGCTCCCAGGGCGGGGGACGCCCTCACGGGCACGTTTGTGGGATAAGTGAACGATGGGAAACCAAGCCATTGGGTCCCAGAGCCCACCCCTGCTGCTCTGCTGGTGTTGGGCCAGCTCAAGAGCCTTGGATGGCTCCCAGTGGCTCCAGAGGAAGCCACACTCCACCCAGCCTCCCGCTCAGCCTGTGGGCCTCCTGATGCTCCATAAACAGCCCAGGGGACCTTTCTGCCACCAGGTGGTGGCAGCTCCTCCTTCCCTCCTGAGACACCTGCCCTCACCCCACCCGTCCTGCCACACCCCTGCACAGGTCACATGGCTCATGCTGAGGCCCGTCCCAGATTCTGAGGGTCTCGCCTGGGGGAGACCTTTTCCTAAACAATTGTGCATCCCGAAGGTGCCTGAGGGAGAGCCACGGGCACAGGGCGGTGCTGCCCGGAGGAAGGGCACCTGCTTCTGACGGAGGCGACAGGGAGGGCCTGGGGAGCCGGGGGAGGCCTGAGAGGCAGTGCATGGCCAGTTCACAGGGGGCGCGGGGCAAGGGAGGGTGTCAGGAGGGTGGCTGGAGGGTGACCACTGGTTTGACCCCTTGTGAGGGCCAGAAGGTTCTGCCACCACCACTGGTCCTCGGCCTACAGCCTCGGGCCCCGGCCTCCCGGGCCTCACCAAAGATCCCCGGGAGCTTGTTGGGCTGCGGCAGCTCGTTGGTCTTCTTCAGCAGCCGCCTCCTCAGGGGCCTCACTGCCCGAGGGGCCCGGATGGGGCTGGGGCTGGGGCTCGCCCTGAAAAACGTGACCATGAAGGGCTGTTTAGAGCGCGGTGCCCGTCGCCCCAGCAGACCGGCCAGGCCAGGATCCACGCTGTGCCCTGAGACAGAGAGGAGAGAGGCGGTCAGTGAGGGCGGCGGCTCTGCACGTGGGCACAGCAGCAGCTCTGCCAGGGCCTGGGCGGGCCCAGGAGCCTGAGGCGGCCACCGTGCCTGCTTCCCTCATCTGAAGACCAGAGTTCAAGTCCAGCCCCAGCCCCGGGCAGCGGGTCTGAAGGAGACCGTGGGAGGAGGGCCTCTCGAACCCAGGGCCAGCATTGGTGATGTCACAGAGCCACACGGCGGCCCCCACCTCGGTCTGAGGACTCCCAGGCCTGAGTCTCCCTTCCCGAATCCTCCTGGGATGTTCCTGTGGGACGGATGACACCCAGCTGATTGGCGCAGCTCCAGGGCGTGGCGGTGCTCACCTGCCCGAGAGCAGGCCTCACTGTTCCCGACGCCACAGACAGACACAGGCGCAGTGGGCGGACACACTGGACCACAGTCCCAGGGCCGGGGTTCACCCAGGTTGGTCTCGTTCCAGAGCCCAAGTTCCTATCCACAGGCCCGGTTAGTGGCTAAAAAAGAAAGGAGGGCTGTGGGCAGGGCATGACTGGGGCTCCGCCCTCGGAATAGCGAGGTCTGTAAACCTGAATTTACCCACAGCCTTAAAGACTGAGGCCGCTGTGGAAACGCTCATTCGCCCTGCAATGTCCACTCCCCCAAGGCACCTCCTCCTGGCCTCTTCCTATTCCCACGTGACCTCTCGATGCTTTCACTGTCGCAGCAATGCGACAACTGTAGGGAGACCTTAGAGAAAAAATGTCCCTCATCCACCACAATTCACTGAGAGATTAGCTTATCGCTAGACGTTTAGGCTGCTTCCTGGCTTTCATTAGAAAGAAGAGGATGAGATAGAACCTCTTCACTTTCTTTTCCTGTGGAATGTTAGCAGGAGCGTGATTACAAACTCATTTTTGTTTCTCACAGTGACCACCATTACACTTTCGAGTGCATTCCCCTCAATGTTGCAACACGGACAGACACACATGCACACCCATGTCTGCACATAAACACACAGGCATGCATCATCATGTACAGTGTGCAGACGCACACATACGTAGGCATATATACGTGTGCCATGAGCAGGTCTAACATGACCCCCATTAGACACCACAGGCCAAGGACATTGCCTGCCCCACCCACACGCCTGCTCAAAGGTCAGCTCTTAAACAGCTGGGCTTTAGACCTGTGTCCATGGGCCTCAGTGAATTGACACCTAATGAATCCTCAGACCAACCTTTGACCTATGACATCACCTGCCACAAAACAATGCTCTGGGCCCATCAGAGGCTCCACGCAGGACTGAACCTGCTAGGACAGGAGGTTGAAGCTGCAGGCGCTGTTGCTGGAAGGAGCCCAGACAGAAGCCATTTGGGAGAGTTTGGGTCATGGCGAGTCGCAGTCAGGAGGACGCAGGGGAACCACGAGGACACAGGCCACAAGACCCATGGAAGCTCTGCGAGCAGAGGGGACAGGCCAGTGAGGCCAGGACAAGGCGGCCACGGAGCCACGAGCAGATGGTGGCACTGAGTGGAGCTCCACGGCCTGGCTGATGCAGGGGGACGCCTTGGGCCCAGCAGCCCCAGCCTGTGTGTGCCGCTGCCCTGTCCCTGTTCCCTGGACAGCCCTGCCCACTGGGGCCCGAAGGACATGCCCGGGGGCTATGCTCACTGTGTTTTTTTTCTTTATGCAACTGTCTGTTCGGGGATTTTTTTTTTTTTTAAATATATTTTATTGATTTTTTACAGAGAGGAAGGGAGAGAGATAGAGAGTTAGAAACATCGATGAGAGAAAAACATCGATCAGCTGCCTCCCGCACATCTCCTACTGGGGATGTGCCCGCAACCCAGGTACATGCCCTTGACCGGAATCGAATCCGGGACCTCTCAGTCCGCAGGCCGACGCTCTATCCACTGAGCCAAACCGGTTTTGGCTGTTCAGGGATCTTATTGGGGTGTCCTGGGTGCAGAGAGAAGGACATAGCAGATCAACTAGCAACGTCACTGAGGCAGCACGTCACCGAGGCAGCCTGTGGGGAGCCTGAGGATCCTGAAGCAGCTGATCCTAGGTTCCATTTCACAGAAGCAGACACCAAGGCCCAGTGAGCAGCACCTGTTCAAAGTCCCAAGAAAGCTGCGACCAACCAGGACAGTCCCACCCACCCCCAGCACACCCTGCAGAGGCAGGTCTGGGGGCAGGGGGCCGGACTAGGGGACTGACCCCAGTCTTTCAGACGGCCTAACCTGGGAGGCCTGGGCATGGACCCCCCGGACCTCCTCCCAGAGCCCAGAGCTCCCTCCCATCATCGTGAGCAGGGCTCCCTGCCTTCTCCTGGCTGTCTTCTTGGGGGCCCCTCAGCTGCCGGTGCTGACAGGCCCCTTTCCAGAAAGGCAGAGATGGGAGTTTGGGAGCCTCTGGGGCCCAGGTACCGCCTCTAGAACTGACCTGTGAGGCGCTGGCAGGCATGCCGTCCCCTTTGCAGTAGATGGGGTACACGAGGCCATGCCTGGAGCTGTGGGCCACGCAGGATGGAAGACGCTGCTCCTCTGAGCCAGGTAGGCCCATGGGACCTCTAGCCTCACCCATTTCCGAGTCGCCCCATCAGAGCCCAGATGCCTTGGCAGCTCCCCTGCCCGATCCTGTCCTAGTTCATGCGCCTCCCCAGCTGTGCCAGGCCAAGCCTTCCCCAGGCTTCCTTCTGCTCTGGGTGCCCCTGCAGCCCCTGCTCCACCTCAGCCTGAACTCATGGATGTGACCCCGGTGCCACGTTGAAGGTCACTCGGGTGCCTGGTCGAAACCATGGAGGGCATCCTGGCTGTGGACCTGGTCTGCTTTTGTCCCTTAGGCGACTTCATCGCGTGAGGATGGGAAGCTCAGTCCTTTTCCTCCTTTCTACTGCTTAACAGCCCTGTAACTTGTCGGCTCCTGGGAGCCTCTGCCTGTCCCACACTCCGCTGGGATGTTCCGGCTCCCAGGGCACATCTGCCCAGGAGCCCCCAGAGGTGTCTACTCCATCCCACCCACCCCATCTGGTCATGCCCCTGGCCTCTGCCGCCCACAGCCCCAGGCTGTGCCCTCGGTGAGCACTGCCTCCCACCGCTCCATCCCAGGACCTGTCCCTTCCTGGGGATGAGGCCCCTGCAAGGCCTTCCTTGACCAGCTGGAACTTCCTGCTCTTACCCAGGGGCTCATGTTGGTTGTGCGCCCCCTAGAGCCATGCTTAGGAAGTGCAAGCTCCAAGTTGGGGGGGGGGGATGCGGGGGGAGGGGCGTTAACACCCCCCTCGGCCCACCCCCGCCCCAAACACACACATAGGAACTCTCTTTTTTCTAAGTCTTTGAGACTAAGGCTTCAGGATGGAATCCCTCGGGCCCCTCCTGGATGACAAGAGGATATTAACAAGAGGCAGGGTCAGGCTCCACGACAGAGAGGGAGGACAGAGAGTCAGTTCAGGAGGACACAGGAGCACTGAGTCACGGTGAGAAAACCCATCTGAGTTCATCGGTTAGGTTTCTAGAACTCCTCCCAGCGTGAGCCACAGCCCTTGGCAACACACAGGGGGACTATGTATGGAGGAAACCCTGGTGGCACCAACAGCCTCTCCCCTGCAGTCCTCCCACGACCAGGTCACGTCCCACCGCGTGGTCCTCCTTTCCTTCTGGGGACGCACTGAGCCACGCGGAGGAGGCGTGTGGGGAAGAGGAGGTGAGGCTACAGGAAACAAAATCCAGCCACAAAATGAAAGGCTGCAGCAGAAAAGTCAGAAGGGCCAAAGGAGAAAAGCTTTCATTTAGGCAGCATGTCTTCCCACCATGACCTGACATTTATTTATTTATTGGTTTTTAATGCCCCTAGCCCAGTGGTCGGCAAACTGCGGCTCTTCGGCCCCTTGAGTGTGGCTCTTTCGCAAAATACCACGTGTGAGCACGCACGTACAATGCGATTGAAACTTCGTGGCCCATGTGCAGAAGTCGGTATTTTGTGGAAGAGCCATTCTCAAGGGGCCAAAGAGCCGCATATGGCTCGCGAGCCGCAGTTTGCCAACCACTGCCCTAGTCGGTTTATAAATTGCATTATTATTACTGTTATTATTTTATTTAAATTTCTTTCTCAAAAATACATTCCTAAATATACAAACTATACAATCTTGTCATTTTAATGCTGGTGTGTTTTTTTTGGTATTTTCTTCTTTTTTTAAAAAATAATAGAACCCAAACTAAAAAAAATCTTCATCTTCAAACCAGAGGAGCGCTAGAGGACGTGGGACGCAGAACCTTCACATAACACCACATAAATAACGCGGCCAGTCTCTGCTCATGGGGTCCCCGGACCAGAGGAAATACTTTTCTGGAGCTCAGACGTCGTCTGCGGAGAGGGTGGGGATGTTCATCCGCGGCCGCGTGAAAAAGGCCATCTTCTCCCTGAAAGACTGCACTTCTGGGGGCTCCTGGCAGCTCTGGCCTCTGAGCCTGTGCACACCTTTGGCGGCCGCCCTCATCATCCCGTCTGTCTGCAGCTCACCTTTGTGCCCGCGCGCAAGGTCCATCTGCCTCTCCAACATCCTCAGCAGCGGGCGGAAGCGCTCGTCCTCCCGCAACCCCGGGGGCAGCTCCTCCTCCCCGTGGCTCCTGGCTTGTTCCAGCTGCTCCTTGAGCTCCCTGGGCACCGAGATCTCCTGCGTCGGCTGGCTGTGCCAGGTCCGCGTGGCCTGCAGGTCTAACTCCAGGTCCAGCGAGGTGCGCATCAGGCGCTCGTGGCGCAGGATTTGAAAGATGAAGGCCGCTTCATGCGGACGCTGCGCCGCTCCAGAGAGTTTCGAATAAAAGGTGGCTTCTTGGGCAGCGTGGAGCTGTCGCTGTCACTCCGATTCAGCCGGCACACGGATTGGCTCTGGGGTCCAGGGGAGAAGGTCTCCGGGCGGATGATGGTGCTTCCTGGAAGAAATGGCGCTGGGGATGGCGTGCCCACCCGCCGGGCCTTGGGCCGCACCCTGTGGGCGACGGGGTAGGGGCCTCTGTGTTGGTCTCTTTGTCCACCTTTACCGCCCGGCACTTTTCCGTATCTGGTGAGGATTTCTCGGCAAAAACCTCCTCCTCTCCCTCCTCCGCTGCGGTCTCGTTGTCACTGGTCTCCTCCTCGAGCCTCCAGCTGTCTCCCAGATCCTGGGGGCTGCTCCTTCCCTCCGGCCTCTTCTCCAGCTCCACCGCTGTCTGTCCCAGCAGAGCAGACTCGGTGTCCGTGCTCTCAGGCCCGGGGGTGGGGGCCCGGGCTCACCCTGGCTTGGGTTCCCTGCTCTGTTGCTTCAAGTATTTGTAGCTCAGGAGGTTGTACCAGCGAGTGGACCTCTCCCCAGACCGGCACACCTCAGCCAGGCTGATCTGGGCGCCTCCGGATGGCTCTGGTCAGTGGTACAGACGTCGACTCTTAAGGTCTTCTGGTGAAGGGCTGGGTAGGACATGGACACCCAGAACACCTCATTGAACACGAGGGCATCCGAGGCGTCCTGAGGCCCGTCGGGAACGGGCAGGTGGTGCTTCCGGAGCAGGGAAGGACGGCCACACGGATGCTCACTTTCTGTTCCTGCTGCACCAACAGGGCAGAGAGGTTACTCAGCTGGGCGATTAGTCTTGCAAATTGCTTATTCTTCTCGTCATACTGCAGGGCAACCCGAACCCGGGTTGCTCCCACCCGTCTGGCTCCTCACTGTCAAAAGCAGGGCCTTCTGACACACCGAGTCTGGAAGGCACGCGGGAAAGAATCCCTTGCAGCGACCTGGGCTCTGTCCGGGAAGGTGTGGTCGCTCCTCTGCACGGAAGCCTCATACACGCCACTGTCCCCGGCCACGGAGTCATCCGACATGGCAGCCGAGACGCAGGCCACTTTGAGGCCACACCCCTGGGCCGGATTCACAGCTTGGCCCAGCTGCTTGCCCTCCATTCCGGGTTCCTCCAGCTGGTACCTCTCCCGCTGCCACTGCCAAGGCTCAGTTCACAGAGTGGCACTCAGCTCCGGATCCTCAAACTCCAGGGGGCTCAGGAAGGCATCTCCAGCCAGGAGGGGGTCATCGACGAGAGGGGAGCAGGGCGGGGACGGGGAGGAGAGGGAGGAGTGTGGAGACAGAGAAGTCATGGACTTCAGGGTGCCGGTCAGGGAGCGCAGGGCCTGCAGGCGGCCGCCCACCTCAGCCCTCTGGGTCTTGGCCACCTTGTCCTCATCCTAGTGGATGGTGGTGATGTAGCCCGAGGGCCGGAAGCCCGTGGCCCCCTCCAGGAGCAGGAACTCCACCTTGCTCTGCAATTCCGAGTCCAGCTGCTCGACGGGGTCATAGTAGAGGTCAGTGAAGCTGGCGGAGGTGGAGGAGTCCAGGCTGGAGGCAGCCAGGGAGCCCCGGCTGGACGTGAGGGGCCCCAGGCTGCTGCCGGAGGACAAGGACTGCATGCTGCTCCAGAGACTTTTCAGCTGGGAATGCAGAGCTGCCACCTGCTGGGTGGCTTCCTCCAGTTCTCTCACCAGCTGGTTCCTCTTACTGTTTAACTTCAACCTCTCGGTCAGCGCCTTGCTCTGGGTGTCCCAGGCTGCCTGCAGGTCCTTCTCCAGCCGCTTGCAGGCCATCTCCAGCAGCTCCACCTCGCCCTGCGTCCACTTCTGGGGGCTGATGAAGCGCATCTCCTTCAGCAGCTCCTCCTTCTCGCTGATGAGGATCAGCCGGTCCCTCTCCAAGTCCGGCACTCCAGGCCAGGCCTCACTGTCCAGCTTGGCCAGCTGGATCTTCAGGTTGGCGATCCTCCTCTTAGCCTCTTCGTACTGAAGGCGCAATCGGACCTTCTCCGCCAACTGATTGTGGCTGCTGGTACCGAAACTCCCCTAGACGTCTGTCTGGGAGTTCATGTCCAGGTACTGCTTCGCCAGCGGGAAACCCGAACTCTCTAGAGAGCTGCTGCTGGACCACAGGTCAGAGTGGGACCTTCTGTCGGTCCGGAAGCCGTCCTTCAGCATCGCAAGGCTCTTTTTTTTTTTTTTTTAATATATTTTATTGATTTTTTACAGAGAGGAAGGGAGAGGGATAGAGAGTTAGAAACATCGATGGGAGAGAAACATCGATCAGCTGCCTCCTGCACACTCCCCACAATCAAGGTACATGCCCTTGACCGGAATCGAACCTGGGACCCTTGAGTCCCCAGGCCGATGCTCTATCCACTGAGCCAAACCGGCCAGGGCGCATCGCAAGGCTCTTAATGAGATCTTGCTTTTCCTTTTCTCCACAGGCGATGACCTTTTTGATGGCTTTCGTTTCTCTCAAGACAGCCTGAGCTTTATCCAGTTTGTAGCTGCCCTGAGCATCAGGCATTTTCTTGTCCATTTTCTGCAGGGTCTGGAAGCCGTGCTCTTTGGACTGCAGCTCCTGCTGGAGGTGAGCCATTTCCCTCCTCAGCTTGTTGATCCGGGATTTTGCAGTGGCAATTTCAGCGTTCAGGATCTCAGGGTCATACTTAGAGCTGGACGACGCACCAGAGACCAAGCTGACCTGGGAGCCCAGCCTGTGCTCCCAGACGGCATGCAGCTGCTGATACTCCTGCTGTGCAAGCTCCAGGCGCTGCCGCTTCACGTGGTAGATCTCCTTCTGTGCACTCAGGGCCTCCCGGGCCACCACCAGGTAATCCTTCAGCATGTGCTCCTGCTCCCGCCACCACTGTACCCGGGGGTCCTCAATCTGAGTGGCTTTGGTGTTGTGGTCTATGAAGTAATCTCCAACCCGTGGGTCATACGCCTCTTCCCATCCTAGAGGCAGCTCATCACTAATGCAGGCGGCGAAGGTGAGCGGTTTGGTGTACTTGTCCCGCGGGCCATCCAGCTGGTGGTGCGGCTCGTGTGGTCTATGTAGTAGACCTTGCTGTCGAAGTCGCGCGCCTCCTCCCAGCCCTCTGGCAGGGGCAGCTCCGGCCGGGGCATCTTCCCAAGAGTGGCCCAAGTCCCCCATGCAACATGCAGCTCCCGGCCGGCCGCTGCTGGGCCCCGGGGAGGGGGGGGGGGGGCGGCGGTGGTGCCTGCGGCCGCCCGGCGCTTGCTCGGTTTGCGACTTCTCTATTATTATTATTTTAGTCCTCACCTGAGGATGTGCTTTTATGGATTTTAGAGAGAGGGATGGAGGGAGAGAGAGAAACATCGATCACTTGCCTCCCATACGCGCCCGAGTCAGGGATCTAACCTACACCCTGGATATGTGCCCTGACCAGGAATCAAACCCACGACCCTTCCGTGCATGGGAAGACACAGGAGGGCTCCGGGCTGGGGACGCGCCAGCCTGCTGGTGCCTCCACTCCGCCCAGCCTCCCTCTCTGACCCAAGGCGCCACGCCTCCCAACCCCGGAAAGGTGGACAGCCACAGGGCCTGGGACTGGCTCCAGGGCTCATGAAGGTCCCCAGGGGGGGCCCCTCAGGGAAAGACTCAGTGGCAAGTCCCTTTCTGGCTCCATCGCTGAGCTTCTTCCCCAGGTGCCTGCCCAGTTTCAAGGCTCTAAACCCACTTTTCTGTTTCACTGGTTCCCAAACCTGTGTCCCCAGCGCACCTGTCCTGGAATGACATTTTTATGGACCTCAGCCAGGGCTACCAGTGAGCCATTCCCCACCTCAAACCTGCCCCTCTTCTATTTCCCCAACTCAGGGAAGGAAAAAGTATACATTTTAAAAACCCACTGGCACACAGAGAACGGACTGATGGTTGCCAGAGGGGAGGAGAATGGTGGGGGAAGGGTGAAAAGGGGAGGGATTAGGAAGTGCAGATTGGTAGTTCCAGGCCCTGACTGGGTGGCTCCACTGGTTAGAGCATTGTCCCCACAGGCCAAGGTTTCCCTCCCATCGGTCAGGGCACATACAAGAGGCAACCACTTAATGCATAAATAATGAAACAACACACTGATGTTTCTATCTCTCCCTCTCTCTAAAATCAGTAATAACGAAAATTCAAATTGGTAATTACAAAACAGTCCCGGGGTGTAAAGTACAGCATAGGGAATATAGTCAATACTATTGTAATAACCATGTATGGTGTCAGGTGGGTACTGGAAATGTCTGGGGAAAACTATAAAGTATATGATTGTCTAACCCAGGGGTGGGCAAACTTTTTGACTCGAGGGCCACAGTGGGTTCTTAAACTGGACCGGAGGGCCGGAACAAAAGCATGGATGGAGTGTTTGTGTGAACTAATATAAATTCAAAGTAAACATCATTACATAAAAGGGTACGGTCTTTTTTTTTTTAGTTTTATTCATTTCAAACTGGCCGGATCCGGCCCGCGGACCGTAGTTTGCCCACGGCTGGTCTAACCACTATGCTGTCCGCCTGAAATTAATAGAAAACCATATGGACTGTAAACTGTAATGTAAAAACAAATCCAATGGCTCCGTCCACTTTATTCCCGATCCCTCTCCCCACTTGTCTCCATTTCTGCTGCTACCAGCCCCCCAGCCCTCACCTGGACACTGGCTGCCGGGGCCTCTCTGGCTTCCCTTCACTCTTGCCCCCACAGCTTACACATCTCGCTGCAGTCAGGGTGTGCTTATGCATACAATAAATAAAGCTCTTACTTACAACAGTTGAGATGTAGAAAAACTTGCAAAGGTACTTGTACAGAGAATTCCCCTATACCCAACGCAGTGTCCCCCGGGAAATGTTAAATCTCAATTACGATGGTGCATTTGTCACAACGAATGGGCCGGTATTGATACCTTCTTAACTCAACAGCACGATTTATTCCGATTTCATTCGTTTCCCAGGTCCCTTTCCTCTCCAGGACCCCACCCAGGACCCCAAGAGCACGGAGTCATGACGCCTCGGGCCCTCTGGGCTGTGCAGTTCTCAGGCGGCCCCGTTGTTGATGGCCTTGCCGGTCGGGCATTCTGCAGGCTGCCCTTCAATTGGGTTTGTCTGATGTTTTTCTCATGGCGACACGGGGCCGTGGGTTTGGGGAGAAGACCCCCGAGGAGAAGAGTCTCCCACCCCCCATCCAGGGTACACAGAGCCCAGTGAGTGTCCATGGGAACCTTGGTCGCCTGGCTGAGGTGGTGCTGGTCAGCTTTCCCACCGTCCAGTTCCCTCCCCTCCCCCTGCACACTGTCCGGGGAAGCCAGTCACCGAGGGCTGCCCACACTAGGGATGGGAGTGATGCCACACCTCCGTGAGGGCTCTTCTATGAAAAGCTAACTCAGACCCTACTGCCCTCCACTGCTGTGCAATTCAAGAAGCTCCCTAAAAGCTCCACCCCTTCCGCTGGCTCACCCTGACTCCTGCCGCTGCCTGCCTCTCAGCTCCTCTCCCTCCGACCTCTCCCTGACCCCTGCTCCAGCCCTGTGGCCCCTGATGTAGTCACACAGGATCCGGGGCCACCTTCGGCTTTCTATGCCCACTGCCTGGGATACAGGAGGCTCCGCCCCTAAACACCTGGTGGACGGATGAAGGCCTGAATCCTCCTGCCACAGGCGAGAGAACGAAGGCTTGGAGGGTAAGTAACCTGCCAAGGTCCCAGTCAGAAAGCTGCAGAGCTGGGGTGCAACCGGACCCCTGATCAGAGCCCGGGAGGAGGTTCGCTGCCTGACCCCGGCCTTACCGTCCTCTGTTTCCACGTAGAGGCGGAGTCCCAGGTCCCTGCTACGGTTCAACAACCCGTGGTCACTGGCTGCTGTCACGTCCAGCACCAGCCAGCCCTCGTCCTCAGCTCGGAGCGTCTGAAGATCCAAAAAGAACAAGTCAGACTCCCTGTGGATACGAAAGAACAATTAACCGAAGCCGGCACAGCTGCCTTCGTGTTTCCTGTGCCCACCTGGGGACCACTGCTGGGGCGTCGGCCCTCCTGGCCCTGAGCTGGGCGCCTCACTGCCTCATCTCACCGCATCTGCCGTAGAAAGGTGCTGCCGCCCCCGTGGACAGATGGGGAAACTGAGGCTTGGGAGCTCGGTGACCCGTCCAAGGTCCCACAGCCAGGACAGCAGGGAGGGGATGGAAGCCAGGGTGCCAGGGCCTCGGGCCAAGCATCTTCCTCTTGGAGGGTGTGCTCCCAGGAAGCCCCCTTCCGTCCCCCCAGCCCTGGGCCGACACACCCACAGAGTTTGACCGGGAGGCGGCGTGTGGGCAGGCACCTGTTGGCCCGCTCTCTGACCACCTCGAACATGCTGACGTGGAGGGTCCTGTTGAGCAGGTGGGTGCTGGGCAGCTTGTAAATCCGGAACTCGGCAGCTGTGACCGCCTCCCCCGCCGGGATCTGGGTCAGGTCAAAGCGGAACTCCTTCCAGGGGGGCTCCTGGTGGCCCAGGGAGCGGTCGAGCTCCACTGCAAGACAAAGCGGGCTGTTCGCTCCTGGCTCTGGGCTCGGGCTCCAGGGTGGCAGGGCCCATGGGAACCAGGGGCCGGGACAGCCTGGGAGAGGCATTTCCTCCCTGGGGAACGGGCTTGCCCACAGGCTCTGCCCCCAGTGCTGAGAGGCCCCGGAGCCCGGTAGTGAGGTGCCCAGCACAGCACCTGACGCACAGTGGGGCCAACAAGGGCAGCTTCCATTTCTGCCCCAAGCCTCCGACCCAGCAGGTCCAGCCCCGCCCCCTCTGTCTCTGGGCCCACAGATGAGGCAGAGAGGACAGGTCCCTCCTCTGAGAGATGGACGTCACACCCAAGGAGAAGAGGCCAAGTGGTGGCAGGGCCATGACTGAGTGCACTTCAGAGCCCACCAGGTGTGTGGATGGGACGTGGGACGGTGAGCGCTCACAGCTGACACTGGAGCTGGGCCTTGAGGGGTGACAGTGAATTTACCACGAGGTCACGGGACAAGAATGCTGCCGAGGAAGGGACCAGTGTGAGCAAAGGCCTGGAGCTGAGAGATGACAGCACAGACAGGGAGACAACAGCCATAAAACACAGCGAAGGGTGAAAGGGTGGCAGGGTCCTCTCGGAGCAGGTGAAGGAGGAGGGAGGCCAGAGGGAGAGATGGAAAGAAACAAGAAGCAAGGTGGGAGTGACAGCTCCTGGGGAGGCCCAGTCAGTGCGGGGAGTCAGAGGTCCCATGGTGTGGTGGGATCTGGGTGGGCTTCCTGGAGGAGGTGACATCTGAACTGGCCTCAAAGGATGGGATGACGGAGTCTTGGCAGGTGGGGAGGTGGCAGGGAGGGCTTTCTAGGCAGAGGGGACGTTGAATGCACAGGTTGAGTGGGCCAGGGCCACCTACAGATCAGAGGGGTGGGGTACGGGCTGTGAGTCTGGCGGTGGCCTGACTGGGGAGAGTTGGAGTTCCGGCCTAGGAGCATGGCTGTGCCTCTGGCCAGTGGAAGGCCAGGGTTCCGGGGCAGCAGGGAGCAGGGTGTGGTGTGGGAGCTGTGCGTGGAGGTGGGGTGAAGCATGGGCTGGAGGGGGACCCGAGGTGGCTCCGTTGCGGGGCCTGGTCCAATACTTCGGGCAAGAGGCCGCTTGTGCAGAATTAATCCCACATGCCCAGCTGCCGGAAATGCCCAGGACAGTATATTTAGGGCCGTCTCACTTTAGCCTTCTGTCACTTTCAAACACTAAAAATCTGTGTTTCCGGAAAGCAGGGGCGGGAGCCGCCCAGCACCTTCCCCCAAACCCAGCACTGAGATTTTAATGACACGTCTGAGAGTCTTTTTAAAGAGTCTCTCTCTGGCTACTGGGCTCAGTGACCACAAGTCACCAGGCTGGTGGCAGAGGCGGATGTGGGGAGCACGTCCTGTCCTCGTGGTGGGAACCTGGTCCAGGGAGGGCCGGGCAAACAGCTGTGCTGGGTGGGGCCAGCAGACACACATGTTTGGGCAGGAGATGAGTGTTTCATTCCCAGACCAGGGAGGAGAGGAAATAGAATGTCCATCACCAGACAGGAAGCTGGACACGCAGCAAATGCCCACGGGGAGCCAGGCTGTTTCAGAGACACGGGCGGCACCGGGTCCTCCGCACAGGCCAAGAGCGTGGAGGGCAGGGTCCTCGCAGACACACGACTCGCACAACTTTGGTGACAATTCCCGCGGATTCAGGGACCACACAGACCGAGCCCATCACGGGGCCGTGTAAGAGTCCCGGGTCCGCGGGACGGAACAGGCCCAGGCTGCTGGCTGTCACAGGGTGTGGCACGGAGAGTGGAGGCGTGTCGTTCCTTCACACCCTTCAGCGGATGGACCCTCTCAAAGCACCGCTATGTGCATCTGTCCCCAGGCACAGTGGGGCAGACGGGTGGGTCACCGGGCCTCTGTCTGCAGGCCTGAGGCTGATTTCCATGTTGGATCGGGGACTGAGGGAACCAGCCGCACACCTGCCAGCTCCGCGTGGGCACCACGCCGTGCGGCCTCCTCCCCTTGCTGGGTCAAGAGCACCTTGTTCACTTTAACAGACTCTCATTCCAAACTTCCGTCCTGCGTTTTGATAAACCAGCAGGAGCTCCAGCTCAGGAAACGGCCCCCCTGGCTGCTCCCGGCAAGGCCCGGGAAGACGGGAAACTTTTAGGAAAAGAATGCGTTTTATCAGAAACATAAAACTTTCTGGGCTCTCGCATTAAACCAGACATTACTGTAACTGGCCAAAGGGCGTGCCCCCTCTCTTTGCTGGAACTCTGTGGACGTAGAGTTTTTCAGAGGTTGCTCCTCTGGGTTGGAGAAGATATTTCTCCTCAAAAGCTGAGTGAAGAACAGTATTTGATGGGACCTGGAGTTTCCCCTGTGGTGGTTCCTGGGCAGGCTGCCCTGCACTGCGAAGGGTAGATGCCTGGCCTGTAGCCGGAGCTTCTGGTCCCAGCCTCCCAGCACTTTCCCTGTGTGGGCTCAGTCTCCTCATCTGTGAGGTGGGGACACTGGGAGCCTTTCCATGCAGGGCTGTGAAGGGCTTTGTAAAGGGCAGGGATAGTGAGATAGGAGCCCCCTCTTCCCCAGGCGGCAGGGACGGGTGCTGGCCTGCCATTTCTGAACTTAATTGGTGCATCAAAGGGACAACATCCTGCCAGCACCATCAGGAGGTTCATGTGTGAGACTCAAGAGCCCCGGGGGAGAAAACGGAGCCATTCGATTTCCGTTTCTGAATAAAAGTATGAAAGGAAGATTATAGACCATCAGTGTATCCATTCAGCTGAGAGGCATTTGGATGGCTTCCAGGTGCCTCCTCTTCACCGGGCTGGCCTTCGTCAAGGCGTCTGATCCTCGGGGCCTCAGTATCCACATCTGAAAAAGCCCTCTGGACACCACGTCAGATGAAACTGTCAAAAGCCAGGTTTGCTACTATAGCGGGCTTTAAAGTATAGTAAAGTTACTTCAGTTCTTTATCGGTGATGGTCCAGCAAGTACTTCTAACACATTGTTCAAGAGTATTCCCTTTCCGGTATCTCTTCATGCGCAGCCTCCACCTTCCCCATCACCAGGGTCTGGAGTCTCCCAAAGACGCCCAGGCCCGGGGAGGTGGCCCCTCAGCAATGCCCTGGGGCCATCGCCCCAATTCTGGCTCAGGCACAAAGCAGAAACGGACCCTTTCTTCATGAAAGTGCTGAAGACCCTCAACATCAAGCTCAAAGGGCAGAGATCGCCACACACTCTGCTCCCACGTTTCCACACACGGAGAGGGAACGCAGACGTTCTCACCCCTGTGTGGGCTCCTTCCACTGCAGGGGGCCGCCCCCACCCTTGTTGGACTTGGCCCGTGGCTGCTCCCCACCCTGCTGCTATTGCTTGATGATCCTCAGAGGGAATTTATGGGAAAAGCCAAGGTCTGTACAACGTGATTTCTCGGGCTTTCCCAGTATACAATTTTGCTGCTGGTTGTGGGGTTTCAAAGTTCATTCCAGGTCCCCTGGCAGGTTCAGACGGGCTGGGCAGGGGGTGCTCCCTGCCTGGCCTCTGTTCTGGATCCCAGCCACCTGAGTATGTCCTGCCAGCAGTCCTCTCTCCGTGGTGGCACTGGTGGGGGCCGGGAACCACTGCGTTTGGAGCTAGGTTTCTGGGCAGTAAATTATGTCCCCCATCTGCAAATTCTGGGGGGCACCTAATTTCCCCTCTGGGCACGTGACAGACAACTTCTGACTATGCCGCCTTCTCATGCACTGGAGGCTTTCTAAGAGCACTCGCTCTTTCCTGGTCACATCCAGGAATATTCACTCATTCATTCATTCATTTGACACGTTTGAAAGCAGTGCTTATTGAATGCGAGCCGCTAGGCCTGGGGAAACTGCAGACAAGCTGGACCAGCCGGCCGCCAGCGAGTGTGTAGTAGGCGGGAAGTCAGGTAGCAAACACGAAAGTAAACAAACATGGTTTCTGTATGTGATGAGCGCCATGAAGGATATGGGTGGCATTGGGGACAGGACGGGGGTGGGGGGGGGTGGGACTCACTTTATGTTGTAATAGTTTTAGATTATTTAGATTTAGAGAAAAGTTGTTGGAAGAATAGTACACAGACTTCCTATATGTTCTTTGCCCAGCTTCCCCTGGTGATAACGCCTTCCACAAGCAAACCATAGTGTACTTATCAAAACCAGGAAATTGATATTGGTGCAATACCATGAACTAAATATTGACTTTTTCTTGCATTTTACCAGTTTTCCCACTAATGTGCCTTTTCTGTTCCAGGAGCCAATTCAGGATCCCACGGCGCATTCAGGTGTTTTGTCCTCTGTGACAATTGCTGTCTTTCCTTGTCTTCCATGACCTTGGCCCTTTGGAGGAGCACTGGTCAGCCACCTTGTTGCATGTCCCCCCTGTGAGTCTATCCGATGCTTTCTTATTAGACACGATTGAAATCATGGATTGTGGAGGAGAATGCCACAGAAGTGAGGTCTCCTTCCAACTACATCAAATTGTAGAACAAAGTAAACAACATGTTAATGTAATGTAATGTAATGTAATGTAAAAATAAAATAGAAATACAAAATTTAAGATGTAAGTAAACCATCCTAACAGGTTTGGCTCAGTGGATAGAGCGTCCGCCTGTGGACTGAAGAGTCCCGGGTTCGATTCCGATCAAGAGCACATGCCTGGGGTGCAGGCTCGCTCAATCCCCCAGTAGGGGGCGTGCAGGAGGCAGCCGATCAATTATTCTTGATTTTCATCATTAATGTTTCTATCTCTCTCCCTCTCCCTTCCTCTCTGAAATCAATAAAAATATATTTTAAAAAAAAATATAAGTAAAACCTAAAATCCTAAATTTGAATTGGAAATATTAGTTTGAGGTCATGATTTTTTTCCTCATAGAAAACACATATTCCCTGGCTTTGCCTACTGAAAACGCCTAGAAACGGTGGCCACGCAGGGGCAGTGGGAGCCCTCATGCCCAGAGAGCAGTGGCAGGGACCCACTTCACCACATGACAGGGGGCTTTGGCAGAGTCGCCGATTTCCCACCCAGGGCAGGAAATGCATGAGCAGAGCCTGGGACATCGCACCAGAAAGCAAGAAGCTCTCAGAAACTCCTAGGAGAGGTACACGCACTCAGAAGCCAACTGGGCGAGGCTTCGTAATGGCCAAACAGGACAGTTTGAGTATCGAAGAGAATAACCCCCGCAGCACTGTGACTAGCCATCGGTTCGCCGCCCTCATCAGTAAGCATTTTGCGTTGGACCCGATTTCTCACGCTTGGCGCTGCCCACCTTTTGGGCCAGACCCCTGCTGTGGGACTGCCCTGAGTGCGGCGGAAGGTTGGCAGCATCCCCAGTGTCTGCCCACAGGGGCCTTCTCCGGCCGAGTTCTAACAAGCAAAATGTCTCTGGAGAGTGCCAAGCATCTGGGAGGCTGAGACCCTCTGCCAGGAGTCAGTTCATCATCCCAAACCTGGTAAACGAGGGGGGAAATAGTCAAGTTTGGAGGAGGAAAGGGACCAGTCATGTAAAGAGGTGGAAGAGGCCCAGGCCGTGTGGCTCAGTTGGTGAGCATCATCCCATCCACCACGAAGGCCACTTGTTAAGCTCCCTGTCTTCCAGGGGCCCCGTCCCCCCAAAGGCTCCTGGTCCCCAGGACAGTGGCTCAGGGCCCAGCACCCCAGCTGTGGGCTAGGGCACTGCTGCTGGTCTGGGAGAGGCTGCCTGTCACGGTGTCTCCATCAGAGGCCACGCATGTGTTTCACTTTCCTGTGGGACTTGCCGGCCCTGAGGCAGAGGGCAGCTCAGGGCCCCGGAGGCGGACGGGCTGGGCCTGTCTGGCTGGTCCTATCGGTAACTGAGGCCGACGGGCCCACTTCAGACCTAAAACAGACGCAGGTCCCCTCGGCCGGTGCAGGCCCACGGGGGAGCCGAGGAATTGATCACCTATCGATTCTGCATCCTGAGGGCTTCCTCCCACCAGAAATCTCAGCGCTGCCGAGAGGAGCCCCAGGTTGCATGGCTGCGGTATTTTTAGTCAGTTCTCATTACTGACTTTTTTCAGAGCTCTTTCCATAAATGGCTCTGCACACATAATTACCCATCCGGACCTCAGCCGGCTTCAGACCCCAAATTACAGGGACACCGCACACGCCACCACATCAAGCCTGCCAAGGCCAAAAATAGATCCAAGGGGATGTGCGCCAGGGGGATGCGAGTCCTCCAGTTCAGACCCGGAAAGCACTGAACTGTGGGCGTTTCCCAGAAAGATGTGGTCACATCTCGGGGACACTCCTCTCTCCCGCGGGGAATGTGTTCCCTGAGGAGGTGGCCGCCTGTGCCTCCACTCTGTGCTCACCCCTGGAGGAGCCCCCATCGGGAGGCAGGGGGTGGGCACATTCTTTGGTCAGAGCTGCAAAAGCCTTCAGGGCAACGCTGCATAGATGGGGAAACTGAGGCCCAGAAGGGCAGAGACTTGCCAGGGGTCACAGGTCAGGTAAGGGTCCTTCACATGGACTCTCAGACTCGAGCTGCTATAAAGTGAGTGGCCCTGGGTTCCTCTGGGCGGCAACACTGGGACGGGGTCACCTGTCTTCAAGGTTCTTCCGTCAACAGGTGCCCAGAGATGCCTGCTGCAGCCACCCCCCTCCCAGCAGGACCCTGCAGGGACCCGGGATCCCAGGGGAGGACCCAGGGACATGCTGCACCCACTGTCAGTTTCTGAAAAGACAGAGAGCGCTGGCCCTGCTCTCCCCACCGCCAGGCCAGGCTCCTTCCCCAGGTCCCGGCCCTGCCTCCCGCTGAATTCCTCTCCTTCACCTTTGCCCACAGAGATGGCAGAGGGGGCAGGAGGGAACATGAAGAGTCAGATTTGGTCCCTGCTCCCAGGTGGTTCATGGTCTCCTGGGGAGGAGGATAAAGAGGGTAGACACACCCCTGATCTACAGGCAGAAAGTGACTAACAACCAGGAAGCATGGGGGCTCTAACCATGGAAGGAGCCTGGCTCTTTGGGAGGAGTGGGGCTGGGAAGAGTCAGGTTTATGGAAACCCCTGTTTACCCACTTTAAAAACAGACATGGAGGTGAGTGTAGTCTATGCAGAGGGTATAACACGAGCAAAGGCACTGAAGTAGGACTAATGTATCAACCAGCTCCCATCTATGAAGTTCCGCCCGTGAGGCGGGCATCCAGCTGGCCTCACTGCACGTTTCGCTTAGTCCTACACAACCCGGAAGGTAGGCCTCGTGCACCTTAAAGGTGTCTTAAGAGTGAGGAAGTGAGGGTCAGAGACTCTAATCTAAAAGGAACCTGTGTAAAGTCTCACGGCTCCCAAATGGCAGAGTCGGGAATGAGCACCCGGTTTGATTCAGCCACGGAGGGATGAGTCCAAGGATGCTCAGAGCAGCTTTATTCATAACCGAAACCAGAAACAAGCCACGTGTCCATCAGTAAGAATGGATCCAGGTGGTGTGGTCATGCAACGCCATACAATTCATTTACGTATAAAAAATAACTACAGATACAACATCGTGGGTGAATCTCAACAATATTATGTTGAGTGAAAAATGCAGAGGGTATAACACACAAGACTATGCACTGTATGATTCCATTCACATGAACTTCAAAGAACAGGCCAAATGAACGTGTGGTGACAGGAATGAGAAGGTGGCTGCCTGAGGGGATGGCTGGTAGGACTCCCGGGGCACTCGTGTCATAAGTGCCTGTGTGGTCTGAATTTTGCGTAATGAGCATGTGTTATTTCTGTAAATCCCCAAACAATAGACACTTTAAAAACAGGATTCTCAGTTTACAACGTACATTCAGTCCAGTCCGGTTCAGAGGCCCTTACTGGACCTAATGATGGGCCAGGCCTCAGGTGGGTGGAGAGGCAGCTTCTACGTAGGAGAAGAGCAGAGGCTGTGCAGGCAGGGAGACCACCTGCTGTGTGGCCTTGGGAAAATCAAGGAACGTCTCTGAGCCTCATTCTTCTCCTTAACACACATGTGACAGGAGCTATGAGATGGCAGTGAAGGGACAGATGTGGAGGTCTGGGCTGAGGTCACCCCTGGGTGCCATCTCACATAGTCCCTGAGCAGCCCCTTAGGGTGGGTACCGTGAGCATCTCCATTTTACAGAAGAGGAAACTGAGGTTCTGAGAGGTGGACTGGAAAGTCCAGATCACACTGAGAGTAGGTGGCGGAGTCCAGATGCAAACTCTGTCTGGGTCCCAGGTCAGAACCCTGAGCCCCGTCCTGTCTACTCCCCGATGTCCATCCCTCCTGTGTCCAGATGGGGGGTCACTGTCTAGACTTGACAGCCACCTCCGTGGCTCCTGTGTTTGTCACTTGTCTTTCCCACTACAAGGCCAGGCCCACCAGGGCAGGGACTTTGCTTTGTTCACTGTCATATCTCAGTAACTACAACTGTGCCTGGCACAGAGCAGGTGCCACATGACCATTTGTTGAGTGAATTAGTAGAAAAAAATGAAAGAATTCCCCAGTGAAGAACCAAAGAACCTGGCCTGGGGCTCATGGAGGTAAAGAGTCAGCCCTTCAAGGTCACAGGGTTGAGTAGGACCTGGGCCAGATCCCCCACTCCCAGCAAGCCCCGCCTCTCCCAAATACAACAGCCTGTTTGTCAACACCGCTGTCACCCGAGACCCAGGAAGAAATCAGTCTGGTGCAGGGAAGGGTCAGGACAAAAGTGAAGATGGCTCCATTCGTTTCTGGCTGGACTTCTGCCTGCAGTGCTGTTCCTGCCTCAGTTTCTCAATGGAAGATGAGCCCCTGTCACCTGCTCACATGCGGTGGAGGATTCAGGAGGAACAGAATTGGTCCTTCCTGCCTCTTTGCTCCTCAGGAGGGGCTGGGTCGACCTGAGATGCCCGAGGTGCAGCCAGTCACACCCATGTGCAGAGGGAATGGGGTCGTGTTGTAAGAAGGTACCACCGACAGAGCCTTAAGGTCAGAGCTGGGAGGCCCCTCATTTTTCTGACACCATCACTGTAGACTAGACAAGAGACCAGATGCCCAGAGAAGAGAAGGAGCCTGACCCAGGAGGTGGAGAAATCCATGGCAGCCCCGACAGGACAAGACACTGGTGTTGCCTTCTCTCCCGTCGCTGAGCCCAGGTGACACCAGAGGCAGGCTGTCTTCCCCAAGTAGATATCGATTTGTCCCCATTACAGTTTCCTGGCCATGGGAAGCCAAGATTCTACATGGATGAGATTGACAGACAGGCCAGGTAGGGCCACCAGCTCTGACCACAGCGCTGGCCTCCTAACACAGGCACTGTCCATCATGACATGGGCTCCAGACGTATCTGCTCAGACAGAAGGCCTGGACCATGTGCTGGAGGCCTGTGACAAGTTCATGGCCACTGGGTCCCACAAACTGCCACTGATGGTCAGGGACCTGGCCAGCACCAGGCCTGGCTTCCCAGGAGCCAGATGAGGCCGATAGGAGAGGTGGAGCAGGAGGCAGCAGGTGTGGGAGCCGGGGCGTGGGAGCTGATAGCACAGCGACTCTGCTATTAGACTCCATGTGGCTCAGGGGCCTGGGGCCTGGGCCTCCAAACAAGAAAAGAGTCCTGCTAGGTGTCTAATCCCCACATCAGTCTAGGTAATTACCAGTTAAAACCACTCTCACTGAGAGTTCTACTAGTGCAATTAGTATGTCAGAATAAAGAAGTCGCTCTGACAGGTGGCTGGGCCCGCCCACAGCTGGGCTTCCACTGAACAAGGACCAGCTTGTTGATCCCACAGGCCTTAGATCTTATGAAACACACAGAGACGGTGGAGGAAGAAGCTGGGGTTTGGAATCCTCAGCCTAGATGATGACATGGACATGCTGTGTGGCCTGGGCTGGCCATTCAACCTCTCTGAGCCCATGAAATGAGGCTGGTAACACAGCTTTGCACAGCGCTGCATGGATGAAACAAGGAGTTCTAGAGCTATGGACGTTCAAATGCTAGTTTTTATCCTAAGAATTCGTGGAAATGCCTTTGGCTGGCTTTTAAAATCTGTTTCTGGGTTTCACATGCGTATAAGACACATGGGGGCGTTCCCCTCACATCTGAACCAGGGCTGGGCAGTAGCTGGGAGGGACCAGAGTCAGTGATGAGGCTCAGATTCATCCTCAAAGAGCGGCTGACTTTCTGCTCCTCCCAAGTATCAACCAATCACACCAGGACTCTGAGGATGCTCTGATCACCTGGGGCCCCTTTTATAAGGAGGGGCCTGTGGCTCAGAGAGGGGAGGGACTTGCCTAAGGTCACACAGCAGAGTCAGAGTGGGCCAGGTCTTCCTGAGCTCAGGGCCCTGCTTGATCCACGGCAGCAGCTCCCATTAGGGCTGTGCACGCCTTGACCCAGGGGACGCTGGTTGAAGCAGGACATGGGCTGGGCGGTGACTCACTCTAGGAGATGGCTCCCTTGGGGGCATTTTCCCTGTGACTCCATCCACAGCTCTTCTTGGTCCCGAGCCCTGGGTCAGCTTGTCCCCAGTACAGAGGTCCAGCCTCGGTTCCACATACTCTCTGTCCCTCGTCCCCACCATGCCCTCTAACCAGGAAGGCAGCATCCAGACCCCAGTGACCCAAGTCCTGTGCCTGGCACTGGGCTCTCTGCAGAAGTTAACAGCTGCCTCCTACTGCTCATTGCCCCCCTCAGCCCACCATCAGCCCTCCTTGGCTGTGCCCTCTTCCTGCCCTCCTACAGGAAGCAAATGGCTGAGGACCTCACAGTTCCTGCTGCTGCTCCATCCCCTGGTTCCTCTGCCTGGGCCACTCTGAAAGCTCCCTCCACCCTGAGAGACTGGTGCCCCGACAGCAGACATGTCCTTACGGACCAGAAGTAGGGCCAAGCAACCTGGGCCTGCCCTGGCTGGGCCGCAGAGAGGCCCTGCTATCCTGGCTGTGACAATGCCTCTCCCAGCCTCACTGTCCTCATCTGGGATGAATGTCACGGCTGGTAACTGGGCTCTTGGGAGGACTGGGAGAGGCTGTGGGTGGAGGGAGGCTGGTGGCCTTGGCAAGGTCCTCTCCCTGCTCTCAGCCCCTCAGCTCTCCCCACCTCCCCACCTCGAGCCAAGCTGCAGTTCTTGGGTCCCCAGGTCCAGAGTCCAGGCCCCTGCCCATCACTGGCCACACACAGGAGGCAGAGGGAACGGGGGACATGATTGAACATTAAGGAGAGTTTAGTAATGGAAAAGGTATTTCTGAGAACTTTAAGGGTAAATGGCTCCAGATTTGGCTGCAGAGAGGGAAAGCTGGGCTTTGCCTGGGAGAACAATGAGGGTCCAAGCTGCCCATCGGGCCATTGCACAGGCCTGGACACACTGCATGTGAAGCGCATCCCAGGCTCTGGGCGTGGTGACAGGACACAGTCTGCCCCACTGAGCTGAGGCTGCACCTTCCCACCTGGTTCTGACAGCCACACCCCGCCTACAGGCTGCCGGGAGCTGCTGTGGACTCAGGACACCGGGTCCTCCCTCCGCTCTGGTCATTTTGGTGATGTGACGGCTGCTCTACAGTGAACTTTGTCCCCCTCCTCCTACTGCCTTGATCACAGGACAGCATGGCAGCCTATTTACTCATCGTCTCCCAGGACCGGACTGTTTTCCTGGCACTGCCCAGGTCCACCTGACGGCACATGATTCCTACCTTTGGGTGTGTTTGGGGGCGGATGACTGTACTCGCCCTGGGACTCGAATTCCTGCGTCTGCCCCGCCCCACCCACAGCTCACGGACCCCCCACCCTTAGACCTGGCCCCGCTGACCCGGGCAGCCCCCACTCCCCTGCGGGGCCCTGTCCACCACACGGTCACTCCTGGCTCACCGCCGGGGCACCCACTGTCCGAGACTGGGCACTGTCCCCTGCAGCCCGTGCTCCTGCCGAGGGGCCACCCTGGGGGCGCCCGGACCCGGCTGGCTTCCCACGCGCGCAGCCTCGCGGAGGTCCCCGGGTCCCCGCGGATCACCGCCGCCCACGCGGCCCCGCACTCACCCATGTTGACGAAGCTCATGACCAGGTCGGCCCGGCCCAGGCGCCGCTCGCGAGGGCCCCCGTCCTCGTCGTCGTCGCCGGCCATGGCGTGGTAGAGGTCCAGCATGAAGAGCGGCGCGGACGCGGGCAGCCGGGCGGCGGCGGGCGGCGCGCGGGGCCGGGGGCGCCCGGGCAGCCCGAGCACCGCCAGGATCTCGCGCTGCAGGTCGCGGCGCTCGCGCGGCCCCAGACGGCGGGGCGGGCCGCCGGTTGGGGGGCGCGGGCCGGGGCCGCCGCCGCTCAGCGCGCACAGCGCCAGCCCCAGGAGCCACAGCGGCCCGGGGCGCGCGGCCATGGCGGGCGGGACGCCGCGCTCACCCGACGCGCATCCGCTTCGCCACGGTCCGGGGCTGAGGCTCCCCCGACGGCGCGCGGCGGGCCGCGCTGGGGCCGCGGGACAGGACGGGCGGGAGGTGCCCGCGGCGCAGCGCCGTCCCCAGAGAACCCGCGGGCACCTGTCGGGGCTCTGGGCCGGTGGCGTGGACGCCAACACCTGCGGCAGCAGCCACTCGGGGACTGCGGGCCGCCGGCTAATGTGTCTGCCGCCGCCGTGCCCTGCAGCCGGGCCGCCGACGAGGCCGCGCCGTCCAGGCGCTCGGGGAGGTGCGGACCCACGAGCGCCGCTCAGCACAACCCGCCGGCTCTGCCGCGCGCCCCGCGGCCGCCAGGTCCAGCGCCCGGCCTTCGGGCCCCGCCCCCTCCGGGCCTGGCCAATGGGGGCGCGGGGAGGGGGCGGGGCCAAGGCCCAGAGCCCACCTTCGCGGTGAGAGCTCGGAGTTGTAATTGATGTTGTGGGCGGTGCGTCCGGGAGACGCGACCCGGTGGGTGGTGGGCAGGTCCGACCCGGGAAACACAGCTCAGCTGTCGGGGTCGGCAGGGTCGTCCCGGGCTGCACTCGCAGCCGGTGGCCACGCCATCGGGCGGTTCGGGCCCGCTGTCCGAGGGCTCCAGGGTAGCGGCCGGGTCAGGAGAAACCGAGAACCTGCGCTTCCGCAGGGCGTGTCCTTGCGCGCCCTCCCGCGGGCGGGAGTCCCGGGTCTGGGTCTGGGTCTGGCCAGCGAGGGACCCGGCAGCCCCGCCTTGGTGCGCTGTGCAGCCCCAGAAGCCTCAGTCCCGTCTGGAAGGGCCCCGTAGGTGCCAGCCAGGCCCGCAGAGTGGGCGCTTGCTTCGGCCAGCACAACCGGCCCAATGTCCCGCCACTGCAGCTCCTGGACGGCCTCCTGGCGCCTTCCCCGCAGTCCTTTGGGCGCGCCGCTTAGAGTTTCTCCTTCCCGGAAGCCTGCTCTATCGCTGCTGCGGGGACCCCCACCTCCTGGCTCTTGCTGGTCCAGCTCGCGCTATGCCTGCTACTGACCCTGGTGCACCCGCCTCCAGCCCTGCCAAGGAGCTCTGGGACCCTCCCCAGGCCTGGGAGCCGCCTTTGCGCCATCTTAATTGTCAAGGCCCCCCGTGGCTTGCAAGAGGAGGCTCCTCAGGGGAACTCCAGGATTGACTAGTGTGGAGAGAAAGGGGTCACACACTAACCCTGACAGTCAGGGGAGGCCCGCACGCGAGCCTTCAAACCGAAAGTAACCACCTAGGATGGTCTGAACATAAACATTCCCAAGAGTTGGCGACGGCTTGTAGTCACATCCTAGCTATTCCTGTAGTTTCCTTGATTTGACAAAGGTCAATCTATGTAAGTGAGCCTGTGTATTGTCTTTTTGCATAAAATAACATACCTTTGAAATGTCAGAGTAATTTCCTTTTCCACATACCCCCCCACCCCATGTCACACCCACACCTGTTATCTTCTTCCCCAAATACCATTTCTATGTGCTGTGTTAATTACGAGCTATCCTGTACCCACCAATGTAAAAGAAGTGTTTTACTTTTTATCCAATCCCAGAGATTTCCCCTGCGTTGCTTTCTCCCACTCCTTAATCTGCCATCAATGAATTTCATGTATCCCATTTTTATGTTTCCTTTGATTCTAATGTATAAAACAAGCTACAAAACTGCCAGTAACCAGAAAATTTTTCTCAATTTGTTGAATTTTTGCTTCCTAGCAATTGTCGCCAGTTTGACGCAAATAAACATTAAAATTCTCTCCAGGTTTGGATATTCCTTATGTCGATACCAGTTCCCTTACGCACAGCCTGCTCTTCTCTAGGCGCGTTCTCCATACATTTGTTCATTTATGTTAAGGTGCTGTGCTGAGGGCAAGTACCTCCTAGACCAGCGGTTCTCAACCTGTGGGTCGTGACCCCTTTGGCGGTCGAACGACCCTTTCACAGGGGTCGCCTAAGACCATCCTGCATATCAGATATTTACATTACGATTCATAACAGTAGCAACATTACAGTTATGAAGTAGCAACGAAAATAATTTTATGGTTGGGTCACAACATGAGGAACTGTATTTAAAGGGCCAGAAGGTTGAGAACCACTGTCCTAGACTGAGCTCAGAAGGCTGGAAGGAATTGGTTGGGACGACAGGAAAGGTCAGTGGGAGGGAAGTGTTCCAGGAAGAGGAAATAGTTTAAGGCCATGAGATTGAAGGGAGCATAACAATGGCAGGTAACTACTTGTACTCACACCTGCCAGGTATGGCCTGTATCACTTCTTCCACACTCACACATTTAAACCCCTTTTAACACATGAGGAGACTGAGGCACACAAGGTCAAGGGCTTTCCCCTTATCACACCGCAGTGGAGCTGGGTGGGGCAGGTGTGCTGCTCAGTAGAGCCTGGAGAACCTGGGGGTCACATGGCAAGGCTGAGGGTGAGGCTGGAGGGGTTGGCAAGCCTTCGCCACAAAAGGCCTTGCGGGGAGGCCAGATGAGGACACCACACCGTTACGGTGACCCGATGTGGATTCAAGATTGAACCTCAAAATAAATGATGTCCAATAAAATTCACATTTTTCCATGATCACTTCAAACTTTAAAAAATAACAAATCTTAAATCTAAACAATCATTTGCTAGAGCCTTAAGCCCATGCCTAGTCTGCCTGCCTTTTACCCAAACAGATAAATTTCCAGTTTGTGAATCTGGATGAGAAAGCTGCAGATTAGCCCTTGAAAATGCCTGGGGCCAGACCAGAGCCTGGATGCAGAGGGAACTAGGGATCGGAGGGAGGGACACTGGAGTCAGGCCCACAGTACAGTAGTGGGCAAGGGTGTAGAACAGTGGTTCTCAACCTTGGCTGCACATTAGAATCACCTGGGAATCTTTTTAAAAAATTGTTTCTTTGTTACTAATGTTGTGGCCCCACCCCCTACAAGGCCAAAGTTAACAGAACCTCTTCAGATTTCATTACCTCTTTAGCTTGAACTAACTGAAATCAACTGAGGTCCCCACCCCATAACAAAGAAACAGAATTTCCGGAGGATGAGGCCCAGAAATCAGGATTTTAAAAAGATTCCCAGGTGATTCTAATGTGCAGCCAAGGTTGAGAACCACTGGTGTAGAGGGATGACAATGATCCTCTAATGGTGATGGGGTGAAGGGCAGAGACACTGGCTAGGAGGCTGAATCCACAGGACTTGGTGACTGCACGCAGAGGCAGGGGGCAGAGTCAGAGGGTGTCCCCGTGTCAGGCTTGGTCAGGGTCTCTGAAGCTCCTGCCCTTCACTGTCGTCCTCCGTGTCCCAGGGCATCCCTAGGCACCGCTCCCCCTCCCCCCGCTTGAGTCCACATCGTTTGGGGACTGGGATGCAGCCTGTAATTCCCAGGTTGTATATTGCCCAATGCTGGGCTTCCAGCTAGACTGCAAACAGCCCGGGGGGTGGTGCACTGATTCTTGTAATGGCAGAATTCATCTCAAGAGTGGAGATAGCTTTGTTCTTTACCCCCCCCCCCCCCCCCCCGCCCCTAACAAGGGTGATAAATGAGCAGTCTTTTCTGAAGGCAGAATGAAGGTTGTGCTCTGAAAGAGGGCTGGCAAATGCCTGGAAGGGAAGAGGAAGTTGGGTGGTGATGAGTGGAATCCTGGAACTGGAAGGTGACTGAGGTAGGGAAGGCTTCTTGGAGAAAGTGCATTAAACAAGGGCTTTCCCCAGCCACTTGGCAACTCTGTGACCTTGGGCAAGTTGCTTAACCTCGCTCAGGCTGTTTCTCGCCTATAAGTGGGGCTCCCGATTGTAGGATTGTGATGGGAATTAAATGAGAATGTCATCAGGTAAAACAGGGACTGGCATACAGTAAGCACTCAATAAATGTTAGCTATCCTACTCATCCTCTACACACCAAGCTTGCATTACTTATTTAGCACTTGTCCCAGAACCGTAACTTTACTTTAACCTCTTTTCTGGTATCCTTATATTCCCCACAGGCTTGCACACAGGTGTCTGCTGGATGGAAATATACTTTCTGAAGATTCCACCAGTAGCTGAGCTTTGTCGCAACTGAGTATGGAAAACCTGTGCCCTTGTTGAAAAACAAGTGCCCGTGGTCCACTCTGAACAGATGGAGACAAGGCTGTTTTCAGCATGTTTCTGCAGCCAGGAGGCAGAGGGGGACACAACTTTGGGTGAAAACGCTATCCTACACGAAGTCCTGGCGTCTTAGTTACTCGATTCCATGGAGAACAGAGTAAGCACGTCCTTCAGAAGCTGCCAGGCTGCAGGTCCCTTTGACTCTGGGTATTTAGTCTCAAACAGCTTTGGCAAACACGGTCCATTTGACCAAATTCCCGAATCACAAGAGTGTGGCCTAGTGAGTAAACAGGTGTCCGAGTTTGAACCGCTCTGGTTTTCTGTTTATTTCCTAGGCCAGTGGTCGGCAAACTGCGGCTTGCGAGCCACATGTGGCTCTTTGGCCCCTTGAGTGTGGCTCTTCCACAAAATACTGACTTCTGCGCACGGGCCACGAAGTTTCAATTGCACTGTTCGCGCGCCCGCACGTCGTATTTGTGGAAGAGCCACACTCAAGGGGCCAAAGAGCCGCATGTGGCTTGAGAGCCGCAGTTTGCCGACCACGGGCCTAGGCTAATTCCCATGTTGCGGTCAGTATTTGGCTATTGTAGTTATAAAGCCAACGAGGGGCTGCAGGAAACAGAACTGTAGGACTTGAATCGAGTCAAAGGTTAGAATCACGGTCCATGTTGACCATTTATTCGTCCTGTGACCTCAGGCAAAACCCTTTCTCATCCCAGTTTCTTCCCATGTAAAACAAAGGAGTTAGATTTGATGACCAATTTTGCTCCCACCTCTGAAATTCTGTCATTTAAGCAGAGATCTCAGTATACTGTAGGAAACTGGCCCCTCTGTCTCAAACCCCAGGATCTCTGTGATTTTTTTCTTTTAATCCTCACCCGAGGATATTTTTCCATTGATTTTTAGAGAGAGTGGAAGGGAGGGAGAGAGACACAGAGGGAAACATCTATGTATGAGACACATCAATTGGTTGCCTCCTGCATGCATCCTGACTGGGGCTGGGATAGACTGCAACCCAGGTACATGCCCTAAACCTGAATCGAACCTGGGACCCTTCAGTCCACAGGCTGACGCTCTATCCACTGAGCCATAGCAGCGAGGGCAGGATCTCTGTGATTTCCAACATAGAAATCTTCTTACATATTGGTATTTTTTTAATCACTTAAGTGGGGCAGATTCCCTACAGGTTTACATTAATAGCATGATTATTTCTTTGTTGCCTTGTTAAATGAAATTGATAAAATAAACAAGAAAAAATCTATTAATAAGCTCCATAATTTATCCATCACAACATTTTGATTCCAATAATGCATTCAAGTACCAAAAACACAATCAGATCCCAGAATAACATGTTATATATAAGGGAATGGTTGAAAAGAAAATCAGGAAATATAAAATGTTAGTTACTGCAAGCAATTTTAATACAAAAGTGTCTTGTTTTTAAACAGTTCATTGGTAGAGCTTCAGTTTCTGCCTCAATTAAAACCAATTGAGATAATCACACAGCAACGTGGTCGGAGCTGAAGAGGAACAGCAGCTAAAGAAGGAGCCCAGACAGCTCCTCTTCATGGTCACTTGGTCAGTTGACTTTATTACGCACAAAAAAGACGGAAGCCAACGGGGCTTGTTAACAGTGTGCTGGTGAGCTCCTTGAAAGGATGAGCTAGTGTTCTATGTCCATATTTTCAGAACTGGCTTGTGGGATTCATTCCTCCGTTTGTGGGAAGTTGATCGACCATGTAAATAAATAGCAAAAAGTGCAGATAAACAAATCTATCTTTCAGAAGCCATCAAGGAATCTCCCCTTGCCAAGGCCTGGGTGTCCTGGTGAGCACAGGAGTTATTGGTGGCCGGGCTGGACAGGAGGTTAGAAACCAGGACTATTAAAAATCCCGATGTTCTGAGTTTTCTGAGCAGTTAGTTACATTCACCCCTGAATTCTAGCAGCTATGTGTCAGAGACAGTATTGCAGTGGAGTCCTTTTGCTGTATCATGTGCAAATGTTACCTAGATGAGGTTCCCTCTCTTCAGCTAAAATCACACATTAAAAACAATGAAAAAAGCAATTAGAAGTGTCCTCCCCTCAGTTCTCACTAATTGAGGTGTCTGTGATTTACAAAAAAAGAGTTCCTTAAACACTGCAGGAGTCTTACTTTTTAAATATAATTTATCTTGCTGAGACAGCAAGTCAAGTTTATAAAGAAGATGCATTTAGGAATAATCCTAAAAGATAAAGCAGGTTTATAACCCTGCGCATACAGAAACCCTACTTAGTGGCTTTTTTTCTTTCTTTTTTAAATACATATTCCCATCTTGACCTTTTCATTTGTTTTTCTCAAATATTTCATTTCTGGGCCCCATCCATTTTAGGGTTACCAGGAGGCAAATTTTATCTACATAAATATTCACATGAAAATAGTAACTTACAAAAAGAAAAAAAATAAGGCAGCTTCATAACACAATTATTCTTTTACACTTTTAACAATATACCTTCTCCCGTTCAGAATAAATATACACCCAAAGAATGCATGGAGCAGGATTCAGAGGACAGAGGCTCGGGTGCTGATAGTGTTATCGCTTGGGGCCCGGAGTCCTGGGGGAGGCAGCGGTGGTCTTCTTGGACATGGTTGGGATTTTGGAAGGCTTGCTCAGCCCCCTCCTGGAGCTGCCCTGGCCACCGGCCGCACTGCTTTCTGAAGTATCTGAACAAGCAGACTGCGTCTCTAAAAGGTCAAAGTCAGAGGCATCGCTTCCTCTCCGGCTGCTGGCTCGACTCCCGGCTCGACTTCCAGCCCGGCTCCCAGGGCGACTGGCTGACTTTTTGGGGTCTGGAATTTAAGAATAAAGCAGTAGCCTTAGCAGAGATGTCAGGTTCTGAACCTAATACCATGTAGCCTTGGGCAAATCAGAGCCTTTCTAGACCCCGGTCTCCTCATTAACACAGAAGAGGCTGAAACCGTCTCTGGGTCTGTGATTCACTTAAGCCTGCCTCCTGAGGATCAGAAACCAGCTTTTCTCAGCAGCACTACTCAGCTGGCCCACGGAGTGTCCAGCAGGGTTCCAGCTGGAGTAACACATGGGTAGACTAAGAATGGGCCAAAGAGATGGCAAGTACAGTATATGGGATCTCTCTCTGACTCTCAGCTCACCAGCAGCAAGCATAAATGTGGGCTGTTGGAAAAATTACTAGCAAACTGCCCGCCCCAACACTGACTGGGCTTCTGAGAAGGCCCTGCTTCAAGAGGCCCTTTCTTCCTCTTACAATCTCTTTTTTTTTTTTTTTTTTTTAAAAATATATTTTATTGATTTTTTACAGAGAGGAAGGGAGAGAGATAGAGAGTTAGAAACATCGATGAGAGAGAAACATCGATCAGCTGCCTCCTGCACATCTCCCACTGGGGATGCGCCCGCAACCCAGTTACATGCCCTTGACCGGAATCGAACCTGGGACCCCTCAGTCCGCAGGCCGACGCTCTATCCACTGAGCCAAACAAGAGGTTTCGGCCTCTTACAATCTCTTATCTTTACATTTCTGATTAAGAACAGGGGGTCTGGCTTTGACTGAAAGTGCTCTCTGAAGGCAAATCTGAGCCAGCTGCAGTGACAGGAGAAAAAGTGCAGGTCAGCAGGTGTGCAGGTCTGTCTTTCTGGGCATCACACCAAGTGCTACTCTCAGGATCTGCTCCCTGGGCAGCAGTGAAGTGAGGGGCTGCTGCTTCCAAATTCCCAGCCTGGCCCCCTCCCATCTCCATCCCAGTGCACAGGTACTTACCTGCCCGGGTAGTTTTGGCACCTGTGGAGGCTGGGGAAGAACTATTGCTAGTGTCACCAGCAAGGGAAGTTCGACTAGAATGGAAAGCTGGTGTTGGCCGTTTCAACTTGCTGCCTGATGATGGAATAACCTTAAAAAAATAAAAAGATTTTACTTACTTGGTGAAATCTTTGATAGAAATTCAATTTAAAAACTTAAAAGGTTTCCTTATGTTTAATTGATTGAAAAAGCAAATTAAAAGTCCAGGAAAACAAGGATTTATTTTGGAAGAGTCCTGGGTCATGTATTTTGACGATTCCCAAAATAAAGGTTCATGTTCCAATTTAAAATTTCAAAATGCTTCCAATACCTATTAACTTACTGACAAATTTCTACTGAAAATGGGGGAGGGGGAACCCACAAATAGTAAAAGCACAGCACTTAAAAGGGATTGCAATATGGTGAATAAGTAAAAGAAAAAAATCCAAACAATTCTAAGTATGAATGTTTTCGGGTTAGAAATGTGAAGTATGAGTTCTGGCCCCAAATATTTAATATGCACTCTCTGTCACTAGGTAGGTACAGCAACTTCAGTCAAGTTAAGATCTTTCAGGCTTTTTGAAAAATATATGTTTTTATTGATTTCAGAGAGTAAGGGAGAGGGAGAGAAAGAAACATCAATGATGAGAGAGAATCACTGATCAGCTGCCTCCTGCACACCCCCTGCAGGCCTACTGGAGATCGAGCCCACAACCCAGGCATGTGTCCTGACTGGGAATCGAACAGGGGACCTCTTGGCTCATGGGTTGACACTCAATCACTAAGCCACACTGGCCGGGTTGAGTGTTTGTTTTTAAAGACAGTAGCAGACTTAATCTGGAGAAAGACTACTTTAAAACTGTTTTAAGCATCATTTCATGCCAGTGCATACTATTCTAATTTTTCCTTGAAATCAATTGGGCAATTGTTTTCCAGGACCTTTAAGATGTTTATACCAATAGGAGTAAAGCAACCCATTTCATTGTGATTCTTGTATTTCTTTAATTTATAAAGCAGCAGCAGAAGCGACAGAGAGTGATTAACATTCAAGCACAAAGGCTCCTGGCCCACACAGAAGGAAGAGCACCAGTTTCAGAAGCTACCGCTGTGAACATGCTGCTGGGAGGCCAAGCCCTAGAGACCCTGGGCTGGGAGTCATCAGGTGGGGCCTGGCTGCAGAACACCAATAGGTAAGGAAAGATGAAACCTTGAAATGAAACGAAAGGTAAAACCTTCAGAATAAACAAAAGGCTGATCTAGCAGAATCCTATGAGAATTTGTAGTGCATAATTAAAACATTTAAAATTTTAGAACTTTTAAAACTTCCACAAAACTGGAGCCATTAGGAAGAAGAGAAGCAAGACAAGCAGTTTGAGCCTGGGGGTTTTAGCAGAAGTGTCCCCAGATCATGTTCTAAACCAGCGTGGAGCGGATGCATCCCAGAGCAGCAGTCCATTCACGGGCACTGGTTCTTGGATTCCCGGTTTCTCTGGCTGAGCGTCACATGACAAGGCAGTGCTATCTTGTGAGGCACAAGAACCCAAAGTTTTCCCGGAGAAGCTAGAATGCAAATTGTCCTGCTATCAGACAAGCCGCTAGTCTCTGTTTTGTTTCTGAAACACTGCTCTTCCAAATGCTTGGGTATTTTAATGAGTACATGTGAACACGCTTAATTGTTCATGTATATTCAAATCAAGGCTACAGAAACCCAAGTGCCTAGGCCAGGAAATCCAGAAGCTAAACTCTGAGCCTCAGAGCATCGTTTGCTGATACTGGGGGCTTGGCAGCACCCACACCTCAAACCAGCACGGTGACGCCAACCACTCTCCTGTTCTCAGCAAAGATAGGAGACTGCTGAACATGCACCGTAGGTGAATTTCAAGTGTTCATAACTCGTCTGGGTATCTGATTATTGGAGACTCCAAGAGGCCTGATTATAAAAAATATCACTAAACAAATCACTAGGCACGACCAATGTTTATCACCCTGAACAAGTACTATTTGAGACTGAAAGTTATTAAACAGTCCAGTTTTAGGCATCTCTTACTTATCTCCAATGTTGATGACTGAGTTAGAAACACTGAAAAACATCTCACTAGATGAATCAGCTGTGAGAGAAGCACGGCGAGGACGGAGAGAGCACGGGCTCCGCCAGGAGAGCAGCCGGGCGCGCTCTCGGCCTCAGCCAGGGCCCCGTCTTGACTGTGTCCTTAGTCAGCAGGCCATACTCTACCTCGGGGCTGGGCAGCTGGAGGTCAGGATAATGGCTGTCCCTGACTGGGGTGCCAGCTTTACTGTTTACCAACCAGGGTTTGTCATAACAGCGAGAGAACTGAAGTGGCGTCTGCGAAATGGAAATCCAAAGGGAAGGATGGGAAACATTGAAAATGGAACAGAAAGGGAGCAAATTGGGAACATAAAATAAATAAATAAATGAATAAATGAATAAATAAATAAATAAAAGATACCAAATTTTAAAAGAAACAGAAAACAAAATAAAATGCATATCAGTCCGACGGATGAGATGGACCAGGCAGAAAGGCACTAGCAGTCTTCACACATAACCTGTCTTAACAACAAACTTATCCATTAGCCCCAGCTGCATGGACAGTGCCAGGGTTTTCAAAATCAGTAACTGGCTGCACTCAACTTCACACTGAGATCATGTTGAAAAAAGTGCTTCTGACCTAATGCCCTTAGCACATATTTTAACAAATGTGCCTTTGTTGTCATCTTGTTGCAGGCCCTGTATTTTTGCACCGCTAGGCCTGGTCAGCCTGGTGTAGGGGAACTTGGCCCATACAACTTCATGTTCTCCTCCTCACGGGAGCCTTTCAGAGGCTACACTGAACAATGAACATCTGCACAGTTGGGGCTGGGAAGGCGCCATGGTGGTGGTGAGCACGTACCTTGGTACCACTGGCTGGGGTGGCCGGAGAAGACGGCATGGAGGTACAGCTGTGGTTGCTCTGACTAGCGCTGGAGCTGGAGCGGGTAGGAGAAGCTGCTCGGGAAGATGGTTTGGACCTTCGACCCCGAGACCGGAAAGGGGTCATTCCCTGGGATGCTCCCTCAGGTAGGATGAATTTCTCTCTAAGTTCAATGTTAGTTCTACCTCGTGCTAAAAAGGGAATAAACACACACAGACACAATGTCAGTTAATCTTAAAAAATATGTCTTTGATGGTCATATAGCTGCCTGACCCCATGATAAGTTCTATAAGTTATAGATTTAGTACCATGTTTAGATCCTTCTAAAATAGAGATAAATTCATGAGCTATCAGCTTGTCATGACCCTTACCCACAGCAGTCATTACCCAAGAAGCCCCCTGGTTTGCTACAATAAAAACACCTTTGCATACAAAGTGCCATTACATTCTGCTGTCACAGCGGGCCTGGCCACTGTCCCCTGGGCGAGGGAGAGCAGGCGCAGCAGTTCCAGCCTTGGTGGTGAAACCAAACCCTCTTTTCTCTCTCACAGGACATGTGTACTTTTTGCTCAGCTTTTGCAAGATACACGGCAACGAAATAGTGGAGAAAAACAGATCTCTCTTCTATTGAATTGTTAGTAACGATCCTAAAAAAAGGGGTCCAGGAACTCGGATGGTAGAAAGATGAGGACAGAATCATTAAGAAGTAAACATGTGAGGGAAGAGAGAGATCAAACCATGTACAAAACCTGCCAGTCAGGAACCGTTAAGTCAAAAACCAAAAGTGGTAAGAAGCTGAAGGACGTCCGTGAGGGGGAGAGGGTCAAGGTGGGAAGTCTGGAAACAGCACTGAAGGCACAGGTGCTGTCCATGGCTTTGAGCTGTGAGCCAGATTCAGTCAGAAGATACCAACACGAATGTTGAATGGGAAAGATACTACTAAGTCTAAAGAAACAATTCCCCTGGAGTATGTTCAATTACTTCTCACTGAAAGGTGTTATCCTGCAATAACCTCCACCTCCTCATCCACCTAAACTGCTCGCTACTACATAGATCTAACAAGTGGAAAAGCCAGGGGAAAGGGAACTATTATAAACAAAACATGTGTGGTTCCTTCCTATATTAGGGTTCTTACTGTGGCTAGAAACTACAAGTTTAGAAGATTGTAAGTGATTGTTTGTGCCCACTCAACTCATCTCCAAAATTTTAGACCAATGTACATGCTCCAAAATATAGTATGAGCATATTCAATTTACAATGCTCTCTGTATGAGGGAGGAGGGAGGAAACGAGAACACACATGTATGAGTGCAAAATCCTGCCAACATGCAGGCAGCACAGCTCTCTGCTGCTGTGATGTGCACGTGGGGCCTTGCTGACGGCTCTCTCCTTGAAACCCTCCCTCCCTTGGCTCCCAGGACACCGCTCGCCCGCTTCTCTTCCTTCCCCCTCCTGCCCACTTCTCCAGCGCTGACATCCCCTGGGCTCTGTCCACAGTCCTGTCCTCCCTCTTAGACTTTCATGGCGATGAGCGCATCCACCCGAGACCTCAGTGCCATTAGAGGTCGTGCCTGACGCCCAAATACATCCCCGCACAGAGCCTGGAGGTTAGACGTTACAACCAGTCGCTGGTTAGACACGACCAGAGCCAGAAACTTGGAGCCGCTGCAGTTTGTCTGGTGGCAGTTTGTCTGTTGACTCTACATCTAATGCTTCTAAATCATGAGCCTTCCCACGCCCTCCTACACCACGTGGTTCACGGAGCAGCTTCTCCACCCGGGAGGGCTGTGACAGGCTTCCAACTGGCCTGCTTGGTTCTCATCTTATTCCCCACCTCTCCCTCCCTCCTCACTCCCCAGATGTATTTCCCAATAGAAATTTCCTATCTGTAAACAGCTCAATATCTTCCACGGCATCATTCCTTACAGCAGAATCTCCCAAACCGAGGTTTCTGAGAAGTTTCCTACAAAAGGGAGTTTAGTAAATGCTGTATGTGACCCCCGACCACCCAGCCCGAACGCAATCATCATTCTGTAAGCTCTGGAAAGTTCTGCAGTGAAGAAATATGCATTTGACCATGATTTGAAGATTTTTTTTTTTTAAGATCACATCTTGGGGACTAGACTGTGAAGGCAGCCATTTCAAGTTCAGTTTTCAACCACCAAAAAGGCCATCATTTCCTAAGGGACTTTTCCTGGCCACCTACGCCGGCTGGAGCAGGCCTGCTAGTTAAAATTCAGTTCTAAGCTGTTGGTTTAATGAATAGAGTTTTAGTTTGACCAAAGCTTCCTGGATGGGTGATGGTAGCAAGAGGGTGAATGTACTTAATGCCACTGAACTTGTCAGTTCAAGCGGTTAAGATAATAAATTTTATGTGTGTATTTTACTGCAATTAAAACAGTTTTAAGCCAAATTATGCCATTTAAATCTTCATAAATAAAGTTCTTCTAGATTTTCACTAAAATTTGGGGGAACTACTTTGTCTAATGCTCAAAAATTGGTAAAGGTCTACTGATTAATTAGGCAGATACTTTTATTTTTTAAATCCTCACACGAGTATATTTTCTTCCATTGATTTTTTAAGAAAGAGTTGGGGGCAGGGAGAGAGAGAGAAACATCGATGTGAGAGAGGCACGATGACTGGTTGCCTCCTGTTCCCAACCTGACCAGGGGTGGGGATTGGACCTGCAACCCAGATAGATGCCCTTGACTGGGAATCGAACTGAGACCCTCTGGTGGGCAAGTCGATGCTCTAACCACTGAACATGCCAGCCAGGGCCAGACACGTTTTGTTTTTTTTTTAACTTTTTTTTTTTTTGGTTGGGTAGATGCTATTCTTTTTTTTTTTTTTTCAGACACTGTTTTTTAATTTCCATCTAAAACATCATGATAACTTTTGGCATGACTGAATTCAGAAAATGAAATCTCCCATTCTGGCAGTGCCAGGAACCTACCTTGTTGAGTATTTTCACTTTTTAAATTTGGCTAAAGCAATGTGCTATCTGAGATGTCTTTTGTCTTTTTATTATTTATTTATTTGTTAATCCTCATCGGAGAATATTTTTCCATTGATTTTTAGAGAGAGTGGAAGGGAGAGGGAAAGACAGAGAGAAACATCAATGTGAGAGAGACACACCAATTGGTTGCCTCCTGCACACACCCCTACCAGGGCCGGGGAACCTGCAACCAAGGTGCGTGACCTTGACTAGAATTGAACCCGGAATCCTTCAGTCTGAGGGCTGATGCTCTACCCACTGAGCCAAACCGGCTAGGGCTCTTTTATATTTTTAAACTGTGTGTAAAAGGAGGTAACACGTGATCACGCACACTGGTATTACAAACCTGTCATGAATTTTATACTGTCCTCAGTACAAGTCCCTATTGTCCAGAGAGCCAAGGATATGTGACACAAATGAATACAAAATCTACCGCAGAAGCTTCTAGAAGCCATAGCAATCTTTCTAGGATCCTAGACAGTTTCTTTTTTGCAGTGCTCATGCTTTTCCAAGTTACTTATTACCTTTACCCACCCCTTAAGTGTTCACCTCCTAGCACAATTTTTACACGAGTAGAAGTAGCTCATCCTGTCCATCACTGGTACAGTCGTGACACCTACGACTGCAGGGGAGTTCTTGACTCCGCAATCAATGCAACTGCGATGACTGCTGAGCTCTAGGACTCCTGGAGAGACAGAGGAAAGCCTTACCTTGTGTGCTCCAAGGGATGCTGAAAAAAGGCTACTCTGTTCCACAGAGAACAGCTATTAGGTGGCCCTCCCAAAGTTCCTTGGGTTCCGACTTTTAACTAGTAAGAGGACAAAGCAGGCAGGGCTCTTTTTGGCCAGCAGCACCATGTTACCATGGAGAGAGCAAGTAGAGCAGGCAGCAAACAGGCAACCAAAGATCCCAAAATGTTGCATGCAGTATCCCTTCTGTTTGTTTAGTCCAAACATACATGACACGAAAAATAAAACCTTAGTAATAGATTTAGAAAGGAACAATGCTGTTTTACTGTTAGGATTAAAATGAAACATATTGCTCCTCACTTAAAACAACGAAAGAGGACTTTTCTATCAAGGAAATTGGTTTGCAATTTAATTAAATTCTAAAACTGATTACACCCTTTCCAGTTTTGACCAGAATAGATGTTTTCAAAATTAACTATTTTCTAAAAAAAGAAACGCCTAATGAAAAGTATTACTCTCATTTATTGGAATAAATGCAGAATGAGTTAAAGTAAGAACTATGTGAGAATTGTACCCTTTAGCTCTAAATGCTTCAGAATATGACTATAGCTCACTTCCAAAAAAGTCATATAACTGTACTGTAAGCATTTCTGCTAGGTTTATAAATAAGCCTAAATAATTTAATTATTCCGGCTGAACCAGTAATACACATACAAGGGATGGTGGGCATGCTGGTCTCGGAGACCAAGAGCACATACTCTAGAGCAGGGGTCCTCAAACTACAGCCCGCGGGCCACATGCAAATACAAATATTGTATTTGTTCCCGTTTTGTTTTTTTACTTCAAAATAAGGTATGTGCAGTGTGCATAGGAATTTGTTCATAGTTTTTTTTTTAAACTATAGTCCGGCCCTCCAACGGTCTGAGGGACAGTGAACTGGCCCCGTTTAAAAAGTTTGAGGACCCCTGCTCTAGAGCCAGACTGTCTGGGGCTTGAATCCTGTCTGTTATTTATGAGCTGTCTGTCCTCAGGCAAGTTACTTAACTTTTCTATGCCCCAATTTCCTGTTCTGTAAAATGGAGAGAACAATAGTACCTACACTCACAGAGGTATAAGTGTTGTTATTTGTCAAGTGCTTATAATAGCGGGTTGCGTATAAAGCTATATGGGTATTTGTTAAATAAACAGAAACTCAGAACAAATTCTATGGGTTCTGTTTTAACAGGAGTATTTTATGCTCTGCTAACTTATAATAGTTAGAAAAGCTATGGTTTGGCTATTTCAAAACATTCTTAAAGGCAGCAGTTACCACAGAGCCAAGAAGTGCTACAGTTTAAGAAGCAAAGCCATTCTCAACAGGCTGGGGTGTGGGTAAGAGGGACAAAGCTTAAAAGCCAACCTATGGGAGACTGACTGGAAATCGAAGAGCTGGAATCAGAGCGCTTTATTTTACTCCCAGGATGGTGAACTAGAATAAAAAAATATAAACACAGACAGAGCAGGAAATGCAGACACTGGGTCAAGAAAGACAAACTGGCAGACAGTTGGGAGCCTCCTGTATACCCACATGCAGCTCGGCTGGCAGGAAAAGGGAGGGCGCAGCTGAAGAGGAATTAGCAGCTGGAACCTGATCGCTTTCCCTTTGCAGCCCTCACACACCTCTGGCTGCAGGTGCATCAATCAGTACCATGTTTACGTTTCCTTTGGCCTTTGGGCAGGCACACCAGCCTTTTCATGTTTAGCAGACAGATAACCGTGGTCTTGTATAGGTGACCATCCGTCTTAGAAGTGACTAGGCTCAATGCTAGGTGTTCTTTATCCTGCCTCCTGGTCAAGGGGGCTCCACAGTTCTCCCTGCATGGGAGGGGCCCAATACCCTCCCCCGTTTCAGGCAAAGGGATCTGGAGCACCAATAGGGAACCTAAAAGGGTTTATCAGGCTTCGTTCTAGCTGAGTGTTTACTTAACACCTCAAACCAAGTATTCATGGACACCAATACATTTCCAATTCTCATTACTGTCTCCCCAGCAGCACCAACCTCTCCTGCTCTCTCCCTGGTCTACTCTGTCGCCTCCAAGTTCTGATCTGTGCTAGTAAGGTGACATCTGGGCAGCTCAACAACTAACTAAACAACTTTAGAAGGGTAAAGTAAGTTCCCCAGCAGTTTGTGTAGGCACAGAAGCTCAATGGTGAGGGCATACCCAACGTGTAATTCATCTCAGGATGGTTTCTTACCTCGGCAGGGGTCATTTTTCACTAGAAATTCATCCAGGGCCATCCATCCTCCACCAACGCGAACCATCACTGTGCTGCGCAGGATGCGGACCAGCCGCAGCTGCTGGGAGTCCCCGAACTGCAGGGCCAAGGGGAAACCAATGAGTGCGCGTGCCTCGGCGCAGGCCAGGAGGCCCTTGCAAAGCAGACTGTATTCAGACACAATGACAATCTGACAGTTGGGGAGAATTTGACCTCTCATTATTTTATATTTTTCAAAAAAGAATTTAAAATATGGAAAAACAAATATAAAGCTGATGACCAGTATACTGGAATAAAATTAACTTATGATGGCCATACCCCTGACCAAAGGGGGAGGGAGAAGGATATACAAACATTAGCTCACTTGGATTCTTTTAAACATTCTGCCCAAATTAAAGCCCAACAAGGAAATTCTTTATTATGCTAGTCTGTTTTCAGAAAAGGATAGGTGGCTGGAAGGTGGACGTCAACTTCTGAATACAGTGTGCTCAAGTTAAATGGAGAATGGCAAGTATTTCAAGCCTCCAGGAAACCCTTGCAAAGCATCATCATTACAAGCTTAGACGGAAATTTGATTTTCCATATCAGATTTTCAGAAATAAACCCAAAGTACTCTCTAATTGTGATGTTACCAGCAGAAAAGTTTCTTCAGCTGAACAAATGATTAAACAGTATTTATACTAAAATTTAGTTCAAGAAATCCAATTTTTAATTTACTGTGTTATATAATTTACCATGTGGATTATATATTCAACTGTATTCAACAATCATTTTGGGATGTTAAGACAAGCAGGACTTTTTGATATATTTTTTCTTGCCTAACATTCCTGCTTCTCAGAGGGGTTAACATTTTGAAGTTTCCCATTGCGTAAATTATCCTCTTCCCAAAATAAACTAAGAGGCAACAAAAGAGAATCATGCTGAGATCCCAAAACAAAAATCAAATGGTTGGAGAAATAGCATTCCTAAAATTATTTAATTCAAGGAAAATGGGGGTGGGGGGAGGGGAAGAGAAGGGAATATTTAATCACTTAATTAGGATTTTCAAAGTTATAAAGGAGAACTATAACTTTGAAATCAGGCACAAAAACCGAAAATGCCCAAAAGAATGTTTGTGAAGGAAGGACACATGACCAGCCTCCCTCAAAATTAATATACTTATGACAATTCTCTGTATTATATTGCATTGACGCAAGCTCAGTTTATATAGGCGAGGTGACTAAAAAATGTATTATTCCACTCCCCAGCCCCTTACTTTGAAAACAAAATTGTTCTACATCATTCCATACAGCTGTGAAGTTTTTATGCAGTGACCCAGCAACAGCAGGGTGGAGTGTGAAGAGCACTGAAGTGGGGACCCAGAGATGTGAGGGAGGGAATAAACGTCCTGTCTCGGGAAGGAAGCTGCCCCTTTGGCCTCTGCAGGAGCCTCCCTCAGACACTGACCCAGTGAGTGAAAACGGGGAGGCCCTTTGGGAGGAATGGAGGATTCCACCAGACTCCAGAGCAGGGACGGCCTGAATCACAATTAGGGGTCCTCTCCAGGTAGGTGAGGAGAGGAAGGAAATGAGGGCCTATGTACCTTCCAGAGTAACTCGGGAAGGGATCCCAAGATGTTCTTTGTTCTTACATTAGTGTCCTATAATTTATTGGTCAGCCTTACTCTATTTACTTTATTCTTTCTCCTTTAATTTCCTATTAAAGCTCTCTCTGAAAGACTCTAACTTGTTTCTGCTAAGCTATGGGGAAAAGGAGGTTTGACCCAAGCCAGTAGCCAAAGTGTCTGGGGAAGTTGAAGGCTGGGTAACAAGTGGTGGAAGGGGTTATGGCAGCTCTAAAAATGGGGACGCGTGCAAACCTGGCAGAGCTGGTGTCGGTGAGGCAAAGGCCTCAGAACAGTCTTAGGGGCAACAGTAACTTCTGTTTCCTTCTCTTAAATGGAAAATCCCTTACAGTGACATGGGCTCTTGCAGTGGCTATGACATGATTGTTGGCATGTAACTCCTTAGGCCTCGGGTTTAAAATCAACTTCATAATTCTGTTCCCAACATTGGAATGAACGCATCTGACCCTATGTGGTCAGTGGAGCAGTAGAGCAGGACCTCAGTCTTCAGGGGCCATCAGCAACAGCATATCCTCTGGTACGACTTGGCGTCCTTATGGAATGATTCATTTAGAGCAAGTTTCGCTGTTCTTGTCTTTATTTGTTCTCTGTTCTCACTGGCCCAAAAGGTTACTGTAGTTAGTAATTACTGCAGTGCTTGGGATTTAACACTGATCGAGGGTTTCAAATGAACTTAGTGTTTTCTGATTTCGTATCATAAGACAGATTTTACCCATGCAACTTCCTTCCATTTGAAGATACAGGACCCCAGAGCCCTCAAAAAGATCTAAAAGGTTAGAGTTACCAAGTGGAGTAAGAAAGCATTCAATCGTTTATGCAGGTCTAATTTGATTCCATTAGATTTTGGCTGGCTGGCCATATTGACAAACTTTAGTCTCTGGCCAATTACGATGTCCACACTACACTTCTCAGGTACCTTATACTGATAAAATACAACATAAATGCAAGTAACTATAATTATTCATAAGGTATTTAAAGACACATTATTTAAATACCCCAAGACTTTTTGACTTAGTGTGCATTATAAAAGTTGTGTTTACTGTCAGAAGACTTTGGTATAAGTCAGAATTGTGTTGTGTGGTATTCTGACTTCCAATATACAAGACCAGGATTTTAGAAAAACTTACTGATGATACCACAGCTTCAATTTCCCTGAACTATACTACTTTTAACTCAGCCCAGCATAATACCATCATCCTCAGCCAATCCAATTTTAAATGGAAAATTTCATCTCCTTTTTTAAAAATAGAGACTTATCATCTTTTGCTAAGACAGCTCTACAACTAGCCCTGTAGCAGTGTCTCCACTTGGTAAGACAACCAGTCGTGACCCCAGCATGCTTCAGATTACGTCCTTTCCCCACAGCAAAGAACAGACAGCATTAGCTACACAGACCATTTCCACCAAGGAGAACGTCGCAAGGCAAACTGTACCTGGTTGCCGAGGAAGAACTACAGACAGTAAAAGTAAAGGACGAAGGAAATGGAAGAAAAAAAAAAAAGAGAACATTTTATCAAATTAACACTAAGGAATAAAAATCATAATCATGTTACCAGTCTTCAAGCACAGTGACATATGCTAACCATTGTTACAGACCTATGTTGCTCTTATTGATTCATTTCTCTCACAGGTAATTGAAAAACCCAAGAAACAAAACCCAACAAGCAAGCATAAGATTGCTTGGAGTTTTAGTAACTAAATGCCCTGCGTTGGTCCAAGGCAGAGTCACCCACCAATCCCTGGCTACGAGCAGCACCGTGTGCTGTAGGTGTACTTTGAAAACATTTTTGATGTATTAATGGAACCTAGATTTTTTCCTCACCGTAATCTGACATAGCCATCTTAAATTATCTCTGCCAATCACAGATTTTCTTTAGGACTTTAGAGAATTCCTGACAAGCTGCTGAATATATTTTAGGAGCCCTGTTTCAGACCCTGGCCCTAAAAGAAGCTAAAACACAGCATAGTTCACTGTCAGTTGTGGCTGCACTCAGCATGGCTTCCTAGCGAAGACTATTGAGCCTGGCACCACCTTAGGGCCTTGACACATTCCCTCCAGCTCTCTCTGAGCCCAGGAACCACTTAGGCTCACAAAGACCAGCTCTTGGTGAATGTCAGTCATTAGATAATTGTTTCTGAAGACTTTGGTCAACAGTAAAGAGAGGGCTCTGAAATGTCTCCTACACTGAACTCAAGTAAAGCTATTATCAGCTAGAGCACTGTTTTTCAGATGGAACTAAAAGGGCATTACGCTTAGCCCACCAGGAGGACACCTGACATTTGGAATCTATAGACGCATCTCAGGTCCCACTGACTCTCGACCTCCAGGCACTGCCAATGGGAAGGTGGGATCGTTGAGTCCGCCATGGGTCAGGTTGCTTTCGCCTGTAAGGGCCAAGTAGGAGAAACCAACACCACAAAGAACTGCTTTGCTCTTCCTTACCCGGTATTTATTCTCTCCAATCTGCTCCACCTGAAACCTTTTTGCACATTTGCACTGAGCCACTTGTCTTGTGACCTATTGGTTTTGAACAACAAAAAAAGAAAAATGTGAAGGGTAAAGTAAGACTCCCTCTTAAAAAAAAAAACCAGAAAGATTTTTTACATGTAAACAGAGAAGCTATTCAATATGTATTTTTAAGGCATTTCAGGGTTTTGACACAAACATTTATCTTCTATTCCAAATTGAAACACATTGTTCTTAGTACTTGGGATACTAAAGACACCAAGAGAGAAATGTGCTACTATGCTATCATCAAAATCAACTAATAAAGCAAATTATGAACTGATCTGAGTTTCAACCTAGCAGCTCAGCAGTCAGGCCTGGGGAGTTCCAGGCCACTCCTACGACCTGCCCTGCTGCCTCCCTTCCCAGGACCAACATATCCCAGGATGTCTATGTACTACTGATTAATTTGCTCTTGAATTTTCAATGTGACACAGTCCTTAACTAGGCAGAAAGCTTAGCGTCCACGCCATTTTAAACATTTGCATTTCACCCCTTAAATGCTGCGTTTGAAGACCACTCCCCTGGATGCTGAGGTCGGATGCTTAGAACTAAGAGTCTAGGACCAACCAACACAGGATCTGTGAACCAGGAAAGGTTTCCTGTAACTTTAGAGCACGGCACAAATGTGACCACTTGAGTGAGAAGCCCTCTGGTCTAAGCTAGAGTTCAACGTCACCCACAAGTGGATCCCTGAACAACTCCAAACAATCACCTCCCAACAGACGAGCCCCAGGGCTGATGTGGCAACCATACCCAACCCACCTCGGGACAGTAGAAAGCTATGGTCAAAAATGTACTCAAGACACAGTTATGTCCCATACCTCGTCTTCAATTTTATCTGCATCGGTTGTTGGTCGGTAAGCATCCTTATTGGGATGGAGAGCAGCTACGAATTCATAGTAATCAATGTAGCCATCCCCATCTCGGTCAAAAATGTCAGCGACAGCTGTCATCTCCAACTTGGTAGTGGGGAACTCTGGAGAAAATTAATCACATTTGGAACAGTAAGAGGCTTACATGATTGGCTGGAAGGTATATAACTACTATTGGAAAGAAAAAACATTTATGTCTTGATTTTTTTTATTTTTTAAATATATTTTACTGATTTTTTATAGAGAGGAAGGGAGAGAGACAGAGAGTTAGAAACATCGACGAGAGAGAAACAATCGATCAGCTGCCTCCTGCACACCCCGCACCGGGGATGTGCCCACAACCGAGGTACATGCCCTTGACCGGAATCGAACCTGGGACCCCTCAGTCCGCAGGCCGATGCTCTATCCACTAAGCCAAACTGGTTAGGGCTTGATTTTTTTTTTCTGAAAAGCAATACACACTCAACTTTAGAAACCTAGAAGATAGACCATTTATTAAGTTTTTGCTTATAGACTACCCTGCCCCCCCAAGCATTAAAAAAAAGTGCTATTTCAGATATGCTGAAGGGTATAAACAGAATATTATAACCACCATGGACCTACCACCCAACTTAAGAATTTATTCATCCACTCCACTATTATTATATAAATTATTTCAGAATAGTGACAACTTGGAATTAGTAGGATGAAGCTTCTTCTGTTTAGATAATTGCCTTAGACTACTGACAAGTTGCTTTGCAAAGGAGGTCAATGCTTTCAGTAGCAGAGTAATTTATTAAAAAGTAAATCAGCCCTGACCGGTTTGGCTCAGTGGATAGAGCGTTGGCCTGCAGACTGAAGGGTTCCGGGTTCGATTCCAGTCAAGGGCATGTGCCTTGTATGCGGGCACATCCCCAGTAGGGGGTGTGTAGGAGGCAGCTGATTGATGTTTCTCTCTCATTGATGTTTCTAACTCTCTATCCCTCTCCTTTCCTCTCTGTAAAAAATCAATAAAATATATTTAAAAAAAAAAAGTAAATCAGACTATATTGTCACTCAGCAGAAAACCTCTGGTGGCTGACCACTGTCCCACTGTTTCTAGAATGAAGTCTGACCACTTCGCCAGGACCTGCAAGGGCCAGTGTTAACTAGCTGCTGCCTACCTTCCAGCTTTAACTCCTACACTCCAGCCATGCTAACCTTTTCACGCCAAGAACGTGCCAAGTTCATTCCCACCTCCCCACTTTGTACCTGCTGCTTCCTCTGCGTCTCTCTCTTCCCGCAAACCTTGAGTTGGCTGGAGCCTTCTCATCATCTAAGTCTCAGCTCAAATATTACCCCCAGACAAACCCTCCCTGGCTACCCATGTAAAGTAGCACAGCTGTGGGATGTGCTTTGTGACCCTGGAAAATCACTTATCTACTTATGCCTCAATTACTTTTGCTAAAATAAACGAGACCACACACTTTGTAAGCTGTTATGTGTCAGAAACTGATGTATGAAAAATGTATTTTTTCAAACATTTTGCTTAGAACTACATTACTCACAAAACTCAGCTCCTTATCTATAACTCAAACAAGACCTGCTATTTTTTATTCCCAGCAAAATGAGGCTCTTCTTGCCATGAAAACGACAGACCAATCTTAGTAAGCAATTATAGTTCTTCCTTAACTTTAGAAGGACAGTTCAGCCCTATTATCTCCTTCACAAACTAGGGAATCCAGGTGTGACCATGCGTGGAATTATGATTGGACTCACTGGATGCTAGAATGCCATCGATAAACTCCTGACGGGTTATCTTCCCATCCTGGTCCTTGTCAATTCGCCGGAAGAAATCCATCACCCGTGACTTTTTGTGATTCATCCAACGCATATACTTTTTCCTCCAGACGTCAAAGTCAAAATTGGCAAATTCCTTCAACTAGACAGAAGTCAGGAGTGTTAACAAAACCTGTATGTTGGCATTCACACCTGCCCAGAGCGCACCAAAACTTTCAGACACACAGTAAGCCGTGCAGGCCTTCTGGAGAGCACCAACAATGGTACCTGAGATGCCTCTTCTGTGGAGGCACCATCTGGCTCCTTCAGGGAGAACCACGATAGTTACACGGGCTGTGGTGTACGGAGCAGCAGGAGAAAGTGCCTGAACACCACCCTGAGAAACAGGGCAAGGAGCATGCGAAAGGGCGGAGCCAGCCTTGCTTTCCCTTTGCCCCCTTTCGAAGGATCACCTTAGAGGTCAGGGAATGAATTCTATCCCAGAGGAGAAACTATGATCGAGAGGCCCACCTCAGCAGGCTCACATTTCCCACCATTTTCTGAGATGAGATCATCTGATTCTGGCTGGAAGCATTAGGAATCCAACCCTGCACGTAAGCATGTTTCTTGAATGGCACCAGAGCGGGCAAACTGCCCACCTGACTTCCATGCTAAACTTGGCTCTGACAGACAGCAGCAGGCCCGGGAGGTGGGCAAGGCAATGTTTAGCTACTTGGACGTTAGTGATACTGACGTAGAATGACTTTAAACAGTACAGCAGTTTTCCAAACCCTAGTCTTTCAAACTCCAAAGTTGGGAGGAATGAGGGGAAAAAGAAAAAGCCAAAAACCAAACATGCTTAAAGCTCAACTGACCTACTAAAAAACAACAACAAAAAGCACAGAATACTCACTTCCAGGCATAGCTGCTTTGATGTGCACAAATAAAAAAATGTAGAAGATACCAGAGGTTTGTTTTAGGAACTAGACAGTGTGGCATTATATTTTTTAGACTGGTGTTGGTACTTTAAAATTTGCTTTTCATAATCTAGTGAAGACTAATAGAATAGCAAGATTATAAAAATACTCTTATTTCATAATTGTGTAGCTTTTCTCTTTACTTAAAGGGCTCAATAATAATTATTTTCGTGGTAAGCTGCACACCTGGAGGTAATTTTGCACAGCCAGATGCTGAGGAGGGTCAGGTCACAGGCCCTCACGACTGGCCGGTTGCTTGCTTTCTGGCCTACTCTGTTGTGGGTGGTTTACTCACACGTGTGTCTTTTCTCCTAGGAGGCCTGAAGACTCACAGGGGCCTGTTTCTACTGCTGGGAAGTTGAGAGGCCTCAGAAGGACTGTGACTTCCCTCCGAGGGTGCTGTCTGGCAGGGCTTACCTCCTCCAGTCTGTCCAATGCGTCATTCAGCTTCCGCTGACGCTCCAGTGCTAACAGCCACACCTGCTGCCAGCGGGCAGAGAGCTGGTTGATCCGTGGGTTTTTCGCTTCAGATTGTGAAAAAATCAGCATGGGAGGAGGTGTTGGCTGACTCAAGGACTTCCCTAAAAGGAAAAATAACCACAAAATTAGAAAAGCTGAATCTGTCACTTCAGAAAGAGACACACTGTCACATGTATGGACTTAGGAGACCTTCATGGCATCCAATCACTAACAGGAAAGAAACATGGCGCCTGGCCATAGTTAGATACAGAAACATTAATTTCAAAACTACTGACTCTCCTCCAAGCCAATAGGTCTTGTCTCATATTTTCAATCAATTCTGTCCTCCCTTAGTGAACTAAGGAAATGTCAAATCAACTAAAGCTGCAATGGTGCCAGCGAAACTCATTTAGTTTACGATTAAGTCAATGCGAACCAAATATAAACAGCTAGCACTGATAACCACAACAATGGAAAATGACTGCAAATTAATTTGCTTGACTTATTTAGAAATTTCATAACAATCCAAGAAAATGTAGTAGAGTTACTGTATGTCAGTGTTAAGAAATGTGACTTTCAAAAAAAATTTTGGTTCAAATCCAATGGTTTTTGAAAATAAAAAGGACATTGTTTTTGACAGGTATTTGGAAAGTGCTCATTGTCCACAGCAGGAGTGATGCCTCCTAACACAGCGGCGGGGACATACTGCTGCCACTGCGGGGTTTCTCCATGAAAGGCCCGTGCGCAGGCTCTACGTTCTTCCTTTTGTATGTCTTGGTGACCCGGTCCATGTCAGGCTGTTTGCGAGTCATCTCTTCCATAAATGTCTGTTAAATACAAACAACAGAAAAAAAGAGTTGAGAGTTTTCTTGGACTAAGATGGCATGAGACAACTTCTTTTTTTTTTTTTTTTAATATATTTTATTGATTTTTTACAGAGAGGAAGGGAGAGGGATAGAGAGTTAGAAACATCGATCAGCTGCCTCCTGCACACTCCCTACTGGGTATGTGCCCGCAACCAAGGTAGATGCCCTTGACCGGAATCGAACCTGGGACCCTTCAGTCCGCAGGCCGACGCTCTATCCACTAAGCCAAACCGGTTAGGGCGAGACAACTTCTTACTAACAAAGGCCAAACCCATGACAGATGTATTGATAGATGCCTTGTACACTGACTCACTCATTACAAGAAACACAATTGAGCAGGCACTTCAGGTGCTGAAGGCCTGAAAAAATGAAACACAGCTTCTTACTTCAAGGAGCTCACAGGTGAGTGAGGAAAACCAGGAAGTCAGAGCAATGAGTGCCACTCAGGGTGCCGAAGAAGACTAGGATGGGTACCTGGCAGCGGATGATGAATTCTTTCTGCTTTGTAACACGTATATCTAAGACCTGAGGACAGCCTCTAGGAGCTGACAGCAACTCCTGGCTGACAGTCAGCAAGAAATGGAAAGGGGTGAAATAGGTGAAGGGATTAAGCAACAGCGGCAACAACAACAACAACAACAACAAAACTTATAGACATAGACAACAGTATGATGATTACCAGAGGAAAAGGGAAGAGGGTGGAGGTAGAAGAGGGTATAGGGGGTATAAATGGTGATGGAAAACTTGACTTTGGGTAATGAACACACAATACAATATTCAGATGATGTATTATAGAATTGTATACTTAAACTCTATATAATTTTATTAACCAATGTCACCCAAATCCTATATAATAAAAGCATAGTATGCAAATTTGTCCCCTCAACTGGGAATTCTTCCAGGAGTTCAACCAGGGGGTGGGGCTAGCTGGGGGAAGGGAGGAAGGCCCTGGCCAGCATCTGCTAGGGACCCTGCCAGTGCACAAATTTCATGCACTGGGCCTCTAGTAAATTCAAAAAAAATTTAAAGAAAGAAAATGGAGACCTCAGTCCTACAACCATAGGAAATTAATTCTACCAACAACTTGAATGAGCCTGAATGAGAATTGCTTCACTGGCTGACACTTTAATTTCAGCCCAATAAGACCCTAAGAAGAGGACCCAGCAAATTCATGCCAACTTCTGTCCCACAGAAACTGTGAGATAAGTGTGTGCTGCTTTAAGCTAAGTCTCTAGGAATACGTTAAGCAGCAGTTTAAATAGGATACACATAGGGCAAAGGAAATACCAGTGACCCCAGGATGCGGTTAAGATACCTGATGCTCAGCAATAAGGGCTTTAACTCGGTCAATGTTCTGAGGGATTGGCTCCTGATCCCGCTGAATGAGGGTGGTCTCAGCCCATTGGATCCACACCAGAAGTTCTTCCAAGAGCTCAGCATTAGCCACCAGTTCTGACAGGGCCGTTTCAAGACGCTGCTGGTGCTGCTTAGCCCACGTCAGGACCTGGGGGAGAGAAATCATTGCCTCCTTTAGTCAAGCAAATCCCTTTGTTTTTAAAGTCCTTTTTCATCTGATCCTAACAATGACTATTTAGGGCCAAGACCACCCAAGCAGTTAAGAGACTTAGCTCTTACTCTGGTAATAGAGCTGGGTTAACTAGGATGAGAAATCAGCTCTTCTAAAAGTAAACCTAATACATCCGATTAAACACAGGACTTCTGAGGACGGAGGAGGAATACGCACCTGTCTTTAGGAAGCCACCAGCTAACAAATCACTGCACCAACACTAGTCTTCCAGATTTCAGCACAGTACCAAGAAAGCATTCACTACTAAAACACTAACTTAATCTTGTTGAGATTTTCCCAGTGACTGAAAAATCTCTAATGGGGGGAGCTCTGTTGTATGTTGTTGCTGTAAACCCATTTTATCAGGCGTAGTCTTCCTCTAAAGCCAGGGACCCACCTCCTCAAAGCGAGCCCGGATGATGGTGATCCAGTGTTTGATGGTAGTGATGCAATCAGGATGGCAGACAGCCAGAATGACTTCTCCCATCGCCACTGCTGTGTTCACATCCACTCGCTTTTCTTCCACTTTCTTCATGAATTCCTAAACAAAAAAGATTAGAAAATAAAAATTAACTAACTAATCTACTCTAGCCCTGCCCGGGTAGCTCAGTTGATTAGAGCATCATCCCAATACACCAAGGTTGTGGGTTCGATCCTCGGTCAGGGCACATACAAGAATCAACTAATGAATGCATAAATAAGTGGAACAACAAATTGACGTTTCTCTCCCTTCTCTCCCCCTTCCTGTCTCTCTCTCTAAAAAAAAAAAATTCAACAAATCAATAAATAAGACACCATCATTTAAAAAAACAACACAAAACCTACTCTGATAGCAGTGTTTACACTGTAAGGGGGGGAAAATAAAAAAATTCAGTGTATTTTCCCCTCCATGTGTTCACGGACACAGACCTTGAAACGCCTCTATTGGGTATCTCTGGCATTTTCTTCCCAGCACTGAGAGATGCTGCAGATGACAAGGACGAGGGACACAGAGGCATGTCCCTTTTCCCAAACTGGGCATGCCTATTTTCCTATTCTGAATTATCTCATTTGAAAAAAATCCTGTTTTTATTCATTTCAAAGTGTGTAACCAGTATTGTCTTGGACAAATAACAGCAATAAAACACTACTTAAAAAAATAACTAAAACAGAATATAATGACAAAACCAAGATTAAAATCTCCCAGTCAGTGGGTAACTCAAAAATTAAAATAGCAAACATTTCCCACCTCATTAGGACAGTCACACTGAGGGCCCAGATACTGCATTTCCTGCAGCTCAGTTAGGAGGTTCTGTGGGAGCTGGTCAGGGCCTGAAGCTAGTAACAATGAGGAAAGGGAAACAAAACTGTGTGCAGGTGAGGAATACAGAGGTGGAACAGCCCATGTTCTTCTTTATATAATGCCATGCTGTCTGACTTGCTTACAACCTACATGTATTATGTTTGTAAAAACAAATGAGTGAACAATCTTTAAGGTGTCACAAAAACTGCCAGTCATTTCCCTGTCATTCCTGCTAAACAGCAAGATGGCCTCACTCTGGCTCTGCTCCTTTGCACAAGAGTCTGCAGTTTACAACAAAAGCTGCCTCCCTCTGGTGGGGTGGGGGCAGTCCTCACCGTGGTGGGTGGCATGGGTCACTGTGCCCTGTGGCTGGATTACCTTATGGGTGTCAATGAGAGACTGCAGGGCCTCTGTGTCATCGGGAAGTGCTCCCCGAAAGCGAAGTGTTTGCTCTGCTTCAGAAAGCCACTCCAACAGCATGTGGACTGTGTCCCGAAACTCTTCCGCCTGAAATAATCAAGCACAAGAGATGGAACCTCTCTGCAGCCAAGGTCCTGGCCATTGGGGTATGCCAAGGAAAGGGTCTAGGACTAAACTCCTCAGGGCATCACAGGAATTTGATGGCCCTATCAAAGTCCCACAAAGGTTATCTTTCATTCGTAGATCTTTGACAACAAACTGAATTCATTATTTCTCTAATACAAATCAATACTAAAATCTTGTAGAACATTCCAAATACTAATGTTTGGCATTGTGTTCATTCTGAGATGGGCTGGAACCGATCCTGATAAAGAAACTAGAATAAATCTGTTCAAACCGAAATCCCTGGGGTTTTCCCAACAAACGTGTCTGACCTGTTTCAAGGCCTGCTCCAGTCGGCTTTGTTTGGAGACGGAGAGTTTACACACAGTGTCCCAGCGAGTGCTCAGTTCCTGTAGCTGCCCTTTTACCCACGTGGTGTCATCGCGGCTATTTTCAATCAGCTCTCGGCCGGACCGCTTCAGTACCTGAACGGTTCCCGTTCGCTTTCCCAGTTCCTTCTGGAAAACCTTCAGGAGAATTCGTAAGAGAAATGTTTTGAATCCAAGAAGCAAAACCACACAGGAAGTTATCATTTAGTTCAATTTCCTTGGTAAGTTGCAGTCATGTGTCTTTTATGCACAGAGGGAGGCAGGATAAGGCATAAGAAAAATTAACCAGAAAAGGTGTCTCTAAAATATGAGCAGTGTGACTTGGGGTAGGCTGCTTAGCTGGAGTCTCAGTTTCTTAATCCATAAAATGGGAATAATGGTAAAACATTTCCAGAATTATAGGAGTCATATAAGGACACATATGTCATGAGTATGACATATTCAGGGTAAATGAAATGCTCAACATGACAAGTGTAGGTCATACTAAATATTGCTGCCCATGGTGCTGGGCTTGTAAGGTTCAGAAGTAGTAAAAGAGCAGCCAGTTTCATTTTACCTTTCAGTGTAATATTTGTCTTGAGGGGCTCCTGACTTTAAATTTATTTTGTGAGTCATCTGAGAGATTCAAATAGGAAGGGAGCGGGGAAACCTCAAAGTGAAGTTTACACATTGCCAAATCTAAATCTAACCAATTTTGGTAAATTCTTTGTGACTGATGTAGAATCCCAGCAGCAGTTTGTTTAAACTTGCAGAGCAAGGAGCTGCCTCCCTCACAAGCAGAGATCCAGCTCTTTCAGACTTCCTTTCTCCCTTAGCGTGAGCAGAAGGCACAGATCTCACCCCTCACCTTATGGGCATCCATGAGGTTCATGACGAGGTCGAGGTCCCCGTGCACGGGCTGGTCCTCGGCCAGCTGTGGCTCCACCTTGTATAACCAGTCGACCAAGGCCTGCAAAGCATCCATGAACTGGCCCGAAAACAGCAGGGCCTCTTCCAACTTGTGCTGCCTGAGAAAAGCACATAAACCTTGATGTTTTTAGGCATTATTTATGAATGGTTCACAATTCTGACTGCTGAAAGGAAATACTGCTTGAACTCTACATAGAGAAGGACCTCCAAGTTGAAATGGTTAGAAACACAGTAAAAAGTGACTGAGAGCGATGCCTAGACATTTTAAATCAAACCACTCTCTAGAGCAGTGATGGCGAACCTTTTGAGCATTTTGAAAAACCCTAAGTTAACTCTGGTGCCGTGTCACATATAGAAATTTTTTGATATTTGCAACCATAGTAAAACAAAGATTTATATTTTTGATATTTATTTTATATATTTAAATGCCATTTAACAAAGACAAATCAACCAAAAAAATGAGTTCGCGTGTCACCTCTGACACGCATGTCATGGGTTCGCCATCACTGCTCTAGGATGAATTAATCATAGTGTAGGTAGGAGACAGGCACAGATGCCCTTCGGCATCTTAGAGTCCAGCAGTTATACACATGGACACACCCTAATGACCAAGGTCTGCCTGTGTTCACTACTTTACACCCCTCCAGTGCAGGATGACGGTTTTGGTAAGGGCCTGGGGTCAGAGTTCAACTCCTAGCTCTTTACCAGTTGTGAGTCCCTGGGCTGTCTCTTCACCTCTCTGAACCTCAGTCGCCTCACCAAAAATTTGCGAGTATAAATTAGATAGCGATATTGTAATACTGAATATGGCATAGTGGGTACAAATGGATAAAGTACGACTTTTAGAACCAAACCAAATAATTTCAAATCCCAGCTCTGCCGCTTAGTAGCTGAGTGACATTGGGGAGTTAAGAAACCTCTTAACGATAGTTTCCTCATCTGTAACCCGGGAATAACGGTACCCACACCTCAGTGGTTGTTGAGGATTACATGACTAGCAGGCACTGTTATGCACATACTCAGTAGAAGTTGCTCAGTACAGATCAGATACCATGCTGGTTAAGTGAGGTAACACACGCAGAGGTTTTGCATAGTGTCCAGGACGTGATGAGAGCCCTCAGCGAGTCAGCTAGTGGTATTACAAGTTGGTGATTTACAAATACTGAGTTACTGACCTATCACTGTGGGCTTCTCTCTTTCTAATACAATAATGTTCAAGTGTAAAATGAAAGAATTTCAATACATTTTATTCAAAATTTTCATACCTCATTGAACTAACGAGACACTGAGATGCTATAAAACCTGCTACTGAAGCATATGCTTTATTGCCACTTTATGGAGTCCAGTACAGTCTCTCCGGGAGCTTTGGGATAACATACAACCACGGAGGGGACACTCATGCTCACCTCTCCACAGACTTGCCACACACAGTATCCCATTTGTCTCTGACTTCTCCCAGTAAGTTGTCAAGTGTCTGAGTATCATCAGAAAGCAGAGTCTTTTCTTTCAGGGCTCTGCCAGTTCTGATTGTGGTGTCATACACAGGCTGCTTGCCACCAAGAGTTTTCTGAAACTCCTGTTTTCAAAATGAAAAGAAAAAAAAAAACATGGTGTGAGATGACATCTTGATTTGGAACAAGGAAAAATTTTTGTGTTTCCAGGTTGGTAATTAGATACAATGTGACTGTGACTACTTCTTGAACTAGTAAGCGCTTACCCTTAAGAATTTATAAGTCTTTGCTTATGTTACAGTAGTGCATATTTCTAAAAGCCTAGAATTCCTATAAGCCTACAGTTTTAACTTTAAGGTTTACTCCCACAATCACTTTGTTTGAACTGTTATTTAAATGAGCAATTGTCGCAGTTAGACACTGTCTAGACATGAAATGGAATGCAGGCTTCATCTTGACGTTTTTACCCAGATGAAATTTCCAGTGAACACCGAGCTCAGGCCCTAAGAGCCACCGGCGGCTTTACCTTATGCTTAGAGAGCTGCAGTTTAATTTTGTCTGGGTCATTGGATATCTCCAGCTCCGAGTCCAGGTGACTCTCTGCATCTTCCAGCCAGTCGACCAGTTTCTTCCAAGCTTCGTGGAACTACGATTTTATGAGAAGTAAGTTATAACAGTAAAGACCTACACAACACTTTTATGGGAATTAATCCAGGGACTCGACTTGTAGCCAGGGGTTATTCAGTAATTAGAACCTTCTTTTGTAACTTACTTGTTTTGCCCGCTTCCTGGCATCATCGAGTGATCGCCCTCTCTCAATAGATCGCTGGACAATCTTCTCCCATCGAGACTGGACGCTCACCAACAGATTCCTGATCAGAACAACGTCCTGCTTCTGGCTAAGGAACTTTAACTGGTTCCCGGTTTGATCCAGTTCTATGATCTGGTCTCGATGAGCATTTACTTCATTAGCAAAAACCTGGTGGGAAAACACTGCTGTGTTTAAGCGGAAGACAAGACAACCAGTCCTTTCAAAGGAAGGCAACATCCTGGTGTCAGTTACCTTATGCTCCTCTATCTGCGACAGGACAGTGTTCAGAATCAGGCTGGGAGGAGAAGCGATGTTTAAATTCTGCTCTGCTAGCGTGAGCCAGTTGATAAATTCTTGCAGGGAATTCTGGAATTCTGTTGCCAGGTTGAGGGCCTCTTCCAGCTTTGACTGAATTTCAATTAAAACACACACAAAAAGTGCCAAATTCAGGAATTATAGCTTCAAGGACAAGGGCGTGAACTGTACACCAAATGAAATGACCTCTAAAAAGGAAGCCTCACTTAACCCACTCCCAAACATGCCTTGTTTGCAAAGAAGGGGACATTTTAATGTTAGTGTCTGAAACAACTGCTTATGAAAAAGGACACAATCTGCAGCGGAGCTCTCCTCTGCCACCCCCCCTTCCAGGGACATTAAGGAACAGGAGTAAAACTAGTCACAATGCAAGCGAACAGCTCCCTGGTGACAGCTGCAGGTCTGCAACCCGCTTTGACCAGAGTCTCATTTTCCTTTCATGTACTTTTTGTGGCATGAAAACAACCAATGAAAAGCACTTTACTGTGCCGAAACCGGTTTGGCTCAGTGGATAGAGCGTCGGCCTGCGGACTGAAAGGTCCCAGGTTCGATTCCGGTCAAGGGCATGTACCTGGGTTGCGGGCACATCCCCAGTGGGAGATGTGCAGGAGGCAGCTGATTGATGTTTCTCTCTCATAGATGTTTCTAACTCTCTATCTCTCTCCCTTCCTCTCTGTAGAAAATCAATAAAATATATTTAAAAAAAAAAAAAAAAGCACTTTACTGTAGTAAATACTCACCGCAGTGCCTGCTTAAATGTTTTCAGAAAATACAGCACCTAAAAATGCCTGAGTCTGAAACTTATTCTTATGCTATAAGCAGAAAAGATAATAAAAGCCCTAATATTCTAAGCAAAAACCTGACAACCCTAGACGTAAATTTTTAGATACTTTTATCTAAATCAGGTGACAAAAACAATGGTTAGGTCAAGACACGTGCAACTGTCCATGAGCACATCCCAATTGCACAGCGTCTCCAAGCTCCATCCACAGAGACCTCTAGCCCCAATACCAGGGTGAGGGCCTCTGCCCCTGGCCCACACCAGGCAGGCAAAACAGACTAATGACAGGTTGTTAAAAATGAAGATATCCAAAATATTCACAGAAGAAAGCCCAAGATGTACATTACAAATGTTAATTCCTGTTAATTGGGTTATATGTAACTTTTATTTTCTTCTTTGTGTTTTCAGGTTACTTTTGTAACCTAAAAAACCACTATAGCCCTAGCTGGTTTGGCTCAGTGGATAGAGCGTCAGCCTGTGAATTGAAGGGTCCCAGGTTTGATTCCGGTCAAGGGCACAAGCCTGGGTTGTGGGCTCCATCCCAGTAGGGAGCATGCAGAAGGCAGCCAATCAATGATCCTCTCTCATCATTGATGTTTCTATCTCTCTTTCCCTCTCTCTTCTTCTCTGAAATCAATAAAAATATGTTTAAAAAAAACCAAAAAACCACTATAATGAATGCTACAAAAACATATAGGCCTAATCCAGTGGTCGGCAAACTGCGGCTTGCGAGCCACATGTGGCTCTTTGGCCCCTTGAGTGTGGCTCTTCCACAAAATACCACATGTGGGCGCGCACGTACAGTGCGATTGAAACTTTGTGGCCCATGTGCAGAAGTCGGCATTTTGTGGAAGAGCCACACACAAGGGGCCAAAGAGCAGCATGCGGCTCGCAAGCCACAGTTTGCCAACCACTGGAGAAAAATAAAACCTACATCATATCTATCACAGAAATGCTTAGAATTTAAAATATTACCAAGTTCCTAGATGGCAGGAAATCTTCCCCTTGTTTTTTTAAAAATATATTTTATTTATTTCAGAGAGGAATGGAGAGGGATAGAGAGATAGAAACATCAATGATGAAAAGAGAATCATTGATCGGCTGCCTCCCGCACGGCCCCCACTGGGGATCGAACCCGCAACCCAGGCATGTGCTCTTGACCAGAATCGAACCTGGGACCTTTCAGTCCACAGGCCGATGCTCTATCCATTGAGCCACACCGGCTAGGGCTCTTCTACTTGTTTTATGCACTTGCCAAATCAGCAACTACTATCCGTGACACCTAGCCTGTGCTTTACCAATTCCACTGATAATGGGTTAAGTATTTATTTCTTGAGGCAGCCTGTTTCATTGTTGGGAAAACCCTCTAGAACTTCTTGATTTTGAGCCAGAATCTGCCAGTTACTTTAATTGGTATTAGTTCTGCATTCTGCAGGAATTATAGGCAACAGACTGTCCAAGAATTAGAATGTAGCTATACACTCAGGTCCTTGGGCCATTCTTTATGTAACAAAATTACCAGACCCCACATTAAAAGAATTCTAGAAAAATCAATGCTTTTCAAATGTTCAGTTATGTAAAAATATTTGTGTTTTTCCCATTAAATTGGATAGGATTCATGCCTTTATAGTTTCTACTATATACCTAGCACAGTGCCTGGCACATACATGCTTAATAACTATTTGTTGAATGCATGTGGCCAAGAGATTTGCACACACATTTTATTTGATCTGCCCAGCACAGAAATACTCTGCAGAGATACTCTGAGACTCTGTACTCATAAAAACCAGTGTTTTGAGGCTTTGATCCCTAATCACTTTTCTTTTGAAGAGAATTTGATTTTTGGGGAAGAGTGAGAAGGGGTCATATAATTTACTTCTCTCTTGATTTTTAGTATAATTCTTTGCATGCCGAACTTACACTAGAATCCAAATTCCTTGCGTGCCATTATTTGTCATACTCCCTGCATGCTCTGCTCTCACCCTCCCAATCCCAAGTCACCAACTCCAACATATCTTTGTTTTTAAGTAGGAACACAACAAATCTGATTAACAATGGATATAGGGTCCACCACTGAACAGTAACAGGCAGTACTGTCTTAACTGGTAGATGCAGAAAAAGAATGAAGAATAAAATCAAATATTGGCAGAAACTAGTACCATCAATGCAACTTGACATGGAGGGAAAACAGAAATCTGATTACAGAAAAGAGGGATGATTTGCATGAAGGCAATTCTGAGGACATCATTCCCACAACTTCTGGTTCAGTACACTGGTCTTTAAAAAATCTTCACAGAAATGAGATGGTAATTACATGCCGTCACAAGCACCTACTCAAATACCATAACCACACTGTCTTTTGTGGTGATACCTTTCTTTCTTCCATCTTACTGCTGACCACATGCCACTTCTGTTCCAGGAGAGCTACGCTCTGTTCCGTCTTTGAGCCAGACCCAGAATCATCACGGCTCAGGAGCATGAGCCTGCCCTTGTCAAGTAGTTGATTATAAGTCTCTTCCTTGGCTTTGAGCTGGGAATAGAGTTCCTACAAGAAAGGGCAGGAAAGATATAAATTTCCTGAAAGATACCCACACACACATTTACAAGCACAGTTTGGAAAGGTCCAGAAAGGTCTCACCTTGATTAAAACCCTTTCTTTTGGATTCAGTTCAACTGTTGAACAACTAGGGAATGAAATTCACCATTCTTGCTTAGTATTAAAATAATTTTGTCACCAAATAAATGGAATTATTTTAAGGACCAGAAATCCTTAAATATAACCCCCAATCCTTAACTTCCTTTTCCTGAATAATTTACCTAGACATTATGCCTTTTGTTCTCAGCTACTTTCCTGAAAAACTGTAAGTATCTATTGGGTTTCCCTAAATCCCACTGAAGTAGTCTTTTTCCTTAAATAGAACCACATCTGTGCTATGTATCTGTCTTCTTGATGCTCTCACCTTCAAGTCAATATTCTTGTGCCCACCAAGTTGACCAACTCAGAATTAACCAGTTGACCAATGTATCTCCAGCCAATTTCTCCCATCACCACTGCTGCCTGTGGTAGGGTATTAAAAGCCCGTATGTAGGCAGGAGTCCTCAAGGTTGTACTATATTGTCAGTAAAAAGGCATTACTTTGTAGATTCCCAGCTACACATCAGGGGCTACTGACTATGGGATGCTTATGCTCAATATTTCAGGAAATCTCTATTACCATGTGTGTATCAAGCTGTTCTCTAGCAGTTTCAGGAAGTCCTCCTGTGGGCTTTGATGCAGAAAGTTGGGTCTCCATTCTAGTCAGTTCCAAGAGGAAATCTTCAATTTCACTGTGGAAACCCTGGGCCTTTTGTGAAAAGACATTAGGAACGTCAGTAGTCAATCCCAGCTTCAAAAGTAAACATTCTAAATCGCAATATGAGGATTTATATCATTATTTATTGATCTTAGAGAGAGAAAGGAAGATCCACCCATTCATGTATGCATTGGTTGATTTTTGTATATGCCCCGACTGGGGATTGAACCCGAAACGTTGGGGTATTGGGACGACACTCTAACCAACTGAGCTACCTGGCCAGGGCACGAGGAATCTATTTTGAGGGAGGAATTTTGGGCTGTTCTCAGGCAGAGCTGTTCTGCTACTGGATTGGCATGGGGCCAATATATTTATTTTTAGAATCTAGTAGAATTCCCCAGACCTCCCTGTAGGCAAAAGTAGGTTTATAGTTGTGAGCACACAAAGACAGTTTATTCTTGTATTATTATTTAATAATCCTATTTCCATTTTAACAACTACAAAACTACTTTCGCCCAACCCTGTATTATAAATGTCTGATATAACCAATGAATTGACTAAGGCAGTGGTCGCCAATTGGTGGTCCACGGACCACTGGTTGGTCTGTGAGGTCCAAAGGTTGGTGATCTCTGGACTAAGGTACGGCTGAGTATGAATATGGAGGGACCTGACTGGATCTAAGACATAACTGAATCTGTGAACAGGTCTGTTAAAGCAAAATCTACTAACTTTGAATTGTAAATAAAGAGATTAGCTACAAACTAATCCAAAAAACCCCATTAAGTCAAAAGATGTTCTTTCTAGACAAGTTCCAGCAGAGAAATGACCTTCCTCTCAAGACACCGGGGACTCTACCCCAAACTGCTTTCCTTTCTGTGACTTAGACTTTCTTCCGAATGTTACGTGCATAGCTCTGCACAGCTCCACCTGCCTAACTTGGACGAGGCACGGACCTGCTGCAGTGTCGATTGAAGCTGCTGCTCCCTCTCCTCCGTTTTTTGTAACACTGACTCCCAGCATTGGTTCATAGTTTCCAAACGGCTCCTTAAGCTGCTGGCATCATCTCCAGCACTAGATTCAAGAAGTTCATTGCCAGCTTTGTTGACTGTTTCCACTGTGGCTTGATGGGCCAAAACATCATTTTTTAGAACCTGAAAAATGTTGAACAATAATTTATCTCTACAGATAACATCAAACCCAGTTCTCTAAGGTACACATCGAAAGGCTTCTGGTGGCAATATTTAGTCTGAAACCAAAAGACTAAGAGATGAAAAATAAAGCACTTACATGGTGCTTCGCGAGCTCAACTTCAATGACTTTTGGATCTCCACTTATTGGCCTTTGAGCATCTAACAACTCTTCAGTGTGAATCAGCCAACTCATTAGTTCTTCTAAGGCATGTTGGAATTGGCCAAGGGCCAAGAGAGCACCTTCTAGCTTATGCTACCCAGAAAACGATATAAGGAAACAATTGTTAGGAAATAAGAAAGCAGTAGATAGTAGTCCATTTATGTACTCCGTCATTTGCCTTACCTGTCTGTGGGCAATCTTTTCACCCAGGTTCTCCCAGAGGTGTTTGAGTTCTGTCAATGGTTCTCGTATAATGTCTCTGTCCGTTTCATCAGTAGCTTTCTTTAACATCAGTTCACCCTGGTGATTGAGCTTCTCCATCTCAATTTGCTGTTGGTAAACTTCCACCTTGAACTCCTATCAAAGACATATTTAATGTTAACATCAAATCAAGTCTTTCAAAACGAACATGCAATCCTTCTTCAAAAGCCATTCCCAGATACAAACCTTCATTTCATTTAACTGATCTTTAACGGTGTTGAGGTCAGTGCCGACAGGGGGCATGGTGCAGAGTTTAATCACGGTGTTATCTAGCCAGTCAAACATAGCCTAAAATAAAAACACAAATAAGCAGTCAAAAACACAAGGAATCGGGAAAGAATTAGCATTATCTCTGCTAAATAAGCAGAGAGAAATCAAAGTGCCAAGTACTGTTTGTGTTTTTAGATGGCGAGGGAGGCGCAGAGGGAAGGAATAATGATCTTTATTCAAATAATATGGGGACTTACGAATGAAGCAAGCATTGGGATAGCGTCCAAAATAAACCATGATCTGGCAAAACTAAGTATGAACAAAAGTTACTATTTCTCATGGCCGGCTAGCAAGCTCAGGATGTGCTAAAGCTACTGTGCCAAGCTGTGCTTCAAGATAAGCTGGGTGTGGAACCTCTAGCCAGCGGCTCTCCCCGTAAGGCCAGCTTCCCTGGATAGCCACCACAAGAGTCAGTATAGTGAACACATGATGAGAAGAGGAGCAGAAATCTGGGTGTCAGTACTTTTCACATAAGAAGTGGGAAACTCTGTGCCCTAACCGGTTTGGCTCAGTGGATGGAGCATCGGCCTGCGGACTCAAGGGTCCCAGGTTTGATTCCAGTCAAGGGCATGTACCTTGGTTGCGGGCACATACCCAGTAGGGGGCGTGCAAGAGGCAGCTGATCGATGTTTCTCAGAGATGTTTCTAACTCTCTATCCCTCTCCCCTCCTCTCTGTGAAAAGTCAATAAAATATATTAAAAAAAAAAAAAGAAGTGGGAAACTCTGGCTAGAAATACAGGAAGAGCTTGTTGCCTTAGTTAGATAATGCTGCAGTCCTGCAAAGGTGAGCCACTCTTATGCTGGATTCTGAATACGACACCATGGAAGCTGTTTTCCGTGGCGGTCACCTCTTGGTCCTCACCTGAAGAGTGTCCTGATACTGCACAGCGGCTTGCATGGCATCCTCGAGCTTTTCTAGCCTCTCTCTCCATGTTTTGTTTAAGTTCTCCCAGGCATTATTCATCTAGAGGAAAACAGTCAACCAGATTCTTCAATTAATACTCCTGTTCAGTCTAAGTCCACAAATGTTTTGTCTAAACTCCTTATCTATTTCTCCACACCTCGTCAATGCTCTTCTTCACTTCGGGCTTCTCAGTTTCTCCACAGGCAAATATCAAATCTGCTCCAAGGATTCGAATAAACTCTAATTCCTCATGCAGGCCATCTGTCTCCTCTTTAATAGTCTACATGTAAATGAACAGAGCATAAGCCAAAACAGAAGCAGAACAGAACTTCCCAAGCTTTGCAAATGTAACTATAGTTCCATCAATAGCAGATGTTGAACAGAATCTGTCAAATTCACAAAAACCTTTCATTGTTATTATTTCACTTATATACATAGTGAATTTTCAGACTCTAGTTATTTTTCATATTTATGTACATATCTATTAACTACATAGAACAATATATATGAAACAGTCTGAGAAAGGTATAATGAGCTTAAATAATTTACCAAAGGTTCATCCTTCCTGCTCCCAAGGAGATTATAATATATAGCCAAAGTCGAATACATTACACAGAAGTATATCAACAAGGGTAAAAGAGTACTGCACAAGTCACAAATTCAAGAGCTGAGAGACTAGAATAATAGGAACACTAGGCTACATAATCTTGAACAAAGTTAGTTCCCTGCCAGGTCCTAAAAATAACAGGGGTGGGGAGAGGGAGACTAGCTGAAATAAAAGATATGAAAGAAATAATATTAAGACAGGCTTAGCTTATACTAAATGGACAAAGTGAGGGGAGAAATGCATTTAATAAAAATAAAAACTAGCCCAGCCGGCATGGCTCAGTGGTTGAGCATCAACCTATGAACCACGAGGTCATGGTTTGATTCCTGGTCAGGGCACATGCCCAGGTTGCAGGCTCCATCCCCAGTGGGGGGCATGCAGGAGGCAACCAATCAATGATTCTTTATCATGGATGTTTCTATTTCTCTCTCCTCTTCATTCCTCTCTGAAATTAAAAAAAAAAGTATTTAAAAAGAAATAAAAAACTACGCTCCCCCAAAAGACTAGAAAAAGGTATGTCAATGTAATAATTATTATCTTTGGATGATGAATCAAGAATTTATTTGCTTTTCTACCTTTTATTTTTTTCTGCATTAAAGAAACATATTTGAGAAACAGAATAATGTCTAAGCATGTCAAACTTGTGGCCGGCGGGCCGCATGCCTTGTTTAAACTCACCGCAGGCCGCGAGTTTGACATGCTTGATGCACACTATAGCAAGGACTAAATTCAGAAATGAAAGCAAAACTGAATTTTCTAAACATATTCTATTAATTTGAATTGTTAAGTTTAAAACTGACAAGAAAATTAGTTTTGTATGATGGAACCCATCACAGTTGGTGGAGGTCATACAAACTTGTATTTATAATAAAAAAGGAAATCTGCCCTGACCAGTTTGGCTCAGTGGCTAGAGCGTCGGCCTGTGGACTGAGAGGTCCCAGGTTCGATTCCGGTCAAGGGCATGTACCTTGGTTGCAGGCACATCCCCAGTAGGGGGTGTGCAGGAGGCAGCTGATGGATGTTTCTCTCTCGTGGATGTTTCTAACTCTCTATACCTCTCCCTTCCTCTCAGTAAAAAATCAATAAAATTTAAAAATAAATAAATAAATAAAAGGAAATCTATAATGAGCATATACTTTTTCAAGTGGAAAATATCCTCTTAAACTTAAACAACTTTTAAGGCAACTCAACTTAGCTAAGCAGTTAACACAACATACTTGGAAAAAGTGCCTTTTTCAGAAAACAAACACATAAGAGAAGGAGTTTTGTTTTTTCTTACCTCAGCAGCTTCAACCTGTTGCTTGATGATGGATGGGTCAATGCCTGGGCTTTCCAAGTCGTGGACAATGTCCTGGGTGTCTCTGATGGTGGTAAGGAGAGCTGCCATGTCATACCAAAACTTCTCCGCTAGTTCTAGGACATCAAGAAACTTAATTTCTCGCTCTTCAGCCCGAGCTTTGATGTCCTCCCAGAAAAATACCATTTGATCCAATTTGTCCTGGATTTCTGAGGGGGTAAAAAAGAGGTAAGAATAGGACTTCTCCAAGCCTCATCAGAAATACCATCTAATTTTCACATTTTCTCTAAAATTATCTTTCAAAAAGGTCTAAGAATTTATATATACCTATCTTAACTTTATTATTATGTCTACATTTACATTTTCACCTACACTGGTTTCCCACATAAAGAGATCAGAGAAGTAATCTGGGAGTAAGTTACCATCTACACTAATAAAAGAGAAACATGGTAATTGGCGTACGACCGCTACCCTTCCCATTGGCTAATTAGCGAGATATGCAAATTAATCACCAGCCAAGATGGCGGTTAACTGTCAACAAAGATGGCGGTTAATTTGCATATGTAGGCACAATGCAGGGAGGCAAAATGGAAAGCACAGAAGAAGCCCCCTGGCACTGACAGTGATCGGAAACCCAGGGGGGAGCTAAGAGCCGGGGGGCAGGGCAAAGGCGGCCCCTAGGGCCGCCTTTGCCCTGCCCCCCGGCCATGATCGGAGAATCCTGGCCTTTGCCGCTCTGGCCAGTGATAGCAGGAAGTAGGGGTGGAGCCAGCAATGGGAGCTGGGCAGAGGTGGAGCCAGGGATCTCTGGGTGGCTGCAGCCGCTGCCCGGAGCCCATGATCAGGGAGCGGTTGCAGCTGGGTGGGGGGGGCGGCTGCAGCTGGGGGTCCCCGCTGCCCTAACGCCTCGGCCAGAGGCATTAGGCACGGGCAGGGGTGGAGCCCATCAGGGGGCGGCTGCAGCTTGGGGGATCCTCTGCCCGGGCCTAACGCCTCCGCCAGAGGCAAAAGGCCCGGGAGGGGCGGCTGCAGCTGGGGTCCCCACTGCCCGGGCCTCACGCCTCAGCCAGAGGCGTAAGGCCCGGGGCAGGGGCGGCTGCAGCTGCGGGGGTCCCCTGCCCAGCCTAAAGCCTCGGCCAGAGGCGTTAGGCTGGGCAGGGCCAGCTGCAGCTGGGGGTCCCCACTGCCCGGGCCTCACGCCTCAGCCAGAGGCATAAGGCCCGGGCAGGGGCGGAGCCCACAATGGGGGGGGGGGGGGGCGGCTGCAGCTGCGGGGGGTCCCCAGCCCAGCCTAACGCCTTGGCCAGAGGCGTTAGGCTGGGGAGGGGCAGCTGCAGCTGGGGGTCCCCACTGCCTGGGCCTCACGCCTCAGCCAGAGGCGTAAGGCCCGGGGCAGGGGCGGCTGCAGCTGCGGGGGCAGGGCCAGCTGCAGCTGGGGGTCCCCACTGCCCGGGCCTCACGCCTCAGCCAGAGGCATAAGGCCTGGGCAGGGGCGGAGCCCACGATCGGGGGGCGGCTGCAGCTGCGGGGGATCCCCTGCCCAGCCTAAAGCCTCGGCCAGAGGCGTTAGGCTGGGCAGGGGCAGCTGCAGCTGGGGGTCCCCACTGCCTGGGCCTCACGCCTCAGCCAGAGGCATAAGGCCTGGGCAGGGGCGGAGCCCACGATCGGGGGGCGGCTGCAGCTGCGGGGGATCCCCTGCCCAGCCTAAAGCCTCGGCCAGAGGCGTTAGGCTGGGCAGGGGCAGCTGCAGCTGGGGGTCCCTACTGCCCGGGCCTCACGCCTCAGCCAGAGGCATAAGGCCTGGGCAGGGGCGGAGCCCACAATTGGGGGGCGGCTGCAGCTGCGGGGGTCCCCTGACCAGCCTAAAGCCTCGGCCAGAGGCGTTAGGCTGGGCAGGGGCAGCTGCAGCTGGGGGTCCCCACTGCCCGGGCCTCACGCCTCAGCCAGAGGCATAAGGCCTGGGCAGGGGCGGAGCCCACAATGGGGGGGGGGCGCGGCTGCAGCTGCGGGCGGTCCCCAGCCCAGCCTAACGCCTTGGCCAGAGGAGTTAGTGAGGCGTTAGGCTGGGCAGGGGCAGCTGCAGCTGGGGGTCCCCACTGCCGGGGCCTCACGCCTCAGCCAGAGGAGTAAGGCCCAGGCAGGGGTGGAGCCCACATCGCAGGCGGCTGCAACTGGGGGTGTCCCTTGCCCAGGCCTAACGCCTCAGCCAGAGGAGGTGTTAGGCCGGGGCAGGGGCAGCTGCAGCTGGGGGTCCCCGCTGCCCGGGCCCAACGCAGAAGCGTAAGGCCTGGGTAGGGGTGGAGCCCATGATCTTGGGAGGCTGCAGCTGCGGGGGTCCCCTGCCCAGGCCTAATGCCTTGGCCAGAGGCATTAGGCCTGGGCCGGAGCAGTGCCAGTGATCATGGGGAGCAGGGTCACAGTCGCTGATGGTGGGAGCTTGGGGTCCCCTGCCCAGGCCTAATGCCTTGGCCACAGGCATTAGGCCTGGGAAGGGGTGGAGCAGGAGGTCCCTTGGAGAGCTGTGGGTCCCCTGCCCAGGCCTAATGCCTGGGTGAGAGGCATTAGGGCGGAGCAGTCAATTGCAGGGAGCAGGGGCCGAGTTGATGATGGTGGGGAGCTGGGGGTCTCTTGCCCAGGCCTAATGCCTTGGCCAAAGGTGTTAGGCGTGAGCATGGGCAGAGCCAGCGATCGCGAGCAGGGGCGGCGTGGGCGATCATAGGGAGCTGGGGGTCCCCTGCCCACCCTGATCTGGGACACCCTTCAGGGCAAACCAGCTGGCTCCCACCTGTGCACCAGGCTTCTATCCTATATAATAAAAGGGTAATGTGCACATGCAATTTTTTTCCCCAAATATATTTTATTGATTTTTTACAGAGAGGAAGGGAGAGGGATAGAGAGTTAGAAACATCGATGAGAGAGAAACTTCGATCAGCTGCCTCCTGCACACCCCCTACTGGGGATGTGTACGCAACCAGAGTACATGCCCTTGACGAGAATCGAACCTGAGACCCTTCAGTCCGCAGGCCGATGCTCTATCCACTGAGCCAAACCCGTTAGGGCGGTAATGTGCAAATTGACCCTAACAGCAGAACGACTGGGAATGACTGGTCACTATGACACACACTGACCACCAGGGGGCAGAAGCTCAATGCAGGAGCTGCCCCCTGGTAGTCAGTGCACTCCAACAGGGGGAGCTCTGCTCAGCCACAAGCCAGGCTGAAGGCATCACATTGGCGATGGTGGGAGCCTCTCCTGCCTCCTCAGCAGCTCTGTGGATGTTCAACTGCAGCTTTGGCCCGTTGGCAAGTGGACATCCCCCAAGGGATGTATCACTGCCAGCTTAGGCACAATCCCCCGGTGAGCAGGCCTAAGCCAGCAGGTGGACATCCCCGGAGGGGTCCCAGACTGCGAGAGGGCACAGGATGGGCTGAGGGACCCCCGAGTGCACAAATTTTTGTGCACGGGGCCTCTAGTCTAATATAAAGGCACTGCTCAGGAGGAGGAACCAAGATGGTGGCATAGGTAAACACCTGTACTCGCCGCTTCCCACAACCACATCAAAATTACAACTAAAATACAGAACAGCCATCACCCAGAACCACCGAAAGCTAGCTGAATGGAAGTCCTACAACTAGAGAAGTAAAGAAGAAAGCACATTAAGACTGGTAGGAAGTGCGAAGGCAAGGAATAGGCTGGTCTGACACCCACGTGCTTTTTTAATCGGGAGGGAGATCATCTCTGTGGAGGGCACCCATAAGGAGCAAGGGGTCCCAGCCCCACACCAGACCCCAGCCCAGGGTCCCAGAGCTGGGAAAAGAAGTCCCTATGGGCAGTAAGACCTACGGACTGTAAAAACCAGTGGGGATTGGGGCTCAGTGACACAGAGGCTGCTGGAGACCCAGCTGCTCCTCTTAAAAGGCCAGCACCATGAACTGAACTTACTAGCTCCCACACCAGGGCAAAGCTCTGGGGAACACAGACACTTATGAGGAGGAAATGGATTGTCTGGGGCAGGAACTCAGGGGCAGCTTTCTACCAAATGGAGGTGCTGGCAAGGGGTCACTGTTACTGTTCTGGGACCTCTCCGGTCACAGGCCTGACTGGCAGCCATTTCTGTTTGCTCCACCTTGGTGATTGCCCGAGGCCCCGCCCCATCCAATTTACAACCCCACCCAAGCTGTGTGCAGCAGCTTTTGCATATAAATGGCCTGTCCTTGCTCAGGCTAAAAACCTCTCAAACAAGCTGCAGCTGGGTCAGGGAGCCCCAAACCTATTAATAGAAGGCCTAAGACCCTGCACCAGCACCAGCCTGCCTTGCTTCATAGCTGGGCCTCATCTGGGCACTTCCAAATGCAATATAAAGAGGAGGAATCTGCAGATCTCTCTGTAGCTCCTGCTGGGTGGCCCCAGGCTCTGGCTGACTTTGCACCTCCCTGGATATCCAAGAGTGGTCAATGGTCAATGTCAGACCACACCAGATCACAACTCTACACATCCATAAGCAACACATTCAGTGAATACCAAAGCCCCACTAAAGGGGTGTCTCCTGCACAGCAGCTCTCCCACTGTAGCCGCAGCTGGTCCTCACAGCCAATTGGCCTGGAGGTCAATTCCTCCCAGTGACACCAACAGCAATCAAGTCTCAACTACAACAAGACTGTGCTCAAAGTCCACAAAGGGGTGCAATAGAGTTTCAGCTCAGGTGACTGGGGAGGCTGAGCCACTGGGCCCTATAGGACACCTACTACACAAGGCCATTCTACCAACTCAAGGAGACATAGCAGCTCTACCCAATACATAGAAACAAACATAGGGAAGCAGCCAAAATGCAGAAACAAAGAAACATGTCAGAAATGGAAGAAAGCAAACTACTGGATACAGAGTTCAAAACCATGGTTATAAAGTTACTCAAGAATCTTCTAGAAACCTCGAAGGGACTTAGTGAGACTTTTAAGAATTTTAGTGAAAAAGACAAAAAATATGGAAAAGGACAAGTCAGAAATTGAGCATACACTGACTGAAATAAAAAATAATATACAGGGATTCAACAGTAGAGTAGAGGATTCTGAGAATCAAATCAATGATATGAAATATGAGAGAGCAAAAAACACCCAATCAGAAGAGCAAAAAGAAATAAGAATCCAAAAATATGAAGATAGTGTAAGGAGCCTCTGGGACAACTTCAAGTGTACCAATATTTGCATTATGGTATGAATATTACCATATGGAATGAAGAGAAAAAGAGCAAGAAATTGAAAACCTATTTGAAGAAATAATGACAGAACACTTCCCCTACCTGGTTAAAAAAATAGGCTTACAAAAAAGAAAAAAAAGAAAAAAAAGAAATAGGCTTACAAGTCCAGGAAGCACAGTGTCCCAAACAAGAGGAACCTTAAAAGGACCACACCAAGACACATCATAATTAAAATGCCAAGGGCTAAAGACAAAGAGCGAATCTTAAAAGCAGCAAGAGAAAAGCAGCTAGTTATCTACAAGGGAATGCCTATACGACTATCAGCTGATTTCTCAACAGAAACTAAGGAGGCCAGAAGGGAGTAGCAAGAAATATTCAAAGTGATGAATAGCAAGGACCTACAACTAAGATTACTCTACCCAGCAAAGCTATCATTTAGAATTGAAGGTAGGATAAAGATCTTCACAGAGAAGAAAAAGCTAAAGGAGTTCATCACCACCAAACCAGTACTATATGAAATGTTGAAGGGCATTCTTTAAGAAGAGGAATAAGGAGAAAAATAAACAAATAAAAAATATGAACTACAAAATAGCAACAAATACATACCCATCAACAATTGAATCTAAAAAATCAAAATAAACGAATAAGAAATCCAATGAACAGAATAAACTGGTGAATAAAATAGAATCAGAGGCATGGAAATGGAGCAGACTGACAATTCTCAGAGGGAGGGGGGTGAGGATGGGAAGAGATTAAGCAAACATCTTGTATAGACATATGCATTACCTATGAACACAGACAAAGGCCTGGGGTGGGGCGGGAACCAGAAGGGGAGGGGTAATGGCGGGAGAAAAGGTACATCTGTAATAATCTTGGCAATAAAGGTTAAAAAGAAAATAAAATAATTTAAATAAATAAATACAAGGTTTAAAAAATAATTTAAATAAATAAACAAATAAATACATAAATGTACTGCTCAGATAAAAAACCCCTAACTTGCAAAAGGACTGAGATGAGAAATTTATTTCCAGTGTTCTGTGTTGAACTTGCTATGTTTCCCATGGAAAATGTTATAAAAGGTAGTATGTTCTACACACGATTGATACTGCAGTTCATTCATATCAGGGGTTAAAGGAGCATTTGTTTTCTGGCCTGGGAATCTAACTACCAATTGTAACCTTGTTTCAATGGGCAGATGTGTTCTGAATCCTAAATGACTCCCAAATGACTTTCTGGAATACTCATTACTTGGGGACTGCCTTCACATTCAATAAAGTACATCTGGTGGGACGCTGGAGGTAACCACAGCCTAGAATTTATTGTATCCATTTTCTTTAAAAATAATTCATCAAGCACCTTTTGCAGCCAGATCCTTGTCAGCTCCCTGAGATCGTCCAATGAGCTCTTCTCCACGGCGCTTCAGGGCCTCAAAGGAAGGCTGAAGTTTTTCTAGCTCCATGGTGGCACTTTTATTGTCACTGATGCACTCTCTGATCTTGTCGACTTCAGCAGGGATCAGTGGTGGCATACGCAAGCGAGAAGAAAGGTTCTCCAGAGTCTCCAACATGGGCTCGATTTTATCATGGAACTGAATAAATGTCAGACCATTAGCCACAGCAATACTTTTGGGGGAAATGTTAGGGAATAAGGTCAAAGTATAAATCTACTACTGTTTAGGAGAAACTGCACATAGCCTAGCCTGATGGCTGTTGGGGTTGGCTAACTGGTTTGGGCATAATACACCAGAGCTGGCCCATTAGAACAAGAAAATAAATGTTTATTTTGAGAATAAAAAAAGGAATATACCAGAAATGTGACGAGAAAGAGACAACACTATGAAACTGGTGAGACTCAGTGTGTCAACATCTCAGATGATAGTTGCATGCAATAGGTTAGACCAACAAGTTAGATGCCCTCCATCAACTATGTAAATGAATGGGGAACTCAATATGCTCAATGTCTTGGAGTTAAAATTATTATAGCATGCAATTTAATAACCAGCATATGTGACAGTGAGAAAGGAAAATGTTGGCACAATGAAAGGTAATTAAGGAAGGCCAAATCTAACCTTTTTCAAAAAGAATAACTGCCTTTTCACTTTTCTGGTACTTTGAGTAACATGACTATAATTGTAAAATTTCAGTTACAATCTGAAGCAGAGAGAGGAGAAAGAGGGGCAAAACAGGTAAGCTGGCCCCCCTAAAAAAAAAGCTATCTAAAACCAACTCTGGATTCATTAATCAGAATAAGTCTTATCAACTGTAAGTGTCCTATAAAGAAATACATAGTGGGATTTTCTTAACAAAATCACTTCTCATCACTCCCTCACTTCTAGGTTCCATCCCAAATGAAACTGACATAATAAACTGCACTAATAAAATGCATCCCACTAGAGTAAAGGGAAATTTCCTGATAGGTAATCCTCAATTCTCAGCTTCATAAAAATACCCTAATCCCAGTGGGGGTGAGTACCTTACCTCTGCAATCTGTAATGGTGGGCGCGGTCAACACAACAATGAAATGTGACGATGTGGGGAGGACAGGAGCAGGCAGCAACAACACAAAGTAACACATTCCACAATGTGAGTGGGAGATGGGACGGAAGGTGGGGGGGAGAAACTTGAATAAGTACAAATATTAACCAAGAATATTGACTAAACAGGAATAAAATACCCAGACATCACCAAGTACCACTAACAGTAATATATTAGTTAAACAGTATGTAGTTACATGCTTCCACCCCACTGCTCCACTGTGGTTTCTTTCTCTCTGGCTCTTACTTCTCTCTCCCCAAGCATCTCTCCTTGAGTTAGGAGCTAGCTGGTGGCCTCCTGAGTAAGAGATCTAATGCGCTGTCCTCTAAGTCTCGAAAGTAACAGGTCCAACAGGAATCTGACTTTTCTTTAGGCTTCAGGGTGAATTTACCCAGAACTATCCCTGCTAAAGGATCATCACAATATAAAATTTTCAAGGAAACTATCAGCAGACAATATGTACCAACTGAGACGCATTTTATCCTCCTTGCAGCGCCAGCATACTCGTGATCCTTGCAATAAAAATGCAGACCAACAAAGGTTCCTAGTCTCTGGTAATGTACCACCAGCATGCTGGTCTAGACACTCCTGAGCATGGAGATGTATCTGATATAGAAACATCTTGCTCAGACTAAAGGATCGTTGAAGGTTGTATGACTTTAAGACACACACGTACCTGAGCTGACTGGGAAACAGCCTCATCCAGAGCCAGGGCCCGCTGGCGCACCTCTTCTTTAATTTGGGCATATGTGTTTTCTGCTTTCTGGTATTTTTCTCCCACCATTTCACCCTCTTCAGGGTTTAACTCCTTTAGCTGAGGGCCTATCTTTAGCAGTTTATCAATATGAGGTTTGTGTTCGGCAATGGATTCCCTTAGTTGCTATTTAAAGAAATATGGATTAAAATAAGCATTTTTTATACCAGTTTATTTGCTTAAGTGCTTTTTTTAGGTTTCCAATAGTATGTTTTTTCTTTATTAAGTTATTACATATATGTCCTTCTCCCCCATCCCCCCCGCTTAAGTGCTTTGATCAGAGCTCATATCAACTTTGAAAAAACAAACCAAGTAATTAAGTCCCAGCATTTCATCCTTTACGGAGGGGAAACACCTAAGTCTTGGGATCTGACACCACCCGATTCTCTCAACTGTTAAAACCCAGTTCAGATGTCCCATCACTTGGAAGCCTTCCCAGGCCACATCCTCTCTCTCTCTCTCTCACCCTCCAATACAAATTTATCCACCATCTTCTGTACTCATAAATATTTAAATGTAGTAATTGTAATTTCCATGGTTTAATATCTGTCTTCCTCCCAAGACAGAGATACTAAGCAGGACAAGCCACAAATAGCAACATTTCTGATAATCCAACCTCTCCTTGACTTTACTGCTGGCTACTTCTGGTTTACATCCTTCCACTTACAGGAATACAGAGATAGGAATAAGCACAAGCCATAAACCAAATAAAATAAACATTTAAAAAGTATCTTTTTAATGTGGTCATAGCATTCCTTGATGTGTCCACAAATCTCCCTTTCATCTTACCTACTTGCAGAAATGCTTTGTGACAGTCCTTCCTGGCTCTCACTCACTCCAGCTGGGGCCTAACCAATGGAAAGAGCACCAACCACACCCTAAGTCTAACAACACCCCATTGTCATTGGAAAGATGTTAAATTCCCTTGATGTTTACTTAGTTCTTTGTTTACTTCTGCAATACCCAGGTTCCTGATATCTCCTGATTCATATTAAAGGACAAAAAAATAAATTCAGATATGTATTTTTATTATGCAGAGAAATTCTGATTAAGAATTTCATAATAATGTATGGTATGTGTATATGTTTTGGGGGGGTATGTGTGTGTTCAAATAAATTAACTGGAAGGATTCACTTCAAAATATTAATAATGGCTGCCTGTGAGTGGTGTTTTTACAGGTTTTGTTTTTTGCCTTTCTGAATTCTTTGATTTTGCTACAATAAATATGTTCTACTTATGTTTAAAAAAAAAAAAAAAAAGAATTTCATAATATAAACTTGAATAGATCATGGAGCCCATTTTCAGTTCTGCAATTAAATAAAATGAGGCATACTCCTTACCCTCATTTCCTCCTGCTGTTGCCTGAGCTGCTCATGATCAATAGCCGGAGGAGGCAATTGTGCTATCAATACCCGAGTTTCCTCAATCCAGGGGCTGAGTTCCTCATAAGTTTCCCAAAACTGGTTCACCAAGACCTGTGCCCGCTCAAGGCGGGCATAACGCTCTGAGTTGAGCAGACTAATGGCTTCATATTGCTGTATTAGAGACTCCGTCTTTTCCTATGAACAACAAAAAAAGTAGATATATACATTAAAAAGTCTAAAGAAATAAATAACAAAACGTTAAAATATATGAACTAATCTAGTAAGATTGCAAATGATTTTTATTTTCTTTATATTTATCTTAATTTTCTAACTTTCCTATCAAACATATACGTCTTACTTGTATAATTTTTAAAATAGGAAAGTTATTTCGAATACAGTAAAAAAGCACAGCACAGCAAAATTAACCTTTTAGTGAATAACCTTTTACAACTTTAGATATACATTATTATAATGCATCAGTTTAAGACTGAACATCTCAGGGGCTATGATGGAGTCTTTGCCCATGAAGTTTAACTTGCCTTTTTTCCTCTGATAAAAAAGTCTCCACAAGCAGTACAGAGGTTCCTCAAAAAATTAAAAAATGGAACTGCCTTATAACCCAGTGATTTCACGTCTGGGAATTTATCAGAATAAAACTAAAACACTAATTCTAAAGAATATATCCATCCTTATGTTCACTGCAGCATTATTTATAATAGCCACGATATAGAAGCAACCAAGTGCTCATCAATAGATGAGTGGATAAAAGAAGCTATGGTACATATATGTAATGGACTATCACTCGGTCATACAAAAAGAATGAAATTTTACCATTGCGACAGCATGGACGAACCAGGGGGGTATTATGCTAAGTGAAATCAGAGAAAGACAAATATCATATGATTTCACTTATATGTGGAATTAATAACAAAATAAATAAACAAGATAGAAACAGACTTGACTCACAGACTTAGAAGAGACTCATATTTGCCAGTGGGGAGGGGAAGTGGGAGACTGGGTGAGAGAACGAAGGGATTGAGAAGTACGGATTGGTAACTACAAAACAGTCATGGGTATGAAGTACAGCATAGGAAATACAGTTAATACTATTATAATAGTATGTACGGTGCCAGGTGGGTACTGAAAATATTGAGGGAACACTTTTAAAGTATGACTGTCTATCAACTATGCTGTACACCTAAAACTAATAAAAAATAATATTGAATGTAAACTGTAACTGGAAAAAAAGTCTCCACAAACCTGGATTTATGCGCTGTATGTTTGGGTTACCTGTACCCTATATAAAAATAAAATAAAACCGGTGTACAAACTAACTTGTGGCCAAGCTTTTAGAAATGGGTGTAATCTTTAGGACCCGAAGAAAAAATTACTATCTGCATATGATTTCAAAAAAATCTATCATAGATTTTTGAAAGGTAACTCAAAGTCACTCAATATGGACTGAGGATAAGTAGCAATTCCCCTGATGAAAGAAGATGGATTTGCAACGTATTTCACATTATACCGTATGGCTGTTTAGACATTTGTGAGCACAGGGTTGAGTCTGAATTCCCCAGAACATCAAGCAGGTGTTTAACACCATTATTAGTAATGGAGGAAAAAAGCTGTAACTTAAACTTCTTAAAGTATAATTCCACAACTGTACTTCTAATTCACGGTAATCAAGACAAGAATATGATGAAAAAACAAAATGCAATTCACCTGTAATACAGCTTTTTGCTCCTCTCCACATGTGCCAAAGATTTCACCACGATGACTGAAGAGTTCATCCATTGAATCTTTGTGTCGAATGATGTCAATGGAGAAAGCCTTTGAGAAAAGTAAATTACAATTTAAATCAAGAAGTAAAAGGATCCCAAGCCTGTGTCAGTGAAATTACACTCCTATGAAAAATTCGCTTAAAAAAGCCACATCAAAAATTGTTCTTGTTTAGTTTGCCACTCTGCCTATCCATACATATTCAATGCTTATCTTTTAATAGCTTACAAAAATATCTTCCCTCATGAAAATCATTCATAAAATTATTAACCTTTCCTAGATTAATGAGCCTATTTCTACCTTTTGGCAAAGCAAAAAATCTCTTCCTCATCCTAACCAAATATTTACAGAATTAATCTCTATCCACCATCATGACATTGCATCATTCCACTTGACTTGCAACAGTAGTCAGACACTCTTTCCTAGTCACTCTAAGCTAAGTGGATTATACTAGCTCAGGACACAATGGATACGTCAGTGGTACACTTACCTTCTGTACCTGCAGCTGGGCTGTGGTCTGGTCCTGTTCCAGGCGAATCGGACCAAGGGCCATCAGTTTCCGTTTTGTTTCAGCAACCCAAGCTAGTTCTGCATCAGCAGCTTGCTCATACTAATAGACATGTTGAAAAAAAATGACCATGTTATATAGAGTCAGGGACCGGCCTTCTTAGAATTCAAATCAAGATGCAGAAAATTTAGAATTGCTTATACTTCAACAAATATGAGTTGATCCTATTTCAACTTCTTTAGAAAGAAGTTACAGAACCTAGTTAGTGGTCCTACAGCTAGAAACAACAATGGAAATTGACACTCTTAAAAAGAAATATACTTCTAATCTGCTTTTATGAGGCTGTGCTCTTTCTGTCAATCCTTCTTCCTAGCCACACAATGAATAGTTTTGGTCATGTTTAAATATAAACTAACATGGCAGCAGACAGCTGAGTCCAGTTAACTTGGAAGTACTCACTCAGCTGGAAAGCAAACCTTTAAAAAGTTAAGAAGTGACAAAGAAAAACTAAGAACATGTTCTACTTGACTGCTGTTTGATCTGGGCCCTTGGATCTATTATCTCTTCCTCTTCAACTCTGCCAATCTACACTAATATTTAAAAAGAAAAGAAAGCTCTCAAGCACGATAATTTTATGCTCAATTATCTGGCCAAGATTAGAGGTATTAATCAAGACATCCTGGAATGCACTTGCAGTCAGAGCAAACTTCTGTGTAGTTCACAAAACAATTATTGATCACTATGAACCCAAGGAATCATGTAATATTATTTTTATACCATGGCATATTAATTAGGTGCATTCCTGCTACAGCGAAAAGCCAGTAACTTTTTCAAGTGGGAAGGAAAAAAGATGGAGTGCAATCTGACACCTGTGTTTACTTGGGAGGGTACTATTTTGGATGGCTCTGCTATTTTGGTAGGCATATTTGGTAGTAATTATAGTTCTTGGTTCCCTCCCCTCTTCCATCTAATGCTAAACAGTTGAGTATGTCAAACTAAGATTGTGATGCATTTGGATCTTGTGGTCTAGGTATAATCTACTCCCATCACCACCTGCCTCGTACCAGGGCATTAGCTAAGGAGAAGGCACTTAGACTCTTCCCAAAGTTCTCTGCTCAAATGGGTCAAATAATTTGGGTCAAACCAAATCCATCCTTACATACCTTTACCAATTACTTCCCATCACTGAAAGGACTGCATTGGATTTACCTTCATCTCATTTTTCCTGCTCCTGAGCCTGTATTTATGTGGGTCATAGTTTTGTGTTTCTTTTTTTTTTTTTTTTGTACTTTAATTTTTCTTTTTTTTATTGTTTAAAGTATTACAAATAGTAGTACATATGTCTCCTTTTATTTTCCCCAATTGACGTTCCACACACATATCTCCATTGCCAAACATAGTAATGCAGAGGTGTTTATAAACATTACCTGTTGTGATCTCTGAATAGCAGCATCAATTTCCTCCACCCTTTGTCCAACAGTGTCACTGACCAGCTTGTACTGCTCATTAGCATCCGACACAAGTTTATCCAGCCCTTCTCTGGCTCTCCAGGGCACCAGCTCCAAGAGTGCACGGCTCACCTCATTCACTGTGTCCAATACCAGCCTGTGCTCCATGACCTCTTTCTTTAATTCCTAAGGAGGGAAAAAAGTTTTCAGGCCAGACCTTGCTAAATTAAGCACATTAGCAGCTGTGCTGGGTGGAAAGTGGTGTCTCTGCCACATATCCCAGCAGGGCTTTGACCTCCTTCCTTTACTTATTTTTTATTGTCTCAGATTTTTCAATCATTCCAAGCCTGATTTTAGGCTTAGCTGCTGCTTAGAACTGTCTGTACGACTTCTTGAGCCAAGCTCTCTTTGCATAAAACTATCAGTGCTTCTTTCTTTTTCCTCCTTACTTCAGTGCTTTACTCTCAGGCATTTTAAGTACCTAATGCTGTGCATCCAGAACTGCACTAGATCCTGCAAGAGAATCAAACATAACCACGCAGCACGCTTTAGCAAATGAATCATGAAAGCAAATTCTAAAGTGTTTTATACAAAAGCAAACTTCCTAGGGATTTGAGATTCAATCTTTTAAAAAAATATATATATTTTTAATTGATTTCAGAGAGGAAGGGAGAGGGGGAGAGAGACAGAAACATCAATGATGAGAGAGAATCATTGATTGGCTGACTCCTGTACGCCCCCCACTGGGGATCAAGCCCGAAACCCAGGCATGTGTCCCTGACCAGAATCGAACCTGGGACCATTCAGTCCACAGGCTGATGCTCTATCCACTGAACCAAACCAGCTACGGCGAGATTCAATTTTTTTTCTTTTTCAGATATAACACATGGCCTGACTTTATGTACAGTCTTACTGTCCATGAGTAAATAAGAAAGGAGGCAAACATTTTTGGTTTAGATTTAAGGTAGAGTTAGTGATAAAAATTAAGAATTTAAATGCAAGGGTTCTAAGAGGAATCCTTTTCCTTTTAGTGTGAAATGACAGCTTACCTTCTGTCTTTGCTGAAACTGGGGTATTTGCTCCCCTGTGGGAGACTGTCCTCCACTGGCTGCCAGCTCCTCCTCCACCTCCCTCAGCCACCCAGTCAGTTCCTCATAAGTAGACTGGAACTTGGTGGCCAGCTGCCGGGCTTGCTCTAAAGTTCTGAGGGCCTTGGAGCTAGTGACTGTGATGTCTGCATAGCGAGTCTTTATTCCGTCTAGTTTCTCTTGGATAAGCAAAACCTCTTCACCTGTGGGAAGGCACACACAATTATTCATATTTAAGAAAACATGAAGGAGTCGCCTTCTAGAGATGAGCGAGTTCCTTAATCCTCCTTTCTTCAAATCAGAGCTTACATTTTATAGATGCTCTCTTCCTATGATAGTGATTTCACCTAGCATCCCACACTAAGACAGGAGGGAAATAAATGTTTTTATCAATAAAGAAGCCACTTCTATCCAGAGACATAGAAGCATGAAACAGAATGCGGAATCTCGGAGGGAAGGTGGGTGGGTGGGAGGTAATCAACTTTGTATGCATATATGCATAACCCATGGACACAGACAATAGGTGAAGGCCTGGGGCAGGGGGCTGGGGGCAGGGGTGGGCTGGGGGGAACAATGGGGAAGAAAGGGGGACATATTTAATACTTTCAACAATAAAGAATTATTTTAAAAAAATAAAGAAGCCACTTCTGAGATTATTAGGATCTGAGTTCATCTGCAGGTGTTTCTAGACGTTCCCCAAACCTTTCAGTGAATGCGGGCATTCAACATATTAGAGGACAGGGGGAGTCATCATCTATAAGCAGATGTGAGACACAAAGTCTTTTAGTTTTCAAAAGGGTTAGCAGGAAATAGAAACCCAGGCTGCTGGCTGACAGGGGGGTCAGGGAAGCACACATGGTAAGACATGGCAGTATAATCAGTGAATATTGAACTTCTATATCCAAAGAGAAGTGGCTAATGCAGGGTGCTATTTCCCTGGATATGTGATTGTAAACATATAGAGGTGCTAAGAGATGCACTTTTCAAAGTACCTGTGGTTTGTTTTAGAAGAGCCTGACCATTTTTAATAGCTTGATCTACATTCTTCTTTCTGTTAACAATTTCTTCATTTAAAGCCTGAAAGGAAAGAATACCATTAATCCTAAAACTATGGCACGACAAAGGGAAAGAAATGAGACCTTTAAGAGATGAAATTTAAAGTAAGGAGATGAATACCAGTTTAGTTTGAACATCAGATATTTGACTCTTTCATTATATCTTTGGTTACACCATTAATTATTCAAAATAATTAAATCAGATACTTATAGGCAAGCTTTCTTTTGTACTGGATGAAAAGAGTTTTAGGATTAAATCAACTTTACAATCTATTGCTACCAAACCTGAACCTAAGAAAGGTAGAGCAGAATTCAGAAAAATGTCTACTATATACAAAACAAAGAGTAAGACAGAAATTTCAAAAGAAGAAAGTCAGCAAGATGTAGGCAGATTTAAATCCTGGTTAAAAACTTTCAATATTTGAAATCAATGAAGCAGAAGAATTTTAGATGATCAATAACAACAACACCCCACCCTTGCTTTGTCTATTTTTACCATCCCCAAAGAAATCTCATGAAATGAATTTCATTTGATAAAATGAAAAGAGCAAATTATTCTTTCTAAGATGACACAGAATCCCAGGAATTTGATCATATAAATTCTAGAAATATTTTTAAAGTTATAGCTATATAATCAAACCTTGGGAACTATTTAGGCAATCTGGTTTTATGAAAGCTTCTGCTCGAATGGAAACTGGGTGAGATACATTACCAAAGGATGTAAAACCTGAATTGGAATTGAGATAACCCGACTACACTCTGGATCATCGTCTAGAATTACTGATTCAGTTTAAGTGCAAGTATTCCCAGGGACTTGTCAGAAAATAGATTTAGTTCTAAGCAACAAGTATGCACTTGTACATAAAGTCGAAATGGTAGGAATAAAAAAGCAAAGAAATGAAGAGAAACATGAATCAAAATTATAAAATAACTGGCAACATAAACAATAAGAATGGAAAACATGAATACCAGATGGTCAGCATGCTGTTTCTGCAGGACATCCTGTCTGTAATCCTTTACGAACACTGAACTGAGCTTGTCCTCAACCTCAGCCAGCCAGTTGAGCACCTCTACCTCATCCTCCCCGAACAGTCTAGCGTTAAACAGTGCTTGTTCAAGCAGGGCTGCTTTCCGACAGCACCGGTCTTGAATCTCACTGTACCGGGCCTGCAATGAGTCTAGCTTTTCTGAGAGCACACCCTGTTCTGCAGAACATGTCAGGGAGGAGAGGGACTGCCCGATTTTGACTGCCTGGTGCACATCTGTTGCATGGCTTTCTATTTCCTCCTCCAGAGCCTGGAAATCCAAATGGAAAAAATGAATAACACAAACAAAATAAATAAAAAGTAAACATGAAATAATGACCAAGTGATGCAATAAATTAACAATACAAAAAGTTTACCTACTGAAGGGCAAAAATAACACAATAAACTGTTTTTGTTTTTTTAAATGATGGTAGCGTATTACTATCTATCAAGGATGTGACTACTCCAATTAATAATCTGACCATGTTTTAAACTTTAACCCTGGCCCGCCCCTCCACCCCCCCCCCCGCCCCGCAAAAAAACACATCTTGGTAGCATGTTGCAGGCAGTTTTCTAATTCCAGTTTTTTGTTTTCATTTACCATAACTACTTCCTACCTTGTGCCGAATGATCTGCTGCTGTATTTTGGCAGTCTGCGTGCCAACAGGTTCTGAGTTAGCAAGCTTTTTCTCTGTGACAGATAAGAAGTCAGAAATAGGCTCAGCTGTCTCATGAAACTGTTTGGCCAGAACCAGGATATCTTCCAGCTGTTTATGCCTACACAAAGATACAGAAGAAGCTGCTAAGGCAAAAAGTCACATTAAGATGGATAACAGTACTATAGTCAATAAAAGACCAATCTTTACTAGGTACATTTAAATATCAACAGTAAACAGAACACACATACACAGCACTTTGCTGTTTTACAGGTTTTCATAAGCATTACCTTTATTTTGATTCCGCCATAACCTAGCAGTACAGGCAGAATAATTATCCCACCATTCCAAAAGAGAGAATCAATCCTGAAAGCCTACAGAGATTCCTCCCAGGCACCCAGTGGGTAGAAACAGTACCATGAGAATGAGAATCAGACCTTCTAACGCTCTTTCTCCTATGCAATGTAGCTCATGCATCATCTGAACATGAGATTAAAATAAAGTTTACCCATAAGGGTGTCTCCAGCACAGAAGTCCTCCCACTGCAGACACAGCTGATTCTCACAACCAATTGGCCTGGAGGTCAATTCCTCCCAGTGATAACTACAACAATCAAGGCTTAACTACAACAAGACTATACACAAAGCCCACAAGGGGGTGCACCAAGAGTGTCTACCTCAGGTAATTGGGACACTTAGCACAGAAAGTCACTCTATTGACACAGGGAAGCATAAAAAATGCCGAGACAAAGAAATAGGACACAAATGACAGAAATGGAGGAAAGCAAACTGCTGGATATAGAGTTCAAAACCACACTTTTAAGGTCTTTAAAGAACTGTCTAGAAGCCGCCGATAAATTTAGTAAGGCCCTCAAAAAGAATGGTGAGACCGCCGATAAATGTAGTGAGATCCTCAAGAAAACTAATGAGACCCTCGATGTTGTGATAAAGCATACACTGACTGAAATAAAGAATATTATACAGACTCCCAACAGCGGACCAGAGGATCGCAAGAATCAAGTCAAAGATTTGAAATACAAAGAAGCAAAAAACACCCAACTGGAAAAGCAAAATGAAAAAAGAATCCAAAAATACGAAGATAGTGTAAGGAGCCTCTGGGACAGCTTCAAGTGTACCAACATCCGAAATTATAGGGGTGCCAGAAGAAGAGAGAGCAAGATATTGAAAACCTATTTGAAGAAATAGTGACAGAAAACTTCCCCTACCTGGTGAAAGAAATAGACTTCCAAGTCCAGGAAGCGCATAGAACCCCAAACAAAAGGAATCCAAAGAGGACCACACCAAGACACATCATAATTAAAATGCCAAGAGCAAAAGACAAAGAGAGTATCCTACAAGGGAGTACCCATATGACTGTCAGCTGATTTCTCAACAGAAACTTTGCAGACCAGAAGGGAGTGGCAAGAAATATTCAAAGTGATGAATAGCAAGAACCTACAACCAAGATTACTTTATCCAGCAAAGCTATCATTCAGAATTGAAGGTCAGATAAAGAGCTTCACAGATAAGAAAAAGCTAAAGGAGTTCATCACCACCAAACCAGTATTATATGAAATGCTGAAAGGTATCCTTTAAGAAGAGGAAGAAGAAAAAGGTAAAGATACAAATTATGAACAATAAATACACATCTATCAACAAGTGAATCTAAAAATTAAGTGAATAAATAATCTGATGAACAGTATGAACTGGTGATTATAATAGAATCAGGGACATAGAAAGGGAATGGACTGACTATTCTTGGTGGGGGAAAGGGGTGTGGGGGGTGTGGGAAGAGATTGGACAATAATCGTGCACCTATGGATGAGGACAGTGGGTGGGGAGTGAGGGCGGAGGGTGGGGTGGGAACTGGGTGGAGGGGAGTTATGGTGGGGAAAAAAGAGGAACCAATGTAATAATCTGAACAATAAAGATTTAATTAAAAAATAAAATAAAATAAAGTTTAAACAAGTCGAAAAATCACCAGTCCTCATTTTTCCCTCTGTCACTACTACCTTCACTTATGAGCGAAGAGAAGAGAGCATCTGAAATTCGAAGGCAGACTATGAACTAGAACTCCCTTCCTGCCTCCCTAATCCAGTGAGGCTTCTAGTAACTTCAAGCCCCAGAACATAACTTTGAATCCAGATTTAAGAAAAAAACCAAAAAACCCAGACTAGCTAAATGTGCCAACACAAATGGCAGAACTATGGACTTTATATAGCTCACTTGGAATCTTAAATTTTATTTTATATAACATCCATACTTAGCTTGGATTTCAAGTTTCCTATAGATTAAAAACAGATTACAAAGGGAAGAGGAAGCCTGAATATTGGAGGCAGTCTATTAAGGAGAACAACCACAGAACTCTATTAGCATACAGATCAATAATAAAGGCATAGTGATGACTCTGAATCATTAAGAACAGATAAATGCTACGTCACATTTGAAAAGGCCCAGGAGCATAGGATGCACTTTAGCTCAGCAAACCTTTATTGAGCAGTTACTTTGTGCCAGGTCTTTGGACAAACTTTGTGTGCGCGCGTGTGTGTGTGTGTGTGTGTTTAAATTGATTTTTAGAGAGAGAAAGGTAAACATTGATTTGTTGTTCCACTATTTATGTATTCATTGGTTGATTCTTGTATGTGCCCTGACTGGAGATCAAACCCGCAACCTTGGTGTATCGGGATGATGCTCTCACCAACTGAGCTACCCGGCAAGAGCCTGGACAAACTTATTTTAATAAGAAATGGTTTAAATATAAATAGTTGCCATTTTAATTATCTGGATATTCAATTATGTTTGAATATAAAGGAAAATGTATTTTTAGATGCCATTTTTAAGTGTTAATATAAAGTATAGATTTCCTTTCTTATTTATGCCAGCCTTCAAAATATATCTTTAATATAACTAAACATTATTTTAAAGATTGATATCAAACTAGAATTGCAAATAATTTCTATGTCTTTCTGACTCATCTCTAATTTTGATTCTGAAAGTTTGAAGAACTCAATGTACACAAGACTTAGAGTAGCAAAGAGAATAGCTAAAATAATTTAGAGGCATTAAAAATCATCCAGTATTAAAAATTGAAATAAAAGTCTTTTAACAAATGAAGCTGCTTTTGGCATTTTTCTTTAAAATAATGGCCTAGAAACTGTGCTAGGCTTGGAGGATAAAACTGGGTGGGGTAGAAGATGAGTCATAAAAAGATACATTAGAAACAAATCATCACTTTAGTGAACTTACGGACTTGGGAGATAAGCACTATATAAAGTAAAGACCATAATAGTACAGGCACTGATAAAGAGTTATGACAGTTAGGAGGAAGGTGAGGTTATTCATGCTTGAGGAATAAGGAAAAGCTTTACAGAAGGGAAGATGGCCAAAAGTATTTCATGGAAGATGCAGAACCACCAGCCAAGACAGAATGAGGAAACTGACAGAAGATACTGGAGAACAAAATAGGATTTTCTTTACCTACAATATAAGGACTGAGAAGAATAGTGAAAACTAAGAAAGGTAGGTTAAGGCCAAATAGTAGAAAGCTTTGAACGTTGGGTTAAATAGTTTAGATTTTATTTATAGGCAACAGGGAGTCATTAAATGTCTTTGAGCATGCACAGAGGCAAAGGCCTGAGGGTAAGTGACAGTAGAGTGATGAGTGATTAGTTTGGAAGCTACCTCAGACCATGTGAACTAGCACAAGTGAAAACGCATTAAGTCATGAACTGAGGTATGTGACTGGGGAGACACTGTAGAAATAAAATGAATAGAATTTAGCATCCTGGTAGGTGTGAGACACAAAGTTGGGGCAGGTGAGAAGGGTAACAATTGGGTGGGGTTTTAAGCCTAGGTAACTGGAAGATTAATGGCAATATTGGTGAAAATGTACAGAGAGAGAAGAAAAGCAGTGCAGTCTGAAAGTAAAAATAAGTATCTGAGTTGCAAAACTCAGATAAGAAATAAGTCAGCCAGCCCTTGCCGGGTAACTCAGTTGATTGGAGCATTGTCCCCATGCACCAAGGCTGTGGGTTCAATTCCCGGTCAGGGCACATACAAGAGGCAACCAATGAATGCATAAATAAGTGGAACAATAGGCTGGTATTTCTCTCTTGTTCTCACTCTCCCCCTTCCTCTCTCTCAAATCAATAAATAAAAACTTAAGAGAAAGAAAGAAGCAAGCCAAAAGCAGGTAGAAGAGACTGAAGAGGAAGTTACTTGAAGATTGCCACTGGCTATCTAGACAACTGAAAGGTTACAATAATAAATGATCAATTCTATTACTCTCATAATGATTTCTGATTAGCTAGCGTTTATTTTTAAAACTGGGAACTGTATATGCTAAAAGTAAAGACATCCATATGACTTAAGCTCAAGTGACACTGGGGAACTAAGAGCTGTGGAAAGAGAAAGCACTACTGTGGAGGCCTGTCTTTTGGCCATTTACTGAAGTAAAGTTCATGCATTTCTTGAATGCACACATTTAACAGAACCACAGACCTGCTCCTTGATGCGAATACATCTAGTATTAGAATAAGCTGACAGAAAAGAAATAGTATAAATTTTAATTCCAAGTATCAAAAACATCTACACTAATAAAAGAGAAACATGGTAATTAGCGTACGACCGCTACTTTTTTCATTGGCTAATCAGTGAGTATATGCAAATTAACTGTCAGCCAAGATGGCGGCCGGCAGCCAGGCACTGAAGCGAGCATGAGGCTTGCTTGTTGCAGTGAAGGAGGACTCCAACGTTCCCCACCTCACTTGCCGGCCTCTCAGTTGCAACTCTAAGCAACTATGTACTATGTTGCAAATAAGAAGGTAAACAAAACACCAGAAACCAGCCGGACTGAAACCCAGCCGGACTGAAACTTTGTATTGATGTTTTCAGCAGCGAGGCCTCAGAGCTAAAGCTGGCCCAGAATAAAAAAAAAAAAAAAAAGAAAACAAGGAGCGGTTGGGAGCTCCAGTCACTCGCCACCCGGAAAACAGCCCTCAGCCCCTCAGCCAGACTGGCCAGGCACCCCAGTGGGGACCCCAACCCTGATCAGGACACCCTTCAGGGCAAACCAGCCGGCCCCCACCCGTGCACCAGGCCTCTATCCTATATAGTAAAAGGGTAATATGCCTCCCGGCACCGGGATCAGCGGAGCAGCGAGGCTCCCGGCACCGGGATCAGCGTGACAGGGGGCAGCGCCCAAAACCCCTGATTGCCCTGCGGCTCTGTGTGTGACAGGGGGCGGGGCCACAACCTCCCTATCTGCCCTGCTCTGTTCGTGACAGGGGAAGGCACCCCAACCCCCTGATCACCCCTGCTCTGTGCCTGATGGGGGGAGCTCCCCAATCCCGATTGCCCTGCGGCTCTGTGTGTGACAGGGTGTGGCACCCCAACCCCCCCGCCCCCCACGGCCCTGCTCTGTGTGTGACAGGGTAGAACCATAACCTCTCCATCAGCCCTGCCCTGAGTGTGACAGTGGTGGTGCCCCAACCCCTGATCGGCCCTGCTCTGTGGGTGATAGAGGGTGGCGCCCCAACCCCCCTCCACGGGCCTTGCTCTGTGTGTGACAGGGTAGAGCCATAACCTCCCCATTGGTCCTGCCCTGAGTGTGACAGGGTGCAGCGCCCCAACCCCCTGATCCGCCCTGCTCTGTGTGTGACAGGGGGGAGCTCCCCAACCCCCTGATCGGCCCTGCTCTGTGGGTGACAGAGGGTGGCGCCGCAACCTCCCCATCGACCCTGCCTTGAGTGTGACAGGGGGCAGTGCCCCAACCCCCCAATCGGCCCTACCCTGAGCGTGACTGAGGGTGGCATCGCAACCACTCGATCCGCCCTACTCTGTGCATGACGGGGCGGCACCCCAACTCCCCAATCGGCCCTGCTCTGAGCCTGACCAGGGGCTGCACTTAGGGATTGGGCCTGCCCTCTGCCACCTGGGAGCAGGCCTAAGCCAGCAGGTCGTTATCTCCCGAGGGGTCCCAGACTGTGAGAGGGCACAGGCCGGGCTGGGAGACCCCCCTTCCCCCCGCCCCCCGAGTGCACAAATTTTTGTGCACCGGGCCTCTAGTTATTTATAAATATGAAGGGAAAAGATCTGTTTCAAACACTCAGAAAATAAGTGGCTGGGTTGTAGGAGTCTGCGTCTTGTCGTTTGGAACCACGACTATCTGCAGCAGAATAAGACAGAGCAATGAATCTTCCAGTTCTGAGAAATGTATGCAGGAGTTAAGGCTCATTTCTGAGTTTTTTTATTATGAGCATCACCTCTAAGAATATATCCCTTTTCAAGATAGAAGCCGTTCCACACCTTCCAAAGCACTGCATGAAGCATCCAGGAGCTTTAAGAGCACCTCAGTGATAGCAAGTAAATAACAGGACACAACAAACCTCCTCTGACCCAGTCTCAAAATCACCCTGGCGTTACCTGGCTGCTGCCTTGCTGAGCAGTCCAGTCCATCTACGTTCCAGATTCTCCAACTGTCCAGTGATTTTCTCTCTGTCAGCCAGCTCAGCTGACTGGGCGATTCTGCCTCCTTCTGCTTGAAGCATGTCTACTGTGGCCTTTCGATCATCTAGGAGTCGCTGGAGCAACTATTTTAAACATGTTTAAAGAGAATGAAAAGTGATAACATGGGGTCACTTTAAGAATAAACAAACAAATAAAAAATCCCAAATCCCAACCCCATTAAATCCTAAGCTTACTTGAATAACAGGTTTTTTTTCCACCTTGAGGCAAAAACATAAAGATATACAGAATAGTTCCTACTATCCATATGAACTTTTCATATACTTAACCATACCAGACCTGAGGCCCTGAACCTAACTGTCCCCTATACCTGGGCTCCTGAGCATTAAAGAGAAAAAACCAACATGATATAGAAAAGTGTTAGTTACATGCAAACAAGTGGTTAGAATAAGATGGAACTTGGAGACATTGTAGAAAATAGGTCTAGGCAAAGTACCGAAAATTAGGTACAGCGGAATAGCGGCAAATTTGGAAATTACTGAAAAATCGGTACAGCGGTCTGGTAGGGTTAAGTTTTTAAATAGAGCAATGAACTGCCATTATGTGATTAAGAGGAAACTTACTTTGAACTAGGAGAAAAATACACTGAAATTAAAATTAAGCAAAAAAAACCCCATATCTAGATTAAACATTATACATGATATATCCATTATTTAGAATATCGCTGACTCTGAAAACATCAAAAACATTTTTAATATAAAGGTATGACTGAAATGTTGAAATAGGATACATGGATATGTAAAACTAGAGGCCCAGTGCATGAAAATTCATGCACTGGAGAGGGGGGTCCCTCAGCCTGGCCAGCCCTCTCTCACAGTCCGGGAGCCCTCAGGGGCGGGAGGTGACCCGGTGATCAGGGGAAGGCGATGCCCCCATCACCCCTCTGCTGCTGCCACTGCCGGCAGCGCAAGCCTCTGCCGGCCCTGGTTGCCTGCGCCTCGGACCCGCCCTGGGCAGCTGCGGGGCTGAGGGCAGGTCTGGCCGCACCACGAGCCTGCCACCCCTGGCGGGGCTGAAAGGACTAGGGGACTGGGTGCCACCATCTTTTGTGACAGTCCATTTGCATAATCTGTCTTTATTAGATAGGATTATTCAGTCTAATACATGCCACAATAAGCTAGTACATTAAGGTAAGATGATAAAAATAAATTCCTACTTTCTTTTTAGGATCACACAAAGTATGTGAGGATTTTACTAAACTCCCTCCCATGCTCCTTAAACTATAAGCAAATGTGTTGTCTGCCATTCTCTGTGGCTGTTACAATTCACTGTCTCAACATTCTCACTTACCTTCTGTTCTTGGATCTGTGCTTTCACCACTTTATACTCAGCAGATGGAGGTTTCTGATTGGCTATGAGCTCCTCAGTGTCTGCCAACCAGCTGAGCAATGGCTCCAAGGCATCTTGAAATTTCCCACAATGCAACAAAGCCTCCTGTAGTTGTGCAATTCTTTGTGCAACCTGTATCACAGACATGGAGGCTCATTATAAGAAGGGAGCTTTTTAACGGTTTGAGTCCCAAGCAGCGAGATTGCGCTGCTGAGATTTTATGTCGAAAGAAAACATACGATTCGTTTGAGTCCCAGGGGGTATTGAAAAAACACTGTCGAAGAATCCCAAACAGCGCAACCTCGCTTTCTCTAAATGAGTACGAAAAGACCCAAACAGCGTGATAGCACTTGTTTTATTTTATGTCGAGAAATACCAAGCAGCGCGATCGAGATGCTTGGGACTCAAACGGTTAAATTACTACTGACCCCTTCACGTAACTACAGATTGCAACTGCTAAATTTTTATTTATGTTCAGGGAAACCTTATATTTAGATGTCCCTTTTCTTTGTCCTCCATTCCCAGTGTACTTGTTACTTCCTGCCCTCCCCCTACCACTTACCTTTTTATTCAGTGTGTTCCATCGAGCATTGATCTCTTCCATGTCATGTTCCAAACCCTGCACATCACAGTTTTTTCCAGCACTCTGAATCAATCCCTGGCCAAGTCCATTCACCTGCTGTAATTTCATCTGAAGAGGATCCACCTGTTCTTTCTGAAACATCTAGATAATTATAAGCCAAAGAAGATTTAATCTCAAGGCAAACAGACCCTCTATACTACAGCGACAGGTTATTTTGGGGAAATATATGATTTAACAAAGGAGGGCAAGAATAAAAAGTGAAAACAAGCCATTTTTATAAGAAACTATTAAACACGTGGTTTCATATTTCTTTTCTCTCTTTCAGAAGGAGATGACATGAAATGTCATAATGATGACAGAAATCACTGATAGGCTGCCCCCTGCATGTCCTCTACCAGGGATTGAGTCTGAAACCCCGGCCATATGCCCTGTCTAGGAATTGAACTTGGACCTCCTGGTTCATGGGTCGATGCTCAACCACTGAGCCACACCTGCCGGGTGTAGTTTCATATTTCAGTATGACCGTCTATGGACAAGTAATTACAGAGCTATCGCACTACTTAGGTCTTTAACCCAATGGAGACTCATGGTTTTTTTTCCCCCTCTTTAATCTGTTTGCTTAATTTTTAAAGTAAAAATCAATAGAGAAGAGAGAAGCATCAGCCTGAAGAAATAAGTAAATGTGATGTATATATATCAATCCGAAAAGGAAGAATGATACCAAATGACTACTATTTAGATTAAAAATACCTTGGGGAAAAGCTTTAAGTGACCACTGATATATGCAATGCTCTTCTCTGACTAGGACTAATAACTCAATTAGCCAAAACATATTAACAGTATGAAAAATGCCAACCTCTTAGCTTAATCCCCCTGTGGCCATTTAACTCCATTTTGTTCCAGGGCCACAGACCACACACAGACAATAATCTTGAAACAGTATTTCTCTAATTACAAAGGGAAACGGGCCAATCCTGGGAAATGTCCTTAACAACTTCAGATACATAACTCTGAGTAAGATGCAGATATAAATAAAATATTTTTAAAATGACACTATATATCCATGTTACCACAAAACAACAGCATTTTAAAACAATGTGAACAAGTGTAAGAGGCAATGTGCATGTTTCTACTGCAGTTACACTCCATTATGACTTAGAGGTTTCTAAAGGAACCAAGGAGGAGAGAATAATACTTTTGCCACTTTAAGGAAAATAATGAAATAAATATTTGTCCCTAAGATCAGATTTCTTTCACTCATCAGAGGATAAAAATCAGCCATATTTCACCAATCTGGATATCTTCCCACTCTTTTTTCTTCCACAAAAAGTTCCTTCAGTTTCAGTAAGACAGGTGAGTCAATTAAGACTGAAGGATGACAGAAAATAGAAGAGAACAAAATAAATGTGAAAAAGAATTCCTTCACCTTGGATAAGACTAATTTTGGTTTATATGAGACCACAGATCACACTAAGATTAGGAAAGTGATTCTAGAAAGAATGGTCTATGGCTGGATAAGTGAGTCACCAGGGAGGGAAAGCCCCAGGGGACACTAAAAAGGAAGGTTACAAAGGAAATTACCAGTGGGCTTCATTTTATACTATAATTTGATTACACCATATTTTGTTAGGCAACACTACAAGGCAGCTCAGCTAAAAATGACTATCTCCCCACAACAACACGGTTCCCAGAAAAAGCAAGTGCCATGATTCCATTTTGTATTAAAGATGTTTTCACTGAAGAAAAGTCAGAGCAGAGGGGAAAAAGACAAAACAAAACTTCCATGTTTTAATTGCTTGGGTGCAAGAAAATGGTGGTGGTGGGGTTGGGGTTGGAAAAGCAACGAAAGCAGACAGCCAAAGATACAGAGGAAGAATGTCCAGTCCACTGAACAATCAAATCTTGTCTCACACTATGAGTGACATTTATATTCTTTTTGCGCGGTCTTAATATGGTAGCCAGCAACTCCATGTGGCTATTTAACTAACAATCCGGCCCCTGAGTCACACTAACCACATTGCATGTGATCAATGGCCACATGTGGCTAGTGCCTACTATACTTAAGCACAGATAGAGAAGAGATCCACTTTGGCAAGAAATTCTATTGGATAATGAGGTGGATGGCACAGAAAAGTAAGTATCTTAATCTCTTTTATATAACAGCTAATTCTGTTATTGAAATTTGAATTTACTTTGTGTATGAATATTTCCTATAGAAGCATTAGATTTCTTCCTCTGTTTCCTACCTCCTTTCTATGGACTGTGTTGACAGATACGGGTATTTTTCTCATCTTTTTTCAGAAAGTTAAAAATATATGAAAGCACTTCTAAGTAAATGCTACCTAAATATTTATTTTGAATACAAGTGAACAGAATAATTAAAGAAAGTAAATTTGAAAAACACTTGCTCCCTTCTCTCAACTCTCAAATAAAGCTGTTTTGCAAACTCAGTGCTTTTAGACACATTAAAATTCCTACTCCTTAGTATTTCAATAGGACTGTGCCATATTATTAACTAACCAGAGCTGGCAGACATTTCCCACAGCAGAATACTAGTAAAAATTATTGCACGATGTACGTAAGATACAACAGAGACATTAAACAGAAAATTTCCCAAAGAATGTCTTAAAACACCTTTATCTTTGGTAATACCATATTCTCTCAGTTTTCATCCTAACTGATCGTTTTTGATGTCCTTTGCTCTCTTCCTCTTTCTCTTCTACACCTCCAAATGTTAGTGTCTGGGTGGGGATAAGGGAAGAATGTCAGTCCTGGGCCCTCTTCTCATTCTATACTCTCGTCTAGGCAATTCTATCCACTCCTATGACTTTAAATGTTAATCGTGATAAATGCTTATGATTTCAAAAATGTATATCCAACTACTTTCTTAACATTGCCATGCAAATGACTCACAGGCATCTTGAACCTAACCATTCCAAAACTGAACAGTACTTCCTACTCCGCCCCCCCCCCCCCCCCCCCCGCAAACCTGTTCTTCCCTAAATCAACAATATACTACTGTCCCCATCCACTCAGTCGCACAAACCAGAACCTAGAAGCCATCCTTAATATCTCCTCTCCCTCCCTCTTATAATAGAGGCCACTGTCAGGTCTTGTTGATTCTACCTCTAAAATATATCTTGAATCCATCCAACTGTCTTCAAATCTACTTACATCTCTCTAGTCCAAGCAACCTGGATAATTGCAGTAGCCTAGCAGGCCTCTCTACTGTCCTTGATTTCTTAAATCCATTCTACACAGTAGCCAGTGTGATTAAAAGAAAAAATGTTTTTATTGGTTTTAGAGAGAGGAAGGGAGAGGGAGAGCTAGAAACATCAATGATGAGAGAGAATCATTGATCAGCTGCCTCCTTCATGCCCCCCTCTGGGGATCAAGCCAGCAACCCAGGCATGAGCCCTTGCCCGCATTCGAACCTGGGACTCTTTAGTCCGCAGGTCAACGCTCCATTCATTGAGCCAAACTGGCTAGGGCTAAAAAGTATGATACTTTTGAGGATGTCTTTCTCAGTCACTGCATCCCCTCTTTAGATTCACTTCAAGGCACTCTTTCAGAACCCTTAGTCGCTGTGGCCTGGCCCCTTGGTCTTTGAGTTCTAACATGCCAAGTTCTTCCCAGCTTCCATTTCCTTTGTCTGGGATGTTCTTCCCTCTGATTCTTTGTTAAGTAACTTCTATTTATCCTTTAGGTTTAGTTTTAAAATCCTTTCCCTGACACCACAATTGAAATTCAATATCTCTCTTATTCCTTATTCAATGAATAAATGAATCATTGTATAGAAATAGTATTAGGGAAAGCAAACAAATCCATGAAGGTTCTGCTTATCGGTTAAGCATTCAAACACTGAACGGAGATTCTGGGGCTCTCCAATTTTTGCTTAAAGACTTTTGGGGCAAGTTTTAATTTTATAGAACCCCTATTTTATACAAAAGGTTTATTTCTTCCCCAGTGGTTGGAAATAAGACTAAGGAAGTCTATAAATGAGAAGAGCATTTAAGTAACTACACATTGCTCTCAGTGGGCCTAGATCCAACTATAGAAATAGCAAACAAATTCTGACATTTTGCTTCTTTACCAAATTCTCATTATTGCTATTAAAAAGCTTACATCTACTTAAACCATGTATACACGCATACATTTGTACATACATACACAGAGGATCTAAAGCAGGTCACTGTAGATCACATTCTGAATACAATCACTTGTCGAGTTCTAAGTGTTTATGTAAAAAATGATAGGTTCAATTTCCTCTAGAAACCCTGTTGGAAGAAAAGAAATCCATACAGTTTTCATCTTGGAAAAACTTTTTAAAAATCAATTTAGCAAGATTTGTATACTCGATAGTGACATTTATTTTGTTTCAATAAATACTTTCAAAATAGCCTCTCTACATTCTTATTGGTTAATAGTCCTGGCTATGGCTATGGAGCAGATTTCTCCTTTTGCACAAAGATGTAGGCATCTTGCTTCCAGATATTCCATAAAGTAACCATACTTCAAAGGTGATGAACTACCTTGCAGCTGGGCTATTATTTCCTTCTCCTGTCATTTATGACAGGAACATGTCATGAAATGACTAACTTACTGTAGCTAGAAGGATCTTTAAGAGATTATGTAGCTCCATCTACTCATTTTGTAGATGGGGAAACAGAGATCCCAGAGACTGATATTAAGGATTTCCCTGAATTTTTTCTTTTATGCAGATTTGATTGGCTCCTTATAAATTTAGTTTCTGTATTTCACTGACTACTGCTGTAGGCTTTACACTAGAAATATTCTGTATAACTAATAATGCCAGTCAGTGACTTTGGATAGGACACTGGGATCTTGGTGTTAATCCCAAATTCACTAAAACTCAGAAAACCGAATCAAACCCATCTATCTAAAAGGTGATGCATTCTAATTTGATAGAATGATACATTACAAAATAATTGGTGAAGCCCAAGATGGTACCACCAGGAGGGATCTGTGGCAAAATTGGCAGCTTATGGATCACCGTCAAAATGATTTTTTGTTGCTGGTAGCTGCATGTTTAAATGAACTGTAGCCAGCTAAGGCTGACCTGAAAGGCTCTACAATGGAGTGAATGAGCGAACAACCCTTCTTTCTTTTTCCCCATTTTTTATTTCTTGATTTGAGAGAGAGAGAGAGGGAGGGGGAGAGATGGAGATAGACAGACAGACAGAAAGAAACATCGATTTGTTGTACCACTTATTTATGCATTCATTGGTTGATTCTTGAATGTGCCCTGACCAAGGATTAAACCCGCAACTCTGGCATATAGCAACAACGCTCTAACCTACTGAACTACCCACCAGGGCAGAACCCATCTTTCTTGTAGTATCCATGGAGATTAATACTCATTCAGTCAGTCAATCAACAGTGAATGCCTACTACAAGGAAGGTACTATTTGGGTCCTGAGGATAGTGTAAAACCAAAACCACCTCCACACTCAGAAACCCCTGGCTATATTAGATTATATTAAACGTTTCATTAAAAATATATATATATTTTATTGATTTTCTACAGAGAGGAAGGGAGAGGAATAGAGAGTTAGAAACATCGATGAGTGAGAAAAATCTATCAGCTGCCTCCTGCACACCCCCTACGGGGGATGTGCCCGAAACCAAGGTACATGCCCTTGACCGGAATCGAACCTGGGACCCTTGAGTCTGCAGGCCAACTCTCTATCCACTGAGCCAAACCGGTTATGGCTCATTTTTTTTTTTTTAATTAATCTTCACCTGAGGATTTATTGGTTGTCTCCTGTATGGGATGCAATCCACAACCTAGGTATATGCCCTGATTCAGAATCGAACCTGCAACTTCTTGGTGTACAGGACAATGCTCCAACCAACTGAGCCAGCTGGCCAGGACTAAACTTTTAACTCCTTCACTCCACTGCTTACCACTGATCAAACGACACCAGGGCAGTGAACTCTAGAATTTGCAGATCTCAAATTCCTTTGACTTAGGAGTGCTCAAAGATGTGAACACTGGTTCCCAACAGCTTCCTAACATAGTCTGTTCTCTAACATTAAGAATTTAAAAATCTTTAAGGGAGACCCAGGAGAACATTTAGCCCAACTCCCTTTTTTAGAGATTAAGAAACAAGAGGTACAGAAAAGGAAAGTGACTTGCTTCAGGACACAAAGTTTGACAAGATGACTGAAATACCTCTCTTTTTCATAAACATTATGACTTATTTTGGTTTTAATAAACAGCTTTTATATTAAAAAACCATAATTTGCACATCTGTATATTGCTTTAACCCAACATGCTTTGGTGAATTCTTTCAACTAACCAACATATCTCTTTGAAAGGGAAAGGGGGAGGATATTCACAGTGATTGAAATCTAATACACTTGATGATTTCAATGGGTTATGGCATTTCATCCTCACAAAATTCACAGGGTTCTGCCTTAACAAATGACGAAACTGGAGACTCAGGCCATCTAACCAATTTTCCCAAAGTGGTTAAGAAGTATCCCAGGTCTCATTCCAAAACCTATATCCTAGCCTCTACATGACTGCTGGTAATCACTGATCAATTTGATTTAGGCAAAGAACATGCTTATTGTAATTTCAAAAAAAGAGTCACCCATTCCTGCTAATAATCTTTTTTCAAAATGTAAACTAGCAACTGTATACATCCCTGTCTTCCTTAGGCTTTTGTTATTTCTAAATAAAAAAAACAAATTATAGTTTTGCCAAGTTAAAGTAAGACATATTTCCCCCCATAAACTCAATAAAAAGACCAGAAAATACCAGAAGCCCCAAAGAGAACCAAAGAAAGAACTACCTATGCCTTTCTAATCACCACCAATTCAGAGAATTTGCAAATCTCCCTTTACTCTCTAGATTCTCCCCAACAAAATGAGCAACAATTACCTCATTTGAATTTAATCCATCAGCTGTAGCCAGAGGCACTTTCCCATGCAGCACTGTGCCAGTCACCTCTTTTATCCCAAATGCTGGAGAATCAAGATTCTCCTTGATCCACATTTCAGTGGAGGAAGACTCCCCTAGAACAGGAGTTCCTTCTTCTGATATAGGCACTGAATCAGTGTGAACAATATCTCCCAGGATGGGAACACCAGCAGGGAATACTTCCTCCATAGCAGGCTCTGCAGCAGCTCGAGTAGGGGGCTCCTTGGGAGTGGGCACACTATCAACTGTGGGGACAGGTTCCTCTGAGGTGGGCACTGCAGCAGCTGGGGCTGTAGGCTCCTCTGGAGTGGGCACTGCAGCAGCTGGGCCTGCAGGTTCCTCCGGGGTGGGCACTGCAGCAGCTGGGCCTGCAGGTTCCTCTAGAGTGGGCACTGCAGCAGCTGGATCTATAGGCTCCTCCGGGGTGGGCACTGCAGCAGCTGGGTCTGTAGGCTCCTCCGGGGTGGGCACTGCAGCAGCTGGGTCTGTAGGCTCCTCTGGAGTGGGCACTGCAGCAGCTGGGTCTGTAGGCTCCTCTGGGGTGGGCACTGCAGCAGCTGGGTCTGTAGGCTCCTCTAGAGTGGGCACTGCAGCAGCTGGGTCTGTAGGCTCCTCTGGGGTGTGCACTGCAGCAGCTGGGGCTGTAGGCTCCTCTGGAGTGGGCACTGCAGCAGCTGGGTCTGTAGGCTCCTCTGGGGTGGGCACTGCAGCAGCTGGAGAAGTAGGCTCCTCTGGGGTGGGCACTGCAGCAGCTGGGGCTGTAGGCTCCTCTGGGGTGGGCACTGCAGCAGCTGGGGCTGTAGGCTCCTCTGGGGTGGGCACTGCAGCAGCTGGGGCTGTAGGCTCCTCTGGGGTGGGCACTGCAGCAGCTGGGGCTGTAGGATCCTCTGGGGTGAGCACTCTAACAGTTGCAGTATCAGGCTCCTCTGGAGCAGCTGGGGTGACAGAGCCCTCTGGGATGTCCTCCCCTGTGGATGGCACTGCAACAGCTGGGACATATGCCTCAATGGTGACCACGGAAGCAACTGGCATGTCCTCCTCTGGAAAGGGCACTGTGACAGCAGCTACAGCAGTTCCCTCTGGGGTGGGCACTGCAGCATCTAGGGCATCTTCTACAGTGGGCATTACAGCAGTTGGGGCAGGTTTCTCTGGGATGGGTATCCATTCCTCCAAAATTGGTTCAGTATTACTAGCTTTGGTAACTTGTTCCCCCATAAAGATATTTAGCAATGATTCTGAATCTCTCATTTCTGTCTCCCCTCCACTCAGCTTGGGCTTTAGGTCATTCACAGTTCCCTCTCCATCACTGCTATGTCTCTGTCCTCCATCCAGCGGGTGCAGACTCTGAATCTCTGACTCTAGGGACTTTCTCTGGAGATCCTGGAAGACCTGCTCTGGGAAGTCTCTATGAAAATGTGCTAGGGCTTGGTCCTCCAAAAGCTGGGCTTCATAACCCAGCTCTTGTGCCTCGCCATAAACTTTCTCCATGGACAATTCACAAGGGTCCACAGTTCCCAAGGAAGTCAGACTGTTTTCTTGATTAATAGCTCCTTCCTCATTTTCCAAATGAATCTCATCTGTTAGTAAATGTGAACCATATGATAACACCTCTACTTCAGATCCTGAGATAATATCTGTTAGTTCACAGCTAAAAGCAGAACTGAGGGGGGACCTCTCAACACTCCCCTCAATCTGACTGCAGTCTACCTGGAACAAACTGCCGTTTTCTTTGGCTAGCTCAGCTTCACAGGCTGATAGGTTTTCTTCATGAGAAGCTCTGCAATCAGAGCTGGGCAATCCTCCTGGGTCCAGCTTTCCCGGTGACTCCAGGTCAGCTGGGTGTCTGAACTTAAGTTCCCCTGCAGTCTCGGGGCTAAAAGGCACTTTTTCACACTCCGCACTAACAGTGGGAATGTCCCTCACGATATCAAAGTGGGCAGTAAGTTCCACAGCATTAGGCACCTGAGAAGAATCCAGGGCATTAAAATATTCACAATCCAATCCAGTATTATCACCTTTCACCCTTACATTTAAAACGTCTACATGTTCCTCTTCTAAGGCAGCCCCTGGAAAATTACTAATTACAAGTGAATTTTCTGTATCTTGGGATGGGGCCAGCCCTTCAGAAGCTTGGTTCTCCAGCTCAATTAGAGGAGTTATTTCTTCTTCACATAAACATTCTTTTTCAAGTTCAAGAAACATCTGCACTGAATCTGTGTCAGAGAGCTGCTCCGAATTGACAGGACCAACAGTGTATTCTAAATTGGAAACAAGGCCCTCTAGCTCCTGGGCAGTTTCGTTTTTCAGCTCACCTATAGCACTCTCACCTGTGAGAATATAACTGTAATCAAGAGGTGTATCCTCAAGAACAGAAGCCAAGTGGTTCTCAGCTGGCTGTAGGTCTTCAGAGCAACAAATATGACCAAGAGCTAGGTGGTCTAAAGTCTCCAAGACAGCAGCCGAGCAATGGGACCCATCCTCTACCACTGCTACAGTGTTTGCTTGTTCTCTTTCTTCAAAAATATCCACCAGGCTGTTCTTTTTCTCATCTGCCATTAGAAAAGTCTTTCCTCTCTCTGACAGTTTCTCCTCCTCCCACTCCTCCTCAGCCTCCATCATAATCCATCGCTCATCTTCCTCAAACTTTAGTTCAGACTCTGTTTTCTCTCTTAGGCTGGGGGTTATGAGAACATGCAACTCTGAATCCAACAGCTCTTCACTCAGGCAAGGGGAGAGAGGTGGCATTTCCACAGTGCAAGCTGTGTCCCCAAGGGGGTGCTGCTTCTCTCTAAAGCCTCCCTTAGCCAAACTTTTCATGGCTCTGGGCCAGGTTGCACTTGAGAATCTGTGTTCCTGCATTAGATCTGTGTTACCACTTGGTGCTGCAGCTTCTGATTCTAGAGGCTGGGATTCATGGGGAGAGCTCTCACTGTACTGCTGAAATCTGAAGTCTTGGCAGTCTCCACTTACATTTTTCACATCCTGCACTTCTGGAATGCCCATGGATTTGGACACATGTTCCAGAGTTACTGATTCTAACTGAGGTTCCCTGTTGCCCAAATGGCCAGAACTTTCTGTTAATGCAGAACTGGATTCCTTCTTCTCTTGCAAGGAAGGATTTGAAGCACCAGCTTCTGAAACCTCACTGAGAGAAGCTTCCATCCTTTCTGCAAATTCTGGGAAATTGGGTGGCATGAAGGACTTCCATGATCTCCTGTTAACATTGTCTTTGCGTTCTGCATTTGGTCGCCTTCTGGGTGGCACAGGTGCCAACTTCTGCACATCACTGCTTAGTTTCAGTGCATCAAATATTATTCGCTCATCTAGCTTTTTGCCTTCTGGTGCTCTAGACTCAAAAACATTAGATGCTGCTCCTAAGGTACCATTGCTGGATATAGTACTTCCTTCCATCTTTTCCATGGTGCTTTTTGACATCTGATTAAGCTTTGACCCCTGGTCAATCTGTTCATTTATCCTCATTGTGTCATATATAGACCGCTGTGGAACATAGCAATCCTCTATATAGCCATCCTCTTCCTCTCCTTTCCCCAGGCAGGTGGGGTTCCGCCTTAAACAGTCTGGCCTGCTGAGTGGCTTACCCATACTTCTTCAATCAAAACAAACCATCAACCTTTTAAATGTTTTTCATGAGTTCCCCAAAAATGCATTCTGTGTAAATTAAAAATTCCTTTACATGTTCATAATCCCAACCAACCAACTGGATTTACCTTCTAGAAAGGCCTGGAAGTTCCACTTTGAAACCATCCTGGGAGACGCTCTAAGAGGAACAGCTTTTTTTTCACAGGGTAGCAGTCTCATAGTTGCAGATAAGTGGTATAATTTACTCAACAAACAAAATAATTCTTTGTATGGCTTCTTTTTAAAGAGCACGGCTCTTTCTAATTTAAGCAATAAAAAAATCACCTGATATTGACAAGTCTTATTCAATATCTAGTTCCACTCACTTCTCATCCAAGGAGAGTTGGAAGCAGGATTTATACCGATCGTGTCCTTTAACAATGGCACAGCCTCTCTAGTCTTCATGTATAGCCCAAGCTCCTAAGAATTCCTCTCATTTTATCCTCAGTTCCACCCCTGGAGAGTCCAGCTGGTCTGAATTAGCCATTCGTTCTCCCTAGTTCGCGTGTTTGCAATTGAACTGGGCTGGTCGGCGGATATTCCTGCAACTTTAAACACAGGAAGTCCTTCATTCGGGACCAGTCCGGGGCTTCCTGTCTCCCAAACATCATGGCATTGTTGTGGCTCCCAGCACAGCCCGGCGCGGCGGCCGCAGAGCCAGGCGAGGGGGCCCCGGCGGCGCGGGCCTCGGAGCTCGCTCGGCGCGGCCCACTCCCCCGCGCCGTGCCGCGCGCCCGGCGGCCGGGTCGCCTCACCGCAGCTGGCAGGTGGCTCCGGCCTCGCCGGCCTCCGGTCCCGCTCGGGAAGTTAGTTTGTCCCTCCGGCCGCGGAGCCCGCGTGCTGTGGGTGCCGCCTCCCCCGCCGCCAGTCCCCGGCCCGCCGCCGCCGCGCCGCGGGCTGCATGTCAAGCAGCCGCCTCTCCTCGCCGCCGCCGGCCCGCCGGCCCCCGCCCGCAGCTGTCACGGGCCCGGCATGCTAACTTCGCGCCGGAACAAAAGGCTCCGCTCGGGCCGCGCGGGGGCGAGCCCCGCTCCCTGCTCCCTCGCGCCGCTCGCTCGGCGCTCGCTGCCAGTGCCGGGCTGGCGGGCCGCTCCCCGCCCCTTCCGCGCCCGCCCCGCCCGGCAGCCCCCTGGAAGCCCCGCGCGCGAGGCAGAACCCGGAGGAGGAGGTAGAGGCGGGGCCCGGGCGGGGGCCGCGAAGAGAGCGACCGGAGCCGAGAGCGCGGGCGGCCGAGGGGATTGGAGGCCGAGGCGCGGAAGGAGGGGCTTCGGCGCGGGGCGGGGGGGGCGGGAGCCCGGGCGCCAGCCGCTCGCCCAGCGGGCCCACGCCCCCCGCACCCCCGGCCGGAGGGAAAGCCCCGCCCCGAGAGGGCGAGAGGAGGGAGCCGCACCGCGAGCCGCCGCCGAGCCGCGCAAATCCCCTGACAAAGGAAAGCCCCGCCCTCCTCCCCCGGGCCCGGCCCCCGCCGCCCCGCCGCGGCCCCCGCCCCGGGCTCCGAGCCCAGCCCCGGAGCCAGCGAACCCAGAAGGGGCACCCGCCGGCCCAGCCGCCGGCTTTGGCAAGGCCGCTCGGGGCCCATCTGCCAGCAGGTCGCCGGCTGCCGCGGGCCGCCCGCCTCCTATGGCTCCGGCTCTGCCGCCAAGGGCTCCCCGAGCCCCTCCAATGTCACCTTTGGCGCCCCGCCAGGCCCTAGAGCACGCAGCCTTGGACCCGGCACTTCCCGGTGTCCGAAGGCCTGCGGTCAAACTCGGAGACCAAGTTATTGGGGAACTCTGGGCGCCTTCTCTCTCCTCCTCCTCCTCCTCCTCCTCACGTCAGGTCCTGGTCCCTTTCTGCCCACAGAGCTGCGGCGCCAGTGACTCCGTGGCGATGCCAGCAGCAGTGTCCCACGCCAAGCACCTGGGCTCCTTTCCTGCTGCGCACATCCAAGGAAACCCGAGCCTCTGGGCCAGCTGAAGAGCAGGGTCTGTATTTCCAGTTTGATGATAGAAAATGCTATAGAAAGGTGGCCCACAATTCTGTCCACAGCTTTTTGGCTTTTAGAAAAGCTAAGTCACCTGGTGTCAGTTAAACAAAGAAAATACAAAGGGAAACCCAGGAAACTGTCCACCAGAGGCAGCTACATTTCTGAAGGGCAAAGAAAAACCTATTAAAATTTCAGTTGGTCAATAGACAGTCAAACTTACAGAAAAGTTATTTCTATCCTTTACGCAAACAGTAAGTGAGGCCAACAGTTGGTGTTTGGAGATCTGGCAGTGCAACCCTGAGCTGAGCCTTACGTACGTAGGAAGCCAGAGAAGTCCTTGGCAAAAATGAGGTGTGGGCTGAAGCCTGTGCGCAGAATTAAACAAATAGAAGACCTTTCAATGGCAAACTGTTTTTACACTTTCTCACTTTGATCCATTCAGCCCACTCAAATCCGAAACTCTCTCCCCATCTGTAAACTGGAACAGAGGGGCACAGACTAAATTATGTCTTGACTGCCTTTCTAATTTTAATATTCTTTAATTCTAAAACTTTTAAAGGAGCTGCCCCAGAATCCTGAGTCCTCTTGGTCCCCCATTGCAAGACACTAGAAGCCCTGTCTCCTGAGGAACAAACAGCAGAAAGAACCCCCAAAAATGCTTGACCTAGAGAAGGTTCCAGGCAATATGATAAACAAGAAGTATCTATCTGAAGGACTGGAACAAGGGAAGAAGGAAGCTTGTTCTGGATACAGTATCTCCTTCAGCTGACACACGAAGATCCAAGGGCACATTTCAAACAAAGAGCTTTCTCACAGCTATTCAAAGAATAGGGTGTCCCTTAAAGTGGTGAAATTCCTAATTCTGGAGGTGTTTGAGCAGAAATTCAAGCAATCCGGAAATTCATGCAATCACTTGGCAGAGATTTGCGGAAACAGATTTTAAAATCCGCTATCAGTTTGTTTAGAATAAATTTTAAGTTTCCTTCTAACTCTGACGCACTGTGTTCCTAGAGGCTTGATCAACTTACAGATCTGATTCTTAACCTTTCAGGGAATCCAGGTTTTAATTTTCTTTTAATTATTCAGTACAACTGGAAAAACCTAGGGAAGGCAAGATCAATTTCACTAGCAAATCTCTCTGGCCAAATACATTCACTTAAGTGTTCAGATATCATAACACTGTTAGTGTGCCAGGGCCCTTCTGGCTGGAAGAATCTGAGGAATTCTGGCTCTGGACTAAGGGTGGGTGGTTATTCTATTATAAAAAATGATCTTGATGTGGAATCACAAACTTCCCAGGCAGAAATTCCTTTCCTGTTTCCTCACCAGTCAGGTGTCAATCAATTCAATCTTTCCCCTTCCCACACCTATCTACCCTATTCTCACCAATGCTCTGTATTATAATATAAAATAAATAAGTGGAGTGCTTTAGCCACTATGAAGATTGGATTCAAATTGCTTTTCAACTGAAGTCACACTCTGACTAAGCGTTAAAGCAGTATTACAGAAAAAAACCACCCAAAGTGCAAACACAACCTTATAGAAAGGATTAGGTAAAGTTCCCCAACCCCCCAGCCTCCACCCTCAAAGAAGCCAAAGATTGCTTTGCTCCTTCTTTATCATCAGTATGTGTTTACAAAGAAATCAAGAGAGGAAGCACAGTGTCTCTTTCCACAATGTGTCTTATTTTTTATCTGTTCATGAGTTTCTCTTTAGTTTTGGTATGTGGAACTCTGCCAATAGCCATCACAGTGACTGAAATAAATACCTGATACAGTGTTCAGCCTTGTGTTGCCCTGATAGCTCCAACATCAACAAAAAAAGCATCTGTTCATTTCATGTGCTGAAACTTTTTAAAAGAGAAGTACAGGGAGCTCCAGATAACCACTCGGGATGCTTCCCCCACTTCTGCAACCCCAAATATATGTGCTGAAGCCAAATTTCAAATTAGTTTCCAGTTAGTTGATTACAGAGTTCAAAGAATTCTCCGCTCATTTAGAAATTCCTTAGAACAGAATTTGGTGTCCGATTTTTCTTCAGTGAACTTAGAAGAAAGAACAATCCAGGCCCTTTCTGCTATCTTCCTAATTAAAGAGTCTCTTCACACCCTTTCCAAGTTTTAGACCTGGTATCCTGCCTTTGTCTACTCCAGACTTAAACCACCCGTAGGACGATCTGGAGAGCCTGATCCACACTTCCTCAGGTTCTGTAACGCCTTTTCATCCACCCGCCTCTCCTGGAGGATTAGTGCTGACTAGAGGAAGATACAGAAGACCGGTTGGATCTTGCCCATTTTAAATCTACAAAATGCCTTTCATTTCAGGATCTCTAGACTTTACAAGCATTTATTTACTGGCAAGGGGAAACTCCACAGTATTAGTCTGTACCTGTTGGGCAACAGTCATTACCATCCTTTGGTGCTTTTATTATATAAAGATGGCTACTGAGTGATTCATTAAGCTTATACAGCAAGATGTAAAGCTTGTTTTAAATGGGATACTACAGATTTTGATGCTATTTGAGTTCTCATGTATTCCTGAACCCATGAGAAAATTTTCCACACATTTGCAGGAACTCTTATGACCCCTATAGGCTCCTTCCTGCTTGTAAACTTTCCAAAAGACAGTGTATTAATTCCTCTTTTCACTACTCACCAGACAGTGGTGATGACAAAAGTATGGGGCTTTGCAAGTTAAAAAATACCTGACAAGAGTGGGAAGAAGGGAGGGAGACAGGGGGAACCAGGGAAGGTTTTATGGAGGGAATAAGTTTACTCATTAGGACTTGTATACATATACAGAGATGGTGAAGACAAGGATTTCTAAGTGAAGGGTTAGAAGCAAGAAACCTAAAAATGCATGGACCCTAAAGAAGCAAATTTGAAGTCAGTGTGGCTTAAATACAGAGCATATGAAAAGGAAAAATGAGAGGTCAGAATGGTAAGTAGCTCAAGGCCAGTTCACCAGGGCCCTTGAATGCCAAGCCAAGGAATTTATGCTTTATTCAGAAAACCCATTAGTACATCAAGATTTACTTATTTAAATTTACCAGAGATCATGAGAATTATTGATCAGTGTATGGAAAGTTTGCTAAGAATTTGGGACTCGGTGCTCATTCAACTGCCATTTAATATGTATTATCTCATTTAAAAAATCCAAATCAGTGGTTCTCAACCTTCTGGCTCTTTAAATACAGTTCCTCATGTTGTGACCCAACCATAAAATTATTTTCGTTGCTACTTCATAACTGTAATGTTGCTACTGTTATGAATCGTAATGTAAATATCTGATATGCAGGATGGTCTTAGGCGACCCCTGTGAAAGGGTCATTCGACCGCCAAAGGGGTCTCAACCCACAGGTTGAGAACCACTGATTCAAATCCTTAGTTTGTAAATGAAACTTGAGGTGGTAAACTTACTTTTCCAAAGTAACACAGCTATTAAATTCTTGGGCTCTTAAGGTTGAGCCTAGGCCTGCAGATGCTGCATTGGTGTCAATATGTATAAAATAGATTGTAGATAGGAAGATTGAAGTTGAAGCAACCAGGAGGATTACACAGGTTAGGCAAGAGGTAACAAAAGCCTGGACTTGTGAAAATTGGGGGTGGGAGGCTGTGAAAGAAACTGCAGAGGCAGAATGTTTGGACTTCACTACTGACCAGATAGAAGGTAGAGTGGGGGGGGGGGGGGGGGGGAATAAATGTAAAATGATGCTGTAGTACTACTTTTGGATTCCTGAGGGCATAGTAAAACTATAAAACAGTAGCCAGGAGGAAGACAATATTTGAAGAAGATCACACATTCAATTTAGGGCATACTGAGTGTGAAGTACTCAAAGATGACCCGTGTGAATGGAGGTGTCTAGAAAGGCCCCTCACACAAAAGACTGAAGTCCAGGGTAGAGTTACAGATTTGGAATCCTTCTCCAATAGAACAGTGAAGGGGTGAGGCATCCCTGGGGTTTCATGTGGAGAGAGAAGACAAGGCAGATGACGGAATTTCAGGAAGCATGTGTTTGGGAGGTAGGAAGACAAACCAAAAAAGAAAGCAGAAGAGCAGCCAGAGAAGCGAATGGGAAGTAAATGGACAGGAGGGTTTTAAGAAATGCTGCATAACAGATGAATACTTCCACGGGAACAGTTTCAGCACAGTGATAGGGACGGGATCAGATTACAGGGTAAGTATAGCCAGTGGTGAAAAAGGAAGTATTGGTCCTCCCCTTTAAAAAAGAAAAAAAATTTTTTTATTGATTTCAGAAAGAAAGGGAGAGGGAGAAAGAGACAGAAACACCAATGATGAGAGAATTATTGATTGGCTGCCTCCTGCACACCCCCTGCTGGGGATCAAGCCCACGACCTGAGCATGTGCTCTTGACTGGAATCAAATCCGGGACCCTTCAGTCTGCAGATGAATGCTCTAGCCACTGAGCCAAGCCAGCTAGGGCTCTTCCTTCTTCTTGAGACTCTGTTCTTTTGGCTTCCAAGATACTGTACTATCCTGATGTCACCTTTCTAGCCAGTCTTTCTTTGTCTCTTTGGGCTCTTCTTCCCTAAGGGGCTGGATGTGGCCTGGTGGTTCAGGGGAGGTTTTCCAGAGAAAGTGACCATGTGCGTTTTCACTACTGAGAGCAGTCTTTCCAGTAATAGAGATGCATGACTTTACAACTGTCACAAGTTGATAACTTCACAAATTTGCTTGGCTATTTCTATGAAACAGGTCCCTGGGTTGAATCTCCAAGGAATCTTGCTATAGGGGTCCTCTCTCCAGTATTAGAAAAGGAGGTAGGATAAATAATACAGAGGAAAGAGATTTCTGAAAACTGTCTTTTTCATTTTGATTCTAAAGCAATTCATATATATATATATTTTTTTTTTAATTGATTTTTTACAGAGAGGAAGGGAGAGGGATAGAGAGTCAGAAACATCGATGAGAGAGAAACATCGACCAGCTGCCTCCTGCACACTCCCCACTGGGGATGTGCCTGCAACCAAGGTACATGCCCTTGACCAGAATTGAACCTGGGACCCTTGAGTCCGCAGGCCGACGCGCTATCCACTGAGCCAAACTGGTTAGGGCTCTAAAGTAATTCTTGACACTGACCACAAACAAATAATTTAGGTTTAAATTTAAAGAATTAGACCAAAATCAGAGCTCTCCCTTTGGAAGTGAATTGCAAGATGAGATAGTAAATGGTTCATTTGAATGGATGCAATAAATTTAAGCTGGAGAAGACCCAAGATAAATTCACTTTCTTTCAAAAATTTTTTTTGTTTTAATACATTTTCCCATTGACTTTTAGAGAGAGTAGAAGGGAGGGGGAGAGACAGAGAAACATCAATGTGAGAGACACAATGATTGGTTGCCTCTTGCACACACCCCAACGGGGATCGAGCCTGCAACGGAAGTATACATGCCCTTGACCACAATCGAACTCATCTGTGGGCTGACACTCTATTCACTGAGCCAAATTGGCTAAGGCTCTTTCAATTCTTATCATCTTCTTCCCCTGAATCATATATACACATAACCAAGGATTAGAAACCCACAATTTGCTGAAAATGTGAAGAATTAAAGCTATGCTATAAAACATCTTGATGTGGTGTATGTGTTTGGCAGAGAGTTGAATGATATCTGTGTTTTTAAGCTGCTTTCCTCTGAAATCAGGCTGACATTTTTCTTTCACAGCTCAATGTTTTCATTAATGACTGATTAATACTAAGAGGTGTCTCTCCCAAAGATGCTGACTTAGTAGTTGCCATTGTATGGCAGCAGAGGAAGAGAACATGGTCTATGTTAAAAGCTAATTAGGCCAAGGACCCTGAGATCATTAAAGCTGATCTGATGGGTAACTGTGACGAGGGAAGTCACTGAGCTGGTACTGGCTTCTGGTTAATTCTGGTTAATGATATGAAAATAACATTGATTTGTAGAGCACGTTAGCCAAGGTCAAAATGGCCTCAGAAATACTTGCTAACTGTGGGATTCTGATAGGAATGAATAAATGAGTAATTATATATAATTTAAAGCTATGTTACAGACCTAAACCCACCTATGCATGGCTACTTTAAGGTTAAAAACAAGCTCTACACTTGTTTCATTGCTATCATCAAACTAATTTTACTTTATCCTTATTTCCAGTTTTCCAAGAAGAAAAGAATGAATCTAATCCTCAGCTGGGCTTTAGATCAAGTCTTTTGGTGAATGATCATCCCTAGGTACAAAGGGCATAACTTTCCTTATTTTTCAATATAAAAATATTTCATAAAATTCTAATTTATAGTAAGTCTGAATAAACTTTTTAAAATAAAAGAATATTATTTACTGAGCACTTGCCTAATGCTTTCATCTGTATCACTTCGTTAAATTTTCATAAAAACCCCAAAGTTATGATTTACCATTATTCACATTTTATAGTTGAAGTAACTATACAGAGTTTAAGTATTTCCCCCCAAGGTCACTCAAGTAGTCAATGATAGAGCCAGCACTGAAAGCTGGATATTTCTGACTCAAACTCATACTCAATTTTCTTTTTCAATACGCCAAACTGACTGAAGTATGAAGACTCTTCTTAACTGCCAACTAGCTGAATAAATGACAATGACTCTAAAGTGATGGGTAACTACAAAGCAGTATTTCAGAGGCTGGCTTTCTTCAAGTACATCTGCAATAGAAAATTTCTTTCTTAGTTTTGCTTTTTGGTCAGGTTAGTACTGAAATGAAATTGTATTCCTTTAAAATGTGCTAACTAGTAGAGAAGGAAGGGAGCCCAGAGGCAAAATGGAGAGGGAAGGAATCCAGGCTAGGATCAGAATTTCTCAGGACACCCAAGGATATACCTCAAATCTTGCAGAGCAGACAGCATTTTGAATGAGAAATAATCTCCAACTATATGTATACCAACATGCTAACTACTTTGAAGAACACGAAAATAGATTTATTGAGATGAGAGATGGGACAAATACATATAATCAGAAAATGCCCAAATCAGGCAGTATATGATAAAGGCTAAATGATTACACATTTTAAGCAATATAGAAGCTCAGGAGTAGTAAGCTGGTGAGATCAAGACGGTTTTGTGGAAATATGGGACTTCAGGTATAGATAGAAATAAAATAGGTAAAATATATAAGGAGTTTTTGGGAGAAGTGGATGGTCTATATAGGAAATAAAACTGGAAAGATAGTGGATATCTAAAATGTGGATTCCAAACCCTGGCTGGGTGGCCCAGTTGGTTGGAGCATCATCCTTTACACCAAAAGGTTGTGGGTTTGATCCCAGTCGGGGCATGTTTGGGAGGCAATTGATCAATATTTCTCACTCATATTGATGTTTCTTTCTTTCTCTCTCTTTCTCCCTTCCTCTCTGTCTAAAATCAATAAACATATCCTCAGGTAATGATAAAAAATAATAATAATAAACTTTTAAAAAATGTAGTTTCCAACACTGGAGAAGGAAAAGACTGAAGGCTTAGATGTAGACCAGTTCTGAAGGATGCTGCCATTTAATTCATTAGATCAGATGTCTCCTGCATTGATGTGGGGAGCTTAAGCACTCACAGAGAGAACGGTGAATGTAGACAGGAACTGAGGGAAAACTACTTTGGAAGCCCAAGTCTTAGAAAGCAACAGCATAATTTATGTCTTTTTTTCTGTGGGAACCAAGTGCGTACATGCTGACTGTCCAATCACACTAGCTCTATGCATTCTGAACAGAGGATCCTTTGTTCCCAACAGCAAGGCTCAAAAGAGGCAGAGTCCGATAAAATCACACTGAGATCAGCACTCCCAGCTGGTGCAGGGGCTGATGCCATTCCATAACACACCCTACAGGAAGCAGCTCCAGATACACAGATGACTGATTTCCACAGCAGGAGCCTTGTGGCAGGGTGGGGCGGGGACTGGTCAAGCATGGAGAGCATTCTTTAGCCACTGACTCAAATTAGTTCACCAAGATCCTGACTTTATCCAACAGATCTGAATAAATCACTTCAGAACCAACACAATTTCTTAACTTTTTTTTTTTTAAGAGGAAAACTATGAAGCTTCTCTAGGCAGTGGAACTATTTCATCAGTTAACTCTTACTTGTCATGGAATATGACAGAGGGCAAATGATCAAACACCCTATTTTGCCAGAAGTGGGCTGAATAATTTTTTGTTGCAAGGGGTTATCCTGTGTATTCAATGACACCCACTATCAGTGGTTCTCAACCTTCTGGCCCTTTAAATACAGTTCCTCATGTTGTGACCCAACCATAAAATTATTTTCGTTGCTACTTCATAACTGTAATATTGCTACTGTTATGAATCGTAATGTAAATATCTGACATGCAGGATGGTCTTAGGCGACCCCTGTGAAAGGGTCGTTCGACCGCCAAAGGGGTCGCGAACCACAGGTTGAGAACCTCTGCACTAGATGCTAGTAGCAGCCCCCCCAAGTCATGAAAATTAAAAAATGTCTTTAGACATTTAGGACAAAATTAAAAAATTGTCCCCCAAGGGCAAAAATGCCCCCCAGTTGAGAACCACTGGTTAAGCATGAGCTTTGGGTGCCAAACAGACTTTTCCATCCCCAGCTCTAACATTTACTTGATATTCAGCTTGAACAACTTACTTAACATCTTCAAGTCTATTTTCCTATCTGCAACTGGATTTCAAATGTCTGATTTACAGGGAGGAGGGGTAGGGAGGTTAGGATTAGAGACCATTCAGACATAGGTCTCTCTTACTGCACTTACCTCTACATCACCACCACGGCCATTCTTTGTGTCCATCTCCCATACTACACTGGTAACAAGAGACTCTCTGAGACCCCAGCACCCATCACAAGTACTGGTAACAAGTGCTCAGGAAGGATGGACAGAAAGGAATATGAAACACCTTTCTCCTACCCCCACATAGGGATCCATGGACGACTGCCGTGTGGCACTTATTCTCATCCCTGGGTGGCCAAAGTCCTGAAAGGTCCACATTTCAAATCACAGCACTGGTAGTAGGAACATAGTTTGTGAAGGCCTAGGCCGTAAGTGTACCCCATTAATCTTCCACAGCGAATACCAGAGACTGGTATTTGAAAAACACTGGATAGTGCAGTGGTGTAGTATTAAGGAAGGTGGGGAGGGAGCACATTCTCCCCATAGCTAGGTTTCCCAACCGGGACAGCTGAGACTTGGGAAGAATCTGCTTGGCAGGAGACAGCCCTTGGGTGCAGTGACCTGACATGACTCCCTGCAGGACTCATTTTATTCCTGGTGAACCAAACAACTCTAACAATGAAGTGCCCTTCAAAGCAACTCATCCCACTTCCTAGAGGCTCACTGCTTACAGCCCCTGTGCCAGCCAGTTAGCCTGAAAGTGCCCAGGATTCTTTTCTGAAGCTCCAGGACTAGGCTAAGGCTGAGACCACTTACTATGCATTTCTAGACACAGCAAGAAACTATCCTGATCTGCAAGTCTGTGCTAATCTCAAAGGTATTCACTCACTGAATACTCAACAATAAATACAAGTTCTGCCTGGGGTAAATTCTCGTTTTTCTGGAAACATAGTTTTCTTCCTTCTTGTATAAAAATCATATGATGAATCTTAGTTGCAAATGGTACGTGCTGACAATAGATGTGAACAATTTCAGTAAACGTAGCCCTGGCCAGTTTGGTTCAGTGGATAGAGCGTCGGCCTGCAGGCTGAAGGGTCCTGGGTTTGATTCTGGTCAGGGGCACATGCCTGGCGTGTGGGCTTGATCCCCAGTAGGGGGTGTGCAGGAGGCAGCCGATCAGTGATTCTCTCTCATCATTGATGTTTCTCTCTCTCTCCCTTCCTCTCTGAAATCAATAAAAATATATTTAAAAAGAAAAAAAAGAATTTCAGTGAATGTAAATCAAACTGTTCAGTCCTTCCTTTTGGTTGAAGATATATTCGTTTAGTTGCTTTAAAATTTCCAAACAGATTTTTATGAGATCCATCAATGTTTGCTTTTTAAAAAAATATATTTTTATTGATTTCAGAGAGGAAGAGAGAGGGAGAGATAGAAACATCAATGATGAGAGAGAATCACTGATTGGCTGCCTCCTGCACTCCCCCTACTGGGGATTGAGCCCACAACCCTGGGCACGTGCCCTTGACCGGAATCGAACCTGGGACCCTTTGGTCCACAGGCCGACGCTCCGTCCACTGAGCCAAACCAGCTAGGGCCCATCAATGCTTTCTTGACAACCTTCCTATAGATTTCCCTACCTTCACTGAGGCATGAATGAGGCTCCTTTAAGATGATGTAAAGGCTGCTATCTTGGGATTTTGCTTGTGATGCTGGTATTTGGAATGCTAATGCTACTTTAAAATGGGGCTGGAAAAAGTTCACCATGAAGCAAACTTAAAGGCCTTAAAGGTTCCTTCACCATCTCCCCACCCAGTTCCTATGGTGAGGGTGGAGAGGATTATTACAGAGCATTGGAATTCTTGGGGGGAGGGGAAATGGGGGATGGTCACATTGGGTTATAAATATCAGCAGCCAAACAGTGAGCTCCTGGGCTGAGGAGAACAACAGACAAACTGTAGTCTCCCCTTAAAGACACAGAACAAGGAGGCTCCCTGAAGTATTTCCACAAAGGAAGTTCCTCTTCTCTTTAGAAATGCATCATCAACCAACACCTGCATCAACAACTCTATGCAAAATAAACCACAGATGCCAGGGAAAGTGACTAGGAGGTTTTAAATCACACAGATTGGTACCAGCAAAAATAAAGAATCCAGCCAGGGCCTGGCCTAAAGAAAGGTAGACTTAGAGGCACTTGTTGCTACTACACAGTCATAATCATTTTATCAGAAGGCACCCCCCACCCCATAAATATTTAACTTAATCAACAAGTGTTTTTTTTTTTCCCCCAACTGACTACTATTTCCCACATAGAGATGGCAATTTTCTTCTAGAGCAGTGGTTTTCAACTGAGGCAGATTTTGCCTGCTAGGGGAGATTTGGCAATGTCTACTGACATTTTTGGTTGTCAACCTGCGGAAGGGTAGCTACTGGCATCTAGTGGGTAGAGGTCAGGGGTGCTACTAAATTTCCTACAGTGCACAGGACAGCCCTCACAACAAAGAATTGTCCGGCCCAAAATGTCAAGAGTGCAGAGGTTGAGAGACCCTGTTCTAGGGCATTCTCTTTACTTCCATGGACCCTACTAGTTACTATTGGAGTAGCCATGCTTAAGGAAGGGGGACAAACACACTGACAAGCCAAGGGTCTGCACAAGGTGGGGGTAGGGGTGCCTATTCAACTTATCTTGGCTGCTGTAAATCTGCAGATACCTAAACCTTCAGGTGACAGGTCATACCACGAGGGATTTCCTTTCCCTCCAAGGGTAGGTATACGATGCTGACCTCATTCGCTTTATTCTCTAGTGAACCTAACTGGCAAAAACATAGATGGGCTGATACGGTCTGTGTCATTATTTGAAAGGAAGGAATAGTATTTTTGTGTAAACTGGCAACCTTTCAGCTCCATGTCAGACCATGTCTTCCAAGAGTTTTCACATCTGCTCATAGGGAAGCCTAAGGTTGGGAATCCAATGAAGAGGTCTACAAGGCTTTCTTGTTCTGGCTTCATAGTAGGATGCTGAGTCTCCAGACAGAGGTAGCAAGTGTATGCAGTCCCCGGCCCTAGGCTGGGCTCAACTTGAATTAAGACTGAGAACAGTCTTAGGGAAGCCTCCTGCCTCATGTATATCCTGCCAGCCTAGTCTCAAAGACATGGGAGGAAAAAACCCAACAGGCTTGGATGCTTCAAATGCTCCATCAGTTGAAGTGAACCTTTTGAGAAATCTACATACCCTAAAAATGTTTCCATTTTTCCCACTTGGTTTTTCTAGTCGCTGAGTGGTAGAGTCCCAAGTCTGAAGCCTGGCCTGAATACATAATAAATATAAATATATACAATATATGGAGTACATGACAGCGCACCCAGGTTTCTTGATACTTCTCACCAGTAGGATGCCAACACCACCACATGTTTCCAGACTGAAAGGCCAGGCTGGTTCATGGGTGGGGGTGGGGCACAGGGGAGGAGTTGATTTAAGAATCAGAATTATCTCAATTCTTGGAGCTCCAATGGCGCAATTGGTTAGCGCGCGGTACTTATACAGAATTATCTCAATTCTTGACTAGAAAACATACATAGGGAGAATTTCAAAATGAGGAAAGCTTCTTATCATTTTCAGACTTAATACATTTCTTTTCTAAATTTCAAGTCTTTTTCTACCCTTCCCAGAAAGTTCACCTTAGGAGAATTCTTTGGCTTAAATTTCAGTGAAATAAAGGTCCCTCTTTTCTTGTTAGTGTCTTGTTATGTACATACAAGTCCTTTTCCTCAATAATCAGAGACTCTCCTGTTCAGGAAAACAGAATTTCCTGAAGAGATTACTAGTAGCCAAAGTCTTTTCCTTCCAGTTTTCTGAAAGCATGCTCAGTCTTCTCATTTGTGAGCTCTGGAATGGCTTCCTCCTTTCTACTTCCAATAAAGAGCTGAACCCAGCAAAGTGCCTTGAGGTCTTTGCCTGTTTAGATTGGAAAAGGGCTGTCTTCCATGCGTATCTGCTAGATCCACACTGGCTGGCCAGATTCTATCAATTATTTAGAAGCAATTGAGGGAAAGCCTTTCCTAGGAATAACGACTTTCAGTTTTTCATGTTCATTTAAGAAAGTAACTTTTCCCACAGGCTAACTGCCTCTCCATGTGTTTATCAGCACTATTGCACAGTCCCAAGTAAGCCTGAGGTTCTCCACAGACTTCACTCATGTCTAGTCCACCCAACCCCAGTGGAATCAGCTACATTTATATCCTCTTCTCTTCAGCAGAGGATGATCCCATTATAAAAGAAAAAGCTAAAAACTTAAAGCTAATGCTGTGTTTAAAATATCTGTCTTCATCTCTGGTTTTCCCTTATTGAAAACAATCTGAATCTGAAAGCAGTTACATTTTATGAATACGGCGTGTTGCTGGTGTGAGGGGAGTTTATCTATTGCTGAACCTAACCCAGGAACTCAACACTTGAATTGTGAAAAAGACTCAGTCCTTAGAATGGGTCTGAGAAAACCGTCCCTTAGGCAGCCTCTAGGGAACTGACCAAGAGCCTTCCCCCTCTCATTGTTTTTACTTTCCATGAGCTCAGCATGAACTAAGCCAGGAGTATGCTCCTCCCTTCAGGACCAAAGGCCTTTGCTGGGAGGAGACAAAAACTGTCCCCAAGCCTTTGGCTACATAAGGTGGGCCTTTGTAAGGTAGAACCTGCTTTCTGATTTCCATCCCCGATGTGCGGAGGATAGACACAGGGCACAGAACTTCACTCTCTTTCTCTCCCTCTTCTTCCAGTCTTGCCCTCTCAACATCAGTCCCTTGCAGATAAACCCTCTCTGTAGGTGACCAGCTGATCAGGGTCTGGTCCCAGCCTTCACATCCACAGTATTGGTGGTGGGGGGGTGATTTTCATAAGTCAGTGAAACAAGACTGCTACAGCTCATATTTAACACAACTTTAACAGGCTTGTTTACTTCATTTTCTAGCTCACTGGAGATGATAAGGAAGGGGTAGATTGCTGAAGGCAGGCCCAGTGCCAGCAGTGAGAAGTAATAGCAGTAAGAATTAATACCTGATATCATGGTAATAGGAAAAACAAAAAACTACACATATATACACACTGCCAATCCAACCAATACAACAATGTAGAGGCGTGAGACAAAAACTTCCAACACAGAACTCAAACTGCATAGTAATTTAGGAACATCCTATATAATAAAATGGTAATATGCAAATTGACCCTAACAGCAGAACAGGTGGGAATGACTGGTCACTATGACACACACTGGCCACCAGGGGGCAGATGCTCAATTCAGGAGCTGCCCCCTGGTGGTCAGTGCGCTCCCACAGGGGGAGCTCTGCTCAGCCATAAGCTAGGCTGATGGCTGCCAGCACAGAGGTGGTGATGGGAGCCTCTCCCACCTCCTCAGCATCGCTAAGGATGTCCAACTGCAGCTTAGGCCTGCTCCCCAATGTAAAGTGGACATCCCCTGAGGGCTCCCGGGCTGCCAGAGGTATGTCTGACTGCCAGCTTAGGCCCGATCCCCCTGGGGAGCGGGCCTAAGCCAGCAGGTGAACATCCCTCGAGGGGTCCCAGACTGCAAGAGGGCACAGGCCGGGCTGAGGGACCGCCCCCCACCCCCAAGTGCACAAACTTTTGTGCACCGGGCCTCTAGTTTAATATAAAGCAGGCCAAATGTCTCTAATATTCTTGAGAATATCAACACAGTAGAGAACAGTGTCATCTTTTTAGTAATGTTAACCTGCACTCATAAAGAAAAATGTATGTACAATATAGTGTTTAGAAAATTAGGCAAATAAAATTTAAAATAATTCCTATGTAAACCAGAATATAGCTGGTAAACTATTTTGAAGCCTAAAGGGATTAGCTTTAGTTTTCTAAGCAATCCATTTAGTTGGGTAGAGTTCTAAGCAATCCAAATCCAAGTAAATTGGATCAATGAAGCATGTCTGTAGAAGAATCTCTGCTTTTGAGATGCCTACAGTGGAAGAGGAGAGGAAATCACACATGGTGAGCAGGGAATACCTCCTTGCCACTGGAACATGGTGTGGGAGTTTTAAGAGGAAACAAGGGGCTCATGGGTTTGAATTTTCTCTACCTACCCTTTCCTTTCTTGGGTGCTTCAAGAAACCCAAATATGAGGACTTGTGTTACGCCAATCTGCAGTATTTCCAATCATGGTAAAAGGCCTTTAGCCCATGTCTCCCTTTAATGCTGAACATACCATAAACTCCTGGAGGGGCCCTTCTGAAACAGCCACCTTCCTGAACTTGGCTCTTGCTACAAATCTGTGATCTTTCTTAGGACCACGTGGCTCTAACCTGGTGACAACACCACCTCTCCACCCATGTTTTTAACAGGAAGAATTCTTACAGGAAGGGGCTGAGAGAACACCTTAACTCTGGACGCAGGAGTGTTGATTATTTAAGTGGAATTATTAACACTAGTGATGGAAATAAAGTGCTAGAAGTATCCTTTCCAAATCTACTCTGTGCAGGAAGAAGGAAGAGCAGCAGAGAGGCCTCCTGCAGCAGAGTGAGGCACTTTTAGGTATTTACAACAAAGTCAACTCCTGGGGTGAAAGGCTCACGCAGTGAGAGCCAAGACCCAGACTCAGCCAATTTGCACTTTGAGTCAACTCCTTTCATCTTCCTCTGTTGTTTTAAACCAGACTCACAAAACCTCAGGATTAGTAATTCTGACTCAGGAAAAGAATGAAAACATTTTTGCAATTTAAGGCAGTGTTTCTCAAACTCTCCTATAGACAGAGGACTTGTACTCTTGAGGAGCCTGGGGTGCAGTCTTAAGCTACTTGCGATAAGTGGAAAATTTCTTTGAAGTGTCATGTTTTATCTTAATAATTCATGAGAATTTTGCATTTTACTCTAAATACAACAATACACCAATAATCTTCCTTTGAAATCTGTGAAAAAAACCAACACTTTAGGACAGTGGTTCTCAACCTTCCTAATGCCGTGACCCTTTAATACAATTCCTCATGTTGTGGTGACCCCCAACCACAAAATTATTTTCGTTGCTACTTCATAACTGTAATTTTGCTACTGTTATGAATCGTAATGTAAATATCTGATATGCAGGATGTATTTAGGCAACCCCTGTGAAAGGGTTGTTCAACCCCCAAAGGGGTCGCGACCCACAGGTTGAGCACCGCTTCTTTAGGAAGATGAGCCCATGTTTATCTTATGGCTTCTCATACCTCAATTTGAAAACCAGGAACCTGAAGAGACATTCACTGCTATTTTTAAATTGGTTAATTTGAAATCCAGACTTTCATAAGAGGAGATTCTTAGAGTAAGAGATAAGATTTGGGCATTTCTTTATATACCCTTAATTGGTTATAAACACTGAAATAAATTACAGTAGAAATATGTTCAAACCTGTTGCTCAGAAGTCCAAGAGACTGTTTAGTCTCCAAAAAGTACACTTTGATGGCAATGTGAGTGGGAATAATGAAACCGGAACAGAAGTGAAAACGTACACTCAATCAGTTTCCAAGTTACAAGAAAAGAAATACTCATATTAGCCGGAAAAATAAAAAACAAACAAACAAAAAACAAAAACAAGGGCAAGACTTACTTTAAAGGCTGCTAATTGTTGGTTGATGACATCCACTTCGGTCCCCACGACCCACTGGAGGGCCTCTCCCTCCTCTGCCGCAGTGGTCATGTCATTGAGCACTTTCAGTGTCCTGTAGAAGTCCTCCACACGGCCCAGCGTCAGCTCCAGCTGCTCCTGACGCGCTTTGCTCCTCTCTGTCAGTTTGCCACACTGTTTGTTCAGGGCTTCTAGCTCCCTCTTAAGACCTAACAAGTCCAGTGTCCCTTCTTCCTCCAGCATTTGTCGGCACTCTGCTTCAGAAGCCTCTATGTCTAACTTGAGAGCTTGGATTTTGTTAATAAACAGTCGTACATCCTCAATTTGAGACTGGAGGCTGTCAGTGTCTCTGCCGACAGCACCCATGCCATCGAGCTCATCGTCCAGGTCTGCCAATTGAGAGAACATCTCTCGGACTCGGCAGTGAAACTGGCCGATCCCTTCCAGCTTGTTTTCCATTGCCATGCAACTACTGTTCACTCTTTGCCTCACCTCTAGGAACCCTTGCTGGGTGGCCTCAGCTTGAAGTAGAAGTTGGGAAGCATCAGATCCATCTGGGGCATCTTCTACCAGGCCCCGCGTAAAGTTCCTCAGATAGTCCACCTGAGGCTCCAAGGCCTGCAGCACTTCCTGTTGGGCTCTGAGCTTCTCCAGGTTCTTGTTGCTACAGGCTTGAGAACCGAGAGCATCAAAGATCTCAAGCTGGTGTTTGGCCCCTTCAACCTTCTTTTCAATATTCTTAAAGCTTTCCTGGAACTCCTTGAGTCTCTGGGTCATTTCTTCAAGTGACCCTGTTTTGGCCTGTAGCTCTTCTGTAAGGGAATCCACATTCTGGTTGATCCCAGCCTTCTCATCCCGGATATCATCCTCATCCGTCTCTGAAGAATTGATCAGAATGTCAGCGGCATTGTTCAATATTTCCAGCAGGGAGCGGCGCTTTTCCACCTCACTCAGCATAGCCTTTGATCTCAGGAGACTGGACTCCAGTTGCACTGGATCCAGAGTGACCTGCAAATCAGACATCTTGGCCTTACAATCTTCTATCCATGGCACGAGGTCTTTCACATGCCACTGATATTTCTGAGCTTTCTGCATACAGTCCTTGAGCCTGGACTGTCTGTCTGCAGTTTTTTTACTAAGCTCTTCCCAATGGCTTTTGAGCTCCACTAGCTGGTTTTGTAAAGTCCTTTTCTCTTCTCCCGGGGGTACAGAAAGAAGCAGAGATTCTCCTTCAGCCACAATCACCTCATAGGAACCACTGTGTTGGTTAAGGCTCTTCTGAAACTCTTCATTCTCCTGTAGCTGAGACTGGAGTCGCTCCAATTTTGCAGAAACTGGGCAGTTTTTTGCTTGCTGGCTTTGTTTGTCATCCAACCAGGTTCTAAGCTCATCAAACATTTGCTGGAATTGCTGGGTGCTGGCAAGAGCTGCCTGGAGTCTGTTCATGCGATCAGCTGAAATGAGAAAATCAAATTTAAATCAATCAAGTATGAGCTGGCATTTAAAATGTTTGCTGAGAGTATGTGGTCTAATCTTAGGAAAAGGAAACTAATGTTAATTGAGGGCCTTCCATAAAAGAGACACATAGCTAGGCTCCTCCACATCCTATTTTAATGAGGCATGCGGCCTGCTGGCTGTGAGTTTGACATGCTTGTGTAAGGTGATCTGAGTAAGAGTGAACTTTTATTTCTAAGCTGGTAAAAAGCCATAAATGTTTCTAGAAAAAGAGGCAATGAATTAATGACAACATTTTTCTTGCACAAGGCCATGAAGAAACCAAGAACATGTTCTAATTTTGTATATATATGTGTGTGTATAGGTGCACGATACAAGAAAATAAGTAAGCATCAGTGAAAGTAGGTGTGTAATTCCACCTATAAGTACATCTATCAGCACAAATGTGTAGGACCAGGTTATGCACTGCTTCACATATTGCTAATGTCCAATCAATGTGTAATGACCATAACAGTTCTCACTGCAGCTGGACAAAGGGATAGGTTAACCCTATTCTGAGTCCAAAAGCTACCTGAGAGTCTTTGTAAATTCTTAGACCACTAATCCACTCCTTCTTTTGGTTTGCCACTAATAACGGAGTGTGTTCCTCAACCCAACTCACCTGCCAGGTCTTCCAAACCTTGGAGAGGCAGGGCAACTGTCTCCAAACGCTTCTTCAGCTCATCCTTGAGGTACTGCTCACCAATGAGCACTGAGAGTTCATTGCAGAGTGTCTGTGCCTCCTTAATCTCGTGGTCTAATTGCTCCAGGTCAGACCGAATCTCACTGGTCTCCTCCAATTGCTGCTTCACAGCCTCAGGTTGGGTGCTGATGGCTGACTGGCTACTCAGTCGCTGTCCAACCACCTTCACCTTCTCTGATAAGTCCTGGAGCAGTTTCTGGTACTGGGTGCTTTTGACAATAGCTTGGTCAATTTGGCTGGAACGGGAATTGAGTTTGTCAGTCAGTTCAATCCACTTCTGATTGATGTTCTGGAGTTCCTTCTGTACGTGGCTGGTGGATGGAGAGACATCTCCAGGGCCTGATAGGATGCCCTGAGCTGCCTCGTTCAGCTGCTCATGCTGTTGCCTGCGTGTTTCAAATTCCTTTAGCATAAACTGTAATAGAAATGACACAAGAATGTTTAGAGAGAAAAGACAGATCTAAAATCAGTGTCAAAACAAAAACTGCCAAGTAGTGCCAACTTCTGAAAACAAGCCAGAAAACTCCAAGCATCAGGTTATTAGGAAAATAGGATATCATTTATAACAACTGCTTAATAAAAACTTGTTTTAAGAGGATCACTGATTGTCTATTTAATTTCTTTTCTTTCTTTGTCTTACTCTGTGTCAATATCAGTTACTAAGGTTGGCCTTGGCTGAGAAATCAGTTTGCTTTCTGGATTGGCATTCATCAGCTTTGCCAGGCAAAACCCAGGCCTCTGTATTAGGACCCTGGACACCAGAGCTAGCAATATGACTGGCGAGCTTGTCATTTCAACTCTCAAAACCTCCATTTTCTTTAGTTTCTTTCTCCTAATTTCTATAGCACATATAAACTGTACATTATAATAGAGCGCAATTAAATAATGAGCTTCTTTAAAGCAAGTACCATGCCTTTTTATTCTTTTCTATCTACTGCCTCACTCACCAAAGAAGTTAGGATTAGAGGTTCTGCAGTCAACTGTCTGGGTTCAAGAACTGACTCTATTGTTCTAGATGCATGAACTTAGGCAACTTTTCAAACGTTCTCCAAATCTCAGTTTCCTCCTCTGTAAAATGGGATAGTGAAGTACTTAATTGGCTATTGCATGGAGTAAGTAAGAAAATCTATGGAAAGTATTCAGCACTTACTCTGTATAAAAATAACTAAGACATGACCTCAGGGAATAACAGATGTGTAAACAATGAACAATAATAGAACATAATAAAAGTAAAAATGATAAAACACTGATGTGAACATGAACTGTGAAAGCAAGGAGCAAGAGCGTTCAATTCTGTGGGGGATGAAAAAAGTAGAAGAGGGAAATCAGGCAAGGCTTCACAGATGACACAATAAAGAATATGTAGGAGTTCCCCAAATGAGCAGAGAAGATCGCCAAAGGCATAGGGCAGTGATGGCGAACCTATGACACGCGTGTCAGAGGTGACACTCGAACTCATTTTTTTGGTTGATTTTTCTTTGTTAAATGGCATTTAAATATATAAATAAATATCAAAAATATAAGTCTTTGTTTTACTATGGTTGCAAATGTCAAAAAATTTCTATATGTGACACGGCACCAGAGTTAAGTTAGGGTTTTTCAAAATGCTGACATGCCGAGCTCAAAAGGTTCACCATCACTGGCATAGGGCTATATGAATGTGGCATGTTTGGGAAAGAACACATTATCTGTGTGGGTAGAAACTTGGGTGTATGGGGGAGAGCTAAAAATAAGGCTGGCAAGAAAAACTGGGACCAGACTGTGAAAAGCCTTATATACCATACTGAGCAGGTATTTAAACTTTGTTCCATAGGCAGCCAAGAGCGACTGAAATATTTTAATATATTCAGATATATGATTTAAGGAGATAATTTGATAACTGTGTAGAGGAGAGACTAGACAAAAAAGCCCTGCATAGACTGTTGCAATGATAAAGGCCTGAGATTAAGCCCATCTGAGGCATTCAGAATGGAGAAGGATCAGAGCAGTGGTTCTCAAATTATGATCCAAGGGTCCCCAGGAGTCCTACCAGGGATCCATGAGGTCAAAACTATTTTTAAAATAATACTAAGATGTTATTTGCCTTTTAAAATTCTTATTCTCTCATAAATGTTCAATGGAGTTTCCAAGGGCTACATGAGATCTGAGAACACAACAGATTGAATGCAAAAACAGGAAAGAAAATCTATGAGAATATTCTATTAAGCCAGATATTAACGAGACTTGCAAAGATATTAAATATATATTTTGCCCTAGCTGGTTTGGCTCAGTGGATAGAACATCGGCCTGTGGACTGAAGGGTCCTGGGTTTGATTCCGGTCTAGAGCACATGCCTGGGTTGTGGGCTTGATCCCCAGTGTGGAGCATGTAGGAGGCAGCCAATCAATGATTCTCTCTCATCGTTGATGTTTCAATCTCTCTTTCCCTCTAATTTCTTCTCTAAAATCAATAAAATATTTTTATAAAAAAGAGGGTTTTGAGACTTAAAAAGTCAAAAAACCACTAGCTTAGAAAAATACTTGTAAATGCATTAAAAAGGGCTTGATAATTAATTGGATGCAGGGGCTAAAAGAAAGAGTTCCTTCAAAAACTACACTTAGGTCTTAATTTAAGGGACTTGGTGGATGGTGAGAAGAAATGAAACAAGTTTGGGGTGGAATGTAGAACAAAGGAAGGTTCTAGGCAGAATTTCATTGGAAATGCATTAATTTGACCTACCAAAAGTTGTATGATGTTTGGCACTTAAATCAATTTTTTTTTAGTTTGATCAGCAGAAAAACTTTAAGTAGAGCTAGGTGATATAAGATATTGCATTAAGTAATGTGGATGACTACTGACTACCACTGGGGATTATAAGTAAAATATGATTCTACAATTTAGTTAGAATTTCCCATTTTCACATCTATTGATGTTACTGACTGCTAATGATATTAATAATAGTTATTGACTATTTACTATTTGACAGACACCATGATAAAGATGTTAGAAATATCTCACTTAGCCCTGGCCGGTTGCTCAGTGGTAGAGCATCGGCCATGGACTGAAGGGTCCCGGGTTCAATTACTGGTCAAGGGCACACCTCAGTTGTAGGTTCCATCCCCAGCCCTGGTTGAGGTGCAAGTGGAAAGCAACCAATCGATGTGTCTCTCTCACCTCTCTCTCCCGCTCTCTTTTTCTCTCTCTCTCTCTCCTCCCTCCCTTCCACTCTATCTAGAAATCAATGGAAAAAATACCCTCAGTAGAGGATTTAAAAAAAGAAAGAAAGAAATATCTCACTTAAAGGGAGGAAATGAGCCTCTGAGAGGTTAAATGACGTCACAGGGCCATATGAAATGTACTTACTGAAGCTGCACTCAAACCCAGGCTTGTATGACCCCACTTCTTTGCTCTAAAGCACGCAGTGATGTTGCTCACCTGGACCTGCTGCTTTTGTGCATTCAGCATGTTGGGGTCAATAGACAGGGGCCCCAGCACTCCCATCATCAGTTCTTTCTCCGTCAGCCAGGGCCGGAGCTGGGCTTCCGCAGCCTGGAAGCAGGCCAGATGACTTGCAGATTCCTCTAGCTGCCTTTGCCGAGCCATTGTCACTTCTGTGGCCCTTTCCCATCGGGAGTCTGTAGAGAGGAAATGGGAAAATGCATTCCTTTACTCTCATCAGCCACAGTCCTGGTCCCTAAATTATGTTCAAATAAACTACAGGAAATGACCTCTCTAGTTCATTATTTAAATATTTGTAAAGTTAAAAATAACTTACATTTAATTTTAACTAAAATAACAGTTTTGTCTCTTGATTATGGTGGTGGTCCTAAGAAACTAGACATGTGATAAAATTGAACTACATATACACACACATAAAATGACTTATATAGATATTATTTTATAGCCTGTTTTGAAAACTTTCTATATTATAAACATCTTTGATACCAATGTTTTTTTCATACTAATATTTATCTACATAATTTATAGTTCAATATGAACACAGCATAATTTATCTATCCTTTCACTGACTATTTAGATTTCCCATTTTTTCATTTTTATCATCAATACTCTCTTTAGTTCTTGATCACAGCAGATTGTCATTTTGACTTGCCCAAGAAAGCCAAACTTCTGCCACTTTGAATGGAATCTCCAAATTTTTTCCATATCAAGCTCACTCTCTAACCTGATCTGGGCCTCTTGTTTGCTTATGAAAATTAACTAACAATAATTCCCGCTCTACACAATGTGCTAAAATTCTGTGTTTGCTTTGAAGATAAGCAATTTGGACAGGTGAATCTGTAGCATCCCTGTGATCACTTACTGAGCTCTTCCTGCATTTTTTTCCAGTTTTCTGCTTCTTGTGAGTTGGGATATGTTAACAGTAATCCAGCCAGGGCTTCCTTTACTTTTTGGATTTTTGGAGAATTCTTTTCTAATTCAGCCAGGAAGGCCTAGGAGAAAGAACATCATGATGCCATGAGATTTCTGGACAGGAAACAAAGATGTGAGTGTGAAGAAAATGACTGGAAGATAGGGCGGCAAGGACAGGCTCTACATCTGATTCTATCTATAACTTATTTAGTGATTTTTTTGCCCCCCCCCCCCCCCGAGTGATTTTAAGATACTTAAACTTCCTACTTCAACTTTTACTTTAAAATGAAAATCTAAATAGCAGAACCGAATTTCTTTTATGTACAACACATCAGTAGAACCCAATAAGGAGGAAGTATTAATCCCGATAATCTAAAAGTGTCACGATCCAATCATGATGATGATGACAATGTTTATGCAGTTGGAGATCACATGCTATGCTCAATTGGAATACAAAAAAATTTGGTAAAAAATTTTTACAGGATTTTCTATATGGCTTTATTCCTTCTGATATTTTCTTAGTTCGAAATGTCAATCTTAAGCACATACTGCAATCACTATTTAGAGCCCTCCAAGAGTTGGAAAGCTGCCTGGTTGAGGATGGTTTGGTTTGCAGCATCATACAGAAAATGAGATCCCATTCTCAATGAGCTCATGCTTCTGAGGAGGGCTACTCACCTTGCAAACACACCTGGTTTGGTTTCTGAACATCTGACTTATAACAATTTCTAATTTCATAGGTAAGATACTTCTCTAGGAGAGTTTAGGTATATTAAACATTTGAAAGTCAACCGTGCGGCTCATCATGACCGAGGTGGTTGGCCATGTCTCATCTCAGGTCCCTGGGCTCAGGCAGGAACACTGGTATAACAGTCCCTTCCTTTTAGTGTTTGAATGCATATAATGGAAACAGTACCTTGTTAGATTCAGCTTGGGCTCTCACTGTTTCTGTCTTGGTTGGAGATGAAGAGGCATCCATGGCTTTTAGGACTTCCTCTTTTGATTCCAACCACTGCAGCACTGAGCTTGCCTCCTTGTGAACTTCCTGCATTCTGCTGAGGACAGCTTGAAGGTTTTCCTGGTGTTCCCGAAGTACTCCCCCAAGTTTCTCATATTTCAAGTTTACATCTGACATGTCACATTGAATCTCAGTCAGATCTAATATGACAGAAACAGAAATCAGATTGGGAAGAGCTCTCTGAGCAGCCCCATTGGTTCCTGGCTACTAAATTACTTATCAGGACTAAGCACCTCTCCTACTCCTTCTACAGAATGAGAAACTGTCTTCCTGTTACATCACATAAAAATTCCCACTTACATACACAGAGCAAGAGAGTTCTCATTCATCTACTCTGACTTTGGCATTATATACTCAGATGTATAAATAAAATGCTAAATAAACATGGGAACAAGATGATGAGAGCAAAGGATTTGGGGCATTCTTCTGCTCCCTTTTCTCTAAACTACAGAAAAGTCACCTAATTGGGAGGTTGAAGGCTACACTAGACTACTTATCCTGTATAGTTTCTTTATAATTCAAAGATTCACATATATTATCTTCAAGGTCTCTCCTTATTGGTCTTATCTAATGGTCCAGTTTATTTCATCAGTAGCTTTATTTCACTGGCTGCCAATCTGTTTAGCCTGTCACTAGCAAACAAAGAGGCATCACATGCTCCTCCCTAGATTCTTACCCTCATACCCATCCTGGCAGCAGTACTTCCACACATATGGAAACATACACAGATGCAAACATGAACACTGTCCTAAAACACACAACACAGAGGCACTGTTGAAATGGCATTCTCACCTTTGCAGGTATGGTATCCGTTTACACTGCCTACAGAGCTTCCTACAGAGGGCAATATGGAACCTGAGCAGAAGGACAGAGAGACAAACAGGGCAAGACAAACGTGTTAGGAATACATAGAAGCACTGAATTTGTTCTTTGGCACTCACTTTAAGCTCAGGTTATTGGGAAGTTAACACAGCACAAGACAACATACTCATGGGAAGAGACAAATCATTTTAGCTGCCAGGCCACAAAGTGTCACTAGAGGTGTTTCAGCTCTTTAGCAGTAATAATCCCTAATCCTTTCTAGAGGAAATGCAAATTCTTTGGGCCCTGCCCTAATTTTGTGAAGCATGGAGTGGTAAAATGATTTAAGTCCTTAGAACGGTATCGGACATACTTTGAAATGAGGATTTATAATTAACGCCCAAAAGGTTCAACTTCAATATCCATGTCCTTCAACATAATAAAAATGAAAAGTACAGTCAAGGACATAAGAAGCAGCATTCTTTTAATAAAGACATTAAAATGAGCCCTTCTTATATTGTTTCTAAAGGGAGATTCCCGCCCTGGCAGGTTTGGCTCAGTTGGATAGAGCATCAGCCTGCGGACTGAAGGGTCCCAGGTTTGATTCTGGACAAGGGCAAATAACTGGGTTGTAGGCTTGATCCTCAGTGGGGGGCTTGCAGGAGGCAGCCAATTGATGATTCACTCTCATCATTGATGTTTCTATCTCTCCCTTCCTTTCTAAAATCAATAAAAAATATATGTATTTTTTTTTTTTAAAAAAGGAAGATTCCCTGTCTTTCATGACTTTCTGCTCCCCTCTCTCCACCAGAAAACAGAAATTTGAGGTGCCAATAAGTTTGGCTCATAAGCATTCCCATGAATCCTGCTGTGGGTCTTTGGTTCGGTTTCTAATTACCACAATTTCACCTATATTCTCCCCAAGTTTACTCCTGTATTTCAGAGAAGTTTCCTAAGAAAAAACCAGATCATCATGCAATTATAAAGATTACACAGAAATTCTGAAGAATATTTGTGATATAATGTTACAGTAAAAGGACAGAATAAAACTCTCCTGTGCACTGATTTCACTGTGGAAAAAGTCATGTGCAGTTATATTAAAAATAGTCATTATAAAACTTTTAAATGGTAACATTAGTGTATTTTCAATGAAAAATGAACCAAACAGAAAGATCATCTTCCATTACAGCGTGGTGATAGCCAAGAAGAAACTGGACTCGTAATTAGGAGAAGTTTCTAGCCAAGACTGTCACTAACTCAGCATGGGAGCTCTAATCCATGGACAGACATCAGATTCTTCCCTGGATCTGAAGATATTACTACTTATCCTGTCAACTCTCACGGGGTTGCTGGACAAAGATGGTGAGGTAATGCACGTGAACGCACTTTATGAAACAAAAAGAACTATTCGTATGTAAGGAACTAGAATATTCATGATTTTTCAGAGTTGGAAGAGAACTTTGAGAAGGCTAGTGATTTCAAACTGATTTTCAAAGCACCTAAGGAGGGACTCTGCAAATGTTCGGCTTCACCGTAATATTCAGAATATATTTCTAACTACTTAGAAATGGCAATAAAGCATGCATGTTCAATTATGTTCAACCATATCCTTAACCCACTAGATACAACCAATTTACAGACATCCCTCAGTATCTACAAGGGATTGGTTCTAGGACCTCCACAGACACCAAAACTTAAGGATGCTCAAGTTCCTTACATAAAATGGCAGAGTCGTTGCATATAACTTACATTCTGCTGTATACTTTAAATAATCTCTAGATTTCTTAAAATACCTAATACAATGTAAATGCTATGTAAATAGTTGTTATACTGTATTGTTTAGGGAATAATGACAAGAAAAAAACCTCTGTACATATTCAGTACAGCAACCATCTTTGGCCTAACTACACAGCACATGTGAGCAACAACATAATACTTTTTAAAAATAGTTTTGATCTGTAGTTGGTGCAATCACAGATAAGGAACCTGTGAATACTAAGGGCCAATTGTATGATATTGGGGGCGGGGGCGGGGGAGGGGCAATAAAGAAGCTCCTGCACCTCTATGCACATTTAAGGTTCTTTTTGAGTGTCACTGATTGCAAGGTTGCAGCTCTTCACTAACACTTTACAATATTCAAACCTACACATGTCCACTCATGTCCAAAGAAAAACATCTACAGGATATGCGTACAACATTAAATAAAATGTCAAAAAAGGTTGAGGCACATCTTCTAAGAGTAGACACACATTCGGGTAGAATTATGTAAAAATGAGAGCTCTCATTGAATATTCTTGGTGATTTAACTTTGAAAAAGAATGTCTTACTACATCACTTTCAAGCTTCTAGGTCATTTTAATCGGAGAGTACTCTGAAATTATAAAGTGAACTTTTAAAAACATTTGTCATCATTTACAACTGTTTATCTATGTGAACTACAGTTTCTAGATACAATGCAACCAAACAAAATTTAGAAATAAATCAGATGACAAAGCTGTCATTTAATAATCCTTTTTCAAATTTTTATATCCACAATGATAGTCTCAATATTCCCCATTAATGGATTTCATAACAGATGAATACCAAAAAAACTTATAAGGGAAACTTATGCCAACAAAATAACATTTTTGTTTTCTGTAGTGTGAGATTTAAATAAAAAAAAAAAAAAAGATTATAATGCTTTAAAAAGTTTGAAAAAGCAGTGATCTAGTCCAGGAGTTAGAAAACCATAGCCTACCAGCCAAATCTGACCCTCTGCCTGTTTCTGCACAGAAAGCTTTACTGGAACAAAGCCACACCCATACACATATGTTATCTATGCTTGCTTTTGTGCTGCAATGACAGAGGCATGTAGATGTGACAGAGACCATATGGCCCACAGGCATAAAATATATATTATCTGGCTCTTTATAGAAAAAGTTTTGCCAATTCCTGATATAGTCACACACCAACAAGTCATTAAATTTAGAGGTTTATGTCTTAGAATATAAAAAAAATAATCAATTCCTGAAATGTCAATATTTTAAATAATACAATATTGAACCCAATTCAATTTTAACTTCTAGTTAGTGACAAGAGATCTTTAAACTTTAGGATACAACAGAAAAGTAGCCATTCTCGGGAGGAAAAAAAAGGTCATCTTTCCCATACTATTTAAGCGACTATAGGGGTACATTAACATAGTCTGGTAATAAAACCTATGAGATACCAATTAGCAACCACTAAGTCACTGAGCTCATAGTGGATTTGTTTAAAAGACTGAATTTGCAGCCAGAGATTGTTTGTGTATCTGGCACAATCTTTATGTCCACTTCCAAGAAATGTACCATCCCTGGAATACCAATATTATTTCTTAAACTAGAGGCCCAGTGCACAAATTGGTGCACCAGTGGGGTCCCTCAGCCTGGCCTCCGGGATCAGGTTGAAACCAGCTCTCTGACATCCCCCAAGGGGTCCCGGATTGCGAGAGGGCACATGCCAGGCCTAGGGACCCCACTGGTGCACGATTGGGGCCGGGGAGGGATGCGGGAGGTTGGCCAGCCAGGGAGAGATTGTGGGAGGGCTCCAAGGCATGTCTGGCCCGTCTCACTCAGTCCCAATGGGCCAGACCCCAGCAGCAAGCTAACCTACCGGTTCGAGTGTCTGCCCCCTGATGGCCAGTGCACATCATAGCGACTGGTCGACCGGTCGACTGTCTGCCCCTTGGTGATCAGTACACACCATAGCGAACGGTTGAGTGACCTTAGCATATCATTAGCATATTATGCTTTGATTGGTTGAATGGATGACCGGACAACTGGACACTTAGCACACTAGGCTTTTATTATATAGGCTATCCATCCTCTCCCAAGAAACCATGCTTATACCATCTAAGGCTGACCCCAATTTAAAGATGTGCATAGCCATCCTATTCCCACATATAAAAGAGAAAATTTTCAAGTTAGAAAATCCCATTTTAACTGGGCCAACAAGTGGGCCAACAAGTCTCTTTTTCCTATCATGGGAAGGAATTTTCCAAAATGGAGTACTCTTATATAGAAAATGGAAAATAGATCAGATTGAGGGGGGAAGACTACTTTATGGACCCCCCCCCGCCCCCTCCCCAATACACATTTGTTCCCATATCCAACCTTGTTTCTGACTTTTCTTAAAGAGATCATTACAAGGGCCAAAGCAAAGAATGAAGTTTATTCACTACATTTTTGAAGAGCTTGAACTCACCTGTTTTGGTTTGGGAATCAGGTGCTGTGATCTCCATGATGAGATTTTCTAAAGAAGTGCCTTTGCAATTGATTTCTTCTACCAAAGTTCCCTTACTTGCCCAGTCATCTAAGAGCCCCTGTTTAAAGAACAGAACAGCTAAGGTAACATCTGGCAGCTTTCTCCTCATAGGAGAGACACCCATTCTTCTACATATACTCCCTAAAGTTTTTATAAGAATTAAGAGACCATCCACATATATTGACCATTTCAAGGTCTTGGTTTAGACAGCCAAGGTGTGAAAGAATGATCTCCTGGAATATTCAAGACCTTTTCATTCATGCCATCCATTCATTCATCAAATGTTTATTGAGCATTTACTATAGGCCAGGCATCATGCTAAACACTGCGGATACACAGTAAGACAATGACACAATTCTGAACCAAGAGCTCAGATTATCTATTGCATTATAATGTGATAAATGCTGTTACAGAAATACAGTCAGTCAGTAAACCCTGAGATCACAAGAGGACACATTTAGCTTTGGCTAGAGGGAGGAAAGCTTTGAGTTAAGGTAAGAGTTTGCCAGGTGGACAAAGGGAACAGCATGCATATAAAAAATAAAAAAGAAATGGTCACTGGAGAGTAAAATGAGGAGATACTGAGATATAGAGAAATACACAGAGTCATAGGTTACATTTTGTATGTTCAAGAGAACTTTATATTGGGTTTGAAGTCAAAGCTCTCACTTCCATAGGAAGCCATTAGGAAACAACGGCATCTGCTCTATGTCAAAAGTACCGGGGTGTATTGTCTCTGAGATGTGGATTGCCTGCCACAGCAGTAAGACTTTATTCCTTGCAAAGCTGGGACATATCCTAGCCTGCAGTCCCTTCCTAATGTTCCCTGAAATCTACTTAGTTTGCTTTTGATTTGAAGACCCAGAGCCATGAACATCTAGCAAGCTCATGCAGCCTAGCTTCAGACTGAACCTTATCAAGTCTCAGCTTGTCAATTCTTTATTACTCAGGCTTGATTCCAAAGGATTACAGTTACTGAATTATGTATTGACACAGGATATTTTAAAATTTTGAGGGAAATACAGTGACATCTGTTGGACACCATGTGAACAACTACTATTAAGTTGTTTGGACCTGACCACTTAGCAAGTGAGGTTTTTTTATTGTTGTTTTTGGCCTTGTGTTGCCATGAAACATTTCTTGAAACACTAAGGGTATTGTGAACCAATAAACTGGGAACCTCTGCTCTAGGGAATTTCCCTACAGCAAATGCTCCTGTAACAGACTCTGTGAAAGCAATCAAACTCTTATCTGTTCAAGATAAATCCTGCTTTACTAAGACAATGGGGACAAATGTATAAGAGTTAGTTGGAGGCTGGTTTCAATGAAAAGAAGAATGTGTAAGAGGTATAAGCAGAGGCCCAGTGACTACAAATAAAAAATGGTACAGAGGGATTCTGCAGGGGATGGGACAAAAGGGGTCCTAGTCTTGAAACTACCTCCCAACCATCTCTTATATCATCTCCTTTATTAGTTGTAGGACTAATTATGTCCTCGATTTCCTGATCATATGTTTTGTTACTTGCTCACATATAATTGTCTAATTCTCAAACATAACAATGAGAATTTAAGCTACTCAAGAGCTGGACTTTTACAAATGTTTTTTTATGACCTACCATAGCATGAGAGGTATCCAAGAACAGGTGAAACTTCAGAGGTATTATTCAAAAATTATATTTTTGGTTTTGGTTTTTAAATAGATTTTTGGTGCTTAGTGCTTGGGTAGGGGTAGGTAGGACTTTCAGTTCTAATGTAGATGGATAATTTGGATTTCTCACACCACTTTCCCACCATAACTGGAAATGAGTCCATACATGCTTCAAAACTGCTGTCTAGCCCAATTCCTGGAGATATTTTTGTTCACCTACCTTCAGGTGTTCCATCTGCTTTTCCAGCTCTTTAGTACTCATGAAAGTCTCTGCAGGTGGAATATTTCCTTCAACTTCCTTCAACCATTTCTGGAAGGTCCCAACCAGCTTCCGGAATTCATCCAATTGTTCCTGGCAAGACGATGCATCTTCCTCTCTGTCAACGGAGAGGTTCTGTTACTTGCCAGACTAAGCTGTGTGAAGTCAACTTGAACTAAAACTAAGTTCATTCTGGGACTCTAGGAATCATTTCCTAACAGTTCTTTTCTTCCCATCATCTTTTCCACAGCAGCTTTGGCTAAACAACCACATATAATGTAGGAGAGCATCAAACTAAGGAATCTGTTGCCCTTGTTTGGACATTCTGGGGAAAGGAGTCTTCAATCTTACTCTAAGCTAAAGTGAAAGGGAGAAAAACTACAGGGAGCTTGCTATTTAGGTTCTATGATACAATGGAAGGAATGCAGGCTGTGGATCTTAAGTCCAGCTCTGATACTTTTTAGGTATTGGACTCTTTCAAGGCCTAATTAAAATGCTAATTCCTTTAACAAGGAAAATGCTAAAACAAGAGGCTCTGAGAAGTTAGAGTAAATACACTAGGGAATAAAATAAATCCAGGAGAAAGGAGAAATCAATTTGGAATTAAGTTTGGAAATGGCGTCAGAATAGGGGAAGAAAAGCAAAGCTTGCCTGGCCTTCATCCCTCTCTCCTTCCCTAAATTACCTGCATTGATTTGAGCAACTACTTTCCTCTAGTCCAGTGGTTCACAACCTTCTGGCCCTTTAAATAAAGTTCCTCATGTTGTGACCCCCAACCATAAAATTATTTTCATTTCTACTTCATAACTGTACTTTTGCTACTGTTATGAACCATAGTGTAAATATCTGATATGCAGGATGGTCTTAAGCGACACCTGTGAAAGGGTCGTTTGACCCCCAAAGGGGTCGCAACCCACAGGTTGAGAACCGCTGCGTCTAGTTGCTAAGGCCATCATCTGCTAAATCAAGATTATATTTATGGCTAAACCAAGAGAAAAATCTTAATCAGCTCTTAAGTCCACGTGAGGTGTTCTAGTGGAGGAATCATGGCTTTTCAACAGTGAGCTGATTACCTGAAATCAGCCACCTTTGTCATATATATTCCCATGTTTGTCTTAAAAAAAACCCAACCCAGACACTCTTCAAAAACAGCAACTTAAATGTTGTCAAGCCTTGGCCAGGTGGCTCAGTTGGTCCTGTACACCAAAAGGTTGAGGATTTGATTCCAGATCAGGCACATACCTAGGTTGCACATTCAATCCCAGATTGGGGTACATATGGGAGACAACGGATTCATGTTCTCTCTCTCTCCCTTCTGATGGGAAAAATGAGACATTTTTGGGGGGCTAGTAATCTAAATCTGTGCCAGTAACCTAATGCACATTCCTGTTAACCTATAGTCTAGTCACTACCCCTTCCTTAATTATCTGGTTTTGCAAGACCTGTTTACCTAAGTACTCCCATTTTACAGAGGCCATAAACCACGAACAATACACAACCCCCAGAGGAGGTTATCAGTGCTGGCGCCAGGCCTTTAGGTGTGGTCTCATGGCCCCCATCCCAACACACGGGGCTTTTTGCAAAGCCTGGGAAAGGTCCGGAAGTCCCATCCATATTTGGGGGACAAAGAAACCAAAAGGGTACAAAGGGAAAGCTTCCTCCATATTGGTTGGCTCAGGATTTGGAGAGAAACAGTCTCCCCTGAGTCACTGTACCAGTACATGTGAAACATCTGAAAATAAATGGGTTTTTCCTGTACTTCCGGTACTCTTGTGTATTTTTCGGTTGCCTGGTAAATTCTGCAACACTTCCTCTCTCTAAAATCAATAAACATATCCTCTGGTGAGGATTAATAATAATAAAAAATAACTGTTGTCAAAACAAGCAGGGTGAGTGCTAATATAACCCTTAACTATGTCTGAGAAGTCTCCAATTTTTCTCTTTATTTCAAATCCTGCCACAATCCTACTTGCTGCCTCAAATTTGTTCTGTTTGGTCCAGGTGACCTGGGCTTTTGATGGTATAGAGAGGGAACTGAGTCCCATTATTCAGAAGGAATTCATCATTTAGTAATAGAAAAACCACTAAGCATCAAGTAGATTGGGTAGCTTTGGTTGAAAGAGACACTTTCCAAATCATCTATCCCTCTGTAGCAGAGGCTTTTTTCTTTCCTTTTTTTTTTTTTTTAAAAAATGTTTTTATTAATTTTCAGAGAGAGGAAGGGAGAGGGAGAGATTGAAACATCGATGAGAGAGAATCATCAATTGGCTGCCTCCTGCACACCCCCTACTGGGGATCGAGCCTGCAACCTAGGCATGTGCCCTGACCGGGAATCGAACCATGACCTCCTGGTTCATAGGTTAACACTCAACCACTAAGCCACACCGGCTGGGCCACAGCAGAGTTCTTTCCTGGTAATGAATGATGAGGTAATAATTTCACTCAACAGCAAGAAAAAATTAGCTCCCCGTACTGACCAACACATATGGGAACTCACCTTTCTTTAACTATCTTCTGTAGCTCTGTGAAGTCCTTTTTGAGGTTCTGTATCCTGTCCTGGTGTTGAGACAGGTCTAGTGCAAAGCCACAGGAGCTCAGTTCAGTGACCAGATGCTCAAGAGTGTCAAGGTTGTCCTGTTGGTCTTCCATTTCCGAATTGAGCTCCTGTCAAGCAAACAGGAAATGTATTAAATCCTCTGATCCTTATAAATAAATACACACTAAAAGATGAACAATAGCCAGGTGGTATAACAGAATGAAAAGAATAGAAGGTTCTGGAGTGGAAAAGACCTGAAATTCAATCATGGCTTTGCCACTTACTAGGTTGTGCTCTTAAGTTATTAAATTTCTCTAAACTTCTACAGGCTACCTCTTCTGTAAAACAGGCACTCTCCCCACTATTGAAGATACAGGTAAGAGAAAATGGTGGCATAAAAATGGAAAGAGTCTGGCCAGTATGGCTCAGTGGTTGAGTGTTGACCTATGAACCAGGAGGCTGCGGGCTTGATCCCCAGAGTGGGGCGTGAGAGGAACAGCTGATCAATGATTCTCTCTCATCACTGATGTTTCTTTCTTTTCCTCTCTCTTCCTCTCTGAAATCAATAAAAACATATTTTAAAAAATTGAAAAAGAGGTAAAACTACATTTTCACATTATATGAAAGTGTATTTGCAAAATCCAAGAGCGTCAACAATACAACTAAATCAAACAATGAAATAATTCAGGAAGTTACCAAAATATAAAATCAACATATTAAAATCAAACGTAAAAACTTTGTCAGGATGAAGTTTCCATTAACTTGAATCCCTCACTGACCATGATAAGCTAAGTATCCTACTGATTTAGGTTGAATATGTAGTATGAGCGAAAAATAAATCTAGGTATGTTTCTAAAAAATGGACAAACAATATCTAGATTGCAGGATGGTTGTGATAATTCTTTAAAATAATGTAGGTGAAGTTTCCAGGATATTGACTGACATTTTATGTCCTCAGTAAACGTTGGTCCCTTCCTTGCCCTGCTTTTCCCTTTATTCTGTCAGTTTGGCAGGTATAGCCTCACCTGGATCTGCTGGAAGAAATGTGCAATATCGTGATCTGGCTGATTTCCAGAGGCCAGCATCCGACTTTTGTTTTCCATGAATTGCTGCAGCTTTTCCGAGAGATGTTCAAACATCTCTGCCTGGGGCAGGAGCTTCTTTAGGGAGCTCTCCTTCTCTTGCTGCTGCAGACAGAGCTGCTGGAAGCGCTGGTTCACCTCCGCCAGTTTGCCCTGCAGCACTGCTGCTGTGGTGCTGTCTGCCGTCTCCATGAATCGGGTCACCATCTCACGAGTGGCCTCCAAGCTGCTCTTTTGCCGAGCAATGTCCTGCTTCAGTTTCTGTCATCAAGAAGATGTGTCAGCTCCTGGCTTACTTATTCTAGGATATCTGAGCCACAAACAAACAAACTTCTAATAACTACACGTTTATCTCCTCTGGAGGGTTGGAGGATTGGAACTGAGCCTTCAGAACATCACATATCTCATCCTCCTAGTTCTCTAACCCATTCCACCAAATGACCTTGCTATCGCCATTGTTCTTGAAGTTTAACAGTGGTTTGGAAATTGGATAGCAATATCTTCACATGGATTAGTCATCATGTCTAAGTCTCATCATCAGAAGATTCATGAACATAAATTCTTCTCTTGGTACTTTTTCAAAGTGATGCAATTATGGAACATGGCAAATACACTCTATGCAAACTCTTGGGGTAGAGGTCTTACCATATTAGTGGCCAGGGCTTCTTGGATGACTCCTGACGACAGGGATGCCACCTGTTCCTCTTCCAGGTTTTTTTCAACTTCCATGATGGACTGCAACAAGCTGTCCAGGCTTTCCTGCACACTCTGAGATTGGGCAATTGCCTTCTGCAGCAGAGCAGAGCGCTCAGCCAGGCTAGAGGAGAGGCTTTGGAAATGGCTAAGTATGGAATCTGGAAAAACATGGCCATGAAAAGAGAGAGTGGAGACTATTTTTGTGTTGTGCTTTAAAAAAAAATGTATTAAGTTGCATGTTAATTATAATAACAGACATCAAGACAAACAGAAGTAATAAGCTTAAAGAACATTAGTATCTGAGCCAGATTCCATAAGCATTATTTATTTAGCACCTACTACATGCCAGAAATTGTGCTAGATACTGAGGACTATAGATAATTGTGATAAAGTCCTTGCCTTCTTCAAACCTAAGACTCTGAAAGAGAGGGCAGGCAGAAGAAGGCACAACTAACCATGAAAATAAAATCCTAAGTGCTATAGTGGTACTAAAGAGTACTAGAGAAAGGGGGAAAAAAAGTTTAATTGACTTGCCCTGGCTGGTGTTGCTCAGTGGTTTGGGAGCATCATCCCATGCACCAGGAGGTCATGGGTTCAATTCCCCGTCAGGGCACATATCTAGGTTTCAGGTTCAGTCCCCAGTTGGGCACATCCAATCTCTGTATCTCTCTTACATCAATATTTCTCTCCCTCTCTCTATCTGTCCTTTGCTCCCTCTCTAAAATAAAATTTAAAAATAAATATTTTAAAAGTAAAAAAAAAAAAAAAAAGAGTACTAGAGAGGCCTGAGAGAGAAACGATTATTTCTTATCTTTTATTTCTTTTGGGAGGTGGTGGTGGTGGTGGTGGCGGTGAGGACTTTACAAAGGAAGCAATCTCTTGGCTACATCTTGAAGCATGAGTAAGAGTTCATCATGCATGGGAAGCCCTCATTTAATGTTACCAGCTAAGCAACAGGAAAAACGTCAGGATTAAAGCTATGAAGAAATGACTAGTTTATTTGGGAAAGGAAAGACGTAGGGTGTATCTAGAAGGCAGAATGCCTGGGCAAAGGGGTTGAAGCCAGAATGCAAAGGTCCTTCAATGATATAAGAATAAAGCTCATGAGCGGGTGAGCTATTCTCGTTTATATCCTCAGCACCCAGCTAGCACCAGATACCTGTACAACACAATGGGATCAACTACGGAACAGAGGTGTATACTAGGAATTAGACAGCTCTATGCCTGTTGCTGTTTCATACCTGTAGTTTCTTGAACGCGCTTGCGGTCTGGGGATGGTTTCCCTTTAATTTCCATGAGGTCACAAGCTACTTTTTGAAGTTTTTCTACAGGTACTTGGTGCTCAGCCAATTCCTCCTGCAACTGCTGCTTGTTGATGAAAAAGGACAGAAGAAAAACATCTTAGTGAGTAATCAGAGCTGGTTCTAGGAACCTAGAATGAGTTGTATGATAAGCTGTATAGAATAATTCTCAGCTTAACCAGAGCCACCGATATTAGAATAAATTGTTTTGGAATGAAATCTTGTCCAAGGCATCCCAACCATTGTTTTTAACCTAAAGGCCAGTATTTTCTTTACTTTTGGGTGCTGTAAGCCATGCAGTACAACAGCCTGTGTCCTGGCTTACCTTTGTTGTTGCAAGCTGCTGTTGCAGGACCCCAGGGTCAGAGGCCACAGTATCTGAGAGGAGCTTCTCCACCTTGACCTCACAGGCCTGCATCCAGGCCTGCAGGCTGTCAGCGCTGCTCTGGAACTGCTGATAATGGCCTCGCAGCATGTTCAGGTGAGAGCCCAGGCGTGTACACTGTGCCAGAGAAAGGAGGGAAGAAAGCTTAGGCAAGGCCAGGCCAAAGGCAGCGGCATCCTAGGCATAGTCCAGAGAGAGGCTGGGCTGTTACAGGGAACTCACTGTGGATGCAGTTAGGGGTAGTGCCCATGGATAGATAAGTAGCAACTACCTTTTATGAGTGGGTTCCTCATCGTTTGATCCATTCTATTCACCTCAACTCTATTACACACTGGGGAAGATTTAGTGAGTTGTATGATAAGCCATCAAAGAAATATGCATCAGGTTGCAAGAGAAATGGGACTGAAAAAGTCTCTCTCTGAGGGTTAATGGTATTGATACAAAGCACAAGACGGGTGAGAAGAACTGACTAGATTCTATGCCTTAGGAGCTAAAAGGAGTTCTCTGATAGGAAGATACTGATTTACCCCCGATGCTCTGTCCAGGAATACAGACTGTGCACTGGGTTTAAGTTTCCCCTGTGCTATGTCTCCGAGGAGCCCTTGTGGGCTGGTCATGATACAGAAGGCAAGCACCTCCACCAGCACCTCTGGAGTGAGACGCGTTGCTGATATTGCTAGGATCGGGCACTAGCCGTGAGCCTTCATGTTTTGCATTTTTGCACTGCTCATAAAGACACTCTATCTGTGGTCAATATACAAATTAGCTCATTCCCTGTGTCCTGAGGTTTCTAAGTCTCAGAAACCACCCACAGTTGTGTGAGGGCTGCCACGATCGGTTTACCAGAGGCTGCCAGGAGCCTCTCCCATACCTTTGAATGGAGAGCAGTGTATCTCTCTGTTGCATCCTTCAGCTTGTCCTTCACTAAGGTTCCAGCTGCTGATGGCTCTCTGCCTTCCTCCAGGCAGTTTTCAGTGTCCAACACTTTCTGTCCTGAGATGGTCACAAATCTCAAGTCTCCTTTGTGGGAAATTACATCCTCCGAGAAGCTCCCCTGCCGCTTTAGCAGGGAGGGGAGGGATTCGGGGCTGCTGCCTCCCTGGTGCATGTTCTCCAGCTCTTCCTCAGACCGTTCGAGCCAGTTTTCAAATTCTCTATGGTCCTGCAGAAACTTCTGCAGCTCATCCCGTAGTGTCTGCACCTGCTTCAGCCCTGCCTCTGACTGGGCCAGGGAAGTCGCATACTGTTCCTTTAGCTCTCCTAGCTTCTCCTGCAGTGTCTGCCGTTCCTCAGGTGTGAGATTGTGGCCATGCTGGTCCAGGAAGGCCTGAGCTGACTGGGTGGCCAGGATGAAATTTTGCTGCTGAGATAGCAATTCTTGGTGATGGGCCTGGCAAAAAATCCCCCCAAACAAAGGACAATTAGCAGGGACACCACAACAATGTGGTTATGTCTACAACTAGAAGTAGAGAGAGATTTTCATAGGCCACTTTTATAGCTGCTCAGAAATCACCAACCTCTCTCTCTAAGCATTATGCCATATTCCAGCTGAACTGACACATACAGAATATTAACGTTTTCAAAGATATTTTACATGTATTGTCTCATCTGATTTGCTGCACAATCTACAATGTAGGAAGACAATAAAATATCCATATTAAAGATGGGGTTAAGTGAATACCAAAAAGATGTACTACTGACTAAGGTCATGCAGGTAGTTAAGGGATGAATTGTTGACCCGACTCTCTTCACTAAATCATCCTAAGTCTAAGAGAAGGTACAAAGGCCAACTCATAATTACCCACATGAATGGAAGGAGAGAATAAGCTGGGTGAGCCATACATGGGACAATTGCCAATTCTTAAGCTATGAAATATGTCAGTCAATTATCTATGGAGACTGTCCTAACAGGAAAGATCTAGGGAAATTAATGCAATAACTAAATGAGTTATGCATTAATGAGAGTGAGCTGTTTCTGGACAGCACAGGTACTTTGTGCTGTCTCCATATGCTTCCCTGTGGACCTTTTTTCTATTTCCAGGGAACAGAAGTGAAAGAAGGACAGTAGTGGTTGTTCGAACAATGTTCTTCCCGAGTCTCGGAGAAGTCAGAGGGAGTTCCCTCAGTGTTCCTAACTACCTATGTTGTTGATGCAACTACCTAGAGAAGGACTAAGCCTACTTTTCTTCAGAATATTGTCCGGTTTCAACCTGTATCAACCGTAATCTGATAGCCTCAGATTTCAACACCCTCTCAGGGAAGCTGGGGTGAGAAACATATCCTGCTCAAATAACTAGTAAGGAGCATCTAGTACCACGGCCTGTCTATGTACCATCCCGATGCCCCCTTCTCATCCTCCAACCCATCCACCTATAAGTAAGGCCATTTCCTTCCTAGGATGGAAATACTACTTGGTCAAGCTGACTGACTGCTACCAGCAAGAGGTGTCAGGAAGGCTCCTAGGATAGCAGAACCATCTCTGCTCTGTGCCAGGGCTTTGGGGGACACACTACAATGAACCTCCCAAGCACAGAATGGGCCTGCCAGAGGCAGAAATTCTATTAGTACACAATAGGCACCAGTCCACACAAGCCGTTCAATAGAAGCACTCCAGCTAAACCAAATTTTTTGTGCTAGGAAGGTAGCACTACTGAAATATGTGATGCGTGTGTTAAAGTGCCCTGAATATATCATTATCTCTCAACCACGCGATATAATGTGCCTGCATGTGCCAGCTAATGTCCCAGGAGACGGTTTATCTGGTTAGTTCACTGATTTATCTCCAATGCCTGTCATATAGCAGATGCTCAATATTTGCTAAATGAAAGAATAAATGAGTAGAGAGAAATAGTAAGAAAGAAATGGTTTCATGAGTAAAATAGGAAGCCATTAAAAGGATATAGCATTTTAGAAAGATTACTTAGTGTGGGGGATGAATTGGAGGATTAAAGCCTATAGGCAAGGAGACCAATAGAAGCTACTATAATAATACAAGTCCAAACTACAATAATATCTCAACGGAGATGAAGACGTGTGGCTGCCTGTGAAAGAGATATAAGCAACATGGCATTTGATGACTGATTCGATATGGGACAGTGAGGCAGGGAAAGGAGGCTTGAATGGTGTCTAATTCAGGCAATTAATACAGGAAGGAGAATGTGTTTGATCAGGAGAGGGGTATTATAATGAACAGGCATTCCATTTTTCAGTTTGAGATGCTTGTGATTCCAACTTGTCAAGAGAAAGACAGATTCATATAATGGCTTGAAGCTCAGGACAGCATTTGGGCTAGAGACAAACATATATATACAATTATTTAGTACAAACGGTAATTGAAGTATCATGAATGGATGAGACTACCAAAGGAAAGTATATTTTGAAAGATGAGAGCAAGTCTAGGACTATGTTAAAAGCACACCAGTATGTGAAATGGTGCCTGGGGAAAAGGAATACAGATTATCAAGGGCAGAGGAGTGCTATGTGAAGTAGTGCTATGTGAGTATTTCAAGTGCCAAAGCTGCTGAGACGTCAAAGAATATGAACTGAGAGGTGCTCCCTGGATTCAGGAGCAAGGAGGTACTGGTGACTTGCTCAGGGAGTCCCCAGCACGGTGAGGGCAAGCAACATCCTCACCTTCATCTTCTCATACTGCTTGTCCAGTTTCTCTGAGGCCTGGTTCACGCCCATGTGGCCGTCAGTGGTATGCAAGGCGCCTTTCTCCAAGCTAGCTCCTGACAGCTGCTCCATCTGTCCACCAGGTGACCCCACTGAAGCCACCCAATCCAAGAGAGCATCGATCTTACTCCTGTTCTCTGCCAGTTCCTTTGCTGCTTTACTCTGCAAGGAGTAAAGGGAGTCTAATGAGAAGGCCTTAGATACTCAGCTATTATAGGTTACAGGTGAAGTCAAGAGGGAAATGTTTATGCTAAAGAAAATGAGAAGCTCTAAGATTGGGTATAGTCAATCTTTGAACCCACAAAAAAGAACGAGCAGCTAAATCTGTTGAAAAAATAATTATTGAAAATAATTTCTAGATTTTTGTGTATATCTTACTGCTTTAAAAGATAGGGAGAGCCTTGGCCAGTGTGGCTCAGTTGGTTGGAGCATTGTCCCATGCACCACAGGGTCACGGGTTCGATTCCTGGTGCGGGCATATACCTAAGTTGTGGGTTCACACGGGAGGCAACTAATTGCTGTTTCTCTCACATTGATGTTTCTCTCTCTCTCTCCCTTCCTGTCTAAAATCAATTTAAAAAAAAAGGGGGGGGGATTCTAGGATTTAAAGGCCCTTATTTTATTAAGAGGTGATTTAATCCTGACACCCCAGCAAGGCCTCTCGGCATTCTTTCTAGGCATGCAAAAGTGATACACTGGCTTGGCAGGGTAAGAGATAACACAGCCATACTCAATTACCTGGCTGCGTCTTCCTAAGGGAAATACAGACTTCTCCTATCCTTTCCTCTGCCAAACAGAACACCGAGTACTGAAACGATTTCATGACTCCTCAAGTATTTTAATTGATTAAAAAGGATATGCCAAGGGATACATTCACATAGTTCAGACTTCATCTTCAGGTAACTTATTTCTATTTTCTCTACCTCCCTGTTAGCATCGGAGTCCATGGCTGGACAAAGGATTCTAATTCAATCTGCCAGTGCCACGTGGGGTGCAGAAGGCCATTTGAGACTTCACCTTCTCGTGGGTTTACCCCAGTGCCATGATCCCCCTGAAACTACAGTGAAAAAGCTTGGAGACTCCCCGGATACTCCCCCCACACTCCTGGATCACCAGTCTAGATTCAGGTAAGAAACATGCCATTTGCATTTTCCTCCCCAGGGTACCACCCTTCCTCACTAAATTCTTTCTGACATTTTCCTATTATTCAGAATACTAAATACACAGAATGCCAGATTTTTTTATTTTTTTTTTGTAATATAAACTTCCTACCAATTGTTCCCGACTTAAAGTTCTTCAGAATATTTATGAAAATAAAGTACTGGCTCACAGACCTGTTCCTGAAACAGCCCCTTTTCATGACTCTATGCTCTGTGTAAGGCAGTTCCTCCTCATCACCTTTCATCTGTGTAGGTGCCAATATTTTCTTTTTTGAAAAATACCAAGGGTCACAGCAGTCTGGTTACCTTTTCAGTCTCCTGCTGTAAGGCTGAGGTCACTACTTCCTCTAGCTCCTTCTGGGCCACCCGCGTCCGTGCCTGAAGAGCCTCATATTGCTCCTTCGCCTGATGAAGTTTTTCCCGAAGAGTTGTCAACTCCTGGGGGCTCAGCTTGGTCTGGTTCTCTTCCAGGAACCCTTCAATGTCTTTGACAACACTGGCAAATGAGGCGGCACGATTCTGAATGTCGTCCTGTAAATCCTAACACATGAAAACAGGGATGGCAGAGCCTTCACCTTCAGTATGCCTAAGACCTCATAGGACGAAGGTGGAATGACTAGGATTGACATATCTGCAACAGATGGATGTCTCTAACATTTAATTTTTTAAACAAAATTTAAATTTAAATTTCTGAGAAAATATTTAGTGAAGACAAAAAAGGAGACCCATAAACATGGTGAATAGCAGAGATTTTTATTTTGTAATGAGTTATCCTCGAAGAGATCATTCTTCTATAAAGAAGAGTTGACAGCAGGATTCTAGCTGAGTCCTTCCTACTCTCCTTATCCTTACTGTAGCCTGTAAGAACCAGCAAGATGTGGGTACTGCCTAGTCTCCAGCCTCATCATTCCTAATCTTCCTTTTGTTCTTTTTAGCCCAATTGAACTAGCTTTCTTTCAGTTCTGGAATATGTGGTGCTCGATCCCATTCCCACCTGAAGACAGACACATAGGCCTCAGCCTGCATATTCTCTTCCATCTCCCACTCCTGGATTCCTTAACCCCTACACATCGTTCATTTCTCAGGTTAAGGGACATTTCTTCAAGGTAATCTTTTCTGACATCCTAGACTAGATTGAGTCTCTGTTATATGTTCTCATGTAACTTTTCCTTTATATGTATAATAGTTAATAATTATTTGTACATTTTTGTGATTATCTATAATATCCATCTCTTTCACTAAACTGTAAGCATCATGTGAGCAGGGTTATTTACCATTATGTTGCTAACACTAAGCACGTGCCTGGCACATAAGCAAGCCTTTATAAATATTTGTTGACAAAATGCAAATAAATGAATTAACTTATACTGACCTTCAAGTCACTTTGGTTCTTCTGCAAAGCAGAAAGATCCTGCTGGGAGGCTCTACCTTGGTGGCCTACCAATGCTCTTTCCGCCTGTCCTATCCAGCTGCAAAGATCCTCCAGTTTCTCATGACAAGTATTTTGTTGTTTCTGCAAGGTCTAATTAAAATGCAAAGGGGCCAAAACACAATTAATAATCCTCGTTTTACAAAAACAAGGTAACTCCCTGAAATATAAAACAAGGTTATAGCTTAAGATGGAAAAGTTGGTGGGAGACTAGAACAGGAAAAAGCACAGAATCATATTTAAAAAGCTCCCCTCATCTGTTGATCTGGGTCTATGGTCTGGATTATAATGAGGGGTAATTTCAGGTGAGAACGCTCCCAGGTTTGGTTTGGGAGCGCCTTTGCCAGACTGCTGTTATTATCCTTAGAAATGGAACAAAGAGCCCAGATGCTTAAAAGCCAGAGATGATAATAAATAGTGGTTCTGACCAATTCCTCTACCAGAACCAGTGGTTCTGACCAATTCCTATTAGTCAAAATATGGAAAATTATAAGGATGTACTAGAAGAAAAATAAATCAAGAAACTGGACAATTTATAATCTAATTGAGCTTCTTAATAATTTAGCAGACTTATAAATTCAACGTCTCACAAATGTAGACACCCTTTAAATCGGAATGAGGGGCTTGTCTATTTTGAGAAAGAAAGTGCCCAACATTAGCAACTGGCTGTCGTTCAGTTGTCTACACTGATATCAAAGAGAAAAGCCAGGCCCAAGGGGAGGGAGGGAATATGTTTCTGTGCCTGATCCCAGATCTCATCTCAGTTGCCTGACACGGAAGCACCTGACTGAGCAATTGAGCATGATGTGTCCTCCTGACCATCCTTCTGAAACCATTTTCCACCAGTTTCTACCTTCTGATGGCATTTTAGTCACCTGCACTTACAAACAGGTGCCCAAACTGGCCCTCTCTCCCCTCTTTAGGACAAATGGAAGGGCTCTGCAAGAGAACTCCTAAGAGCTCTTCAGCTGTAAAACGGGATCTTCATGGGTTAGGATGGGTGCAGACTGAATCTGAAAAAAGCAAAGCAAACAAGTTAACACACAGACATACACATGCATTCAGGGCAAATATAGAGAAGCAGAACATTTCCGACAATTACAAGGTTAATAAACATTGTGGAATTAATTATGTGCTCAGAGAGAATGTTCACATGCAGTTGTGGCACCGGTTGCAGCTCAGAGGCCTACCCTGGATCTGGGCTGTGTCTTACTTAAGATGGCTCAGACCAACGCCATTTCACTAACTGTCCATAGGCTATATACATTTCTAAGTGAGGACAGTGCAAATTTTCAGATTTGAAAAGTAACCTAAACTATTTCATTAGTATTTTATTTAGATTGTAATAGAGTTGAAACAACTAAGCAGTAATGGGGGGCATATAAAATGGACTAACCTAAACTCCTTTAAGCCTGACTCAAAAGCTCTATTCTACTTTATACAATATTTAATAAAGCAGATCCTGAGATGGATTTGCTGGTGGTGATAACGACAATTCTAATATCATCTTGCTGAATTCCAATTTATTATTCAAAGAGCAGAAATGGTATAAGCATCATTCTTGGCATTCTAAGGTTGTTACCATTAATACAATAATGTTAACTTTTGCAAGAAAGGGTCACAATGAAAAGTGGTAGGGTGGTTAGTTTTTCCCCAAAAATGTATCACCGCTGCTTCTACACATGGTTTTCCAAAATAAGCACCGGGCATGACAGTGTGAAGAAAGATGCTGGAAAATAATGATACTTTAGAGCAGCGGGCGCCAATGGGTGGTCCGCGGACCACGGGTGGTCTGCGAGGTCTGAAAGGTTGGCGACTGCTGCTTTAGAGGTCCTAAAAAATTAATATGACTCTGATAAACATTTCCTTGTCAGCTGCTGGAAGGCTGTCAAGGAATCTGAGAGTTAATCATTTGAAAAGCCCAGAATAAAACTGACTTTAACACTTCTTCTCAAGAGTCAGAGTATCTAAATGTTTTTAACGGCCTTCAAAAGAAGGCTAAGGGAGAAAAGAGGGCTGGGGATGTGATTTTCATTGGAAAGTCAGAGACAATGAGACACAGTGAGGGGAGAATCTTATAAAAAAGAAAATATTTGCACATGCATACACATGTAAACACATGTATTCTCTCACACGCATACATAAAACCAAAACATGGCAAGAAAAACAGCCAGAACAGCTGCCTGCTGTAAACTGGCCTGAATGACATGAAATTTCAAAATTGGTAAACGCAGGCTCCTGGAATCATGGTAGATGTATTCTGGCCAGAAAACCCAAACACAGGACATCCCAAAAGACAAACTGGGCCCAGCTGCTGGATCAGCCTGACCTTGACCAGGGCTGCCTGCTCCACTTGTTGACGGTGGCCCTGCAAGGCATTCATCTGAGCTGCAGTGTGCGCCACAAGGTCCTGGAAAGACCCCTGCAGTTCATTCAGAAGCCTCAGCATCTGCCGGTTCTGCTGAGGGGACAAGTCCTGGGCATGCTCGGAGAGAAAGAACTGGACATCGAACGCAAGGGCATCCAGCTGAGATTTCCTTTCAGCCATGGGCTGTTTCAAATCCTAAGGCAAGTAGAAAAAGGGGGGAAAAAGAAATAAAATTTCTAATTATCTACTGAAGCAGAAACTGTTGGTTTTAATTAAAAAAAACCAACATAATCAATGAGAGGCTAATTTTCTGTATTTTTATAACTGACACTGATCATTCCTAGAGCCAAATAAGCACTGAAAGTCTCCCGCACTTCTGGTCTCTCCACACTCCTCACGAGTTTCCATTCAGCTTCCTTTTTTAATATGCACTGACATCCAAATGCAGCAAGCTTTCATGTATTTACGTTAACAGAACTACACCAGAACTGATCTCAGATCTCTGAATTTTTTTTTAAAAGTATGAAAAGTACAACATCAATTTCTGGTCTGAGCTATATCTGCCTAATTTATTTTCTTAGGTTCAAAATTTATTTGTATTTGTCCAGCAGTTAGTTATTGGTAGGTCAGAAGTGAAAAAATATCCAATTTATTTGTGGTTCATTAAAATATGATTTTTACAGTAAATAATGTTGCTTATACATTTTACAACTGTGAAGGATTACAGTCTTTCTTATATAATAGTTGCATTGCTCCCTTAAAGCAGTAATAAGTGTCTAAACACTATAATTATCTATTTTCAGACCATTAAAAGCATGCAATTTTCCCACAAAAATGTAGTAGCCATCAGCTGTTACACTGGATATTTCAATGGCAATAAAAATAATTAAGATATCTATTATCGCCCTGACCGGTTTGGCTCAGTGGATAGAGCGTCGGCCTTCGGACTCAAGGGTCCCAGGTTCAATTCCGGGCAAGGGCATGTACCTTGCTTGTGGGCACATCCCCAGTAGGGGGTGTGCAGGAGGCAGCTGGTCGATGTTTCTCTCTCATAGACGTTTCTAATTCTCTATCTCTCTCCCTTCCTCTCTGTAAAAAAATCAATAAAATATATTTAAAAAAAAAGATATCTATTATCTCTATCACTTTGAAACTGAGAGCAGCCAGCAAGCCTGCAAAGCAGGCTGGGAGGGCTTCTTGGCTATTTATTATTAGACCATGCTTCCTTCAACTGTCAACACATGGACTGGGAAACTATCACTAAGAAAACAAGGCTTAGACTGTGGCTCTCTTCCCATGAAACAATTCATATAACTTATAATGGGGGGAGGAACCAATGCTGCATGAGATGCTATGTTTATATATCTTATACTAAGTCATAGAAATTTTTCTCACCCTTGCTTCTTACAATACCCTGCAGTGAACCAGAGTCTGCTACTCATTCCCCCAATGATATCTTGGATAAAAGGGTATAAAAGAAGAAGGCAGGTCAGTTCTTGCAAGATAAACAGGAATGAAGTTGTATACAAGGAGCCTGACCATGGACAAACCTTTGTCTGCTTCTCTTAAGACCAGGGAAAAGGGAGAGGGTGGAACAGAAGGAGGGGACATCTCTGGCTCTGCTCTGACTTTAAAGAGTTTAAGCAAAGGATGGAAAAACCTGTGTGAATAATATCTAATAGTATCTTAAGTATAACCATCACCCTCCCCCCCCCAAAGGAACAATGTTCAGGAGAAAATTCTCTGGCTCATATGTATCTCAGAGCCTGTATCTTTCTCTCACTGACTTATGAAAAGTACCAATTAATTTGGGGCTTAACAAGAAGAAAAGCATCTCTCTAGATCAGGAGTTGGCAATCTATAGTGCTGGCCAAATGTGCCTGTCAATTATTTTTGTAAATAAAGTTTTACTATAACACATCCACGACCATTCATTTATGTACTGTCTATGGCTGCTTTCATGTTTCAATGGCAGAGCTGAGTGGATGCCAGAGAAATGGGCCATTTTGAGTATGACCTACAAGACCTAAAATATTTACTATCTGGTCCTTTATAGAAAGTTTGCCAAGCCACAATCTAGATCATTGACCAAAAATTCTCCTGAAATTGATGTGTGTGCATAGGATTAGATCTTGGGCAAAACAGAAACAGGGAACAGACATTAGATGCTCAGTTATAAAGAGGCCATTGATAATAATAGGCCATTCTGCAGACTCTCTCAGAGAATAGCTGAAAGGAAAAATAATCATAATGACTGAAGTGCCAGAGGTATGATAACCTAAAAAACGAAACATAGCAGACTTTATTATCTCTGAAATGGAAAATCAAATTTTCCAAGAAAGGTAAGTACTGGTTTCTGTGGCAGGAAAATAAAATTGACAACTCAAAGGACAAAAGATGAGAATGGGCGCAAATTTTACCTCACATTGTTGGAGACACTGATTCAGGCTGTCGGCATCTGTTTCACTGCTGCATTCCTTGCTATTCAGAATGAGAATGGTATCGCCAACCCAGGTTCGCAGATTCTGAAGTTTGTCTTGTAGCTGTTTGTGCTGATTTAACACTCTAGTCTAAACAAATAAATGGCAAATTAGATGATAAAAGTCTCCAAACCTGCCCAGACTTGGTGAATAAAACAAGAAACTACCTTTTTTACTTCCACAGCATTCTGCAGCTGGAGTAGTCTGGAACTCCAGCTGTCACTCACGGAGTGGAGGGACTTTTGAAGATTCTTGGCATCCTTCTCCAGAGCCTTCAGCAGTTGAGCAGGGACTTCTTGAGGCTGGCTGCTGATGATCTGACTCACACACTCCAATTCCTGACTCACCAAGGTGGACAGATGCTTTAGCTCCTTGTCTAACACCTGAGGGGATAAAATAAAGTTCCCTCCAAAATCAAGACTAGAAATCTTGCTATGTCGGAATCAGCTGTGAAGACATTTTTCTCACACCTCATGCCTATAAAGGCTTCGGGGCTTCTAAGGTGTTTTGATATATAGTCCATAGTTTATTTGGTTCTCACAATCACTAATGCTTGAGGTAGGCTGTGTGGATATTATAATTCTGGATTTACAGAAGAGATGCCTCAGCACTTAAATGTAAAATTGTGTCTGAGGTTAGCCAGACAGTAAGCAATAGAGCCAGGACTTGGATTCGGGTGTTCTGACTCAGGGCAATGCTGGGTCCGCTACAGCTTGCTGCCTCTCTGAGAATGTCATTGTCTTATTAATATTATGTAAAATAAGTCAATCAAAAAGGACAACTCCCCCTCTAAATTCCAAGGGGGCAGAACCAAAGAGCATAAAAATAACCCAAGCCAGCCTTCCTACTCAGCTAGTTTACAGTATTCTAATCTTCAGTAGAGAAGCCCGAAATACTGTTAAGGTGTGGAAAGCTAGATAGCTCTTCTGGGCATCCTCCTACTTCCCCTTCAGCCACCCTACCCAAGGTCATACTTTGATATTGAGAGATCTGGTAAACCTCTACAATCTCTGCCCTCATTGTGTCTCCAATCCTGTGACGACTCTTAACCGCCAGGTTTGGTGAAAGCTACTCTTCCTTCCTCTCAAGGCTGTCTAAGTCTATGTCCTCAGGAACCTCACTCCATCAGTGATCACTTCCTCTCTCCTCTAACTTCAAGTTCTCCTTTTCTTCTTTCTCCTCAGCCCCCGAAATCTACTCAAAACATTCTTCTTTCAGTCCATCTCCTCCAGCCAGTGTCCTACCTCCTGCCTTGCCTGCACTTCCAAGCTTCTGGAAAGAACGACGTACATTGATTGTCCCCACCTTCCAATCTCCCATCTATTCTCACTGCAACCTAGTTTATAGCCCACCAAACCACTCCACTGAAACCACTCCTATCAAGTTCACTAGTGACTTTCAGGTGCTAATCCCCCTTTTGCCCTCACTATACTTGGTCTCCCTACTGTAGTTAACACTGCAGACTACTCCCTTGAGTCTCTTCTGTAGTCTCTTCTGTTGTAGTTTCTGTGAACCAGTATTTCCCAGTCAGAGGTCTCCAGTTACACCTTTCTGATCTATTTTTTGTCCTTTAAATCATGGTGTGTTGAACATGTTTTTTCTTCCATAATAGTCTACTTCCTCCAAGTTGGTGGGCCTGGAGAAAGGAAGTCTCTGGGAACCTACCTTGGCCTGACATCGCAGATCCTGTAGCTCTGCCAGGCTACGCTCCACAGGTTGAATCTGTTTGGTCCTCATTTCAATGTCTCGTAATAGAGACAGATAGGATACCAGCTTCTCATCATGCTCTAGACAGAGTCGCCGGTTAAATATATTCTGTGAAGCCAAAAAAGAAAACTCACTCAGGCCTGACATTCTCCTTTAAGCCCGCTTTTTAAAGCAGGCTGGATCTTATTGATAAATAGAAATTTTCATTACACTTAGGGTGGGATGAAATAACAGGCTATTTTGTCTATGTCTTCTCAAATCAATAGAGAAAAAAGTGATTTTATTAACTTCCTCCAGGAGCAGAAGCTCATAATTATCAATCTGTAAGCATCCTTTTAGCAAAATTTCCAAAACTTATTCTAACTTTAGACAGCATCACCCCAGTATTTCAAAGTAGCTTCAATGTTAGTTTCTACATTAAAACCCTTGCAAATTTCAGGAAAACATTTGAGCCACTGCCTAAGTTTCCAACAACTGTGTTAAAAACAAATAATGGTAAATTAAGTTATACTTTTTTTTTGAATTTTTATAAGAGTTTGAGCCAAACTGATGACAGTTTCTGGAAAGCAAGATCTCAAATACTCCCCAAACTAAGTTATACTTTATAGAATTATCTAATGCCCTGAAGTATATGCATGCATATAATTATTCATCTGTAAACTCAGTATCCAGTCAAGAGTTTTATCATTAAACCAGTTATATCTTTAAAAAAAATACACACACACACACACACACACACACACACACACACACAATGCAACACTGGGAAACTTACTTTAGTTGCTCTGGAGGGCTCCGTGCTTACACCTTCATTTCCCTTTCCCCTCGGTGCAGTCAGGAAGGGAGTTTGTTCACTTCCAGGACTTTCTCTGAGCTCTTCTGGTGGTGTCTCCTCATCCACCTTCATTGTAGGGTATATGAGGGGCACTGTCTTTTCCTCACTGGCCTCTGGAATAGCAGGACTCATGGTGGCACCCTGTTGCTCGGTACTCTCTTTTTGAGATACATCTTTGAACAATTCCTCTGGAATAAGGGACACCAAGACTCTGGGAACTCCCTGAGTCACTATACCTTCAAAGGACCCTGCTTCTGCACCTGTAACTATAGGGTTTGACATTTCTAGAAATTTCTCTCCAGTTATTTCCTTAGTTGCTACCATTTTAGATTCAAGAATCCCATAAAGTTCACTATCACTTTTGCTATCCTGATGATGAAAGTCCTTTTTGACTTCTTTTGGGTCTACTCTAGAATCTACAATTTCTTCCAATTTAAGAGCTTTTGTTGAGTCAAAAGGTACTTCTTGGTATGATTTTTCTTCATGTTCATTAGATGACAAGATCAGATCTTTGGTTTCCTTAGTCTTAGAAGTAATACAGGAATCTGCACGATAGTTGGTCTCCTGTCTGGTGGTTCCTTGGAAAGACTTGTCTGATTTGGAAATTTGGGACGTGTCTGCAACTTGGGCTTTTCCAACTGATTCCTGGTAGTGCAATGGTCTTGGGGTCATAGAAGAGAATGCTTCACTCTGAGCCTCTCTTGTAATTTCTTGTGATAAATTTTCTTCTGGTTTTACAGTTAAAGAGAGGCTTAAATTTTTGACTTCTCTTTCATTGACCTGATTAGAGTTGAAAAATGTTGAAGCATCTTGATTTCTTATGGAAACTCCTTTGGGTATCATTGGGGAACAAGGGTCCTCAGCTTTACATAGAATAGAAAATCGCACCTCTCCATCAGCTTCTTTCCCTCTTTCAATTATGGCCATTTCCACTGGTTGACTCTTTATACTAGAGTCATGGTCACTTCTAATGGCAGTTTCTTGGTTCAACTTTACTTCTGAAAGAACTGTTGGTTTGCATGTTTTGACACTGTCTCCTATAACTATCACCTTCTTCTTCTCTCTCTTCCTTTTCTCCCTAGTATTTGTTGGTTTCTGAATAACCTGCTCACTCAGAAATTTGCCTGAAGTTTCACAATTTGATTCTTGTGCTTCTGAAATAATTTCTCTTTGGTTTTCCCTTATTTTTTTATTAACTAAGTCTGCTGCAGACTGTTTCATATGAGAAAGAATTTCTATTTGTGACACTACTTTTTCCTGCTCTTCATTTGTATTTTTTTCCATGTTGGTACTAGTCACCTCTTTGAGTTTAGAATCACAAACTTCTGAATGAGGGCATGTCACTGAACCTTGGCCCAATGATTTGCCTTTACAATCACTAGGAATTATTATACTGACAGACTCTTTAGCATCTGAAGAAGCTCTCTTCTTATCTTGATCCTTACACTCGAATTCTTTCAATGAAATTTCCCTGCCCTTTGTTGCCTGCTCCTCACCAGAAATTCTCCTTTTAACCTTTTCTTGTGCAGACTGACTTCCAATTTGAAACAATTTTCCATTTTCTTCTTTACCACAACTCATTTCTGCAGTCTGATTACAAGCAATTAACATTTCCTTCCTTAGAAATTCCTTCTTCAATTCACATACTTCAATTCCATCTTGCTTTTCAATCTGAGATCCCTGATCACTGGACTCTAAAGTATCTATTTGGATCAAAGTTGCCAGTTCAGGGCTAATAAATCCTTTCTCAATAGCTTCCTTTACAGTCACTCTTTGATCATTAAATATGTCAATGATTCCTCCATTTAGTACCTGATGAGATGCAATAGTTCTGACCATGTTTTCATCCACCAATTTCTGTTTCAAAACTGATGCCAATGTCAGTCCTTGTCCTGTAGCAGTATCTATGATTCCTCCAGTATTTGCCTGAGCTTCTAGAACTTTCAGTGTTGATGCAAAGTCTACTTTTCCCAGCTGAGTTGCTTGAGACAATGTAAGAACTTTGTCACTCACTCCATCTTTAATGTCTGAGAAAGGAATTACTTCTAGATATCTCTGTCCAGATTCAATATCAATCTTACATTTCTTTACCAATTCTGAATAGGGAACAATTCTGTGATTCTCAGGATCTACAATCCTATGCATCAATCCTGAAGACAATGTTGCTTTATTAGTTAATAATCCTTCTTTTTCAGCTTCTGCCAAGGTCAATCCCCGGCCAGAAATGAGATCCACAAAGCTTTCAGTCAATGCCTGAATTTCTTGGATTTCTCCTTTCAAGTCTGGGTTAACAAGATCTAATTTTATAGCTTCAGAGAGGGAAATAGTTTCCTTTGTTTCAGGATGAAAAAACTGATGGAGACTTAAGTTCTCAACTTTTTTGAGTTGCTTGGCTAAATCTTCATCAATGATGCCATGTTTAAAGGCATTATCAACAGAAAGTCTCATCCCAGATATATGGTGAATGATACCTCCATCTACCACCTGTTTAGTCAACAACTGAATGGCCTCCTCTCTCTCCAGAAGTCCTCTGTCAATGGACTGCATAACTGTTAAAGGGGCCTTGCTATCAGGGTCCATAATTCCAGTTGTTTCCATTTGTAAGCTAATTAATCTCTCCCTAACTGTTTTTTCAGTATCTTTGCCTTTGGAAGCTTTTTCCAGATTTATAAGCTCAGTCTGGTCAGCACTGTCCACCAAGCCAAGATTTAAGGCCAAAGTCACCGAAACCTTTTTGCCTCGTTTCAGGTCAATGATTCCACCAGTCACCACCTGCCCCTCTAAAATTCTGGTGGCTGTCTGTGTGTCAAGTAGTCCAACTGCAACCGCTTCCTTCACAGAACAGAGTGTGTGGGTACGTGGGTCTAAGACACCACTAATAGCTTTGTCTGCCATGAGGACATTATGCAGCAATTTCTCATCCATCAGACCTTCATCAATGACTTCTTCAGTTGTCAAAGATTCGCAAGTCTGAGAGTCAAAGAAGCCCCGAAACATGTTCAGCTTTCCCATAAGTTTCACAGCAGTGTGACTGGGCACGATACCTCTGGCTATTGCTTCATTCAGTAACAGCTGTTGACCTGTTTGTTCATGAAAGATACCACCATCGAGTAATTGTGTAGATAATCTGTTTAAGGTAGCTTCTTCAAGCAATTCTGAAGGAGGACTGCATGACAAGGAAGTTTCACTACCATGATCTGCCTCATCTGTTTTTTCTAACATCATCATACTACCACCTATAATGTTTTGTTCTTCTGGACTTTGTTTATGGTCATCCTTACTTCCTTTGTCCAGAGAATGAACATTCATGTCATTTTCAGACTTGAGTTCTGAGTCTAAATCTAGAGTTTTCTCTACCTGAAATTGTGACTTCTTGCTTTGGGATTTTATGAGAGGTCTTCCAGTTTTACCTGGAATATGTTCAGTTTCAAGTGGGTTTGCTTGTTCTTTCTGACATATAAAGGAAGCATTTCTGAGAGTCTGCCATTCTTCATTTGGTGTTTCATTAGAAACAGGATCTTTTTCTACCACCGTGGTCACATCTTCTGTTTCCTCAGAGGGTACTATAAGGAGAAATCCTCTGCTGATATTTTCTCTGGTAGACACTTCTGTTAGATCTTCCTTTTGGGTACCTACTAACTGCCATTTTAACTCTGATTTAACTTGACCTCTAACCTTCAAAGTATCAATGTTTGGATTTCTCACTTTTTGTTCTCCTACAAATAGGTCTTTTTCAGGGTTCTCTGTAGGGGAACCTTCTGTTACTATAATGGTTTTTTTGCCTTCTGCTTCCATGCAATTTGCTTGATTGGGATATTCTTTGTTCTGAGAAGAGTGGAATTCACGTGACCGCACAGTCAGCCTATCACAGAAAGTTTCTGTTATTTCCACATTCACCGATTCTTCTAATTCCCTGGAAGTTTCTGGTTTCTGATGTCCAATTCCAAACACTTCTAGAGGATTTGCTTGATATTCACCGTTTGCTGTTAGTGTTTCTATCAGCTCATTGTCTAGCAGGAGCACCCTCTGTCCATTCCGCACATTAATGTAGCTGTGAGTCATCAGCTGGAACAACAGCGTATCGCTGTGGCTTGCCATGCCCTCAGTTTGGCCCTTGCTGCTCGACAGACCTGATGCTCCAGGATTAATGTTCAATTTGCTTTGTTCTGAAGAATCTGCTAATTGCATGTGGGGCATCACATCAGGTATGCAAACTGATTTTAAGTTATTGGCGAGATCTTTGTCCAATATACCATTTTCTATTGCCTTATTCCAGGACCAAATCTCTGTGGTTGCTGGTAGAAACAGAGCTTTAATATGCTGTCGTTCACTAAGGATTTTATGAGCTAGCTCACTAGACACAATACCTTGTTCCAGGGCATCTGTCATTGGGAGGATCTCTCCAGATTCAGGCCATAGCAACCCCATGAATGACCAAAGGGACTCCAGAATCACGAGGGCAATCTTAGCAGCTACTAGGTCACTGCTCACTGCTTCATCTATCGTCAGCCTATGCCCCGTGACAGTGTCTATGATACCTCCTGTCTGAAGCTGCCTTATGAGAATAGCACAGGCCATATCTTGGTCAATCAAATTATGTCTTACAGCCTCTTCCACTGTAAGTCTGTGTCCTGTTCTTGGGTCTACTATGCCACCAGCAAAAAGCTGAGCTTCTAGCAGCCGGACAGTGACCGGCCTATCTATTAGGCCTTCCTGAACTGCACGGAAAATGCTAACCTTCCGGCCTGATTTCAAGCTCACCATCCCTCCTGCCAATTGCTTGACAGGCAGCAATTTCAACCCTGATTCTTGGTGGACAATACATCTCTGCATCAAGTCCAGCAAACCGACTTTCTCGGCTGTGTTGGGGTCTATCAAATTCTTGGATGATCTCAGGTGAACCTCTAACTCTGAGAGAAGCCATTCAGAGATGAGGCCTTGATGAAAAGCCTCCTCTAGGTTAATAAAGTTCTCATTAGGGGGGAGACTGAAGCCTCCGGTTGCCAGGTGAGCTTCTAAGATTTTCAGTCCAACTCTCTCACTGACAATTTTCTTCTCAATTGCTTCCACTACAGAAAGAGGGCCTTTGCTCTCACTAAGCCTGCTTATTAAGGACAGCGTATCCTGTAGCTCCTGGAGCTGCTGGTACATCTGGTGATTAATGAGGTTTCTGGCCAGGCCCTCCTCCAGAGAGAGCTTTTCACTGGTCTCAGGGGCAATGAGGCCAGACATGATAACCTGGGATTCCAGGAGCACCAGGCCTGTGTCCTGGTCAATGAGGCCCTTTTGCATGGCTCTGAAGATGGGAAATATCTCCACCGTGCCTAGGTCAATCACCCCAGCAACTGCTCTGCAACCCTGAAAGAAAAAAAATGAAAAAGAAAACTAAATTAGAGAAGCACAAGTGTTGAAAGGAGCTATTCAAAGAATGATACTACAGGGTAGGGCAAAAGTAGGTGTATAGTTCTGAGTATGCGAAACAATTTATTCTTGTATTATCGCTTACTGTATTATTATCCACATGAACTGTAAACCTACTTTTGCCTCACCCTGTATATCAAATTCTGACCACAAGAAATACCCAGCCTGGGAAGGGCCCCAAAGTGTAGGAAATATTCTGAAGCCTGACAGAGTTAATGCTAAAAAAGAATTTGTCTAAACTGCAGAATGTTTTACATGGGCAGAAGAAGTTCACAGATTACTTGAGGGATGACAGCATTAAGCATATCTGAGTGACAAGCTCTACAAAGTAGCAAGCAGCGAAAGTGACAGGACAGCTATTTCTAGGACTAACTCACCACAAAGGTTCTTAAGACACATACCAGTTCCCAAAAATGAGAATTCAACCCCATATAACAACTTCTCAGTGTTGTAGAAGCTTCTTGAAGTAGTATTTTCCTGCTGATGAGTTCAGCAGGACCAGTCCACAGGACTAGAAGAGAGATTTAAGCATCCCAATATCCACACAACAGTTGTATATCTCAATAAAGGATCCTGTGTATTTTACTCAAGCAGCTGCTTAACAACTGGGGCAGTCATACTCTTGGTGGTTAATACTAGCACTTGCCAAGGCAATGGCTGAGTTAAATTAGCTCTAGGTATTGAAATGAGCAAGTCAAGGAAAGAACAGACTTGGGACCTTTGCTGTTGGAACTACTAGTAACTTTTCTTCTAGTCCAGGCTAGAATGGGTAGTAACCACCACGATTACAACTACCAATTGTTGGGCACTTAATATATTTACTGAGTACTAATATTTAAGCCTCACAACAATCCTAAGAAAACAATTATTTTAACCTTTAGTTTAGAGATAAGAAAATGAGGCACAGAGAAGTTAGGTAACGTGTTCAAGGTCACAAAACTAGTGAGTTCTAGAATCAAATCAAAGTCTGACTCTGAATCTTGGGGTATTATACTTCCTTCCCAGTTGAATCCAGAAGAGTATGAAGGGTAAGTACAGTAGAGTCACATCTTCCAAAGGAATCAGGTTCTGAGGTGAGTGAATAAGGTAATTCTTACATATTGTCTAATTTACCCTTGCAAAAAAGAAAAAAGCCTAAAAGCAGCTCCTTAAGAATTCTTATTTTGAAGCCTTTTATCATGAAACTAGAGGCCTGATGCACGAAATTCGTGCAAGGGGCTCGGCCCTCACAGCCCCAGCTTTGTCCAGAAGGTCATTCAGCTGTCCGGTCTAATTAGCATATTATGATTTTATTATTATAGATGATGGTATTCAAAAATTAAATTACTCAAGTGTTTTACCACTTACAACACTTCATCCCTTTTACTATTCTTCAATTTTCTAGTTCTTCTTGTTCATGTTCATTATCTTCATTTTCTATGGATAGTTTTATTTGTCCTTCTTTGGTCAGTATTAATTTCTGATCCTTATTTAACTCTTTAACTTATCCATAGAGGATCTTGTTGAAACAATTGCCAACCACTTCCCTGACACCTAAATAACACATTTCATTGCTGTCTCCATGAGAAGCAGCACCAGAGGAATAGGTACTTTGCCCATTCAGTGTCTAGGAAGAGTACCAGCAGTCCAATAAACATTTCATGAATAAATAAACATTGATAAATAGTAAGAAAACCCTTAAACTCACTAACCTATTTCCCCCAGATTTTAAAAACATTCACTGAGGATTTCAAGCTTGTTTAATTGCACACTATAAGAGATACTGAATGGATAGCAATGAGGAAACCAATTTGGTTCATTTCTCCATATCACTATATTTGTTCAAATAATGAAATAACTGACAAATTCTCCATACTATTTAAAATATATTAATCAATATACACCCTTTGTTTTCTGACCCAGAATATAGAGTTTAACTTGTATAAGGTAAATGTATGCTATGCAAATCTATTAGGTATCTGTTCTATAGAGAGCAAAAGAGAAATCACACAGCCATATGACTCTTTTGAGATATATGAAAAAACTTAGAGAAAATCCATGTAAAACTATTCAGAAGCAGAAAATATGACAAAGGAAAATGTTCTTTTGTGAACTTCTAATTTCTTCTGTGAGATTCACAGAGTCTCAGAAAGCTAATACTGAAGAAATGCCTGGAGTCTAGCCTAAGAGAAAAGACTACACACTGTTCCTTCCAACACCCTCATAAGTGGAGGACAGGCAGGAAGCACTGAGCTGGGAAATATGCAGAGAAATCCATTTTAGTCCCACCAAACATGGGCATCCTGACCTAAACAAGCAGAAGAGGGAAAGAAGAAGAGAAAACATAAAAGGCTTCTACTTACCAGAGTTGCAGGGCACGCCTTGGGCAGATAAGAGAGAGAGCCTTACGGAGCAGCTCAGCCGTATCGCACACACAGTGTAAGCTTGGTGTTAGCATCCAGCATGCGACTTTTGTTTGTTTTTTTTTGCAAAAAAGAACCCCAAACAGGTCGTCCTCTTTTCCCTTTGTGCATTTGTGCTTAAACTCCAAAGGGTTAGTGAAACTTGTAAGCAAGGATGTCAGTTAATCAGAACAATACTTCACATGAAACACACAAACGGTAACAGGGACACATCATGCTCAATGTAGTGGTGCTCAGCAGCTTGTCTCTTTATTTTCTCCCTTTTTTTTTAACCTTTCAAAATGAGAACTGGATGTTCTCAGCAAGCAATTGTTAAAACTTTTCACATACACCCTTATATGGTGAAGCAACAAGCCATTAGAAGTGGGCTACCTTACACAGAGAATGCTAAACCAGCACTTCTTTTTGAAAATCTATTCTCAAATAAATCATAGCTGGTTCTGTCTTATGGTCTTTACAACTCTAGTCCTGCTGCACAAATTTCATATCCAAGGACCAGAGCCAAAGAATATTTATCTGAATATCATTTTGAGCATCATCTAGACTAAATTTGGTTACCACATGATTTTTAATTTTGGCCTGCCCCACGTAAGTTGGCCATTGCTTCACAACATAGGAAATAAGCAGGCAAACACACATATATATATCCCAGAGACACATGTATATAATATGGTAAGTTTACATATACACAAGTATCCAGGAAGAACTCAGGACAACCAGCAAGAACTTAACAACTTCCATATGGTCCAGGAAATGAACATGAGTGGGAACTGGTAAAGATGTCACATGATGGGATGACCATGGGTAAGGGGAACCAGCGTCTCAGTCAGTGCAGCTAATCCACCAATTTGCTTTGAAGATAAACATTTCTTATTCATTTAGTACATATGAAAAAAAGTATGAGGGAAAGAGGTTCATGATCTTTTTTTCCCAATATTCAGAACTCTTGGCTATTGACTTTTGAGTAACAATGCCACAAAGGAATAATCTTATTGCTCGGTGACATAAAAGTTATGTTCTCCTTGACTGCAAAATGGAAGACAACAAAAATGGTGAACCACATCTAAAGAGTTAGCCATAAATGCCTTCCAGAGTTTTGACTGACCAACACATCATGGAACCCCAGGTAAGAAACACAAGACAAATGGCTGCTACGGTGAGGTTAAAAAATTAAGTCACATTGGTCATGGAAAGCTAGTGATCATGACTTTCAATCAGCAAGGATACTTTCACACCATTCAAAAGGTACCCTCCCAACATTTGGAGAGTAAAATTGAAAGTACCTTTTGTTCTGTCTGCTGAGCCAGCTGGCTCCGAAGCTGGTGAAGCTGGTTTGCTGAACCATCACACAGGTCATGGTAAGTCTTATTCAGGGCGTTCAATTGCTCAGATATCTGTTCCTTCTCTTTTTCTGAGAGTCTGGAAGATGAAGCATTAAAGCTCTTTTAGAGAAAAGCCTTCCTCCAACTCACATCTATGGCTTCACAATCATCACTTCTCCACCTTGGATGGTATTCTTCTTGGTCACTGCTAACTGTGGATCATCTGGTCAGAACTCCATACTCATTGAACACTTTGGCTTCTAACTCATAGTTTTCCCGTTTATCTCAAATCAAGTCATGATTCTTGATGATGTCAATGATCATGTCACCAATTGTCTATAACACCCTAAGCTTGTAGTCCTGCAATTTTCTCAATCCCAATGGCCTCCACTCCACTTCAGCCCCATCCATAAAGGGCAAATTTGGACCCTGCTGTTATCTAAAATTCTTCCACTTCTGAAATTTTAAACTTTAAGAATCTACTATCTGATTATAGCTCCTAATTATACCCCTACCTTTCCAGTTTTCTTTCTTTACTCCTATACCGCTTTTAAAATTGAAATATTTTTTTTTAAATATATTTTATTGATTCTCCACAGAGAGGAAGGGAGAGAGATAGAGAGCTAGAAACATCGATGAGAGAGAAACATCGATCAGCTGCCTCCTGCACATCTCCCACTGGGGATGTGCCCGCAACCCAGGTACATGCCCTTGACCGGAATCGAACCTGGTACCCCCCAGTCCGCAGGCCGACGCTCTATCCACTGAGCCAAACCGGTCTCGGCTAAAATTGAAATATTTTAAACAAATTCTCATTTACTCATTATCCAACTATCCAGCTTTACCAAATTTTACCAGGTTTGCTTTAGATCTTTTTCTTAGAAATAAAACATTACAGATATAAAGTCCAATGTGTATGTGTCACCAACCCCATTACTTTCCCTTCCTCCCCAGAGGCAATCACTATTTGAATCGGGTAAATTTTGCAAGTCCCCTTTCTCATTCTACATTATGTTTTTGAGAATGAACGCTGTGATTTATATTACAACTATCCACCAACTTACTGAGATTTCCCAAGTCTTCCTTGATGTTCCATTTTCTCTTAATCAATCCTATTATATTTAGTTTCTCCTCTTTTCCAGACCCCACAGTCATCATCTCCATCAGTTCCTTACACGCTCATTAATCTGATAAAACTCCAGCCCCAGATCAATCAAACTCTGCTCCCATGTGCGGGCTGCTAAGTATAACCAGTGAGAGAGAAATCCCACAGCCATGAAGAAGAGATCCTACTGGGCTCTGACCTCCACTGGACTTCAGTGCAGTCTGAGTTAATCCTTCCTTCTTTCCCCTCAACACTACTCTAACTTTCGGCAAATAACCTCTCTACCTATTTCTTTTTTTAAAAAAATTTTTTTAGCCCTAGCCAGTTTGGCTCAGTTATAGAGCTTTGGCCTGCAGACTAAAGGGTCCCAGGTTCGATTCCAGTCAAGGGCACATACTTTGGTTGCAGACTCCTACCCGGTCCGGGCCCTGGTCAGGGCGTGTGCAGGAGGCAACCTATCAATGCATTTCTCTCACATCAATATTTCTATCTGTCTTTCCCTCTCTCTTCCAATCTCTTTAAAAATCGATGGAAAAATATCCTCTGGTGAGGACGGAAAACAAAAACTTGTTTTTATTGATTTCAGAGAGGAAGAGAAAGAGATAGAAACATCAGTGATGAAAGAGAATCATTGATCGGTGGCTGCCTCCTGCACAACCCGCACCGGGGATTGAGCCCACAACCTGGGCATGTGCTCTGACCGGGAATTGAACCATGACTTCCTCGTTCATAGGTCGACACTCAACTACTGAGCCACACTGGCTGGGCTCTCTACCTATTTCAAAGACAACATACAGACCACTGGGCACTAATTCTCTCACTTTCTAGCTTCACTCCTGGCATATTAACCTATATTCACATCTTTCTTTCCTTTTTTTAGAATTTTTATGAGTTTATTTGAACCCAACTGGTGACATACGTCAGGGAGAGAAAGATCTCAAATGCTCCCTTTTTATTTAATTTTTAATTTTTTATTCACACCTTTCTTAATCTTTTTCTCAGATTTCAGAAGAAAAGCTGTCTCAACCTCTGTCTAAGGTGTGCTTTCCACCCAGTGATGAATCTTATCCTCTCTCACATCCTCTGGCATCTCTTTCCTAGTACTTCAATCTTTCCCCCTCTACGTCCTTGAGACACAGTCCATAAACACAGTTAAGCCCCGCTGATCTCTTAGGAAAACAAAACTCTTTATTGATTATATTCTACTCTAATTATTTCTGCTTTATTATTTCTTTCCTTTCCTATGGCCAAGCTTCTTTAAAGAGTGTCTAATGTCAGGCTGGTTTGGCTCAGCCTGTGGACTGAAGGGTCCCGGGCTCGACTCTAGTCAAGGGCACATGCCCAGGTTGTGGGCTCAATCCCCAGTAGGGGGCGTGCAGGAGGCAGCTGATCAATGATTCTCTCTCATCATTGATGTTTCAATCTCTCCCTCTCCCTTCCTCTCCAAAACAAAAATACATTTTTAAAAAAGAGTGTCTAATTTCATTATCACTACCTTCCTCACTTCAAGTGCTCTCCACTACACTAAAATCTTACATTATCCCCCAACTTTTCACCAGAGTCACCAAAAACTTCCAACTTGCCAAATTTAATAGACGGGTCTCAGTCTTGACCTTTCTTGACTTCTCACCACTCCCTTCTTTTTAGGATTCTGTTCTCTCTTGGGTTCTGAGATAATAACTCATCATTTTCCTTTTACTTCTCTAAGGCTTCCTTTACAGGGCGAGAAGCATTGAGAAGCCCCTGAGCCCTTGTAAGCTAATCCACTTTTATGGTTTCTACTATGCCGATGACTCAAATCTCCATCACTTTAGACTTCTCTTATTAATTCTAAATTTACATATGCAGTTGCCCATTGGATAACTTAATGTGTTAGGTGCTTCCTAATACATACTAGGCACTTCCATTCAGATGTCCTGTGGGGTCTTCACGTTCCTAACATCTGAAACTAAAGCTGCCCTCTTCTCCCTCAATCCATAACTTCTCCTGTGATACCTCTCTTGGTGAGTGGCATCACCATACACCCAATGGCTTAAGCCAGAAACCAGAGTTATATCTGATCATTTTTGTTGGTCACCAAACTCTATATTATAAATTCATCATTCTTAATCTCTTTAGAATCTCTGTCTTCTTTACATCCCCCATCATATCTTGCCTATATTATCAGAACAACCTCTTAACTGGTCGCTCAGACCTCTCTGCTTGCCTGAGATCAACACATTCTCTATCAAACTGTTCTAGAAACCTTTTCCAACAAAATCCAATCATGTTCATGATCCCTCCACAGAGCCAACAAGGTAAAATGCAAATTCCTCAGCATGAACTACAAAGCTCTTCATCATCTGAATTTTGCTGCCCTGAATTCTCCAGCCTGAATTCTCATCATGACCCTAAGGTTTAGGCAGGTAGATCTGGTCTCCTAGGTGTGCCATAATCTCTCATCTAATACCTACTTATGACCATGCTTGGCCAAGAAGATCTGTGAAGTTTTAATGGCCTCAGAGACTTGTTCTCTCTTGGTTGTCAGCTCCTCCGCCAGAACCTATTTAGTAGAAATAAAGAGAAAAGCTTCAGAACCTAAAAAAATTAAAGAATCAAAGATTATTTGAAGTAACTTTTTAAAAATCCAACGTGCAAACAGCTTAGCTCAGATTATACTGGTCTATGTAGAGCTGATTAAAAAAAAAAGGTAGAAATATAAATAAGATAACTTCATAAGTTAACATTTACTGAGATAACAATCCCTCCTGGGTGGCCCATATGTGACTTGTATTAAACCACCTAGTGCATTATCATATATTATTGTATCCAGGAGGAATAAGATAGACCTTCTACTTACCTGTTGTTCTAAAATAGCTTTTTCAATGTCTGTCAATTCTTTGGTCTGGGATGAGGTAGCTTTGCTTTGTGTATTCCTTGCTAGGGTAGACACCCAGCCCAAAAGTTCTTTCACCTTCTCCACGTGTTCCTGTTTTTCCTCTTCTACCACTTTCTAGAACAGGAAATAGAAAATCAGTATGTTGGTTCATCTTATTAGACTGGCCTAAGTTCAGATTTCCTAAAATAGAGACACGAGAGTTACTAAATCAGTAAGCAGTTAAAATAATCCCCAATTAAATGTAATTTACCCAGCCTAGAGCACTGCTCACAGGTGCCTAACTATGGGATATAAGTTCATTATATCCAGGTTAGCACCTTTCTTAAAAAGCACATTGTTTTATATATGATGGATATTCAATAATTAGTGATTTTAAAAAGCCCTTCACATATAGCAGCTTACTTCTTTTCATAATTCTTAAAATTACAGGTAAGGAGATTAAAGTCTACAGAGATTAAGTGAGGTAGATATTGACATAAAGGACATATTTTGCTAATTTACATAGGCAAAAATTGCTATTGTTAATGTTTCCAAAAGCATTTCTTTTTATAAGAGTAGTTGGATATGTGGAAATTTATTTTACAAAGACATAGATTTTTTAAATTATAAAACCATAATTATATATAGTATTCTAAACTGTTTTCCCCCCAAATAATATATTTTAATTATCTTCCTTTGTCACTGCATGTAAACCTATTTCATTATTTTTAACAGCTTCATAGCATTTCATGTATAGAATCTGGATGTTTCCAATATTTCCCTTTTCTAAATCATGCTTTATTTATGACTTTTATTCACATCATTCCTTCATACTTATAATATTTCCATACTAAAGGTACTTGGAAGTGGGGATGTTGGACATAATATAGTCAATCCTCATAATTATTCACAGATTCCATATTTATCTACTCTCTAAAATTTATTTATAACCCCAAATCAATATTTGTGCATTTTCACAGTCATTCCCAGACATGCACAGAGTGGCTGCAAAATATTTCAGGTGCCCAATGTTCCCAGTCGGGGTAGAATAAGGTGACACTCTGTCGCCTTGATCCAGCTTTTATACTGTAAACAAGTGTCTGTCGAGTGCCAGGGTTTTCTTATTTTTGTGTTTTCTGATGGCGGTTTCGCTGTTTAAAATGGACCCAAATGCAGTGGTGAGGTGCTCACGTCTTGTGTTCCTAAGCACAGGAAGGCTGTGATGTGCGTTATGGAGATAATGTGTGTTATATAAGTCTTGTTCAGGAGTGAGTTATAGTGCTCTTGGCCATGAGTTCAATGTCAGTGAATCAACAAAATATATTAAGTCAGGTGTTTTTAAAGAAAAACACACATAACACAAGTTTATGCATTTTCTGTGGACAAAAATGTTGTAAGCAGAGGCTTGTAGCAACCTAACCCTATATTGCTCCAGCTGCAAAGAGTACAGTATTCACTAACGCAGTGTTTTCAGCAACCTCACAGAACACAACTACTATGAATTAAGAAAATTGGCTGTGTGCGCACTTCACATTTTGACAGATGAGGCACAGGTTTTGGGGGGTTTTTGTTGTCTTTAAATATATATATTTTTATTTCAGAGAGGAAGGGAGAGGGAGAGAGAGTGAAACATCAATGATAAGAGAGAATCACTGATTCGCTGTCTCCTGCATGCCCCCTGCTGGGGGATCAAGGCTGCAATCCGGGCATGTGCCCTTGACCAGAATCAAACCCAGGACCCTTCAGTCTGCAGGCCAATGCTTGGTCCTGAGCCAAACCGGCTAGGGCTGAGGCACAGGGTTTTAAATTCCATTTTCAAGATGATTTAGGACCCAACTATCCTTACCTCCTCCTCTTCCAGCCGCTGGAGCGCATCACTGATATATTTTACGTGCTGAGTTGTTAAGGTCACCAATGCTGTATAGCGAGTCCTTAAGTCCATGAACTATGGTTCAAAAAAACAATTTAGATGAATGATCCACCAGCAATATAAATTTAAATAGTTGAAAATAAGAGGAAGTTTTCATGAAGTCACATGCTCAGCAGAAAGGTGAGCTGTAAATCAAACTGCAAGGCCCAGACAAGGAATCCCCTGAAGAAAAGACAGCGGTACATGTCCTTTCCCCACCCTTTCACCTCTTGCGTGATGGCATCCGAAGAGGAAAGCATGCGACGGCGCTTGCCGGGGGATTTCTGCTGTGATTCCACAAAGGCCTTGTATGTCATTAGTTGCAATTCGTAGTCCTGAGGAGGAAGAAATTTCACTGTTTACATAGGGCTTTATAGCTCACACACACCATGCAACAGAAATCACATATTTCATTACCTGAAGGCATTTTCGTGATCTTTTAAACTGCAGGTTAGAAAGTTTTCCTGTAAAGGGCCAGATGGACACTACTGGGCCATGCTATCTCTGTCACAGTTACTCAAATCTGCCACCGTAAATGAAAGCAGCCATAGATAATATGTAAATGAAAGACTATGGCTGTATTAGAATACAACTTTTCCTATGGACACTGACAGCTGAATGAAGTTCCTGTAAATTTCATGTGTCACAAAGTATTATTTGCCCCCGTTTTTTTTTAAAGCCACCTCTTATGGGACATATGAAAATAGGTGCACAGGCTCGCTTTAGCCTGTGGGTTACAGCTGCTGACCTCGGAGTTTGCAGTTTGTTTGCTGACCATCCTTTTCATGCGTGGGCAACTGAGGCCCAGAGACAGGAAGTGAATTTCCCTAATTAACTAGTGGGTGAGCAACAAAGTCAAGATTAGAATCCCTAAACCAATGCTCTACTCATATGGCCATGCTCTTGCCACGTCCCCTGTAATCCTGAGAGTGATGCCCTAGTCAGGCCCTCTTCATCTCTCACAAGACAAGTACAAGAGCTTCTTAGTTAGTCTCCACCAGAGTAACTTTTCTAAAATGAAGATGACCACTTTGTTCCTCTGCTTAAAAGTTTTCAAGAGCAAAAATTTCTCAAATATCAACATGCATACAAATCATCTGGGAATCTTGTTAAAATGCAGATTCTGATTTGGGAGGTTGAAGATTCTGCATTTCTAACAAGTTGCTCCTGGTTCAAAGGCCACATTTTGAGTAGCAAGAATAGAAAGTAAAGTCAAAGAACTGAACAAGGTCTTTCTAAGGCTGGGCCCAGCCTCCTCCTAGCTAAACCAGAATATTCCCTATCTCCTCGTATAATCATTGTATGTTCATTCTTCTGTGCCTTTGATTATGCAGTTCCTTTTGCCTAGAATACTTAGAAAACAGAAGGCAGGAGGAAAACATGAAATGAGTTCCTTAAGCGACCTAAAGAAAAAGAATAGTAGTAGTAATAATAAAATAGCAATGATAATATAAGCACGTGCTACCATTTACTGAATGTATTTTACGTTTGCAGCATGGTCCTATGCATACATTATCCCATTTAATAATTACAATCACTCGGTGGGGTTGTTACTGTTCCCACTGTGTACATATTGCAACAGGTAATCAGAGAGGCGAAGTGCTCTAAAGCCTGAAAATGGTGAAGCTAGGATGTGAACGCAAATCTTTGTGACACCAAGTCTTCTGCTATTAACTGAAGAAATGCATTCATTCAAAAACTATCTGTTGCGCATCTACTACGTGCCCGCCGTTGTTCCGAGTGCTACACACATAGTGGAAAACAAGCCAGGGAAAACTCTGCCCCTCCCCTGGAACTTACATCCTAGTGAGAAGACACACAATAAACAAATACATATATAATAACCGCAGGTCATTTTTATGTAAAGATGTTATCAGAGAAATGGGGGGGGGGCAGATCAGATATGGCCTCATAAACTACACAAGAGTTTAAAATTTTATTATGAGTGTGAGATAAAGCCTTTGGGAAGTTTTGAGCAGGAGAATGATATGATTCAATTGACTATGCTTCATCTATTGTAAGGCACAAATTCCCCCCCATTTTTGTAGCTCCAGAATTACTAGTAGAATATGTTTACAATCAATGGCATTTGCATATGTGGCAGAGTTTCTTCTTTTTTGATAGTGCACATAATAGGTGGTGTCTGAAATTCTGTGACATGAAGTATGTTCTAAAAGGTGATTCTGCTACTGTGTGGGCAAACAGCCTGTGGGGCAGGAGCAGAAGCAAGCTTTCAGCTCGGAGGCAGTGCCGTGGTCTAAGGAAGATGCCTCACTTAGATGTGAGCAGGGAAATGGTGAGGGATGGGCAATGAGAGGCAGTCAGGTCCAAGACATTGGAAGATGGGGCCAACTCGTTCAAAGACTGAACATAAAGTTTAAGGCAAAAAGAACTGTTAAGGATCACTTTGGGGTTTTTTTGCCTCAGCAAATAGGAAAATGGTGACACTATATCCTGAGATAAGCAAGATGAGAGAAAACCCAAATATTCTGTTTTTGACATACTAAGTTTAAGAGGCCTGTGAGTCACCTAAATGGAGAGTCTTCCATTGTAGCTGACATCTGGTGCCTCATGAGCATCCTCCAACGTGGGCCATGAGAAGTACACAGCTGCACTAACTGGAGGATGGGGCCAGCCTGCAGCAGAAGAGCTGCAGGGGAAAACCTAGTGACAATGCCGGGCTTCCTAAGCTGAAGGTCACTGATGTTCCTTGTGGGACATGGCAGAGTTACCTTTACAGCCGTGGAGTACTGCTGGGAAAATTTTTGACACTGGTCCAGTTTTGTCTGATTTCTCTCAATTTCTGCAAACAGATCCTAGGAACCAAAATATCACACCATTACCATTGTCATTACCATCACCGAAACAGCTGAGCATCTGTTAGGTTCTAAGGTAGTGGTTTTCAAACCCTACCTGCATCAGAATCATCTGGAAGACAGCATAAAGCAGATTGCTGGGCTCCACCTCCAGAGTTTCTGACTCAGTAGGTTTGGGTCTAGGTTTGAGAATTTGCATTTCTGACATGTTCCCAGAAGATGCTACTAGTCTGGAGTCCACACTTTGAAAAGCACTGTTCTAAGTACTTCACATGTATCCCTCCATTTACTCCCAACAACAGTAACGTGGAGATCAGTTGAACAAATAACAGACTATGTTCGTTTTATTGATGGGGAAATAGAACACGAAGAGATTAAGTAATTTGCTTAGTGAGCAAACCAGGATTGAAATCCAGGCAACCTAACCGTAATGCTAAACAAAACAAGAGACCCCAAGATACCAACACATAAAAACTGCTTTGAATGATATAATTTTCTTACACTCACAGCTTTCCCTGGGTTTGCATTCCTCCATATTCTAATCCTTCTAAAATAAAATTAAATATCAAGAAACAAAATAAACCAGCCCTGGCCAGTTGGCTCAGTTGGTTGGAGCATTATTCCATACACCAAAAGGTTGCAGGTTCAATTTCTAGTCAGGGTGCATTTGGGAGGCAACTGATGTGTTTTCTCTCTCCCTCCCACTCTTTCTTCTCTCTCTAAAATCAATAAAAACATAACCTCAGGTGAGGCTTAAAAAAATAAGCCAAAATAATACTTTCTTTTAATCCTCACCTGAGGATATTCATTCCATTGATTTTTAAATTTTTTTTAGAGAGCAGAGGAGAAGAAGGGGGGGGGGGGGAGAGGGAGAGAGGGAAAGAGGAAAAGAGGGAGAGAGGGAGAGAGAGAGAGAGAGGAAGAGAGAGAGAGAGAGAGAGATGATAGAGACACATCAGTTGGTTGCCTCATGCATGTGCCTGACCAGACTGGGAAAGAGCCTGCAACTGAGGTATGTGCCCTTGACCAGGAATCAAACCCTCGACCCTTTGGTCTGAGGCTGATGCTCTAACCACTGAACAAAATTGGCCAGGGCAAAACCAAAATAATTTTAATCTGTCCATCAAGTGATTTCAATATTATACTCAAAGAAACTCAGCATTAAAAGGGACCTTATAGGTCATCTGGCCTAAATGCAACACCAGTATCTTGAGACCATCCTGCTGAACCCTTTTCAGAAGACAGGGCTCAGAATGTCTTACCATTTAGGGGAAGCTTCATTGCTATCACATCATCTTCTTTTATGATGAACCCCCAGCCCCTGCCAACTTCCACTGTGCTACTGCTGCACCCACCGTCTGCTGGCTGAGCTGCTCCGATAGCACTCTGCTGTCCTCTGCCTGGCCTGGCTTCATCCTTTCCTGCTGGGCAGTGGTTTCCTCAATCCATTTGATGAGAGTTCCATGGCAGGCTCGGTAATCTCCCAGAACTTCCTGGATACTTTCTAGTTCAGATTGGCTGGAGGAGCAGAGAAAAACTGCCGTTAGGTATTTGGTGTCAATATAATGAAGTAAATGAGACAATTCCCTCGGTAGCCTGTGTCCAGTTGAGCTCAACCACAGAGGATACATCTTTATTTGAGGGGAATCCCAATTAAATGCTGAGAGTTATGCATGTACCCAGTGCCCTATGGGGTAAAAAGTGAGTAAAAACAGTTGTGGCCCTGACCGGTTTGGCGCAGTGGACAGAGCGTTGGCCTGCAGACTGAAGGGTCGCAGGTTCGATTCCAGTCAAGGGCATGTACCTTGGTTGCGGCCACATCCCCAGTAGGGAGTGTGCAGGAGGCAGCTGACTGATGTTTCTCTCTCATCAATGTTTCTAACTCTCTATCCCTCTCACTTCCTCTCTGTAAAAAATCAATAAAATATATTTTTTAAAAAAAAACAGTTGTGTCCTGGTGGCCCTGGAAACTGCCCAGGGCCTGGCATCCCATGATAATCCTTGTCAAATTTTTTACCTAGATTGCCAAGGATTACCAGGTTCCCAGTAAGGTAATACTGACTGTATACTTCTGTCCCTGATGACAGAGTACCTGTCAGGTTACCCCAGCTATGATTTATGATCACTCTAATTTCTTGGGGAGGGCAGTGGGGGTAGGGTGAGTGAAAAACAGTAATTATTTACTATTATTTCTTATAACATTTTTGTTAGCCTAGCTAGCCTTGGAATAGTAACTCAAGTATAGAGAATCAATCCAACCTTTATGAGTTACTATAACTCCTCTGCTTATATATCTGCCTACCCAGCCTAGCTCCAGATAAGTAGTTTTCGATCTTTCTTATTCAAATAAGTCATCGGAAGTAGGATCTCAAGTTATAGGGATAAAACCAATGAATTAGCAAATGAAAGAAATTCTGCAAAGGCCCACTGTGAAAATGGTTCATATTAGATTCAAAGCTAGTGGAGTGACGCCTGAACCCAGGTGCTGTTCTTGAGAGAAGACCACCAAGTCCCCTTCCCATTCTATTGTCATCACGACTTAAGCAGGTACGACCTGGACACAGGAGAGGCACTAGGACCATCACTGCCAACTCAAAAGCAAGACTCAAGTCTACTTTGGGATTGGTGGTCCCAACTTCCTGTCACGCATTTTGTTCAGAATTCATAACATCATTTCATGTCTACCTCTCCCTATCAAATCCCGCCTTTACACAAGCATACACAGATATAACTCTAGTTTTGTTTAAAATCTAGTCCCTGACCCCTAATAGGAGAAGAGGGTAGGGCTACCACTCACCGGGTCTCAAGCTGGGCAATGACCCGGTGCCAACGTTCCTGCAGCTGGGAGCCTTTTTCCTGATAGCGCTCCAAATCCAGATTTCGCTCTGGGGTCAGACGATTCAGCTGCTCTGCCACCACCTTGGCCTTGGCAATTTCCTCATCCAGGACTGAAAACACTGAATTCTTGTCCTTGACATCACTGAGCCAGTGCTATTCAAAACAAGCACAGCAACACAAGATTAAAAATATTCCATGCTAAGAGGTAAGAAAGGCTCAGACTAAGGTAGACAACAAGGACATGTTGTCACATTCTATCTGTGATTCAGAAGCTAGACCCCATAATGTCTGTGCCAGAAATGCCTCCATGTCCTCAAGCACACTGGGCAGCCAAGGGCAGGCAGTACAGTAGAGAGAAATGTGCAAAGAACTTGTGTTTGGAACCTGGCTCTATCACTTATAAGCTATGAAACCAAGGTAAGCCATTTAGCCAATCTGATTCTTGGTTTTCTTATCAATCTATTCTTTGAATACATATTAAAATATATTAAATATGATATTCTTCCTAGTTCAAATACAAACAAAGTCAGTGTCATACTATCCAAAACTGTATTTCTCTGCTACCTCAAAGCCCTGGATATACAGGGGTGGGCAAATTAGATTTACAGTTGTAATACAAATAAATAATACAATTAATAAATAATAATACAAGTAGAAACTCTGTCTTTCACCTACAACTGTAAGCCTACTTTTGCTTTATCCCTGTATTAAGTCAACCTCCTAAGAAACTCAGAGCAACCAACCCGTAATGTAGACCGATGGGACTCCAGAGCTGAGAGATCTGCTGGTACTGCTTCTTCTTGACTCAGCTTGATCTCATAACCTTTGACCAAGAGTTCAGCATCCTGAATGCTACGCATTATGACATCGATTGTCTTGAGCCTGTGAGGATAAAATCACTTTCATTAACACATGAAATGGGCTACAGACCTGGAACACTAAGGAGAGGTTCCCAAAACATAACTGTAATAAAGCAATTTCATAAAAATAAGAGAGCATGGTATATGTGGTGCCAATTTAAGCCAATTCAAAATAAAACTCTAGGTGGCAGTGGGACACACACACGCGGTAGACTCTGGGAGAAAAGGTGAGGCCAGAAACCCACTCAACACTATGAAGCACTGACAATCTGCTTCTCCTCAAGGTCACAGGTGGAGATGGGCAGTAAGAGGGAAGAGCTTCAAAGACTTGTACTTAGTTTACTTAAATTGTTTCTTTTTATTCTTTAGTGATCCCTTTTCCTTTCTCTTTCTTCTTTTTTTTTTTTTTTTTTTTTTTTTTAGTGGTATCTAATTGAACAGAAATGGGGTACAAAAGAATCCTAACACTGCAAATCAACTCCCCCACTGGCATTTGTTCAGTGGGGCCCAAATGTACCCACTCCATACTTGAACTAAAGCCATGGTCTCTTATCATGGGCACATGATCTTCAAGATCTGCAATCTCTCTCGATTGAAACACTCCGGGCGCCTCCCCTTCTCATCCCAATGGAAACACTGCCATTTGGACCCAAGTCCTCAGCTCACTCACTTATTCAGATAGACAGTGGAGAGACCATAGACACGGTCCATTTTCTCTACCAGCAGATTGAGTTCTGAGTGCAGAGCTGAAACACTTGAACCGGATGGGGACTGACGAAGAAAACTGTTGCATTTCACGGAAACAGCATCCAAGTCTGACCTCAGTTGTTGCAAATCGTCCTGGGTATGCTGTCAGGAACAAGACATATAACAAAGACAGAGATGGATTAAACAAGTCAGAAAGAAGTCTTTGTTTGTAACAGCAAAATACTGGAAGCCACCTAAATGCCATCTATAAGAGAGTGGTTGAATAAACTCTGAAACAGCACTGCAGGGGGTGAAGGGGGGAGAACACACACAGTAATTTCTGAACAATGTACCTGGACTATTAACATACTTTTAGGCGAACAACAGAAAGAACTACAAATAAATGTTGAACTCCAGTTAATAGGTTTGTTTTTTGTAGTAATATTAGTTAGAAATTCTAAAAGTACTCTCTGTACATGTAAGAACTGAATAATAAGTGAATTTGCTAAGGATAATATAAAGTAGGTTTTTCCCTTGGGGAAGGGAAGATTAGAATAAGCCCCGTGGAACTGAATAGAGATAAGATACATATAAAATCATAGATGATGTTGTTGTTTTTTTGTGTGTATATGTGTGATAGACTGATATTGATATACTTTTGTGATATGTACATGTATATATAAATATGTGTGTAAAACATAGGAGTGTGTTTGTATGTGTGTTTGCATATGTGTTTGTAAGTATGCACTTTTCTAGCTCTATCTGCTGAGCAGTCCTAAAGCAATGACATCCCAACAACAGTGAGCACACTCAGCACCCAAATCTTGGTTTCTAAATAACATTCTCCTCCTAGAAGAAGCAGAACTCCTTGGAGAAATGGCTGATCCCAGGGTTGGGGCTGGCTAGGGCAAGGTGAACCTGGAATATTTTGTTTTATTGAGAATTAATAAAGCACTTAAAGAATAATGATGACATGTTAAAATGACATAGGAACTAGGAGTGTCATCACCAAAAACTGTGGGTAAGAACTCCAAAATTCCATCCTTCCACTAAAACAACAATTAAGCTGTCAAAAACACAAAAATGACATAGGAACCAGCTTGAAGGGGCTACCAATTACTAAATTTGGAATATTTTGAACATCAAAATAAAGGTAGTAGCAATCTACAAACCACTGAAAAAAATATGAATTCATCAGTCTATACTGACATAAAGGAGAGAGGTAGGGAGGCAAGCTCTTTCCATTTGATAGAATAGAAATTAAATACTGCAAAAGGAATGACAGAATTAGAAAATGCCTTTTTGGCAACAGTCATACTAATAATTATTCAGTCAAGAGTCAACAACAGATGCTAAAACTAGTCGGTGAAAGTTTGCTGTAAAATAGGATATCTACATACTAGGCTCAAAGTATCTCCCCACCAATTGATAGTAATTACAAAGAAGAAAGTAGCAACAAGTGATAAAAATTATCACCAGTAATGGGACAAATCACCATCACATGCCTCCTGGTATTATTCACCAAGGACATAATAACACTTCTGTAGTATTCCTGCCAAAAATGTGTAACCTATTTCTAATCGTGAAGAAGTCTCAGATAAACACAAATAGAGGGACATTTTGCAAAATAAAAGGCCTGCGCTGTTCAAAAATGTTAAGCTCATGAAAGACTATAAAAAATAATGATTTCAGGTTAAAGAAATGTAAAGAGATATCACAACTAAATACAATGTGTGATACTGGATTGAATCCTGTACCAAAATTACTTTTTTTTTTTTTTTTTTTTTTTTTTTACAAGAGGGATAGGGTGGGTTGGGATGCTACCCCAAAAAGGGTTATTAGGTCAACTGATAAAATTTTAATAAATTCTTATATCAATATTCATTTCCTAATTCTAATTATTGTCCTATGGTGATGTAAGAGACTATCTTGTTTTTGGAAATGCACACTTAAGTATTTAGGGGTAAAAGGACATAATTTCTGGAAGTTTCTCTCAAGAAAGAAAATATTATGTATACATAAATGTTGAAAAAATGTAAAGCAAATGTTAAAAAAAAGTTAACATTTGGGGAATCTAGGTGAAGGATAAATCTCGGTGAAGAATAAAAACTTCTGTATATCTGAGCCCTGGCCCATGTGGCTCAGCTGGTTGGGCATCATCCCATACACCAAGGGGTGGCGGGTTTGATTACTGGTCAGAGCCCATGCGTGGGTTACAGGTATGATCCCTGGTTGGGGCGTGTGCAGAAGGCAGTGGATTGATGTACCTCTCTCAGATCTCTCTCTCTCACTCTTTCTCTCTCACATTGATGTTTCTCTCGGTGTCTCTCTTTCTCTCTCTAAAATTCAATGGAAAAAAATAATACTTTTGTATATCTGAAACCATTTCTTAAAAAGAAAAAAAAAAAAAAGGAAGGTCTTTTAGAAGAGCTGAATATTAACCTTCACCTCCTAGAATGTTTTATTTTGTAGGCACAAATAGATTTTGGATCATTACAGAAAAGTAAAACATTTCAATATAAGAATTACAGGTTCATATATGATTCATATAGGTAAATTAGATCCCTCTAGGCCAGCGGTTCTCAACCTGTGGGTCGCAACCCCTTTGGCGGTCGAACGACCCTTTCACAGGGGTCACCTAAGACCACCCTGCATATCAGATATTTACATTATGATTCATAACAGTAGCAATATTACAGTTATGAAGTAGCAATGAAAATAATTTTATGGTTGGGTCACAACATGAGGAACTGTATTTAAAAGGCCAGAAGGTTGAGAACCACTGCTCTAGGCCAATGAAAATTACACTGCCCTCTCAACCTCCTCTTCAAGCTTAAGAAAAATTAAGAAAGGCAAGAAAAAAAAGACTCCTCATTAGCCATTCTTTTCATCCCCTTAAAGCTCTCAGATCAAATCTAATGTATTTTTTTTGATGGTAGATTTTTATTAAATGGTAAGTATTCTGTGACAGTAAGATCCTGGAGCAAACAGGTAATAAAAATATGGAATGCTTCACAAATTTCTGTGTTATTCTTGTACAGGGGCCATGCTAATTTCTGTATTTTTCCAATTTTAGTATATGAACTGCCAAAGTGAGCACCAAATCTAGTATTCTTCACAGAGCTCTCTCATACTATCCCAAGTAGAAATGTTCTATAACACTCTAAATTCCTAGAGCAATGTTAGTTGGAAGTACACCAGGTGCTATCTTACAATCTCTCTCCCTCTCTCTCTCTCTTTTTTCCTGTTAATACTCACCAGAGGATATTTTTTTCCCCATTGATTTTTAGAAAAGAATGGAAGGGAGGAGAAGAGACAGAAAGAAACACCAATGTGAGAGAGACACAACAACTGGTTGCCTCCCGCACATGCCCCATCCAGGGCCTGGGATTGAGCCTACAACCCAGATATGTGTCCTTGACCAGAATCAAACCCGGGACCCTTCAGTCTACGGCAGCCATGGGCAAACTACGGTCCGCGGGCCGGATCCGGCCCGTTTGAAATGAATAAAACTAAAAAAAAAAAAAAGACCGTACCCTTTTATGTAATGATGTTTACTTTGAATTTATATGAGTTCACACAAACACTCCATCCATGCTTTTGTTCCGGCCCTCCGGTCCAGTTTAAGAACCCATTGTGGCCCTCGAGTCAAAAAGTTTGCCCACCCCTGGTCTACAGGCTGATGCTCTATCCATTGAACAAAACTGGCTAGGGCTTTACAGCCTCTCTTAAACATTTTATTCTTTTTTAAGTACACTATACGCCAAAGGCAACTTTTCTTTGCATGCCTTTGAGCACTTAATAAAGCAACTAGTATTTGCTGCTTTTACTTCAAGAATACTACCCTACATTTTTACAGCATTTTATTTTTCCAGAAGTTTATTATATGTACTATGTTACTTAATTTTCAAAACAAGTCTGTGACTCACATATTATCTCCATTTTATAAGAAAGGAAACTAAAGATGAGAGTTAATTTGCTCAAAGTCACAGAGAAAGTGCACTAAAACCCAGAGTAGAATCTAATTCTTTCCTTCACAGTTTTGAGTCTCATAGCTGGCAGTAACCGTGTAATAGAAAGTAACATATACATAAGAGACAGAGCAGAGAGCATCTCTACAAAGCAGCCTTTAAATACAAAGCCAAATGCAGCGCTTAGAGCAGCTCACCAGCCTGCTTGCTTTCCCAACCATGTAGGAAACTAATCAACATTCAGCAATACAGTGGGGGCTGAAGTCAAGCTTTTCCACAGGCAAAGGCACTTACAGGCCTCCGGGAAGTAGGCTCGCCATGAGTCTATTGCCTTATTGCTTAGGACTCACACTCTCTTGCTATCCAGTTCATTCTGAAAGCATTTACTGTGCAGCTAACACCCTCTGTCCCCCCTCTGGTTCTCTCAGGGCTTACCTCTTGCTCTGCAATCCTTAAGGCACTGGCCTGCCAGGCATCTCTGTCAGTCCCAGAGGTGGCTGGGGTCTGAATTCGTTTGACTAGCCTCTGTTCACACTCTTCCAGGCGCAGCCGGATGTTCTTCAGCTCTGAAATGTACATCTTGGCTACAGTTTCCTCTTTGTCCTCTGTGAATGCACAAGCACAGAAGACATTACGCACCACAGTAGAGACCAGCAAATCTGGGAATCACCCTCAGACAAGAGGGTACCTACCCATGGTTCCAGCAGACCTGATATTCCACCAATGAAAGCAAGGCCTTAAATGGGGAACCTAATGCCTGATCCTAAAGTCCCTAAATTATATAATTATATAAAGATAATTACAAATATTATCTTGAAGGACCCAAACATGTTATTTCCACAAGAAAATGTGATGGGTTGATTAGCAATAAAGACTAAAATATGGCCTTTTCTTCCATGATCTGAACTCATCTCTACAAGTTTTTCTCTCTCAATGTTTTAGTGTTAGTGGTGACAGTACTTTCGAGTTTATAGGCAGGGTCTTGCAGCACCCTCCAACTCTCATTCCACCTGTACTCTTCCTCTTCCCAAGGCACACACACCATTCTCCATGGATTTCATCAGGTGCTGGAAGTGGGTTTTACAAGCCTCCACTTCCTCTTCCAAACGCAGCCGGTCCGCCACCGAGAAGAGCACGGAGTCCCGGCTATCCTGCAGAAAGTCTTCGCAGTGGGCCTGGAGGGCCTTCATAACTTGGTGGCACTCCTCTGGTGCTGACAACCGAAGCTAGACATGAAAAGCCAGAAAAAATGTCAATAGAATGGGAACATCATACTTTCTCTCCTTTTTTTTCTTCTTCTACATTTAACATAGATACAAAATAATGTACAAACCTTAATTGTAATTATGCTGACTTTTCACAAAGTGAACCTGTCCACGTAACCAGGATTTAGGTTAAGAAGCAGAACAGCACTAGCACCCCCGAAGCACCCTTTGTGCCCCCTTGAACATAACCCTGAATATCGACTAATTCACCATATTCCCCTGCTACATACACTTGTGCAAAAGAGATGCTGATCCTGCAGTCAGAAGCCTGCAATCTCTCCCTCCGCCAAGAAGACCAAATATGTTATTTTCATCAGGAATTTCCTTAACCATTCAGGCTGCTGTTTCTAGTTCCTAGAGCCTCAGGCCCTAACCTGAACCAGTCTCCCTGCTTCCATTTTATTCTGATTGGGTGAGTAGGATCTCAGTGATGAAAAGAAGTTCCTTCTGAGAAAAGCTGCCAGTAGAAGGTGAGCCTGGAGTGACGTTTTCACAAGTACCTTTTCCAGGTTCCAGGTCTTCACAAGGTCGAGGTCCTTCCTCAGATAGTTCCAGGAGATAAGGCTTTTGGTGTTGACATGTAGCTGATGCCAAAGGGCCATGACCTTCTGGTAAGACTGCTCCACTCTAGGAACAACACAGAACCTGGTTATAGCTTTTCTAAGATTTGAGACCCTCTCAGAAAAGAAATGTGATTACTTTAGCAGAACTGAGCTTATATGCTGAGCAGAGAAAGGCAACAAGCCAAATACTTAAAAAAAATGCACAGCATCTTTAGAACTAAATTACTTTGAGATCTCAAAACAATCTAATTTGCTGCACTATTATGTATATTATGTCAGAACACACTTAGCAATCTCATAGATGTTACCTGAATGTAACATAATTATGAGAGGTTAGAGAGAGAAAATACTCAGAGAAAGCAATGGCAGAGAAAATTAGAGATAAAATAATCTCATTTGGGATTGTTGAAAAATGACAACATCAATACTTAAAAAGTAATTTGCTATGTTCTATATATTTACAAAACTGCTAAAATGTTTAAAAGTTAAGAGCAATTAATCATCTGGTATATATATGGGGGAAACTGCTTGAGAAAATTTTTTTCTCAAGCATCCCATGCCTAATTCAGTCTCTATTTCTGGAAGACAAACTCACAGATACACAGACACATGCAACAAATACCAAATAAGCTTGAATTGAGAAATGTGAGATATTAATGTAGGGTGAAAAACTAGAAGCCAGGATTGTCAGTTAAAAATAAAAGACATTAAACTCATTAGTTTACTAGAGGCCCGATGCATGAAATTCGTGCAAGGGGTTCGGCCCTGGCAGCTGCAGCGGTTTGCCTCGGCCCTCGCAGCCCCGGCTTCGTCCGGAAGGTCGTTTGGCTGTCCAGTCTAATTAGCATATTACGCTTTTATTATTATAGATCTTCCCTTTTTCCAAAATCCCACTAAATTATCAGCAAAGTTGAAATAAAAGTTCAGGAAATTTCAAAGAACAAAAACACAAAGGAATATAAAGCAGAAAGAAAATTAGAGAATCAGTTCAGGAGATCAAATGAGAGTTCTTAAAAGCAAGAGCAGAACATAGAGAAGGAAATAATTAAGCAATCTAACAAAAATTTCCCCAGCGCTCAAAGATGTGAGTTTGCAGTTTGTATTCAGGGTAAGCACAAAGACTCACCTGAGGACAGAGCATCCCCTCCAAAGATTGAAGACAAAAAGGATTTCAAAAACTTCAGAAAGAAAAATATTTCACTCAAAAGGTTAAAGTATCAAACTGATATGTATTGTGACTGTAGTGGAGGATACGCAATTCTGTGCATTGTCAAAAGCATAGTACTGCTCACTACAAAGGGAGAATTTGACAGTTTTGTAAACTTAAGAAAAAAAGAAAGTAAGATAGAATTGGAGGGGTGAGAAGAAATAAACCAAAGAACTTATATACTTATATACACAGCCCATGACACGTGCAATAGGGTAGTGAAGACTTGGGCAGGGGGAGTAAAGGCTGGGAGGTGGGGTTGGAGGGGATGGGATTTATCTATAACACTATTATCAATAAAAAATATATTTTAGAAAAAGAAAGATAAAGAATGAGAATAATACTGTACTTCTCAACAATAAACCCTGGAAGCTAGAAACCAGTGGAATAGTGTCTTCAAGGCTCAGAGTGAAATAATTTTTAAAAGAATTTTATTATGAAAATTTGTAACTGACCAATTCATTATGAAGAGAGAAGAAGGACATTTTCAGATATGAGAGATCTCAAAAGCTTTACTTCTCATGGACTTTTTCTCAGTAGGCTCCTGGAGCGTGTACTCTCCTAAACCAGGGAATAAACCAACAAATAAGACTTGGTTTCTAGGAATCAGAGGGTCCACACAGAAGACAGGCAAAGCAAGTCTTCAGGATGAAGATGAAGGGAAATGCCAGGGAGGCAGTACTGAGGCCTACACAGCAGGTTCAGACTGGAGAGATGTTTCCAAGAGAAAATAATAATTAAAAAAAGTACCTATAGTGTTGGGCTAGCCTTTTACAGTATTGTAGGAGAGTTCGGGAATAAATTCATAATATGAAAATAGACAACTAAGCAAACTTAAAAACAAAACAATTATTGGTACAGCCACTATGTAAACAATCTGATGACTTATAGAAAACTAAGAATAGAGTTATCATATGACCTAGCAATCTCTCTTCTGGGTATCCACTCAAAAAAACTAAAAAATGTGTATTTTGCAAAGACATATGCATCCCTATATTCATTGCAGCATTACTCACAATGGCCAAGACATGGAGACAACCAAAGTGTCCTTAGACAGAGGACTGGATAAAGAAGATGTGGTACGTTGCCGAACCGGTTTGGCTCAGTGGATGGAGCGTCTGCCTGCGGACTGAAGGGTCCCAGGTTCGATTCCGGTCAAGGGCAGGTGCCTTGGCTGCGGGCACACCCCCACTGGGGGGCGTGTAGGAGGCAGCTGATTGATGTTTCTCTCTCATCGATGTTTCTATCCCTCTCCCTTCTTCTCTGTAAAAAAATCAATAAAATATATTATAAAAAAAAAAAAGAAGAAGAAGATGTGGTATGTATACACAATGGAATACTACTCAACCATAAGAAAAGATGAAATACTACTATTTGTGACAACATGGATGGACCTTGAGAATATTATGCTAAGTGAAATCAGTCAGTTAGGAAAAGCTAAGAACCATATGATTTCACTCATACATGGGATATATAACAAACTCGTGGACACAGAGAATGTAATAGTTACCAGAGGGAAGGGGGTAAGGCAGAAGGGGGCCTAATATATGGTGGCGGAAGGTGATCTGATTTGAGGAGATGGGCACATGACGCAATATACAGATCCTGTAGCATAGAAATGTACACTTGAAAACTCTATCTTCCTATTAACCAACGTCACCCCAATAAATTTAATAAAAATTTTTTTAAAATTATCAACTCCAGCCCAGCCAGCATGGCTCAGTGGTTGAGCATCGACCTATGAACAAGGAGGTCACAGTTCAATTTCTGGTCAGGGCACGTGCCTGGGCTGCGGGCTTGATCCCGTGTGGGGCGTGCAGGAGGCAGCCGATCAATGATACTCTTTCATCATTGACGTTTCTATCTCTCTCTCTCCACACCCCTTCCTCTCTGAAATTAATAACAACATATTTAAAAATAAAAAAATAAAAATGATCAACTCCAACAAAAAGTTATACAAGAAAGCAAATGAAATAATTAACTTATACGTATATCTATCCAATCACCAACTCATTCACTCTCTCCTTCAACAACCACCTACCGAGCACCTATGATGTGCCGGCAATGGTTCTAGTGCTAAGGCTACAGAAATAAACAAAACAGACAAAAACCTCTACTCTTTTGGAACTTCTAACAGGAGGGGAGAGACAATAAACTAGTATGTAATCTGTTAGGTTGTATTAAGTGTTATGAAAAAAATTAAGATGAGTAAAGGAGACAGAAAGTGACAGGCAGTGAGTGGGGGTGGGGTGGTAAGATGAATGAACTGAATGAAGATAGGGAGTGAATCACATAAATATTTGAAGCAAGCAGAGGAAGTGAAAGGCCTGAGGCAAGAATATGCTTGTGGTGTTTGAGAAACAGGAAAAAGATGAGGGAGACTGACTGGAGCTGAGCATAAGCAAGGAGAGTGGCAGAGGATGGGTGAGTTTAGAGAGGAAAGACACAACAAGGGTAAATCTCACAACAATCCCCTATAGTAGGTGTGGCTCAGCTATAAACCATTTACTATAACAACACAAAAATACCAGTTTAAACAAAAACTGTGGCATAACTACATTTGGAAGATGGGAAAAGGAGAAGTGTATGCAGGTATATGTGTAGCAAGCTAAATATTAATATCCAAGAGTAGGAAGTCAATAGATAATTTCTAAAGTTGAAAAAAATCAGAAAATAGCAGGAAAAATAATCACATTATTTATAAATTTGGAATTAAAACCAGAAAAATATGCTCAAAGAGTTAAAAATAATTGACTCTTGGAAGCAGAACTTTGGGGTGGGGAGGGTAGTTGATAGTTTTTATTTTAAGTGTTTTGGTATAATTCAACTCTTAAAAATATGTACATATTACTCTAATACAATGTAAATTAAAGAAGAAAATTAGCTATCACTACATAAATCAATCTTTTGAGATTAAACTGTTTATAACCAAGAACTTTTTTAAAAAAGAACTATCACCAAATATATCTCAATTGAAGATAAGCATTTACTGAAAATCTACTATGTGGCTGGCAGGCTAGGACTTGATATCCTAATAGTAGATCTTTCCCAAAAGAAACTTTAAATTTTAGTTGCTCTGTTCAAGGAGATCAGTTCTCCCAGGTTAAAGAGCAGACGTGGCAGTAGAGTGGCAGTTGAGCCAAGTTACCTGCTGGCCATCTCAATGGCATCCTTATTGGGTGGAGGAATGAGGAAGCAGACAGATGGCACCATGGCCTCATTCCCTGTGGGGCTGATCACTTTCCACTTGGTCCTCTGGGAATTATCTTCCAACACACATTCATCATTCTTGCAAATAGTAATCTGAAGAGACAGATTTACAAGTTATTGCTAATGGATAAATCAACAAACCATTATTACCTGGCGCCTGATCCCAAGGCTAGGAAATCCTCAAGAAAAAATCATTTTGGAGACCTGCTATCACTTAGTGAGAGTCCCTGATTCCGACAAAAAGATGCCATGTAAAAATGCACAACACAGAAAAGGTTGTGGACATCAAATAAATCCAGGAAGCAAGTGTTTATGAAATGCCTGTTACATGTCAAGTAACTCAGTGAGTGAAGGGTAGAAGGAGACAGTAAGACCACCAAGAGCAATCTTTCATACATACAACCATTAGAGTGAAAATTAAAGGGACATGAATACTCACCACTTTGCTTTTGATACTTCCTCCCCCTCCCTTTCTGTTGTCCCACCCAAATCCCTGAAAATGTTTAACTAGTTGGAATCACCAATTCTTTCTCTTGGATGATAAGTAACCAACAGTATTACCCCTATTTTATGGACAGAATTGAGACAGAAAAGTACAGAAAAAGTCACTAATTCTTTTGTGTAACAAATATTTATTGAGTCTACTATCTACCTGGAAGTATGCTAGGCCACTAGAGATAAAAATGGAGAAATGGTAAGCTGACAAACATGGTCTATATTCCACATATTCTGGTGGGATATATAGCTACAATAGTATGTGACACATGCAATTTACTGGGAATGCACAGGAGGGACATGACTCAGTCTTGGCTAGAGAGGTAGGACCCTGAAGCCACATTAAGGAATTCAGACTTTCTACAAAGAAAAGGGAATTGCTGTGGGACTTAAGCAGGGGAATGACACTTGTTTATAAATGATCATGCTGATGGTAGAATAAAGAATGCACTGGATGGGGAGGCTGTTGCAATGATCTAAGTGAAAGAACCTTGTTTAAATTCTAAATTTTAAAAACTCTAGTATTTGATCTTTCCTCATTATCATAACCTTAACCAAAGGCTTCCCTTCTCCCTTCCTTCCCTCTGGAGCCAGAAATATGCTTTCCCCCTCCTTACCTCGATCTGCCGGTAATCACAGATGGCCTTCACAGAAATGGTGCTCTTCAGCACGTGGTCGGGACTGCGTGGCTTTAGCTGAACAATTGTTTTTGATCTCCCAACAAGACTGGCAACAGAACTCTTGGACTGTATAAGCTGTTCCTTTTCATCCTACAAAATGAGAAGAAAATCAAAAGGACACTGTTGCTACCCAGGGTGACTAACAAAGAAAACTGAGGGCTCCACTCCCACAGAGAATGTCATTTCTCAGTTAAATAATTCTTGGTGGAGCCATCTTAGAAACACAAGGATACAGAAAAAAGGAGAGACTGTTTTTGTCTTCTACCAGGTGCTTTTGTACTCATATTTTGCAGCTTTTTCCCAGTGCCCTTTCAATTAACCAACTATAAAGCAGCATGCAAAATAACAAAACATAAAACAAAAAAGAATGCCTTGCTGCCAAATATAGCTTTAAGTTAGCAAAGGATTTCCCCAAATAAGTTCAGAGAACATAGAAGTTAAAAACAATAATAACAACTATGTTGTTATTGTTGTTATTGTTCAGTTTCTCACTGGTAGAAGCCAGTTCTTGCTTTCTGCTTAGGAGAAGCCAGAGTTAAGCTCTTTGAATTTTTTAAAATAATTATATCTACCACAAGTGTTTTACTTTCTTAAATTGAGTCTAACTTTCTCCAGAAAGATCTTAGGCCTTCAACCAACAATCAATGCAGTTGGTGAAGGCGCCATGACAAATGATTTAGGGTTTACCTTTTAGTATCTTGCTGTGCGACAGGCATGTAAATTTGATTGGTTTGAAAGCAGTTCCATGCAAAATTAAAACTCTCAAGTCTCTGCAAATCCAATTATCTTAAAAACTAATGAGCCTCTTGTCAACAAAATTGGTAGCAATCTACTGCCAATTCCATTAAAGTAAAAGATTAACCAGGATGTCTCAAGCCCATTTTGAGGTATAAAAACTCCCCAGAAGAGGGCTTTCTTAGGATGGAAGTAGATGTAATGAGAATAAAGAGTTAATAATGTTAAGAAATGCCATTAAGGAATTAAGAATATGCAAGTAAAAAAAGAAAGAAATGCTTAAATAAACTACCTTTGCCTGTCCCGGGGAGCATGATTGGAAGAAATACAACTTTAACTTATTAGTTAAGAAAGAGGAATGGAATATATCAGGGAGACAGCCACACGGTTCCATACTGAGAGCTGGTCTACCCATGTCATTTTCCTTGCAATAAAGAAGTCAATTTCTGTCTAACCCACAGCCAAACATCTCAAATTCCAGAGACCAAGTGCTCAGCGTGGTAAAAGTTCTGCAAAGAACCAGAAGCCAGGACAGATGCTCCCGAACCTGACGGAAAGCTGAGGACAAGCTGAGGAGCAGACCAGGTGACTCCATGCCCAGATGATGCCGCCAACCCGATGCCCCTGACCTGGAGAGGAGGGAACAGAGCAGCGACCCTCGAGAAGAGAAGATATAACAACTGCAGAGGAGTTACCCTACAACAGGAAGGTACTCTGTGGGAGGGAGGAGATAACAGCCAAGGATTATTATATTCCTCCTTCATACTTGAAGTACCTCCAAGAGAGACATTCTAGAGACAACATCGGAAAAGTCAGCTTTTTACCCTTCGTTCCAAATTAATTAACAGATTATTTGCCCAAGTAAAACACTGAATGTAAACCCATTCATAGCTTTATTTTACCTACAAATATATTTTAAAAATTAACTAATGCTCACAAATGCCCAAGTCTCACCCACACAAAAAAATGACACTGTTTGGTGTTATTCTGCTTCGCTTATAGTTGTCTGTTGAAATGTGACAATTCCCTGGCTTCTCATACAGAAAAAGTAATTTCTCTATTACATACATATTTCTGTCTTACTGTGAGATGTACCTTGAGCCTTGCCTTGCCAATTCTATGTAATAATACATTCAATAAATGTAAGTAGCCCTGCTGCTGATTTTATTACCAGCACTCCTGAAGGAATAATTCATTGGAGGACATAAATGTAAAATTGTTTGGGATTAAATACTGAATGCAGTAATATCTAAAAAGTAAATATTGCTACATAAATAAACTGAATATTGCATTATATCTAAATAAGATTTAATGTCCTTAATTAAATTCCATTTTCTAGTACCTCGTCATTACCAAAAGAAAGTTGCCAAGGAGGAAAAACTGGGTTCAGGTCTAGTTCATTGGGAGTTTTTGTTTTATTTAGTTTTAAAAATTCTCTTCACATGAGAGACTTAAAAAGAATTTGATGTCAGTTAATCCCCTTCGACCCTACACCTCATCTTTGGCTCCACCTATTAAATTGAAATAGATAGGAACAATGCAAAGAAAGTATGATGAGCACTAAAGTGGCTCAAGGGGAGATGACTAGGCTTTTACTTCAATAACATACCCAAAAGGAATCTTATTAGCAACTTCTTTAAGGAAAGAAAAGAGAAAAGGAAAAAGAAAGAAAAACTGATTAAATTCGATTAGAATGTGAGACAAACGTTATAACAATGACCCACTGCCCTGTAGCTTTCAAGGATATAACAGCAGCAGCTGAGAGGGTTTACTCTGTTCCTCAGAGTATATGTTTCTGTAATCATCCCACTGATGCAACACCCACCATTGAGTCCTGGAGCAAGTCCTCAAGACGGGATAAGCTGGTGTTGTGGTCACAGGAATATTTTCGTTTGATGGAGTCTTGGAGGTTCCTCAAGAATGACTCCAGGTCTCGTGCATCACTGAAGAACTGTGGGGAAAGAAGGAAGGGGTGCCTTGTGTTCATTAAATCACAACACCAAGATCTTAACTGAGAAAGAATAATCCTACTCTGCAGAGTTGAGCAAAGCCGATTAGACTCTCCGGAGAGTGATAGTTCATTACAAAGGCCACGAAAGTATAAACCGGAGGCTTTATATTGCCTCGGCCTGGAAACAGTGATGGCCAGCACAAAGCCTACTGAACCCCTTGGAAAAGTCAGTCTGCTTCACCCTCTCAGAAATCACTGCTCATTCCTCTTGACTTCTGACTAGTGACAGCACTTGGCTGGGAGGTATAGTTCACAAAAGCCTAGATGTTGAGTCATCAAATGTTTTAATTCATTGATGTAATTATAAAATGATCAGGAAGATGATTTAACTTAGGACAAAACCAGAGATAATAGTTTATTTCCTCTGCCCATCCTCACTTGAAAACAAGTAGTATATTTTGCATGCTGTGACAAATTGTAGAAAAAAATGATCCTAATATTTTACAGGTCTTCCCTTTAAGAGATGGAGTCGATTTCTCCTCCCCTCGAAGATGGGCGTGGCCACGGGACTTCCTTTGGCCACTGGCATGTTAACAAATGTGACAGCAGAAGCAAGTGCGTGTGACTGGGCTTACTCTCTCTTGCTGCTTGTGGAACACAGGCACTCTGTGCAGAAGCCCAGGATAGCCTATTGGATGCTAGAGACTTGTATACAGACTTGTACCTCATCACCCCAGACAGTCAGACATGTGAGTGATGCCAACTGGGACCAACCAGCCCCCAGCCTGCCTGCCAGCTGCCTGCAGCTATGAATAAGCCAGGCGAGCTGAGAACAACCACTCAGCTGAGCACAGCTCAAACTGCCTACCCACAGAGTCATGATCTGACTAAATGATTGTGGTTTTAAACCACTAAGTCTTAGGGTGCTGGTTTATACAACAGAAGATCACTGACACAGGTACGTTTTTTTTTAAATATATTATTTTATTGATTTCAGAGAGGAAGGGAGAGGGAGAGATAGAAACATCAATGATGAGAGAGAATCACTGATCGGCTGCCTCCTGCACGCCCCCCACTGAGGATTGAGCCCACAACCCGGGCACGTGCCCTTGACCAGAACTGAACCTAGGACCCTTTAGTCCACGGGCCGATGCTCTACCCACTGAACCAAACTGGCTAGGGCCACAGATAAGTTTTTAACCTTGCCTTTCCCATATATAGGGGTGAGCAAAAGTAGGTTTACAATTGGGAGTACACAAAACAGTTTATTCTTGCATTATTATTTCTTAATTATTGTATTTCCATATGAACTGTAAACCTACTTTTGCCCACCCCTGGGTATATGCACAGACACACAAAATCTCTTGCCAGAATAAAAACGAATATTCTTCACATCCTCTACAATATATACACACACACAGTTACACATAAACATGCACACAGAAAAACACAAAGCCCACATACCTGAAAGTAAGCAGTATTCTCTTTCACATGCTGCTCGACACACAAGCACAGCTGCTTCATCCACTGCAACTGGGACTGGACAGCGGCACTGTAAGCCTGCAACAAGCAACACAGACAGCAGGGCATGAGATTAACTGACCCAAAATACATGTGCAGTGCTCTCTTCCAAGGACAACGCTGCTCATGATAGAGGATACAGAAGATACATGGAGATACTTGATTGGCAGCTGCTCAATGCTTCCATAAGCAAGAGGCTTGTCTTTTGTCCAACATGATTTTGTCAGAAGGGGTTACATAGAAAAGGCCTCTTCCACACTCAGTTGCAACTAAATGATCTGGCCAGCAAAACGAAGACATAAATAAACCCTCCTGGATTGCTCCACTTCTCTGGGCAAAGGCACCACATCAAGAGACAGAACCTATTCAGAAAATATGCGGTCTAAGCCATTTTCCCCATGAAGTTAGGATTCAATCTTGTTCCTCATAGTATTGTCCATAGACCATCAAAACTGTTTGCAGTCTTTTGGGGGCTGGGATGAAAAGGGAGAAACCCCAAGACAAACGATCCTGGACATTTCCTCCAGGTCCTTCAGCAGAACAAAGCCTCTGCTTTGAGCACTTTTATGAACAATCACCTCTGAGCACTTGGCCCTTACATGTTCTCAAGTCACATACCTCCACCGTCTGCTTCGCTGGGTGGTTCTCAAGTGATAGCAGCTCTGCTGTATCTTGTAGAGACCGAAACACATCCTGTTTTTCCTCCAGTTCCATTGTCAACTCCTGAAAATTGAATTCAATTTTATGCATTAAGTGCTATTAAGGGAAGAGTAGCAATAAAAGGCTCTGTTCCCTACTCTACTTTTAAAAAGCCTGCAACACTGTGGCTAGTGCCAAAATGAGATGCATGAACAGTACATGCCAACGGATTTCAGAGAAGAGCAAAAATGCTGGAATTACTGGCAAATGATTCACAAAGGACTTGGGACCCCAGCCAGAGCCAAGTAAGTGGGGGAACACGGGATGAGCACTGGAAGCAGAGAAAGGAAATGGCCTGGCTAGAGTGGCCAGTTCATGTTAGCACCCACCTAACACCACACGTGACACACCAGTGGATCTGTACCACTGACTGGTTGGCTTTGCTAAGACTATAGTGTCCTCCTCTGGCTCGAAATTCTATTCACATTACAGGACCCACGTTAGATGCCAGCTCTTCTGTGAAGCTGGGTACTGATCCTTAGGATCAGATTTGACCGCTGTTCCTTCATGCTTTCCAAGCACCTTATTTACATTTCTTTCATGGCTTCATTTCTGTCCGCATACAGACTGTTTATTGTATTATCATATCTATTATTTCTTCTTTACTTCAGAAGAATCCTATACCACTCTCTATTCAGGAATAGCTTACATTTAAAAAACAACAACACACTTCTAAATTAATGGAATTAAAGTATCTAAAGTAAGTGCTAGTAAAAACGTTTCCTATTTGCATAGGGTTTATAAAATGTTTAAAAATCCTCTGAGAGATAGAAATACTAAAAGTAGCAAAAAAATAACCCTACTTACTTATATACATCTTTCACTGAAAAGAATATAAAGCATTGTCCCATAGTCCAATGCTGAATTTTCCTTCCCAGTCTCTTTACAAATAAAGAGATTGATCACAGCCAGAGTGTCTCAGTGGTTGAACATTGACCCATGAACCAAGAGGTCACCTGTTTGATTTCCGGTCAGGGCACATGCCCCGGTTACGGGCTCCATCCCTAGTAGGAGGCATGCAGGAAGCAGCTAATTGGTGTTTCTCTCTCAATGTTTCTCTCTCTTTCTGTTTCTCTCCCTTCCTCTCTCTCTAAAACCCAGTAACAACTTATTTTTTAAAAAAGAAATTGAGACCAAAAAATTATTAAATGAATTAGAGAATTCAGCATTTCTGAGAAGCCAAGAGTATACTTCAGTTAAACAATACTAAGATGATTAGTTATGAAATCTTACTGAGTCTTTTATACAACCCTGTGAAGGGGTACACTGAGCTAGCAAGTGGAGGGATAAGTTAACATAGGTCTAGTGCACTCTAAAGCCTATAATCTTAACCACAAAGCTATATTGCTTCTGAAATGACTCTACTTGCAGGCTGCTCCATGAACCCAAGACTCTGCCTTTCTCGATGCATTCTGGATTTCCCTCTCTCCACAGATACTTCTCACATATACAGATGCATTAAGCAGGGTCCCTAGTTCTGTCTAGCAGAAGGAACCCTAGCTCTCAGCAGGCTAGACCCTCTGTCTCCTTCTGCTGCTATTACATAAATATGACAGGCATGTTATGCTAGACTCACTGAGAAGTAATTTTTCTTGGCTGAGATATTGGGATTGTTGTCACTCCAATCATATGCTAGTTCCTCTTCCTCCTTCTCATTCAACCAAATCAACTCAGCTGTAGCTCTGGAAACAAACTTATGCAGGCTTTGAAGGTGCCTCATCCGGAAGCTAGAAGTTTCCTAGACAAAGCAAGGATTACAAGGTTAAACCACCAGCCTTTCATCTACAGAAGATAGCACACTTGACATCAAAGTGAAGAATAACTCGGGAAATGAATTTTGTCTTGTTTTTTAGACTCTGGGTGCTTCTCCATTGGCTTAGATTTAGTACAAGTTTGGCACAGGACTCCAGAGCCCTTGGAAATTTTAGCTAAAAGTTGGAACTCACCTGGCCTTTGTGGGGCTCCCTGGATAAAGAATAATCCTGGGCCTGTCATACTCTGAGCAATCTTGAATGACAGGAAGACTACAGAGAGAAGTCCCTTCCCTATCAACCTCAAACTTTTAGTTTTGGTGCTCAGAGCACAGGTAACCAAGGCTCTGGGGAAGCAGGGTAGCTCAAACAGCCCTACTTAAGACTTTGTGGGGCAGTGGTTCTGCTCCATTAAGATAATATTATATACATAGGAACAATGGCAAAGGACATGATGTAATTTAATAAACAGAAAACCAAAACGGCCAAATTAGGGAAAGGAGATGTTTGGAAGCAACCAGATTCTCCAGGAACAGAACACAGAGTTAGTCACAGTTTACCTTCAATTTACAATACTGCGTCTCCAGCTTTCCAAGAGTTTCAACATAACTAGTATGAAAATTCTGAGACATTTTTCCCTGATAAGAAAAGAATGAAACAGGAACACATTAGAGAAAGGATAAGTAAACTATATTTATGACATGGTTTCAGCTATGTAAACATTATGTCTGCACACAGGTAGAGACTACTTACTCTGAGAAATAGAAGCTTAGATAATAAACCTCTGGGTCAGCTTTTACAGCTTGGAGCAGCACTACAGGGGAACAGTTCAGCAGGGAGAATACAACTGACAGACCACACTGTCTTGTTATTCCAGTAATTCTGGAAAGTGTCTTTAAAAAAAAACCTATGCCTAATGATTCCAAAATCACTCAACTTCTTTTTTGAAGGGGAGAGCTGAAGTAAAAGAAAAAAAAAAATGGGGCCCAGCTGGTATGGCTCAGTGGTTAAGCATTGACCTCTGAACCAGATATCACAGTTTGATTCCTGGTCAAGTCACATGACCGGATTGCAGCTCAATCCCCAGTGTGGGACATGCAGGAGGCAGCCAATCAATGATTCTCGCATCATTGGTGTTTCTATCTCTCGCTCTCTCTCCCTTTAAAATATATTTTAAAAAAGAAATTAAAAAATGGGAAGGTAGAATGAGTAAAGAAGAGAGACTGAACAATTTCTCTACACCAGCTCTCTACTGCAGACAGAAGGTGAAGTAGAAAGAGCATGAACTCTGGAGCAGAGGGTCTGAGTTTGGAAACTGCATCCACTACTTACCAATACTGACCTTAGCTTTCAGGATCACTTCTTTTTTGCCAAAAAGAGTTAATAAAAAAACACCTTTCCCACAAGGTTATTTCAAAGAGCAAAAGGACACTTCATGTGAAAAGGGAGTTTGTTGTAAAGTGCTGCTTATGGTTATCACTCCTTGCCAAAGCCCCTTCTCCTTAGAGACAGCTGCATCGTGCATACTGCCGCTACCCACCTGCCCTACCTCCCTAACGGGTTCTGACTGTCACGCACCTCATACAACCGGGCCTCTTTGACACTTGAGCCCAGCTCTTCCACACTCGTATGAATGTGCTGCTGTGTTTCCAGCTGCAACTCCACACTAGGCAGGTCATTGCCCCACTCTGCTCGCTCCAGTTTCATCTGAAAAAGAAAAGCACATATATAATAACTTACTGCTAAGGTGGCAGAAAAAGAAAATTGTCACAATCAACATTTGGACAAGGGGGCTAGAGGTAGAGGACTGGCAAAGGGTATCTCCTTTATGACCTCTCATAGAAAAATATGCCATAATCACCCCCCAAGGAGCTAGAGACTAAACCCCATCAGCTACAGCAGCAGAAGCAGGCTTTTGCTGCTGCATTGTGGGAAGATGTTCCTAAATTCACCAACCAGGAAGGTGTGTCCACTGGCTGAAGATGCTTAACTTTATAGTTCAGGCATTTCCCTTTATAGAGCTCTTCATTTCACAATCAAAATGGATATAAGAAAGAAATATCTGAAAATAGTAAGCTTCATTCACGGCATCAACTACTGGCCAATGAATTTTAAAACATTAGCATGTTTTTGAATGTTTTTATTTATTGGTACATGGAGACTCCATCATCAGGAGATGGGAAATATCTCACACAAACAAAAGGGTTAGAAGGATAAGGAGGACAATATTGAACTTGAACTATTATCCTAGAACAGCTGTCGCCAACCGGTGGTCCATGGACCACTGGTGGTCCATGAGGTCCGAAAGGTTGGAGAACGCTGTCCTAGAATACATGTAAATAGTGCGCCCTAGGGATGTAAAGTACAGCATACGGAATACAGTCAATAATATTACAGTAAATATGTATGGTGTCAGATGGATACTAGACTTATTGGGGTGATCACTTCATAAGTTATATATAAATGCCTACTCGCTATGTTGTACACCTGAAAGTAATATACTATTAGGTCAACTGTAATTGAGAAATACTTTTCTTTTAAAGTGCCCCACAGAATTGTGAAAGAAAGAAGCCTTGCTTAAATGTAAGAGTTATGGCCAAACACAAAAAGTGAAATATAAGCTTCTCTGCCAATGAGGAAATTTCAGAAACGGTAACTGAGATTTATAGACTCTGCAACTTCTCCCACAAGCTCCCACTTGGAGCACAGTTAGCCGAAGGGAAGAAATTCTCTAACGTCTTTAAGTTGGAAAAGTCTATGCTATTCAGTGTGGAATTTTGAGGATGTGAGCTGATCCAGTCCATTTAAAATTTAAGAAAACAGGGGTCTGGGTCCTAGGCAGCATCGATAATTAAGGGACACAGAGCAACGTGGTCCTCTTAGAGAAGTTGCTGTGCACTGTACAAGCATCTGGAATATTCACCCACCTGCATTTCTTCTACCCAAGACAGTAGTTCATACACAAATCGGAGATTGCCTTCATCTTCAGAGGATGAGATAGACACAAGTTCAGCCCGAGTCATGGGCTTTCGGAACCAGGAGGTAGAAGAAGAATGGGTTCCCTTGGTCAGGGGTTCTGCCTTCAGATGAGTAGTGGTTAAAGTAGAGGGTGGAACCAATTCAAGCGAAGTGAAGTGGCCCTTCCGATACAAGTTTGTGCACTCTAGGCGCAAGGTGACCAGCTCATCCTGCAGACGCATAACCCTGAAATGTCAGAAGGGAAAGGAGGAGGAGACTTACATTTGTAATGTACTTTTTAAAATAAAATCCCCTATCCATTTGACAAGGATGAGGATATCAGGAAAGAAAGAGAAAGTGTTATATGAATGCAAAATGATATTATTAGCATCTTCATTGTACAGAGTTGTAAGAGAGGCAAATATCAAATTACAGTGTTAACTAGAGGGAAGCAAATACCTGTGTATGTAACTCATAGGTGGTATAACAAAATCAACAAGAGATTAGGGGGTCCAAAGATGTAAGTCCTAGTCTTGGCTCTGTATAAGCCATGTGTCTTGGGTGATCTTCACCCCCTTTGTGGGTCTTGGTTTCCTCCTCTACAAAGTGATGTATCGGATCACCAGCATTCTAAACCAGATCTGGTACCCACTCCTGCAGGCCACTCTGAAGTATGTGGGGTGTTATAAGATACCACAATGATTAGGAAACCCTACACTTACTTAGTGGACAGGGCCTGCAATAAGGGGAAATTGTCCTCCACCATGAGAATTTCCCAGCCAAAATACCTGTAGTATTCCTACGGAGACACTGAACTCTAAGGGCAAGTCACAAGATTCAATACCTGACTCTTGAGCCATGAGCCTCAGCAGTAAGCAAACTTTCTGTATGAGTCCCATGTTCCTCACCTAAAAGCCAGTTCTTCTAGCTGGTAATAATTCTCATCCCGTAGGATCTGGAGATCCACTTGCAGCTGCCTGATAAGACCTTCGCATTCCTGAATGTACATGATGACATCTGACTCGCACTGCACTGGTTGTCCTGACTCCAGGTGAGCAGCGTCCTGAGGGAGAAAGGGAGAGTAAGAGTGGGAACACTCCCATTGCTCCCACCCACTAGGACTAGGGAGCCAAGGGGCCCGCTGAAATTCCAAGGGTAAGGAAGGAGCACAGCTGGATGCCTCAAATATTAACTCCAACTACTGGAGCACAGGGCGAGGAGTGGAAAATGTGACATAAGAAGTGAGACAAAACAGTCAGAGACTTACAGCCTGCAGTGTATTCTTAGCTAGTGTCAGTTTTTCTTCACAGTTCAAAGCACCATTCTGGATTTTGTTTGCAATTTGTAACAGCAATTCCAGCCTAAAATAAGATAAAAACCATAGTCAAGTGTAGGGCCCAAAGCAGCCCAGTAAGTAATGTCAGATCCTCTTCAGGCTCTGGACTCACCTCTCTACAGCTGGTCGAAGGGATTTCTCTCGCTCCAGCATCTCGATGATGAGCTTTCCCCACTCTTCTTCTACATCATTAGGGTGATAACCTTGAGGCAGTTTAATTCGGCCAAATTCAATCCACACCTAAAAAAACCCAGAGATCCTTTTAGTCCAAAGCACAGCCATGCCCCCAGGCCCTGGTTTTAATTTATTCTTTGCCATCACTTCTTGCTTCTTTACCCAGCCATTCAGCAGTTTTTCCCATTGTCTAATAAGAGACAACAATGGAATATTTAGCAGTACCCCACCTTGAGGTGAGAGTAAAATAATCACCTCTAAATCCAGGGACTCCTGCTCTAAAGCCTTCCATTCCTGCTACATGTTACATAACTCTTCCTGTCCTTTCAATAACCCCCATTCAAATGCCCATCTCTATAGATGCAAATTCTCCAGGAATCAAAATGTGAGTGGAAGTCTCTTTTCTTTCCATCTTAGGGAAGACTTAGCTTCTCTTTGAGAAATGAGAAAACTCACACAAAACTCTAAATTTCTGAATAAAAGTATGTTACTTTTTTTAAAAGATTTTTTTTATTGTTTTTTTTTTGTTTGTTTTGCTTTGTTTTTGTTTTATTTTCTTTTTGGAGAGAGAAAGAGAGAGAAAGAGAGAGAGGGAGAGAAACATTGACGTGAGAGCGAAAAATCCATCAGCTGCTTCCTGCACACCCCCTATCAGGTACGGAGCCCACAACCTGGGCATGTGCCCTGACTGGGAATTGAACCAGCAACCTTTAGGTGCACGGCACAATGCCCAATAAACTGAGTCACACCAGCTAAGGCTCAATGTATTTCACTTTTCAATAGGCCCTTTAGAAAGCATAGATGGTTTCTATTGCCCCTTCCCACAAATTTTCAAGACCAGCCGAGAGTGACGCCAGGTTTGTCACCCTAGCATATTGCTGTTAATGCAGGTTGGGAAGAGGATGCAGAAGGTCTAACAAAGACACAACAAAAGAGCAAACCAGCAACCCCCAAGTCTCAGCAAAGGATAAGCTTCCTTACCTCCAATAATTTATACAATTCCTCAATTCTTGCTTTTTCTCTCTCCTTGGCCAGAATTTCTGTTTCTTTGAAGTGTATATACTGGTTATAAAGTGCCTACAAAATTAAAATTTGGTGAATAAATGGGTACAAACAATGTGGCCCAAATTTTGGTACCACCTCACCCAGAAACCAGCAGCAGCAACAGCTCTGAGACTTACTCCTAAGAATTAATTTATAAAAAATCAATGCACGTCCATAATTTTACCTTTAGTTCAACAGGGTTCTGGGGAAAAGATTTATCTGACATCAATATTGTATGCTGTTTGATCCAGGGAATGAGGGAGTCCACTCGGCTTTGGTATTCTTGCCACCTGGAGTCTACTTCCTAATGTCAAAGGGTAAATATCACACATTTTCATTCTGATTAGCAGTACGAAAAACAAGCACGTCAGAAAGTAGCTCAGGCCACCCCAAACCACATAAAATCTGTTTCCTGTTCAATGTAACACTCAGAGTCCCAGTTTCAAAGCTCCTCAAGGGCTCGCAAGATGGGATTCAATTTCCTGACACCTAGAATAGTCTAGGCTAGATGCTACAAAATTAGTGACAGACTCACTCCCAGGGACCAAGGACAATGACCGTGTATGAACACGGTGTAGATTCAGTTTGTTCTGTATAAAAATGCTCTGTATACAGTGAGAAATATGGTTGGCTCAGTACATTCTACCCAAACAAATCAAAGTCAGAAGGTATTTTAAGGGTTCTTTACCGTAGCACTGATCCCTTCTCCACCCTCAGGGACTTTAGGGAAGGCATCATAAATCGAAGACACATAAGTGATTACAGACTTCTCATCGGGAGATGGCACATCCACATCTGAGAGGAAGGGTAAGAAATGTCTTAGTCAGAACAAAGGAACCTGCCAGGAGAAGGAACAGTAAATACTGCCAAACATACTTAACGTGGGTCCACTCTCACCTTCTGCGTCCAGTAGCCGGGTGACGCCCAGTCTTTCTGCCACTTCGAAAGCCTGCTCCAGGTTCTCGCGGTTACTCTGGATCTGTACCCTCTCCATGTCTACCAGGTCAGGCCTGTGAAAGTCCACCAAGGCACGTGGAAGGTCACCGTCTACATGCCACACGTGAGTTCACACAAAGAAAACCTGAACAGTACCCAGTACTAATTCCATTTTCACCTACACTTCAGGAGCCCAGTGCTCCATAATTCAAAACTTACACAGCAGTAGCCTTGTTGTTTCATGGGAAAGGTATCATCAGCTATGACAGAGTGAAAATGGGGCATGTTTATGACCACTAAAAGTGTGTTAATTTTTATTATTCAAAAATCCTGTCTTCCTCGCTCATCTCACTCCAGCCACCTGCTCTTCCTCGTCAGGCCCTCTGTACTCGCTACTTCCTCCAACTGAACACTCTGACCCCTAGAGGCCTGCGTGGCTCACGCCCTCATGGCTCTACTCCAACATCCTCATCAGAGAGACCATCTCTGACCCTCTGTCCAAAATACCACAACCCTCCCCCCCCCCAATCTGTCACTCTCTATCCCTCCATTGCACTTAGCACTGTAGGACGGCAAAAATGTATTTGTATGTTGCCTAATAAACAAATAACCTCCATGAAAGCAAGAACTGCTGTTGTTTTGTTCACTGCTATCTGTGCCCAGTGCCTAGAACACTAGGAGTTCAATACATATTCCTCTTTTAACTGTATACAATGAATCAGATTCTTGGTTGAGAGGGAAAGTGATATAATAATTAATTACAAACAAGAGATGAGAAGAAGCCCCTCCAGGCATACTGAAATTCTACCGCACCTACCTGTACCGATGAATAAGTGCATTGAACATCTTCCCATCACTCCAGCAGGAGGAGAAGTTGGTGCACTTGATTCCCGTGTAACCAGCTGTCACCTTCTGGGTCCATAGGAGCAGCTTCTCCTTGGCTGACATGTCCCCGGACTCTCCACTAATGTAGATGTCAGAGATCTGCCAGAAGATAGGACACGGAGTAACCTTCTCTCTTCATGCATTATGGCTCTTGGTAGGAGGTTTGGGCAGGGAAGGCATGGCGTGGCCACAGCACACCGGTCCCTCAGACATCTCCGTTAGGTGCAGTATGGAGTAACTGCTTCCCTGGTGGTCAGTACCAGGGACAATCGACAACAGGCACTTTTGAGTCTCTGAATACTAACTTTATAAACTCAACTCATAATCGGCTAGATCAAACATCAGCAGAAGATACTTTAAAATTCAAAAGAAAACAGGGCTAGAAACTTTTACTAATACTTTATTGAGTATGAAAGAAAGCTGCCGGCTAATCTTACTAAGATGTCCAAAGAAAGGCTATGAGAACAATAGAATTTGGGTAGCCTGCATGGAGTCTTGAAAGGGGAAATCAGTAAGTACTGCCTCTAAGATTTTGACAGTAAAATGGTGACCTACCCAGTACATTCCAAGATTCTCGTCCCTTGATAGATACATTTCAATCAGGCTGCCAAACTTTGACAATGCCAGCTTATAAATTCATCCTACAAATCCATCGTCCACCCACCACCTCTCTGCTCTGACACTATATTCACCTGACAACCTTCAGATTATTATGTCCTTCCCATATAATATCCTAAAGCAACAAAATGCAGAGTGGCATTTCAAATACTGTATCACTGGGCAGTTAAATTCTTTTTTTGTTTTGTTAATCCTCACCCAAGGATATTTTTCAATTAATTTTTAAATTCTTATTGTAAATTAATTAAATTGCACCAATCAATCTCTAACAAGTATTATCACAGTGTAAGTCATTCCCCTAAAACTCAATCAACGGTGAGAAGGAGCTACAGGATTGCAAAGCTGAGGACCCAACAATAATGGATAACAGCACCCAAGCCATCATCCTATAAGTCCAGTGAAAATAGCCCCTCCCTGGTGCCAATTCTACTCCAGTTCTCCTCAACATTTCTAGCTATTGTTTCAATGACTAGATAACCCCTCACCAGTGACCTATCCCAGTACTTTCACTATAGCCACTTCACATACATATTAAGGCAACATACTGTTGGGCACAGGAAATAGATTGTTGAAGTTAAAAGGGATAGAACTTGAATAAACAAAATGAAATCTGAGTTTTTGTGTTTTTTACTCAAAAAAGAAATTCCAGTTAACTGACATTGCATGATTGTATGTCCGGAACAACCACAGTCCATCTCTCTGATAGCATTACTTTTCTGCCAATCACAGTATCTTTGTATATTGCACTGAAAATAGTTCAATGAACAGCTTTACTTCAGATTTTCTACAAAGCTTTAATGAGACAGGGAAGTGTTTGGCTCCCTGGAGGGTTGGATTAAGGTCCTTCCTAGACTGTGATCTGAATGAGAAAAACGGGATTATTGTCACAACCATCTCAGGAATTAAATTTGGCGTTTGTCCCTCTCTTCTTTTAATACTCACACGTGATGTGCACAGTGCTGTCCTTTGGAATACACAGAAGCTTTTACCTTAACCTGCCAAATGCAGAAACCCAGCTTCAGTGTCGGGAGCTTTCTCCCGCCTCTGGATTTTTAAAAGGCAGCCTTGCAGAGAGGGAGGCAGCCTCACTACCATTCCAGAGACCATGCATGCCTACCTGATGAGGCTTAATTCATTCCTTTTCTGAAACATATCTAGAAACTTAATTTGTTCTTAATAACTGGATAAGGACTTACTAAACATCTCATCTGTGCTTAACACAATTCCAGGCACCACAAAGAAGAAAAAAAAACATAACACCATTTATTTATTCTGTTGTTATTTCTCGAGCAACCAACCACTATGTTCAAGGAGCTGTGTTTAAGTCCTTGGTATCGCAAGATAAAAGCACAACCCTGAGCTCAAGTTCAAGCCATTTAGCAGGGGAGACAATGGACTGTACAGAGAGGTCAACACTGACAGAGATAAGCAAGTAACCCAAACTAGCAATTCCAAGGAACTTCTCTGGGACAACAAAATCTATGCTGAGTTTTAAGATATGAGTAGAAATTAGCCAGGTGAAAAGGGGGAAACAAAAAATGGACATGCTTGCTCTGCAAGTTCTTAGTTAAGACATGCCATACCTGGCTGAAATAAGGCAGTCCCCAAACTTTCCCAAATGGTAACAGGTGAATGGAAGAAAGGAACTGTGGTCCTCTTGAATATATAAACTTTTTGAAATTTATTTACACATACAATTGTTTAAAATTAAGCAGTATATCTAATACATTATTTTTTTCTTTTTTATATGTATTTTTATTGATTTCAGCGAAAAAGGGAGAGGGAGAGAGAGATAGAAACATCAATGATGAGAGAGAATCACTGATTAGCTGCCTCCTGCACGCCCCCTATTGGGGATGGAGCCCACAACCTAGGCATGTGCCCTTGACTGGAATCGAACCTAGGACCCTTCAGTCCACAGGCCAACACTATATTCACCGAGCCAAACCAGCTAGGGCTATAATGCATTAGTTTAATGCCTTTTTACTTTTACATTTCATAAAACCGTGTTATTTAAACTCCGCATCTTTGACATCAATGTCTTTTCCATCAATAAATCTACTTTAAAAAAATAAAGCTGTTGTTTGAATATTCTAGAAAACATCTTCTACATTTCTAAGATTTCAGAGATACACTTTTTAAATCCATGCAGTCACTGGAAATTTCACCCCCAGCCAACAAGAATCCAGTTGCATAACACTGGGTTAGTTTTGGCTTCATTCATTCTATTGGTGTTTACTTATGATTTCTGTAATGTGACCACTTGCTGTCTGTAGGTGTTTTATAAGTATCTGAGTAATTTTTTTAAGTTTTTAATGTGATTACTACTTATATATAATTATCTTTAACACCTCAAATTAGGAGGTTAAATTCCCAAGAACAGTAACTAAAACTTTCTTAAATTTTTGGTCTCTCCTTTTTGTTTAATCAGTTATGTCCGTTGATCTCTACAAAAATTGATATACTAGTAAATTGAACTAGCAGATGGTGACCCAAATTCATTCATCCTTTTCCATGAAATGACTATGATTTCACTGACAGCCCAATAAGGAACTTTATAAAGTAAAATACAAAGAGAATCTCTTTTTTTCTGAGGGCTAATTTCTGGAGGGAAAAAAGTCTTACCTTATATTTAGTCATATGTGGAGGATCACATGAAAAAGTTACATATAATTTATGACCCAAAGGATCAATAATAATATAGTACATGATGATATTCAAAAGAGGATCTTGGCAGAATGAATACTAAGTATGGATTGAAGTGATAAAAAGTATTTCTTAATGAAGTATGATTTCAATTCACACTTGAAGGATATTATAGAACAGAGGAAGAGAAAGAGGAAATGAATTCTAGGCAGAAAGTAGATACAAAGATTGGAAGTTGAAATAAGTTAAAACAGGAATAGTAGATGATTAAGGGGTTGACCTGTTAAAATAAGAAGGTTCAAATTGGCAACTGATATAGGAGAAAAGATTAGATAGATGATGAGGTGGGAGGTGTGGCTGAATACCAGGCTGCGGAGTATGGATGCTGGATAAGCCTATATATATAACTCTCAGGGGCTGAGGCTAGGTGTAATGAACAGATACTTGATTCTCATGTCCTGAAATTCTAGCTGACCTCATCCCACAACAGAGAAGGCACCAGACTTTAAAAACTTTCACTTGAGAGCAGACGAGGGTACAGAACAGTTATTCATGAAAAATGCCTGGATAGAAGTATCTAATGACAGCTGTGCTTTACCAACATCAGGCTCAGATAGAGGTCGGGGGTCAGTATTCCAATCTGAATCTTGAAGGTCCCTCTAGGGAATATAATAACTAGAATGGAAACCCTAGGTCATAGAATATGGATATTTTTCCATTCTACTAAATAGTGTCAAACTATCCTCCAAATAACAGTACCAATTTGTACTTCCACCCAAAAGATATGAAGAGGTTTTCTATCACTCTACATCCTGGTCCACACTAGGTATTTCGAGATTTATTTTCTGCCCATATGATGAGTATGAAATGTATCTTGTTTTGATTTCTACTAGTGTATCTTTGATTGCTAGTGAGGAAGATGCCTGTGTATGAAGTATTTGGGTTTTCTTTTTTGCAAGTTGCTTATTCCTGGGCTTTCCCCTATTTTTCTAATTCTTGTTTATTTGTAGCAATTTCTTAACATTTATTGTTTACTGTATTAATTCATGTAATTCTCACAGCAACCCCACAAAGTATATACTATACTTATTCTCATTTTACAAATGAGGAAATTATGTCACAGAGAATTTAAGTAACTTGCTCCAAGGTATAGTGCTAGTGAGTAGAAGAGCAGAAAGCCCAACTTAGCTCCACACTTGTAACCACTCCTCCCATACTACACTTCCTGTGTTGTAGATATTCATCCTTTTTTGGTATATGCAGCATATAATCATTTTTTCCAGTATTTTTCTTAACTTTCCATTTGAAGTGAAAAATTAAAAATGCATACAAAAAGAGACAGAATGTACCCATAACCCAGTTTCAGCCATTATCAACTCATAACTTATCCTGTTTCATCTATACTCTACCCACTTCATCCATCCCCTATTATTATGAAGCAAATTCCAAATACGTCATTTCTTCCATAAACACTTCAGTATGTATCTCTAAAAGATAAGGACTCTTTAATATAATCATACCTCCATTGTTATACCTACAAAATAATAATGATTCCTTTTAAGTAAATTTTTTTTAAAAAGAAAAATCCTTTCTTAAACAAAACTCTTAACTATAATTTTAACTGCTACATTCCTACAATCATATCTAGTTAATTTTGCTCTTTTCTTGTAATACAAAACCAGTATTAGTAAAACAACTTTTCCTATAACTAAAGAGAACTCGGAAAGGGATACTGGTAAACTGAAAGAATGAGTCCAGAAAATAATATACCAACTGATCTCTTCCTCAGCATTACTAGCCCCCAACTATAGATCTCACTGTCACCCGAGATTGTAGGGTCTATAGGGTGTGTGGCAAGGACACTGGAATAGAGCCAAATTCTTTATTCGGTAGGATCCACTAGCAAATAGTGTGGCAGGAAACTGGCAGTAGGAGCCAAGATAGGGAGGAGGAGGGGATTTTCAACAATTTTCCTTGTTCCAAAAAGCCAGGTATTGTGGATATTGATGGCAGCTGGGAGTAGGGAGTCCTCCTGAGAGAAGGAATGGCCAGAGAAGGCCTTGGTCTGACATCAAAGTTCAATGCTGTTCACCCACTCCCAGCCAGCTCCAAATCCTCATCTACTTGTCACTCTGAACCCATTCTTGCCAGCTGACCCCTGCCATCCGGCTTCTGTGTTAACTAGTTCTTGACAAGGAGAGAATCAACTCTCCAGGTGAACAGAAAGCAGACCATTTCTCTTCTTTTATCTAAAACCTGCATTCCTAAGAATAACGAGTTTCCACTTCTTTCTACCTTGAAAGAACCAAAACCCACTGCAAAGTGTATGTCCAGTCACAGCCTGGTCCCCATTACCATGCTCTGGGCTGACCAACAAGAGATACTATACGGCCTGAGTTGTGCCAAGGACAGACACCTCTCTGGAACTTGAATTATTTTCTGAAGAGGGTTACTGCTCTAACATATTGAAAACAAAAACACACACACAAAACATACTGAACAGCAAAAGAATCACACCACTCTCAATACAGCCAAACTACTGATCATGGTCCAAAGGTTTCTCCCACCTCTTCTTTCTTTCTTTTTCTTTCTCTCTCTTTCTTTTTTTCCTTCTTTCTTTCTCTTTCTTTCTTTCTTTCTTTCTTTCTTTCTTTCTTTCTTTCTTTCTTTCTTTCTTTTCTCTCTCTCTCTCTCTCTCTCTCTCCTCCCTCTCTCCCTCCCTTTCACCCTCCCTCCCTCCCTCCCTCCCTTCCTTCCTTCCTTCCGATATATTTGTATTGATTTCAGAGAGGCAGAGAGAGGGAGAGGGAGATAGAAACATCAATGATGAGAAAGACTCATTGATTGGCTGCCTCCTGCACACCCACACTGGGGGTCAAGCCCACAACCTGGCATATGTCCTGACTGGGCATCAAACCCTGACCTCTTGGTTCATAAGCTGATGCTCAACCACTGAGCCATGCACACCAGCCGGGCCAATCTTTTTCTTAAGACTCCTCATGGAGTGGTTCTGAACCTTCCCTCCCAGTGAGGAAATCCCATACTAAAAGTGCCATGGTCACCTACAGTCCATTATCTAGAACTGATTTCCCTTAAAATTTTCTACTCCTAACTTTCTAAACATCTCTCTCATTTATGAGCATGAATCCTAAAATATTATGATGCCTCCACAACTTCTACTTAGTGTTAGTGGTATCAAAAGGGCACCCAGCTCAGCAGTTGGTTTTATCCCCAACTACTCTACGTCCATTCCATACAAAGATGAAAGCTGACTGATATTCCCTCTTATTTAGTGAAACTCAAATACTTGTACACCCCACCCCAGCAACCTGGCTGCCTCCCATCCCACCTTCACACACATACACCCACCCACACACGCACGCACGCACATATACACTTTTATATGGGAAAGTCCAGGGCGGCCTCTTGCCTAAGCATATAATGAATATTTTTCAGTGGCCACTTTTCCCTGCAACTGCTGGGAGTCTCCAAACTCTGTACTAACACAGGGCACTGAGATGGGTCTATTTATGCAGGAAACTCCTCCCCAAAGAGGACACTGTAAACACATCAGCTTAAAGTGTGTGTGTGTGTGTGTGTGTGTGTGTGTGTGTGTGTGTCCCCATGCTGCTGGTGATAAGCAGGCACCAGCAGGTAGGCCACATCCCTGTGGTGCAGACATCAAGGCGGCTGCCCTACTTCACCTCCCACCTCTTGCTGCTCTGGGATCCTAAAGTGTTTACTCCTGCTGCAGAGGGTGACAGGCCAACAATAGTTCTTTGGTCCCTGGTGAATTATAACTTCAGTCACGGCCACCCAGAGTCTTGCTGAGTCCTCCTTCCCTCTCAGGGTTCAGATCTCTTGAATTCTCACTTGCTCCTTGATCCTAAAAACATTCCCAGCACCCAGCATCATCACTACTACCACCACCAAGGCCTTGATATATACTTCACAAACAAAAACCTGTCGGAGCCATAAACAAGTCCCATCCAAATACCAACTTTTTCTAGCCTCAAACCTTAAAACTGCCCTAACCCCCTCTCTGGATTAATCTCCAGACCACTCTACGTCCCTCTCATCGAATGCTGGAATTAGGAACCGAAGCACTATCCCATCTACCTCTACAAATACTGAATGAGTGTTGTCACTAGCTGTGTCCCCGAGGAGTGGGATTGCATCAGCTCTAGTAAGAACGTCATAAGAGCAATTCCACCCAAGTCAGCTCCCCCCCTTCAACATTCCTCACCCCTTCTCCCCTCATTTCAGAGTGGAGACTCTACACCACAAGCTCCTTGTGCGGGGAAGCTGATAAACAGACCTGCCCGAGAGTAAGTACGAACTAGCAAAGCACCTTGAGATAGCCTCACCAGAAAGCTCGAGCAATTGTGCTGCACGGTTACCCGGAATTAGGGACTCCGGGCAAGGCTTGGCTCCAAGCATCCAGGGGCAGACCTCAGGCAGACTGTTTGCCAAGCCCAGCAGTCACTAACTCCCAGTCCCCAACATCGGCCCAAGTTTGAGAAGAAGCCCCAAGATCCTCACTGCTCACTATACTCCACTTGAATAAGCTTTTGGGCCAGGAATCCCAGCAGCTGCTTGCATATCCCCTTGAACAGGCCCACCTACCTCCTCCAGACCCCATGACGGGGTGTGGCTTGCCTCCAAAGAAAGGGTGGCGTCCTCTTCTGAGAAGGACATGGAGCTCTTGCCCGGCTCTGTACCTTTAGGTCGGATGCCACCTAAGTGCGGCCCACGGCTGCCGTAGCCAGAGGAGGAGGGCAAAATGCTCACAGTCATGCCACTGACGGACAAATCACTCTGAGAAGCAGGCAGTCCGGGACCCTGGTGGGGCACTCGACCCATGTGGGCAGGCTCTGCGCCTCTGTGGCCCCTCGACTGCTCCGACAGTGATGAAGGGACAGAACGCTCTGCAATCCAGGAACCTGTCTCAGAGGCACTTAAAACACCCTTGGATCCTCCCCACACACTCCAGCCCTCTGGAAGTTGGTCTTCATTTCCTGTGTTGCTGGGGAAGGTGCTGCTCTGACATCCAGGCAGAGTGTCTGCTTTCTCCACGGCAGTCTCCCCTTGCAAAGGCAGCAGCACAGCCCTGCTGCTGCAGGATGCTGTCCTCGGAAATTCCACCAGTTGGCTCACTGACTTCTCACAGTTCCTCTCTGCTGGGTTATCCAGCAGGTGAGCGATGACAGTCATCCCCTCTTCCAGGGAATCCCAGACCCCTCCGGCAACTGATGACTCATTCTCTAGCAAAAGGTGGGCAGTCTGGATCTCCCCCTGGAACCTCTCCTTCACCTGCACGATCATCCCTCGATCCCCCACTCCTGAGCTGGAGGCCGAGGCCTCAGGCACTAACACGTCTGGAGGGGGATGTTCCACCCCTCCCACACCTTCCTCCTTCTGGAGACTCACTATGAACTTCCTTAGGGTTTCTGTTTCTTCAATGACTCCCGTTCCTTCCAAGGGCTCTTCCTCAGGGGATACCTCTGGAGTAGGGGTTTTCTTCCCCCTCCACTTCCTTTTGAACCTAACCCTTTTCTTAGGAGATAGAGGAGCCTTCTCAGGAATAGCTACTGAATTTTTTGGCTCCTTAACACAGCCCAGTGAATTTCCCATCGCTTTCCTCTCCTAATCTCAGCAAAAATGCAGCTAAGCCAGTCCTGGGATCCCAGAGAAATCCCAACCGTGGCTTCATCGGATTAGATGCACATTTAAAAACATGCACTGTGCCGGCAATCCTTCCAATTCTTTCTCCCTCCCTCCCTCCCCGCCTCTCTGTCTCTCCCAGCCGCTGCCGATTCAGACAGCCATCTTACAGGCTCAGAGCTGCAACAAGACAAATTCAAAGCATCTCACTGCAGTTCAGAAATCACTTGACCTAAAAGCAGACAGAAACCGGATTGGCTGCAGCTTCATCTCTCCAAATATGAGGTAATTGGAGCACTGCCCTCAGAAACACAAACAGAAAGCAGAAAGGAGGTAGAAACCAGGAGAGGGGAGAAATTAGGGAGGGAGAGGAGCAGGGGGAGATTGTAAGAGTAAAGGGAAAAGGGAGGGGGAAGAGGAGAGGCCACGGGAGAAGGTAATGTGAAGGAAGAAGGAGGAGGAGGAGTAAAAGGGAAAAAGCAAACCAGCACTGGAACCAACCAGGAATGGAAGGGCCAAGGGCTGGGGATGCTGCAATTATGGCCCCCAGACTCTGAAAGGAAACAGATTGCAATTGTTGCACCAAGACATCCATAAGAAAATATCTAGCAAGACAGACATATTCTCTATTTTTTTCTGGTCAGAAATAAAATTATTTTAATCAAATTATAACCTAAGAGAGACTAGAGCCTAATTCTCAGAGTTAAGAAACACAGGCTTTAAAGATCTAGCCTCTCGTAGCATTTATTTCCAGAGAGACAGAGAGAGAGAGAGAGAGAGAGAGAGAGAGAGAGAGAGAAAGAAATACCTGTTAAATCTGCTGATCAATGACACACACAGGAAAAACCTGGAAATCAGTTCTGAGTGCAGGATCTGGACACTCGGTAAGGACACCACTTCCAAATACAACAGCGACTAAGGGCTATGTGAGGGCGTAGTGCTGCTGCTGACAGCTAACTACTTCAGCATTTGTTCGGCGCTAAGCCCTGTGCTAAGCTATGGATTATCTTATTTAATTCTCACAGTAACCATAAAAGGTCAAAACTATTATTTTACATTTGACAGGAGTTTAAGAAAGTTGATCAGTTTGCTCAAGGCTACACGGCTAGTAAGCAGCAAAGCCAGAACCCGAATTGCTGTTTAAGACTTTTAAGATCAATCCCACGTCACACGAGCTCTAATTGTGGCCGGGATGGAAGTCTGTACTTGGTTACGTAAAACAAGAAGGTCCCCTACTGTTCTGAATTGGCTACTAGACTCATTTGGATCCAGGGCTCAAATAAAGAGATAACACTTGCTATTTAGGAACAAGGGAGGAAGTTGCTCAAATGAGGCCTGGATGGTTGTCACTTAGATTGCAATAGGGCAGGAAATGTGAAGAATAGGTCTAGAAGAAGTTAGGTTCAAAAATCACCCTGTTTATCACTGGGATTTGTCCACCCCAGTTTTCAATATAGTGCCTGACAGAGGACATACCACCACCCACAGGGCTCTGAACGGAGTAGAAGGAAAGGGGTTACATGAGTTTCTTCTGAGTTGCAGTTATTCCGTCTCTGCCGAAAGGATCCAGCCCACACAGCGAGAGCAGCAGCCCGCCTAGCGCTAGCTCCGTCAGCCCTGAATAGTTGTTTCAGTATAGTTCTACCCACCTTTCCTGGACACTTACAAGTCGCCCTCCACAAAAGGAGAGCAACAGAAGCCCTAAATCAACAGCTCCCACACAACCACCTCTGAGGCCCTGCTGACAGCCCCAGTGCTTCACAGCTGCAGTGGGCAGCTCTCCCTCAGCCTTTGCCAACCGCAAAGCTGCAGCACCATCTTATGGCCACCACAGGCCACAGCAAGCAACAAGACAAGGAGATTAGCCTGAGACATAAACTTAATCAGGCTACCAATAGCATTTACTCACCAAAAATCTGGCATTCCAATGCAATTCTCTAGGCAGGCACCAGGCCTTCATTTCTCCAACCAAGAGAACTGGAACTTTTAAGATGCATACCTTAAGGACTAAGCTTGAATTTTATTCATGAAATACAAGCAAATCAAATTCCTGAAACTGATCAACTCAGGGCCAAAAGAGACAGCTGTTTAATATGACTGTTGCTGCTGTAGGTTTTTCTGAGAAGCCTGACAGAACGGTGCACATTGACTTTTGGGAGCATTTTGTTTGTTTGTTTTTCTTTTTTTAAATGTTTTTCTTTGTTGATTAAGGTATTACATATGTGTCCTTATCCCCCATTGCCCCCCCCCCCAAACCCCCCACTCATGCCTTCACCCCCCTAGTGTCTGTGTCCATTGGTTACAAGGTCCTTTGGTTGATCTGGGAGCATTTTCTTTTTAAACTTTTGCATATGTTGGACAAATCAGGCTTTATTTCCTTCTGCTCCAGAGAAATACAGTCTAGGAGAGGAGCAGAGGGGTTTACTGCGGGAGACCTAGGTTCAAGTCCCAGCTGTTAATTCAGCAGTTACGCAGCTTGCTAGGTGATTGCATTTCCTTACCTGTGAAATATGAACACCACCAACTACTAAGGGGCTGTAGAAAAGGCGAATGAGATCGTGTCTATAAAGTGCTTGGCTCAGTGCCTGGTCTACGGTAAACCCCTTTGCGTCCCATTTATTCCTGGAGCTAAAAGACTCAACCACCGCCGCCACCCACCAGGCCCTAACAGACTCCTTTTCTTGACTAGGCTCTAAGGAAAAGGCATGTTCCAGGGTCCAACGTTTGGGTGCTTCTTTTTCTTTGCAGGGGCTCTGCTCCCACTATTAAACTGCGTTAACTCTGATCACTGGGACTTTCCCTGGGTCTTTTTCTCTTTTAGCTGAGCTCTCAACAAGTGGCCTGCTGCCTTCTGGGAAAGCACTTGCAGGGCTACCTGTTCTTCCTGCTTCTCCGTTGGCTTCTTCTCATAACTGTTTACTCTCCATAGAAATCCCACAAAGACAGCCAGAGTGAGATCCAGAGTGAAAGGGCTCCCTCATTCACCCACAGACACGACCAGTGCCTCATCTATACGCCAAGAACCAAGCACCGTAAAGTTCACAAAAATGTAACCATCAAGTCCACCCATCTGAGACCACTCTTGATCTGAACTCCCTGAAGTTTTTACATTTCAGTGCTAGATATACACTAGTATTTAATAAACAACTGAGTTGGAAAACTAATTTCATCAGATTCTGACTTCCAAGAACTTATCTTTATCTAGAGGTAAAACCCAAAAAGTCAGTTGGTCTCTGTTTGCTCATCAGCAAATGGGCACAGGAAAACAGACATCACAGTCTATTTCTCTGGACTACCCTACCACACTCTGAGATCAAATTCATAAAATACTCCTTCACTCAACATATACTGAATGCCTATTCTATGCCAGTCACAGAAAACAAGAGACAAAACCCCTGCTGTTATTAAACCTGCATCCTAGCGCAGGGATCCACACAACAAATATGTCAAATGGTAGTAGGTGTTATCCAACACAACACTGTAAGTCATGCAGTGCTTCTGAGAATAATTTGGCAAAATAAAGGAACGTGTACAACCCAGCAATTACAGTCCAGGTATCTATCCAAAACAACCCCTTGCCTGTGTGCATAAGGACACATGTGTGCGGGTGTTAAATGCAATAATGAATGCCTTCTTCATACAATTAAATAACAGACTGCAAACAATAGCTGTTGTATAGTGGCAGGGGCTCCACTCACATTACAGTCCAAGTAAACTACCTGAGATGAACAAATCAGGTCCTCCTTTATCAACATGAACAAACCTCAAAAACAGAGTGCAGATGAAAAAAGCAGAATATGTAGAAGATATTCTCTGGGTCAAACATAAAAACATTCAAACTACAGCACACACTGTTTATGAATACCTCTTCTGTCAGAAAGGTTCAAAAGCATACATGGGAATGACATACATCAACTTCAGGATAGTATTTACCTGGGGGTTGGAGGGAGCAAGAAAATTGGCTGTATCTAAAATGTTTTATTTCTTTAAAGAGAAAGAGAAAAAATCTGAAGCAAATGTAACAAAAATATTAGCATCTGTTTAATTTTGAAGGTGACCACACACACATGAAGATCTGTTATATACTTTTCTGAGTACTTGAGATTTTCATAACTAAAAACTTAAAATAAAAAGAATCCCTATCATTTAGCACATATCTTTATAATATGTGTTAAACATTTTGGAAACCATAAACCTCTTTATAATGTTATCAATACTACCAGTCACATCAGTAAGTAGCAAATATTTTACAAATGTTTTTACTTATTTTTAGAGAGAGAGGAAGGGAAAGAGAAAGAGAGAGAGAAACATTAGTGAGAGAGAAACATCGATCAGCTGCCTCCTGCTGCACCCTACTGGGGATCGAACCCGGGCATGTGCCCTGACAGAGAATCAAACCCGTGACCTCTCGGTTCAGGGGTCCACGCTCAACCACTGAGGCACACCGGCCAGGCAGTAGCAGCAAATGTTTTATCTGGAACCAGCCTCTCCTTCAACCGAATACTCCCTTGATATGACAACCATGACCTCTATCTCTATCATCATTCTACTTCACCAATAACAAAGGTAAACTATTATGACTATTTTACTGATCCCCTAACATTTGATAGTTCTACTCTGCATTTCTATTTTGCTTTATTTAGCACATGTTCTTGGTGAAAACAGTTAATAGACACTCCATGATAAACGACTAGAAAACCACAATACCTAACTAGCAAGATACAAACCACATCCTACCTGAAGCAAGACAAGGAGGACAGCTCTATATAATTCTTTCTCAGCCAACCAAAAGCTTTGGAGAGACAGGGAACCTCGTCCCACACCCCAGAACACTTAGCTGGTACTGTATGCAAACACCAAGACTTCAAAAATAGCAAAGAAAGGAATTAGTAATCAGCTGCATCTGAGAATATACTCTGGCAGAAAAGCTTCCCTCCACGAGAAGACAAAACAGACATTCAGCTATGCTTGAAACAGCAAAAGAGAAAAGCAGGTAGCCAATATGCATGCAGAAGACAAAGCCAGAGCTGTTTATATCTTTCAATAAAACTGGTAACAGGGTAAGGAGCAGTGGGCTAGGTCGGAACCCTGGAAGTTATAAAATTACTGAGTATAGGCTATATTCCACCTCCCTGTCCCATACCTCCCTGATTCTTTAAATCTCTATCAAGTTATTTTATAGTATGTCTCTTGTCATTCCTTTGAATCATATAGTCGAACTGGATTGATTCTGTGCCTAGTTCAATTTTATATCTCCCACAAACACTACCTAAGACTTTGCTTATAGCTAGTATTCAATAAATGTTTGTAGAATTCAATTAAAGAATACATTTTCCTGCCAACTAAAACCACAAGGAGATATCATTTCACACTCACTGTGATGTCTATAAAAGTGGTTCTCAACCTTCTGGCCCTTTAAATACAGTTCCTCATGTTGTGAACCAACCATAAAATTATTTTCGTTGCTACTTCATAACTGTAATGTTGCTACTGTTATGAATCGTAATGTAAATATCTGATATGCAGGATGGTCTTAGGCGACCCGTGAAAGGGTCGTTCGACTGCCAAAGGGGTCGCGACCCACAGGTTGAGAACCGCTGGTCTATAATCTAAAGGACAGACAACAAATTTTGGTGAAGATGTGGTGAAACAGGAACCCTCACACATTGCTGGTGGGAATGTAAAATGGTACAGCCACTTTGGAAGACAGTTTGGCAGTTTCTTAAAAAGTTGTACATAAGCTCATCATACAACTCAGCAATTCCACTCCTAGGTATATATCCAAGAGAAATGAAAACATACATTCACACAAAAACTAGTACTCAACTATTCATAGCAACACTATTTATAATAGCAAAACTATAATAACACAAATATCCATCAAGAGATGAATAGACAAAAAATATATATGGTATATCCATACAACAGAATACTACTCAGCATAAAGAGGTATGAAATACTGACACATGCTACAACATGGATGAATCTCAAAGATATTATGCTAAGTGAAAGAAACCAGACGCAAAAGATCATATAGTATATGATTCCACTAGGTGAAATGTCCAGAAGAGGCAAATCTAGAGACAGAAAATAGATTAGTGGTTGCTTGAGGCTGGGGATGGGAATAGAGAGCTGTAAATGAGCAAGAGGGATTATACTGGAATGATAAAAACGTTCTAAAACGGGCTTAGGGTGATTGTTGTACAACTCATAAAAATCATTGAAATAAATATACAATACAAAGGGTCAATTTCATGTATGTAAAATATACTTCAATAAATTTGGGTTTTTTTTAAAGTATGTATTTTCCTAAAACAAAACAATAAAATAACCAAAAAAGATGTTTTTAAAAAGTTAGCTAACTAGCCCTGGCCATTGTCCCGTGCACCAAAGGTTGCAGGTTTGATTCCCAGTCAGGGCACATACCTAGGTTGTGGGTTAGATCCCCGGTCGGGGCGTGTACAGGAGGCAACCAATCGATGTTTCTCTTACATGGATGTCTGTCTCCGTCTCTCTCTGTCTCTCTCTCCTTCCCTCCCTCCCTTTCTCTCTCTGTAAAAATCTATTTTAAAATAAAAACATATACTTGGGTGAGAATTTAATGTTTAAGGTTAGCTAACTATAGAGAAAGGGAAGAAACAGGATGGAGAGAGCAGAGATGAACACTGGGCCTCTCTGAATACAGTTTGTACTCACTTTTAAAAATTCCCCTTTGGAACAATGTAAACATATAATGTATACAATATAATCTATATAATGAAAAATAAAATTGAAAGGGAAAAAAATCCCTAAACACTAAAAGCAAATAAAAACAAATGAGCCTAATTATGTATTGACTTGCTGGTTTAACAATACAGAGAAATTATTTCAAATGACTTTAAAATACAATTATTTGTACATCCTTGGGAAATTTACATTAAGGACAAAAAGAATTGCAAAGAAATCATAAACTTCTTAGTGATCAAATTGTTAATAATATTGATATTATTTTGATTCAAATATATTATATAAAATACATATGATTTTACAGACATATATGTACATATGTATAAAGAAAAGGAAATATGTGATATGTTACTGTGTTAGGATCAAGATTTCAGTCTAAGACCATGGTTCTCAACCTGTGGGTCACGACCCCTCTGGGGGTCGAACGACCCTTTCACAGGGGTCGCCTAAATACATCCTGCATATCAGATATTTACATTACAATTCATAACAGTAGCAAAATTACAGTTATGACGTAGCAACGAAAATAATTTTATGGTTGGGGGTCACCACAACATGAGGAACCGTTATTAAAGGATCGCGGCATTAGGAAGGTTGAGAACCACTGGTCTAAGAAAAAAGAATATAAATGCAGGGATGAGCAACAGTAGGTTTACAGTTGTTTGTATGGAAAAAGACATGCAGTTTATAATTATTACAATAGCTTTATTAACTCTGTTTCATATATTCACAACTATAAACCTACTTTTGCCCACCCCTGTACAAAGTCAAAGAAAAAGATAAAAACTCTGTAATCTAAATTTGAATTAGAAATATCAGTATAAATTAATGATTTTTTAAAGAGAAATATACAATGTTGGAAACTCTGTCCAGAGAAAAAGCCAGAAACAACGGCCACCCAGGAGCACTCAGACTGTCGGTAAAGAATTGGGCTCCTTGGAGAAATCGCTAATTTCAGGTCTGGGACAGGAAATACATGAACAAAGAGTGCACCTCATCTCATCTCATCTCATCAGAAAAAAGGGAAATGATCAAAGACTATGGGGTTTGTGCCAAAGGACTCAGAGTCTCGACTTGAAAAGGCTCTTATTGGCTGAAGATGAAGCTATCTGAGTATTATAAAGAATAATAACTGTATGTGATTGAAACACATTTAAGCCTGATTTAAAAAATTCAGTCATAGTGATATGAGGCGGGGGGGCGGTGTGGGGGATGAGGTGTCAACAAAAAAACTTCCATTGGTCACCTCTGGAAAATCTCAGAGAACCAACTAATCATTCTAAAAACTGGTAAACAGAAGGAAAGTTGGGATTATTTATCTTTTTATCTTGCCTCTCCCACAAGAGCTATCTTTCAGGGTAATTGATAATGGTGAAGTTCTTCTTTATAGACATTTTCCAGACAAATAATTAAAAAAATTATAGAATTTGAGTGGCACTATTTTGCAACTTCTAATGAAATAATGGAACTGGCAATGATGATCAGTAGTTGCTAAAACTATTAGGTGAAGAGCTAACAGGGAATGCAGAATGGTTGGATCAGGCTGGTAACACCTGATCACACTAATCAATCTAATCATGAAAAGAGAGACAACAGGCATTATATGTCTCCTGATGTACAGCAATAGAAGTATACAGCACAAGACTACCATCCTTGCCCAACACCAAAATGAACCTGAATGTGACTGAGCCTCGGGTCTAGATCTAAATTCCCCAGTTTATAGGCAATACAATAGAGGGTGGAGGACAGTGTCAGAAGACATACCAGAGATGCCATCAGCATCTTTTTAAAATTGTTTTATTACTTAAAGTATTACAAAGAGTATTACATATGTCTCCTATTTTTTTTTCCCCTTGACCTTCCCCTGGCCTCCCTACCCCCAGTGTCTTGTGTCCATTGGCTATGCTTATATGCATGCATACAAGTCCTTTGGATGATCTCTTACCTCCCCACCCCCCACCCGCCAACCCTCCCCAGCCTTCCCGGCCATCAGCATCTTTATTAACCTTACTAGTGACCCGTCACGCGAAACTGCACAAGACACGGGACACACACACACACACACACACACACACACCCCCGCCATGGGACGGCCCCGAGTCCCAGAGTGCCGCCCCGATGCCCTGCCTCCGAGCAGCCACCGGGCCCCACCCGCGTGGTGTGCACATGAGGCTGCAGAAACCCAGGCAGAAGCCACGCACAAAGCAGCTGCCAGGACCCCCACGCCCCCATGGGGCTGCAGGAATCCCGGCAAAAGTCGCACAGAGCGGCCACCGGCCCTGCTCCCACTGCCCGGCCCTGCTGTGTGTGCTGCCATCTTGTAACAGCATTATGGCATGAGGGTCAATTTGCATATTACCATTTTATTATATAGGATAGGACAAAAGACCTGATTTCTTCAACAAATTGCAAGGAGATGGAGAGGAAAATTTAATGCAATATGTGCACCTTGTTTAAGGCCACCCCATTGTTCCACAAAAATACATGTTACCTCTGCACTTTCCTAAGCCTACCCATGCTGTCAATTGTCAGCACTAGCTCCAAACCAGAGCAAGAAATAAGCCCTAAACTCAGAATTTTCTCAAGTTCTTAGGAATTATGGCACACCTGCTGTTCTGCCTTGAACCAGCAGGTGGCGCTAACTCACCAAGTAAGATATCCCAATGGCCTCAACCCCAGGAGTCAATACTTTGAGATACCACATCAGCCTTCTTTTCTCACCTGCCCAAGAAGTGCTCCCTCTAATCTATCAGCCTCCTGTACAGCAATTGAGTGTGGGCGAATTGTCTGAGAAATAGCTTTGCTTAGTTTTGTTAGTGATTCAAGACAGTCTTTTTATAAAGGTAGGGCTATACTTACTTGAAAAGGACTGGCCTTATGAAAGCCCTGTGACTGAACACTACCAGGATGCCACTGTTCTTGGGTGTGATGAATGCTACAAGGTTGTGCTTACAAACACATGTACAAATCCAGCTACAAGGTTCTTGGTATGGAATGAATGTTTGTATCCCCAATGTGACTGGATATGGAGGTAGGGCATTTGGGAGGTAGGGCATTGGGAGGTAATGCTCACATAAGCATTACAGTGTGAGGGTAATATGCAAATTGACCCTCGCACCATAACGCTGTTATAAGATGGCAGCGCGCACAGCAGGGACGGGGCAGTGGGAGCAGGGCCGGTGGCCACTCTGTGCGAAAGAGGTCATGAGAGGAAGACCCCATAATGAAATCAATGCCATCATAAAAAGATGAAGAACACAAGATCTCTTTCTCTGCCTGCATTTACGAAGGAAAGATCATGTGAGGACATAACTAGGGCCTCGCCAAGAATCCAACCATACTGGCACCTGGATCGCAGATTTCTAACTTCCAGAACTATGAAAAAGAAATGTCTGTTCTTTAGCACCCAGTCTATGATAGTATTTCGTTAAAGCAACACAAATGACTAAGACAGTGTTACATTGACCAGGCTTGTTTTAAGATCATTAGAGACAAGGAAAAGTCTACATCAAAGCAGGATTAAAAGCCTTCACTGCACCTTTTAAAGCATCACAACCAACATCTGTCCCCACCCTCATACTCTGAGAACCTAAAGATCCAGGTTTGACTCAGCTGAGCAGACTTCTAATAGCCACACTGCCAATGACAGGGCCAAGCACAACAAGGTAAAAATCCCATTGCATCATGAAAATGATCATCATGAAAATGATTAGGAAGTTCTGGGTTTAGACTGCAAAAGCTTTATTTCCAGGTCAATCCTTATCTTTCTTTCCAACTCCCATCTCACCCTTGTTCACTGCCAAATACCGAGAAGGAAGGCTCCGTGTGCCTGTGGAAGGCAGAGCAACTTCCAGGCCATGTGCAAACCAAGCCACAAGGACCCTGTTTCACAGACCCTACCTGGAAGTGCAAAATAATGGTCCAGATCAGGCCCAGGGTCAGCTTGGGGTTGCCATCTGTAATGTCATCATTGCGAATATTCACTAGTTTCACCTGAAAAAGAAACAAAAGCTGTTCTCAGAGTTCTGTCACTTTTGGTTTGATTTCATTTTTATAGATTTTTATCATTTATATACAATTAAATTGATTTTTAGTGTACAATTCTGAGTTTTAAAACATGTATAGATTTGTGTAACTATCACCATAATAAGAATAACAGAACAGTTCCATCATCCCAAAAAGATGACCCCCTGTTGCCCTTTTGTAGTCAAACCCTGCCCCCACTCCTAACTCCCAGCAACCACTGATCTGTTCCCAGTTTTGCTTTTTTCAGAATGACATATAACTGGGATCATACAGTACATAATCTTTTGAACTGGCTTTTTTTCACTCAACACAATGCCCTTGAGATCCCCATCCATGTTGCTGCATGTATCAATAGATAGATCCTTTTATTGCGGAGCGGTCTTCCACTGTATTGACACACAACACTGTGTTCACCATTTCATCCACTGAAGGGCACTGAGGTTGTTTCTTGGAGCAATTATGCATTAAACTCCTGCATTCATGTACAGGTTTCTGAGTGAGCATATGTTTCATTTCTCTGGGGTAAATTCCTAGGAGTGGGGTTGCTGGGTCATATGGGTATATGTTTAGCTTTATAAGAAATTGCCAAACCATTTCCCAGTGTGCTATTTTACATTCTCAGCAGCAAAGCAACCTTGCAAGCACATGGTATAGTGAGTTGCTTTTTATTAAGTCATCACAACCCTATTTATTTTTTAAGGTTAAGGGGGAAGGAGGGGTGCCTCTTCTCCCTCATCAGTCTTTGATCTGCTCCAGTCTCCATTTTCACTCCATTTCCAATCACTTTGTCACTGATATTCCCCCCTGCTCATGACTCCCACAGCATCTGCTTTACTCCTGAACTGAAATCTCACTCCAACAAAACAATATGCACAGACACATAGACTGGCGTCCGCCCCGCCCCCCCCCCCCCCCCCCCCCCCCGGGCCAGCTAGGGTGATCAACCATCCAGTGAGCAGGAAACTGAGGGGTTTCCTGGGCTGTGGGACCTCCAGTGCTGAATCCAAGAGTGGCCTGGGAAACCAGTCCACTTCCACCACTGCCACCCTGTGAGCCTCTTCTGTCAAACCCTCCCGGAGCTCCTGTTCAGTTGCAGCAAACTGTCCTTGAGCTGCCTTCCATTAATCTCTTCAATTGAACTGAAACCTGTGTGGCTCCAATGAACCCCAGTAACTTTAAGCAGAAGCCTCAATCTTCCCTTGCACTCACAGTGGCCAGCACTATAGAATGAATGTGTGTGCCATCCAAAATGCAGATGTTAAACCCTAATTCCCAATCTGATGGTATTTGGAATTGGCGCATTTGGGGTGATCAAGTTATGAGGGTGGGACTCTCAGGAATGGGACTAGTGTCCTTACATAAGAGACCCCCAACGAGCCCTCTCGTCCCTTCCATGATGTTAGGACACAGCTAAAAGACAGCTGTCTCTGAACTGGACCTCACCAGACACCGAATCTGCCTTGATCTTAGACTTCCCAGCCTCCGGAACTGTGAGAAATAAACTTCTGTTGTTTGTAAGTCACCCCGTCTGTGGTGTTTCTGTTAGAGCAGCCTGGATGACGAAGACACCTGGGCACGGTCTTTCCCTTTTCTGAATCTCCGTCACCCTCTGTGGGTGGAAGAAGCTGTCCTTCCCATCTGAGAATGCAGTTTTTTAACCAATCATCATGACAACCCACAGCTGGTCGGTCAGTATTAGCTGCGTCCACCTTCTTCAGTCCCACCTCCACCAGTTTTCCTATTTATTCTGAAGTCCAAACTACGTGCCCATCTCTGCTAACCCTTTCCTTGACGACTGCAGCACCTAGCTCCTATTCCTCTTTCCCACCATCCTCCTCCCATCTTTCCTGGGGATTTAGCACTTACCTCAATGACCAAATATCACCCTATCTGCCTCCTCAATTCTAATGACTTTCATTTTTCCTCTGCATCGGACACTGCAGCTACAACGTGTACACCACCATTACAAGGGACTGCTCTAGAGTTCTCTCTGCCCACATTCTCCGGACCCACTGTTCTTGCCTGCCCACATTTTCATTCCACCAAAGTAACCAAATCACGCTTGGTCCTTATTTAGACTCTAAATAGGAGTCGAATTGCTGGGTCACATCAATTCCTCTCCGTTTACCTTGTTCATTAAAGCCCCCTCTGGTTTCCTCTAACTCTAGGCACAGACATTTCAATGCTGCTTTCTCTAGTACCTTGAACACTTTAGCCTCCAATTCTCCTACTGCTTCTCATTTATCAATTTATTTCAGCAAATATTTATGAAGTGCCGATTATGGACCATTTTTATGACAAGTGATGAAGATAAAAATGGTAATTAAAATTCATGTTTCCTTGTCCTCACAGGGCCTACAGTGCATTAGAATAAACAGAGAAACAACAATAAAGTAGTATCTATACTAACAAAAGGGTAATATGCTAATTAGACTGGACATCTTCCGGACGTCCTTCCGGACGTCCTCCCAGACAAAGCCACAGCAGCTGCAATGGCTGAGAGCTGGCAGCCGCAGTGACTGTGAGGGCGGGTCCAGCACCGCAGTCCATTTTGCAGAAGCCATGGGAGAAGGCCCTGCAGGAGAAGGCAGAAGGGAAAGGGCCAGCGTCACAGGAGAAGGGAGAAGGGAGAAGGCTGGCGTCACAGGAGAAGGCAGAAGGGAGAAGGGAGAAGGCCGGAGCTGTGGGAGAAGGGAGAAGGGAGAAGGTGGTAGTTAGGCAGTTAGGGGGATGAGGCCAGGAGGGGAGAGCAGTTAGGCAGTTAGGGGGATCAGGCCAGGAGGGGAGAGCAGTTAGGGGGATGAGGCCAGCAGGGGAGAGCAGTTAGGGAGATCAGGCCGGCAGGGGAGCAGTTGGGGGTGATCAGGCAGGCAGGTGAGCGGTTAGGAGCCAGTGGTTAGGGGAGAGCAGTTAGGCAGTTAGAGGGATCAGGCCTGCAGGGGAGCAGTTGGGGGTGATCAGGCAGGCAGGTGAGCGGTTAGGAGCCAGTGGCTAGGGGAGAGCAGTTAGGCAGTTAGGGGGATCAGGCTGACAGGGGAGCAGTTGGGGGTGATCAGGCAGGCAGGTGAGTGGTTAGGAGCCAGTGGTTAGGGGAGAGCAGTTAGGCAGTTAGGGGGATCAGGCTGACAGGGGAGCAGTTAGGAGCCAGTGGTTCTGGATTGGGAGAGGGATCCCAGATTGGCGAGGGTGCAGGCAAGGCTGAGGGACCCCCTCCCAACCCCGACTGCTACACGATTTTCGTGCACTGGGCCTCTAGTTATATAAGAAGCAAACTGCTATGGGAATAAACAGAAAGAAAATTTCCCAAGTTAATGAGAATTGCTGATAAGAGTGACAAAAAATTAATTTTAAAAATATGCATACCATTTAATGTTTTATTGTCCCCTGATGTTGCCTAGCAACTGTAGCTATCCCAAATCTTCTCCATACAGCTCTCCCTAAGCAGATGAACTCTGACTCCCTCATCCATCTTCCTCTCCACCACAAACTATCTCTGTACAGTGTCTTTATCCAGCCATCCTTCCTTCTCCCTGTATCTCAGAAGAGAGGCATTTTTCTTTTCCTTTTCAAAGAGAACCACACCGGCTATGCTCTGGATCTCACCCCTCACCCCCTGGACTTAGTTCCATCAATTAAGGATGCAATGGGAAGAAAGATGGTGTGTAGAAAACAGCATGGATAGAGGAAAGAGCATTAAACTACACATTAGGAGATCTGGGTTAAAGTCCTAACATTGCTCTAACTTGTTCTGTGATTTGGAGCAGGTCATTTCACCTGTCTCCATTTCCTTCGCTATAAATGAAAAATCCTAAGTCTAGCATTCCATGGCTCATTCTCCTCACTCATTTTCAGTCTTTCTCTCTTCACTGTCTTCTCCTATGTCTAAAAATACGTTGCTGTCTTCCTTCCTTATCTAGAAATTGATAACCTTCTTTCCCTTCCTGTATCCAGGTCCAATATACTTTAAACACTTTTCTGCTCTATTAAAACTGTTCTCGCCCTAACCGGTTTGGCTCAGTGGATAGAGCGTAGGCCTGCGGACTGAAAGGTCCCAGGTTCGATTCCGGTCAAGGGCATGTACCTTGGTTGCAGGCACATCCCTAGTAGGAGGTGTGCAGGAGGCAGCTGATCAATGTTTCTCTCTCATCGATGTTTCTAACGCTCTATCCCTCTCCTTTCCTCTCTGTAAAAAAAAAAAAATCAATAAAATATATTTTTTAAAAAAACCTGTTCTCTTAAGTCATCAATGTCTACCAGCCAAGACCTCTTCCTCAGACCTTCATGACACCACCCCCTCATCTAATTTTCATGATAATGTGGTGCTCTGGTTTTCCCTTTTCCTGGGTGCTATACCTTTTTACTATCTTCTTTGCTGGTTTACCTTTCATCTTCCCTTTGATCTCCATCTAGCATCTAACTCTCCTCCGTGAACACTCTCCCCCTCAGGAAGGCCACGCTCTCTGTAAGGACGACCGAATGATTGTCCAACCAAAATACAACTGCTCACTAGCGAGTACGACAGAACTGGGTCAGTCCGATTTAGCAATTTCTGAGGGCTTACTAGGGGCTCGGAGAAATTCCCTAAATAGGAACTTCATACCAACATTCCCTGGTTGAATGAGGAACCACGCGATACTCTTACCTGTCGCCGCTTTAGGAAGTCCAGGGCAATCTGCACATTCTGCAGCCTATGAAAACGCATCCTGCCCTTCTCTCGGGGCTGCAAACAAAAAAAGGGGTGTTAACTTTAACTACACCAATTTATCCATGCAGACCACTTTCCACTTCCATTTCAAAGACAAAGAATTCCTCACGGTGGAAGCCAGGCATGGGAGCATTACATACAGCACCTTCAATGGCAGGACATGTCTGGGGCACCATGCAGTTAGGCCTCCAAAAGGCCTTATTTACCACTGTAATTCCCGTGAACACATGGCTCGGTTTGACTACTAATGCTGAACCAATGCTGCAGCTTCTCTGCAGGTTCTTCTGCAGTCCTACATGGCAGAACCTGATTCTGGAGGTGAGATTGATCGGGACAAAGACTTCAGCTCTTTGGCTCCTAAAATCACGGTTAAATGCTATTGTAAAGGCAGAGTGGAAAGCCTTAATTGCATATTGCACAGTAATGGACAGAGCAAACCTTATTGTAAACCTAACAAAAGATGCCAGAGGTAGATAATTTTAAACTAAGGAATGAGGAGTTACATATGCTCAGTAAATACATTTTAAAAAATCCAAAACGAGAGGCAAAAATCAGGAAGAAACCTGTTTTCCAGGAAGATGGGTGTCCATGCAGAAAAGTTACCCTTTACTCCAGTAAGAAATACCCAGAGTTAACAAAACCTTGGTGATGTAGGGAAGTTCAACATGAGAACCAAAGAAAGGTATTCTCTGCCAGTCACTTAGTCCTGGCTGTCACACAGCCCCAGCAGAGGAGCCCATCTCCACCGGTGCTTCTGGTATCCTAGCCACAGCTCCACTGCCACCCACTCAAAAGTACATGAGGTCTGTTTGCCCAACAAGTACATGCAGGATGGCTATCTACTTCTGGAATGTTTCTCCTGCTTACTTTCCAATGTTGCTTTTATCTTCCTAACACTGGGACTAAAATATCACTCTCACTAGATTATACCCAGTTCATTTGTAAATGTCAAATTGGGACTAATTAAAGGCTGATAAAATATAAAGTAGCTCTGTTGTGGGTACCTGCAGAGGAAACATTCTCCCAAGTTGAAGTGAGCAAAAAATGACCCAACAGGTGGAAAGATAAAGGGTACAGACATCTCCCTGGGCGCCCCCAACACTTCGAAGCAACATTCCCAAACTACGATATTCTATAAGGATGTTGACACTTCTCTGGACAACTTCTGAAATCAAAGGTTTAGGAAAAATCTTTTTAGCAAGTACCTCTCCTCAGTCATTTCAGCTAAGTTATTGTAAATATGGTTTAAAGAATGACAGAGCCTGTGAAACTGAAGATTCTAAGGCAATGGGAAGGGAGATCAGTGAAGTGAAAAGATGACTTTAAGAGGACAGGGAATGGAAATATTGCCTCATCCCTATTTCTTGAGAAAGATTATGGGCTTTAATTTATGGCCTACAAGCAGGAAATGCCCCCTCCACACATCCTAATCTTTACTCCTATGTACTCCCCACCAAAAATAAATAACCTTGCCCTGGCTGGGTGGCTCAGCTGGTTGGAGCACTGTTCCGTAAACCAAAAGGTAGCAGGTTCAATTACTGGTCAGTACATATACCTAGGTTGCAGGTTCGATCCCCGGTTGGGGAACGTACAGGAGGCAACAGATCAATCTCTCTCTCTCTCTCTCTCTCTCACAAAATCGATAAACATATCCTTTAGTGAGGATTAAAAACAATTATTAAAAATAAATAACCTTAAGAACATGCAGGTTAAATCTGTGTCCTCTGCAGCAACTAGTGATATTATTGACCAAGGCAGAGTATCTCCATGCAGTGAGTGGTTTTCAAACAACAGACTACTTTAAAAACAAATGACATGGTGTGTAGTGAAAACCCAGAGGCTAGAGAAGTGGAGAGAGAGTACCTACCAGTTAGTCTGGATAAGCAACTAACTGCCATGCTATCAATTAAACTTTCCACAATTTTGCAATCTGGACTCAGGCAACACAGCAAGGCCACAAGAAAGCTATGGGGCTCCAGGTCTCAAAGGCATTTGACACCACACCATTATTCTTTCTGTGCCAACCATCCTCAGATAAGCAAAATAATTCCCACTTCAGGATCATCTAACAGTGCCAGGGCACAATTACTTTTAACCACATTCTTTGGGACCCAAATTCCCAGGTGGATAGTGAAGAAGACACTTGGTAACTGGAGACCTGGAGAACCTCAGACTCTCTGATGGCCCTGCAGTGCCAGCTGGGATGCTGGCATCGCCGGGAGGACCTACTACATCATCATCATCTTCCTCCTCCTGCTCCTCGCTGTTTGCATGGCGCCAGGAGGGCATGCTCACCAGACGGAGGGTCTTCAGCCCTGCTGGCTCCTTTGGCCACCAACCAAGGCAACAACATGACAGAGTAACAGAAAACGCACAACACAAAAATGAAAAGGAAATGAATGCAACATTAAACAAAAAGGATGAAAATACCCTCCCACATCCAAAAAGATGCAAGACCAGAACAGATGGTTTTACTGAGCATGTCTTATGTTGAAACACATCTTCAATCCTCCATGGCCACCCACCCTCTCTGATTTATGAATCAATGAAGGGAGAAAGAAACAATGTGAATAACCATGAAAGAGATATTTGGATTATTTTCAATGATAAGATGATATCCTCTGAATATCTCCATAGACACCTGTAGGTTTTCAAAGGTTAGGAAAATTACATTGAAGTGGTTTTAACCTGTTTTGTAAGCAATGTCACCAAAATGTCACTTTCCGCTACAAGTTCACTCAAGTTCATCAAATATGCCAGGCAAATTGCAGAAAATGTAACTTGGTGAGCACTGGAGAGTAAAGTCCAGCTCAGTGAAGGTGAAATTCTGAATATATATGAGATTTATAAATGAGGGCCGGAGAAGGACTAGAATTCATCTTGTGCTGGCTGTGTTGATAAGAGCACCTGTCAATTGAAGGCCATTAAAAATTATAAAATTAATTCTACTGCAAGGCAAAAAAGATGTGAAACCAAAACACAGAGCCATTCAAAAGGAGGCAGGGGAGGGTGGGTGGGAAGAGACCAACCAATGAACTTGTATGCACATATGCATAACCTGTGGACACTGACAATGGGGTGGTGAGGGCCTGGGGGGGAGGGGGACAGACAGGAGCAGGATGGAAGAGGTTAATGGAAAGATGTAATACTTTCAATAATAAAGATTTTTAAAATGTAATATTTTCAACAATAAAGATTAAAAACAAAACCAAACACAGGGCCCAAGGGAAGCCAAACCCAATCCTAGAAAAGGCTCAGTATTACTTAGGGAGTAAAATCTAATGTGCCAAATTCTGTACTTAAAACACAACAAACAATGACTAAGAATCACCAATGGCAGTGGGTGGGCTGAGCTTCCCAGACTACTCAAGCTGTGCACCTCTCCTCAGTTCTCCTTCCTCACAGATGTTTCCAGTATTCAACCTCAGACTGTTCTAAATGAAAATGATGTCATCTATGATGCTAGAGATAGAACAGAAACTGCGCAGGATCATCTGCTTCCATTTGGCTCAAATCTATTGAACAATGGGCTCACCAATTGAGGTTTTTTTGATCCTGCAAAAGAAGCAAGTATAAGAACTATCATCATCAGCCGAAACCGGTTTGGCTCAGTGGATAGAGCGTCGGCCTGCAGACTCAAGGGTCCCAGGTTCGATTCCGGTCAAGGGCATGTACCTGGGTTGCGGGCACATCCCCGGTGGGAGATGTGCAGGAGGCGGCTGATCGATGTTTCTCTCTCATCGATGTTTCTAGCTCTCTATCTCTCTCCCTTCCTCTCTGTGAAAAAAATCAATAAAATATACTAAAAAAAAAAAAAAAAGAACTATCATCTGACAAGCCAAGAGGCTCCCATGAGATTTGCCCTCAGATGTGTAGGTGTTTCCCATAAGCAATGTTTGAACATTCTGGGAGGAGGCAGGCATAGTTAATTGTCCAAGGAGCCCAAATATACTGTATCCAGGGCTGTGCTCAGACATTAACCTCAGCATTTCTCCAAACCGGTGAGACTCAGTGAATCATAGAAGAGAGGTGAATTGAAAAGAAGCAAACAAATAAAGAAACACTTGGGCTTTTAAATGTAAACTCCAGAACCTGAGCTGAATACAGAAAATAAAACAATCCACAATAAACAGGAAAGACTCCATATAGACTAGAAATAAAACTCTAGGAAGAAAACTACACCTTGTTAAAAAAAACAAAAAAAAAAACCTTTAAATGTGAACCTCCTATTCCTGAAATACTACTAGTGTCTATAAATGGATAAAAAAAAACAAGTAAGGAGAAAATAAGCAGTTATGAAATGAATATAACCGATACCTGGACCTATCAAGAAGTGAGAATATTTGACACATCAATTTGAATTAAGATAAAATCACATCATATGTAAACTGTAAGTCTGAGTTAGACATAAAGTCCACCAATAATCTCTTCTACTTCTTCCTCCCACATAATAGATCAAGCAGTGATGGCCACTGCCCTACCACTCAGCAAGGTGGACCAATACATAATTTATGGACCACACCTGTGAGGTCATGCATTAGGAGAGAGAAGCTCACCAGTTTGATGCCTGAGAGGACCTCCAGCAGAGAGATCAGGTTATGGCCGTCCCGTAGATCTTCATAAAGATCATTGATGTGCTTGCGGACCTGTGCATGAGAGTAAAACAAGACTGCTTTTTATTTGATCTTAAATTATTTTATTATCTACACAAGAATCTCTGTAAATACAAATTTAAAAATTTGAAACCGGAAACAATAAAACTCAGGAATTTTCAGGTTGGAATACAACACATGAACACTTACTAGAAGTGTGTTTTTAAACTTGAAGCCAGATTTATTACACCCTCTAGCCAACCCTGAACAATATTCTTTTTTTAAAAAAATATATTTTGTTGATTTTTTACAGAGAGGAAGGAAGAGGGATAGAGAGTGAGAAACATCGACCAGCTGCCTCCTGCATACCCCCCACTGGGGATGTGCCCACAACCAAGGTACATGCCCTTGACTGGAATCGAACCTGGGACCCTTCAGTCCGCAGGCCGACGCTCTATCCACTGAGCCAAACCAGTCAGGGCCTGAACAATATTCTAAAAGTTTGGACAAGGAGATAGGGAGTCTTAATCATTCCGAAACACCTCAGGAATTATTATGAATCAAAATGTGTGCTGCCCAGACAGTTTAGCTCAGTGGGTATCACCAGCCTATGGACTAAGGGGTCCCGAGTTGGATTCTGGTCAAAGGGCACATGCCTCAGTTGCAGGCTCAATCCTTAACCCTGATCTGGGCATGTGCAAGAGGCAACCAATCATTGTGTCTCTCTCACATCGATATTTCTCTCTCTATGTCTCTCCCCCTCGCTTCTACTCTCTCTAAAAATCAATGGAAAATAACCTTGGGTGAGGATTTTTAAAAAAGTGATACAATGCCAGTGATGGTCAGATGAGTTCAGCCAGAGTTAGAAGAGCCTTCTAGATAGTGCTGGAAAGAAAACTAGAATGCTAGGTACCAGTGCTTCATAGGGTGCACATCTAATGTAACCCCCTATTACCAGGTATTTCTAACAGTGAATTTGAGAATTATTTTCCTTCTGGGAAAAACAATTTCAATTTTATAACAGAAACTATGGAAAAACAAATCTCACTTTGGAAAAATGTATGGTTAAAGTCAAATACTGTGCAAAATTCTTCACAGGTTATCTCATCTCTCCCTCGCACCTATAAGGCAGGTTTCATTAATATTCCTATTTTATGCATGAGGAAATGAGGCACAAAGAGGTCAATAACCTGCCCAATATCACAAGTGGAAAAGCTGGCCTGTTTGGTCTTTTCGAATTTTAGGCTTTGCCATTAACTACTATGCTTTATAATCAGCCATAATCTCCTTTATTTACTAAATACAAATTACTGTCCTGTGAGGTTTATTTATGACCCATGTTCTACAGGAGAAACTGAGGCTCTCCCATGTTGAGGTCACATAGTTTTGGCAAGTGGCAGGTCTTCTGATTCCAAGTCTAGTGATAACTTCACTGAGTGATGCTCACATCACAGAATCAGAAGAGTAGTAGAATTACAAGGAAGAAGATTCATTTTCAACATGAAATAAATAATTTTCTAGACAACAATAAAAAGGGTTAGTTTCAGAAGTAGTAAATTTATAGTCACTGGAATTTTTCAAGCAGAGACTAGGTGAGATTTCTACATCTGTGTCAAAAACTGAACTATAGTCCTTTCCAATTGTAATATCTAGCATTCAAAATAGAAATGGAATCAGAAAAGATAAACACTGGAAATCTCTGGGAAGACTTCCTGAAAGAGAAAGGACTTGAAAAATTACAAAATGTTTTGATAGAGAAAGAAGATGGGGAAACCATATAAGACAAGGTACAGAGGTGGGAATATGCAAGGTAAGCATGTTTGTATGTGTGTGTGTTAAGGAATAAGGTGGCAGGCAGATTACCCAATTGAAGGAAATGGTTCATGATGACTGCATAATAGCTTTCAAATACTAAAAGAACATTTCTTCAATTTCTGTGCTATTTACAATATACTCGCTATAAGCATGACACACTTTTTAGTTTAATCTGCAACATTTACATTTTTTTCCATCACTTAAGTCTAGACAATGAACAAAACAATACATCCAGCTCAGACTTGTAGCATTTGTTGATTTCCAGGGTGTAAATACTCCCACCATGACCAATTTCAAGCTGCTAATATATCACTAAGTGTGATGTTGGGAAGAAAAGTACAGTAGCACACCATTATATAGTATTTTCATCATAGAGACACAATTTATATAATTAACCTCAAGAGCATAGACAACAATAACATGTAGTAAAATAATTATGAAGTGATGAGTTTTGAGTATTTACTACCTTTATTTTAAGTAGAATGTATTTAACTGTAAGTTTATATAATTTAACTTTTAATAATGGCTATGCTTAGCAACAAACTCACAAAATTTAACATTTGCCTCTTGTGAGTCCTTTCAAGCTGGTTCCAGCACACCAGTGGCTCCAAGATTTCTAGACCTCTCCCTCAAATGGGTCCAAGATATCAAACTTTGCAACTGAACAGCCACAGTGCCTCACTAACAGAAACAAGCAGTCATGAGGGTTGGAAAGGGGGATTTGAGAAATTCAATTTTAAATACACAGACAATAGAGTGGTGAAGGCCTGGGGTGAGGGGCAGGGGCGGGGTGGGAGAGGTCAATGTGGGGGGAAGGGGGACATATGTAATACTCTCAACAATAAAGATTTAAATACATTGAATTTAAAATGACAACAAAGAACCTGCAAATGGAAATGGTTCTTGGAGCAGCTGGAAATACCAGAATTCAATTTGGGTCAGCTGAGAATTTAAGTTTAGAAGTCATATGCATAGAGGTGGTAGGCTGGAGACATGGGAAATGTTGGGCTTTCTGGGTTAGGGGCAAGAAAAAAGAGCAGAGTGCTAAGGACTGAGCCTGAGGGAATAGCCGAAATTAGAAGGCAGAGATGGGAAAGCAATCAAGGATGGGCGGGAGGGGTGAAAGAGGTAGACAAAAACACCAAGGAAGTATAATCAAGGAAGGGTGATCACCAGTATTTTATGCTGCAGAACAAGAAGGATGAGGACTAAGAAAGGTTTTTTTTTAATTTTCCTATAAATAAGAGTGTTCTGTGATAATACTTTTCTAAAGAGTGGTGGGATGGAAATCAGATTACAAAGGAATGATAGGTTACAATAATAAATCAGAAAATATTAAATACTTGGTATTAAGGATTAAGAAGAGAAGAGACAACAGTGAGGGATTTACTTTTGATAGATAACACTTGAACACAGGGTATAAAAATTGGAAATGGGCATTGAATAATTATTTAAATGAATTATAGTAGGGTTGAGGACCAAGTGAGATCGTGTTATCAGTAGAACACTAAATACTACAGAGTACTGAAAAGAAAAAGGAGACACTTTGAAATGTAGAGTTAATTTCACATCAAGGCCTCAAAATTCCAGTTATGTTTTATGTCTGTAAATAACAAAATTCAACAACCTTATAAGAAACTTAGTGGAAAACTAGCTTATTATATCTCTCAGTCTTTCTCTGATTATAATAATACAATAACTATTAAAACAAATAGAGAGAGAGGTAGACAGAGGTAAATAGAAAAGGAGAGTGGGGTGAGCTGTTCTGATGTTTATCTTTCCAGAGAATTTTCAAGAACAGAGGACAACAGTCTGTTTATGAAGCATATTGGTCACAGCTCTGCCAAGAGAAGATAAAGAACTAGCTAACATGTACTCATTCTTCTATGTCAGAAATTTTTCAAATGCAGAGATGGGATTTGGAGGGTTCAATTAACATCCCAAGGTCACACGGCTAGTAAATGGCCAGGCCGATCAAGTCTAGGTCTGCCCCATTCTAAAGTTTTTACCTCTTCTGCAAATATTAGGCTGACTCTAAAGTTTTCCACAAATGTGTTAAGAAAAAGTCCAGTGAACTAAGCATCAGAAGTTTTAGGGGCAGCCATATGAAGCCGAGAGTGCTCAGGAATCATCAATATGTATGTCTCCAACAAACAATAATGCTATTCTGTCAACAAGTAAGATGAGAGGAAAACTTCAACTATCCGGGTCCTTGACTATTTGTACTCCCTGTGAAAATCACTGACAAAATTAGTGACTGCCTATAAAGAATATACATGAAAGGCTAACAAACACATGAAAAAATGTTCAATATCATTAAACAAACTCATGAAAAGATGCTCAATATCATCAGCCATAAGAAAAATGAAAATCAAAACTACAGTGAGATACTACTTCACACCCACTAGGATGGCTACAATAATTTTTAAAAAACAGCCCAGCCAGCATAGCTAAGTGGTCGAGCGTCGACCTATGAACCAGAAGTTCATGGTTCGATTCCCAGTCAGGGCACATGCCCAGGTTGCAAGTTCAGTCCCCAGTGTGGGGCATTCAGGAGGCAGCCGATCAATGCTTCTTTCTCATCATTGATGCTTCTATCTTTCTCTCCCTCTCCCTTCCTCTCTGAAATCAATAAAAATATTTTTAAAAAACAGATAATAACTGTTTGTTTGATGTAGATATAGAGAAACTGGAACCCTTATATATACTGCTGGTGGGAATGTAAAATGGTGTAGCTGTTTGGAAAACAGGCTGACAGTTCCTCAAAAGGCTAAACACAGGTTACCATATGACCTAGTAATTCCACTCCCAGGTGTATACCTAAGGGAACTGAAAACATATCCAGAGAAAAAACTTGAACATGAATGAATGTTCACAGCAGCATCCATTGTTCATAATAGCCAAGAAGTAAAAATAACCCAAATGTCTATCAATTCATAAATGGGTAAATTAAATGTGGTCCATTCATACAATGGAATGTTATTCAGCAATAAATACTGATAAATGCTATAACATGGATGAAACTTTAAAACATTATGCTAAGTGAAAAAAGCCACTGGAACAAAGAAATAGACCACATATTGTATATCTAGAATAGGCAAATCTATATTCAGAAAGCAGATTATGGCTGCCTGGGGTTGTGGGAGGATATAGAGGGGTTAAGGGTAATGACTACAGGATACAGTGCTTCTTCTGGGATGATAAAAAAACGTTCTAAAATTTATTGTGATGATGGTTGTACAACTCTGATAATACACTAAAAGCCAATGAATTATACACTTTAAACTGCTGGAGGCAAAGAACAACAGTAGTTAACATATAAATGCGAGAAGTCTGCTAGAAGGCTAATGGACTTTGATATTCAGCAGGGCTGAAAAAATCAGCATTATATTACCCTGCTGCTGGCCAAATGGCTGAAGGCAATCCCCTAAACTAATAATCCTTTTACTGTTTACCAAACTTTACCTTTGCTATGCCTGTTTGCATTCCTAAAGCGCAAATGTGTATTCAAGTAAATAAAAGCTGTTGGGTCAGGGGTTTCAGAGACCCTCTCCACTAGAAAGGTTTGCCTGGCTCTCCATGCCTTCTAAATGTATATTTCTTGTCTAGTGTATCATCCATTTGTGCGTCAGCCCCTTCTCCAGACCTTGAACCCTAGCCGCAAATGGATGCGGCATTCACATTAAATGGGTGAATTGCATATGTGAATTAAATCTCAAAAAAGCAATTTTGAAAAATTAATGAATGACTAAATTTTGAAAGACCAAGTCCATCCTAACCCAGGTCAATCCTCAACCTCTCTCCCTCCTGCCATGCAGTAATAAGCCAAGGAAAGCTCTGCCCTCCAATTTTTTAAAGATTGGCTTGAAGTTAAGAAAAAGAGAAACAGCTTCTCCCAATTTCTGGGTTGCTTTTTTAGCAAAGACAATAAATTGCACTTAAGTGCTTGGTATCAGAATCTGAGCCCAAAGAGACTTTAAAGATTACTTAACTCTAACACTCTCAGTTTACAGGTAGGAAAAGTGTTGTCCAGAGAAGTTAACACTCCGGTGTGGGGTGAATTTCCCGCCAAAATATAAGATGGCGCGGGCAATTATTTAGGTTTCCCGCGCAAAATCAGGGATTTTTATGATACCTATTACCCCAATGGGTATGAAACGGTTCGCATACGCAGGTAGGTATCTTTGTGAACGGCAAACAAACAAATATTTGGTAATACGCAGTTACAATCGGCCTGAGTTTACACGTTTCCCGCACTCCACCGCAAATCTATATGAACCGAGTTAAGACGGCTCCCGCGGAGTACGCGCAATTCACGCGAGCCGACTTAACTCGTTTCCCCCACTCCAAGTGTTAATATAATTTCTCTGGGAAGTGTCAGACCACTGTCTCCTGACTCTGAGTTCAGTCTCTTTCCCTTCACAAGGCTCCCATGAGACTTGAAGGGCAGAAATGACATGTTAGTAACATTATTAAGTTATAAAAGGACTGCCCCCCACCCCAAAGAACCAAGAATTATCATGTAGTATTCTTTGATATCTGCAGAAAACCTGATCTAGAAAAGCTTTCCTCTAAGACCAAGCATGTCAAACTCGCAGCCCACATGAATATTTTTGTGGCCCAGCCAATATAACAGTATGTAAGAAATGTTTTAATAAAAATTTATAACTTAATTTTTACAATATCCTGTTATACATAATTATTAGTAATGAACTACAACGTTCGCTAATGACTGATTATTATAATCGTGTTGCATTCATTTCCCTTACTCGCCTTATGCGCAGGCGCACCATTTCTCTCCACTAATACTAGTAGTGAATATTTTAGCAGCCAATTGCCATGTCATTAGTCTTGGACTGACTTGTTTGGTGTGCGCAACAGGAAATATTTCGCTTTCAGAGAACAAGAAAAATAGGTTTATTTGCATTATGCTTATTAATTTGTGCAGTTATTCGGTTCTGGTAAGTTAATGTTCAAGAAAAAAATACTAATTTTTATAAAAATGTTCTATTATTTTATATGTTAACAATTACTCATTTATTTCAGCCCTTTGTATTCAGCATGTCTCTATCGAAATAAACCTACGTTTCTATGAAAATTGAAGCTTTTGTGTGTGTTTTTTGCGGCCCACATAAACTTAAACCTTGTTTATTTGGCCTGTGTTAGCCTTTGAGTTTGACTTGCTTGCTCTAAGACTGTTGAAAGAAAACACAAGCAGCTCAATTTTCTTGATCCAAACTATGTTGAAGAACAAAAAAAAATAGGTCAGAGGAGAAAGTTTTATTTTTATTTATTTTTTCTTTCAGAGGAGAAAGTTTTAAAGAGGAGAGTGTGTTATTAACTCTCATCTACACTTATTAAAGGATACAGGAAAAGTGAAAGTGAGCCTGGTAACTAATGGCTTTCTGAATTCACATATTTCTAAACTATAAGAGGGAAATTCCTTATTGATTCAGTAGCCAAATTTATCCTCAAGGAAAAGCCTAATGCTAGAAAAACAGATTATAGTTGACTTAGACTTTTCACTCGGGAAATAACAGTGCTCAAATGCAGGGGGTACAAAGGGAGGCTGGAATCCCTGTGGGAGAAAGTAGAGTGAGAGAGAGAACAAAGTACAAGGCTCTTTGCAGATAAGAATTCTACCCTCACTCTGTTTTGAGAGTTCCTTAAGTTTTAAGAAATCTAACAGTGGTACCAACAAAGTCTGATTAATTAACCAAGATCCCCTGAGGATGACTGAAAATTCACAATGGGTAGTTTTCCTTAACAGGCAGGCACTTGGTTACAGGGAACTGAGACACCAAGCCCAGATGCAGGCCGAGTACCGTTAGTAGGGAGTTAGATGCACTTAGAGTGAAATCAAGATCTGAAAACTCAGGTCCAGGCAGAGATAGCCACAAACCACCACCATATGGTCACACTTGGGTAACAAAAGCAACATCCCTTCCCTCAGTGTCTAACCAACACTACTTTGTCAATCTCAAACTCTTTGCTCGTCTCCTTCCGGCCTTTCCCACAGATACAAATAAGCAAAGAGGTGTGAAAGTACACACTGTTTAGGGAGCAGTGAGCTGTCTCAGGTGGCTACAGCCGAGGTTGCGCAGGAGAGAGTGGCTGCTACTACCCTGTGTGCAATTAGCCTCAGAGAAAAACTGAAAACAGTAAAAATGTAGAGTTCAAAACTTTTGCTGGTTTACCTGGAATCTTAACTAAAATTCCAGGAAGGCCAGTGGCTTCCAGATTGCATACATGAATAAGAATGGAACAAACTATTCCATCTGCTAGATTAAATACTGGCCTTTCCCTAAAGTCAATAGAAACTACCACAGAAAGCATTTCTCCTCCATCTTAGGAGCTCATGCTCTCAGTTCCATCGCATCCTCTCATCCTTTCTTGAAGTTTTCTTTGTGGGGATATACTTTATCAGCTACCAGGACCTAGGTATATGGCAAAGGTAATTTAAATACAACCTAAACTCTAGATTTTTCTTTTTGCTGGTTCTCTAAATGAGGTTATTGCTATATTTCAGATGCTTACATACTTAGTAAATCTCTTTTAAGATTGGACTGATAGTGTTCTCATATATAAAGATAAAAGTAATTTGCTTATTCCAGAACAAAAGGATATTTGGGAATCCAAAAGATCTTAGGTTGACTAAATCTAGAACTTGAGAGGCTGGGTTGTTTTGTTCTTATACCAGCCTGCTTGACACAGTCGCTGCAGGGAAGAAACATCTGCACAGCATATGTTTCAAGGGACCTGGCATATATGGCATACTGTTCTTAATATGCTTGCTCCCCTTCTTAGCGCTATGTGTTTTAACCAAGGTCACCTCTCTGAGAAAGGTTGTTTCCCCAGGTGGGGATTTTTCCCTGGAGTTAGGGATTAACAGGACTAAGGAAGGGAATAAATCAGTAAAACCCCTTAACTAAGTGCCAGGCCGGTAGTTAATCACCCTAACTACGAACAATCACGCTTTAGCTACATAATCTTTACTTAGGATAATCTCCTTCAGTTACTTCCTTGTAGCTTAACAGAACAATAGAGTAGTCACCTTGGAATGGAGATAACAAACGCCCTAACCTTTGGAATAGAATGGATAGGATTAAAATCAACTGGTATAAATACAGATGTAACAGGAGAATAAAAGGAGAACCTGGCTGGAGAACCTGGCTAGGGAACCTGGCTATGCTGATCAACTGAACGCTGTCTCCGTGTCCTTCCTTCTTCGCCGACTCCGTCCACACCTTTGGGAACCCCTGGACCTGCTGGGGCAGGACCCCAACATGCTTGCCAATGGCAATATTCACCTGGGTGTACTTGGGGAACAAAGCAAAGAATGCTTGAGTTATGAAAAACAAATCTCAATCCCTAATTCTCAGCCTGAAGTGCAAAGAACTCCAGCAAGGGAGCAATGATTCTGATTAGCAGCTAATCTCTCTCTCTGAAATATCCTAAAATGAGAAAATGCTGTGGGAACCGAAGGGTGGAAGTCTGAGAAGAGATGACAGACAGCCAGAGATTTAAGTGAAGCTCTGGCTGGTCTCCAATTTCTAACAATGCTATGATGTGTTTGTCTAGCTTCTCTCTCCCTGGGCCTCCTGTCATCACACAGCACTGAGGCAAAGGAGAGGTCCAACAGGCAACATGGGCTACAGATGAACAGCAGGGAACAGAGCATTTGTAGTCAACTACAGAGTTTAGGGGGATAAGCTTGAGGCAGAATAAATTCAGTTCTTCCCAGTGTCAAAGATGAGGTATGAACACAGGGCAAGTTGGGAGCATATTCAGTGGAAAGAAGAAGTAATTTTGGTCAGAAGACTCATGAGTGATCTTTAGCTCCATCCGGTCACTAGCTGTATAATCTTGGGAAGTCACTTCATCCTTCTAATTTTCACTTTCCTTAGTTGTGAAAATTGAAAGAAGAAAATACTTTTACCTCTTTCAGGGTTATTACAAGGATCAAGTCAGAGAAGATTGTGCCATGTAAGCTATAAAACTACCAAAATATTATTTATTGAAGGCAACAAATCTTTATTGGATACTTCTTGTGTCCCTGGTGCAGTGCTTGGTAGAGAAAGTAGCACAATACAGTCTAGCCCTCAATGAGCATTCTAGCAGAGGAGATCAATGTGTGAACACACAAGACATCTTCACACTTGGGTTGCGGGTGAATTTCCCGCCAAAATATAAGATGGCGCGTTAAAATGCCTATATCTTTTGAAGTATGGGTTCGATTGAAATGAAATATTTGGTAATACGCAGTTACAATCGGCCCGAGTTTACACGTTTCCCACACTCCACCGCAAATCTATATGAACCGAGTTTAAGACGGCTCCCGCGGAGTACGCGCAATTCACGCGAGCCGACTTAACTCGTTTCCCGCAACCCAAGTGTTCAAAGTGATATGAAATAGAAATGAAGCTGCAGTTAACACTTGGAGTGGGGGAAACGAGTTAAGTCGGCTCGCGTGAATTGCGCGTACTCCGCGGGAGCCGTCTTAACTCGGTTCATATAGATTTGCGGTGGAGTGCGGGAAACGTGTAAACTCGGGCCGATTGTAACTGCGTATTACCAAATATTTGTTTGTTTGCCGTTCACAAAGATACCTACCTGCGTATGCGAACCGTTTCATACCCATTGGGGTAATAGGTATCATAAAAATCCCTGATTTTGCGCGGGAAACCTAAATAATTGCCCGCGCCATCTTATATTTTGGCGGGAAATTCACCCCACACCGGAGTGTTAATTTAGTCCAAGGGATGAAGGTCAGAGTCTCAGCAAGGTGGTAATGGACCTGAACCTTGAAGGGTAAGTGGGAAAAAGCCAGGCAGAGGAAACTGGGACATGCATTCTAGCAGAAAAGTGGATAAGCGAAGAGGTGTGAAAGTACACAGTGTTCAGGGAACAGTGGGCTGTCTCGCGTGGCTACAGCACAGGCTACACAGGGGAGAATGCCTAGAAATGAAGCTCAACAGATTGGAACCAGTTGTAAAGGGCTCTGCATCATGACAGAATTACATGTCATCAAACAAGAGGCAACTGGTACACACACTGAAAGGATTAGAGCAGAACATCAGTTTTTCCCTTCCCTTCCTTTTTGTCCTCACACTGAAAAAATAAGACACAGTATTTGCCTTCAAGCAGAAAGATAAATGCTACAGGCCCTGTAACAGGAGTACATAAGGAGTACAGGGAAGGGCACAAAGAGTAGTCAATTCCATATGGGAGAGTCAAGAAAATATGAAGGAGGTGTTAAGCTGGTTTTATACAGGCAGAACAGAGCTGGGAAGGTATTCCACCCAGAGGGAGCAGCATGCGCAAAGATACAGAGTCATGAAACAGCATGGCACATAGTTTGGCAAGAGCTTAAGGTACAAGAGAAATATGATGCTAGAAACTGGAAAAGTAGGAAGAAGCCAGTGCCAGTACTACAAGGGCCCAAGTTCTAAAATTTCAGTTCTGCCTCCTTCTAGTGGTGTGACCTTATACAGGCTACGTAACCTCTCTAAATGTCACTGTCTTTATTGATAAAATGGGAGTATTAATACAATCTACAGCACAAGGTCACTGAAGGATTAAAACTAATATAATATTGAATGTCGATGTAATTGAAAAAAAATTTTTAAAGGTCACTGGAGGATTAAATGAGATAATAATCCACGTAAAAGACTTAGTACAGAATGTTTGATTTACAGTAAACACTCAATAAACCACTACTACTATTATCATAACCATTATTATAGAAAACTTTATTAGGAAACTAATAGTGGTTAAGGCAAGAGATGAAGAGGCCTGGACTAGAGCCGAGGTTAATAAGGATGGAGAAGAGAAGTCTGCAACTCTTTCTGAGTTGGACATGATTGACTGGAGCTGGTGAGAGGGGAGACGATTGGCAAGATGGAATATAGCATGCTTCTAGGTTCCAAACTTGGACAGCCAGGTATATGAGTAAAACTATTCAGAAATTTGGGATATGTGGGTAGGACTGGGGAATGTCTAGATGAACATGTCAAGTACACTGAAATATGCAGGTCCTTGGTTTAGGAAAGAATTCAGGAAAGGGTTCTATCATCTCTTCCTAATCCATATCTTGCAGCTTGAAAACCACCCTCACCTGCATGCCATTGAACAAGTGGCCCTAAGGAGCCATGTTTGACTTATGTAATCATCTCCCCTAGTTTACTGAACTGGAGATGGGACCTGACCCACAGAGGAAAAGGAAACCCCTGCCAATCAGGTGTCCCTGCTGTGTTCTTAGAATCATGTAGCTGCAGGCGTTTGCATCACCCTTGAGGAACACAAGTAATGGGAGAAATGCAAAGAAATAAATGTAGGAGACATACAGACAAAAATTAAAATGAGAGATTGCAAGGCCTCATGGAAAGAGAAAGGGAGAGTAGCTGTCCGATATGTTTAGTTTTCATAAAGCCCAGGTGCACTTAGACATCAGATTCTGTGAGATCGCCCTGCATCCTTTTCTATTTGTGCTTCCTTGCATTCCATGCAACCAAATGAGACGGTCAATCAGAAAACAGAGAACAAAACAAGGAAATGGCCAAGGTCAGGACCCTGGGGAACATCAACACGGAGTCAGACAGAGGAAGAAAAGCCAGTGAAAGAGACAGGGAAAGGGCATGCATAAGAGGGAAGAGGTAATTCAGTAAAAAGCAGTGTCTTAGTAGCCAATGTGAGAGAAAGCTTTAAGGACTAGCAAGCCAGTCAACAGTATCAAAATGCTGCAGAGAAATCAAATAAGAGGAAGACAAAACTAGGTTACTGGGTATGGCAATTAAGAGGTCACTGTGACCTTTCCCAAAGTAGTAGTGATTATAACTCAAAAACAGTTTTCAGCCCTAGCTGGCTTGGCTCAGTGGATAGAGCGTCAGTCTGCGGACTGAAGAGTCCCAGGTTCCATTCCGGCCAAGGGCACATGCCTGGGTTGTGGGCTCGATCCCCAGTAGGGGGTGTGCAGGAGGCAGCCAATCCATGATTCTCTCTCATCATTGATGTTTCTATCTCTCGCTCCTTCTCCCTTCCTCTCTGAAATCAATAAAGAAATATATTAAAAAAAACAGTTTTCAAACCTTGACTGCCACATTAGTCATACTGTTTATCCTTACGTGCATCCTAACAGGTCTCTACCTTGGTTCTCTGTTTAAAAATAATCAATAAAATCTGCCCCCAACCCTTGCCATTCTGGGATGTTCTGTATTTTAAACTGCATGGTGGTTTTATTTATATATATATGTGTGTATATATATATATGAAAAAAATTCTTAAACTGAACATTTAAGATTTGTGCAGAGAGAAAGAACACAAAATCCACTGCCCCATCCTTACATAGTAATTAGACTTAAAAATAAAAATGTAAACAGGGGCTTATAAAATATTTGAAGTGTTCTTTGAATCCCAGAATCACCCCACAATATCCTCAACCTCAGCCTTCTGAGGTAATGTCATGTATTACTGTCCTCGCCAAAAAACTGGTCAATAAAAGTTTCCATACTGTTATGCCTATGTTCATCTTAAAATAAATAAATAAATAAAGTCACATGTATCTCCAGCAACTTGAGCCCAGGGCAAGCAATCTGAACTCTCTGAGAGAAGGGGCTGACAGATCCAGACTAAAAGCAGCCAGAGGTGCTCGGGCGGCCTCCTACCTTCATCAGGTGCTTGTTGACCCACTTGGTGAAAGTTTTCTTCTGAACTCGATCCCGTTCATCTGTAAAGGAAACACAGAGACACCGGCTTAGCACTTACCCGAGGAACAAATTCCCACACCCTGGTTCCTCCAGGACCATGTAGACAATTCCACAGACAAGGAAACTGTCTTTTTGTTGGGAAGGTTTGGCCTGTCTGAACTTTCTCTTCTGTCCTGACCATGTTGTTACTGTACAGATTAAACAGAATCACGGGCCTCAAAAAGCATGTCATGGCAAAGTCTCCTTCCCATCATAATTCTCTGGAGAGCACAGGGATTCCTGCTTCCCCTACAGAAAACTCCAAAAAGCCAAAGCTATGAAAACTACCAACAGAGAGAGTGGAGTGGCCTTGGCATCTGGAACACTCAAGCTGCAGTGGTGAAGACTCACACTTCAAACGCGGTTCTGCCCCTCAGTGCTCTCCTCCCCGACCACTGCCTTCACTCCAATTTCCTCTCCAGCCAAACTCCCAAAGCTGCCCAGTTTACCCCGCTGCACATCTCCGCCCTCCCTCCTTTCTCCTGAGTCTTACAGAGGCCGCATTTCTTTGTAGGCAAACTCTCTGTTCTCAATTTTGTCCACGGCTTTGACAGAAACATAACTATCAATGCTCGACAATGACTGCTCCACAGAGGCCCGACCCTGTGGAGAACTCACTTCCTCCCACAACTGCCAATTCCCCAGAGCCACTTCCAGGACACAGACCCATCTGCCCACTTCCTTCTATTTATTCGAAGCCCATGCCATTCCCTATACCATCTTGTTCAAATCATCCTCACTGTCAATCAACCATTCCCTGCTTCCCGCCCCCTCCACATGGCAAATTTGCCTTCACCTTCCCTGACAACTCGGTTCACATTTATTGTCTCCACATGTGTCGTCTGGCAGGAACCCCAAATTACTTCAACATATTTGCTGACAATGCATCTGAGCCTGCTTGGCTCCCCTACCTTCGTCTCCAATTCATATCCAGCCACCACAATGCCACATCCTGGGCCTCATTCCTTCTCCACACAACTATTTAGCAGTCATCTTTATCAATCTCTCATACCTCCTAATCATTCTCAACCTCCAATACTTCATTCTTATTGTATTAAGAGCATCTAAGATTATCCAAGTCTATGCTAGACAACATGGTTGAGCAATTCAAAGCTGCCATCATTAATACCCAGCAACTCCCACCTGCCTAACCTTCTACTACTCAGTTCACATGACAGTCTCCAAACCTGAATTATCACCATTGCTTAACAATTCCATTTCTTCTTTAAGTCAGAGAACATGTCAGAAGAAAGTGGCAGAATTAGACAAATCTGATTCTCTAGAAATTCACACCAACTTCAGTTAGGTGTTCTCTCCTCAGCCCAAGCATTCCCTTCTTCCTGGTTCCCTATTAAAAGCTACACAGTATCATTCCAAACAATGCCAGGCTCTCTTTCTACTTCAGGTGAACTGCACATCTACTTACTTTCTACGTTTACAGCCATTCAATAGTCTTACATTCTCATCCTTCTTCTCAGCCTTGAATCCTTTCCTGCTTTTCAAGGAACAATTCTCTCTTCCTACTATAGACGACAGACCTTAGGAATTAGAGTCACCTTAGAAGTTACATAGCTTAATTCCTTGCTGATACATCAATCCCTTCAACAATAAAGAATCATATGTTCAGCCCTAGCTGCTTTGGCTCAGTGGATAGAGTGTCGGCCTGCGGACAGAAGGGTCCCAGGTTTGATTCCGGTCAAGGGCACATGCCCAGGTTTCGGGCTCAATCCCCAGTGGGGGATGTGCAGGAGGCAGCTAATCAATGATTCTCTCTCATCAATGATGTTTCTATCTCTCTCTCCCTCTTCCTTCCTCTCTGAAATCAATAAAAATATATTTTTTTAAAATCATATGTTCAGGGTTAAAAGGTTTGTCCAAACCATCTACAATATTCCTGACGCTTAAAACTTAAGATAATAGAGGAAGATCCAAGCTGGCTGTGGAGTAGGTGGAAGTTCCACTCACCTCCTCCCAGTGCCAAGCTGGATTTACAGCTAAGTTATAGATCAATCAACCGAAGACTAGCTGAACAGAAGTTACAAACAATGATCTACAGAAGAAGCCACATTGAGACTGAATAATACTGACTGTAAACTGTAACTGAAAAAACAAAAACAAATAAAAATAACAATAGAGACGTCACTACCTCATAAAGGAACACATACTAATTTAATAGTTCCATAAAGCTTCATAAGCTACTTCTTTATAAATTCTAACTATTGGCTCTCTTTGGAACTATTAAAATAAAATAAAAAGCATAATCTATCTTTCACTTCATAGAGTCCTGCAAGTATTTGAAACCAGAATTTTTTAAAATATATTTTTATTGATTTCAGAGGGAAGGAAGAGGGAGAGAGAGAAACAGCAATGATGAGAGAGAATCACTGATCGGCTGCCTCCTGCATGCCCCCTACTGGGGACTGAGCCTGCAACCCAGGCATGCCTCCTGCACACCCCCTACCAGGGATGCACCCACAACCAAGGTACATGTCCTTGACCAGAATTGAACCCGGGACCCTTCAGTTAGTAGGCCAACATTCTATCCACTGAGCCAAACCAGCTAGAAAGAAACCAGGATTATTATTTGATTTAACCACTGTCATTCCAACATATTTCGATCACTTGATCTTTTTAGATGCTGATTCAATTATCCACTATCATCATCATCCTTTCCAAGCCTGTATCATCCACAGACTGAATCAGAATCAGCCTGCAACTAGTCTCATCTAAGACACTGACACACTGCTCATACTATTTATTTTCTCCTTGTGACATGCTACTTTCTTCCTCTCCACCTCTCCAAACGCCATTTATTCTTTAAAACCCAGGTCATTCCCTCACTCATTTATTTTTTGAATGAAATTTTTTTTAAGGACCTAGACTGCTTGGAACAGACTATTTTACTCAAAGTCACAGTCCCTACCCTTGAAAGAGGTAACAGTCTAGCAGAGAAGAGAAATAACTTCAATACACTTTGCTAAGTGCTATAACAGAGTAAGCACAGAGTGTGCAAGAACACAGCAGCCTATCTGAGAAGGGGAAGGAAGCATGGGAGCAGGTTAGTGAAAGTTTCCAGCTGAGTGACTCTAAACCTTAAAAGATGAGAAGTTAACAAGAAAGATAAGGTACAAAGCTACTACATGAAGTTTCACCTACTGCAAATTCATGCTCAAAGAACAGCAAATATTAAGGATGGTTGAAAGACAGGATGTGTATTAGGTAGTGGTAAAATTTAAAACTGGATAGGATGCCATGGACCAAATTATGACTTTTCATGACAAGCACAGGAGTCCAAACATTATCACCAAGAAACTGATAAAGGGAAGGGAAGGGAAGCATTGAAAGATTTTAAATAGAAGAATGACAAGATCAGTTTTGTGTCTGAGAACCTTTCCTGACAACTCCAGTTCTCAATAGTCTCTCTGTTCTCCAAACTTTTATGGTACTTACTATGCTAATCATTCCATCAGCACTTACATAATTATATAGAGCTCTGAACTTTTCAAAAGCTTATTCTTACATCACTAATAAGATCATTAACTCTTAAGGAAAGAGACAATACTTTTTGTATATCCTACATCCCACAGCTAAAGATAGTAAGACCTAAAACTAAAACAAAATTGGCCAATATATTAGAAGACTAGCTAAAGAAATACACAGAATGAAATCAGATCAAAGTTATCTAACAAGAGTCCAGTCCAATATGTAAAAACCCCAACATCCCAGCAAGTATCACCTGTGCTGAGACGTGCAGACATGATGGAAAAACAAAATTAAAGCTAACTAAAAACTCCGCCCATTACATTTTCACCAATACCAGATCCACTGTTTCACTATATTTATTACCTTCATAACCAAGGATAATAGTCTGTTTCTAATTTTACAAAATTATCTCAGAAATCACGCTATCTTTATTATTTCTTTTTAGAATTTTTTATTATAAAAGTTATATATGCTTGTCGTAACAGGTTAAACAATACATAGATAGAAAAGATAAGATTAACAGATTTACTTTTAAACTAATCAATATTTTAAAGAAGGGGTGGGATTCATGTGATTTCTTTTTAGTCCACTGCCTTATTTCTTTTAGACCTAAAGATGTGACTAGCACGATCAAGTCTTTATGGTTTGTGGATGAAAGGGGCACGTGCTAACCTGACTAGCTCAGAAAATGCCTACATGGCAGTCTTGCAAACTCAGAGACCTAAAGTAACCACAAAGGATGGTCTGAAATTAAACTTTAAAAGCAATTATGGTGGGTAGTCACCTCCGAGGCCAGTATCTTCACTGACAAGGTCAGCCTTTACCTTAACTGAGCCTATCTGTCTTTTTGCATCTATAATAACATATCCTTGAAATGTCTGGGTAACTCATAACTTCCCTTTTTCCGGACCCCTTGGAGCACAACCTAATGTGCCTGGGCACTAGGACAGATAGTACAAATTCCTTCATTTTACTTTTTATCCAATCCCAGGGTTACACCCCCTCCCATCCCCTCTTTGCTTTTCCCCACCTCTCTAATCTATCACCAATGGATTTCATGTAACCCACTTACGTCCCTTCCTTTGATTGCAATGTATAAAAATACATAGGTGAGAAACCACCATTTTCTGGAGCACTATCCCAATCCCTTGAGATACTACTTCCTGGCAATTGTCGACAGTTTAGCTCAAATAAACTCACAAAAATTCTTTACAGGTTTGAATGTTTTTACGTTAACAGTTTTACTATAAAGAGTTACTCTGGCCCTAACCGGTTTGGCTCAGTGGATAGAGCATCGGCCTGCGGACTGAAAGGTCCCAGGTTCGATTCCGGTCAAGGGCATGTACCTTGGTTATGGGCACATCCCCAGTAGGAGGTGTGCAGGAGGCAGCTGATCGATGTTTCTCTCTCATCGATGTTTCTAACTCTCTATCCCTCCCCCTTCCTCTCTGTAAAAAGTCAATAAAAATTTTTAAAAAAATAAAAGAATTACTCTGTTCACCTACTAAGCCCTCCCAGGGGGATAGTGGACTAAGAAAATCTGATGGCATATCAGTCATGCTTCCAATATCTAAAAAACTGACTTTCAATCCAGGAGAAGAGGTGCAAGTACTTATTCTGAATATAATTCCTACGGACAAAATGATTACAAGCCCTTCCCAAGATCAGTTAGCCTGCTTAAACCTGAGCCATAGTTCCTCAGAAAGGTTTTATAGAACAACTTTGCCCCAAAGCTGAAGGATCCCTTTTTAAGATCCTATTTTGCAGACCCATCAATTACATGAAAGTTCTTTCCTGATTTAAGCATCACGACAAGAGGATATTGCAGTGCCTGACGTTTAAAGATCTTCTTTTAAACTCATTAGGGAAGCCAAAGAGCAACTTTATCACAGACCTTCAGAATGCTCCAAATAGCTCAGAGTTCCAAAGGTTGTAATAAGTTTGTTTTGGCACCCTCCACATAAATCCCTCATTTAATTCCAGGCCCAGCTAAGACTTTCTACCTAACACTGGGGGTAGAATTTGCAGAGGGTACTTTATGTGAGAGGAAAACAGTCAATCACAGAAAAGGGAATATTCTTGTAGATGTTTCTTATAAACTTAGCCCCACCAAAGGCTATATACTGACAAAGGATAACCCAACTGTCCACTGGGAAATTCTTAGATTGAGCACATTGAGGCATCAATTAATCACTTGGGGGTTACTTAATTAGAAGGATTTAATACTTGTGTCCAACTTTATTAAGACCACTACAGGCCACCAAGTTACCAGTACCTAATGTTCTTTATTTTCATTTCACTGGCAGAGATGTCCCTCCCAATAACCTAAGCAAGTCCTTCCACCTAAAATCTGGATCCTCCCCTCTTCCCTTCTCCTCAGGAACCTTAATCCAACAATTATCCCTAGCTTGTATATCTTTCAACTTCTCCTTCTTCTCTCCCCTTGGCTTCCTGGACAAGTATGATGGCAATGCTCACTGTCACTACTTGCTCAACTTCTCCTCCCCATGTGACCTGGCTTCCAGCCCCACAAATTCACTGAAACTGATTCCTCACAACCCCCCAATTGCCAACCCAGAAGACACTACTAATCATTCCTTCACCTTCTAAACCCACTCTCCCTTTTGAATCTGACACTCCATTCTACCTTGGTTTCCTCCTTCCTTTTTGGTTTAGAGAGAAGGATGTTCCAAAGCACCTAAAACTAAATGCAAAATTTTGGGTGTTATATACATTGTGAGATGAAACAAACAAACAAACCAAAAAACATAGCTTAAAAAAAAAACAAAAAACGCTAAGAATAGCTGTTATCTTACATTCTCCCAGAATAATTTTACCTATTCCCATGGTTTCAATTATAGCCTATACACTAATAATTTCTAAATCCGTATCTTCAGCTAAGGCCCTTATCCTAAGTAGCAGTCCTATGTCTAATAGCCTCCTAAAAAATTCATGCTCATCTCAAACTCAACTTGTCAAAAACTCCTCCTTTCTTCCTGCTTCTAACAAATTTCCCTGCTATAATCAATCTGTTATGAACTGAATATTTGTCGCCCCCCGCCCGCAAATTCATATGTTGAAATCCCAACCCCCAATGTGACAGATAATATTAAGAGAGGAGCCTGAGCCCTCTCAATGGGATCGGTGCTCTTACAAAAAGATATCCCAGAGCGCGCTCTCGCCCTCTTTCCACCATGTAAAGATTACAGTGAGAAGACAGCTGTCTAAGAAGCAGGAAGAGGGTCTGCAACTGCCTTGATCTTGGACTTCCACCCTCTAGAACTGTGAGGAATAAATGTTTAAGCCACCCAGTCTGTGGTTTTATTACTGCAGCCCAAACTGATAAGTCATCACCCTTCTCTCAGTGCTGCCAGCAATCTTTCTGGTAAGACTGATCTTTTTACAATCCACCTTAAAATCCTTCAATGACTCCTTATCCTCCTAATAATATTAATCGTTAACAGCATTTTACACATATTGTTTCTAATGCTCAACAACTCTGTATACTAGATATTATTTTACTAGAAAGATAAAAACCAAAGAGTAACTTGCCCAAGATTACAAGGTAAGTAATGAAGTCAAATTTCAACTCAGCTCTACTTGATTCCTAGGCCTGGTACCTCCATTCAGGATAATATTCAAACTTTTTAGCTTGGGATTTAAGACCTATTATAATGTGATGCCTGTCTGCCACTCATCCCTCTCAACACTTTCGTAAAGTCTCTAACTTCCCACTTTGCTGAACAATCTTGCTTTGTATTTATTTTATGTTAACGATTACTCATTTATTTCAGCCCTTTTTATTTAGCATGTCTCTATCGAAATAAACCTAGGTTTCTATGAAAATTGAAGCCTTTGTTTTTTTGCGGCCCACATAAACTTAAACCTTGTTTATTTGGCCCGTGTTAGCCTTTGAGTTTGACATGCTTGCTTTACACCTTTCTGACTATGCCAGCACCTCTGGATGCCTACAGATGCCTGTGTTTATTCAAGTTACTTGGCACACAAGCACATAAAAACTATCTCTACATGTAAATCCCATTTATCTATCTGAACTTATAGCCCTTTGTTGTCAAGAACCATGTTTTAAATTTCATTCAATGTCCAATATTTAATATAACAGTAGTCACTCAAAGCAAACTCATTAACAAACATACCGAGAGCCCACTATCTGCCAAGGTTATATCCACAGGGACACTTTAAGAAGGTACTTTCAAAGTCAGACTAAGAGTATTCTCAAGTAATAATTAAAAGACTGCTTTTCAGCAGGGATTTCCATTCGGATATCCCTTCTACATTTATAGCTTTCCTAAATTTTTGCCACATGTGGACCCAGGAGCTTTGCACCACTTAATGTAAGCCCAAAGAAAATGGGATGAATTGGAGATGAAACAATGAAATGCCTCACCAATAATGTATAATGGCACTATCATTATAAACTATTCCTGTACTCAGAAGTGTATGTCAACCTTTGGAAGTAAGACTGACCTAGAAATACAGAGTGTCCCAAAAAATCTATACACACTTTGAATAATTATAAAGGCATTTATTAAAATATATTTCATTTTCAAAATATAATAGAAATAGTTGTTAAAGTGTGCATACATTTTTTGGGACACCCTGTATATTGTGTTTACTCTGTGTCAGGCACTGTGTGAGGATTGTCTCTAGTATTTGATTTAATCCTCTCAATTCTATCAAGTACACATTATTTTCTTTTTATAGTTCTAAGTGATGCTCAGAAAGGCTTCTTAATAATTTGCCCAAAACTGCATAGTAAGTGGCAGAATTGAGCTTCAAATCTCAATCTGTCATGAACTATTAACCACAACACTCTACTGCCACCATGAAATTATTAGAAGGCAACATAATATAGTCCCATATAATGAAGGGAAGAAGAGAGGTGCACGCTATAACCATAACAGGGATTCATGATAGGCATCTATCACCAAGAGTTAGTGCAGACTTAGAATGTCTCGAGACTTGGGAATTTGGGGAAATGATAACCCAAAAAACTTCAATGCAAAATTAAATAGTAAAACCTGAACTTTATTAATAACTAGAGGCACAGTGCACAGATTCATGAACCAGTGGCGTCCTTCAGCCTGGCCTGTGCCCTCTCGCAATCAGGGACCCCCTGGGGGATGTCAGACTGCTGGTTTCGGTCCGAGGCCTGGCCTGCAGGGATCAGGCTGAAACCAGCAGTCCAAAATCCCCCAAGGGATGTAGTAGTGTGCAAAGTGGCCGGGGAGGAGCCAGAGTCTGGGCCAGGCGCTGCACCTGCTCCTGCTCATCCCAGCCCCACTGTGCTTGCTGCCGTTGCCAATACCACTTGGTGGTGGCGCCCATTGGTCAGCTGAGTGGTGCTCCTGCTGTGGGAACACACTGACCACCAGGGGGCAGCTCTTGCATTGTGCATCTGCCTCCTGGTGGTCAGTGTGCATCATAGCGACTGGTTGACTGGTCATTCAGTCATTCGTTTGTTTGGTTGTTTGGTCGCTTAGACTTTTATATATATAGATAATTCTTTGCACTATTGAGAATCAAAGAGTACAGGACAAAAGTTAGATAAATAAGCCAGGAGTAAGCATGGTGGCAAAAGAAAAGAGCCACAGAGATGAAGGCAGAAGCATATAAGGAAAGGGAAGAGGGAGAAAAGCTAACTAGTTTTTAGAGTATGTTTTCATGGGAGTACCACACTCAGGAAAACTAAATACTTCACAGAAACAAAGAGATAGAGAAGTTTAAGAATCCTCAAAAAAAATTACGTTAAAGATGAAGAAACTGAAGTCAAGAGAGATTTAAGAACTTAGTTGAGGGTCACACAGATGCAGAACCAAGTCTACAACTTGGGTTTCCTGGCCTCTGGTTCTTACCTTTTAGGACAATCATTTCCCCTCTTTGAGTCTGAGATTCAACTATAAAATGAGCAGTTTGGACTAGGTCAATGGTTCCCAAATACCAGTCTGTGAACCAGTCATATCAAAATCACCGGGGAGCTTGCCCTGGGCTGTGCTTTAATATCATATATCCCTCATAATGAATCTATAAATTAGGGTCTATTTTAATCTCCTTTTAACAAATGAGAAAACCAATGCATAGAAAGGTTAAGCAATTTTTCCAGTTCATATAGCTGTTAAGTGGTAGAGCAGGAGCCCCATGCAGATCATTGAAGCCACCAGGGGATTAAGAGGTAGGGGGAGCTGGAGATATATTTTTGCCCTGAAACTTTCCATAAAGATTCTAGATTTCCTTACACTTGATTACAGAAAAGGGACCCTTTTATCTCTAAGCACTTTCAGATGCAGAAGACTCTTTGCCCTAGATCGCAGGGAGAACATCTCAATGCTACTGGGAAGATAAAAAGCTAGACTACCTGGCAATAACTGCATAAAAGTTTTCCCTCCTTGTGCCCCAAACATTAGTATAGTACCAGCTTTGTTTCTCAAGAAGCACTTAAATATTTGGCAGTACTGACCTAATAGTCAGGAGACAGGATCAGAACCCTAGCTCAGCTACTCTACTGAGATTTCTTCTGAGGTCCCAGCAATTTCAATTTTAGTGAAAATCTGCCTATTTGGGTCATAATTTTGTTCTGCTTTAAAACTCAGAATATAAAATCAAAAGATATTAGATTATCAATCCAGTAGTTCTCAAACTTAGATTTCACAAACCAGTAAAAGTTTCCAGATGAATTAGAAAACCTAACAAAAAGTTGACAACTCTTTCTTTTGCTAAATGAGGACATCTAAAAACAAATTACCACCTAACAACAATTCTCTCATAAAGTAAAGGGCATTTTAGTATCAAAAATGTAGGAAGGAAACTATTTCAGAATAAAGAACAAATCTTTAAATAAGTTTAGCTTTATGAAAGGTACACTACATTTTGCTTGTCTTTTTATTTTACCCAGAATTGATGATTTGATGTTTAATACAAATACCAGTCTGTATACCCTACAGTTAGAAGCCAAGGAAACTTATAGCCAAAAAGGTGAGGCCACTTAATCAAGGTCACAGAACATATTTAAATTAACTCTTCTCCTTTATCATGAGATATCTAAACCTCAGCAAAAAAGACTCTTCTAGCCTCCCACCCTTCTTTAGGTCTCATCCGAGATCACCTTCAAGCCTGTTACCCTCCTCAAAGCTGGCAGAGACAGTAAGTATAAGAGAATTAGCAATCGGCTCCAAAGAGGAAACCTAGGCCATGACTCCTCCCTTTCCGTACCCCCTCAAGTGTGCTCAGAGGTGGACTCCGAAACCAACCAACTTCTGCTAAAAATACACCCTGGACTTTCAGAACTATACAACTTAACCCTAAAAGTGGTTTCCTGATTCAGGCAAAAGCATTAGCATGAGTTCAGGCTCTATAAAAAAGTCCCACACCCAAAGCTTAGGCTCTTAACTGCCAGTCACTACAAGCTTAAGAAGTTCCCCAGGAAGTAGGGCACCCCAGTCTATTTCACTGCACATTTTAACAACCCCAACGATTGTAATACCTACAAGGCTTCAAAGCCCATGCAATACTATGAGTCAATGAGAGCAAGGGCTATTTGAGATTCTCAGGCCAAGGCAAAGAAAAAAACTTCACATACTAACCCATACAGCACATGCGACAAACCAGGTGGGCGTTGAACTCGTGCTCATCTTGGTAACTGGGCCACATGGCACCCCTGTGTCTGCTGACCCCACCTAAAAGGAGGGTGTCCCAAAGAACCTCCAGCTAGTGGCCTGTGCACCCCAAAAAGGCTTCGAGGTGAACAGATAGCCAAAGGGCTGTTCGATGAACAGAGAAAGACAGCAGAAGTACAGAGAAATGGCTCCACCCACCACTTCCTACTGATCTCCTCCCCGCCTTGAGGTCAGAGAGGAAGCTCCTCCCTAGGGCACTTCCAAAAACTGGGTCCAGGTCTTCAGGCAAACAGCATCCTATTCAAAACAGCAGAGGTGGGAGCTTCATATGTAAAAGTACAGCCAAGTTATGAAGTGAGTAAGCAGGTAGAAGGTGGTCTTTGGGTTACCCGCTGTTTGCAGAGAGAAGCTTGTGACCTGGTGCAACACAGACAATCACAGGAGGGCTGGTGAGGTAAATGGCTTGCTGCCAAGTCAGAAACAGTGCGTCTATTGCCCAACAACCGTTCCTCGGGCTTGCCTCTTCTCAGGCAGAAGTACATATACAGTGTTAACCAAATGAGAAGGTCCCACAGAGGGAGAGAGCCCATACACTGTCGGCTGCTAACAGCTTCTTCCTACATTCCAAAGGAAGCTTCATTTCCCCACATTTACAGCTGCCAGAAGGGAAGAGTCACCATCTCTCCTCAACGATGATTCCACCTACTTTACAGAGTAGCCCAGCCCCAGCCAGCCTCTCAGGCAGATTAGCACAGCAGATTTTATCAACTTCAAAAATACTGTTTTCCTGGTGGCTCCCTCTATTCTTTCCCCTCGTCCAACCAGGAATGTTATCCCAAAGTCCCCATCCTCTTCCCAGACCTTCCCACTTTGCCTTCACAATCAGTGCACTTAACTCAGCTGTGCCAGAAATCCTTTTATCCACCAGTGGAGGCTGCTTGCTTGTTTGTCCAACTTGTTTTCTGGGTCTTGGCTAATTGTACCAGACACTGGAATGCTGAAGAAACACAATGAGGCCTTTTTCATTCAGATGGCCCAGCCCATCTATCGCTTCTTCACAGTTTTGACCCAACCAGGGGACAGAAAAGCCGAGCTTCTGTCCATGTCAGGACAGACACCCCAATCCAGGCCCCACACCACTCAGAAAGGCCTCACTGCAGATAAGGGCCTAATCACTGGCCCTCTGCTCCAGCTCCCTAAATAGAATGTCTCCTTCAGGCTAATGTTACTTCCAATCCTGTTCCTGAAGGCAGGCAGGCAGGGAGGGAGGGGCAGCACCCAGGAAAGCAAGTTTCCAGAAATTAGCCTGGAAGACGGCAAGTGAAAAAAAGTAAGTTCAACAAGCCCTGTGACCAGCCTCAGTCCGGACAGCTTCCTTCACTCCCTGCTGGGCATCCCTCCCACCTACAAACTGCTAATAATCCTGTTACTACTTACTAATAGCGGGACTCCCAGCTGACTTTATCCCTCCCTGACTAAGCTCCCAGTCACCCTGACAACCTGTGACAACTCTACTCAGTTTGTTCCTCTTAGTAGACTCTTGTTAATCAGCCCTGGAGAGGAAGGGTCCTCCTACAATTTACCTTGTCCTAGGAAAAGAAATGCATAAGAAATAGGGAAGAGAGACTAGGAAGGAATAAAGATTTCCTGATTCATATTTAGTAACCCTTCCCTTTATCAGATTTAAATTCCTCTCATGCAGGGATGGTCTTTTGTCTTTGTATCCCAATCTATAACACACTTAGAAGGCACTCAATAACCTAAGCTAAAATTAATCGAGCTTCTATTGTAACTGTGAGCTCACAGATAATGTGCTAAAAACTTTAAATACCATTTAATTTAATCCCAACAATTCTCAAAGAAAGATATTACCATTTCTGTTTTAGAGATGAAAGTACTAAGACTTAAAAGGTTAAATAACTTAACCAAGATTTCATATCCTCGCCAAAACCGGTTTGGCTCAGTGGATAGAGCGTCAGCCTGCGGACTGAAAGGTCCCAGGTTCGATTCCAGTCAAGGGCATGTACCTGGGTTGCGGGCACATCCCCAGTAGGACATGTGCAGGAGGCAGCTGATCGATGTTTCTCTCTCATCGATGTTTCTAACTCCCTATCTCTCTCCCTTCCTCTCTGTAAAAAATCAATAAAAATATTTAAAAAAAAAAAAAAAGATTTCATATCCTCTATCCAACTCCAAAGCTATTCCTCCTGTTATACCCTGCTGTTTCTGAGAGGGACCTAAACCAAAATAACTAAACAGGCTATATATGTAAGATGGTGGAATATTCTTGGGAAGATAAAGAAATAAAAACACTTGACTATGGTCAATTGGTGATTTACAGCATGTCCCAAATGAACATGTGGGGCAACTTCTAGAAATAGTCATTTCACAGCCTCCAAAAATCAAATAATCATTACTGGGTAAGGTCTAAGGGAGGTGAACCAAAGTCTGCCTTCTCCTCACTTCCCTGGCATCCAAGCAGAACTACTTCCCCTGAAGGCTCTGCAGACTGAATAAAGTAGGGGGCAGTGTTGGTGACAAGGTCAGTCTAACTGCCAGGAGACAAGGCCTTCCTTCCCTTCAGGTTCCCAGGAGATCCTGAGTCTCAAAGAGGCAGCTGCTGCTGACAACAGAGAGAGGACTTTGATTAAGAGAGTCAGCTCTTAATTATCCAGAGGAGAACAACTGTATAGTGATTAACCGAGCCATTCCCCTTTGTTTTTGCCCAACTTTTAGTCATTTCATCGTTCACTAGATGTCCAGAGATGTTAGAGGCAGGAAAAAGTGAGACTGCAAATCTTTAAAATGTTGAGTGGAAGGAAGAGGTTTAAGCCCATATTTCCACACGTGACCAAAAGTTATCTGAGAATTTATAGCTACTGACTTTCTTACAATCACACAGAAAATTAAAGTGATATATTTATTTCCTAAAATGCCAAAATCACCCACTATTTAAGAATATTAAAGCTGATGCAGAATCTTCTAATATGTAACACAATGATTCATATCATACATCACTTTTTTATATAATCCCACATTAGCTTCTATTTCATTTCTTAGTCCCAATGGTAAAGACAAGCACTTATTTTGTCCCAACAGCCCACAAGAAAGCACTGTCTTCAGTGATATCTTTTGTTTTTAAAATAATTCTATATATTTTTATTGATTTCAGAGAGGAAGGGAAAGAGAGGGGGAGATAGAAACATCAATGATAAGAGAGAATCATCGATCGGCTGCCTCCTACTGAAATCAAGCCCGAAACCCGGGCATGTGCCCTTGACCAGAATCAAACCCAGGACCCTTCAATCAGCAGGCCGACGCTCTATCCACTGAGCCAAACCAGCTAGGGCGCCAGCGATATCTTTAGTAAAAATAAATTATAATAATGATAGCAAACAAATATACAGACTTTACCATGTGCTGAATGTGTTCTAACTCAAAACAACCATGCAGCAGTATTATTATCCTCATTTTACAGATAAAACAGAGGACCCAACAGATTAATGTTACTCTGCTCATAAGGGCAAGAACTGGGATGAACACAGAGGCCGTCTGACCCCAGACGCTCAACCTGCTCTCAGCCACTGCCACAATCACAGAAAATCAGAGACCTTTTCTCTTCTCATACAGATTGGAAACCTGAAGTCCCAAGGAACTAAGTGACCTGTCTAGCATCACACAGTAGTAAGCAGAAGAGCCAGGACTTAGAACCCAGATCTTCTGGCTCCAAGTTTAGTGGTCCTTCTGCCACATGGCACAAATCTAGAAAGGAAAAAAAAATAGCTAGGGAAAGAAAAAGACGAAAATTCCATCTTAATTAAAATACCAAATGCTTTAGTTATTTGAGCAAAGATATATTCGATATATGTCACCTATTTAAATATTTATTGAGTTCCTATTATAAGCTTAACAAATTTTTATCTAATACAAATGAAAGATGCTCAGCTAAGGTTATACATGGAGAAATAAAAGTTAAAAGCAATCTCAAAAAGCTGCACCAAATCTCACAGGACAAAATTTAACTACAATACCTATAAGTCTCATGCAGAAGTTTAAGAAAACCAAAGGCACAGCAGTCTCTGGAGGAGTGACAACAATTCATGTATAGGGTTTAGCCATTTTATAACTGATCTTAAGTTTAATGACTCAACAGTGTGATGGAGCTGCTTTTAAAAAAGGTGATAGTCCAGATCCAGGGATTATAACTAGTCCTCCTAGTGGAGTATTAAAAATGGAAAAACCCGTAAGAGATTGAACTGTTTGCCCTGGCCAGTGTGCTCATTGGTTGGAGCATCAGCCCTTACACCGAAGGGTCCCAGTCAAGGACACGTACCTGGGTAGTGGGTTCAATGCCCAGTCCTGGTCAGGGCGCATGCAGGAGGCAACCAATCAATGTGTCTCTCTCACATCGATGTTTCTCTCTCTTTCTCTCTCTCTGTCTCTGTCTGTCTCTCTGTGTGTCTCTCTCCCTCTTTCTAAAAAAAAAAAATCATTGAGAAAAATATTCTCAGGTGAGGATTAACAACAACAACGAGAGAGAGAGAGAGAGAGAGAGAGAGAGAGAGAGAATTGTCTAAACCTTTTGTTTTACAGATAAAGAAAACAAGACACAAGAGGAAAAAATCTGTCTTTTTGCAAACAGACAAAATTGCAAATGTTCTTTTCAAGTAACTATAAAGTTCCTTTCCTGTTTATACTATCACAATGTGAGATATTAATAAACTAAAACACAGGGCAACTCTATATCCTTCAATTAACCTACAATGAGCACCACCTTAGGCCATACATCTAGCTAAGCCATGCCCTATAAATACAAAAATGAACAGGACATGGTTAAATTGCTACAGTTTATATCTAATGCTACCTTAATTCCTTTATTTATTAGTTCGGGTAACATTTACTGACATCTATTTTGTCTCAGACACTTGAGAAACTGAGGTGAGTAAGAGTCCCTGTTCTTGAAGGTCGTACAGTCTAATATAATCTAATTAATGGGGAGAGAGAGACAAGCTAAGCAAGATGACAGTACAGGTTTGAAGAAGCACTAATAGAGTGCAACTGGAGCACAGAAGAGGAAATCTTACTTCAGTCAAGGGAGGCTTTCCAGAGGTGGCAACTACTTACCTTGAAGGACAAGCATCAAGGAGTCCAGCTGAAAAGAGGAGACAGGCATTCCAGGTATAGATCTACAAGCTTTTAAATGATGATGGACTACTAACTAGCTGCTTGTAAGGCCAAGACAGGAAATGAAACTAGAGAAAAAGGCAGGGGCAGATCATGAAAAGCCTTTTAGGTCATGTTGCAGATTTTGAACTTTCTTTTAAAAGCGAGAAGTACTGGTAAATTTGTAAGCAGGAGAGTGACAGACAGCTCTGTATACTAGGTAACTAGAAAGATCACTCCAGCTACAGATAGAAGACAGATTAGGGGTGGTTGTGGGATGAGAAAAAAATGGGGGAAAGATATTATTTCAACAGTCCTAGAGAGAAAAAATGAAAAATTGAAGACACAAACTAAAACAGGAGGAAGACTGGGGAATGAGATAATGTATGTGACTGCAAGTGTGGACAGGGCTGAAACAGTATTAAACAGTATTGAAAACTGTTAAAATTCTAAATACTAATTGAACGCTAAGCTCCGCCTTACAAGTATTCCATGGCTTCCGTACAAACTGTCTATGTCTTCCTGTATCTCGCTTACATCTGCTGAGGAGACACTGACTTGGGAACACGGTTGTAAAAGCCATGTATTTATGTAACCACATCTCACAATGGACCCATAACCCCTACAAAAAAGATAGCACTGGGGGGAGAGGGTCCCTCAGCCCGGCCTGCGCCCTCTCACAGCCCAGGATCCCTTGCTCCTTACTGCCCACCTGCAGAGGAGGCGGGAGAGGCTCCCGCCACTGCACTCACCAGCTGTGGGAGCTGCCTCCTGTGGGAGCGCACTGACCACCAGGGGGCAGCTCCTGCATTGAGCGTCTGCCCCCTAGTGGTCAGTGTACGTCATAGTGACCGGTCATTCCACCAGTCGTTCCACAGTTTGATTTGCATATTAGAGTTTTATTATATAGGATTTTTCCTTTTATTTTAAAGTATTTATGGCTATTTATGAAAGTAATATTTCTAAAACATAAAAATAAAGCACTTAAAGATAGGACTATGACTCCTAAGTTCCATAGAAAATTCTTCACTAAAGATAAACTTTTTTAAATATATTTTTTTATTGATTTCAGAGAGGAAGGGTGAGGGAGAGAGAGAGAGAAGCATCAATGATGAGAGAGAATCATTGATTGGCCACCTCCTACACATTGGGATTGAGCCTGCAACTCGGGCATGTGCCCTGACTGGTAATTGAACCATGACCTCTGGTTCATAGGTCGATGCTCAGCAACTGAGCCGTGCCAGCCGGGCTGAAGAAAACTTTTAAAATATGAATTAATATTAGCGATTAGCAGTTTAGAAATGTCATTACCATAATGCACAGGGAAAGGAAAACATCAGTTTCCACCTGAATATTTCTTTTCTCATTATGTATGAAATATTATATAGGGCTGAATAACTAACTCATGCCTTTCTAAGCTCAAATACAGGCTCACATTTCAGGAAAGCCATTTGGTGGTATCTTTTTAAACACACTACCACACAAGCAAACATATTTCTAAATGTCCTCCTGTTTCTGCTGATACACTTACTGGGATCTGAATATTTAGTCAAAAGCTTTTCTGGGACTTACTGGAAAGGACACTGGGGAATGACTGAATCTAATTCTAATTCTGTCAAGCATTCATGAACTTTTAATAGAAACTAAGTAATGTCATCAAACCTCCATCTTAACTTGTAAGAGACAAAGCAACAATATCTTGACACTTGGCTTGGAAGTGTAAGCAGATCACAATGACAGGACTGAAGGCACTGGGATCCAAGGATGTACTCCGGCAAAAGTTAGACTTTATAAATCTTCAACTCTGGAGGTTCAGAGTCAGCTAACCACTGCACACCTCAGCGCTGGGTGTTTAGAAGTTAAAGGGATATAATGTAAATAACAGCAATATGGGATGAAAAGAAGGGTCTGTTACCATTTTTTTAAATTACTTTTAATAGCTGGACCCAATCCCTTGGGGAAAAGAACAGTTAACTCCTTTCACTTAACGGGAAGACTTGGGTACACAGAGAGTAAACTGCCTAGCTGCCCGCAGGGACAGGAACAGGCTGTCACATCAAAGAGGACAGAGGCCCCCTCGGAGGTGTTCCAAGATGCCCCTCGGCAAGGACACTCACCCCATTTCCTCGCTGACCTTCCTCTTCTGTCTTTCCTCACCCAAAACTACACTAAATCCAGAAACTCCTCTAATCCCACCAGTTTTCCCTCCTCTAAACCTGGAGGAGGGTGACAGAGTTAATGGATGTTTTAGGTTAAAAACGAAGACCCCAAAACCACTTTGAAATTGAGAAAGTAAGGAGAGGAAGGGCTTGATTCTCTGAGGAAGGACACAAGTCAGCACAGTTGCCACTTCCCTCAGCTGCGAGCCCAGACATCACCTCATCAAGCCAGCCCCTCCAGCCAGAGCACAGGACAGAGCGCGGGTCCTCCAACGGACACTGGGCTGCCCTGGGACCGGCTTTCTCAGGAGGCCTACACACACACTCAGGTCTGACAGCACCCAGCTGAAAGGATGTACTGGCCCTTTAAGGAAAGCAACTGGTAAGACTTCCGTCATTTAGCCCACCTTCAAAGCTCCACCGTAGATTTAAAGAATAATTCAGTACCAGTTACCTGCTCTGCCTCTGGCACATCTCTTCCAGTATAGAACACCGACAATCCCAAGAACATGAGTCAAAATAAAGATGGCTGATGGCAAGTAAGATGAATCGAACAGAGGCATTTCCAGGCCGGTCCTTTCTCCTCCAGTGAGTTAGCCACAAGCCCACAGCTCGGTGCAGCTTCTGAATGCCTTTCTCCTGAGGTTACTGCTGTCCTGCACTATCAGCAGAGGCAGAAGCCGGCAGCTCAGTGTGTCAGAAACTTCCTGGCGGCCTCCCCTCCATCTCGCCTGACTTTTGCAGCAGGCAGCAGTAGACAGAGACGAAAGCTGTGCAGTGTATCTCAGGCAAAGCCCAGGAAACAACTGGCCAGAGGGGGCGGGGGAGGGGAAGGAGGAACCAGGAGAGTGAAAGGGGAGCCTAAGCTAGTGTTGAGCTGACTCAAACTCTATCTCTGGCATCCTCTGTTCAGCTTAAACAAACAAACCTCAGACCCTCTATGAGAAGGGAGGGTGTCAGAGGACGTCACACTCAACTTTCCATTCCCAGCTGGATGGAATGCCAGACTTCAAGATGAAGCTAAAAGGAAAAGTCACAGTAAGTCCTAGGGAACCATTTTCAGGAAGAAGGCAGATACAAGCGTCCACCCTGGCACAGTCGGAGGGCAACTCTTCCACACCCACAGCCCAGGAGGAGGAGGCAAGGGACCTGAACATCACAGCAGAGAGGACCGCACACAGAACAAGTCCATGCAACAGGCCTGACATCAAGGCATGATAAAGATGAGCAAGGAGAACAAAAAGCCACCTGATTTGTAGTACCTGTCCAAGGGGATATCAGAACATACAATGGTAGCAAAAAACAATGCCTCCCACAATACCGGGGCCTGCTTACAAATGAAAACTTGATATGGGCACTGTAGCAGGCAACGTAAGACACTTCACCACTACACACCTACTAAAATGACTAAAATTACAAAGAATGACAACATCAAGTCTTGCAAAGGATGTGGAGCAGCTGGAACTCTCACATATCTGGTGGCGGTGTAAACTGGCACAACCACTCTAATTTGGCAGGTTCTTATAAGGCTAGGCATACACATACCAGAGGACCAAACACCATCACTCCTAGGTATTTACCCCACAAACATGAAAACATGTGTCCACACAAAGATGTGAATGTTTATAGCAGCTTTTCTAAAAATAACTAAAGACAGCTAACAATCCAAATGTCCATCAACTGGCGAACTTACACAATTGTGGTGCAACCATACAATGGAATACAACTCAGCAACGAAAAGGAACAAACTACTCATATACACAACAGCAAGGATGAATCTCAAAGCATTATCCTACATAAAAGAGGCCAAACACAAAAGACTACATACGGTATGATTCCATTTATATGATGTCCTAAAAAAAGCAAAACTATAGGGACAGCAATCAGATAAGTGGTTACCAGGGGCTGGGGATGAGGGAAGGGAATTGACTACAAAGGAAGGCAGGGAACTTTAGGGGGTGATGGGAATGTTCTATAAGCCGATGGTTGGGATGATGGTTCCACGACTGCAAACATTTGTCAAAACTCACTGAACTGTATGCCCAGGAGGGCGAGTTTTACTGTACATAAATTATACTTCAATAAACCAAACAAGCCCATTTAAAAGCTGGAAAGAAGCCAAGAAGTCTGCACAGCCTAAGTTGAATATGCAAAGTTCTCACAGTGTCACTGTCCTCCCCGCTTCTACTTTTCTCTGAAGAGATACTTTACAAAATGAAGTGTGGACACACAGCATAAGAGGGGAGAGCCAATAGCCTAGAGTACCTCTAACATCCTCTGAGATGCCCGTACCCTTCACTCAGGGAAGAGTTAGAGCCTCATCTTTTTACTAAACTTGCTCTTTATTTGTATGGTGCCTTTTGCACTATGGCATATAAATATGCTGTATTCTCACAAATAAACTTTAAAAAATGCAAACTGCTTTAATATTTGTAAAGTTAAATTTTTTAAAAATCAAAGGAAGTGTTTTAGATGTGAACAATCTGCTAACTAGATTAGCAGATGGAACAACTAATAAATATGAATGTTTTAATCTGGCATCAAGATCATCTACAATTTTGTTCTAACCTACATTTCAGTCATTGAGTATTTATTGTGTACTATGTGCAAGGCCCTGTTCTAGGTACCGGGGACACAATGAGCAAAGCAAAGCTCTTCTGGGATTTATGTACTTCGAGCAGAACAAGGTAAGACAGATAAATAACACGAGTAAATGTACAGTTTGTCACATAAATGCTATGGAGAACACTAAGGGAGATGAAGAGAAGAAAGGAGGGTCAGAGGGGGAAAGTTTCCAGTTTTATGTATATTGTGGTCAGGGAAGACTTCTCTAATAAGTTGACGTTTGAGCAGAGACCTACAGAACAAGAGCAGACAAGTCCTATGGCTAGCTAGAGAAAGTAGGAGTTAAAGAAAAGAACAAGTGCAAAGTCTCTAACGCTAAAGCAGGCTTGGTGTGCTGGCAGGTTTGGTGTGTTCAGGGAACATCGAGGAAACTAGAATGGCTGGAGCTAAAAGAAAGACGGGAAGAGTGCAGAGATCTCAAGCCAGATCACCTAAGGCTGTACAGGCCATTTGTAAACACTGGCTTTTGTTCTAAGTGAAATGAGAAACCTTTGAAGGGCTTACTTAGTGCAAGAGAGTGACATGACTTAACTTGGGTTTTAAAAGGATCACTCTTACTGCTATATTAACAGACTATTGAGAAGCAAGAGCAGGAACAGGGACACTAGTTATAATACCATTACAATAACCCAAGTCAAAATTGGTAGCTGAGAAATGACAATAGCTTGGACCAGGGTGTGGTGGTAGAGACTGTGAGATGTGGTCATAATCTGGATAAAAAATAAAGAATTATCAGGATTTGCTGATAGACTGAGTGTCCAGTAGAGTGAAAGAATAGAGTCAAGAAAGACTCCAAAGTTTTTGGCCTGAGAAACGGAAAAGACAACTGCTATTTCCTAAGATAGGAAAGAATACCAGAGAAGCAGAGAGTTTGGGGTTCACTGTGGTTGTGGCTGTTTGTTGGGGGGTGGGGGGGAGGCGCGTAGGTAGGAATTCCCTTTTGAATGCAGTAGATTCAAAATGCCTAGTAGACCTTCTTAGTGGAACTTTAAATATGCAATTGAATATATGAATCTAGAGTTCAGGGGGAAACCCAGGATGAAGTTTTAAAGCCAGGAAATTGAGTGAGATCATTTAGGGAGTAAACAGAAAGAAAGAGATCAAGTTCAACGACTAAACCCTGGAACTCTCCAACATTAGATAGAGAAGAGGAAGAACCACCAAAGGAGACTAAAAACGGAGAAGCCAGTGGATTAGGAGAACCAAGAGCAAGCTGCCCCAGGAGCCAGGTGAAGGAAGTGTTTTAGGAAGTAGTAATTACTGGCTGGCATGTTTCAGTGGTTGAGCATCAACCTACCAACCAGGGGGTTGTGGTTTGATTCTAGGTCAGGGTACATGCCTGGGTTGCAGGCTCGATCCCCAGTGTGGGGGGGTGCAGGAGGCAGCTGATCAATGATTCATCATTGATGTTTCTATCTCTCTCTCTTCCTCTCCCTTCCTCTCTGAAATCAATAAAACTACATTTATTAAAAAACAATATATATTGTTAAAAGTAGTAATTAACCATATCAAAGCCGCTAATGTGTCATGATGAGATTGAGAATTGACCACTGAATTTAGCAATGTGGAGGTCAACAGGGAATTTAAGTAGGGCAGTTTTGATGGCATGGCAGAGGAAGATCTGACTGGAGTGATTCATGTGAGAATGGGATTCATGGGGATGTAATATACAATCTGGTGACTATAGTTAATAATGCTGAACTGCATGTGTGAAAGCTGCAAAGAGAGTAGATCTAAAAAGTGCTCATCACCAGAAAAAAAGTTGAAGGTAACTATGTAAAATGACAGGTGTTAACTAGACTTATTGTGGGGATCATTTCACAATGTATATAAATAGCAAATCATTACACTATACACCTAAAACTAATATAATGTTATATGTCAATTATATCTTAAAAACTAAATGTAACAATAAAAAAGAAGGAATGGAAAAAAATTAGTGACAACAAAAAACTTTTTCAAGGACTTTTGCTGTAACAGGGAACAGAGAGAAGGATGTAGGGTCAAAAGAGAATTTTTCTTAACATGAGAAATATACAGTGTTTGCTGAAGGGAATAAGCACTAGAGAAGAAAAATTAATAGTGCAATCCAGTGGATACTAAACTGGAGCCCCCTCTGGGCTGTCTTGTGAAACAGCATTTCATTCATTCGTTCGATTTAAAAACATGGAGCATTACGCTAGAGCTATGATGGTCAAAGAAGATGGCCATGTTTGGAAGGTCATTTATTATACTATACCAATAGTATAATATACTACCACTTATTGAGCAGCTACTAGAAAGCACTTTCACATTTGTTACTTAATTCTGATAGTGTACCCTAAAATATCCCCATTTTAGAAATCAAGAACTTGAGGCTTAGAAAATTCAAGTTATTTTGTCCAAAGTAACAAAGTAAGATAATGAACAGACATCAGAACTTTTATCTGTCTGATTTCAAGTCAATCAATATATTTTACCACACTGCCTCCCTTTGCTAAAACTTTTTGGCAAAATAAGTACACTAACTTGGAGTTAAACAATTTTAGATACTTATGTTTGGAAAACGTCCTCTTTGCAAAACTTAGTCTGTACATAGCTCCACCCAGCTCTAAGGAAAGATTCTCAAGTTGAACACAAAACATTATACTAGCTCTATTACCACTGTACAACTGTCTTCTTGCAATCTTATATATTCACAATATTTTCATTTCCCAATGTGAAAGTCATTTCTCTGCCTTATTCTGTTACCAGATGCCACTGTGAAACTGGCTAAATTAGAAAATAATTTAGCATGCTTGTGTCATTCAAAAATACCTAGGCAAGTTTAAGGCAAAGAAGGACAAAGCACTCAAATATCAAGATACATTCTGAATCTGTTATTATTAGAAAATACAATGAAAGGTACCCAAAAATTTACTCTTCGTAAGATCTTCATTAGATAGCATGCTATACCTTGGATACACCATTTTTCTACATATGATGGGTAAAATGTTTGTTTCCACCCTTTGTGTCTATGTGTATGTGTGTTTGTTGAAGGAAGAAAGAAAAATAAATTTTTCACTTGGCAAAACTAAAATGGATCTGTGTGCTATCATTTACAGGAAGTGGTTAGAGACTGGCAGGAGGGAGTGACTAGTTTCATTTTAGAGATCATTTACTATACAAAGAATGGACCATTTAAAGTCATATTTAGCACCCTCCAGGGTATCCCTAGCTAACAGCCAATGGGCAGGGTCCTAAACCATCAAAGAAACCTTGTAGAAAGAAGCAAGACTCTGAACTTGGTTAAGATTTTAGACCTGCCTCTCTTTAAGATTACTTCACTCACAAGAATTTAGGACAGTTACCCACAACCGTTACCCACAAGAAATCTCAAAATAAGGCAATACCCCAGAATCACTTTAATGTCTATGACTGAGATGAAAGCAGCCCTGTGAGAAGTCAGGCTGTATGTTTTATTCAAACTGCCATGGTATTACACTTAGTCTCAAAATAGCACATGTATTAGCATAACTTCAGATACTGACTAAAAATTTAAGACCCTCAACCAAAGGGCTTGTATGCATGCATATAAGCCTAACCAATGGATACAGACAACCAGGGGGGTGAGGGAATGAGTGGGGAATGGGAGGGGCAATGGGGGGATAAGGACACATATGTAATACCTTAATCAATAAAGAGAGAAAAAAATAAAAATAAAAATTTAAGACCCGTCACAATTAAAATTTCTGAAATCTAGAAAAATAATGCTTATAAAGAGAAACCTTTTTTAAGTTATATTATAATTTTAATATTTTAATCATATATACATATATATGTATGTGTGTGTGTGTATATATATATATACTAGAGGCCCGGTGCACAAAAATTTGTGCACTCGGGGGGGAAGGGGGGGTCCCTCAGCCCAGCCTGTGCCCTCTCGCAGTCTGGGACCCCTCGGGAGATAACGACATGCTGGCTTAGGCCTGCTCCTGGGTGGCAGAGGGCAGGCCCAATCCCTAGGTGCAGCCCCTGGTCGGGCTCAGAGCAGGGCCGATTGGGGAGTTGGGGCGCCGCCCCGTCATGCACAGAGCAGGGCGGATTGGGAGGTTGTGATGCCACCCTCAGTCATGCTCAGGGTAGGGCTGATTGGGGGGTTGAGGCACCGCCCCCTATCACACTCAAGGCAGGGTCAATGGGGAGGTTGCGGCACCACCCCCTGTCACGCACAGAGCAGGGCCAATCAGGGGGTTGGGGCGCTGCCCCCTGTCACTCACAGAGCAGGGCCAATCAGGGGGTTGGAGCACTGCCCCCCCCCCCCCCGTCACGCACAGAGCAGGGCCCATCAGGGGGTTGGGGGAGCTCCCCCCTCTCATGCACAGAGCAGGGCCCATCAGGGGGTTGGGGAGCTCCCCCGTCACGCACAGAGTAGGGCCGATAGTGGAGTTAGGGCACCGCCTCCTGTCACACACAGAGCAGGGTGGATCAGGGGGTTGGGGCGCCACCACTGTCACACTCAGGGCAGGGCCGATGGGGAGGTTATGGCTCTACCCTGTCACACACAGAGCAGGGCCCGTGGTGGGGGGGGTTGGGGTGCCACCCTCTATCACCCACAGAGCAGGGCCAATCAGGGGCTTGGGGCACTGCACCCTGTCACACACAGAGCAGGGTCGATCAGGGGGTTGGGATGCCACACCCTGTCACACACAGAGCCGCAGGGCGATCAGGGGGTTTGGGCGCTGCACCCTGTCATGCTGATCTGGTGCCAGGAGACCTCTCGGCTCCGCTGATCCCGGTGGTGGGAGGCATATTACCCTTTTACTATATAGGATAGAGGCCTGGGGGCCGGCTGGTTTGCCCTGAAGGGTGTCCTGGATCAGGGTGGGGGTCCCCACTGGGGTGCCTGGCCAGCCTGGATGAGGGGATGATGGCTGTTTGCAGCTGGTCACACACCCTTCAGGGTGGGGGTCCCCACTGGGGTGCCTGGCCAGTCTGGGTGAGGGGCTGAGGGCTGCCTTAAGGCTTGCGATTGATTGAAGCCCCAAACCGCTCCTTTTTTCCTTTTTTCTTTTTTTCTTCTGGGCCAGCTTTAGCTCTGGCTCTAGCTCTGAGGCTTCCGCTGCTGGTTTGTTTCGGTTCTATAATCGAAACAATGTATAACTTCAGCTCTGAGATCCCGGCCTTCTATATTTGTTAGAATGTTTCAAACTGCCAGCTCAGAGGTCGGCAAGTCAAGTCAGGCGGGGAACGTTGGAGTCTGCAGTCCCTGGAGCAAGCAAGCCTCATGTTCGCTTCCAGCTGCCTGGCTGCCGGCCGCCATCTTGGCTGACAGTTAATTTGCATAAGGATACGCTGATTAGCCAATGGGAAGGGTAGCGGTCATACGCCAATTACCATTTTTCTCTTTTATTAGTGTAGATATATATATATATATATATATATAAAATTAAAATTTTGGTAGAGAGACTAGCATATATCTGATAGGATGGGAAACCTTGGCTTCTGGAAAGGGCAGGATCCAGGCATCAAAGGCTGGCCCTGAGCTCTTGTCCTCTTTCTCCTCCCATAAATCCAACAGACATATAACTATAGCTAGGCAGAGGACATGGACTTCACAGAAGCTAACCAGAAGACATCATGACTCCTGTCTTTAATGTTTAGCAGTGTAGGACTGAGACAATAACAAACATGGCAAAGGCCCAGAATGCCTTTTAAAATTCTACATACCTAAGTGTTACTAAATACAAAAAGTTAGAAAAAGCTCCCAAACTTCTTGCTCAGTAGCCTAAATGCCATGAGCATTCTAGAAGTATGGTAATTACAAGATCAACCTGAAGCCAGACTGCCTGGGTTCAAATCTAGATTCTACTATATATGTCACATTAGCAACTTTCAGTAAATTACTTAACTTCACAGAACCTCAATTTCCTCATCCACAAAATGATTATAATAGTACCTGTCTCATATAGTTGCAGTGAGGATTAAATGAGTACATGCATTTAAACTGCTTAGATAGTGCCTGGCACACAATATATGCCCAATAATTATTAGCTACTATTAATCATTATTTGGAGGAGCAGCAAACCACATCTGACCACAAAATGCTGCTCAGACTGTACAAAACATTGGTAAACTAAAAATTTACCTAATCTAAATTGCCTAATCCCAGTCTCCAACCTGCCATCCTGTCCTCATTCACTGTGAGATTAATTACCCCTGAAACATGCATGGTAACTGGAACATCTTAAATGCTCAGTAGACAATCATTTGTAACTTCATTCTAAAACTTTTCATTACCCACTGCCAGCAAATTAAGTCCAAAACTCTCCGGCTTTACAATATTTCCCTCATTTACCCTGGAATGTATTTCCATCCCATCTCCACATCAAAATCCCATTCCTATGGACCAGCTGAAAGTCAATTTTCTCTGGGATAGACTCCCTCTATCCCAGTGAGAAGTAAACCTCTCCTTCTCTAATAACAATTTGTGGAATGAGTGGGTGAGTGAGTGGGTGGGTGAGTGGATGGATGGATGGATGGATGGATGGATGAATGGATGGATGATGGATGGATAGATGAATTAATGAATTAGTAATGAACAAGAGCACTATGAGAGCAGCAGACAGCCGGTCAATGTTTCTCTCTCATCATTGATGTTTCTATCTCTTTCTCCCTCTCCCTTCCTCTCTGAAATCAATAAAAAAAGAAAAAAAAAAGATAAAGTGTGTGTTATTTAACAGCTCTAAGTCACCAACTCAATTAATAAATCAAATTGGGCTTCAATGGCATTGCTTCAAAAAGAGAAATGACAAGAATTTTTAGTTAACCTTAACATCCATAGTACTATTTAATATAATCCCTTTCTTTGGGATTCTGACCATTTCCCCCTAACAAAATAGTAAGATCTAACTATTAAACTTTTTCCAGGAAAGTCTGATAGTCAGTTATCTGAAGTAAATGGAGAAGATTCAAGGAAAAGAAGCCCTGTCTGTGGGTATTGCTTCTAAATTTTGCCAAGGTTATTGTTGTCTAGATCTCTCATTCTAAGTGAATGCACCGTGAAAGTAAGTTAGCATCTTACTGCTATCTAGCCTACATACATTTTTAAATGCTCTTCCAAATTTAAAAAAAAAAAAATGGTCTCAATGAGAACACATCTCTTAATGTGGTCTGGCTAAGAAACACAAGATCACCTTTAGTTTCCTGAGGCACCTTGAATACAAGAGGGCAGGAATGGGCATGCGCTGACAAAGGGATCAGTGAGGTAACCTGGCAGGCTTGAGGTAGCTACATTTGAGGTTCAGAAGAAGAGTCCAGGCCAACATAAGCATAGATGAGAGAGATCAACTTAAACTATTTAGCCATGGAAACCAAGCTTTGCACACAAAGAGCTCTCCCCCACCCCCAAAGAGCTAATTTTAGATTGTGAGACAGTTTCCAGAACCTGGCATTAGCCCTAAATAAAAAAAAGGAAAATCCCTGGCCAGGAGGCTCAGATCATTGGAACATCATCCCATACACCAAAAGGTTGCAGGTTTGATCCCCGGTCAAGGTGTGTATGCGAGGCAACCAATAAATGTTTCTCCCTATTTAAATTTTTTTAAAAAAATCAGTAAGTCAGCCAAACTTAGCAGTACTTGAGACAAATTCACATCTTTTGTTTTTGATCTAATATGTTTTAAATGTACAAAGATGTACAAATATGCCACAATAAAGACAAGGAATCTGATTGGTCTCCCATAAGATTAGTGAGTTTCTCTCATTTAGAGCTTAAACCCCCAGTGACCTCTACTGGACAAAGATAGATACAGAAGACTGAGTTTTCTAGCCAAGACAGAGACGCTGTGATTGCTTTTATTCCAGTGAAACTCTCACACATAGAACTCTCATTATACAAGCTCAAGCTTGCCTCAAAACCCATCTACACCCATAACACTGAAGGCAACAATATTAAGTCCAGTCAACTCATTCCTTTCATAGGAAACATTATGTCACCACAAAGTTGGTTGGCCTACTGGATCCCCAGTATTCCCAGCTTTGTGATGAGTGCTTAGAGAGAAAAGAGCAGTCAAAGGGGAAGCAGTCACTGGCAGACAACCTCTACCCCCCATTCCCTGCAATCTTTCCATTCCCAGAGCTGACTCATGCTCAGCTCAGCCCAGACTCTAGGCCAGCACAGTGACCACTATGTGTGCCTGGTGAGTAATGCTTCCCCCATGCATCCCACCAGCTGCCTCTGACTTACCGAGTCATAAAAGGAAATCTGGGTAACAGTTTTAAAGGAAAAGAACACAGGGATATATCCATTCCTCTCAACTCCCTGCAGGAACTCAGAGAGCTATCGTGAAATCCCTCTAATGGCAGCCAGGTGGCAATACAAAAACAGGCTAAGGCAGAAACACCAGAGAGTAAATAAACCCTGACTCTAAAATCTGGGGACAACAATTTCTATTTTGGATTAAAACAAAAGTGACGGGCATGAGGCAGAGCCAAATCCACTCCAGAGGTTGGTGATGGCTCATTCCATTATAGAGTCATTGTCTAGCAACAGCTTTGTCCAGTGGAGACTGTAAGCTGACCCCAGTATCAGACCATCTGCCATCACTCAGCCTCATATTATGAGGCAAAACCCTAATGAAAATCAAATCTCAGGGGAAGGCAACAGCCTCTTAAGTACCTGCCCATCTACCTTCAAGTGTCCAGAGTAGGGATGAGAAAAAGGATAGCACCCAGCTTTTTTTAATAGTGTCTGGCACACTTGATAGCCAACACATCCTAAACAGACAATAGCAATAGTTCAACTTTCTCCCAAGACCATTCCTGCTGTATCTAACCCCTCAGACATGGATCTCTGGAGCTATCGCAAACATTCTGGAACTGTCTGCCAAGAGCTAGATAACCCAGGGAAATAGAGAAGAATCTTTGACACAGATAATTTACTTTAAAGATATTTTGAGCAATAATCTTTGATGAATTCTCAAACAGCAAAAGTATAATTAACTAAGACCCAATTAAATTGGGTTTGTACCCCAAATACATAATATCACTAATTTTAAAAATGTTTTTGAAATCAGGGTACTTTTAGTAGTTGCCTACATTTTTTCTCATCCATGGGTCCCTGATGCCTGGGGAGAAAACTATTATCCAGCTCACTTTCTGACAAAACCCAGCATATTCAAGATCCTGATTTATGGAAGGAAGGAAGGAAGGAAGGAAGGAAGGAAGGAAGGAAGGAAGGAAGGAAGGAAGGAAGGAAGGAAGGAAGGAAACTAGATATGATTATTACCTATATCGGAATCACCTAATTGCTAAGACCAAAAAACTATTTACAAAAATTTTCAACAAGGATTAAACACGAAGTGCCTTTTGGTTAACCCTGGATTAACCAGAATATTTAGTTAAGCATGTATCAGATTATATCGCTACATTTAGCAGTTTGAGAACTTGAAAAGGAGGTTATAGTTCCAGCTCTGTCTCTAGCTTATGACTGCAGGATTATTTAATCACACTGGATCTATTCATTCATTCATGAAATGAGTTAACATTCTAGCTCTCTAAATTATTTTCCAGCTCTAAAATGCTGTGGATCTGTAAAATATTTAGTTGACTAGGTTCTGTGTTAATTGTTAACAATAATAAAAGTAAAATTACAAAGCCAGTCTTATCATGGGAATTGGTATGTGTATAAACCATTACAGCATAAGGCAAAATAAATACATGTTGTGTCATGAGGGTGGCAAGACCACAAGAATTCGGTGTAGGAAACTTTAGAAACTCAGTCAATGGAATGGCCATTTCCAACTACAGAAATTAAAAAAAAAAAAAATTTAAGGCTTCCATGAATGCAGCATAAAGCTAGGTCTGGAAGAATGTATAGGATATCAATAGTCTGAAATGAGAGTAGATGGAAGAAAGAAGGTACAAAGTGACGCTAGAGCACAGTGTTTGTGTAATTAAGAGAGAGAGAGAAGTCGAGAAGATTCACTTCTGCCAACTCTAAGTTACACGTGACAGACTTAACATGCACATTTATCTCTGTTCCCTTCTGAAACCTTAGAAAATGACAGTAAAGGAATAAAAATGGCACAAAAAAGAATAAAAAATATCAACAAAGGTTTGATAAACTGGAGAGTGAATAGATAAATGATTACTAATTTAAGTTTCAGCTTTCTCTTTCTGCTAACTACCAGTGAGGAACGGGGAACAGTAAGTAACAAGGTGCTACAGGACTCCAGAAAGGCTCAGGAACTGGAAGCACCAGGAACTCTGAAGGCTTGCGGGGAGGGGAAGGAAAGCTACGGGGGGTGAAACTGGTGGAAAGTCTTCAGGCCCTCATAAGGTCAGAAGGGAGGTGCTTCACTGAAAACAGGGATATCAGGTGAAATCTGACATAATGAACAACAAGCCCCACCCTCCTGCCCCATGGCCCTGCTTGGAAACCCCAGGGCTTAAGAGGCCCCAGACAGATGACTAGCCATTTCCTCTCTGTGGAAATGGACCTCCCCTACCTAGTCCTATTCATTAAGAGCATAACAAGTCCCACCAATCAGCTTTTTAGGGCCTAATTCTTAAATATGAAGACCAAGAAACATTAGACACTTTAAGAGAGTCTCTAACATGAAAGACAGAAACCAAAATGAAGGAACAGAGAAGCTTGAAACAGAGAAAATACTGGATGCAAAGGAAACCATTGAGGGAATTGTAATTAATATCCTCAGAGAGCCCTAACAGGCAATATTGCTACAGAACAAAAACAAGAAGTATAAAAAAAAGGGATATTCCGAGAATAAGAAAAAAACATTTATAAATAAAAAAATATGATAGCAAAAATACTTAAATCTAAAGAGTTGGAAGACAGAGCTGAGGATCTTTACCATAATTAGAGCAAAGTGAGAGAGAGAGAGAGAGAAAATGTAGAGGGAGAAAAACCAGAGGAACAACCAAAGAAACCCAATATCTAACTAATAGAGGTACCAGAAAGAGAAAATGTAAGAGAAAAAAGTATATCAAAGAACTAAGTAATAAATAAAAGATGTGTTTTCAAATAAATGACCCATAGAGAACTCAATTCAGCAAATGTAAATAGATCCTCACAATGCAGGTCATCATAATGTTTCAGAATATTGGGGATAAAAATAAAATCTTAAAACCTATCCTCCCAAAACCAGGTCACAAACAAAAGTCAAGCACCAGAATGGCATTGAACTTCTCTCTTTTTTTTTTTTTAAATATATTTTATTGATTTTTTACAGAGAGGAAGGGAGAGAGATAGAGAGTTAGAAACATCGATGAGAGAGAAACATCGATCAGCTGCCTCCTGCACATCTCCTACTGGGGATGTGCCTGCAACCAAGGCACACGCCCCTGACCGGAATCGAACCCGGGACCCTTCAGTCCGCAGGCTGACGCTCTATCCACTGAGCCAAACCGGTTTCGGAGGCATTGAACTTCTCAATAGCAAAACTGGAAGCCAGGACACAGCACACCTTCAAGATATATTCTGATGTAAAGTCATTTGCAACCTAGAAGTCTATAACAAAACTCTTTAGTTAAATGAACAGTAGAATAAAGACATTTTCAGATATGCAACATCTCAAAAATATTTATCGCTCATGTATCTCTTCTCAGGAAGCTACTCTAATATATATTCCAATGAAGAGATGGAGTAAATCAAGAAAAATAACAGCATAGGGCCCAGGAAACATGGGATCCAACAGAGAGGTGAAGGAATTTCCCAGTGTGAGGGTGCAGGGAAGCCCCAAAATGACAGATTTACTAAACGCTAGAGTTGGAGAACCGAAATCTCCTGGGGGATGTCTCAAAAAAATATATTGAACCAAAAGATTACTTGATATATTGAAACATACTTAGAGTTGTTTTATAGTCCCATGGGAGAGTGTGACGATAGGTACACAGAACAGTAAACAAATCGGCAATTATTAATTCCAGAAAAAAATTAAAAGTTGGTCAAGAATGAAAATGTAGTTACAGAAGACTATGTGACTCAGATTTAAGCAATATAATGTAATCATAATAATCTAAACACTGAATACCATGATGGTAATAATGTGTGACAATGGAAAGAAGGGGGAGGGGAAGGGTATATGTTAAGGGGGCAGGGATGAAAGAACTAAAACCTAATCTTTTGTAGAACATCAATAGATAATTTCTAAAACTGAAAAATCAAGAATCACTAGTATATTTAAGAAATGAAGTAGAAAATTCTAAAAGAAAGAGCCAAATGACTTGGAAGCAGTTCTCAGATGGGGAGAGATAGGACAGAAGATTATTTTTGTTACAAGCTTCACAGTAATATTTGACCTTTAAACCCCCACATGAATTGCCCTTAACATTCTGGTCGACTAACTAATGGGAATATTTCTCCTGTAACACTGCTCGACCTCCTGATTAAAAGCCTTTACCTCGCCCTAGCTGGTTTTGCTCAGTGGATAGAGCATCGGCTTGTGGACTGGAGGGTCCTGGGTTCGATTCCAGTCGAGGGCAAATGCCTGGGTTACGGGTTCCACCCCCAGTAGGGGGGCTGCAGGAGGCAGCCGATCAATGATTCTCTCATCATTGATGTTCCTATCTCTCTCTTCTTCCACCTTCCTCTCTGAAATTAATAAAAATATTTTTTTTTTAAAAGCCTTTACCTCATAACCAAAGAGAGAAAGGAGCTGTACATATTATGGGGCAGGTACAAATAACATGTTCAGACTGACTCACTAATTCAGTGAATCAGGTGATGACTCTGAAACTCAACATCACAGATTACCCCAAAGGGGCTCCTAAATCAAACCCACCCTAGAGAACATTTTTCCCTGGGTCCTTTGGCACTTCAGGTTAAAAGTCTCCTCTAATGATTTATTTCATGAAGATGTACAGGAAAAAGCACAGCTAACAGGGAAGAGAAATACTGCTAACTAAAGCCCAGGGAAGTCCAGCCCCTTCTCTAAGAACAAGTTATCTGACCCAGTGCCTCCAGGTTCATGTTAAAACTCCAAAGATGAGTTTTAATCCCACAGTGCACCTAGTAGCATTGTCCAAAAACAGAACTCATGATCAGCCAGAAGGATGCAACAATTGAAGACAGTACCAAGTACTAAGCAAAGCTTTCCTCCCTCCCATTCCAATTTCAGGGTTTTTCTTTATTTTTTACTAGAGTCCCGGTGCACAAAAATTTATGCACTCGGCGGGGGGAGGGGGGGGCGGTCCCTCAGCCCAGCCTGTGCCCTCTCGCAGTCTGGGACCCCTCGGGGGATGACCACCTGCTGGCTTAGGCCTGCTCCCCGGGGGGATTGGGCCTAAGCTGGCAATCAGACATCCCTCTGGCAGCCCGGCAGCCCTCGGGGGATGTCCACTTGCCAGCGGGGAGCAGGCCTAAACTGCAGTCGGACATCCTTAGCACTGCTGAGGAGGCAGGAGAGGCTCCCACCACCACTGCTGTACTGGCAGCCATCAGCCTGGCTTGTGGCTGAGCAGAGCTCCCCCATGTGGGAGCGCACTGACCACCAGAGGGCAGCTCCTGCATTGAGCGTCTGCCCCCTGGAGGTCAGTGTGTGTCATAGTGACCAGTCGTTCCCAGTCTTTCTGCTGTTAGGGTCAGTTTGCATATTACCCTTTTACTATATAGGATAGAGGCCTGGAGCACTGGTGGGGGCCGGCTGGTTTGCCCTGAAGGGTGTCCTGGATCAGTGTGGGGGTCCCTCTTGGGTGCCTGGCCAGCCTGGGTGAGGGGCTGATGGCTGTTTGCAGCTGGTCACACCCCCTTCAGGGTGGGGGTCCCCACTAGGGTGCCTGGCCAGTCTGGGTGAGGGGCTGAGGGCCGTTTTCAGGCTGGCCTACGACTGAAGCTCCCAGCCTCTCCTTTTTTTTCTTTTTTTTTAAATTCTGGGATTTATTTACCTTCTATAATTGAAACTCTGTTGCCGTCACTGGCGCTCCCAGCTCTGAGGGCGTGGCTGGCTGAAAGCAGGTATCTGGGGTTTGTTTAGCTTCTATAATTGAAACTTTGTTGCTTTTGGAGCTGTTGCTTTCGGAGCTTAGAGCAAGCCTCAGCAGGCAGGGAACCTTGGCTTCCTCCATCACTGGAGCAAGCAAACCTCCTGCTCGCTTCAGCTGTGTGGCTGCCGGCCGCCATCTTTGTTGGCAGTTAATTTGCATATCTCACTGATTAGCCAATGGGAAGCGTAGCAGAGGTATGGTTAATTACCCTTTTTGTCTTTTATTAGATAGGATTTTTCTTCTTGCTTATGATATATCTTAAAGAGAGGCAATATTTTCTGCTTCTTGGTGGTGTGCTGTGTTACCTATCTCCATAAAAATGATAATGCTATGCTATCTTTCCCCGGATATTCCTTGAGAGACCTGAATCTGAGGCAGAGTGATAGCAATTAATATCCTTTCTTTAACCTTTTTGTAAACTGCTGATTTAGCCTTCAAACTTATAACCACACAGACTCTGGTAGTGGTAAGGCATAGAGGTGACTAGGAGCACTCTCTTACTACTAGGGGCCCAGTGCACAAATTCATGCACCTTGAACTGTGGGCCGCGTGGCTGCGGTGGGCATAGGGTGGGTCTCAGCCCATCCTCCATGCCCCCGCCTGTCCTCCCGCCACGGCCCCGGTCCCCTGTCTGCTGGCAGCCCCACTCCCGCCGCCGCCGCCCCCACACGCTGATGGCGTTGGCCCCACTCACACCCACTGACGGCGCGGAGCAATTGGGGCTGGCGCCAGCAGCGAATGCAAGCAGGGCCAGAGCTGTCAGCGGGTGCCAGTGGCAGCTGCTGCCCCAATAGCCCCTCAGGAGCAGGGGGAGGTGGAGAAGCCCTCAGGGGTGATCGGGGCCGGCAGCTGCCACTCACGCCTGCTGACGGCTCCGAGTGATTGGGGACGGCGCCAGGTGCCAGCAGCAGGTGTGAGTGCTGGGCAGGACCGCAGCACGCAGGAGCAAAGATTTTTCAGTAACCACCAGAGGCTCGCCCGGATGACATCAACCAGCACCCCGCCTTGGTCTGGCGCCCCCGCTCACCTGCTCCACCATCCCTCCACAGCCGACACCCACCATGTTCCACACGCTCCCCTGGTGGTCAGCGCATGTCATAGCGACTGGTTGTTCAGTTGTCCAGCTGTTCAGTCTATTTGCATATTAGCCTTTTATTATATAGGATTATATAGGATAAATGAGAGCCTGTATATCCAATCAACTTAGTGCTTTGCATTATGAAAAGATACCAAAAACTTAACTATCCCTCCTCCTGACTGTAAGTTTTCCTCACTTATCAGCTTCATCCATATATATACAACAGAGGGCCCCCAACTCAAAGAAGAAAAAAAAACTTAATCGAGGTTGAAGCAAAGATCCAACTCTTATTAAACACTAGAGGGAACCAGAGTACTTGGGCAATAAAGTCGAGTACCTGAGATTTGACCTTCTGATCTCTAGGCAAATTCCTGTATCTTAATAAATCAGGGGGACATTCCACACCTCAAGCCACCATGACACAGACCTCAATTCCAAGACACAGGCCCTGCTAGCCATGGAGCTGATCAACAGAGTGCAGTGAAAGAAGTCCAGAACTGGCACAGGATATCTCACCCAGATACAGACACAGTACACCCAAAACATGCATAGGCTTGACCACATGCTCTGAAGGTACATGAACAGCACTGCCTACCAGGGCTTATGAGAAAGAAACTAAAAAACAGGTGTTTTGTCCTAGCCGGTCTTGCTCAGTGGATAGAGCTTTGGCCTGTGACTGAAGAATCCCGGGTTCAATTCTGGTCAGGGGCACATGCCTGGGTTGTGGGCTCGATCCCCAGTAGGGGACATAGAGGAGGCAGCCATCAATGATTCTCTCTCATCATTTATGCTTCTATCCCTCCCTCTTCTCCGAAATCAATAAAAATATATTTATAAAAAAAAAACAGGTGACGTTTCTTGTGATCTATGATAGTCAATCATTCTGACTGTCCAAGCAACCATGCTATTCAACACCTCCCTCCTGTGCCGCAGTCAAGGTTCCTGTCTCCACCTGTTCCGTTGACATCATCCTGTCATCATTTTTTCTTTGAAATTCCTTTGATGAAAAATGAGTCATCTCTTCCTGCCAACACAGGCCTAAGCCCCTTCCAGGCAATTCATTCTTTTAGTGCAGCAATTTTCAACCAGTGTGCCGTAAGAGACACACCACTGTGCTGCAAGAATTTTTAAAACATACAATATCTGACTTTTTGTCGGGGTCACTCACCTCTTTTCCCTTAGATTGTCAAATTTAAAAAAATGACAACAGTCAACACAACAGCCATCTGGTATAAATGAATCAAAATTATACCTATTTTTTCTTTTTGTCAAACTGTCAAAAATATATATTTTTTGGTGTGCCACAGAATTTTAGTAATTAGTTTATGCGTGCCATGAGATGAAAAAGGTTGAAAATCGCTATTTTAGTCAATCCTCTGGGGGCAGGACCCCTCCCATGGCTCCTCCAGCTACTATCTACACATCTCCCAAGAAAGAATGTGTCAGAGCAAGATCAATAGCCTAGAGGAAAAATGTAAAAAATGAAAGACATGAGGTTCTTGGTGGAGCTGGGAATGGGACCTGGAACCCAAAGCATAAATGATCTATTCTAGAGAGGATAAATAAGAACTAGGGTAGGACACAGAGGGTCACACTTAAAACTCAGAAACATTTCAACCTCAGAGCATTCAACTTGAAAGATTTGGTTCCCAATACAAAGTACCATCAATTATTCTGTAAGAACTGATTGTAAACTAAATTTCTCACCTTGAGTCTTTGAGGCCATAGTAACCTGTCCAGTGCTCAAGGTAGAGATGCTCAAACTTCAAGATTCATGGTGGCAGGGATAAAGGGCCAAGTACAAATTGACAAAATGCTATTCATATATACAATCACCCTAATTTTTTTAAGCAGGTTTACTGAATTTATTTCACATACCATACAATTAATTCATTCTTTTAATTGCTGAAAAATATTCCATTGTATGAATATGCCACATTTTGTTTATTCATTTGTCAGTTGGTGGATATGTGAGTTGTTTCCATTTTTGAGCTATTATGAATAATGCTGCTATGAGCATTTATAAACAAGATTGGATATATATACATTTTCATTTCCATATGTACTTAGTGGAAGTGCTGGGTCATGTGGCAACTCTATCTTTAACTTTTTTTTTTTAATATATCCTTATTGATTTCAGAGAGGAAGGGAGAAGGGAAAGAGAGATAGAAACATCAATGATGAGAGAGAATCATTGATTGGCTGCCTCCTGCATGTCCCCCACTGGGGATCAAGCCTACAACCTGGGCATGTGCCCTTGACCAGAATCTAAACTGGGACCCATCAGTCCACAGGTTGACACTCTATCCACTGAGCCAAACCAGCTAGGGCTCTATCTTTAACTTTTTGAGGAACCACCAAATTGTTTTCCAAAGCAATTGCACTATTTTACATTCCCACCAGCAATGTATGAGTGTTCCAATTTCTCCACATCCTCCATGTGTATTTTTGATTATAGGAGCCATTCTAATCGGTATAAAGTGGTATCTCATTGTGCTTTTGATTTGCATTTTCTAAATGACTAATGATGTTGAGCACTGTTTCATGTGCTTATATTATTTATTGGTCATTTATATACCTTCTTTGGAGAAATGTCTATTCAAATTTTTTGTCCCTTTTCCCATTCTGTGGGGTGTCTTTTCACTTTAAAAGATATTTTTTAATTGATTTTTAGAGAGAGGAGAAGGAGGGAGGGAGGGGGGGAGAGAGAGAGAGAGAGAATAACGTCAATCAGCTGCCTCCTGCACTGCCCCCTACTAGGGATGGAGCCCTCAACTCTTCAGTGCATAGGATGATGCCCAAGCAACTGGATCACACTGGCCAGGGCTCTTTTCACTTTTTTTGTGTGTGTTTACTTTTTAAAAAATGTTTTATTGATTTTAGAGAGAGAGGAAGGGAGAGGGAAAGAGAGATAGAAACATCAATGGGATAGGAACATCAACAATCAGAAGCCTGATGGGAATTGAACCAATGACTGGGTCAACACTCAACCACTGAGCCACACCAACTGGGCTCTTTTCACTTTTTTTTTTTTTCTTTTAAAATATATTTTATTGATTTTTTACAGAGAGGAAGGGAGAGGGACAGAGAGCTAGAAACATCAATGAGAGAGAAACATCGATCAGCTGCCTCCTGCACACCCCCTACTGGGGATGTGCCCGCAACCAAGGCACATGCCCCTGACCGGAATCGAACCTGGGACCCTTCAGTCCACAGACCGAAGCTCTATCCACTGAGCCAAACCAGTCAGGGCTCTTTTCACTTTTTTAATAGTATCCTTTGAATCACAAAAGTTTTTAATTTTGATCAAGACCAATTTATCTATTTTTTTTCTTTTTGTCACTTGTGTTTTTGGTGTCATGTTAAAGAAATCATTGCTTAATCTAAGGTCACAAAGATTTATTCCTAAATTTTATTCTAATAGTTATATAGTTTTAGTTCTAACACTTTAGTCTTTAAGTCATAAGGGAGGTAAGAGAGTTAGAAACATCAATGATGAGCAAGAATCGTTAATCGGCTGTCTCCTGCACAACCCCTACTGGGGATCAAGCCCACAACCCAGGTAATTGCCCTTGACCAGAATCAAACCTGGGACCCTTCAGTCCACAGGCCGACGCTCTATCCACTGAGTCAAACCAGTTAGGGCTAAAATGGACTTCTTTGTAGCAATCTGTTTGGAAGAGGAGAAGCAATAATATTAAGTCTTAATGCTGCATTTCTATAACATACACTTCATTTAAATTTTTTCATCTAGAGTGGCTGAGAGTGGTAGTGGTGGAGACTTTGGGGGTGCTAAAGGCCCGGCCTAGTTCTCTCTCCTTTGGGTTGCTACAACACTTACTAGATTGAAATAAAGGCAAAGAATAGGGTAACTTTATACTATACTAGAGGCCCAGTGCAAGAAATTCATGCATGGAGGGGCGGGGGGGAATGTCTCTCAGCCCGGCCTGTACCCTCTCGCAATCCAGGACCCCTCGGGGGATGTCCGACTGCTGGTTTATCGGGCCTACACCAGCAGTTGGACATACCTCTTGCAATCCAGGTCTGCTGGCTCCTAACCTCTCACCTGCCTGATCACCCCTAACCACTTGGCTGCCCACCTGATTGCCCCTAACCACTCGCCTGCCTGCCTGCCTGCCTGATCACCCCTAACTGCTCGCCTGCCTGCCTGATCGCCCCTAACCACTTGCCTTCCTGATCACCCCTAACTGCTCGCCTGCCTGCCTGATCGCCCCTAACCACTTGCCTGCCTGATCACCCCTAACTGCTCGCCTGCCCGCCTGATCGCCCCTAACCACTTGCCTGCCTGATCGCCCCTAACTGCTCGCCTGCCCGCCTGATCGCCCCTAACCACTCGCCTGCCTGATCACCCCTAACTGCTCGCCTGCCCGCCTGATCGCCCCTAACCACTCGCCTGCCTGATCACCCCTAACTGCTCGCCTGCCTGCCTGATCACCCCTAACTGCTTGCCTGCCTGCCTGATCGCCCCTAACTGCCTCTGCCTCAGCCCCTGCCACTGGGGCTTAGTCCAGAAGAATGTCTGGAATGACGTCCAGACGGTCGTTTGGCTGTCTGGTCTAATTAGCTTTTATTATTATAGACTAGAGGCCTGTTGCAGGAAGATTCCTGCAAGAACAGGGCTTCCTGCGGCCGGAGCGAAGCAGAGAAGCCCCGCCTGCTTCCCTCCTGTCTCCACCACCCCGCTTGCTTCCCTCCCATCTCTGCTGCCCCACTTGCTTCTCAGCAGCTTCGCTCCCTTCTGCAGCGCTTGGCTTCTTTCTAAGCTGTCTTCAGTCTTCGCTCCACGCCTGCATATGCAAATTAACCGCCATCTTTGCTGGGTTAATTTGCATAGGCACTCTGATTGGCTGGTGGGTGTGGTGGAGGGATGGTCAATTTGCATATTTCTCTTTTATTGGTGTAGATTACATAAACTAAACATTAATATTTTGTAGTTAAGTAGGTAAAAGCCAACCAAAGGCAATCTAAACCCTACCATCAACTCTGACCTCTTCTTATCACACAGCAAAGCTCCCATTTTCTTTTTTATCCTCATCCAAGGATATGTTTATTGATTTTAGAGAGTGAGAAAAGGAAGGGGGGAGAGGGAGAGAGAGAGAGAGAGAGAGAGAGAGAGAGAGAGAGAGAGAAACATCGATGTAAGAGAGAAACATCGATCAGTTACCTCCTGTACATCCCCAACCAGATATCGAACCTGCAACCTAGGTATGTGCCCTGACTGGGAATCAAACCCACAGCCTTGTGGTGTACAGGATGACACACCAATCAACTGAGCCACCCAGCCAGGGCGCAAAGCTCCCACTATCTTTTTTTTTTTTTAATTAAATTTATTGGGATGACATTGGTTAATAGGATCATTTAGGTTTTAGGTGTGGATTTCTATGTTACAAGATCTGTATATTGCACCGTGTGTCAAGCACCAAAAATCAAATAATCTTGGTGCCCTGACCAGGAATGGAATTGGCAACCTTTCAGTGCACAGGATGACGTCCAACCAACTGAGCCACAATACCCAGGGCACAAAGCTCCCACTTTCAAACATAAATGCCTACTGTGGTGCCAGCAATGATGTTCACATACATAACTCTAATAATCTCTAATTCCTACTCTTTGAGGTAGAAATTATCACCGCCATTTTACAAAAGAGGAAACTGAGATTTACAGAGCTTAAGTAACTTGTCCAAGATTATGCAACTCATAAGTAGCAGAACTGTGATTCAAATCCAGGCATCTTAATTCCTTATCTGATGCTTTTCCTACTAGTCCAATGGCTTTTCAAATATTCCAAATTTCCTATCCTTGCTTCATACCAAGACCTTTTATGAAACAAAAAACACAGAAGGGCAGCCAAGTCCTACCCCAACTCTGTTCTGAGTGGAACAGGTTTTCCTAGACCAATTAAAAAAAACATGGGATGGGGAGGAAAAAGGCAGAGGTAGAGGTAGGAAGAGAGAGAGAGAAGGAGGGGAGGGGGAGGAGAAAGAGAAGGAGAGGGAGAGAGAGAAATATGAGTAAAGACAAAGATGGACATCAGTAAAGAAGCGTGTGGGGGGAGTTCACCTTGCAGCTAAAAATGAACCCAAATAAAAGCAGGAAGTCTTGGCCAAAAAAAATAAGATGACTTCGGTCAAAATCACAAACGTTTTTTTCTTGATGATTTTCATTTCGCCCAGGCAAACAGAAGTTAAAATATCACTTAATCACTATTTAATCATTCTCCACAATTTCACTGTGATTTAACTCCTTATATTCTGACAGCCTCCAGCACACTCCTAGAAAACCCTGGAAGGGGACTAAAGAGACCATCAAGAGATGGGTAAAGGGGAGGGTGGGGGTAAGGGGGAGAGATGCATACAACCAAAGGACTTGTATGCATGCATATAAGCCTAACTAATGGACACAGACAACAGGGGGGTGAGGGCATGAGTGTGTGGGGGGGGGGGGGGGCCAATGGGGGGATAAGGACACATATGTAATACCTTAATCAATAAAGAAAAAAGAAAAAATAAATAGGAAATATTCCTGAAATCAGAAGTTTTAACACACTACAGTTAATAAACATATTTTAAATGTAAGAGAGAGAGAGAGAGAGAGAGAGAGATGGGTAAAGCTGACAAGAAAGCAGAAGGAAACTTCCAATAAGCCTAAGACTCCAAAACCACTTTACCAAGCCAGAAGTTTTATATTAGGCTCACAGGCCACCTGTTCCTTCAGCTTTCCAATCTGACACCTAATTCAAGTCATGGCCAGGCTCATGAAGGGATTCCTGAGTGAGACGCCAGGCCAGAATTTCACTCCTGAGGGTCAGCTTTAACACTACTGGAATGTGCCTAGTAAAGAAGTGGGGGTGTCTGGGCAGCTGAAAGCCTCCACGAGGGATTTCAGTAAGGACAACTGCTTTCCCTCAACCCTAAGTTATGAATTTAAAAATAAATCTCAGTGACCCTCATGCTTAGGAATCATTTGGGAAAGAGTGTTGTTGAATCCAGCAACTATTTGCCCCAGTGGAGTGAACCAGAGAGCGAGGAAAAGAGAAAAATGTTCTTACCACCCCTCTCAAGGAGTCTGATAGGACAGATGAGAGCAATCCCAAGTCGGCTTCCCTAGGAGCAAAGGGTTATAAACTACTGTATATTTGTCAGTTACTTGTATTTTCAGATTTCAGGAAGGATGTTAACACATGAGCAGCATCTGTGAGGTACTAAACTATGTTCAGTATTTAAGTATTTTAAAAGGAAAAACTACAGTATAACTGTAATGCAGTGCGCCGCAGGCCACTGTGATGCCTGTCTTACTGGGACAGGGATACAACCATGAGGCCTCACGCTCCTTTCCCTGAATTTATAAATAGAAGGCAGTGGGGAAAAACGGTTTCCCTGACAGCCTAGATACTGCGGAAATCCCCTTCTCAGTGATCCCATTTCTCAACTTGATTAAAATAACTACCACTCAGACTCTTGGAAATTGCCATTTTCCTTATTCAATTGGGAGCTTTATCACCATGGCAGTACAGCTTTTCTTTTAAATTAAATAGCTACAGGATTTCAGCATTATTCTCACCCAAATGATTCTTAAGACTTGAAGGTCATTGGGAACAGCCTAAGGGCACCTTAGAAGGCAGAGGCTCTCCCATTCACTAGGGCTGCTGGTAGAGACAGCAAGGTAAACAGTGCATAGCGCAGAACTGAGACGTTTCCACAAAGTCACCTCGTGGAGCTGACTCTTTGAAAGGTTATATTACCGCCCCAGCTGGTTTGGCTCAGTGGATAGAGCATTGGCTTGTGGACTCAAAGATCCCGGGTTCAATTCCGGTCAAGGGTACATGGCTGTGTTTCGGGCTCAATCATCCCCAGTAGAAGGTGTGCAGGAGGCAGCTGATCAATGATTCTCTCATCACTGGTGTTTCTATCTCTCTCCCTCTCCCTTCCTCTCTGAAATCAATAAAAATATATATTTTTAAAAAGGTTATATTACCAATGACAATTAGAAACTGGGCATGGTACTTGCAGTCCTGCCTTCCTCTATACACACAAACACCCTTAATACCACCATTAGAAATAAAAATGTTATGAATGACACGTGGAATGATTCCTAAATCCCACCTCTTGTACAGCAAAATGATGGCAGCCAGGGCCTGATGTGGTTATTTGTACATTAGCCATCAATCTGGAAAACTCTTATATAAGAATCCCAGTTAGGCTGCCAACACCTGAGGCCCCACAAGTCAATCATGGTAGTTACTGAAGTTTTTGTTTTCTTGGAGGGTTTTAGTTGTTCATTTTTCTGGGTTTTGTTTTATGGTTTTTCTAGGGCAAAGAAGAAACACATATGGCTAAAAATAACCCATTTTCCTTCCTTAGGATTGAGACAGCAAGAACTACAGCTTTGACCTTTGTTACAATTGATGCTTTAAACCAACAAAAACTGAAAGAGCCATACAACATGTAAGGGACAAGTTGGGGCAGGGTAGCTAAGACCAGAATAAGTGTACGCCCCTCCCAGTGAGAAGCTCCTACTGCCTCAATGTGTGAAAACACTTACTGCATAAACTTCCCCCAGGCCTGATGAACTGTGATTTACGCTGCAAATCGGTTTTTTTGTTATTTCTTTTTTTTCTGATAGTCCCCACTGCTCAAAAGAAATGGGGGAGAGAGAGAGAGAGAGAGAGCCTAGTTTGATGCTTACCAGTAGGCTCCTAGAAGGAAGAACACTGGGAAGAAAAGAGGAAAGGGTATGTTTTTCCCAGCTGTCCTTTTCAGTAAGTCAAAACAACTAGGCCCTCAAGACCCTGTGAACAGCAACTCTATCTCCTCCAGATCTGTGACCGAATCAGAACAGGAGAAATTACAGCCTCACTGAGGTTGAAAGCAGGGATCAGGTTTGTACTCCCAACACCTATACTTGTGCCTTGCAAAGAGTGGAATTCATCAAATGTTTGTTGACCTTTACTACCCTTCTGTGTTCCAGTTGATTCCCTACACAAACTCTTGTCCTCCTAGAGCTATGGACCACCCATCTCCCTTGTCTCAAACCTCCAGGCCAGTGACAGTGAATCCCAGTGCTGCAAGTAGTAACATAGCTCTGTTTCTAGACTATCCCAAGAGATGCCACATAATTCTCAAATACATATCTGAAACAGAACTAATTTTAACCCTCTTGAAGCTCATATTGTCTAGCATTTTGTTGTTGCTGTTGTTAAGGACAGGAAGTGAAGTCAAATTAAACAAAAGAAAATAAGTCAAAATTTCCCTGAAGGCTGGGTGGGGGGTGGGGTGGGGGACAGTTAATTTAAAAAAGTCTTACAAAGGACTGCTCCTATTCAAGACTTCAAAGACAAGCAATGTGATTCAAAAGAAAGGCAGTCAATTTACAAGTCAGGAACCTGGGTCATGGTTTCAGCTTGTCAATAATCAGCTGTGTGACTTGGAGAAAGTATCTGTCCTTTGGCCTCTTGGGTGGGCTCTTTCTCATCTATCTCTTTATGATACTACTAGAGGCCCGGTGCACAGAATTTTTTTACCATTTGTAAGTGGCCTAGCATAAGCAGAAATTGTCTACACACACACACACACACACACACACACACAATAGAGGACCTGAGAGGGAAGTGAAAGCTATGACTATTGAATTTAAATGAATACTATTAGAGGTCCTTCCCTCCCACTCACTCTCTCTCCCAATCACCCCTTGGAGAATCCTGAGCATTGAAAATAATTAAGAAATGTGAGAGGCAAACACACAAATAAGGATTCTGGACAAGAGAAGAATTGCTGAGATCTATAAAACAGATTTAAAAGAAGAAAATATTTACAAAATGGAAGAAATAAGAAAAATATAAAGCAAAAAAGAAAAATACAGGAGAATCACAACACACTTGCATCTAACCATACAAACTTGACCAGAGAGAGAAACAATTTAAATATGTGCAGAGCCGAAACCGGTTTGGCTCAGTGGATAGAGCGTCGGCCTGCGGACTCAATGGTCCCGGGTTCGATTCCGGTCGGGGCATGTACCTGGGTTGCGGGCACATGCCCAGTAGGGGATGTGCAGGAGGCAGCTGATCGATGTTTCTCTCTCATCGATGTTTCTGGCTCTCTATCTCTCTCCCTTCCTCTCTGTAAAAAATCAATAAAATATATTAAAAAATAATAATAATAAATAAATAAATATGTGCAGAGGTATACTCACAACTCCAGTAGATGAAGTTTTACAGCAAGGTACGGTATGTACCAGGGTGAACATGAGATGAAGGGACTTGAATCTGACATATCAGCAAGTCTTGGTTCCCATGTGCCTCCCACATTATGAGCATCTTGAATTCCAAATATGATTCTAGTGCTTGAGAATGCTTATTTTTTCATATAAAATGCCCCCTAATTATAAACCAACTATACTTTGATTGATGGGTCACTTAAGATATATTCCCCACCCCACAAGATATTTTTTATATATGTTTTCTTATTTATTTCAAAGAGGAAGGGAAAGGGAGAGATAGATAGAAACATCAATGATGAGAATCATTGATCGGCTGCCTCCTGCACGCCCCCTAGTGGGGATCGAGTCCATAGTCCAGCATGTGCCCTTGACCAGAATTGAACCTGGAACCCTTCAGTCCGCAGGCTGACGCTCTAGCCACTGTGCCAAACTGGCAAGGACTTAAGATATTTTTAAGGATAATTTTGATTATTTGGGATTTTCACTTTATGTGCTGACTTTATAACCTAATCACCTTGAGGGGCAGGATGTGTGTGTGTGTGTGGGGGGGGGGGGGGGGGCGCCCGCGTGCAATCATGGAAATCCTTCCTTAAAACTATAGACAATATGCTCTAACCGGTTTGGCTCAGTGTATAGAGCGTCGGCCTGCGGACTGAAAGGTCCCAGGTTCGATTCCGGTCAAGGGCATGTACCTTGGTTGCAGGCACAGGAGGCAGCTGATCGATGTTTCTCTCTCATTGATGTTTCTAACTCTCTATCTCTCTCCCTTCCTCTCTGTAAAAAAATCAATAAAATATATATATATTTTAAAAAACTACAGACAATATAGAAAAGGGCAAGGAAGCGACCATTTAAATTTCTGTGTCACTTCCTTAGCCATCCCCAGCAACTTAGGAAAGGAGGTGGCAACTTATACCATAAAAGAGCCCAGAGGCTTGGGGCAGGTCATTTAGCAGGTTTCTTACTTTTGGCCAAGGAAATGCAATAGCCAGCACTTGCTCAGAGCTTCCATTAATGATACTCCCAGACCTGTTACTAAAGTCACTAGGACCAGGCCAGCCCTTAGCATGCCCCCTTTCCCTACAGAGATGCCTCTCTCTCTACTATGTAATTAGAGGACCAAAGGCTCCTCCTCTACAGCTTGGTTCAGGCTCTCCTGGGTCACCTCACTGCCTGCAGGCAAAGACCGAGAAAGTGGATGACTTCCTGTAGTCATGACCCACTCCCATCCCAGAAATATGAACCGCTTTGCCAAAGAGTGATACGTTCCCCCTAATGAAGTAAATTCCATGGCTGACATTCAACTAAGGAGATACTGAGCCTCAGTCTAAGATGTGTCCAATAGAGAATAAACCTGCCCCTTTGCCTCTGACTGATAAAACAATCATGCCTGACAAAGGCCTGACTCTGCTAGCCCTAGAAAGCACATTGGTCTTAGTAATCAGGAAAATAAAGCTACACTTAACACTTGCCATAGATAGTAGTAGTAATATTTACTGAAATAGTAGTTGAAGTTTACTGAGTACTCAATATGCTCCAGGCACTGTTTAAGTACTTTCTATATATTGTTAACTCATTCAATCCTCATTACACTTCTATAAAAATGGCACTATTATAATCCTCGTTTTCTAGCTGGAAAACTGTAGCCTAAAAGGAAAGGTTAAGTAACTTGCCCACAATCATACTAAATAGCAGAACAGGGTTCAAGGTCAGATCAGCCCACAGTCCTTCGGGACCTACTGTTTTGGATGATTTCATAAAACATAGGAAGAAAGAAAGGGTAGCAAAAGCAGTCACCAAAAATCGGACAGATTTTGTTGTTTCTTTTTTTATCTCTGCATACACAGCTGGCAAAGCATGATGAAGTCTCTCCTAGTTCTATTTTGCTATCTTTCCTTCCCCAAAACCTCTCAAACACAGCACCTTCTGAGGCTCTGAAGTCTTCCCACAGCAGCTTAAGGAAAAGAAAAAAAAAATCTGAGAAGAGGGCCTTTAATCAAAAGCCCTTTTCTTCTGGCAAACAAAAGCCCTTGGTATTTCCACAGACAGACTAGTTATTCTTAACCCTAACCAAAGATTCTTTGGCAGAGAAAGAAATATGAAAATGTTAGGCTTGTGGGAATGGCTTGTGCTTTAAGCTTTTGTGTCCCACTCAGTAAAGCCAGCCCACTGAAACACAAACACAGCGGCCCCTCAGGAACTCTAGGCCAATTCAATAAACTCCAGGGTCTAGGAAGAGAGAGAGCCGAGTCCCTATTCCTGATGGTCTAACTCAGCCGTGGGCAAACTACGGCCCGCGGGCCGGATCCGGCCCCTTTGAAATGAATAAAACTAAAAAAAAAAAAAAGACCGTACCCTTTTATGTAATGATGTTTACTTTGATTTTATATTAGTTCACACAAACACTCCATCCATGCTTTTGTTCCGGCCCTCCGGTCCAGTTTAAGAACCCATTGTGGCCCTCGAGTCAAAAAGTTTGCCCACCCCTGGTCTAACTCCTTTCTCCCCTAAACCCTCCCTGAGTGTTCAAGAGTTTTTAAAGTACACTAGGAAAAGTACATCTGAAGATAACTACATATCTATATATACAAAAGGCTAATATGCAAAGTGTCCCCTCGGGAGTTCAACCAGGAGACCAGGAGTTCGATCACTCGCTATGACATGCGCTGAACACCAGGGGCAGCGTAGAATGAAGGAAGGCCCCGACTGGCAGCCGGCAGCTGGGGAAGGAAGGCCCCAGCCGGCAGTCAGGAAGCCCCAATCAATCCTGATCACCAGCCAGGCCTAGGGACCCTACCCATGCACGAATTTCATGTACTGGGCTTCTAGTAGACACAACAGATCAAATTCTGACAGTGAAAGAAAAGCAGCAAGTGATAGGTGGAAGAGGATAGAGATCAAGCCTGGGGTGATGGGTGTGCAGCATTCTCACTAGATTCTGTGCTTCTCACCCCAAATCAACAATTCAGAGTTTCAGCAATGCACTAAGTCAGCAGTTCTCAACCGGTGGGTCACGACCCCTTTGGAGGTCGAACGACCCTTTCACAGGGGTCGCCTAAGACCATCGGAAAACACATATATAATTACATATTGTTTTTGTGATTAATCACTATGCTTTAATTATGTCCAATTTGTAACAATGAAAATACATCCTGCATATCAGATATTTACATTACGATTCATAACAGTAGCAAAATTACAGTTATGAAGTAGCAACGAAAATAATTTTATGCTTGGGGGTCACCACAACATGAGGAACTGTATTAAAGGGTTGCGGCATTAGGAAGGTCGAGAACCACTGCACTAAGTAAACTGTTATAATCTGGCTATTGTTTTAGGGCAGTGGTTCTCAACCTTCTGGCCCTTTAAATACAGTTCCTCATGTTGTGACCCAACCATAAAATTATTTTCATTGCTACTTCATAACTGTAATGTTGCTACTGTTGTGAATCATAATGTAAATATCTGATATGCAGGATGGTCTTAGGTGACCCCTGTGAAAGGGTCGTTCGACCGCCAAAGGGGTCGTGACCCACAGGTTGAGAACCACTGTTTTAGGGGCTCTCTCCACTCAACACTGGGTTTTAGAGGCATAGTGTGGCTTTTCCATACGGGGTAGAGAGAAATTAAGGCTACTTTATATAATAGGTCAGTAAGGGAGAAAAAGAGGTGGGATAGTCTCTCAGAAGACAAGCAGGCCCCAGAAGCACTAATCCAAGATATATTTGGGCTAACAGCAGAATCTCAGACACCCCATTCTTTGCATGAACCCAGTAGCATTACTGTTGCTACCCAGTCAACAGCAGCCTCACCTTGCTGCCTTGCCCAGGATATTATGAATAAAACCACTACGAGAACACAGGCCCATGGCACATCTCCTAGCAGCCAGGTCTCTTTCACAGCAGGGAACAAGGAGTCTTAGCCAGGCTTTCAAATCTCTCAGAGTGAGCAGCCCAAATTAATGTGTGATTACTGTCTATAATGCTTCCAAACCTTGAGGTATTAAACCATGAGGTAATAAAGCCCCATGTGGCTCAGGATTCTGCACCATCTCTGGAAGTAGGTCCTACTTGCTCTCTGGTCGTATCAAAGGTCAATGGACTAAAAGGCACTGCTTAGCCAGGCTCAGCCACTATCAAGTTTTAAATGTCTGGCACATAGTAGGCTCTCACATATTTGTTGAATGAATAAAACATTTAATCTTCAATTGCTATAATCAGTGCCTTCCCACACCCAAGTGGATAGAGGGAGTATTCAGAGAAGAATTCTACACGATAGAAAGAAAAACTTGCCATTCCCTGGTGACCAAGCTCTTCTGTTGCAAAATATAATGCTCCCTTCTATATAAAATTTATTATTCGACTGTCCTCCCACAGAGCTGGAGAAGAGGCCACACTATCCTACTCAAGGGCAGTGGTTTTTCTGCAGCTGGTGTAACAACATACAGAATCTTCTGAGATGGCAGAGCATAGCAGGGAAATGTCCATTGCCACAGTTTTACAATGGCAACAACTTGAAAACAATCCAAATATTCAATAATAACAGAACGGCTAAGTGAAGCCATTATCAACATTAACATTACAACTTAACTTGTAATGACTATAAGGAAACACTAAAAAAAAATCCTTATAGCATCACATGAAAAAGGCATGCTAACATTTGTATATGCTAAGTGAAAGAAGCCAGACACAAAGGCCACATGTTATATTATTCCAATTATATGAAATTCCACAATAAGCAAGTTAGAAAGCAGATTAGTGGTTGCCAGGGACTGGGGGAGGGGAGGGAGAGTGACTGCTTAATGGGTATGGGATTTCCATTTGGGGTTACAAAAAAATTCTGAAACTGGATAGTCGTGATGATTGCACAACACTGGTATACGTACTTATTGTTAATGAGTTGTACACTTCAAAATGGTAAATTTGCATGGGTAAATTTTATGTGTATCTTACCACAAAAAATAAAAGGTGGGTTGGAAAAATAACATATATAGACCAGCTTACAATTATGTAAAGATAAACATGGACCAGAAGGAACACAGACAAGTCCCAACATCTATTAAATTAAACTGGGACTTCATTGATGTTGAAAAATAAATAAAAATCAAGAAAGGAAAATAAAACTGCCAGAGGCATACAGCCACAATCACTCGCCTGCAAATATGTGCCTAACCAAGTGAGGAACAAGTGACATAGCTCACTGGGCGCCGGAACAGCAGGTGTGTGCTATGGGGTGAGGGAGGGAGGTCTCAGGCCCTCCTCAGCCCAGTCCTCTCTAATCCCCCTTAGAACACTCCCAGGAGCAGAGAAACCATCTGCTTCAAAAAAGCCTAGAGCCCTACAAGCATATTAACTCTTTCACTGCTCACTTCCTACAGAAGGGTTTCACCCAAAATTAAGTGTTTTTCATTTTGAAAATGCCTCTAAATGTTAGACTATAAGCTCTACAATGGAAGAGACTTGGCCTGTTCTCTGATATATCCCTAATACCTAGAATAAATTTATTCCAGTGGACAATCAAGAAATGATTTGCTGAATGAATCCATTAAATACCTTTTCCCTACAATAACTGTTTAACTTATGCCTCCTTTTCTAAATTCTCCCTCTTCTAGTCATTTGTCCTCATGTAGAGTCTGACCTGGTTTCCTCAAATTCAAGTACAGTATAACTAGTCTCCTCTCTGTGGGTTTACTGCTGGATCCCAGGGCCTAGCACAGTATACATGGTAGGTGTGCATACATATTTGTCAAATGAAAGAATGATTCATTTTGGTCACCACACCTTTTAAGTGCTCAATAATGAGCACTTAATCTTGGCTAGGTATGAGCTAGGTACCGTGAGACTTTCAGAAATATAACATCCATAAGACAGTTCCCTCAAAAAGTTTATAATTTTAATACGGAGACAAAACCAGAATGTGGGAAAGTGATACATCAATGTGGACAATGATGATCAAAGAAGTCTTCATGGAGAAGAAAGGCCTCAAGTGAGCCTGAAGAAATGAATAGATTCCAGTTAAGGATAAAGAACAAGAGCATTCCAGGTAAAGAGAACTGCACAAAAAAGGCCAGAGGAGAGACTGAATGAAGCACTTCAAAGCACAATGAGATGCATCTGTCTAGAGCTAAAGCTGTGTTCTAGGAAATTATGTGAGATAAGCCTGGATAATTGGAGGGGTGGAAGGAGGCCACAGCATAAAAGATCTTTCTTACTTCTGGTAATAGAAAACACTAAGAAGTAGATGGTAGTGTTAACTAAAGGGAGAGAGACGACCCAGGAAACAAAATATGAGGCACTTGTGGTAATTCATGTGTGAGGTGATGAGTGACTGGCCTAGAGTCATAGCAAAGGGAGTGAGGAGGAAAGGGCAAATTTAAGAGAAATTCTGAAGAAACAAAAGAATTGGTGACAGACTGAAAATGGGGTTGATGAAGAGAAAAGAGTGAGTCAAAGACGTCTCCAGGGTTTCTGATCTCGGAAACTGGAGGAATGTGAGCACAACTGTCAAAAATGGGGAATAAGGGAGGAAGGCCAATTCTAAGCTTGGTTTTGAAAATACTGAGCTTTTGGTGATGTCCAAGTATAGCAGGTCTGTAGGCAGTAGAAAAAAGAAACCAGAAATTCAGAGATTTTTATACCTACAATGGAGTATTATTCAGCCTTAAAAAAGGAAACCCTGTCAGATGTTACATGATGAACTTTGAGGATATCATGCTAAGTGGGATAAGCCAGTTACAGAAGGACAAATGTTGCAGGACTCCACTTATATGAGTTATTTAAAGCAGTTAAATTCATAAAGCAGAAAGTAAATTTGGCTACCAGGGGCTAGAAAAAAGGAGAAAATGGGAAGTTGCTGTTCAATCAGTATAGGGTTTCAATCATGAAAGCTGAAAGAGTTCTAGTGATCTGCTGATTAACAAACATGCATATAGTTAACAATACTTACATGTAAAAGTTCATTAAGAAGGGAGATTTCCTGTTGTCTGTTTTTTACCACAATTAAAAAAAAAACAAAAACACCTAAAATATTGAGAGATGAGTAGAAGACAGATGTAGGAGTTTATACTTTAAAAGAAAAGCTGAAGCCCTAGCTGGTTTGGCTCAATGGATAGAGCGTTGGCCTGCAGACTGAAGGGTCCCAGGTTCGATTCCGGTCAAGGGCACGTGCCTGGGTTGCAGGCTCAATCCCCAGTAGGGGGTGAGCAGGAGACAGCCGATCAATGATTCTCTCTCATCATTGATGTTTCTATCATTCTCTCCCTCTTCCTTCCTCTCTGAAATCAATAAAAAAAAAAAAAAATTTTTTTTTTTTTTTTTTTTTTTTAAAGAAAAGCTGAAGCCAGAAGAACTGGCCAGAGAAAGAAAAGGTCAGGAGCAGCGTAATAATAATGCCAGCCATGTCTGTACCAGCACTGTGTCAACAGCTTTACCTATGCTATTCCATTTAATCCTCATAATTTTATGTGGGATATTATCCCCATTTTATAGATGAGAAAACGGAAGCACGGAGAAAGTGAGTAACTTGCCCCAAATAATGACGACACTTGGATTTCAACCCAAGCCAGCCTTGATTCAAAGCCTGTGTTATTCCCACCTCATCATATTGCCTCGCCCCTCAGGAAACCATCAGTGTTAGAGTCACATGAAGGAAAAGACCCAGCAAAGGCAGACAAACAGCAATTCCCTCATTGATGCTAAAGGAAGATAATATTTTAAATAGGCAGGAATCTGCCCTGGCCAGGTGGCTCAGTTGGTTGAAGCGTTGCCCTGTGCATCTCAGGTTCGATTCCTGGTGAGGGCACATACCCAGGCTGTGGGTTCGATCCCTGGTTGGGACACGCACGTACAGGAGGCAACTGATTAATGTATCTCTCAGAGACTGATGTTTCTTTCTCTCTTGCTCTCTCTCAAATAATTTTTTTTTTAATTTAAATAGGCAGGGATGTTACCACAATGTCAACAGTAGTAACACAACAACACAACACTCCAACACAAAGTGAAGACAACACTCTACCTGTAGAGTCGTGTAAACATGGAGCCCTGGCCAGGTACTGGAGCCCAAAGAATTATAAAGAAACAGAAGCCCTAATCAGAGCTAAATGGGCTTCTTCTCTCCTTATCACTGACAGACACCTGGGACTGCAGGTCACTGCCTACTCCACAAGGCCTCATGCTGAAGTGAATCATCTGACCAGTCCCAGGAAATACCACCCCAAACATAAAGCATTGCACAACACAAGGTCAGGTTCAACTTGAGCCGTGGGGGAAACTGGATATCCACTCCAGCTATAGTTCAACATAAACTCTGTTTCTAAAACCAAACTTCTCTTAGAAAGATTTCATTTGCCTGCTCTCTTTACTTCTCTCATCCTAGACAAACTAAAATCAGGTACATACTGTTTTAGCTGCAGCCCCACTTCTCTATAAGTGACCTTTCATACTGCTGCCAGAATTATACTTCTACACACACACACACACACACACACACACAAAACATACAAAAAACAAAAACAAAACCCTGATGGTTTATGTCATTTCTCTGCCTTAAAATATTTAGTGCCCTCAAATGCCTACATTCTTCGTTAGCCCTTTACAATAAAGACTCAACTTTCCATTCCAGCCTCATCTCTCACCTAAACAACAACCTGTTCTCCCCAGCTTCCTACTTCATACTGTTTCTCATTCTTCCCCCGAGGATACAGAGATGTTCATGAGTCTATTCCTTCACACACCTGTTGTCTTCCCAGAATACCTTTACTCCCTTCTTAACTGGCAAACTCCTACCAACTTCAAGATTTGCCTCACATACCAATTCCACTGCGAAGCCTTCCCAATCACCCATGTTACCCCTAGAAATCACACCACCTCTCTTCTCACAGCACTTTGTTCAGGATAGGGGCTGTCATTAATCTTTGCAGTCTCTATGCCTTATACAGGGTCTGGCACACAGAAGGTTCTCAATGAAAGAAAGGAAGGAGAAAGATATGGGAACTGCCAGTGAAAGATACAAGAAGCATGGAACGTTATCAGGGAGTGAAGTAGTTAGTTGATAACAAATTGTAAAAAAATGATCTTCCAAATCAAAGGATTTTAAGATACATCAAACCAGAAAGTCTAAGAGGTTTCTGCCACTCCACAATGAACAAAATACACTGTTTAGCAAGCGGTCTTCATTCAGAGAGACCATCTCCACAATTGTTGCATTGAGTAACATATACAGTTACAATTACTAACCTGGGGTTTCTGCGGCAGAATATGCAGACAAGAGTCTTAACCTCTCAAAAATGCCTACCTAAAAAAAAGGAAGGAAGGAAGGAAGGAAGGAAGGAAGGGAGGAAGGAAGGAAGGAAGGAAGGAAGGAAGGAAGGAAGGAAGGAAGGAAGGAAGGAAGGAAGGAAGGAAAGGAAAGGAAAGGAGGGAGGGAGGGAGGGAGAGAGAGAGAGAGAGAGAGAGAGAGAGAAAGGAAGGAAGGAAGGAAGGAAGGAAGGAAGGAAGGAAGACAGACAGACAGACAGACAGACAGACAGACAGACTAAGGATGGAGAAAATGTGATCATTTATACTTTGTTAGCCATATAGGCTCATTCTTTAAAAAAAGATAGTGTAACACTCACCTCCAGTTAATAAAAAACACAGAACTACTTCCGCACATTTGAGAGTTAGTTGTTAACCATTACACCATGGAACTCCATGTTCCCCACACATTTCAAAACCAGTAGCAAGAGAGGCCAACCCCAATGTGGACTTGACTTGTGCTGATGTCCCTCTCTTGCCCAGTGACATGCAGTAAGTCCCCAAAATATACAATTCAGAAAGGATGAACTTTAACAGTACAAAACTGCCAAGCATCCGAACAAGTGCAGGATTTACTGAGGGTCTGTAGGTGCCCAGTGCTGTCAAAGGTGTTGACAGTCTCACCCCAGAAGCACAGCAGACTCCCAGATTCCTTGCAATGGAGAGAACTGCCCCATTGTGACAGGTTTGCTTAAGGGCTCTGGGAATAGGAGGAGCAGACAGTTCCCACTATGAAAGATGTAATCCTGTCGGTGACTCAAGCCACTTTCCACTATCCTGGCTGCTGTAGAAACATTCCTATTGACCCCCACCCTGCACACAAAGTCCCACACTTGTGCCTCCTCTCAGGCCTCAAGCTAATCTCCAAACACCCACAGTCTATCATCAGCCTAAAAATCCCACATTGTCTGCTCCAGGATGTCAAGCCCCAGTCAGAAACAAGGTTGTACACTCATTAAGTCTATAATTTGACCCTAAGGCTATCAGTCACAAATAAGAGAAGCTGATTTGCACCTGACTGCAATATGCTGATTTAAACACAAAGCACCAACTCCATCCACTTCCTCCAGAGGCAGACACCTGCCCATAAGCAAGGGCGATGACACAGTAGAGTTTGTCAACCTATTAAATCACGTTAAACTGGCCCAATTTACTAGCCAGGGGCTAACTCAGTGACCGCAGGAAAAGAGAGAGAGAATCTCACTCTCACTCTGGGGTCCCAGTGCAGGATTTCTAAACAGCACTGACGAGATCATTCTTTGTACAGCAGTTTCCTGATCAACACTGATGGATCTCTCCTGATACAAGAGGAAAGCGCACTATGGCTGCGAGCATCATATTTATTTAAGTGAAATAAAGCCATTTAGATGCCTGGAGAAGCAGGGAGAAAAGCTGCACAGTGAAACAGTGCAGGGCTGTGATGATGACATGTGGGAGCTGCTGACTAAGTGAAAGAGACACTTGGCACCTATCCCATGATGAAATTAACTGGATAATAAAACATCTGAAGCAGCTGCCCACTAAGCCTGAAGACAGTGCTGTCCCTAGAGGACAAGGAGCCAGGAGCTATCAGAGAGGTATTCGTAGTGTCATAGCATCCAAACAAGTACAGGAGCTTTTAAAAGTGAAATAAAGTTAAAAACCAGCATCCAGAGCTTTGAATGTATGTATTAAGAGCAGTAATTCCATTTCTAGAAATCTATCCTAAAAGGATAATCACAGAAATTTTTACTTACCAGACTGTTCATTATCATATTATAGCAATGAAAAATTAGAAATGTTCATGCCCTCCAATTGGGGAAAGTTAAATAAATGACCCTTCCATTTGAGGTCATGCCACACAGCTGTTAAGAAATTATGTTGCCCTAACTGGTTTGGCTCAGTGGATAGAGCGTCAGCCTGCGGACTGAGGGGTCCCAGGTTCGATTCAGGTCAAAGGCATGTACCTTGGTTGCGGGCACATCCCCAGTAGGGGGTGTGCAGGAGGCAGCTGATCAATGTTTCTCTCTCATTGATGTTTCTAACTCTCTATCCCTCTCCCTTCCTCTCTATAAAAATATCAATAAAATATATTTTTTAAAAATTATGTTGTAAAAGAGAGGAGGAGGAGGAGGAGGAGAAATTATGTAGCCCTGGCCAGGTAGCTCAGTTGGTTAGAGCGCTGTCCTGATACAAGGTTGTGGATTCAGTCCCAGTCAGGGCACATACAAGAATCAACCAATGAACGCATAAATAATTGGAACAAAAAAAATCAATATTTCTCTCTCTCTCAAATCAATATTTTTAAAAAGTAATTATGTTGTAGACAAAAGCATAAAAAATGCTCACAAAATAAAGAACAAGATAATTACATTATAATAACAAACATAAAACACATTTTATATATATGGAGAAAAAAGGATAATGGTTACTCTAGGCCAGTAGTTCTCAACCTGTGGGTCACGACCCCTTTGGGGGTCGAACGACCCTTTCACAGGGGTCGCCTAAGACCATCGGAAAACACATATCCCAGTGGTGCTCAACCTGTAGGTCGCGACCCCTTTGGGAGTCGAATGACCCTTTCACAGGGGTCACCTAAGACCATTGGAAAACACATATATAATTACATATTGTTTTGTGATTAATCACCATGCTTTAATTATGTCCAATTTGTAACAATGAAAATACATCCTGCATATCAGATATTTACATTACGATTCATAACAGTAGCAACATTACAATTATGAAGTAGCAACGAAAATAATTTTATGGTTGGTGGTCACCACAACATGAGGAACTGTATTAAAGGGTCGCAGCATTAGGAAGGTTGAGAACCACTGTCAGGGCAGAGGAAACAGGAGAGCACATGCAAAGAAAAAGAAGGGTGAAAGTACATGGGTATGTTGGGGTGTATTTGTTTTTGAAAAATAAGTCATCATCTCTATCATGAGTTTTTCTTATCAAAGGCTAGAAAACCACGTTCTCACCACTCTAGCTCTCTGCCTCCCTCATTAATCCAACTCCCAGTCACAGCACAGGCCATGCTCTGCCAAAGAGCAGAACTTGGGCCAATAGTTCAACCTGTCCTACCCACAGGAGAGGCCCATCAGGGCAGAAACCGTTCAGTGGCTGTGGGTTTTGACAGGCTTGAGAAATAAAAGTTAAAGCCTTCTAGAAGCAGCAGCAGCAGCAATAGGATATATTGCTCTGCAATTCTGGCATCAAAGCACCAAAGAGTCACAGGAAACTGGGGACTAGAACTTCAAAAGACTTCCACAATGTCTATTCTCTCACTGGGCTCCCTTCAACAATTACCCACTAGATGAATGGCTGCAAACTGAACCATGTCATGAAAAGCAAAGTCAGTAACTAAATGAGGAGGGGAGCCAATTACCTCTTCCTGTCAGCCTCTGGAATACGCAAAGACACAGGTGAAATGAAGGGAAGTAGTACTCACCATAATCAGGGGGCACAGGGCAGGTGAAATCAACATGAGAGTATGACAAAGACGTGGTTTGTATGTAATTGACTGCCTGGCAGCCCAGGGCAGAATACTTGTCTAAGAGCTATAGCAACATCCCAGAAATGATTATAAAGACTAAATGAAAACAACTACATGCCCTCTTTCCAGGAACTCTCCCACCTGGAAAAGATTCAGGCCCTGCGATAGAAGTAAGTTAATCAGATGCTTTCTTTAGGTGAACATGACAAACTGCTGTATATTATGTGTACTAGTAATTATATGTTTTATGCCATAAAGACTATTATACAGTGTATATAAGTGAATGAAGGATTAGAAAACAGGATACACAACTCAGAGAGACTAGTGTGGAGAGAAAAGATCTACTGTTCTCAGTCCAAAACACCATACTGCTACTCTCCCTCAGACAGGAAGGTACCCAAGTGTATTGTATACATACATTGGCCAGACATGGGTATTTTCTCCTAATTCAGATGGTTCCCAACACCAGACAGCAGCACAATACAGCCAGCTTGGCTGCTATACTCCCAGGCACTGTATGACCTCCTTAACAGGACAGACAAGCCCTGTTCTTAAGCCAGCCAAGCCTTGGGTATACCACTGTAAACCATCTATGTTATGGGAGAATTATAAGAGCTACATGGGTTAGTACATGTAAAGTGCTTAGAACAGTGCCTAGTCCATAACTAACATTTGCTGAGTGCTTATCAGTATTACCAATATCACTAATGCTATTGTCTTCCAGTCTCCTACAGTGAGATCAAATAAGACCTGGGGCCAAATATGTGGATGGGTGACTAGGACTACTACTCCCCAGTCAGAAGGTGACCTGATCCAGTTCATTCTGGACCAAACCAGGCACAGGACTGCTGTGATTCAAAGACGTCTCTGGGAGGAACAAAGAAAGAAGGGGTAGAACCAACATTTGGTGAATTCTGACCACGTATCAGACGCTAAAGTAAGTATACATACCCTCTTGTTTAATGTCTATAGCAGTAAGTGCTTCTGTAAGAGTTCATCTTAGAGGTAAGAACCAAAATAACATGGCAGAGAGCCCCAGTGTCTAGGATGGGCAGAGTGGAGCGGAAGCTACTCCTGCTGTGGTTTTTTTCTCTTCTCTGATTTCAACCCCATATGGGACACTCCCCACGACAGTTCAGCTAGGCTGTTATTCATTCCTAGTAAAGATAGGGCAAAGGAAGGAGTGGGGGGACTTTACATGTGGGCTGAGAAAGCAAAGATTACCAAGCTTGTTTCAATATATCCTCTTCCAAAAGCAGAAATAACTCTTTGTAGGATACAATTTTAAACCTCTACACCCCTGAAAGGGTTAAATCAAGAACCATTTGGTTCCATCAGCCCCACCAAGAATGTCAGGAGAGTTAAAGGAAACAGAGGACCAAAACAACCCTTTTATTAGGAAATAAAAAAGAATTCCTTCCTCCATGGATGTTTTATGGGAGGAATATAAGGAGGACCCTGCCACCAGTCAGACCTGCTCTTGTTCCTGAAGCACATACAGCAGAGGAGGACACAGTTATTAGTGGTGTGGTCTCCTGAGAACCTCAGGAATCTACCTGGGTCACTGCTAACCCTGATCCACAGAGGCTGTGGCCATCCTAGTGTGGTTAACTGCTCATCTAACAAAGGGGAACCAAAAGGAAAAGTTGTATTCCCTAATCCTATGGATAAGTAAATCTCCTATAGTTTCCATCCGCCACCTGTCCATCTTCAAAAAGCTCTGGCCTTTTATCAGAAGAATGATGCTAAAGGTTACAGGGAATAAAGCTACACTAAGGAACGTAGTATCCAAGGAGAGGCCTGGATATTCTACTCGGAGCCTCTTCTTCTACTGAAGGATTATGCAGGTTAAGTTTGATAATCCTTCCATGAGTTTTTTAAACACAGGAGGGAAGGGTTCTTGCTGTTGATTGGGTATCATTCCCAGAAATATAGAAGGATCCCTATAAGACAAGAAATAGGGCAAGAAAAAGGGGCCCTTGTATGGGATAAGGGTACGTTCTTGCACCAACCTTTATCCCCCAACAAGCCAGCCAAGCCTTGGGTATACCACTATACACCACTGAGAGCACCACTGGTTCATGTCCCCCATCTCCCATCTCTTCCCCATGAGTCTGAATAAAGAAGTCCAGACTCTCTGCCCTCTCAAAACTTCCTTTGACTGGGAAACAACTGTTAATGTTACTCATTCTTGCTAAGGCCTGTCAGACGCATGATGAGCTTACAGAGCCCTGAACCTAAAAGAGGTTGGCTCCAGCTGTCGGAAGTTCTGAAATAAATGTTTCTATGGCATGGGGTAAGAAAAGGAAAGAGAAGCTAGAGATCAACAGAACAATACTTTATAGTTGTAACATACAAAGCTCTTCATGTATATGACCTCTTAGAAATAGTTCTTCAGCCGAAACCGGTTTGGCTCAGTGGATAGAGCGTCGGCCTGCGGACTCAAGGGTCCCAGGTTCGATTCCGGTCAAGGGCATGTACCTGGGTTGCAAGCACATCCCCAGTGGGAGATGTGCAGGAGGCAGCTGATCGATGTTTCTCTCTCATCGATGTTTCTAACTCTCTCTCTCTCTCCCTTCCTCTCTGTAAAAAAATCAATAAAATATATTAAAAAAAAAAAAAGAAATAGTTCTTCAACAGACAATGAAAGAAAATAAAATATCTACAGACCCTGGCAGGATGGGAGTCCAGATATCCTGCCAGTCCCCTCAACCTAGAAGCCCACTTCATCCTTCTCCTCTCTCAACCTCCCCATACTCTCCCCACACCTCATGGTTGCTCTGGGTCTAGAATCCTGACTGCTAATGAAAGAGGGATGGTTTGAGCATCCTCCTAAGCAAAAGAAAATAAAACCACCTATTAAGTAGAGGAGAAGTAAAAAGATTCCTTTCATTTTTCCTCCTTAACAGCCAAAAAGAGTCCTGCACTGTCACATCTGAGACCATTTTTCTCACCTATGGTGAGTGAGGAGTTTGCCAACCATGCAAAACAAACACTAAATAAATTATATTTATTAAGTATCATTTTAATAAAAAGTTACCTCCTTTAATGTCACTGATTTACCCTTTACAGTGGCATCTCTGGCCCTATCAACCTGCATTCCTCCTCCCCCCACAACCACTCCTGGCTCCCTGTTCTCTCCAGATGGGACTCTGACTCACTGTAGACACAGGCAAGTGGAAAACCTGGCCCAAGAAACCTAGCTACACCTAGGTGAGGCTGCAGTGCCCGATGGCAAGAGCCTTCCACCCACATTGCCCAGGAAGTGCTCTGAGCTCTGCTGAGCTCAAGAGAGCAGGGATACTTATTCTCTGTCCCTTCAAGCAAAAAAACAGAGTGCTGCTGAAGTAGCTGGGAGGATTCCCTCCCACCTACACACCCACAATCACATTTACAAACTCTATCTTTTCTATGTAATTGCTTAAACACACAAAAAATATGGCCAGCTCAGTGTAAGAGGGTTTTCTAAGTCCAGAAGGGGTTGATGGAAAGTAAAGACCCCATACAGCACACACCACAGTAAGCGTTCACACAATCAGAAGGACAAAAGGCAGGGAGCCGCCGGCTTGTAATACCTCTAAGGTTGTTGAGTCCCTCCAAGAACTTCTGGTACTTGTAAGCGTTCATGGCCGGGCCCAGCTGTGTTGGTTCAGTGGCTAGAAGCAGGCACCATGGCGCAGTGACAGCTGAGAAGTGAGAGTGTGCAAACCGACTGATCTCTCCTACAGCGTCTCCTAGCCCCCAAGAACTGGACTTTGACCACATTTACAAGTGACGTCACCAGAGAAGCCTCATTACATTACAGCCCTTTGTGCGCGCTCATTTGTTACAGTGAGCGGAAATACCTCCCCAGGAGAGGCCAGCCCCTCCTTTGTGCAAATGAGACAAGAGACCACAACAGCCCCGGCCGATCATCTGCCACCTCATCTGCCACCTTCTCTCTAGACCCCAGTCCAGGCTCCACTGGGATTACTGCTCCTCTGGTTTAAACTCTAGGGAGAGAGGCTTAAATGCTTTTCAGGACACAGTTAAGGGCTCATCTAACATTTGAGAATGAAACCTTTAAAGGGCCGCACTCACCGCAAGAATGCCACCACAACAGGAGCTCTTGGACAAATATCACATGGCAACGGGACAGGTTTTACAGAATAAACAACTCTGCACTCTCCTTACAGCAGTCATGTTTACAGACTGGAATACAGCCACACACAGACAAGACACTGAACATCACACAGTCCAAGGCAAGGAGAGGAGAGAAACAGAAACTGGTAAGCCCACTCCGGAAGTGCTAAAAGCACAGATCAGGGGGGCAGGACCTTCTCCATAGATAACTAGGGAGAAAATGCAGCCAGCACAACACCCACTTGCTCCCCACTCCAGGGCACTATTCACTCAGCTGATTTGCATTAATGATTTCAGTAGCTGCTGTAAGTTTCAATCTACTCCACTGTACCACACCTTTCCTTTAAAAACTGACAAAGTATGTTTGCTTTTATCATTTTTGAGGGCAAGAATATACTAGTTAGCTTAACCATTGTCTAAATCTAAATGTTTAATTCAAAGTATGCATTTTATATGGAAAATAAAATTTACTCTAGTTTGTGTATATAATTTTGTCATTGAAACTACCAGTGTATAAGTACAAGTTACTGAAAAAACACAGAAATGACAGATGACAAATATTAAGAAAAATTATAGATTTTTATTTAATTTATAAGCAATTATATTTTTAGCTTATTTTGTTATACCTATACCTAAGTTTTCTTATGTTTCTAGCACCAGAATGTAAAATATGCATATACTTATTATATAATAATATAACATTTGTCATTAAAGTTATAGTTTAATATTAAAAATCTATTTTGGGAATTAAAACATTTTTTCCTTCTATTCCATTATCCACAAAGAGATGGCACCCAATCCCCACCCCGCAACAGGCTCTTAGGATAAGCTAAGATTATAGCCAGAGGAAATTTCTATAGCATTTCTGTTGTAAGGAATTCAAAGTGGCTCACCTGATTATACTCATCTTTAAGAATATTTTTATAAAAATAACTAAATTTTCATTTACAGATAAGAAAATAGAGGTTAAGCAACCTGTCCAAAAGTCACACATCAAGCCAATGAGAAAACATGGAAAGAACCTGTTTCCCAAACGTGAGCTTGGTATTCTGGCTCATCTTACCTTGACATCCTAGAAAACCATGAGCAACCAACCCAGTCAGACTCCACTGATTAACAATCCCTCATAAGAGAGATAACCTCTCTCCAGGTCTGAAGTTTTTCAGAGCAACCTGCCATCCAGGCTGCTGTTCGGTGACTTGGGGTAGAACTCAGGGTGCAAAGTAAAACATTCCACAACACTCCCAATTACGCAGGGTAGATGCAGATGGACAAATGTATAACTAGCATTGTGAAAACAAAGAGAAAAGGGGGTATGCCCACTTGAAAAGATCAGAGTAAATAATATCAACAGCTGCTATGATAATGGAAAGGGGGAAAAGTACCAACAAGGTAGCCGGCCACTGTGTGAAGATCTGAGTATTAGAAGTTACAGTCAATACAGTACATAATTCCTTTTCTCAAAGAATAATTTAAAGGGCAAGATTAAAAGGTCAAAAGGGAGTTTAATGCTTACAGAGCACAAATTAGACAGTGTAATACAGTTTAGAAAATATATATAAATTCTACAATATATTACTGTGAGAAACACAGTATTTCTGAGGTTACCTAGTCCAAGAGACCAGGTACCTTGGAGCCATCTGGGAAAGAAGAGTGTGGATGAGAAAGACAAACATTAAATAACAGTTCAGATCATGTGTGCCTGTTCCTGATGTTATTCCACTATTTCTCCAGAAGAGTATGGGTAATAGAGTGCAGTGGAAAAAACTTTGGTTGCAAGGTCAAGACACCGAGAGTCCAGAATCTATCTCAAGATCCAACTTTGCTACTACCTAGCTATGTGAGCAGGAGCCTGAAATTTCTATAAAAAATGCTAGTTCTTACCCCCCCCCCCCCTTTTTTAGGTCATTAACTCCAGTGAGAATCTGATGAAAACTAAGTATGCTCTCCCAGAAAAGGGGACATATTCATCTACCTACAAACTTTGTTTACAATTGGAGAAAGGTCAATGAACTACAGGCAAAGAACCTCTGAATTGATCTCTAATATTCTTTGGTGTCCTGATCTGAAAGTAATTAATGTAGTGCAATCTATACTAATAAAAGGGTAATATGCTAATTAGACCAGGAGACCTTCGGGGCATCCTTCCGGACAAAGCCATGGTGGCGGGGCTGAGGCAAAGGTGGTTAGGGGCGATCAGGCCAAGAGGGGAAGGCAGTTGGGGGCGAGCAGGCTGGCAGGGGAAGCCAGTTGGGGGCGAGCAGGCCAGAGCAGGGGGGAGGAGGAGGGCAGTAGGGGGTGAGCAGGCTGGCAAGGGGGGGGGGGGAGGGCAGTTGGGGGCAAGCAGCCTGGCGGGGGAGGGGGGGTAGTTGGGGGCAATCAGGCTGGCAGGGGGTGGGGGCATTTGGGGACAAGCAGGACAGCAGGCAGAGTGGTTAGGGGTGATCAGGCAGGCAGGGAGGCAGGTGAGCGGTTAGGAGCCAGCAGTCCTGGATTGCGAGAGGGATCCCAGATTGGAGAGGGTGCAGGCCGCACTGAGGGATACCCCTCCTGCCCCGTGCATGAATTTTGTACACCAGGCCACTAGTGCAAATCTATATATATAAAAGCCTAAGTGACTGAACGACCAAAGGACCAGTTGACCGGTCGCTCTGATGCATACTGACCACTAGGGGACAGATGCTCAATGCACAGGATCGGGATCCATTCTGTCTAGATTGGGCCTGCGGGGATTGAGTTCCCTCCTGAATGGATCAGGCCTGTGGGGATCGGGCTCCCTCCTTCTGGATTGGGCCTGCAGGGCTTGGGCCGAAACCAGCTATCCCACATCCCCCAAGAAGTCCCGGGTTGCAAGAGGGTACAGGCCAGGCCAAGGGACGTAACCAGTGCATAAATCCGTGCACCGGGCCTCTAGTATAAGTATAGAAAAGAACAAGGTTTAAAGGAATTATCAATCAGCCAGGAAAGATCTGGATTTAATGCCACTGTAAAATTCTATCAGAAACTCCTCCCAACCCAGGAAGAAAAAAACAGCCCAGACAACAGGAATCTAATGGCAGGAACAACTGACATTTAAAATAGCCACTTGAACTAAGTGCATTTAAAAGACAACATATGTTAGCTTGTCATTTCCTCTGTGTGTTTCACCATATCAGATAAAAATATAACAAAAACAAGGATGTTTGGAATTATGAAGTGAGTGATGGTTCCGACGGGAGGTTCTCGGGAAGGGGGAGGGGTGCAGCGGCCTGGACTCCAGCTGTATTCTCGCAGACAATGCACCTTTTCCTGGGAATCAGAGCATCCAAAGCACAGTAGTATACTACGTCCATACGCTTTTCCGGGCTGTTCATCTTTTATTCTCCAATAGGTTCCAGTGAATGTACCCTCAGGTGGTAAGAGACATTCTGCCCTAAATTCCAGAGAGAGACAGACAAATGTGAAAGGCTTGAGATCTGGCAGTCCAATAGGCACTCTCTGGCCAGCTGCTGACAAAGCAGGAGAAAGCCATGCTGTCTCCAACAGCTTTCACCAAGGCACAGACACCTAAGAGCTGAGTGAAACTTGACTGAATGCAAGCAGATCAGGAAGTCCAGACTACAGTGTATGAGGTGTGGTCCTTAGGGCTTCTGACTCTATAATGACAAAGACAATTAAAAAGCTGCCCTGCCTTGCCCTGCCCTGGCGTGGGCTCAGGAATCCCAGAGCCCAGAGGAAGAAAAGGCCTGAGTCAGGTTCAGTATATTACTCCTAAAACAGGTGGGCAAGTCTGCCAGCAAAGACTTAGTAACTAAGGAGAAAGTTCTAAACCCATGAGGAGATAATAAGAACTATCTTAGAGTGCCCCCAAACCATCTAGAAATCAAACCTTCCATAATTCCTTTTAAGCAGTCTTTCTCCTAAAAATAAAGGTCGTCCTCCCACAAGCCCCTCATATCAGGGGTCAGTGAAACTAAAACTGAATAGTCACTTTAAAAAATTTACCCAATCACTCATTCATACATTTGTTGCGTACTAACCATGCAAGCACCCAGCACTAACCTAAGTGCTAGGAACACAGAACTCAGTCTAATGGGAGAGAACAGGGTGAAAAAGCAATGAATTTGTCTCCTCGAATTCAGAGGAGATAAGGGTCATGAGTGGTCAAACTGAGGGCACAGCTGACACCCAACTGCTCATTCTCTAGACCAGCCCTGAAGACAAGAGGCTTAGAGACATGAAAGGTAACCCCGCTCATATAAATACATCCATTTTCTTTGAGGGAGAACTGACACCCTACAGCCAGTTGCCACTATTACCCCAAAGCAGCTGCTGACCCAGGAAGACAGCAAAAATGTCTCCAGTGACTGACGAAGCCAGCAACAAAAGCAGGTGCCAGGTTCATGGCCCTATTCAGGGAACAACAAAGATCACTTTCTTCATTGTTCCCCCTGGCAGCAGTGTCTGATGCAGGGAGGGGTTGAATTACACCTTGTCCCTCTGGTCTGCTAGACAGAAAATGAGTTCGCCATCTGAAGGAAGGGTTGTGCCCAGGGCCACAGCTCTCTCTGCAGGGCTGAGGAACAGAAGGCAAAAGAAGTCAGACTTCACATGCTTAGAAGGAGAGGCTGAAATGGCAAGACCAAAGGAGGCTTTAACTGAAACGAAGTGCAGGTTTGACCACAAGTGTCCGAGGAGTTTTGCCCACTCTGCGCTCACCCTAAGGCAAGGGGTCCTCAAACTAGAGCCCGTGGGCCACATGCGGCCCGCCGAAAACATTTATCCGGCCCGCCAAAAACATTTATCCGGCCCGCCGAAAGCATTTATCCGGCCCGCCGGGTGTTTTTGCCGCCGCTGCCTGTCCTGCTTAGCAGCCGACTCGTCCCCGGCCCGCAGTGCGCATGTATGGAATGTCTGAGGGACAGTGAACTGGCCCCCTGTGTAAAAAGTTTGAGGACCTCTGCCTAAGGCCTAGAGAGGTTCTTTTTGTGGATCAGACCAATATATACACCACAAGGCTCGTACTTAGGCTACCGACCCTCAAATAAGTCCTCTCTCCTGGATCCTTTTCTTTTGGCTCTGTAGCCCATGGAGAAATGGGCGAGTCCTATGAATCCTCTCCTCCCGCGGCGGTCATGTAACACTACAAGACCAAACAAGGTAAAACTAAGCAGTTAGGAGGGAAGGCAAAAATGCCTGTTCTTAGGGCGAGCCTGTACCTGCATGACCTCAGATTATAGTCTGACTTGAAACTAAGGTACTCCTGGGCGTTCTGAGCACCTAAATAAAAGATCACAGGCAAGAGTCACCTACCACTGGACGGAGGTTACAGACCTTTAGAAGAGAGGTAGGAGGGCGGAAATTCATTTCAACAAAAGCATACTGAAACAGATACAGGAATCCAGGTGTAATAGAGATCAACAGCTTCCCCCACTCCCCAAGAACAGTTTCTCTCAAGAACTCCATCAGGACCCAGCCAGAGGACATGGCTGCAAATCCAAGTCAGTTAAAGGAAGGCGCCTGCTAAGCAGTCACATTTAGTTATTTTGACAAACCCGGGAAGGGGGGGAGGAGTGCTTGCTGGCTCAGTTCACCTGGGTTATACTCCACCAACAAACAAAACAAGTCTCCAAAAAGGCCACCAACTTCCAGTAGCATTCCTTTGTTGCTTTGAGCAGAGGAAGAAGGTAAAATAAATATTTTTGAGAAGTCAGATTCTAGACACTATAAATAGCATGATGGAATTTTCTTCTGAAGCTGTCTTTTGCTAATAATCAGGTGACTTTTTTTTTTTAAGTTCAAGATAGACTGTATAGTAATGACTCCAGGATGGCAGAGTATGGGTTCTAAGAAACTTATTACTCTTGCATCTAAAATAACATTCTGCAGAAAGACATCACACTGTTAAGGTAGAACCTCAATGAAGGTGTCAACATCTGTTTAATGAGTAGCAGTGTACATATGTACCTGCTATAGTATTATCATACTTATCTATATACTTTAAATATTCATAATAAAAAACTTAAAGCAATGGATGAAACCATCCATCAAATCTAGAAATATGCAAAACCTTTGATCCTGCAAGTCTACACCTAAGAATTTTTCCTAAAGATATACATTTGCGCCCTAACCGGTTTGGCTCAGTGGATAGGGCATTGGCCTGCCGACTCAAGGGTCCCAGGTTCGATTCTGGTCAAGGGCATGTACCTTGGTTTCGGGCACACACCCAGTAGGGAGTGGGCAGGAAGCAGTTGATCGGTGTTTCTCTCTCATCGATGTTTCTAACTCTCTATCCCTCTCCCTTCCTCTCTGTAAAAAATCAATAAAATATATATTTTTAAAAAGATATACATATGCAGGGGGGGGTGGGAGTGGCCGGGGAGGGGTTGATGGGAGAAAAAGGAGACATGTGTAATACTTTAAACAATAAAAAAGATAACCGATATACGTATTTCTTCATTTCTGAATTATTTACTCAGACATCTTCCAGAATTTGCATTGAGATGTTTGTTTCTTAATTATTAATAAGATTTTTTAAATGTTTTGATATTAACTCATACCTTAAATGCTACAATTATCTACTGTCAGTTGTGGTGGTTTTTTTTTTCATTTCTAAGTATTAGGGGTTTTTTTTATTTGTTTTGTTTTTATTTTTTTATTATCTAAAGTTTTACATATGTCCCCTTTTTCCTAAATTAAAACCACCCCCCCGCCCAGCCATTCCCACCTGGGCAAGCCCCCACCGCCCCAGTGTCTGTGTCCATTGGTTATGCTAACATGCATGCATACAAGTCCTTTGGTAGCTCTTTAACCCCCTCCTCCCCTTACTGTCAGTTGTTTGTCTTTTACTGTGTTTGACCTGATTTTTATTGTTTGACCTGATTTTTATGTAATAAAATATAAAAATTTTGAGGGGTTAGAAATTGTTATGTAATACATTTTTAATGAGTTTCTTATGTGATCAATAATCTATTTTCTAAATTACTTGAAACTTATTGACATTAAATGAATTAATAAAAAATTTACAGATCAAGTTAATAAAGTAAACACTTTTTTATTTTTTATTTATTTATTTATTTTTTAAAATACTTTTTATTGATTTCTTACAGAGAGGAAGGGAGAGGGATAGAGAGTTAGAAACATCGATGAGAGAGAAACATCAATCAGCTGCCTCCTGCACACCCTCTTTTGAGGATGTGCCTGCAACCAAGGTACATGCCCTTGACTGGAATCGAACCTGGGACCTTTCAGTCCGCAGGCCGACGCTCTATCCACTGAGCCAAACCGGTTAGGGCGAAAGTAAACACTTTTTTAAAAAGATATACATATGCAAAGTGACAAGTATACAACGAAGTTTTTCACAACAGCACTTTGTAATAGCAAAAGATGGGCAACACCCTAACTGTTCATCAACAGAGAACTGGCTAAGTAAATGATAGCATATTCATATGACAGAATAATAAGCATGGAGGGAAAAAAGAGGTCTTTATGGGCAGATATGATCTTTATGAGTTGATATGGATGAATCTCCAAGATTAAAAAAAAAAAAGGTCAAAACAGAGTATCTGTTAGCTCTCAATTATATTTTTTAAAGAAGGAGAATGAATAATAGAATTTAGGTTCCATAAAGACATGGATTTTTACCTATTTATATATTCATTGTTTATCCCCAGAGCCTTGCATAGTACCTGGCACATACCAGTACTCAATAAATATTTGCCAAATTAAATTTTTAATTCATAAGATATGTGAATTAATAAATGCACATATCATCTATGGAAAGAAGTGTAAGAAACCGATAATACTGATTGTCTTCAGGAAGGAGAAAAGGATGGCTGGGGTGAAAACAGATTTTTCACTGTAGATATAGTTTGTACCTTTTGAATATTCAATTATGTGGATGTGTTACCTAGTCAGAAAATAAATGAAAGTCAAAAGGCCAAAAATGTGAGGTTCTGTATCCTGATCCCAGCACTGCCACTGGCCACATACCCTTCTCACACAATTATTCATACATTCTACAAGCCTACACCCTGTATCCCTGCCCTGTGCAAATTCTGTAGAACACAGTCATTTTCCTCAAACAGCCTACAATCTAGTGAAGGAGATAAGCAAGTGACCTAACACACGATATAGTGAGGCTGATATTGATAAAAGTTCACAGGAAAAAATGGGGTGGGGGGCAAGGAAGTCCAGGAAAGGCTTCTGGAAGGAGATGATGTTAGAACTGGGACTACAATGAATTAGATTAATGGGGACAGGAGTGTTGTCGACAGTGGAAACAACGAAGAAACACGAGAGATGATGCACTGAAGGAACATACAATACTCTGATATGGATAGAGTATAGGTACTCTCAATCCTGGAAGGATGACGCAGGACATGAAAGCTTTGCATGTCATGCTACAGACACCATAGTTCAACCTAAAGATAACGGAAAGCCATTGAAAAGTTTAACTTATGAATGCCTATTCTTTTATGATCAAATTTTAACTTTAGAAAGACTACCTAGCAGTAATGAAAAGGAGGGAAACAAGACGAAGGCAAGGGGACCATTTAGGACACTGTATGGTTATATGCTGAGAAACAACAGAATCTGAACTAAGGAAGCAGTATTTGGGATGGGAAGAAAGAAAGGGATGTGAGAGTTGAAGCAGAATGATACAGATAAAAGGTTTCCTGGGGTGAAGAAAAGCGTTCAGTTTGGAACATGTTGAGTAAAAGATACCTATACAATATCCAAAAGAAGTCCTCCGGTACTCAGAGGTAAGTGTCCGGAGCTCAGGAGAGAGATCTGGCCCGGAGATCTGAGCCAGCAGTTGAAGCCTTTAAGTGTAAATAAGGTCACTCAAAGGTTAGGTAAGATTAGGGTTGAGCCCTAGCCAGTGTGCCTCAATTGGTTGAAGCTTCATCCCGTTTACCTAAAAGGGCTCAATTCCCGGTAATGGGCGCACCCCGAGACTGCAGGTTTGATCCCCATCAGGGCGCATGCGGGAGATGGCTGGTGTTTCTCTTTTCTTTCTCTCTCTCTCTCCCTTTCTCTCTCTCTCTCTCTCCTCTCCCCACTTCCTTACTCTAGCTTTTTTCTTTTTTTTAAGATTAGGGCTGAAAAAATTACCATTGGATCTGGCAATTAGGGGGTGATTGCTGAACTTGACAATGCAATAGCAATTTCAGGAGAGTGGAGAGGGTTGGAAGCCAAAGGGCAGGTATATACACCACTCTTAAGAATCTTGGGAGAAACAAAGAACATGGCTATAAAAAGGGATTCTCACTTAACATGTCTTGTATTCTACTTCCTCTCCCATAATACATCTGAATATTATTTTAAGAAAAATAAGTAGGGAAATGCACATAAAATAGTGTTAGCACTTTTGGGGGTATTAGGTATTGAATGATAATAATCCAGGGTGTTATTATTACTATATTAAAGTTGGTTCTATTTACTCCATAAATCACCAAATATTTGGACACTTATATGCAAAATACAGAGCTGGCAATGTGGGAGGTAACATGGAGTTTATAATACAGTCTTCAACCTCCAGGGGCTTCTAATCTCATAGAAGAAAATAATGCATACATATAAGTGCTGGGAGCCGGTCCATCCTTGCTGCTTGACACAGTCGCTGCAGGGAAGAAACATCTGCACAGCATATGTTTCAAGGGATCTGGCGTATATGGCATACTGTTCTTAATATGTTTGCTCCCCTTCTTGGCACTGTGTGTTTTAACCAAGGTCACCTCTCTGAGAAAGGTTGTTTCCCCAGGTAGGGATTTTTTCCCTGAAGTTAGGGAGGGAATAAAACCCCTTAACTAAGTGCCAGGCAGGTAGTCAATCACTTAACTATGAACAATCACTCTTAAGCTACATAATCTTTACTCCCTGGAAAAAGAAATGCCCTAACCTTTGGAATAGAAATTGATAGGATTAAAATCAACTGGTATAAATACAGATGTAACAAGACAACAGAAGACAGAACCTAGAGACAGAACCTAGACACAGAACCTAGAAACAGAACCTAGCGAGAGAACCTGGCTGAATAACCTAGACACAGAACCTAGAAACAGAACCTAGCGAAAGAACCTGGCAAAAAATCCTGGACAGAACCTGGCTATAGAACTTGGCTGGAGAACCTAGACTGGACATGGCAAAAGAACCTGGATAGAACCTGGCTGGAGAACCTGGCTAAAGAACCTGGCTGGAGAACCTGGAGAACATGGCTGGAGAACCTAGCGAGAGAACATGGCTCCAGAACTTGGTTGGAGATCCTGACCAGAACTTGGTTGGAGATCTGAACCAGAACTTCGCTGGATCCTAACCAGAACTTGGCTGGAGATCCTGGCTAGAGATCCTGGCTAGGCTGCTGATCAACTGAAGGCTGTCTCCATGTCATTCCTTCTTCGCCGACTCCGTCCACACCTTTGGGGATCCCTGGACCCGCTGGGGTTGGACCCCAGCATATAAGTAGGATATTAAAGTACAATATACGTGATAAAGAAAAAAATGACCATTAGCATTTAGGAAACTAGGAACTAACTTCCAGAGGGGTGATCAGAAGGTTTCCTAGAGGGCTTTGAAGTAGATTTGAACAATGGGTGAAATTCTATATGGCAGATGCAGCGAGTGAATGAGGTGCTCCAGGAAGACGGTCTTGTCTGGCTTGGATGTGAGGAGGCCGTTGGTGAGGAGGCTGGGAAGGTTAAGATGGAGAGCTTTAAACACCAGGCTGAGAAGACTGAGCCCTGCCTCTCTTCTAATTGCTGCTCTGCAGTGCCAACTGTCTGCAGGGCATTTCCACCTGAGCATGCCATGACAACTAGAACTCAATTTATTAAAAGTGAATCCACATCTGGCCTCCCTAAATCAATGCCTCCTTTTAATTTCCCACTTTGAGTAATGGCACCACCCTTTAAACAACCCACTATCAAGTCCTATCAGTTCTTACAGATGCCTCTTGCAGTCAACTTTTTTATTCAACAGTCAACCTCTCCTTGTCTAAGCCTGATTATCTCTCACCTGGATTGCTAAAATAGCCTCAAAAAATGGGTTCTCTCCTTCTCATCCGATTCATGCTGCGCGTGCTGTCAGATCAATCGTCATAAAACACAGCCTTAATTAAATAATTCCCATACATAAAACCTCCAACAGCAACACAAAACCTACCATAGAAAAAAATTTTCAGTGAGGTATAACAACTCAACAACATGGTGCAACTTTTGTGGAGAGTACTTTAGCAAAATGTATCTAAAATTTTTAAAGTGTGCAATGACTTTTGATGCAGTAATCTCGTTTTTAGAAATTTATATAAAAGAAATGTGGTTAAGTGTGCAAATACACACACACAGTATATTCATTTCATTGTTTATAACGCCAATGCAAAATTACCTGAAAGTCCAACAATAGTGGACTGACCCAAGTGCAGTCACCCACATAAGAGACTATTGACAGCAATATAAACTATTAAGTTGATACATATTTTTTTGATACAGAAAGATTTTCACCCTACAGTAAGTGAAGAAAATAAGTTACAGTTTACTTTTGCAAAATATGTCTGTACATGTATATATTTGCAGAAGAAGATGCCTGAAAGAAAATATAGCAAAATGTTTACAATGGTTATACAAAAATAGTGGGATTTTTAGGTAACTTTAATTTTATAGTTTTGCTTATTATTTTATAATTTTCATATAATAAACATGGTTATTTTGTGAAATAGAGGAGGAAAGAGTGTACCACAACCAATATCCAACAGTAGCATAGCTCTTTAGACTTCCCAAACATCCTTTTTCTGAAGCCTGCAAGAACTTTATATACAACCCAAAAATTCTACCAATTGTTATGGCACCAAAGAAACAAGGATGAAGAAGGTACAGTGTGCCCTCATTGGACTCATGATCTAGAGGAGTCAGATAATTGTAAAATAATATGACAAGTACTATTACAAAGGGTTGTATAAAGTACCATGAGAACTCAAGTTGAGGAGATAAAGTTCTCCTGGTTGAGGTAGGAGGAAAGAAGCTGGAACACCATGAAAAGCTAACTAATTCTGAGCTGGAATGAAAAATTACAGTGTGAACAAGAATCTGTGAGGCAGATAAAGTAGAGAGAACACGCTGAAACCGGTTTGGCTCAGTGGATAGAGCGTCGGCCTGCGGACTCAAGGGTCCCAGGTTCGATTCCGGTCAAGGGCATGTACCTGGGTTGCGGGCACATCCCCAGTGGGAGATGTGCAGGAGGCAGCTGATCGATGTTTCTCTCTCATCGATGTTTCTGACTCTCTATCTCTCTCCCTTCCTCTCTGTAAAAAATCAATAAAATATATTAAAAAAAAAAAAAAAGTAGAGAGAACACCCAAGGCATCGGAAACAGCATAAACAAGGGATGAAACTGAGAATCAAACCCATGCTAAGAAGCCTGAACTTTACCTGTGAAGGAAGAGAAAGCAGTGAGCACTGGAATCTTTAAGAAGGGACTAGAGGCCAAAACCGGTTTGGCTCGGTGGATAGAGCGTCGGCCTGCGGACTGAGGGGTCCCAGGTTCGATTCCGGTCAAGGGCATGTACCTGGGTTGCGGGCACATCCCCAGTGGGAGATGTGCAGGAGGCAGCTGATCGATGTTTCTCTCCCGTCGATGTTTCTAACTATCTATCTCTCTCCCTTCCTCTCTGTAAAAAATCAATAAAATATATTTTCAAAAAAAAAAAAAAAAAAAAAAGAAGGGACTAGAGGCCCGGTGCACGAAATTCATGCATGGATGGGTAGTGTCCCTAGGCCTGGCCAGCAATCAGGGCCAATCAGGGCCTTCCTGCTGCCAGCCAGGGCCTCCCTTCGTTCTGCGCCGCCCCCTGGTGGTCAGCACACATCATAGTGAGCAATCGAACTCCTGGTCTCCCTGTTGAACTCCCAAAGGGACACTTTGCATATATATTAGCCTTTTATATATGTAGATAGAAGATATGACATGGTCACTGGCAATAAGCCAAAGATGATGGGGATCTAAAATAGGGCCATGGGTCCAGCCAGGATGCATGAGAAAGGATGGGTATTGAGATGCTTCTGAGGTATAACAAACATGTAGTATCCAACTGAATGTGGAGAACAAAGAAAGGAAAAAAAAAAAACACAAACAACTGAATTCCCTAGTTTGGGCAAATAGGTGGAGAGTAATCTGAGACAGGGTACATAGAATGAGAAGCAGGTTTGGGCAGGGGAAAGTAGGGGAATGATGATAAGCTTGGTATTTGATAAGTTACATTAAAATTTCTGTTGACTTCAAAGTGGAAAAGGACATTAGTTATCTGAAAATACAAGTTAGAACTTCAAAGAAAAGTTCATATTTAGAGATTTTGATTTGAGAATCATCACTGTACACATAGACAAAGTTGATAAATAAAATCACCAGAGTAGGTAAACTCATCCAGGGAGAGCATACAGAATGAGGTAGGGGGAAGAAGTGCAAATAGTGTCAAATGCTGTGACAGGATCAAACAGCATGAGAACTGAAAGAGACACTGAATTCTGCAAATAAGTTGTCACCGGTGAGAGGGAATTCAGTTGGGACACTGGGCACTAAAGCCAGGCGACAGTGGGTCAAAATGGCTAAAAGGATGTAAGAAAGGCTATTAAAGAGGGTTAGTGAATTTTAAAAAAAAAGGAGAACATTAGTTTGAAAAACAGACAAGCTTAAAATAACCTTTTTCTTAGGATAGAGAAAAACCTACACATATTTATAAGGAGTCACTAGTGAGGATACAAACATGTACATGCCCAGAGGCCTGCTCCTAAATTATAAGGAATGGGGTGAGGACTAGAGAAGATTACAGATAAATTGAGAGATAGAGCTGTGGAAAGTAAAAGGCTAAATAACATGTTGAGAATTTACGAGGTAAGGTGGAATAGCAAGTTTGAGGAGAGTGGTGAAAGTCTGGAATAGCTGCTGTGGGGAAAAGGAATGGGAGTCAACCAGAAGAGAAAAGAAAGATTTCAGGGCAGGGTTGAAAATCAAGCTGGAGCTAGAGCTCATAAATATGTAAGGGAGTCAGTCAGCACAATGCTATGTAGTAGAACTCAGTTGCTCATGGAGAAAGTGAACGTGGGTCCAGCTCTGGGGAAAGGAAGGTGTGGCAGAAAGAGACCAGAATGCCAGTGCAAATGCTGTCCATAGGACAGGTAGGGAAGGCAAGGACACCGTAAGGGGGTGGCTGGGAAAGGAGCAGAGCCCAGGTTTCGTGGGTATTAAGGAACAGTAGTGGAAGAAAGGAGGTTGTGACGAGACTCATATTTGTAGGAGGGGACCATTTTAGGTCACCTCAAATACTCTTCCCTAAGAAACTTAGCCATCTACAAGAACAAAATAGGGGCCACGCTGACTTCTAAGTCATGCCTGCCTGATATGTTAACTAGTTCTTCCAACGGGGCTGACACCTCCAAGGCTGTTAGAAGGAATCCCAATGAGAAAGTGGCAGGCCTGAGTGCTCTCTCCTAAGCTGCTTCCTTCCAGAACTTTAAGATTTGGTCTGGATGTCTGAGCACTATGTCAGTAACTGTTCTTTTTGGTAACTGGGAGATTACTGCAGTTGTCATGTGTGTGGAGTTGCTGAAAATAAACCTTTAAGAAACTGCCTAATTGCTACTTTAGCAATTCCCTCTGGGTCCCAGGGCCAGCTGATGCAGGACAAGAGTCGTCCTTCTCAAGGCCTTGGATCCTTCCCTCAGTGCTGAAGTACGACTGTAAGGACAATAATGCAGCATAACAATCACATTCAACAGGGAAGCAGAGGTAGGGGTCTGCTAATAAGGTCAGTGACATCCAGGAGGCGGGAAAGTGAGTTCACTTCCTTTCACTGCAAAAACTGAATCTAACCCTTGTACCACAAGGACAGGAAAACCTCAACTTGCTACTCACTTGTTCCCTAAAGATCTGGGCTCCCATCCAGCCTGTCCAAGAAGAAAAAGAGATTAGATTCCTCTCAGAGGGGCTACAAATGAACCACAATATTGCCACCAAGAGGGATGTTGGCTTATAGTGCTGATTCACTCTAAGCAGCCCAACTTCCTTTCAAACCTTCTCCTACTACCCAAATGACAAAGGGTATGATGATTATAAAAGATATTTCTTATATTAAAATACACTGATGGAAGGAATGCAAATTCACGAGTTGGTTGGTTATCTGGATAAACATCTGGAATTTGGCCCCCACATCAGCCTGGCCAGCCATTCCATTTGGACTGAGATGGACTGAGACAAAAAAAAGTAACTCCAAATATTTGTTTAATGCAGCTCTGTTTCACCTTCACATGGGTCACCGCCTTCTTGTGCTCACAAACACTTAATTGTCTCTAAAAAGTAGGTCAGCGCCTTGTGGAACAAGCTGGAAGGGGAGCTAAGACCCAGCCTACCACTCCAATAGTAGAGGCCCAAGCCGTGTCTAGGAGACCAAGACCAGTCAACAACGCACCATGCCAAGAGCACTTGAGGTGCTCAGGCGGCAACCTGGCTACTGCCATTCCTAGGTGGTGATTCAGCAGACTGGGAGAGCAGAAGACGCCCAGGGTGGGGGTCTGAGGTTCATGTGAGCCCCAAGAAAAACGTGTCCCACTCTGATGGCTAATGAGGTGTCCCTAATAATCCCTGAATGGAGGGAGCAAGAGGTGAACAATCAGAATGCTAAACTCTTCCCCACTGTCCATATGGTCCCTTCTGTAGAATACCAAACATTGCTCAACCATAAATGGAGCTGTCTGAAATTCTCCTCACTCCTTCTCCCAAATATTTTCTTCGGGACACCCAAAAATAAACACTGCTCCTTACCCATGAGCTAGAGGTACATTCTTAGCACTGAAAGCTATCCTTTAGGCATGCCTGATGAAGAAGGGGTTAAAATTTTTGCACATGATACATCTTGTTTCTAGGCCCAAATATTCCATCCACCCAAAACTCTAAGGTGAGACTCTCCCCTCAAACCCCCTCCAACCTCTAACTTGCTAGTTCACTAAATATAGGATATAGCTTAAAAGTCAAAAAGAAGGGGCCCAGGGAGATGAGGCAACACGGGGCTGGCAGTTTGGAAAATAGCTAACGGAGGGCCAGCTGTCCAGCTGGCTCTGGAATCTGAAAACTTCCAAACCTAACCAACTGCCTTTCTCAGCAAGAATCAAAAGTATGTGAATCAGCTGTGGAGGATAAAGGCTGCAGAGCCCAGCTTCAGAAGCCAGTAGCAAACTACTTCCTTAGCCATTGTTCCCCAGAAAGAGCAAACTGCCAGTAAACTCACCTCTTGACCAGCTACCAGCTCTAAGAAAGGAATGGGAAGAGTAGTTCTCTCTCTTTCTTAATATCTATCCATCTATCTCCCTCTCCTGTTCTTCCCTCCATCCCTCCCTCCAATTCTCTTGTAAAATCCAAACCACTGACAACTCCAATCTTTCTAAATTCTGACTATATAACTTTGCATTATCTTCTCCCATGTACCTCTCCTCTTCCCCATCCCCTACTACCTTCCTGCCCCACAACATACACACACTTCACCCCTAAGTACTTTAGAGTCAGAACTACATGAAGTAATATCTGATTTCACACCATTTTTTATTTATTATATATTTAAATGTAGTCTTGTAACTATATTGTAAAATCTACAAAGGGAAAAAACCATGTCTTATTACCAGTACTGTAGCTAATACTGCATGTTTACTAAGCACCATTCTAAGCATTTTACATGTATTATTTCATTCAATCTCTATTAAGAATCCTATAATGTAGGTGCTATCAGCATAGCCACTTTACAGATAAGAACTGAAGCACAGAAAGGTTTCAGAACTTGCCCAAGTTCATAGTAAATGGCAAAGCTGAGATTCAAACCCTGGTAGCTTAACCAGAGTCCATGCTCTTACTACACAGTGGGCTGAGACCAGTGGCATGAGCATCTACTGGGAACTTGTTAAAAATACCAATTCTCAAGCCCCATCCCAGACTTACTGAATCAGAACCTGGAGATCTGACCCAGCAATCTGTGTTTTTGTTTTTGTTTAATATTTTTTATTGATTTTAGAGACGAAGGGAGAGAGTTAAGAGAGACAGAAACATCAATGATGAGAGAGAATCACTGATTACCTGTCTCTTGCATACCCCACACGGGATCGAGCCCAAAACCCGGGCATGTGCCTTGACAGGGAGTCAAACCATGACCTCTGGGTTTATAGGGTCAATACTCAACCACTGAGCCACACTGCCCAGGCAGCACCAATCTGTGTTTTAACAAGCCCTCCAGGTGATGCTTATGCAGGCTAAAGTTTGAGAACCACTGCTCTCCAATACAAAACCTTCATAAGCCATGCTGCCTCTGCTTTTCTTTATTTGAGCCACACCCAAGACAGAAAGAAGTCTAGACGGAACTGAATAGTATAAAAATATCCTGAACAACTGATTATGGCATAATGGTTAAGAGGGCATGCAGATTCTAGAGCTGACTGCCTGTCAGTGTAAAACTTAGCTCTGCTACTTACCACCTGTGTGGCCTTGGGCAAGTCACTCAGCCTTCCTGTTCCTGTCTCATCAAGTGTAAAATGGAGATAAAAACAGTACCTACCTCTTTAGTTGTTGGAAGCACTGAATAAGTTAATATCATGTCTTATTAACTACTAGAGGCCCAGCGCACGAAATTCATGCATGGGTAGGGTGCCTAGGCCTGGCCTGCGAACAGGGCTGATCTTCCCCGGCTGCCCTGCCACCACTGACAGTCACCTTCTGTGTGTGGGGTGACCAGCGGGGCGATCAGGGCCCCACTTGCTCACACCCACCTTGGCCTGGCACCGCAGCATCTGCCACCACCCACCCCCAGTTCCCCGTTCCCCATGGGGCAATCAGAGCCTGCCGGCCGGGGTGAGGGACCAAAAGGTTGGCCAGCAGGCCCCTTGGGGCCTATGGGCTGGGGGCAGCTCCTGCATTGAGCGTCTTCCCCCTGGTGGTCAGTGTGCATCATAGCAACTGGTCATTCTGCCATCTGGTCAATTTGCATATTATGCTTTTATATGTATAGAAGATGGTCTTTGGTCCACTTTACCATAAATTCAATAAATCTTTATTAGGCATCAATTTGCCAGGCACCATGCTAGGCACATGCATTTATCAACATCGCCCCAACTCATCATCGGACTTACAATACATGTTTATTGATGCCTTATTATATGCAATACTCTATGCTATGAATATCAGGGTCATAAAGAACAAGGCACTGCCCTAGCCAGTTTGGCTCAGTGGATAGAGCTTCGGCCTGCAAACTGAAGGGTCCCAGGTTCAATTCTGGTCAAGGGCACATACCTTGGTTGCAGGCTCCTCCTTGACCAGGGCCCATTTAGGAGGCAACCAACCGCAATGTCACATCAATATTTCTTTTTTTTTTTTTTTAATATATTTTATTGATTTTTTACAGAGAGGAAGGGAGAGAGATAGAGAGTTAGAAACATCGATGAGAGAGAAACATCGATCAGCTGCCTCCTGCACATCTCCCACTGGGGATGTGCCCGCAACCCAGGTACATGCCCTTGACCGGAATCGAACCTGGGACCTTTCAGTCCGCAGGCCGACGCTCTATTCACTGAGCCAAACCGGTTTCGGCCACATCAATATTTCTTTCTGTCTTTCCCTCTCTCTTCCATTCTCTCTAAAAAATCAATGAAAAAATATCCTCAGGTGAGGATTAAAAAAAAAAAAGAACAAGGCATTAAGCCTTCCTTCAAGAACAGCACAAAGTAGCAAGCCAGATATGACATTTACACGAGTAACTGTTAACACATAGTGGCAAGGGGTAAGAATCATAAGATAGCATTGTTTGGTGGAAAGAACATGGGGTATGAGGTCATAGGATCTAAATTCAGAGCTAGCTGTGTTACCCTCAGGCCAGTCTCTTAACTTTTGTGAGCCTTCATTTCCTCAGCTGCAACACAGGAACGATAATCTGTGAGGCTCAAAGGAGCTAATATATGCCAAAGCACTTTTGTAAAAGGCTGTGTGAATGTTAGTTGTCAGTTATTATTACTATTACTTTTAAGTGAATTTCTTTCAATAATATTATGTAAGTTCAGAAAGATGGTCTGACTTGTACCTGAAGGATCATAAAGGCTGTGCACACACAGTGTGAGATTTAAGATGAATACAGAGGGACAAATAAGATGTAGAGCTGAAAGGAAAAGCCAGGTAGATGGAACAGCATGAGCAAGGCATAGAAGTAGGAAAACACGAGGCATATATAGGAAAGGCACTAGTTCATTTTAGCTGGAATTTAAAGATTGGGAGGTAACATTTAAAATGCAGGCAAAGAGCAAATGGGGGGGGTGGAATCTATTCATTTTTCCCTCTATAAGCATCTTTGGTAATTGGAGCAGGAGTAAATGATAAAACAGGTGGTTAAAATTAGTGTAAGAATTTATCTGTGAATCTGAAGTAAGAGCAAGATATGTGGCAGGTATGGAAAATGGAATACCTGGAATTATGTAGGTTTGTGCAGGGGCCAATTTGAAAATGATACTGTTATCTCTCATCAGAAATTCCGGAGCTTTGGCCTTTAGGACCCTTCAGCATCATTATTCAAGTAAGAGAAGGCTATGTTTACCTAACAGCAGCTACAAAATGATCTGGAAAAGTTCAACCAACCCTCTTGGCCATTTTTCAAGTGCTTGTTGGTACCTCTACTCAAATAAATATGAAGTACATTCATTTTGTTTTGGTTTTTGTTTTGTTTTCACTTGTAATTTTTGTACAAAAAAAAAGTATCAACAAGATCCTTGAATGACAGGTAGTACGTAGTCTAGAGTGGCACTAATCTGTTGATACAGAAATTGAGGCTTCCAATAGATTTTTTTTCAGACAAATTTTTAAAGCTTTATATATGTTGACATACTTGAATGAAATAATCTAGTAATTCTTGCTTGGCAAAGAGTACCTGAAAAAAAATAAATTTAACAAACCTTGAAGAAAATTCATTTTTATCAACAAAAAGTAAATACAACTTCTCATAAATATGTAAAGGAGTCAGTCAGCACAATGCTATGTAGTAGAACTCAGTTGCTCATGGAGAAAGTGAACGTGGGTCCAGCTCTGGGGAAAGGAAGGTGTGGCAGAAATATTTTATATTTAAAATCCAACTAGCAGTTTTGCATTAAGAAAATTGCATAAGAGAAAAATATTAACTTTCCAAGGAACAAGTCAAAGTTTGAAAATCAAGCTGAACATGCTTATGCTTGTCTCTGCTCCAGTGTCATACAAGTGCCCCCTACTGTCGTTCATATTTAATCTGTTTCTCCAAAATAGATTTTTTTTAGATACTCTCCTGTAATGGCTTTCACAAACCACAAACATAATTCTTTTTTTTTTTTCAAACAGCAGCTTTATTTTTTTATTTTTTTAATTACTGAATCTTTATTGTTCAGATTATTACATTTGTTCCTCTTTTTTCCCCCCACAACTCCCCTCCACCCAGTTCCCACCCCACCCTCCGCCCTCACTCCCCACCCACTGTCTTCATTCATAGGTGCACGATTTTTGTCCAGTCTCTTCCCGCATCCCCCACACACCTTCCCCCCTCAAGAATAGTCAGTCCATTCCCTTTCTATGCCCCTGATTCTATTATAATCACCAGTTCATTCTGTTCATCAGAGTATTTATTCGCTTGATTTTTAGATTCACTTGTTGATAGATGTGTATTTGTTGTTCATAATTTGTATCTTTACCTTTTTCTTCTTCTTCCTCTTCTTAAAGGATACCTTTCAGCATTTCATATAATGCTGGTGGTGATGAACTCCTTTAGCTTTTTCTTATCTGTGAAGCTCTTTATCTGACTTTCAATTCTGAATGATAGCTTTGGTGGATAAAGTAATCTTGGTTGTAGGTTCTTGGTATTCATCACTTTGAATATTTCTTGCCATTCCCTTCTGGCCTGCAAAGTTTCTGTTGAGAAATCAGCTGACAGTCATATGAGTACTCCCTTGTAGGTAACTGACTGTCTTTCTCTTGCTGCTTTTAAGAGTCTTTTTCTTTTGCTCTTCGCATTTTAATTATGGTGTGTCTTGGTGTGGTCCTCTTTGGATTCCTTTTGTTTGGGGTTCTCTGCGCTTCCTGGACTTGTAAGTCTATTTCTTTCACCAGGTAGGGGAAGTTTTCTGTCATTATTTCTTCAAATAGGTTTTCAATATCTTGCTCTCTCTCTTCTTCTGGCACCTCTACAATTCGGATGGTGGTACGCTTGAAGCTGTCCCAGAGGCTCCTTACACTATCTTCGTATTTTTGGATTCTTTTTTCATTTTGCTTTTCCGGTTGGATGTTTTTTGCTTCTTCGTATTTCAAATTGTTGACTTGATTCTTGCGATCCTCTAGTCTGCTGTTAGGAGTCTGTATACTATTCTTTATTTCAGTCAGTGTATACTTAATTTCCAGTTGGTCCTTTATCATAACCTCGAGGGTCTGACTAGATTTCTTGAGGATCTCACTACATTTATCGGCGGTTTCACCAGTCTTTTCCAGGGTCTTACTAAATTTATCGACAGCTTCTAGAAAGTTCTTGAAAAAGCTTAAAAGTGTGGTTTTGAACTCTATATCCAGCAGTTTGCTTTCCTCCATTTCTGTCATTTGTGTCCTGTTTCTTTGTCTCTGCATTTTTTATGCTTCCCTGTGTTGATAAAGTGGTTTTCTGTGCTAAGTGTCCTCTAGGGCCCAGTGGTTCAGCCTCCCCAATTACATGAGAAGGACACTCTTGGTGCACCCCCTTGTGGTCTTTGTGCACAATCTTGTTGTAGTTAAGCCTTGATTGTTGTAGGTAATACTGGGAGGGATTGACCTCCAGGCCAATTGGCTGTGAGAATCAGCTGTGTCTGCAGTGGGAGAACTTCTGTCCTGGATCTCTAGGGAGGTGCTAATCTAGCCTCTGCCTGAGGCTATCCAGCAAAAGCTTCCGTGCAAGACTTGGGCGGGGCGGGTCCCAGGGGATCAATAGGGCGGGCGGAGCGAGCAGTTATGGTTGCTCTCAGTCCTGCCTTCAGAGGCCCCGCTTCGCTTCTCAGTGTCCCAGCAAGTACCTCTGAGAGAAAGCTGCCCTCGAGTTCCGACCGATGCCAGACAGTCCCGCTTCTCCCATATGAGTCTAGGTCCCCAGAGACTCACCCCGAACTGAAGCTCAGAGCCTGAGACTCCCTCCCAATTGAAAAAGACAACTGCGCCCTCAGCCGCCAGCCCGCTCTGTGTGCGCCTCTGTACCTTAGTATTTTACTTCCGCACCACACCTCCTCTGAGTCTCAGTGTGCTTTTCTCTTTCCTTCTAGTTATAGAATTTCCACTCAGCCAGACTTCCTGTGGTTCTGGGTGATGTCCGTTCCGTCTTTTAGTTGTATTTTTGAAGTGGTTGTGCGAGGCAGCAAACTCCGGTGTTTACCTATGCCACCATCTTGGTTTCTCTCCCAAACATAATTCTTTAGTCATATGTACTTAAACAATCATAACTGGCTAATACTGTGATCCTTATTAGTTTAATATAGAATTCACTATTATGATGACAACATTAAAAAAATCTTGAATAGCTTTTAAAAGAAAACTGGTATCTAGGTACTGGAGGGTGGAAGCAGGAAATATGAAGGTTGGCGTATTTGGGTGAGGAACTGCACTGAGGGGATGTGTCCCTGTATCCATGACACAAGAGGGAAAATAACCCCAGTGACACTGCAGTCCCCTTAAGCATAAAGAGGGGACGAGGGACAAATCAGTTTAGAACCACCCTTTAACCCCCTAAAAACAAACAGGAGAGTCCAAATATAGGGATCCAGGAGTTTGGAAGGGCTGCCTCTCCTTCTCAACCTCTATCCCCTATGTCCAGCATAAGTTCAGGATGCAGAAGCCTGGGCTCTTGAACTTTTCCAGGTCTGACTCAGGCCTGCTGATGGGCAGAGAAGTCAGACTTGGAGTACAAACCCCTTCTGCTAAGGTTCTTTATGCTTCAGTTCCCTTGGAGACTTAGTCTGGTGGTGGGCTGGATTGAGGGAAAATAAAGAAGAGCATGTATCTTCTATATTGTATCAACTGCCAATAATAGGGTATGGGTGTACATATACATGTGCATATGTGTATGTGTGTACATGTATGTGTACACACATGTGTGTGTGCTAGTATATATGTCCTAGAAATCCTACCCTGGCAAGCCAGGCTGACAAACAGCTGGCCATTCATTGAGCTCACTACCTCATGGCTATAATGCAATTCCCCCCCAGCCCTGACCTGTGTGAAACAAACTAAGAGTCTAGGTATGTGACAACACAGCAAGGGTCCCATTCATAGTACTAGTAAAAGGAGAGGGAGGGAAGCAAGGCTGGTGAGCTACAGGCATTACAAAGCAGTCTATCCTTGGGAAAAATTAGGCTAGAAAACAATATTTTTTCCATAGATTTTTGCCAGGTCCGCCTCTGTGGGCTCCACTAGGGTCCATCACATGTCATGCACCTATAAAAAGAGGTGCCACAGCCCTAACCGGTTTGGCTCAGTGGATAGAGCGTCGTCGGCCTGCGGACTGAAGGGTCCCGGGTTCTATTCCAGTCAAGGGCATGTACCTTGGTTGCAGGCACATCCCCAGTAGGGAGTGTGCAGGAGGCAGCCGATCAATGTTTCTCTCTCGTCGATGTTTCTAACTCTCTATCCCTCTCCCTTCCTCTCTGTAAAAAATCAATAAAATATATTTTTTTAAAAAAAGAGGTGCCACACCAAAACCTAGAGAGATGAAGCTTTGGGAGGAGCTCTAACTACAGAGAATCAATCCAACAACACTACTATTAAAAACAATCAGTGTTAGCAATCCCAGTGCCATCAAAAGATGAATGAATAAACAAAATGTGGTATATACAAAAAAAGGAATATCATTCTGTCTTAAAAAGGAATAAAACTCTAACAACATAAATAAACCTTGAAGACATTATGCTAATAAGCCAGTCACAAAAGAATAAATATTGTATGATTCCACTTATATGAAGTACCTAGAGTAGTCAAATTCATAAAGTCAAAAAGTAAAATTATGTTTGCTAGGGGCTGGGGGACGGGAAGGGGGTGTTACTGTTTAATGGGTATGGAATTTAAGTTTGGGAAGATAAAGTTCTGGAGATGGATGGTGGTGATGGCTACACAACAGTGTGAATTCAATTAATGCATTAAACTGTACACTTAAAAACATTTAAAGTGGTAAATTTTATGTTATGTATATTTTACCACAATGAAAAAATCGTATTATTATTATGACTCTTACTAATAAAAAGCTACAATTACATACATACTATGTGCCAAGCAACATGCTTTACATATATTAACTCGTTTAACCTTTATAAAAACACTCCAAGATAGTTATTATCAACATTTTGCAAATTAAGGAATTTTAAAAAAGCACATAGCTCAGAGGTTAAGTGATTGTCCAAGGTCACAGAGCCAGTAAATACCAGAATCAGGATTCCAATACCCACCCTCTTTCCACTGTAAAAGGCTACTTCTACCTTAAAGGAGAAATATACCTGGTAGTATAAAATAGCCACAAATCACAAAAGCCCTGGAGCAAGGAGAAAGGGCACATGGTCAGAAACAGAGATAAAAGTAAGAATTTACAATCATGTGCCACATAAGGTCATTTCCCTCAACGATGGACAGCATATACAATGGTGATTCTATAAGAGTATAATGGAGCTGAAAAATTCCTGTTTACTAGTGACATTATAGCCTTCATAACATTGAAGCACAACATATTACTCATGTGTATAAAAATATAGCACATACAATTAAGCACATAATACTTGATAATAAATGACTGTTACAGGCTTATGTATATAATATTCTATATGTTTTAGCATTATTTTAGAGTGTACTCTTTCTACTTATTAAAAGAAAGTTTAAGTTTCCTGTAAAACTGTGCCGTGTAATGCTAGCAGCAGCCTCATGCATTTCATGTTTACTGCCTCTCTTACTGCATTTTCTCTTGTGTTTGATTTAATGCCATGTTGCATTATCCGGTAACATGGTGCACTGGCTTGACGCTTCGCAGCAGTAGGCTGTACCATCAAGCCTAGGTGTGTAGTCTAGACCATCTAGGTTTGTGTAAGTGTCTATGATGTTCACACGATGAGGAAATCTCCTAATGACACACTTTTCAGAGCATACTGCCATCCTTAAGTGGGGCATGATAGTACTGTTAAAAGTTAGGTGCAGCCCTGACCGGTTTGGCTCAGTGGAAAGAGCGTCGGCCTGTGGACCGAAGGGTCCCAGGTTCGATTCCAGTCAAGGGCATGTACCTTGGTTGCGGGCATATCCCCAGTGGGGGCGGTGCAGGAGGCAGCTGATCGATGTTCCTCTCTCATCGATGTTTCTAACTCTCTAACCCTCTCCCTTCCTCGCTGTAAAAAAATCAATAAAATATATTTTTAAAAAAAGTTAGGTGCATACTCACTAATTCCACTCTTTAAGAACTTTAAACACACCAATTACCTACCTAGCCATTTAAAACCCCAGCAAACTAGGAAAAGCTGTGTGTGTTACCCACAAAACCCAAAAATGACATTTCTCATAACCTACTAAGCAATGTTCTATTTTATAAAAATGTTAAGGACTTCTCCAAGGTCAGGGAAGAAAATATAAGAGTTAGTGTATTGCAAAATTAAACCCCAACTCCCCAAACTTTAAGCAGAGCTTCGCTAGAAGCAAAGGGGATCACAATGAACCCCTCTCCACTCTTTTCTTTCCTAGTCCTCTTTCTACTCTCCTGATGGGTCAGGAACAGGCCAGCTCTTGGTTAGAAAAACAGAAGCTGCTGTTAGGTCCACAGGTAGAGCTACTTCATATGGACTGGCTCCCCACCCCACCCCCACTCCCAGAGAGGAAACTGAAGGGACTGCTTGTGAGGGCAGAAGACAGGAAATCTGGACAGCCAGCCAGCTTCTAGTCCAAGCCTGTGTCCTTCGGTCAGGGCTCAAGGGGGCATCCTACCAGGTTCTGTGCCAAGGGTGGTGTCACTTCCACCGGGAGCTAAGTTACTGCCTAGCAGATTTAGGCACCAAAGGGCTGATCAGAGAATGTGGTGAGAGTGGAATCCAGAGCATGTAGGTCCCCATGAGTGACCAGGCTTTTTCGACTGAAGTGGGAGAAGGGGCTCTACCAACACCACAGGTTAGGTAGGAAAGAGATTCAAAGCAATCCCGTTAGGTCCAATGTCTCTCCCAGGGGAATAAGGAAGCTTGGTTTTATATAATGCTTTGAATTCCTCAAATGAAAGCCATTCTGCTGAAAACAAAAGCAGCTTCCTTCCTACACCCACACCCCAATTGATTTATAGTCAGCAAGTGTCTCCTGCTACTCAGAAAACAGGCTATCAAACAGGAAATGAAAAAATATCCATTTCTTTCAGAAGGAAGGGGAGGAAACACATCCATATGGAGACAGGAAATCAGCTGATCAGGGTCCAAGCCATGCTCAGGGAAATGACTGTCCCCTTCTCAAGGCAGGGGGCTGTGCAAAGCCTAGTCCTCTCAGGCTTCAGTTACTCCCTGAGTAAGAATTTCCAAGCCTAGGCCATCTTGTTACAGATATTTACTAGTTTAAAGGGGAAAATAAAGGCACCTTATGCACTGCCACCAACCAAAAGCACTTCATAAACTACCTATTTTTTTGCTCATGGAAAAAAGGAGAAGAGCAAAAAGTAATGTTTGCACAATACTCAGAGAAACGTCAAGGGACATTTGCCAACAGCTACAGGTGACCCCAATATTTAAAGTCTGCATCCACCCAATCTGAGGTTGTGGCTGGGTGTGGGATACAACCCAGAGAAGAGGTGGAGACTTTCTTGTTTGCCAACAACAATCATCATAATAACAGCTTTACGTTTTTCTACAGTGCCTAGCTAACAGGGGCTCAAAGTTTTCTTTCCCTAACCCCAATCTAATCCTGAGGCCCTACCTTTGCTGAATCCCTCCATTCGAACGGGATAGGAAGGTAGTTTGTGCTACAAAAAGGTCACAGCAACTAAAAGCCTTGTCCAAAGTCATTAGCTAATCAGATGAAACTAACACAATTTCCAAATGTTTTTCCATGTAAAGGAATAATGCAAACAACTGTTTCTCAAGAAATACTTAGGCAATAAAAATGTCTACGTCCTATCTACAAAAAGTTATTTCTTTATCCATCTCTCCTATCTCTTCTTTATACTATCTCCCAACTCAATTACGCTAAACATGCATTTGCCTATAGTTAATGCATTTAAAGTTTCCCTCCACTATTCAACTCAACAAACATTTATAAACACTTTGAGTTGGGCACTATGTTAAGCACAAGGGACACAAAGAGGAATGAGATGCTATCTCAGCTCTCAAGATGTCAGAGTCTTACGGAGAACAGAAAGACCAACAACTGTTTTTCAGAGGAGCCGGTGACATCAAAAAGGAAGAATACATGCTTAGAATTCTCTAGTTCTCAAGCCCATACCATCTAGGGAGATTTGGTTTGGCCAGTTTCTCAAGGAACCTTTCTCTCAAGGAACCTCTGAAAATATTTTTACTTTCTTCAGTCCCAACTTAACAACTCCAAATGATGCTACTCAAAATGCCAAGGCTGTTCATCAGCATGACATGTAAAAACAAGAACGCCACCATAATGGAAGAGAACTCTTGAGTTAGCTCTCTGAGGAAACCCTGCAGAACCACACCTAGAGAACGACCTGAACAATGAAGTGAGTGTACTCACTTTCCCCATTGTTCATCCCTCCCAAAGCCACATAATGGGACATGTAGGAAGACTTATCTGAAGGAAGATGAAGAAGTAGACACCAAAACCCACATTATTCCCATGGACCAAAACTCTCCAAGACAATCTCAGTAACATCATAATGTTCAATGATCTACAAAAAGTAATTTAGCATTGTTATTCCCTCCAGATAGCGTGCAGCAAAATCATCCCACAAAAAGTAGGGAGGCATCTAGCCAAAAATAATACATATTTTTTTAATTTTAGAGATTTTTATTGATTTTAGAGAGAAGGAGAGGGAGAGAGAGAAAAAGGATGTTTTCAAAATCAAAATTCAATCATTACAAATGTATTATGGTCTTGCTATATTTATATGTTAATCCTCATCTTCTGATAATGAGATATCCATTAATAAATGGTGAGGAAATCAAGTCCAAGAGTCATCTTTCCCCCTTCAGGGGCAGATACTAACCCCCAACAAACACAACTCTTTCTCCGGATACATATTACTCAGAGCAAATCAATAAAAAATGCTGCGAGGTTTTTCTATCAACAAAAGAATAGACAGATCCTCATATTAGGAAGCCCCAAGACCCCTAAATCAAGCAATCAAAACATTCTGCCCTCTAAGCCACAGAGGACTTAAAACTATCACACTCCATCACCTTTCTCTACCTTCCTGCCATTTGGGGAAGGCAGAAGAGTGGAGGATAGAGAGATTACACTCAAGGTCTGGGCAACTAACAGGGTGGTCCAATGCAGACCTGGGCCTCAGAGATGGGAATAATGACCAATCTAGAGTGTGTGTGGTAGGAGGGCATCAGTGAAGGAGGAAAGCCAGATGGGGCAAAAGTAAGTAGTAGAGGTAGAAATGAGGTTTTTTTACCACACCAGTAGCAACCCCTACTAGCAAATGCAAGGAGATCCTGGTAACCCCTCAAATCTAGGGCTAAGACAAATGAGAGAAAGGAATATCTCCATCCCTTTCCCCACTCTGACTATTCTGCATCTCTTTTGGATTTACTAATTCTAAAACAAGCCCTTTCTCCAGACTCACCCTAATGAGAAAGCAAGTAGCTGGGTGGTACAGATTTATTACAAAGACAATAAATGGCAATTAATAACTGGATTGTACCAGAGAAGCTGGTTTGTCTAATCAGCCCATTTGGTTCCAAGAAGCTTCTCTCTGCATTACACCATCCTTTTATGTTTTTAATAAAGCCATATCCCTATGTCTAACGATGTTGCATCCTCCCTTCCATCCCCTTGTCAGCCCTCCTCCTACATTTACTATCTCTCTTCCCCAAGGTGGAGTCTGAATCCCATTCATTAGAGGGAGCATAACCTGTTACACAAGTATTTCATCTGCCAACACTCCTCTCAGTGGCACACCCCATCCTGCCAGACAGCCAAGATGATGTCATCAGTTGAATGTTCCTCCAGGCTTCAGGCCCTGAGCACCTGATCTTTAAAAAGGACTGAGGAAATCAATCGCATCAACTTTTGGTGAATACTTGCTAAATGTAGGGCACTGTGTTAGACAAAATGAGGAGTAGAAAGAAGACTGACTAAATTATCTGTGAGCACCATGAGTATAATCTAATTGGGCAAATATGTAGAAGTTAAACAACAAAAAATAAAATACAGCATTACAGGACAACTGGCTATGAGTGGTAGCAGTTAACGCTAGGAGTTCAGAAGCAGAATGAGTTCTCATGGGGTCAGTATGGTTTGCAAAGTATTAATGGGAAGGGGGAACTTGAGCTGAGCTCCAAAAACTAGTAGGATTTCACTAGGAGAGGTGGCAAAAGATCTTACTCTAACAAAGGGGATGGCTCTAACAAAGGCACAAGTCCTTAATACCAAACAAAGGCCAAAAGTAAGCCAAATGTATGGCAACAAAAATAAAAAAGAACTAGGAGAATTTATCACCAGTACGCTATACTATAGAATATTAGCAAAGAGTTTTTCCGGCAGAAAGAAAATGATTCCAAATGAAAGACTGAACATGCTATGAGAAAAGGCAAATATTTGGTAAATCTAAATGAATGCTGTCTGCATAAAACAATAAACATAATGGGATTATTTTTTAATAAACATACTAAAATATTTGCATTAAAAATAAGTGGTATGGCCCTAGCCAGTTTGGCTCAGTGGACAGAGTGTCAGCCTGCGGACTGAAGGGTCCCAGGTTCAATTCCAGTCAAGGGCACATACCTTGGTTGCAAGCTCCTCCCTGGCCAGGCCCTGGTTGGGGCGCATGCAGGAGGCAACCAATTGATGTGTTTCTCTCACATCAATATTTCTCTCCATCTTTCCCTCTCTCTTCCATTCTCTCTAAAAATCAATGGAAAAATATCCTTGGGTGAGGATTAAATAAATAAATAGTATGGCCTCGAGTCGTGGCTCAGTAATTGAGTGTCGACCTATGAACCAGGAGATCACGGTTCAATTCCCAGTCAGGGCACATGCCCAGGTGGCAGGCTCGATCCCCAGTGTAGGACAATTCTCTCTCATTATTGATATTTATATCTTTCTCAACCTCTCCCTTTCTCTCTGAAATCAATAAAAATATTTTTTAAAAATAAATAAATAAAATAAATGGTATGATCAAAATAAATTACATATGCATGGAATGGAAAAGCAGAGAGTGGCTAATTCATTTACTTCAAAGAGCTCAAAAAGTCAGTATTAAAAACAGGTGGAGTGCATCTGGAAGGATAAATTTTTTCAATAGAGTAGGTTTAAGAGGACTTTTCAGACAGAGGCAATAACATGAGCAAAGTTCATGGACAAGAAACAACCTGGAGTGTGAGTAAAGTGCCGTCCAAAAGATTACAGGGTATAAGGCAAGAAATGCAGTGAGGCCCTAGCTGGCTTGGCTCAGTGGATAGAGCGTCAGTCTGCGGACTGGGGGGTCCCGGGTTCGATTCCAACGAAGGGCACATGCCTGGGTTGCGGGCTCGATCCCCAGTAGGGGGCGTGCAGGAGGCAGCCAATCAATGATTCTCTCTCATCATTGATATTTCTATCTCTCTCTCCTTCTCCCTTCCTCTCTAAAAATCAATAAAATATATTTTTTTAAAAAGAAAAAAAGAAATGCAGTGAGGAATCAGGGTGGGAAGGGCCATGTCTTCTACTAAGAAATGTTGGCCTTATTTATACTGGCACATAATTGCAGCCTCTCTCTCCTACATGGCCCTTCACAATACAGAGTGCTTTTCATGGGCATGTAGGTGAATGTCACCTTCAGAAAAAATAAATGAATAACGAGAGGTCAGGCTTTGAGACAAGAGGAGACATAACCAACAGGAAGGAGTGAAGGAGGGAAAGGGGCAGGTCCAAAGTAAGTCTTGGTAAGAAAACAAACTAAACCTTGAATACTGGTTACCCTGACCAGTGCAGCTTAGGTAGGAGAAAGACTAGAAAATAGAACATTTTTCTTTGTACTGCTTAAATTTATTAGAATGAGCATCTATAATTATGTAGTAATAATAATAAAGAGAGTTAGGTCATCGTAATAAGCCTATGCTTTTTCATCTTCAGTTCTGGAACAGTATTTTTTGTTTTAAAGAAACTCACAATGTCCCACACCTGACTAGGGTCCGTTGGCACGACTTAAACCACGAGGTAAAAAATGCCAACTGAAGTCACACACCCTTTCTCACTCACAAACAATAAGAACTTACAAGAATGCAAGTAAAGGTCACTTCCCTGACCCCTTCAGTGGGCGTAATTCCAGAACTAGGAGTTTTTACAGAAAAGAAGGAGACTTGGGCCAGACAGTTCTATTCAAGGAAGTGAAAGGGAAGTATAATACCACGGTTAAATGCTGAAGCTCTGTAGTCCCACAGAGCCAGATTTGAATGCCTACTCTACCGTTTACTAGGTGTGACCTTGGGCAAATTATTTTAATGGCTGAGCCTCACTTTCTCCTCTGTAAAATGATGATAATAAGATCTATGTTAGTCCTGGCCAGTTTGGCTCAGTGGATAGAGCATCAGCCTGTGGACCAAAGGGTCCGGGTTCAATTCCGGTCAAGAGCACATACCTCAGTTGCAGGCGCCTCCCCAGCCCGGGGTCCTGGTTGGGGCTCCTGCAGGAGGCAACCAATCGATATGTTTCTCTCACATCGATATTTCTCTCTGTCTTTCCTCTCTCTTCCACTCTTTAAAAATCAATGGAAAAATATTCTCGGGTGAGGATTAAAAAAAAAAAAAAAAAAAGATCTACGTTATGGGATTTTGGTAACAATTATATGGTCTAAGGCAGTGGTTCTCAACCTTCCTAATGCTGCGACCCTTTAATACAGTTCCTCATGTTGTGGTGATCCCCAACCATAAAATTATTTTCGTTGCTACTTCATAACTGTAATTTTGCTACTGTAAACAATATGTAATTATATATGTGTTTTCCGATGGTCTTAGGCAACCCCTGTGAACCGCTGGTCTAAGGTATATAAAGTGTTTAACATAGTCCCTGGAACATAGTAAAAACTCAACTATTATTTTTATTGATCCATTCAGCCCATAAAAGGAAGACATCTCCCACCAAGCTACAAACCAGGTCCATCTCAGTTCTATTCCTTAAATGCTGCCAAAACTTAAGTGCAGAATTAGCAGGATAAGGGGTGAACCTGGATTCTCCCTGTGTACCTAAGAGGAGAATCTTAGTGATAAGTCTTAAGAGACCTGCAAAAGTTAATTTCATAAATGCTCTTCTCTCCAGGTTAGAAAGGAACTAAGCCATCTGTTAAAGGTCCAATTGTATCCCCCAAAAGATGAAGTTCTAGCCCCCAATACTGTGAATGACTTTATTTGGAAACAGGGCCTTTACAAACGATCAAGTGAAGATGAGGTCATTAGGGTGGACCCTAACCCAATATAAAATTGTTCTTATAAAAAGAGGAAATTCGAACACAGAGACGGACACATACAAATGATGTATAAGCACAGAGAGAGAGAGCTCGCACGCCATCTACAAGCCTGAGGCTATCAGAAAGTAGTAGAGTCTGGAAAAGATTAACCCTCTGAGCACTCAGAAGGAACCAACCCTGCTGCACTTTGATTTCATGAGACTTCAAGCTTCCAAGACTATGAGAAATAACTTTCTGTTGTTTGAGCCACCCAGTTTGTGGTACTTTGTTATAGCAGCCCCGGGAAACTAATACACCGTCTTTTTTTTTAATTGGCATTTATGCTACCATAAACTATGTATTTTCAAAAGAAAGTTTAATTTAAAATTAAAGGGTGGGTTATTTAAAAATAACAGGACCTGGTTATATGCACACTTCGTTCTCTACTAATTCTAATCTCCAAACAATGAGAATACCATTATGGAAAAAAGACATTAGGACCAAAATATATTCTTACTCCTTTTGAATCTGGTATATCTGCTTCCCTAACCATCCTTGGGTGAACAGAAAGAAGGAAAGAGAACTCATGTATATTGAGTATCCACTGTGTACCCCACATATACTAGGTGCCAATATACATTATCTTATTCAAATTTCACAACATCCCTGCAAGGTATAAACTATTCTCCCCATTATTAATGAGGAAATCAATGTTTAGAAAGGTTAAATTGCCCAACATCATATAGCCAGGAAGTGACTGGGCCAAGATTCAATCCCTTTTTCTTAACCAAACCAACATACTTGAACAAACACTTTTGAACCAATTTTCTAGATATGATTTTCTACCAAATTTTTTATTTCAATCAACATGTATTGAATGAATCAATGGAGACCTCATAAATCTTGTCTAATACCCCCCCCCCCCATTTTTACAGTAAGAAAACTAGCTCAAAGAAGTAACTTAACCAAAGTCACAAATAGGTTAGTGGCAGAATCAGGTATCCAACCCAAGTCCCCCGATTTCCATTATACCATATAACTCTGAGGACAATAGCAAACATGAGAAGAGAGAACCCAGATGCTAGAATAGACTGCTCAATTCAAATCTTGGCGCTGCCATTTACTGGCTGTGTGATCTTTGGCAAGTCACTTAACCTTTCTGATCTGTCTCCTCATCTGATAATGGAGATAATAATACCTTTTTCACATGGTTGCTCTAAGACTGAATGAATATATACATAAAGTACTTAAAATAGGCCCAGGCACATTAAAAAGTACAATATTTGTTAACTGGTGCTGCTGTAACAACTATTATTAAATAATGCTAAGCAAACACCAAAGAATATACACATGGTGACTAGTTTTATAAAATGGCAGACAGATGCACTCATTGACAGAGAAAAGAGAAATAGAGAAAGGCTCTTCATTCATATAAATTTGCCTAATTTAATTATTAGTAATAACATTTACTGAGTATTTATTTGCTCTGTGCCAGACTAAGTACTTGGTACATTATAGATATTACTAAATCTTAATAAACCAATTGCAAAATGCACCGATATTTCATTTACTCTCCCCAACAGCCCTATGAGGTAGGGTTTGCCTACTCTGCAGAGAAGAAACTAAGGCACAGGGAGGTTAAATAATTTATCCAAGGTCACACAGCTAGTACCAACCAGGTTTCAATCGCAGGTCCATCAGACTCCAAAGCTCCTTGCCCTGAAACACTCAATCACCAACAGAATCACCTGGGAATCTTGCTAAAATGAAAACTGACTGGGCCTGCCTGGAGTAGAGCCTAACATCCTGCATTTCTAAAAAGTTCCCAAGTGTTGCAGATGCTGCTGGTCCTTACACCACAGGATCACCACCAAGTGCTAACTATTCTGCTTCCCATTACAACTCCGCCCTCCTCCTGGGTCTCCACCTCCACCTCAGCAATCAGCTAATGGAAACAACCTTAACTCCCAAGCCAGAAAAACCTTCTAATTAAGCCTTTGTTTCTCTGGCACTTTCACTAATCCTTCCTCCTCCCTCCTGGGCCACCTCAGCTCAGGCCCCAATCTCCTTTCTAAGGTAGACAACCAAAGTGAATGGCTGTGGTATCTAAGGGGACCTCTTGACGAAAATGTTAACCTTAAGCTTGGGTGACTTGGGGTGACTAGGAGCCAAGTCCAAGTCCATATCACCAAAGTGACTCTGAATAGTGAGTTATTTACTCCCAGCATGTTTCCAAAGGTAATGAGCGTGACCTCTCCCTACCCCCACTCTCAGCTCAGGTCTCTGAGCAACACAGGTAATTACGGTTTGCCTACTTACTACAGAAACAGCTAGCTTCAATTGGGTTCATTCCTCTCCTGCCTACCTGTCCTATATTTTATGCACTGTCTTTGTGCTTCATAGCACTTCCATACACAGAAGTGGAAGCACTGCACCAGACTGTGATATCATCACCTTCCTATAGATGTCCTGGATGCCTGGGTTACAAGCAAGTCTGAAATGGAATTATATGTAATATAACTGAGTGGCGGCTTATAGCACTATACACAGCACAGAACTGTCCTTTGACTCCAAAGCCCTAGAGACTTCTCTCCATTACCACAGCCCCAGTGCTCCATGGGGCTGTCGGTAAACAATTTCTGCAATTCTACTTGAGCAGTTCAAATCAGGCAATTTTCAAGAGAAGTCTGACACATTTGCAAAGCAGTTTAATTCATGAAATATATCACGTGCATATCATTTGACACCACTAACACCCTCAACAAGACCACAATTAGATTAGGAAGCTCAGACAAATATACGCAAAAAGTTAACAAAAACCATAAGAAGTGCTAAAAGGCAGTTTTGGTTTATGATGAATTGCAGGAAAAACCCTTGTTATATTTAAAGACCATAATCAAATCACCACTTAGCTTTCCAATCTTTGGAACTTTTATTTATTTAATTTTCCATATTATCACAAGCCTATTAAAGGTATTATACATTTTTACAAGAAAACAAAATGTAATGAAGAAAGGAGAAGAAACAAATGCAGAGGTTTCAGCTCTGCTCTTAGACAACTTATTTAGGCAAAGGCAAAGGGAAGCAGCTCATGACAGCAACATTTCTGCCTTTATTAGCCCCTTAATACTGTCCCTACACCTATCTGCTCTTACTACAATACCACCTGTACTACTGCCTCTTATCCCTTCGCAAGGGCATAGTCACGTCAGGGCCTCCACTCTCTCACCCCTACCTAGGAGCCCCCACCGGATGATCAGAGAGGAGGCCTGAGAGCTGGGAACCTAATGCTCCCTCTATCTTCCTCTCCCACAGGGGGGGTGAAGGGAAATTCCAGGCCCTGGCAGATGTCCATTCTTTTTAATAAAGGCAGTATTACATGAACACTGTTATCATACTAATTAACAATATCAACAATAAAAACAATGAACCAGGCCTCTGAGAGATGTGAGGCTCTTAAAGCACCCCAACTAAACTAGTCTCTGTTCTCCATTTGGGAAACTACTAGTAAGCAACAGAGTCTGGGATAGGTCCTACATTCTTACCCCCGGGAGGTGCCCCAAACCAGGCCGGACCAACTTTCCAACCCAACAATGACCTCATGGGTCATGTTGGTGTTTGTGAATACACACGTCTGCAGTAGGTCTGGGATAAATTTCTTCCATTACAAAGACGTTGTACCAGAGGACCCAAGTCTTCCAAGTCCCCCTGCCTACCACTTCAACCACAGATCCCTAGAGAGAGAAGCCCCGGTAGGATCCTGTCCTGGCTATATGGAAAGAGAACATGGCAATAGGTCTGCATGACTAGAAAGGACGTTAGAGAGAAACTGCTTGGCCAAAGGGCCAAAGATGGCAGCTCCCTGGAACAACAATGATCTTATCGCTGTCAATCCCCTCCTCCTCTGGACTCTCTTTTTCAGGATAGCTTCTACTGTGAAAATGACAGCTAAATGAGGCGTGACTATCCCTTATTTGTTCAACTGCTTACAGATTCATTACTGTTTTTGTCATCTGTAATGTCTACTGTATACTGTAAACTCCTACCTAGAGGCAGATAGGGCTTATGAACTCTATTTATTCAGTGTTAGATACTATACTACATTCAAAGAGGCTTTTAATAGAAGCATGTTTGCCGATAGTGATGACAAGGATAGTAGAGGGGGTCCATACATGCAAAGTGGCATCCCCTGGAGTAGACCATCCACTGCAATATGTGGAACCAGAGGCAAGGGACACACAAGTGTATGTACACACACCCCTCTCGCAGGACAGGGGAGAGAGAAGCTGTACCAGATACGCCAAACCAGGGATTGAAACAAGATCAAATATTCTCCAAATTAGTGGAGACACACCTTCCACTCCCTGGAGTGACTCATGTCAAATTTATCTGATACAGAGTCCAAATTTACAAAATAAGGAGCAGAAAACAAGCCACACTAAGGGGAACATGCCAGTTAAAAACCAAAGGATGCAGAGGGTGCCAAAAGGGGCAAGACCTAAGTCAATTCTGAACTCAACCCAATACATTAGAAAATATCCTCTACACTGGACTAAGGGTGAAACAACCAAGCAAGTAGAGTACAAAGGAAAGGGTAACTAAAACTCTTTTTAGATATAAAGGTCAGATAAACTCTGAAGGACACTATCATGATCTGAAAGGCAGTGATTATACTGAACCTGTTAAGTTAAGGTGGGGAGGTTTCTGAGTCATGAGAACAAATACATCACGTTTGCTGCCCGCCTGCCAAATACACGCGGAGGCGGCTGCATCTTCTACAATAGCCACTCTGTCTAGTTTTGTGAAGAACCCAAGTCTTCACAAGCCTGGTCCAAAGAGAATAGGGAATATCCTGTAGTTTTCATGGAAAGCACAAATGTTTCTAACCTCAAGTACCCTGGGGAGAGTAAGTGAAGCTAAGCCTAGAGTTCACTCTCAAACCAATGAATCCTGCATTCTCCATATCAGATACTGAGATGAGACCACAGGTGAGAAAAGCCTCTTCTATGTCAAGTCAAGATACCCTTGATCACAAGTCAGATTAAGTCAACAAATAGATAAGAACCAATCTCTACCCTGCACTTTACTAAATGCTATAAAGGGATCCAAATTATAAATGGTTCCTGCCCTAAAGAGGTTACAGTTTTGCTGTAACAAGCCAGCCAAAGAACAGTCAAGCAGATGTTACACTTTTTACAAAGACCCCCTATTCTTCCATCAAACCTATGCTGGAAAATGCTGATCCTGGATCAATCCACCTGTCTGCCTTCTCAGTTGTCTACAACCAGGTTGTTGAGTGCTTCTGGTGCTAGAGGGAAAGAACACACATGTGCATGTGTGTTGGAAACTATCTATCGTCTTCACTAGCAGAGAAGAGTAGAGACCCCCAAAAGCTAGTGACCTTTGAAACCCTAGCAAAGGTCGGAGCTGTGCACCACCCAGTTAATCTAGATAATGGTAGCTGAAGCATCATCCCCACCTTAATTCACTTAATTCCTTAGATACTCATGTAAATCCATGTTGATTAGATATTCTGTCTATTTCTGGAAATTGTCTGCTGATGAGCTAATCTGTGTGTCATTGAAATCTCCTTACCTAAGGGCTACCCCAGATCAATAAAAGGTTGGAGCGGCCTGAGCATCAGTGGAAGTCCCTCTCCTTGAGTTGGACTTGCCCGCCTGGCTCCCCAACATTTCCAAATTGTCTCTTGTCTCTTTTCTCTCTCATTTGTGTGCGGCTCCTCTTTCAGATCCCGAACCCTAATCCACGCAGGACATGGAGGGAAACACACTCGACACATGTATGTACATGTGTGCACATAGTCCCTACTCTCAGCAGATAGTTCCCCGCCCCTATTTCATAGAGAGAATAAGAGCCATCAGGGGAAATTCCCTCAAGTTCTGCTTCTCTAATCAGCCAACTTAACCACCTGCATTCTTTTTTTTTAAATATATTTTATTGATTTTTTTATAGAGAGGAAGGGAGAGGGATAGAGAGTTAGAAACACTGATGAGAGAGAAACATCAATCAGCTGCCTCCTGCACACTCCCTACTGGGGATGTGCCCACAACCAAGATACATGTCCTTGACAGAAATCGAACCTGGGACCCTTCAGTCTGCAGGCCGATGCTCTACCCACTGAGCCAAACCGGTTAGGGCATCCACCTGCATTCTTGCCTTCTTCTCTTTTTCTCATCAGACGTATTCTTCTTTTAATTCTGGATCACATGCTCCCATCAATTATTCTCTCCCTTCTTTAAATTTTGTTATATCTCCCCTTCTCTGCTGACTTTCCAAACAGCACTTAAACATGCTTAAGTCTCTCATATGTTACAATAAATAAACAAAACTTCCTCCACCTTATATCCCCCTCTATATAATGTCTTCCTCCTCTCTGTTCCTTCAAAGTCCAGGTTTCAAAACTCACTGATTCCACTCCTGCGTCTCATTCACTCCCCAACCCACAGCTCCACTGAACATGCTCCAGTGAAGGTGATCTTTATGTTAGAGCCTGGCGTCCTTCTCTTGCTGACCTCTGCATAATCTGACACTGTGTGGCACACCCTCCTTGAACTCACTTCTCCCTATTTCTCCTACATCTCTGGCCACTCCCTTGTGGTAGCCAATGTCCTTCAGAGCTACTCTTCCTCTGATCCCAAAAACACCCTCCCCCTGGAATTCCCCAGAGTTTTTATTCAAACCTCTTCTCACTGTACACACACTCCTAAGCAATCTTCTTGCCCACTCCTGTGGTTTTGATTTGATGAGCTGATGACTGCCTCATCTATAGCTCTGAGCTCCACATGCAATACAACCACCTATCTGTTGAACACCTCTGCTGAGCACCCCACAGAAACCTCAACCCCAATGCAATGAAAAATGAACTCAGGATCTTTCCCTGCACCAGCATGTTAGCATGTCACCGCAAATAACCTTCCTTCTCTTATACTCCTTATTTTAGTTAAGGACACCACCCACCCACACAGAAACCTAAGCCAGAAACCTCCAAGTCATCCAAGGTTCTTCCCTCTCCCGTCAATAGACCACATTCTATTAGTCATCAAAACACGTGGATTTACCCCTTAGCATTTCTTGATTTGCCCACTTCACTACAGTGATACTTCAGGATCTTAGTTTACCTCCTAATCACTCCCTGCCTAAATTACTGTCACAGCCTCCTAACTCATCCGTCACTAGTCTTGACTCTCTCAAATCCTCTTTCATACTGCTGCCAGAGGAGAAATATTCCTAAAATGTAAATCTAATGACAGCCTTTCTTACCCAAGATCCTTCAATGGCTCCGAAAAGCCTGTAAGATAAAGTCCAAACTCTACACAGTAAGACATACTAAGTCAGTCAACATTTTAGCCCTGCCCACTTTCCCTACCTCATTTTTCTCCTTCCCTTACATAGGACAATCCAACCTTACTAATACCCCATATTCCCTCTCCTCAAGTTCTCTCATCCTCTTACTTCTGTTCATGCTGCCCAAAATGCCCTTTACCTGCGTCCCAAATTCTTTGGATGACAGCTTAGTCATTTCCTCTTGGATGCCTCCCCTGACCCCTTCCCACCCTGGCTATAGTGGGTACTTCTCTACACTCCCAAAGCACCAGCATTTACCTAGATAACTGCACTCCCTACCTTGGATGATAATTGTTTACTAATGCGTTTCCCCCATTAAACTGTAAGTTCATAAAGATGAAGAACATTGCCTTTGTTTCCTTAGCTCTTCGCCTACTGCCTGCTTCACAGAGACATTTAATAAATATTTATTAATTACACAAATAAATCCTCCACACAAGCCCCCTGATACCCTGGAAGATTAGCAGTTCAAGATATAACTGAAGATTTTAGAGCAAATTTAAGAGGATTTCTTATGCAATTCTTAGCAGATATTCCTAGAACCATACCATGAAGATTGTCCAGACTGGATAGAATAGTTGTACTGGGGCACTCCACATTGCTCATTTAAATAAGACTCAGAAACACAACCTTGAGGCAAAGGTTCAAATACATAGCCCTATCTATCAAGTTCAAAATAAAGTAAAATCTTCAAAAGAACATTTTAATATAAGAAGACTTTGTTTTGAAAAAGCTGTGAGGGATAGTTATTTTTTGAAGGCAAAATCTTCTAGAAAAGAATTAGCAGTTATTAACTAGACTTAAGTCCCTATACCTGCCCAAAATGACTCTCAAATATACCCCCTCTCCTCTTCACCAGCCACTTATTAATCTAACCTCATGACTCAATTACAACAGTGATTACAACTTCTAGGGAGTACATCACTCTCATCCATCATTTACACAGCCAGGACATTAATCCTGCCCATTGTATAAACCTGAGGGTCCTCATACTGACATTCAGGACTTTTTCTCCTTCTACCCCTAATCTTAAAATCATTCTCTCCATGTTTCTAAGTGGCCCACCCAATTCCCCACTACCACTTTCCCCAAGACAATATCTGCATATAAGTACTAACAGAAAGCAGTGTACAAAGTGAGCTTATCTCATTGCTGTTGACTGACTAAAAAGCACAGCCAAAAAAATTTTTTTTTAAATCCCTTCCTATACATCGCAATCCAACATGCTCCTACAGGTTGAAAACTCCAAAAGACACTTCAAGCAAGCGCATTCTTCTCATCATCATTTACCTTTCTGAATAAAAATCATGGTGGAAATTTGCTATGGTAGTAGGGAATCCATCCATCCAGCTGGCAATGCCCTTGCCCAAAAGAAAGATGCAGACTGATCAATTAACTTATCCTAGACGATGCAAATCATCCTGATAAATAGCACATCCCTGATGACTGCACATGGTCATGCAAAGGAAAGCAAGCACAGCATGTCAGATCCGAGGCTGGCCAAGAAGGGGGTGTCCCTGAGAACTCCCTTCTCTCCAGGCAGAGTATGAGTATGTTTGTCTGCCTACCTCTCCATCCTCCTCCCTACACACCCCCCTACACACACACACACACACACACACACACACACAACTACGGAAGGCATATTATCTAAAATTCTATACACTTTCCTGCATTTTTTTTACAATTTTATACATTAAGCACACTTTTATAATATGAAATTATTTTAAAATATAACTTGAAAGTGCTGATTTGATTGCCCCTTCTTCTTGAGAGAAATTCCCTGTCAATCAACCACATACAAAAGAAGTACAAAAAGTCCCTACAGGATAATCGCATAAAACCTCATTAGGGAAACACTTCTAAAAGAGAAGAGGCAAGAATAATACAAAACAGTATATAGTTCAACACTAATTGAGAGGTAGACATTATAAGAGATCAGAAAAGAGAAAGATTAATGTCTGATAGAGTAATGGGAGAAAGGTACATAGAAGACACAGATCTTATGCTTAGCTTTAATACAAAAAAAAAAAAAAAAAAGATTTGAGTAATTAGAAAGAAAGTAAGAGGGCATTCCAGGAAGAGAGAACATAAAAGCACAGAGGCAGGTCTAAGGACCTGGGGGGAAGTATTACTCTATGACACCTGCCCAAAGACAGCAAAGAGCTGTGGTTGGGCATTAACAGTTGACATAGTTAGGAATGCAAAACAAGTCAAGTTATGAAAGGACCTGAAAGTGGGGACAAAGAATCAGAGATTCATTGTAATTTATTCCAGGAACTGGGAAGTTCTGGAAGGAAAAATAATATTTTATTAGAAGTAACAAAAAAAGTTGGACCAACATTCTTAGATACTGCAAGCCAAGCCAACAGGCCTGAAAGGGCTCCTCCAGGCCAGGAAATTAGTAAATGCCCCTGGTACAAGCAAGGCAACTCAGGCTTAAATTCCCATCAAAACCATGAAGAACAAAAGCAGGAGCTTTAGCACACCACCCACGCTAGTCACACATGGCTCAACATATAATTACCAGAAGCTGAAAGGGCCAACCTTATTTAGTAAAAGGAGGAAAGCCTGGGTATTTTTAAGACCATTGAAAAAATACAACAAACTCATTTGCAACCCATAATTGTTTACTTGTGACTTTTGATCCCTGGGACGCTTCTGTTCCCAGATGTGTACTCTACAGTATGCTTTCTACCATGGGCTCTAAAAACTGAAATTGGCACTGAAAAATACCAGGACAATACGGCTTCAGCTGATTCATTTCCCTGGCTTGCATTATGTCAATTGCCAAGCAAGCACACGAGAAAGCAGTAGCTCCCATAAGCACTGTTAGCACATGCACACATATTATGATTTCAACAGCATGAAAGTGGCCAAAGTTTGTGGTTTCCCAGCAGACGGACTTGATTCACTTTCTGAATTAACAGTGTCCTTGTCCAAAATGTAATTACTCCATTGTTCTGTCTAGAAGCTATCCACTCCAATTCAAGGGTTGTATTCTAAAAAGGAACTTAAAAATTGAGTCAACATTTAACCAAGAAGCTGCATCAGGGTATCACTTAGGTAAACAATACCAAATCCTCAGCCTATATTTTCTAACCAGTGTGTTACCAAAACTTTATCACTTTGCACTACATTGCTGTTGTATAAGAATTTCAAAGTGGTTTATGTACTGTGAAACCTCTCCCATAAGGGAAGAAGAAATTCTCCACAGTTCACAGATTTGGAAATGTAGGCCACATAAGGTTGTGACTTATAGTTCAAAGACTAAAAACTAATAATGATGATAATAACAATTAAAGCATGTTCAAAATTTTTCTTATTTTTCTTTATTTTTCTTTATTGATTTGAGAGAGGGGAAGAAAGAGAAAGAGAGAAATACTGATTTCTTATTCCACTTATTTATGCATTCATTGGTTGATTCCTGTATGTGCCCTGACTGGGGACCAAACCCAAAACCTTGGTGTATTGGTATAAGACTCTATCCAGCGCCCCATTTTTACAATTATCTCACTTAACTCAAGTCACTGCTCTAATTTTAAAACTTCCTTCTGTGATACAATGTAAAACCTTCAACTACAAGTTTGGATCCTGGCTCTTGGAAAAATAATTTAAGTCTCTATGCCTAAATTTACCCATGTGCAATAATACCTTCCTTACAGGATATTATAAAGATCAAATAAGTTAATGAATATGAAACTGCTTTGTAAAACACAAAGTATTATATATAAAGGCTTTTCTAAACATTATGGCTTAATATATGCCAATAGCTCACTCGGATTCTCATGAATCCCAATGAGTTAGTATTATTATCCCAATTTTAACAGATGAGAAACCCAAAGATTAGAAGTTAATCAACTTTCCCAAGATCACTCACAGCACAAGTTAAGTGGCAGAACTAGGACTGGAGCACAAGACTAAAGAAACTCAAAGCCTAGTCTCATTCTGCTGCCTTGCTGGTTTTGTACATTAATAATATACAGACTCTTCACTCCTAATTCTCTGTGCAGTAAGCTTTGTAATTTCTTTTCTGTGATATGATGAACAAAAAGCAGTCCTAATTAGCTTCACATAACCCATGACACCTGGTGAGAACTCTTAAGTTTTTAAGTACCAGGTAGTCCATGTTACCAGTGTTGAAATGTGAATGTTCTCTTTTATTCCTAGTCCAGCCTGGCATGGAAAGACTCTTTAGTCTTTAGGGCTTTGAGAAAACAAAGTCTAATTCTGCCAGTTTACATCTTACCCTTTCTGCTTAACCAACCCCTATAAACCCAGACTGTTTGTTTTTAAGCCTTCTCTTTAAAACCTACAACTATGTCCATGTGGCCTGCTTCTTCAGTAGAGTTTGTATCTATCCTGGGCGAAGAGTCAGGTCCTGGTTCTCCACCTCTCTGACTGTTCGTTCCTTCTTATCTGCCTCTGGTGTTTCATAGGATCTCAATCTACAGAGAGGGAAACTTTGTGACTGGCCCATATCGTCTGGATGAAATAGTCCTCAACACAATGCACCTCTCTTTTGTTTCCATGTTTACCAAGCAACCATCTAATTACTAGTTTCATAAGCACTTTGGTACAAGGGAAAGTGATGTAAGTATTCCAATCACTGGACAGGTATGTCCTCTAATATGAATCAATAAAATTGGCATACTAATTGTTGCTTTAAAAAAAAAAACTTTCGCTCTAACCGGTTTGGCTCAGTGGATAGAGCGTCGGCCTGCGGACTGAAAGGTCCCAGGTTGGATTCTGGCCAAGGGCATATACCTTAGTTGTGGGCACATCCCCGGTGGGAGGTGTGCAGGAGGCAGCTGATCTATGTTTCTCTCTCATCGATGTTTCTAATTCTCTATCCCTCTCCCTTCCTCTCTGTGAAAAATCAATAAAATATATTTAAAAAAAAAAACTTTCAATGATTGATTGCCCCACTGCCTACTGAATAAAGCCATAAAAGAATCTTTACAAGCTGAACTCTGGGTCCTGTACAGTACCATCCGCTCCCATCAAAACTCTAGCCCTTAAGTCATACCCAACCACTCACATTCCTCAAACACTTCCATTTACTTTCACACCTTCAAGCCTTTGCGCATGCTATTAATTCCCTCTGCCGCCTGCGCCACCCCCCCACCCTCTCACCAAATCCCATTCACCCCTAAAGGTGCACTCCTAAAGTGTCACCCCCTTTGTTGAGTCTCTCAAGGAACCCCAAGGGGAGATAGCTATCCCTCCTCTTACTTCCAAATACTTCATATATACCTCTGTTCTAGCACTTAACGCAGTGTCACAATTACTTGTTTGCATATATTTTTCCCTTGCTAAGGTGTGAATAACCAAGGGCAGAAAACAGATCTCATTCATAATTCTGGCATCTCCAGGGCTTAACACTCTTTGATCACTAAAAGGTATTTAATAATTATTGGGGGATTGGAAGAATAAAGGACATACTCTGGCTCTGTTGATTGCTGTCTAGTCTGAACCCTTAGGATCCAGAATTACTATCTAATACCTCCTCCTGTGTGTTGGTCAGTCCAGGCTCTGAAAGAGCCCTTGGCATACTTAGGAAATGTGAGAGTGTTTACGTCCACACTGAACCATCTAATCCTGCCAAAACCATGCTCACTACCAACATACAGGGAAATTGTTGCCAGGCACAATTCTGGAAAGTCCATGCTTGACAACCATTCCTAATATAGCTATGATATACTGCTCTAAACCCTCACACACTGCAAATACATCACTTCCCTTCTCACCTTTGCCCCTTCTGGGGGCAGTTTATGCAGCTGAAAACTTTAGCTCTTCTTCTGAATACAAAAACATGTTTCATTTGTAGAATAAGGCACTACGTATTAATAGCCGCATAGAGATCCAAGTAATTTGGTGGCCAACCAGTGAGAGTCTAGAATCCCATCATCATCAATACTTTCACAAGTTTCTCCAAAATAAACTCCTGGTAGTTTATTCTCAACAAAGTACCTCTCCTGGTCATTCTATTGATTCCAGCTTAGGCAAGCAGTTCCCCTATTAAGGCAGTAAAGGGGATTTCTAAGTCTGGAAAATGCAGGAATTCCACACAGCAAAGTAACAAAGGCCCGGATGCTAATCCATCCTGATTTCCCAGTGAGAATGGTGCAGTGAGGATGGGAGAGAAATTCTTCTACACCTAGTATAGAACAGACTGCACAACCGCCTCATCCGGCTCACGTTAATTTACTCTGGCCAACCATTTTTGACTCGTTCCTCTCCTCAAGAAAGAGATCTGTGTCTGGGAAGGATCAAATTCCTATACACCTGATCAAGGTCCTTCAGAGGAAGCCAAACTGAGTAAGACAGCAAAAGGACTGGACACAAGAGGCCTCTCCCCCAACAAGCCCTACTTTCCCCCTTCTTCCCTAGTTTCACTGGCTAGAAGTCCAACTTCCTTTCAGCTGGAGGCCACCGGCAATAGGATCCAGTGAGGTCCTGAGATTTCTTCACCTGTTTTTGTTTGAATTCTGATTTTTAAAGCTGTCACAGCTCCAGACAGGCTCAGAGAATCCTCCCTCTAAGAGCAGCAGTGGCTCAAAAGCCTGCAAAGGAAACTTAATGGAACCATTCACTTAGCAGCATTTTTTTTTTTTTCAATGAAGTTCAGCAGCACAATCTAACCTCTTTGTGCTCTGAAACGAACCACATTTCTTAAAAGACCACAGGGGGTTGACAGAAAACTTGCTGCAGGCAGGAAAACCTGGACAGCTTACAGGAGCTGCTGCAGAAGGGAACAAGTAGAACTCTTGAGCTGGTCCACTTTAGCATTTCATTTCTCTCTCTCTCTCTCTCTCTCTCTCTCTCTCTCTCTCTCTTTCTCTCTCCCTCTCTCTTCTCAAGCAGAGCTCCAATGCCACAGGGGGAAAGGGAGCATTTTACAGGTTCTCCATCAGTTTCCCTTTGCTGGGTAGGTGCCGTGAACAAGCATGCTGGACTCGGTCAAAAGGGCTGAAGTTTCCTCTCCTTCAGATGAAAAGACACTCGGGGCCCAGTCACAAGGGCCCCGGCTGAATCAAAGAGGAGAAAGTGCTGCCTCCGGAGTTTCTGGGAAAGTCTCCACGTCTGTGGAAAGCACACCCGCCACACGAAGCAAAATCCCAGACCTGGATGTTCAACATCCACCCCGGGGCCTCCCCCGGCCACGCACCCCCGGCGCCGCTCCTGGGGCCGCCACAGCAGCTGCAGCCCCGCGGGCCCAGACCCCGGCCGTCACAACTTTCTCCGTCTGCACCCCGGCTTCAGGCGAGCCGTTCACTGGCAGCGCTGCTCAGCAGGGAGCCTCCAGGGGCTGAAATCCGAGCTCCACGAGAAATCTTTATTTCTGAGAAAAGGGAGCAATAGCCCCCAGCAACCGTCAGGCCCAACGCCCCCGGAGGGGGGTGGGTGGGAGGAGGCCTGCCACCGAAACTGCACACTCACGGGCACCGGCCCCCGAGAAACCCGGGGGTGCGACCTCGGCTGCCCCGCGATCGCCGGGGTCCGGGAGGACAAAAGGGGCGCGGGGCCCTCGGGGGTACGCACAGGTCCGAGCCTCACGAGGGAGCCCCGCGCCGGGCGCGGAACGGCGGCGCCCCGCCTCGGCAGCTCCCCGCAGCCGGCGGGCTCCCCGGATCGCCGCCTTCCAGCCGGGCCAGATAACAGTCCCGGGGTAACGAGCGCGGGGAGGCGCCGCGGTCCGGAGGAGGGGGTGCCAGGGTCACCCCACTTCTGTAAATCAACTGGCCCGAGACACCGCCGCGCGGGGCCGGCCCCGGCGCCCGGGTGGGCGCGACCCGCCCGGCCGCCCACCTGCAGCGGCTCGGGGGCCACCTCGCGCCGCCGCGGACTCGGACCCCCGGCCGGCCCGGCCCCGTCCGAACCCCGGCCCGGCCCGGCCCGGCCCGGCCCGGCCCGCCGCACCTTTGTAGCGCTCCAGCACATCCTCGTACGCCTGCACGAACTCCTTCTCCTGGCTGCGGTTGGCCGGCTGCTGACCCGGCACGTAGCCCGCCATGGCCGCCCGGCGCCGCGCGCTCCGGGGCCCCGGCCGACGCCGCTCCCAGGCCCGCGCGCCGCGGCGGCGGCCCCAGCCTCGGCCTTTGTGCGGCTGCGGGCGGCGGCCCCTCGCTCTCGCGCTCGCTCTCCGCCCGCCTCGCCCGGCCCGGCCGTCGGTCGCGCTCGCTCCTCCGCCCGCTCGCACCCGCGGGCCCGGCTCGCGTTTCCGCCTCCCCACCCCTCGCCGCGCTCCTCCCTCCGCCCGCCCGCCCGGCGTGGCGGCGGCGGCTCCTCCAGTCGGAGCGCCGGCCCGGCCCGCTCCCCGCCCCTCGCCCCGCGCCTCCGCCTCCGCCGCCGGCGTGTCCTCGGCGCCGGGCCGCCCGCTGCCCGCACGGCTTCCCCGGGGTCTGCGGGCCGGCGGGCGCGGCGGGACCCGGGCCGAGCGGGGGCGGCGGGCGCGGCGGGAGGCCCCACGCGCGGAGAGGAACGGCCGGGCGGGCCGCCGCGGCGGGGAGCGCGGGGCCGACTCCACGGGGAGGGGGCGGGCGGCCCCGTCTGACCTCCCCCCGCGCGGGGACAAAGGAGGGAGCCCCGGCGGCGGCCACCGAGCGGCCGTGTCTGCGGGAAGGGACCCGGGGAAGCGGCAGGGACGCGGGAGAGCAAAGCCCGAGAAGCCTCGGGCCCGGGCCGGCGGGCGGACAGGGCAGCGGGCAGGGCCCCGACGGCTGCAGCGTGCGGCCCGGGCGACCCGGGCCACAAAGAGTCCCAGGAACAAAGGGGTTTCCAGAAACGGCAGGAACCGAACCCTCCGTGGCCGGGCGGGCCCAGCTGCACCGAGTGAACCAGCGGAGGCTGCGCAGCCGGAGCCTGAGAACTGACCACCGGGGAGCCTCCGACGGCACCTGGGGGTGACGAAGGAGAGACCCAGCAGGACTCTGACCCTGCGGCTGCCATTCCGACAGAATTAGACCCGAAGGGAGGCTGTGGGAACCTGAGGCCGAGCCAGGATGTTAAGAAACAAAGAAAAGGATTCTGGGGCCTGAACTAGTCGGGAAGAAACAGGAAAGCCAGTGCTGTGTGTCCTTCAAACCCAGCGTTCATGGGCAGCGCTGGGCCCGAGACCTGTGAATGCGGAGCCGGGGTGAACGCGGGCGACCGTTCTGCCCACAGCTCCCCCGGCCGGCCCTCCTCGCCAGCTTCACCGCGTCTGTGAACTTGCTTTTTCAGGAGGTGGGAGAGGTGGTTGTGGATAGAAAGTTAGGCTTGCTCATCTCACAATAACAGCGCATTAGCAAGTAAAAAAAAAAGAATTCATGCGACACTGAGCAGCCAGCATTGGGACTTGGGCTTCTATTACAGTTCCCCTTCTCAAGAGTTTTAAAGAGCGGCTTCTTGCCCCAGGGGGCAAGGCCTGCATCTTTGTACCCTCTGAGGAGTGCCAAGGATTTGGTCAATGCTCAGCACATTAGTGACAGGAAGAAGAAATAATGCTTTTCACTAATAGGCGCACACTGGTTGTTTCCACATCACGCCATGATCAGAAATCGGGTGAGCCAGTCGTTAATCATATCTTTTCCATCAAGTTTTGCTGGCCTGCCCGAGTTCTCGGCAGAGATCATACAGGGAAGGGCCTACCAGAGGGCGGACAGGGAGGGTCTTGGACAAATGCTCATTTCCTTCCAGTTTATTAATCCTTTGTGCTTTAAAAAAAATGCTAGTCCACAGTTCTGTGTCAGCTGCTAATGAGCTCAGTTTAAGAAACAGAAGTGAATAAGCTTGAGGTTTATTCTTTTTAAAATAAATAAAAGGCTTTTAGTAGAAAATGCAGGACGAAGGAGTCGGTGATGGATGGCATAAGCACATTTTTCGTAAACAGCAGACAATATGGAAATGCTAACTCTAGGGAATCTCAACTGTATCAGTGCTGAGTCACCTGCATTTCCCCTATTATTTGGGTAGGGCTAAGAAGGCCCAGACACAAATACACATGCACACACCCTCACCCCCAAACAGACCCATCTGCTGCTCATTTTAATTACAGTAAATAGAAAAGTCCCCAACCCCCTCTGATGTGCCACTATGTGAGCAGACCCCTCCAAAATTGTGACTGACGCTCCCCAAAGGTGAGGAAAGACTACAGCCAGAAGGGAAAGCGAGTCTGTTCTGGGAATCAGGCTTTGTTGAAGGCCTGAGAGGTTTGGTGGGGAAAAGGCAAGAGGTTGAGATTCCTACTAAGAAACAGGGTAATCGAGGAAGAAAGTTCTGGTTTTGGGTTGTGGGTAGGGAGCTTCTCAGACTCAAGTAGCTTTCTTGACAAGATTTGCATTTAAATGCTCCCATGAGATTTTGAAGTAATGAATTCTAATGAATGGAAAGGGGGAAGTCCACATGTTTGGCTGATGTTCCTGTTTTATACAGAGAAAATTTTACAAGGTTAGAGGAACAAAGCAGCTTCTAAGGGAATGGGAAGAAGGAAGCCTGTGAGGGGGAGGTTTTAGGTTTTGTCTAAGCAACAGTCTAAATTTATAGCCTGACCACACAACTGGGACAGCTCTGAGGTTTTCTCCTTTTGGTCTATGATTTTCCCTTGCTCCTGATGGTGAGACTGCAGTTGCATTTCTAAGGAGGCTGCAACGGAGGTGGGAAGCGGAAGACAGGATGTACTCAGAAGGGCATCTAGTGGGGGGAAAGGGTAATACAAGTAAATAAAGCCCTATTTTTCCACGATATCCTCCCCAGCTTAGGTCTCTTCAAGTGCCCCTCTCCCTAAGGCCCAGCCACTTTCAATTTCTTTCAGCTCCTCAAACGCTCTCTTACTTCTAGGCCTTCCCACCGACTAGTCTCCCAGGCTGTAACCTTTCATTGCTCTCCTCTTTTGGCCTGCCTCATTCCAACTCACCCCCTCTGTTGAAACTCCCACTGGGGAGCCTGCCTTAATTCCGCCCTCACCCCCAGATTAGTAGGTCCTCCTGCCCCCTCCACACTCCTTTGGTAATATCCATCACCCTTGAAGTTATCATTCAGTGTCTCTCGTCCTTACTAAAGCATTAGCTCCCTGAGGGCTGAGGATGTCTATCTTGTTCACCACAGGATCCTTAGCATCTAGTAAATGACTTGGCACATATAAGATACTCATTAAATATGTGTTTAAATTTTTTATAAAATGCATGAATGTGTGAACCAGGTGATCCTAAAATACTCAGCTGCCTGTGGCTTCTGGCTAGCTAGAAGACTAGGGTATTTAAGAAGAAAGTATCTCTGGCATTCAAAGTCCTCCGTATTTTGACATCTACCTTCCTTTATAAGCTTATCTCCCATGTTACCCTTATGTGCAACATCCCCTATAATCAAACTCTCAGCCTTTGCCTGGAATGTCCGCCATCCCCCAACTCCACCTTCTGAAAGCCTACCCATCTTCAAAGCTCACCCTACACAAACTGAAGTTATTTTTAATCAACCCAGGTAGACGTTCTTTTCAAAAATCCTGACCACATTTTTTCTCCCCCATTCCTGGAGCAACCACACACATGGGTATCTGCACTCTATTGTGGGTGTCTGCATCGCTGCCTCCTTAACCTCCTGGTGCACAAGTAATTTGAAGTAGAGACATCCATTTTCATCTTTCTTTGTCATAGGGCCTAACACAATGTTTTGAACCTAGTAGATGTTCAATAACTATTTGCTAAAGGCATGAATGCTACACTGAAGACATGGGGGTGGGGGACGTGAGCTAGATCTGCAATTCAAGACCATTGAGAATACAAGTCAGCAGCCTCGAGAGCTGAGGGATGTGCAAAGACAAAAGAGGGAAATTCAAAATTATTTCTCCTGCCAGTGCTCCTCCTGCAAGCTCTAGATTTACTCCCAGCACTTCTTCAGCTTGGTTCATGCTGTTATTTTACACTAGAGGCCGGTGCATAAAAATTCATGCACTGGAGGGGGGGCCCTCAGCCCAGCCTGCCCCCTCTCACAGTCGGGAGCCCTCAGGGATGGGAGACGACCCAGCGATCAGGGGAAGGCGACACCCCATCACACCTCTGCTGCAGCCACTGCCAGCAGCGCAAGCCTCGGCAGGCCCTGGTTACCTGAGCCTCGGGCAGCCCTGGGCAGCTGGGCAGCCGCCATCCAAAGCTTGTCTGCGCCTCAGGCCAGTCCTGGGCAGCTAGGGGGCTGAGGAGACTGGGGGACTCCGGAGGCAGGCACGTGGAGTGGCCGGGCCTGCTGCCCTGGCAGGGCTGAAGAAACTGGGCGCCGCCATCTTGTAGTTGTGGGCGCTGTCATATTTGAGGGCAGGGCAGTCAATTAGTATAATCCCTCCTTATTGGCTGTGGGCACCACCATCTTTGTGACAGCATGATGGTCAATTAGCATATTCCCTCTTTATTAGATAGGATGTGTTAATTGAAGCCTTACAAATAAGTTCTTTGCTAGTAGGGTATGTGTGTATGTGCTCTCTCTGTTCCTCCTTGCAGGGATAATCTGTCTGTCTCATGTGCCTTTTACATTCCCCAACAATAGCTGGAGCCGGACACTGAAAGAGCTGCCCGAAGCCCTATCCTTTGGCCAGCTCTTGGAAGAAAATCCTCTAGTCCTAATCTCAGGAGACCTGTCTCCAGACCCAGCCCCACCAGCCTTGCAGACACTGGCTTTGGCCATCCCAGCCAAAGCTCCTTTTCTGCCCAGCTACTGGAAATGTTAAGCTTTGCCTCAAGTTCCCAGATCTGCTCTTGGGTAGGAAGCCTTTGCCCACTGTCATACTGCCCTCTTCTGTCCAGAAAGTGCAGCATCGCTAATTTAAGAGGCCTGGATGGTGCCAGCCACCCAGAGAGACAAGATCCCTGCCACCCAGCGGCTCTGCACCCTGTCACCATAGCAACCCTCAAAATGGTTACTCAGCCATCTGGGTTACCATAGCAACTAGCCAAGTCTCTCCACCTAGCCTCTCCCTAGGCCTTCTCCCCTGGCTGGTCAGGGCCAATGCCAGAAGATTCTCCAATCCTTACTGGGGGAATGAGCAGAGCTGGACCCTGATAGGCAGCTGTCCCTAAGGGCGTGGCATGCATCACCAGCCCTGGGCTTCTGAGGCCCAGTGGAGATAATGGGAGTTAAGGCACTCTGTGAACCTTGAAGTGCTGCGCAGATGTTACCTATTACTAAACCACTGTTCCTTGTAATGGGGGAGGCAGTGGGATGTCCAAGGCAGAGCTAGTGCCACTCCCGCTTGGCCCCTTTCTGGCTGGGAGGCCTTGAGCAAGTTACCGAACTCCCTGGGTTTTTGTTTTCTCTACTGTAGCACATCTGCCTCCTAGAGTTGTTTTGAGGATTAGGTCAAATAAACCATGTAGATGCTCAGCACAAAGCCTGGCACTTGGAACATATTAATAGTAGTTAGAAAAGGTATTGGCCCTAGAAAAAATAAATTTTAGCCCTAGCTGGTTTGGCTCATGTATAGAGCCTCAGCCTGCGGACTGAAGGGTCCTGGGTTCAATTCCAGTCAAGGGTACATGCCGGGGTTGTGGGCTTGATCCCCAGTGGGGAGCGTGCAGGAGGCAGCCGGTCAATAATTCTCTCTCTTCATTGATGTTTCGATCTCTCCCTCTCCCTTCCTCTCTAAAATCAATAAAAATTAAAAAATAAATTAATAACAAATAAAATTTAAAAAACGCAAAAAAGGAAGAAAGAAAAGGTATTGGACCCTATGCTGTCTCCCAGCCTCTTTGTGAAAATAACCATTCTATGTACTTTCTGGAAAGACTCAGGCTAACGTGAATCTCGCTCATTCAATCCCGCCCAGTCTCCCTTCCTGTTCTGGGGCAGGAAAAGATCTCATCCCATGTGGAGCCTCTGAGGTTCCCATCAAACAGGGCTGCGGGCAGTCTGTACTCTTTGGGAAATTGGGAGATGTTGGGGAGCACACGAGACTTGGTTGGAAAGTTTGTAAGAAGGACATTCTGATCAAAGGAAATTGTGTGGAAGGCCGCCTGCCCTGTTTATCGGAATTCTGACTTAAGGGAGTGTCAAAGGTGGCGCCCCAATTATTCCTTGACCTTTCCAAACAAGCCTGTGCATATGCAGACCCCCGGGTGTTTACTGGAATCCTTATGCTTAATCCCTGGATGCCTTTGCCTAGAGGACAATGTAAACATGTGTCCTCCCAAGGTTACTCACCCTACTGATTGTATTAAAGATAAAAATTCCAATAAAGGCCTAACGAGGCAGGCAATTGAGGCTGCTCTGGCTACTAAAGCCAGGGGCCCCTTAGCCCTCTCTTGCACAAACTGTGTCTGAGTAATCTGTTCATCTGTCGTTCAGGGGCTGCTGGTCAGCCCTGGCAGGGAGGTTCCCCAAATTAAGAAGGTATGGTTCCTTACCTATGAAGCGCCCCTTCACTTGAAACAACATCTCCCCATCCAATACTACACCTCAGCTTAAAAACCTCTACAGGGGTGGTGACAGGCAGCCTGCAAACAGCACAAATCCCAGAGAGGCTAGACGCAAATTCAAAGTAAACATCATTACATAAAAGGGTACGCTCTTTTTTTTTTTTTAGTTTTATTCATTCCAAACAGGCCGGATTTGGCCCTCGGGCCGTAGTTTGCCCACGGCTGGCTAGAGAGTTAAGGTCAGAGTCACGTGACAGTTCAGCACAGGCCTGGGGCACAGGTCCCTCTCATAAGAACAGAATTCTTCCCCCTATGATTGTAAAGACTTCAATCCTATGGCATCTCAACTTCCGTCTCTTGAGACTGAATCCTCAAAACCCATTTCCAGGGTACGTGCCTCAATCGCTCTGGCAGGGTCCCGATTCAAATCCAGAATCTAGCCTCGCTCCAACCCTGCTCACACTCTAGCCTAGCTCTGGGCGTCCTGGGAGAGCTGGAAGGACCAGAACACTGAAAGGGCACACTACCCCTGGGCCCTGGTGTTTGGGAGTGGAATTCCTCACCATGCCTCGGGGAAATGGGTCGTGTGATTGATTCCAATCTTCAGATATGACTACTGAGCAGATAAATCAATAGATTTATTACTGGGGAAAGGTGGTATAATCGTTTAAAAGTTTAGGAGGTGAAAGTACGCGACCACTGGAACTTCTGTCTGTGTAATTGGGGAGGCATAACTGGGGTGTGTGAATGAAATAAAATTGGCCATGAACTGATCATTCTTGAATCCGGATGAAGGGGTTCATGATGCTACTCTCACCCCTTTAGTATAAGTTTGAAATGTTCTGAAGAATGCAGAGGATTTGGAATTAGGCTAACCTGAGCCACAGCCATGAACTTGCAAAGGGCATATTGCACAGTTGTGCTCCAGGGGGCGCCCTGCACAGTCCGCAATGCTGTCTCTCTCCCAGCTCCACTCTGCTTACTGTATGACCTCGGGCAAGTTCCTTAACTTTCCCATAAAACAGGGAGAACAGCACTACCTCCCAGGGTTTGTGAGGATTAAGTGATAAAAGGAAAATGCCTGGCACACATCTAAGACTCAATACACAGTAGCTTTCCCAGCTGGTATTTATGAGGTGATCCCAGCTGGCATCAGCTCTCAGGAGCTCCTGGATTGAGTCCAGAGTTCAGCTCCCCTAACCACCCTCTGGATTCTTTAATTCTTAACTCCCACCAGCTGTTGTCTCTACAGTTCCTTTCCTCCCTTTCTACTGAGGCCAAAGAAAGGAGAGCAAGAAGAGAGATAAGCCAACAGGGACATGCCCTCCCTCTTCAGGTTGTCCTGGCAAATTCCTATTTCTTTTCCAAGTTCCAACCAAGTGCTATCATTGCTCTATGCTAGGAGTGGGGGTCGGAGTTAGGGGAAGCCCTTCCCTCGCAGAGCGTCCTCATAACTCTCTTTGGACCGGCAGTGCACATAGCTCAGATGGCACTCCAACTGCCTTCACAGGCGGAAGTGGGGCTTTAAAGCCCAAGCTGAGCCTAGCACAAAGCAGTCCTAGGACTATTTGTTAAATGAGCAAGTACATGATCGATAAATGAGCAAAGGGATGAGTCAGCACATTCATCTATCAGTGAACAAGTGTATGCGTGGATGAATGGCATTAATGAGAACAGCTAATACGAACCAAGGGCTGACTGCACAGCAGGCACTGGGCCAAGCACCTCACTCCCACCATCTCATTTAATCCACCCTGCAAGACCCTGCTGTGGCTCTCTTGGTCCCCCATTTTAACCATGAAAAAGAGCGGCTCAGTGAGGTTAGTAACTTCCCAGGTCACTCAACTGGCAAGTGATGGAACTGGGACCTCCACTGACTCCCAAAGCCATTCCCGTGAGTGAGTGAACGGGAGAGTGAGCAAACAAGGAAGTGAATAAAGGAGGGAATGAAGAGGGAAGCCCATGGCCAGACACACACCCCCTAAGGCTCTAGGCAGAATCTTCCCTTTGACCACAAGTCAAAAGCCTGGTACCTTCCAGGGTAGAGGTGAAGCCCAGCTGAGGACAGAAACCTCAGCCCATATAATCACTCTTCAAGTTGCAGGGGCTCCCAGACCTTCTCTGCAGCAGCATCCTAAGTCGGGAGCTGATTGTAGCCAGGAGCACCAGTTCTGCTCCTGCAGAAGAGCCATGGCAGAGCCAGGAAGCTGGCCGGCTTCTACCTGACAGGTGGCAACAGGCAAACCCAAGGCCAAATCACAACAGGTGCTGGCCGCAACAACTGGCCAGGCTCAGGACAGCACTGTGGTGATGATGCGTTATTAACACTCACACTCAGGTATGTTCACAGACCTTTCCCCAGAGGAAGGACTGCTGACATAAAAGACAAGTGCAGCCCTAGCTGGTCTGGCTCAGTAGATAGAGCCTCAGCCTGAGGACTGAAGGGTCCCAGGTTCGATTCTGGTCAAGGGCACATGCCCAGGTTGTGGGCTCAATCCCCAGTAGGGGCGTGCCGGAGGCAGCCGATCAATGATTCTCTCTCATCATTGATTTTCTATCTCTCTCTCTCCCTCTCCCTTCCTCTCTGAAATCAATAAAAATATATATATTTTTAAAAAGGACCAGTGCACCCCTAGATCCTGTTGCACTGTCAGCTCCTCTGGTGGCATCTAATCTCGAATCCCAAGGGACAGAAATGACAGCCTTCCGCAGTTCCCAAATTAACCCATCCTTCCTCCGCATTCCTAACCTCAGTCCTTGGCTGCTCCAGCACAGAAAGGCATGAGTCAGACTGCCATTCCAACCCTGTCTCTGCATCATCTGGGAAGGCACTAGCAAAACAAGGTGGGACACCTACAGAGATGGCACTTCACAACGCCTGTCCACCTTCCCTCACCAGATGGGGTCCCCCAGGGACCCCGAGCCTCGGAGAACCGACAGCTTGGCTGTCTTTTTAGCTGCCTGCACAGAATTCTGCCCACGTGGTCATTTTCCATCCCGCCAGCTACTGTGACCCAGATTTACTTTCAAAGAGCTGGAGCTGAGCTGGAGCTGAGCGGGTGGGGTGTAGCTATAATTCATTCTGCCCCACTTTCAGGAAACTCTCCTACTCATCCCTCTGCTACTGAAACCAAGCTCCAGGACAGGGCAGGGACTGAGGATACCGCCCAGAAGTAGAGAAGCTGGGAAGGAGAGAGACTCCTCAGGTGCAAAGCTCGAGTAGCTTCGGGGCAAGGAAGGTTGTGTGCTCAGCAGTAAGGGTTCCCAGTGGAATTGTGCTTAGAGCCCCACTTCCCACCACTGTATTCCCTTCTTCCCACCATGGAAAAACACCGCTTCCATCTGCTCTCTGACAAAGCCAGGGAGTGAACAAAAGAGAGATGTGGAACCAAGAGGCCTGGAGCCCCTTCCCGGCTTCCCGGGGAAATGCTGCCTTCCGGGAGCCTCCACTGCCTCTGCTAGTTGCCCAAAGAAGTTACAAGGAATGACACGCTCAGTGCAGCAACAGGCACGTTAACCTTTGTGTGTGGAGTACATTCTGATTCTCAGTCAAAGATCATTCGAAGCTGATGTCATCATTTCCCTTTTACAAATATGGAAACTGAGGGTTTGAAAAGTGAAGTCAGCCCTAGCTGGTTTGGTTCAGTGGATAGAGCGCTGGCCTGTGGATTGAAGGGTCCCGGGTTCAATTCCGGTCAAGGTCACATGCCTGGGTTGCTGGCTCAATCCCCAGTGCGGGGCGTTCAGGAGGCAGCCAGTCAATAATTCTCTCTCATCATTGATGTTTCTATCTCTCTTTCCCTCTCCTTTTCTCTCTGAAATAAATAAAAATATTTTTAAAAAATAATAATAAAGTCATGTTAAAAAAAAAAAAGTGAAGTCATTTGCCCAAGTTTTCTGACTTGAGATCCAGTTGTCTCCACAGTACCTGGCACATAGCTGGAGCTAAATCCATTTTTTTAAAAAACTGAATGAGTGAACAAGCAGAGAGACTCCTTCTCAGAGCTCCCATGCTGGAGGAGAGAGGCATGGGCATAGAGGAGCAAGCTCCATCCTCCCTCTGACCAGGCACACATGATCAGGGCAGGCCTGTTCCTGGGCAGGCCTTTGAGGAATCCAGCAGCTGAGCTTGGGCTCTGAAAGCCAGAGCAAATACCAGCATCCAAGCTGCGTTTCACAGCCCTCACTGAGCCTCTAGATTCTAGAGCCTACGCTCACAGAGTGAGATCCTGGGATAATACCAGAAGGGTAGGAAGGGTAAGAAGGGCACTCCTGAATACAGTGAGCTTCAGTGGGGGAAATGTACCTCGAAACAATGAACTTTTTAAAATATATCTTTTTATTGACTTCAGAGAGGAAGGGAGGAGAGAGAGATAGAAACATCAATGATGAGAGAGAATCACTGATGGCTGCCTCCTGCACACCCCCTACTGGGGATCAAGCCCACAACCCGGACATGTGCCCTTGACCGGAATCAAACCTGGGACCCTTCAGTCCGCAGGCCGATGCTCTATCCACTGAGCCAAACCAACTAGGGCAACAATGAACTTTAATATAAGACCAAATGAAACAAAGGTTGAGTAGAGATACAATTGCCATCTGACTAGAGAGATCAGGGAAGGCTTCCTGGAGGAGGCCACACTGGAGCAGATGTTGGGGATGATGATTTCACCAGCACCTGCTGAGGGGCTCCTAAGAATGAATCCTATTGATGCTTTCTACTGGTTAACTAGGAGGCCAGTCCTTAGCCCTGAGTCACTGTGTCCCCCTCTTTCATAATAGACACAGGAATACCATTATTTCCCCCCCCCCTCTCTTCTCAACTAGACTGAGTTCCATGAAGAAGGGACCATATCTTCAGCCATCTTTGAATATCAATGCCAAGCACAGGGAGGCCCCCTAGGTGGATGAATACCTGATTGATAGGTGGTTGATGAATCCCTCCTGCACCCAGCCCAGCCCCAGAACATGATCCCCTCTTCCACACACTTGACTGCCATCTGCAGGAAGCTTGTCACAATACAAATCTATAATGACAAGTATGAATGGCTCCCCCTAGAGTTATGCAGCATATAACCGTGACACTATCCTGCACCTTGTATTTCCCCCACACCCCACAAACCCCAAGAGATATAGCCTTCTTTCCGCTCCCCTTTTCTACCCTGTGAGGTTGAGCTCCTTGCTAGAGTAACTTCCCAGCTCCCCAATTCCTTATTACCTCCCACCAATGAATTGTTCAATACTGACAGAGAAGCTGGGGGCGGGGGGGGGGGGGGGGGGGGGGGTGTGAGAGGGGAAGCAAAGCTTCCTAGATCTTTGTCTCTGTCTTTTTCCATAGGCCAGTATCTTGAGGCTTCTCCCACAAGGGACCAGAAGGTCTCTCAGGTAAGTCTGGAGGCCATGTCAACTATTTATACTATCGCCTGCAGAAGAGTCAGGCTGGCCTGGTTGCCAGGTACTGCCTAAGCAAATGAAAATAGCAATATACTTTTGAGTTAGAAGGTCTGGGTCTACCAGTCCTATGTGACTACAGGCAGTTCCTTAAACCCTCGAGGCCTCAGATCCGAACACCTGTCCTAACTAACACCTAGTTAGTATGAAATCTTTATGTAAATCATACCGCTGATCAACAGAAACAAGGCATTCACATGAATGACTATTGTCCCATGTCAATGTACCTGGGCTCAGGGAATTGAAAATAGGGCTGTCAAAGAAAAGAGACAGAAAACGGAGGGAAAGAACGAGGACAGGAAGAATCAGCTTATAGCATGCATGGAGCCCCTCAAACCTGCTTGACTCTGTACACTGAGATCAGCAGCTTTCTCAGCCCTGACATGCCTTTCCCCCTGACATGTGATCAGCAGGGGGTCCCCACCAGGCGTCCCAAGCACAAGCGAAGCTTGAGACCAGCTCAGATGCCAAGGGGGTCTGGGAGAGGGGCGGTCTCTGTGTTTGCAGAGACTGCATCAGACATCCCCTCTTGGCTTCCTGACCCAGACCCATGGAGAGGAGAAAGCTCACAGGCCGGAGCCGGCTTCCAGTCTAAGACTGACTTCACCTCCTCCCAGAATGCGAGTTCCAGCTTCAGACAGCCTCAGAGCACCCAGGGTCTCCCAGACACACTCCTCCTGCTCCTCACAGATCCCCTGCAGAGTAAGGCTGCCCGTTTAATCACTAGAACCCCCACGATGTTCTAAAATCAGAGGAAGATTGCAGCCAGGCCCTGAAGTCGCAGCCCCGCCTCCTCCGCTGCCTCTCTTCTCTCCATGCCCAAAGCCCAAATGCATCGCACAAGTTATTTTTAACCGTGGCAGCCTCCCCATTTTCAGCCTCTCTGGCCCAGCCCCCTCCTCAAGACAGTCATTGGCAGCGTCAGGACGGAAAGAAGATCGGCATCGATGCCGAGCACAGCACAGCGCAGCGCCTGCCACCCCTTTGCTCAGATGACCTGGTAGCATTCTTAGGGGCTTTGCCTAGGGATTCAACCCCTTTGAGTCCACGCCTGTTCTAGACTCAGAATGTTAAACAGCAGGCAACTCAGCCCCTAGGGCTCCTCAGAGAAGACTGAAAGGGGAAATCATCACAAAGGGACCTGTAACTGTGTGTGAGGGCAGAGGGGGCGAGAGGGTACAAGGCAGGGAGGAGGAGGCCTCCACTCAGACGCCTTCTGGTGAATGCGGGGCAGGGGGTTGTAAGTCCAGCGGCCCTTCCAGGCTGGGGGCTAGCAACGCCCTTCCTGCCCCCTGCCCACAGCTCTAAAAACTCTGTTCACTGGCTGATGCCACGGGCCTAAGGGGTCCTTCCTCCAAGAGCTCCCGACTACACAAAAGAAGTTCGAACTCTCTGGCCTGTCTTCCAGGTCCCCTGCCTGCTGCTCACCCCCTCTGAAAATCCTTTCCTGACTGCTGGAGCCCACAGGATGTCTAGCTTGCCATTACAGCCCACTGCCTGTTCCTGGATCGCAATCTGTCACATATCCTCCCCTGAGCACTCCTTGCATTCATTCAGCCTTTCAAAGCTGGTTGACCTCCAACATGCACAAGGCCTGTGCAAGTACCTGGGCTGCTAACCTAAACAAGGCCCAGTCCTCAGGGAGTGACAGGCGCCCTGTGGGATACTGGGCAAGGGAACAGGGAGGAGAGGAAAGTATGAATGCGAGAGCGGAGGAGGGAGCTTTGGATACACTTGTGCCTCAGGGACAGAGGAGGTGGCACTTAAAGGAGGAGGCGGGGTTCCCAGCGCCTTGCAGAGACGTTAGAGCACAGAGGTCTGCTCCTGCAAGATGCACAGGTCTGGAGCCAAGGCCCAGGTCACTGTGACAGGGTGCTTGTGGGCACCAGGTGAAGCTGAACAGGTAAACGGGGGCCTGACTTCAACGGATCTTTATGCCACAGCCTTTATTTCACCAGCAATGATGAGCCAAAGGAGGTTCATAAGCAGCTGAGAACAGGATCGGGTTTGCATCTTAGAACAGATTTAAACTGTGTTAGTCATGTGGAGGAAGAAGGGCGAGCCTGGGAGAACTATTTTTTTAGACTGTGGATGGCATGTCCAGGCGGGGGTGACAAAGCAGGGGAGACAGGGGCATTATTTGAGAGACACAAAAGCAGGACAGGTCTCGGTGATGGATTGAAAGTGGGTGATGTCACTGAGTTAGCTGCAGGCACTGCTTTGTCTGCCTTTCTGTCTGCACTCTGGCACCAAGGCCTGCTGACACGCTGAGCACTACCCTCGGAAGCAGCTCTGGATGCCTTCAGCGGAAGCAGCAGAGAGCACTTCACAAAGTTCTTCACTGCACCTAAACACCCGCGGAGAGCTTTCCGTACATCAAATCACCTAATCCTCAAGGCAGCCCTGCACAGCGAGCGTTCTTAAGATGGGGAAGTGAGGCTCAGCCAGGATAAGAGACGCGCCCAGAGTCACAGAGCTGGTCAGGGGCAGGGCCACAATCTAGCATTCACCCTCTGACTCCAAACCCTGGGCTCCTAACCACTGCACTGCCCTGCACTGCGCGGGAGGCAGCCCAGCCCTCGCACTGTGGAAAGGGTGTGTACGCACTTGCAGAAGGTAACATGAGTGAAACTGCCCTCTCCAAGGGCTTTAATCCAAGGAAATAACTCAGCAGAAGTCAAGGCTTATTATTCATAAAGATGGTCACTGCAGCTTTGTCCATTATGGCGAAAAGGTGAAAAATGAGTAGGATTTTAAAAACCATGAAATATTATTACACGGCCTTTAAATATGGTAACTATAAAGCCTAAAAATAGGGAAGATCTTTTTCATATAAAAGTAAGGGGAGAGAGAACGTAGGGGAGGGTGGGGGTAAGGGGGAGCGATCAGCCAAAGGACTGTATGCATGCATATAAGCATAACCAATGGACACAGACACCAGGGGGTTGAGAACATGAGCGGGGGTAGGGGGGGCAATGGGGGGATAAGGACACATATGTAATACCTTAATCAATAAAGAAAATTTTTTAAAAAGTCAGATCTAGAATGGTCCATAAGCCATGAATGCAACTGCATGGGGACAAAGACAGGGAAGAGGTCACAAAAATGAAAACAGGTCTCCTGTTAGCATGGAGGGATTGGGGTGGCAGACTTTCCTCTTTCAAATGTTTCTTTAATGTGACTTCGTCACCTTTCCAATAGTAATAGTAACAAATTTGATTCCCGCTGCCTTGTCAGAGAGCCTTGGGTTGGACCCCTCCACTGCCCGCCCAGCCCGTGCACACTGGCCCATTCTCCCCGTGCCCACCGCACCGGCTCCCTCCCGGCCTCTCTTACCAGCGACTCTGACCACAGCTCGCTCCGCAGGGTCCAGCACCGAGTCCTGGCTTTTCCGCTTCTTCTGCTCATGCAGCGGCAGGTTCCAGGGCAAGGTGTCCCCTGGGGGACAGGGAGACAGGCTCCCTGACCGCTCGCTCCTGTAAGACCGCTCGCTCCGGCAGGACCTTTCGCTCCGGCATGACCGCTCACTGAGCGTTTCTTCATCCGAGGAAGACATGGCCCAGGTAGGGCCTGCAGCAGCAGGGCCTGGGGGCCCAGGGAGAAATGATCTGGAGGAAAGAGGAGGGCATTGTGAATAAGAAACACTGGGACTTGGGAGTCAGAGAGGTTCTAGTTCTGGTTCTGCCACTGATCTCATCTCTCTAAACCTCAGTTTCTTCATCTGGAAAATGGGATGATGATAATACATGCAATACCAATTCACAGGGTTTGGGGAAAATCACATGAGATAATATAGATGAAGATGTCTATAAATCTTAAAACACTGTGTAAAAGATAGCTCCTGCCCAGCCAGCGTGGCTCAGTGGCTGAGCATGAACCTATGAACCAGGAGGTCCCGGTTTGACTCCCGGTCAGGGCACGTGCCTGGGTTGCGGGCTTGATCCCCAGTGTGGGGCGCGTAGGAGGCAGCCCATCAATGATTCTCTCTCATCATTGATGTTTCTATCTCTCTCTCCCCCTCTCCCTTCCTCTCTGTAATTAATAAAAAATATATATTAAAAAAATAAAAGGTAGCTCCTATTACGAGTAACCACTATGATTGTTACTTGGTACATTTGGAGGATTAAGCTTCCAGGTCCCACAGATAGATGGGGATTCAAATTCCACCCCACCGTTTGCTAGTTGTGTGACCCTGGGGAAGCCATTTAACCTCCTTGAGCCTCAGCATCCTCATCTATAAAATGGGATGGTGACAGTACCTAACCTGGCTGGGTTGTTTGCAAGGAATAAATGAGGTGCAACAGGGAGAGTGCTTAACAGTGCCCACTGTCCAATAAGCACTCAACAAGCAGCATCCGTTATTACACTCCTGTACTGCTTACCTCCCAGGAATGGTATAAGGATAAAATAGGGCAACAGATGGGAAGTATTTTCAAAAAGCTAAAGCAAGAGCTCAATGGCAGGCATGAAACAAAGCATGAGCTAGAACAGGCAGAAATTCTTTATTCCTCCCATTCTGTCTCTGGCAGATATATTAGCAAAAAGTTCTAAATCTGAAGCGAGACAGACCCGGGTATAAATTCTGGTTTGGCCACTTACAATTGGTGCGATCTGGGACAAGTCACTTCACCTCTCTGAGACTCAGTCTCCTCATCTGCAAAATGGGGGTAATATTTCACCTTAGAGGCTGTTCCAAGAACACAGTGAAAGGCACACATAAGACTGGCTGGCACCATGGGTGTCACACAACAGGCACTAGATAAAAATGTCCATTTGCTTATTCCGAGGGCGGTAGGAGTAAGAGGCACCGCATGGGGAGTGGGGGCGGTGGTACAGAAAGTCAGTTTTTTGGTCAGTTTAGCTAGTGGAGCGATCTGACAGGAAACGATCATTCTGGGGCCAGCTGGGCTCCACCAGCCAAACTGGGCAGCCTTCCCTCAGCCAGGCCACGCTCACTTCCCAGAACCATCTGCTACACATGGCCCACCACCCCAACGGCCTCATCAGAGTGCGGATGGTGCATGCCATCAGCTACCAGCCTCCCTGCAGGCCCCACATTCAGCCCAAGGAACCAGCTCTCACTGTAGCTCTAGGGCCCAGGGAGGGCAGGAGCCCGAGGAGTTCCCTTGGGGGAACATCTGCACACAGAGCGGTATGGAGTCATTCGTGTGGCCTACGTGACTGGACACCCTGCGTCTCTGGCACAGCTCCTCCCGGATTCCCGACATCTCAGCCTGGAGGCAGCGAGGGGCAGAGACAGCCTCCTGGGTCATTGGCAGATGCCCACCATAGGCACAGAATGCAAACAGATAACAAAAGAAACATCAAACAGTGCAGGGGGCCTCTAGGCAGCTCCAGGCAGACGGAACAGCGCTGCCCAGGCCCCTCTGTGCCAGGAGCCCGGGTCCTCTTCCCAGGAACATCAAAAAGGAACCCACCACCGAAAGCAGAAAGAAAAAGACCCTCGGTCCTGGCACATCTCTGCCCTTTATCCCGGCATGTACCCCTCCCCCCAATACCTTCTAGGGCCACCTCCCACCGGTAACGGCAGGTCAGATGCTAGAGTGATTGGCCCCGCCGCGGGGACATTCAGGCCCCGCTTCCCTCCCTACCCTCAGCCTCGGGCAGGAAACGCCCCTCCTCCCGGACCACCTGCTTCATCCCAGGTCCGCCCATTCCTCCCCAAGACGCCCATTTTACTACAAAGGCCGGCTCACCCACAGCCTCCTCCCTAAGAACCCGCCCCTCCCCGGCCCGACGCCGGTCAGTCCTCGACCCCCACAAACACCTGTTTGACCTCGGGGTTCTCACCCGCCCCTCGGTCACCTGAGTCACTCCATCAATCCCGGATTCACCGGAGCGCGCGCCACGTCCCCCACCCACTCCGAAGGCCGGGGGCCGGGTTCCAGACCCGCCACTCACCTGGGGCTCCCCCGCCGCGCCCGCCCCGCACCTCCCCCGCTCCTCCGTCCCCACGACGCGAGAAGGGGCGCGCCGCGAGCCGGGCGCGACGCGGGGGGGTCCGCGTGCTCGACGCGCGCGGCTGACAAAGAGCGGGGGCGCGCCGTGTGGACGCGCCACTGGGGACCCGGCGACCGAAACCTGGGGCCGGAAAGAGACCGTCCCCGCCCGGCCCACCCGCTCCCGCAGAGCTCTCCCCCGGCCCGAGAGGCCCCTGTCCCATTCTCCCGGGGAATACGCCTCCCTTCGGCCCCGGGCACGGCCCGCCAAAGGGAAACCCCAGCTCGGTGCGCTCGGCGATGCCCGGCGCCGGCCACCGGGGCTGCAGGTGCGAGGCCGGGACGGCGGCGGTGCGGGCGCCTGTCAACCCGCCCTCCCGCTGCCGCCCGCTCCCCCGGCTCGGGCGCGGCCGTCCCGCGCAATCAAGCTCGCGCCCCGCCGCCGCCGCGCACCCCGTGCCATCGGCCGGAGCCGCATCCAGCCCCGTGCCCGCGCCTTACCCTGGGAGCCCAAGGAGGGGAGGACCGGCTGGGACAGCAGCAAAGGAGGCGGCGGCGGGGCGCGCGGGCTGCAGCGCAGTGGAGGGGAGCTCAGCGGAGCCGGAGCCGGAGCCGAGGGGAGCGGCTCCCACAATGGCCGAGCTCAGGAGCCGAGCCCCCCGCCCCCCGCGCCCTAGCGGCGGCGGCTGAAGCGGATCCGGCGCAGCCGCCCAACCCGCTCCCCCACCCCCGGCGCCGGCGCCGCCCCCCCGCCCCCCGATGCGCGCTCCCCCCGCCCTGCACCCCACCCGGGGCCGCTCCTGACCTCCCCGCGCGCCCATGCCAGAAGGCCGCCCCGTGCCCCCTCCGTACTGACCTCGCGCCCTCTGGCCGCCCCGAGCCCTAGCGCTCGCCCCTCTTCCCACAACTCCTCCCCCGCGGCCTCCCGGGTCCCGGTTCCAACTCACCCCCCACATTCCCCGCCCTCGACTCCGGCGCCCTCTCCGCGCGGGCCCCGCGGCCGCTAGCTGACCCTGGCCTGGCTTACCCGCCCGCCCCCTTGAAGCTCCCCGCCTCGGTCCCGGAGGCGCTCCCCCAGGCTGCGGGGCTCCCTCAGCCCAGAACCCCGCTCCGGAACAGCCGCTCCAGCCGCTCCTCTGCCTGCCTCTCTTTTGCCCCAAACCCCATTCCGTTCCCCTTCCTGCCGGTCCACAGGCACACTCGCCTGGCTTCAGGAACTGAATGTGGGAGGACCAGAGGGAGGCCCCATCTTCCCCGCGGGGCAGAGGGCAGAGGGGAACCAGGCCCCAGGAAGGAACTCGGGCTCCTGTGGAGACAGCACCAACCTTGGCAGAGGCTCCATCCACGGAGAAAACATTTATTGCCCTCCTTACGCATGCTCTGCCTAGTAATACAGACAACAAGAGCCCGAAGTGCCTTCAGGGCTCCCACAGCACAGATAGGCGAACGTGTCCAGAGGAGGGAGGGTATTTGCCCCAAGTCACCCCCCTAGTAGCTTTGCGTAGCAACAGCTACTATTTGGGCCTGTCTCCTGGGGACCCTGACAGTGCTTTACCTCAGTCACGTCATATCGCATCCTCACAACCCCATTCATTCATTCATTCATTCATTCCACAACACCCACTGAGCATCTCCCACATGCCAGGCCCCGTGTTCCCTGCTAGCCATACAATGATGAACAAGATGCATCTGGCCCCTGCCCACTGATTCCACTGAGCTTAGCAAGAAAGATAGATATAAATCACAATGCATCCCAGGAGGCGGGATTATCTTCAGTTTCTGGCTGTAGAAACAGATTAGATGAGGTTTACTCAGTCATCTAGAAAGAAAGTAGCCATGTCTTCAGACAACACCCTGTGTTCTTTTTTTCACTGTCACTGTTGGGAACATGAGAGTTGGACCAACTTGCAGAGGCCCTTGAACTGCAAACAAGGAAATTTAGTCTAAAGTATATGATTATGGGCAGCCAAGAAAGGTGGAAAACAAGACTGAAGGTAACCCAAGGACAAGTACAAGATGAGTGTGAATGGTTATGTTACAATAGTCCCAGCAAAAGGTAATGAAGGTCTGATCCCAGGAAAGGGGGATGGGAAGGGATGATCTCCACTCACTGAAACCTTCCGTGTTTGCACACATTCTCCCACCATCAAATAAGGGGGCAGCCCTAGCTAGTTTGGCTCAGTGGCTAGAGAACGGCCTACCGACTGAAGGGTCCCAGGGTCCATTCCCGGGTAGTGGGCTCAATCCCTAGTAGGGGGTGTGCAGGAGGCAGCCGATCAATGATTCTCTCTCATCATTGATGTTTCTCTCTCTCTCCTTCTCCCTTCCTCTCTGAAATCAATAAAAATACATATATTTTTAAAAATAAATGGGAAAATACCATTTACTAAACTCCTAATGACCTCTGGCAATGCCCTGGGCATTTGTACATATTATCTGATTAAATCTTCCCCACAACTCTGTGCAATAGGTACCTTTATATATCCTCCTTTTACAAGTAAGAAAACAGTGAGAAGGCAAATGATTTACTGAAGCCCACAAAGCAAACTAGTGCTGCGTCTTGGGGTGGAGCCCAGGCCTGTTTCCAGACCTCATGCTGTCATCGTCACTCTCACTGTCTGGAGCCCAGGCAACGATCCCAAGTCCTTCGACTCAGCCAAGGATTCTTTCCCCTGGACCGCAGGTCTCTCTGAGACTTCCAGAGAATGTCAGGGACCCAAATTGCAACCTAAACCACACTAGGCAAGTAGAAACATCGCTCCACAGAAGCCTATGAGGCCTCAGCCCCAGAGAATTGTGCAGCCAGATCCTAAAGTTCCTGTGGGGGAAGAAAGCTGAAGAGGCAAGGAAGGAATCATTCTCAGCTCAGAAATGAGTGCAAAAGCCCTTCCCTGGTGAGAGAGCATGGGTGCCCTGGGGGAAGACAAGCTGAAAACAGCAAGAGTGTGGAGAGCCTGGGTATGAAACTGAATCTCCGTAGCTGCTGGGGTGTGTGGGCAGGGCCTTGGTAGACTGGCCAGCTGGGGAGAGCTCATGGGGGAGAGCTGTCAATCATCCAGGAAGCATGAAGTCCCAGCCTCTCTGATTAGAGAGCATCTAACGTTTTCTATCTCCTCCAACCTCGATGTCCTTCCCAAATCTGACCACCAGTCCTGTCCTGAATTATTCATGCTGTGGGCTGTGAGAAGGTGGAGCTTCCGGAAGCTTCAGACTAAGGACATTCAACTGTGTCTCCCTGGGGCTCTAGTTCCTGCAGTGCTACCCTGGGATTGACCTGCTGGCGAGATGTGCCAAGCTTTTTGCAGCTGGCAGGCAGCCAGTGACCTTGAGCTACTGGGGTTTGACTCAGTTCAGCAAGCTTTTACTGAGGAGTGCTATGTGCCGGGGACAGTTCTGGGTTCTGTTAGGAACCCGGAAGTGGATCTGGTCAGGTCTTTGTCCTTGAGGATTCTCAGGATGGTACTTAAAAATTGTTCCCTTCTATAATGTCCTCTGGGTCTCATAAGAGTTCCCCTCTAATGTCCCCCCATTTCTCCAACTAAAGGCCTCTACGAATTCCCTCCAGAAGTTAGTGAGCTTGGAACTAGGGTGCCTCAGAACCCAAACACCGGAACGGGGTTCTCTCCTTGGAGATGTGCCAAAACAGCTCCTTGCCCATGTGCCGGTTTGGAGTTCTGATCTAGGCCTGGGCCCAGGTTGCTGTGTGGCCCTCAGCTTTCCGCCATATCAAGAGAAGGACACTCACTCTTTAACCATTCAGCAAACACTAATTAAGCATCAGCTCGGTGCCAAGCACAGAGCTTTGTGCTGCTGGTTCAAAAAAGGAATCAGACAGATATGGCCCCTGTCCTCATGCTGCTCACAGTTGAGGTGGGAGATAGACAAGCAAAAGGGCAATTACACTTCAGCTGATTTGTTCTGAGATGGGAAAAGAACAGGGTGCCCTGGGAGGGAGCACAGAAACGGAACATTTCCTAGAAGCCTGAGGCCAGGTAATCCTACCAGGCCTTTCATTGTGTCTTTCTAGGTCTTTGCTTACATAGCAACTCTTTCAGTCCTCTGTCTTCATGGAAAAGCTTTACTCTTCCATACTGGCATTTCCTTCCACTATTTATCTTTAATTGATGGGGGAGAGAGAGAGAGAGAGAGAGAGAGAGAGAGAGAGACCATTGATTTGCCACTTCACCCAACCATGTGTCCATTAGTTGATTCTTGCATGTGCCCTACGGGGGATCAAACCCTCAACCCTGGTGCATCAGGATGACGCTTCTAACAACTGAGCTACCTGGTCAGGGCTCTTTTCACTGTTGTCCTTTATCCCAACCTGTTCCTCTATACCCTCTGTCAATTGAAGGTGAAGGTGAGCATGGGTAGAGGCTCAAGCCCTGTGAAGTTAAAGCTGCTCAAACAGGAAATAGCACAGAATCTCCAAACAGGGAGGGACCCTAAAGAATTCTAAGCTCTGCCTAGAACATTTTTCCTCCCACCTTTCTCTAATTGATTCCTCCCATCCTACACTGATGACATCCAGATTTGTAGTCCATCTGTGTCTCTCTCCTCCCAGCTCTAGACTCATATCCAACTACCTCCTTGACATCCCCACTCCCACCTGGATGTCTAATAGGCATCTCACATTCAAAATATCTCACATACAACTTTTTTTCTTTTGTGGCTCTCGCTCTCGCTCCTCCCCAGAACTCTTTTATTTTAACTTATTTAATTTTTCAATTACAGTTGACATTCAATATTATTTTATATTAGTCTCAGGTATATAGCATAGTGGTTAGGCAATTAGGCAATTTACGAAGTGATCCTCTCAATTCTAGTACCCACCTGAAACCACACAGTTATTAGAATACTAGAGGCCCAGTGCATGAAAATTCATGCACTGGAGGGGGCATCACTCAGCCCGGCCTGCCACCTCTCACAGTCCAGGAGCCCTCAGGGGCAGGAGGCAACCTGGCAATCAGGGGAAGGCAATGCCCCATCACACCTCTGCTGCTGCCACTGCCGGCAGCGCAAGCCTCGGCTGGCCCTCGTTATCTGAACCTCGGGCAGCCCTGGGCGGCTGGGCAGCTGCCATCCGAGGCTTGCCTGCACCTCTGGCCGGCCCTGGGCAGCTAGGGGGCTGAGGGGACTGGGCACCGCCATCTTGTGACTGTGGGCGCCACCATCTTTGAGGGTGTGACAGTCAATTAGCATATTCCCTCTTTATTGGCTGTGGGTGCCACCATCTTTGTGAGGGTGCAAGGGTCAATTAGCATATTCCCTCTTTATTAGATAGGATCATTGACTATATTCCCTATGCTGTACTTTACATTCCCATGACTGTTTTGTAACTACCAATTTTTACTTCTTAATCCCTTCACCTTTCATTTATTTTATCCATTTCCCTACCCGCGCCCCCCTCAATCTGGCAGCCATCAGGCTGTTCTCTGTATCTACGAGTCTGTTTCTGTTTTGTTTGTTTGTTTATTTATTTTGTTCTTTAGATTCCACATATAAGTGAAATAATATGATATTTGTCTTTCTCTGCCTGACTTATTTCTCTTAGCATAATCCCTCTAGGTCCATCCATGTTCTCTCAAATAGTAAGATTTCATTCTCTTTTATGGCTTAATAATATTCCATTGTATGTACCACATCTTTCTTAGTCACTTTTCTATTGATAGGTACTTGCGTTGCTTCCATATCTTCCTTTTTTAAAAAATATGTTTTTATTGATTTCAGAGAGGAAGAGAGAGGAAGAGAGAGATAGAAACATCAATGATGAGAGAGAATCACTGATTGGCTGTCTCCTGCATGCCCCACATTGGGGATGGAGCCCACAACCCAGGCATGTGCCTTTGACCAGAATTGAACCTGGGACCCTTCAGTCCTCAGGCTAATGTTCTATCCACTGAGCCAAACCAGCTAGGGCTGTTGTCATTTTCTTATTTGACAATCTAAGGGAAAAGCAGTCAGTGCCTCTGACCAAGTCGTCAGTTACTGCATGTTTTAAAATTCTTGCAACACACCAGTGTGCTGTGGCACACTGGTTGAAAATCGCTGATCTAGTAGTTACTCTTGATTTTTCTTTCATTCCCCTTATCCCCATCAGCTAAGTCAGACAAACTACTCCTATAATGTATCCTGAATTCACCCATTTCTTCCATTTTTCTATCACAACCTTAATCCATCACTCACCTGGACAACTGCAATAGCCTTCTGAATCGTCTCCCTGTTCCCATTCTTGCTCCCTTCCTGCTTCAATCCATGAAGTAGCCAAATGAAGCTTTTTAAGTCATGCCAGCCCACACACAGTTCTAATTTGCACTTAGAAGAAAATACAAACTCCTTATAATGGTCCATAATGCTCCACAAGATCTGGCCCTTGCTTAGACCTAATCTCAAGACCCCTTGGGCACTGGATTCCAATAAATCAGACCTTTTTTGTTGTTGTTGTTGTTGCTCTAATAATCTAACTTCATTCTCCTCTTAGGGCTATGCAAAACTGTTCTGGCTGCCTGGAAACCACCCCCCAAAATCTTTGCATAATCAGTGTCCTTTTTATTAAAGACTCAGCTTAAAAATCACCTTCTCAAAGACGCCTGTTTTGACCACCCATCCAAAGTAGCCTCCTCCATTACACCCTGTTTTATTTTCTTCATAACCTTTATCACTTTGTCATCATCTTGCTTATGTGTTTATGTTTATTTTCTGTCTCACCCACCAGGATACTTCATAAGAGTGGAGGCCCTATCTGTGCTGTTCACTGCAATATCCCTAGAGTGCTTGGCACATGGTAGGCTTTCAGTGGATACTTGTTGAATGAATGAAAGCGTGAATGAATTAATGAATGAACCAACCAATCAATGAAGTAAGGAAAACAGAGGAAGAGACTCACCAGCAGAGAGATCAGTAGGTACAAAGACCTGAAGTTGAGAGTATAAGAGGCCCAAGAGATGAAAAGGAGTTCAGAATAATTGGCATGAAGTGTGCTAGGGGGTAAGTTGACCACTGTGAGGCTGGAGAAATAAGAGAGATCATGGAGAATGTTGGGTTTCAGACTCTCTCCCAAATTCCACATGAAGTCATTGAAGGGGTGTCCACCCCCCACCCCCCCCCACCCCGCCAGCTTTACTGAGGTGTAATTGATGAATAAAATTGTAAGATATTTGTAGTGTATATCATGGTGATTTTGTGGCAGGATAGTAGGAAACTAGGAAAATTCCTGGGCAAGTGGGATGGGAAACTGAGATAAGAAAATTAAACAAGGCCAAAAAGCTTGGGCAGCTTACAGCCAGCTTGTGAATCGCAAGACCGTATCTTCTCTAACCAAGGACACTTGAGAGCAAATGGTTTATAACTCTCCTCCCCAACCAGAGAACACATCGTTTAAATCACCCTGCCTGGGAAAATAGAGAACAAAGACCCAATTAATGCCCTGTGTGCCTGCTAAACCCAAGGACAGATGAAGCTGGGGAACTAATAACAAAACCCCCATTAAAGCCAGACAGACCTAAGATAAAAGTAAAACAATAAAGCAGACCAGAGAATAATCCAAAACTCCCCTATACACTCGTTTTGACGCATCAGCTTATTAAAAATGCACCTGGAAAGCTGATATTCTATTGAAACCCTTCCCAAAGATTCTCTCCTGTGGGGTGTGGGGGGTGGGGGGTGGGGGGAATAAAAAGCCTTAAGGACAAAGACTCAATGCGGGCTCACTCTAGAGTGCGCCCATGCCCCTTCCCAGGCATGAACTTTTTATTTCTTCCTAAACTCTAAGGGTCCCCAGGAGACTTGCAACCAGTGGGCGGCAGCAGTTCGACCCAGGCTCACCCCCTGGTCCTGTCTGCAAGGCCCCTTCTTCTCTGACTTCCCAATGAGCTAAAGCAGCCCCGCCTTGGCTCACCTTTTTCCTGTAACATTTCTAGAGAACCACAGCAGAGCCCTGCCTGGGCCCTCCCCTGCTGTTTCTTCTCCCCCATTCCGTCCTTGGTGTCACTGTTCCCAGCTTTAATCAACATGCTCTCCAACGCATCTCGACTCACGTTGTGAAATCTTTCCTACACAAAGTCAAGAACCCACTCACAAGGCCAGCTTGAGGCAGACCTGCTCTGAGCCATCCCTGTCTGGTAACAATTTGATGTATGTGTACCTTGTAAAAGGATTCTTCCCCATCTAGTTAATTACCACATCCATCACTTCACATATTTATCCCTTTTGTGTGTGTGAGAACATTTAAGTCTTCTCTCTTAGCAAATTTCAATTATACAACACAATGTTATCAACGATAGTCACCATGTTTTACCTTTGATTCTGAGACCTTATTCATCTTATAGCTGAGAGTTTGTGTCCTTTTATCAACCTCTTCCTATGTTCCCCATGCCCAGCTCCTGGCAACCACTTTTCTACTCTCTCTTTCTATGAGCTTGACTTTTTTTTTTCTTTTTAGCGATACCATGCAGTATTTATGCCCCCCAAGTTCTGTCCATATTATTGTAAATGGCAGAATTTTCTTCCTTCTGAGCCCCAGACCCAGATAATGAACACAGCATCTTTGTTCTCTATTTTCCCAGGCAGGGTGATTTAAACGATGTGTTCTCTGGTTGGGGAGGAGAGTTATAAACCATTTGCTCTCAAGTGTCCTTGGTTAGAGAAGATACGGTCTTGCGATTCACAAGCTGGCTGTAAGCTGCCCAAACTTTTTGGCCTTGTTTAATTTTCTTATCTCAGTTTCCCATCCCACTTGCCCAGGAATTTTCCTAGTTTCCTACTATCCTGCCACAAAATCACCATGATATACACTACAAATATCTTAATGGCTGAATAATATTCCTTCTATATACATACCACATCTTCTTTATTTGTTCATCTGTGGATGGACACTTAGGTTGTTCCCATATCTTGGCTATGGTTAATAATGCTGCAATGATCATGGGAGCAAGGAGATCTCTTCAATATCCTGTTTTCATTTCTTTTGGATAAACACCCAAAGGAAGTGGGATTGCTGGATCATATGGTAGTTCTATTTTTAACTTTTTGAGAAACCTCCATACTGTTTCCCATAGTGGCTGCACCAATTTATATTCCCATCAACAGTGCACAAGGGTTCCCTTTTCTCCACATCCTTGCCAACACTTATCTCTTGTTTTTTTGATGATAGCCATTCTTACATTTTAAACAGGAAAGGGATTTAATCCAACATGCATTCTGGAAAAACTCACTCTGGGTTCTGTGAGAACAGGCTACAAGGAGGCAAAGTTGAGTGTGAGAAAGCCACTGATAGGTGCCAGTGAGGAAACATTTAAACGTGGCCTCCCACCCTGGCAGGGTAGCTCAGTTGGTTAGAGCGTTGTCCCGATAAGTCAAGGTTGCAGGTTTGATCCCTGGTCAAGCACATACAAGAATCAACCAATGAATGCATAACTAGGTGGAACAACAAATTGGTCTCTCTCTCTTTCTCTCCCCCTTCCTTGATATCTAAAACTTAATAATAAACAAACAAACAAACTTGTCCTCCCAAGATTGGGTAAGATCTTGGACAAACGATAGTGATGATGATGGGGAGAAGTGCATAGAATCAAAGATATTTAGAAGACAATCAGCAGGACTTAAGCATGAACTAGAAGTGAAGGGTGAGGAAGAAGAGGTACCAAGAACAACTTCCAGATTCCTGTCTCAGGCAGAGTAATGGTGTCATTCTCTAAGGTTATCTAGGAGGAGGAGCAGATTGGGAGAAAGATGCTGTGTTCATTTTTAGACCTGCTCCCTTTGAAGTGCCCGTGCGCTACCCAGTGGAGATATCTGGGTCTGGAGCTCAGGAGAAAGGCCAGGGCTCGATGTATATTTGGGAGTTGTCTGCATCATGATAGAAAGTGGATCCATGCTCACCCAGGGAAAGTGCAAAGAGTGAGGAGCGAAGAGGACAGAGCCCTGAGCTGTATTAACAGTGAAGGGGTAGGTGAGAAAGAAGAACTAAGAGAGGCAAGAGGAAAACGAGGAGCGTGTCATGGGACAACCGAGAGCCGACTTGCAACAAGAAGGAAGTGGTCGAAAAGTCGAACATGGAAAGGAATGAAACTGACAGGATGAGCTTGTCCTCTGGCCACAGGGACTGGTCTTGGCATGGACATGGGACCACTTCAGACCAGAGAGACACTATGAAGATGGGTAAAGAAGATTCCTTATCCCCAAGAGAGTTCCCAGGAGACACTTTTACTGATGCTTTTCTTGTTGTCATCGTCGTTGTTGTCGTCATTATTATCATTCCAGTTACGTGGCTCCAGACAACTTTGGATTTAGTGACATTGAAATGTATTAATCAGTTAAACAAATACTTGCTGGGAGCCTATGTACCAGGTACTGGTAGAGGAGTTAGGGATAAAGCAGCAAAGAAGACAAAAGAAGTATCTGCTCTCATAAAACTTAAATTCTATGAGGGGAGATAGACATTAAATAAATAACTAAATTTGCAACGTTAAGCAGTTATTCATATGGAAGAAGGAATAGGAATAAGAATAAAGTAGAAAGGAAAACATGACAGTGGGAGCTGCTATTTTAAATAGGGCAGGGTGGTCAAGGAAAGCTTCACTGAGGAGGTGATATTTGAGCAGAGGCCTGAACAGAGAAAGAAAAGAGCCCTTTGAACATCTAGAGCAATGCTCTCCAATAGATAGATCATAACAGCCGCACGTGGATTTCAAGTTTTCTAGGTGCCGCATTTAAAAAGGAAAACAGCTAGGACCAGTAGTTGCCAGGGGTTATGAGGGAGGGAGGAAGGAATAGGAAGAACACAGAGGATTTTCAAAGCATGAAACTATTCTATATGGTAAATACATGTCCTCCCATTACACATCATCAAAACCTACAGAAAGTACTACACTAAAAGTGAACCTTAGCCTTAGCCAGTTTGGCTCAGTGGATAGAGCATCGGCCTATGGACCAAAGGGACCCGGGTTCCATTCTGGTCAAGAGCACATACCTCGGTTGCAGGCTCCTCCCTGGCCTTGTGCAGGAGGCAACCAATTGATGTGTTTCTCTCACATCGACGTTTCTCTGTCTTTCCCTCTCCCTTCTACTCTCCCTAAAAATCAATGGAAAAATATCCCCTGGTGCGGATTAATCAAAAACAAATTTAAAAAAAAGTGAACCTTACTATAAACTATGGACTTTGGATGATAATGATGTATTAATATAAGTTCATTGATGGTAACAAATGCATCACTGGTGCAGGATGGTGATAGCGGGGACAGTATACAGTTTATGGGAAGCAGGAAGAGGCATATGGGAGCTCTCTCTACATTCCATTCAATTTTGCTGTGAACGTAAAACTGCTGTAAAAAACAAAGTCTATTTCTTAAAAAGTAAAAAGCAATGAATGACATTAATTTTAATTATATATTTCAATAATAGAGTTCAAATATCTGCTTCTTCAGTACTCACAAGCCTGTATTTCTAACATATCCAAAATATTATCATTTCAAAAGGTAGTCAGTGCTGAAAAAAACATTAATTAGATATTTTTAATTCTTTTTCATGTGTGTGAACTAGGTTCTCAAAACCTGTGTGCGTTTCACACTTGCGGCGTCACAGTTCAGAGCAGCCACGTTTCAGTGGTCACGCGTGGCTAGTAGCTTCCACGTGGGACAGCGTAGAGGAGGAGCATCTCTGGCAAAGGAAACGGTGAGTGCAAAGGTGCTGAGGCAGGACGGGCAACAATAAGTTTTGTGTGTTTGAGGGGAGCCCGCAGGGACCGAAAGGAGTGAGGGGTGAGTGTGTGGAGTGGTAGATGAGGCTGGTGAGAGACAAGTGCAGGATTAGACCCTGGAAGGCCGGGTACAAAGTAGTTTGGGGATCATAAGTGTGACTGGGAAACCATTAACGGGCTCTGAGCAGGGAGCACATTCTGTCCCTTTGTGACACGAAATGCAATGCAGATGTTCTTTATCATTATACTGTTTCTAATTATAGGGAGGCAGTGTGGGGCCCTATATCCCTCTTGGGCAGCACAAGGAAACCAGCTATCTCTCCACTGTAACATTTGCAGACTAGAGGCCCGGAGACTGAGGAAGGCCTGCACCAGGATGCATGGTAAGTCTTTTATTGTTATTGGTGATTGGGCGCAAGAGGATCAGCGGACTTTGGAGGGTAGAAGCAGGCTGGAGTGAGTTGAGGAGTGGGAAGGAAATGGCAAAGTTTGGCAGTGAAGGGAAGGAGAAACGATAGGGTAGAATTGTGGGATCTGAAGTTGGCAGTTGGTTTGCTTGTTTGTTTTTAAGCAGGGAAAGATTTGAGGATGTTTGAATACTGATCTGAAAAATAGAATGGTCTTAGCTGGTTTGGCTCCATGGATAGAGTGTCGGCCTGCAGACTGAGAGGTCGCAGATCAAGAACACATGCCCCGGTTGTGGGCTCGATCCCCAGTACATGGCGTGCAGGAGGCAGATGATCAATGATTCTCGCTCATCATTGATGTTTCTGTCTCTCCCTCTCCCTTCCTCGCTGAGATCAATAAAAGTATATTAAAAAAAAAAGAAAGAAAGAAAAGAAAAATAGAATGGATCACTGATGGTGTGAGGTTCCTGAAGAGGCAGCAGGGATCGCTGCAGAGCGGAGGAAGGCGAAGAGTGATACAGGTTGATCTGGGGCCTTGGTGGCTGCCTCTGCTCCAGAAGACCTGCTTATCCTATCCAAGTCGAAACACTAATACCAAAATTGTTGATCCTTGATAGTCTGATAGGTAAAAAATGAAATGCCACTAAGAGTAGTTTGTACTACTCTTATTATAAATGAGAGTGACAATCTTTTCATGGGTCTGAAATGTTTTTTAATCCTACTACTTACAAAAATTCTCTAAAGTAAGAAGTAAAAAATTGCCTCTAATCCCAGATTGCAGAAGCAATTACTGTCAAAATGTTATTGAACATTTTCCAAACTTTTTCTTAAGTTCATATAAATATATTTATATATTAAACATAATTTAAAATTTTATTTTAAAGGAAATATACGTGTATACCTATATCTATTTATCTATATAATATACCTAAACTCTGACACTTGCATTTTCTTTCTTTTTTTAATCTTTTGCCAATAATGTTTTTGTTTATTCCATACCTTATTTTTTTTTTAAATACTAGTATATTTATTGCTTTTTTCTTTTTGAGAGAGAGAGGATGAGAGAGGGAGAGAAAAAAGAAACATTGATGTGAAAGCAGAACATCAATTGGCTGCCTCCTGCTTGCCCCTTACCAGGGATCGAGCCCGCAACCAGGGACCGGGAATAGAACCAGCAACCTTTTGGTGCACGGGACAACGCTCAATAAACTGAGCCACACTGGCCCAGGCTTGCTTGTTATGTTAGATGCCTTGCATTTTCTTTTATTGTAGAACTTTTTCAAGGTCTGCTTCTCCTTCATTATGGCTACTTAGTATGACATTTATGGTATGCCATAATCTATTTTACTCTTTCCTCTTTGGCATTTTGATTATTTCCAATTTGTTAAACTGAAACAATGCTACAACAAATATTTTTCAACATGCATTTTTATGTACATGTGCTATTATTTCTTTAGGCTTATTCCTAGAAGTGGTCTTTGGCTGCTTTAAATGATAAACTGGTTTGAAGCTAACTAGGTTGGACTGGGATGGGAAAGGCTTCCATTTAAGCATTTTATCTACTGTCTTCAGCACATACTCACCAGAGGACATTTTTCCCTTGATTTTTAGGCCAGAAGTCCACTTACCAATTTGTTCTTAAATATGAACTTCCCTTCATTTCACAAATTGCTGTGCATTCCCCTGAACAGATGGCATCACAATTCATCAGTGGCAAAGGATTCCTGAGTGGCTGCTGAGTTCAGTGTAAGGACAGAGATGGTTAGAACAACATAGAAAAGTCCTGCCCTTCAGCTTACAGTCTAATAGGGAAGCAGGATATAGAAAGAGAAATAATAATTCAAAGAGTAATTGCCGCTGGTAATTACTCTTCTCTGATATCCTAGAACACTTACAGACTAGGATGGAGAGAATATAATCTAAGGTTGGCTGATTTTATGTGCTTAGTCCTTCTACAAGGAGAGGAAAATCTCCAGATATGTCAGCAAAAGACCATCTAAATTATGCCATTAGGCCCTGTCCAGGTAGTTCAGTTGGTTAGAGCATCATCCCAATATACTAGGGTTGCGGGTTCACTCCCTGGTCAGGGCACATACAAGAATCAAACAATGAATGCATAAATAAGTGGAATAATAATCAATGTTTCTCTCTCTCCAAAAATTAATAAATATTTCAAAAATACATTATGCCCTTAGGCTAGAGGCCACAATCTCTATCTCCTCTCCAACACGCCTCTATTCACCTTCATTTGGTAACATTTACCCATTTCTTTTTAAAAATATATATATTTTTATTCATTTCAGAGAGGAAGGGAGGAGAGATAGAAACATCAATGATGAGAGAAAATCATTGATCAGCTGCCTCCTGCATGCCCCCTACTGGGGATCGAACCCACAACCCCGGTATGTGCCGTTGATCAGAATCGAATCCAGGACCCTTCAGACTACAGGCTGATGCTCTACCCACTGAGCCAAACCAGCTAGGGCCATTTACCCATTTCTATTCCCTATCAGATGCTGGGGAGTAAGGAAACCCTTGCATTGATGTGTTCAGTAATAGATGTTGATTTGTAAGGTAATGGGTGGCAAAAGATAAAATATTTCAGTGTTTGGCCTAGAAAACTCAGTCTGAAAAGGAATATAGTTTGTTTTTTCCACACACTTTTGTGTTGTTGTTTTTTAACTAAAAAAATTCCCCAACTTTATTGAGGTATAGTTTACATGCGATACCATACACCCATTTTAAGAGTCTGGTAAGAGTTTTGAAAGCTGTATCTTCCCATATAACCACAATAAAAAACATAAAACATGCCAATCACCCCCAAAGCTCCCTCATGTTATTAACCTTTTTAAAAACTTATTTTGAAATAATTATAGATTCACAGGAAGTCGCAAAAACAGGTCCCATGTACCCTTCGCTAGTTTTACCTAATGGTTACATTTTACATAATTATAGTCCAACTAGAGGCCCAGTGCACGAATTCGTGCACAGATGGGGTCCAGCCAGCCCGGCCCCAATTGGGGCTGGGCCTGTCAGGAGGAGGAGACGTGTGAGGTTGGCAGGCTGGCCCATCCCGTTTGGGGCATGATCAGGGCCAGCCAGCTTGGGGGAGGGGCCAAGGGTAAATGGAGTGGGGGGGGCCGATCGGGGGTCAGCGGCCGGGGGAGGGGCCATGGGAGGTTGGCCGGCCAGCCCCACCCCCAATTGATGTGGGGGGCTGGAGTTGGCTGGGGGGAGGGGCCGTGAGCCAATAAGGGTGTTGGGGGCCCATCGGGGGTGGGAAAGGCTGTGGGGAGGAGCTGTGGATGGTGGGCAGGCTGGCCCCACCCCCGAATGGGGTGGGGTTGCTGATGGGGGCCAGCGACCTGGGGGAGGGGCCATGGGTGGTTGGCTGGCTATCCCTAACCCCCTGATCGGGCTGGTTAACTGGCCACAGTGGGCATCATAGCGACTGGTCATTCTGGTCATTACGGCGTTCCAGTTGCTGGCTTTTTATATATATAGATATAAAGAGCAAGAAGTTTATACTTGTAGAATGTGTTTCAACTTGTACAATCTGTTTCATTTTATCACCTTTCAATTCTAGTAACCACCACCGCAATCAACATACAGAACTGTCCCATCATCACAAAGAGCTCCTTCATGCTGCTTTGGTAGTCACACACACTCCCCGCTCCTCCCACCATCCCTTTTCCTTGGCAACCATTAATCTGTTTTTCATATCATAATTTTGTCTTTTTGGAAATGTTATGTAAATGGAATTATACAGTATGTGACCTTTTGAGATTTTTTTTAAATTTCACTCAGCCTTTGAGATCCATTTAAGTTTTGCTGTATCAAGTTTGGTCCCTGCCATTGCTGCATAATATTCCATGATGTATTTGTTTCTTGGAGCTGCCATAACAAATTAGCACAAACTTGGAGGCTTAAGACAACAGAAATTCATTCTCTGACAGTTCTAGAGTCCAGAAGTCTTAAATCAAGGTGTGGGCAGGGCCGCACTCCCTCCAAAGGCTCTAAAGGAGAATCCTTCCTTCCCTTTTCCAGCTTCTGTGGCTACATCACTCTAATCTCTGTCTCCATCTTCACATGGCCTTCTCCACTATGTCTGGGTCTTCTCTTCTCTTCTAAGGATACTTGTCATTGGACTTGGGGCCCACTCGGATAATACAAGATGATCTCACCCTAGCCGGTTTGCTCAGTGGGTAGAGCTTTTGGCCTGTGGTCAGATATATGATTTGCAAATATTTTCCCCTACCCTGTATTTTCTCTTCTAAACAGGATCTTTTTCACAGAGCAAACGATTTTAATTTTGATGAAGTCCAATTTATTTATTTATTTTATTGGAATGTGCTTTTGGTGTCATGTCTAAGGATTCTTCACTGAGCCCTAAGGTCCTGAATATTTCCTCTTATGTTATTTTCTAACAGTTTTTATAAATTTACATTTAAACTACTGTGACCATTTTGAGTTAAGTGTGAGGTTTGGTTGATAGAGTGGGTTTCCCCCCCTATCCGCCACAGAATTGTATGGGGATATTTCTGGGTCTGTATTCTATTCCATTGATCAACGTGTCTCTCCATCTGCCAGTACTGCACAGGTTGATTACTGTGGCTATAGGGTCATTCTTTAAATTGGATACAGTGATTCCTCTCATTTTATTCCTTGTTTTCAAAATTGTTTTGGCTATTCTAGTTCCTTTGTCTTTACCTTTACATTTTAGAGTGATATTGTTTATACCTATCAAAAATTTTTGCTGGGATTTTAATAGGAATTTCATTAATCTTGTATATAGACTTGGGGAAAATTGACATCTTTACTATGATGAGTCTTCCAGTCCATGAATGAAGCATGTCTCTCCATTTATTTAGATATCCTTTGATTTCTTTCAAAAGCACTTGGGCTTTTCATCATAGGAGTTTTGTACATGTTTTATTTTATTTACACCTACACATTTTCTAAGTGATTATAAATTGTATTTTTCTTTTTAATTTAAATGTTGGTGTCCAGCCTAGCCGGTATAGCTCAGTTGGTTAAGTGTTGATCCATGAAATAAGAAGTCACTGGTTCGATTTCCAGTCAGGGCACATGCCAGGGTTGCAGGCTTGGTTCCCAGTAGGGGGTGTGCAGGAGGCAGCCAATCAATGATGTTTCTCTCAATATTGATGTTTCAATCTCTGTCCCTCTCCCTTCCTCTCTCTCTAAAAAGTCAATAAAAGCATTAAAAATAAATTTTGTTGTCCATGTGTTCATTGCTGGACAAAAATTAATGACATTTAAGAATCACATATTTGTGCCCAGCCAGTGTGGCTCAGTTGGTTAAGTGTAGTCCCATGCAACTAGAGGTCACTGGTTTGATTCCTGGTCAGTCCACATACCTGGGTTGCAGGCTTGATCCCCAGTAGGGGCTGTGCAGAAGGCAACCAATTCGATATTTCTCTCTCATTGATGTTTCTATCTCTCTCCCTCTCCCTTCCCCTCTCTCTAAAAATCAATTAAAACATATTTTTTAAAACAAATAAAAATTTAAAAATCACATATTTGTCATAAAAATGTAGACTTCTGATTTATAATGAAACATTGAAAGGTAAGTCATCCTGGCCTGCACTTCTGTTTGGTAACAATTGGCTGGAGCTGGGCATCCACTGCCCGTGGGTGAGTGATAATGAGTTTACTGTAGGTCCTGCCCTTCTCACAGTGAATGTATTTATTCTTACAAAAGGCTTGTATCCCTAGTTATTACATTACCAAAAGAATCTGAACTTGCTACCTCTGTATCAGAACTTGTATTTGATCTCCAGGAAGTGTTGGCCACAATAAAGATTAGATATGACGTCAGAAAAGGAGCCATTGGCAGGATCCTGAAAAGATTCTGCTACATCATTGCAGCAATGTTCTTGCTCTCCCAGCACAAAACTCTGTGTTAGCACGAACTGTTCTGAGTGGTTACAGTAAAAAAGAAAAAAAAAAAAAGTCCACTCTCCCACTCTCGTCCTAGCTGATTTGGCTCAGTGAATAGAGCGTTGGCCTGCAGACTGAGGGGTCCTAGGTTCGATTCTGGTCAAGGTCATATGCCCAGGTTGAGGGCTCGATCCCCAGTAGGGGGTGTGCAGGAGGCGGCCGATCAATGATTCTCTCTCATCATTGATGTTTCTCTCTCTCCCTCTCCCTTCCTCTCTGAAATCAATAAAAATATATTTTAAAGAAAAGTCTCACTCTCATCTTGGGAAACAGCTAGCTCATTCCTCCTCTTGAGAAACCCCTAATTTTGAAATGACCAGGCATTATGCTCCCAGCACATTCCTCTGGAAAGCAGGAGAGAGCCAGTTGGCCCATAGAACCGTATGTCAGCAGAAGCCTTGGATTTTCAGCGGCTGCAAAGTGAAGCCCGAGGGGAGGTCGCTTTGTGTTCTAAGAGCAAAGAATGCTGGGTTGGTAGTTCCAGTCAGATTGGTGATTCCCAGAAATGTGGAAGTTTCCATAGTTCTCAGGAGAAGCCAGAAAATGATCTATTTCTAATCATGGAGTCAAACAAGTAGCTCTGTTAACCTGGTCAGCTCTGCCATTTCAGTGTCCGAACCTAACAGCTCCAATGTGGAGGCAAAATCAAACTTCTGAGTTCACTGACCCCTTACAAGGGACATGAGGCTCCATGAGCCACCTGGCCTCTTTGATCCAGTGCATTCTGGCTTTTTCCCGAGAGGGAACTATCAAGAGGAAGTTGCTGATCTTCTTTTTTTAAAATATATTTTTATTAATTTTTTACAGAGTGGAAGGGAGAGGGATAGTGAGTTAGAAACATTGATGAGAGAGAAACACCGATCAGCTGCCTCCTGCACACTCCCCACTGGGGATGTGCCCGCAACCCAGGTACATGCCCTTGTCCGGAATCAAACCCGTGACCCTTGAGTCTGCAGGCCAACGCTCTATCCACTGAGCCAAATCGGTTAGGGCTGCTGATCTTCTTTTGCTTGAATCCTCATTCCTTCATTTCCCAGCTCAGCACCTCCAGCCTTCTGACCAGGGCTGAGAAAAGTTGAACAATCTCTTGCTCCGTTTGGATAAAGCACCACCCAACAATTGACAGCAGGCATGGGCTTCCTGCAAGAGCCCTGGCTTCCCTTAGGTGCTCAGTTTCTGGAGATAGAAGAAAAAACAATTGCCCTATCCAGTTTGGCTCAACGGACAGAGCGTCCGCCTGTGGATGGGTCAAGTACCTCGGTTGCAGGCTTGATCTCTGGCCCTGGTTGGGGCGCATGTGGGAGGTGGCCAATCAATGTCTCTCTCTCTCTCACATTGATGTTTCTCTGTCTCTCCCTTTTCCTTCCACTCTGTCCAAAAATCATTGGAAAAATATCCTCGGCTGAGGATTAGCAACAACAACAAAAACAATCTGGTTTGTCAACATCCTCTGCTCAATACATCTTGCAAGTGTGTATGGCCTAAGATCTTAGTGTTCTCCTTGGTCACAGTGCCATGTGTCTGGCCCTCCACAAAATAAGGAAAAAAGAACACTGGGTCAGACTAGGAGGCAACTCAACTTGAAGAGACCCTTTAAGAGGGCTGGCCACAGAAAATAGTGAAGAATAACAATAATAATGAGAAGCAGCAGCTATCATTTATCTAGTACCTACTGTATGCAAAGTAGTTCTGGGTTAAATGTCTGTGTGTGTGTGTGTGTGTGTGTGTGTGTGTTCACTTAATTGTCAGGGAAATTCCATTAAGTAAATAGAATGATCTCTACTTTGCAATTGAAGAGACTGCAGCTCAGAAAGGGAATGCAACTTGCCAAAGGTGACTTCAACAAGACTGGGTTTGAAATGCTTGATGTTCTGATGCAAGGGACATACCTACTGAGCCTGTAGCTCCAAGTGAGCTTTTGTAACATTGAGTTCTCCCCATCTCTTTCTTGGCTGGAATTGCCCAGGCAGCTGAAGCCATGGCAGTTCAGGGTTGCTCCTGTCTTTAGCCAGGCTGGCAGGTAAGTGCCTCCAAATGAGATGCTGATTGTTTCTGCTCAAATCTCTGGTCTGTAAGAGACAAGAGGAATTAGAATGGTCACTGGAAGCGAGTCCTCCAGATGCCTAGGTGGGGGAGTGGGACAGGACACCATTTTGATATTATTCAGTCTTGAAAAGAAATTCTGACGTTACAGAACCTTGAGGACATTATGCAAAATGAAATAAGCCAGTCACAAAAGGAGAAATACTGGCCCTGACCGGGTGGCTCAGTTAGTTGGAGTGTCATCCCATACACCAAAAGGTCACAGGTTCGATTTCAATCAGGGCACATGCTTGGGTTTGGGGGTCAATCGTCTGTGAAACAGCCAATCATGTTTCTCTTCCATGTCAATGTTTCTTCTCTCTCCCTTCCTCTCTCTGAAATCAAACAAATCCTCAGGTAAGGATTAAAAAATGAGAAATACTGTATGATTCCACTGATATGTGGTACTTGTAGTAGTCCAAATCATATAGAAAATGGAATCCTGGTTGCCAGGAGCTGGAGGGAGGGGAGAATGGGGAGTTATTCTTTAATGGGTATTATAAGTTCAGTTTTCCAAGATGGAACAGAGTTCTGGAGATGGATGGTGGTGATGGTTGCACAAAAATGTGAATGTACTTGCCAAAACCGGTTTGGCTCGGTGGATAGAGCGTCGGCCTGCGGACTGAAGGGTCCTGGGTTCGATTCCGGTCAAGGGCATGTACCTTGGTTGCAGGCACATCTCTAGTAGGAGGTGTGCAGGAGGCAGCTGGTCGATGTTTCTCTCTCATCGATGTTTCTAGCTCTCTATCCCTACCCCTTCCTCTCTGTAAAAAAATCAATATAAATATATTTAAAAAAAAAAAAATGTGAATGTACTTAACTCAACTGGACACTTAAACACAGTTAAGATGGCAAATATTGTTATGTATATTTTACATTAAAAATATTGGGGGAAAATGCTGCAGGATATCAAAGGTTTCAACTATATTCTCAATATATATTAACTTTATAAGATTCATACCTTCCCTTCTATAACCAGATTGTCTTTGAACAGCATGTTTCTGAAAGGGCGAGGGCTATGCCCTCCATCTTGCCTGTATCCTCCATGTTGGGGCCACGTGCGGCCTTCTTCCTGGAAGCCCAGGCCTCTGCTGGCCACGCCCGGGATTTTAAACTAACCAATGACAATCAAGGGAAGTGCGCGCCATAGATATGACCACATCCTGTGTAACAGGACCCGGCTTGCGCCTGGCCAATCGGCAGAGCACAGTCCTTTCTCCTCCCCTTACTCCGACCCCCCCCCCTATATAACCGGTCTCTGGGCGGGGTTGGCTCTCTTGGCCACTTGGCTAGCCGATGTCGGTGAGTCTAGTGGATGGAGAGCTCAAGCTAGCTTGAAATACAGATTCTTATGCTTTTGCATCGGATTGGATGGCTCCCTGATGTGGTTTCTTGGGAATCTTGAAATCTGGGAATAACAGTTTCTAAGCATGCCAATTAAAGGTACTATACCACTGGTGTAAGATAGCAAATTAAAACAATGGCTTTGCTTCTTCAAAATTGTTATTTGAATGTGGTATTTTCTTAGCCTTAACGGTAGACTTCACAGACCTTATAGTAAACACAATTGGTCTTTGCTGCCTCTTCCTCCCAGCCCAAGTCTGTGCTTTATGGAAGATAAACCAGAATCAAAGCAGTAAAGAACACTGCAACTTCTTAAGTGAGTTACCATATTTGAAGAACCTCACACACATTAAGCATTCATTAAATGCTGCTTATCATCCCCTGGATGCTCATTTTTAAGGCATAGAGGCATTTTCCCAAACTTAAAAAATAGGTTGCAATCTTATTATAGAAAAAAAGTATGATCCAAGAGAAAATAGAACAAATAGGATGAAGCAATCCTTTATTTTGAGACACTTTCACAAAGAAGTTGTCAGTACATAAGCTTTCCGGTGGAGAAGAATGAACATGGAAATCAGCCTCAGCGCTGCTCTGCTTAGGGCCTAGGCTCCTCCTCCTTGCCCATGTGGTGAGGTGGAGGTGTGTACTTCCCCTCCTTGATTAGCTTATTCCGCTGCTTCATGATGGCACTCAGGCGTTTCATCTGTCAAAGGAAAAAAGTATTTAAAACCAGGGGGAGGCCCCGGCCAGGTAACTCAGAACATTGCCCTGATACACCAAGGTTGCAGATTTGATCCCCAGTCAGGGCACAAACAAGTATCAACCAATGAATGCATAAATAAGTAGAACAACAAATCAATGTTTCTCTAAAATATAAACAAATACACAAATAAATAAAAAACTAGGGGGAGATATGCACCAGAAAGCGAGGGCTGGAGAAACGGAAGGAAAATTGATTTCATTTTCAGAGGGCCTCTGACATGAAACTTGTCTTTTAAAAACTTGAAATAATTTCTCAAGCTTTTAACAAATAAACTTCTAGTACATGTAATAATGTCTCCTTGAAATCTAATAACAAAACTTACAAGTCAAAAACCTTTAAGAGTCCTAGCTGGTTTGGCTCAGTGGATAGAGCATCAGCTTGAGACTGAAGGATCCTGGGTTTGATTACAGTCAAGGCACATGCCGGGGTTGCGGGCTGGATCCCCAGTGTGGGGTATGTAGGAGGCAGCCAATCAATGATTCTCTCTCATCACTGATGTTTCCATCTCTCTCTCCATCTGACTTCCTCTCTAAAATCAATAAAAATATATATTAAAAAACTTTTAAGAGACATAGTCATACACACTAAAAGCTTTTAAAATATTAAAGGCTATATATTCCTGACCTCTCTATGTGAAGGTGGCACTGCTGCTATTGATTGTTCGCTGGGTATGAATGAAGCAGAAATAGCCAATATAAGGTCTCTTTTTACCAAACTGAAATTAAGACCCAATAGCTACTAGTCACTGTTGAGCCTTGAGTTTTGCCTCTCAGATAGGCCATTCCTAGCAAATGTCATGCTATACAAGCCTGTGTGAAAGCATGATTCACACGGACCCTTCGAAAAAGAAAATACACTCACTAGTCATGACTGCATTATTTATCTGCTCAAAACTCAATGGCTTCCCATCTTACTGAAAGAAAAAACAAATCCTTCCTTATAATGACTTAGGAGGCCGATCTCCCTGACTTTATGTCTTAACACCTTCCTCTAGCTCTCTCTGATCCAGCTCAGGAATCCTTGCGCTTGCTGCTGCTTCTGCCAGACATACTCTCCCCTTGTTTCCACTTGGCTCACTTTCTCTAAGTCTCTGCTCAAATGTCTTGTGTTGCTGAACTCTTCTCTGACCGCTCTATTTAAAACAAACAAACAAACAACTTAGCTCCCATGACCAGGGCTTTCCATCCCTTTCCTGTTTATTTTCCCCACTGCACTCAACTCCTGACACCCTATTTTTTAACTTGTTTGTTAACTTTCTGTTCCCCTCCCCACTATATAAGCTCCATTAGGACAGGGACTTAAAAAAAAAAAAAATGTCTGGCCCTAGCTGGTCTGGCTCAGTGGATAGAGCGTTGGCCTGAGGACCAAAGGGTCACAGGTTCGATTCCAGTCAAGGGCATGTACCTTGGTTGCAGGCTCCTCCCTGGGCCCAGAGCTGGTCAGAGCTTATGCAGGAGGCAACCAATCGATGTGTTTCTCTCACATCGATGTTTCTGTCTTTCCCTCTCTCTTCCACTCTCCCTAAAAATCAATGAAAAAATATCCTGGGGTAAAGATTTTTTTAAAAAAGGCTGCCCTAGCTGGTTTGGGTCAGCCTATGGACTGAAGGGTCCCTCAATTCCAGTCAAAGGTACATGCTTGGGTTGCAGGCTCAATCCCCAATAGGGGATGTGCAGGAGGCAGCCGATCAATGATTCTCTCTCATCATTGATGTTTCTCTCTCTCCCTCTCTAAAATCAATAATAAGATATTAAAAAAATAGATTTCTTGCCCTAGCTGGTTTGGCTCAGTGGATGGAACATCGGCCTGTGGATCAAAAGGTCCCAGGTTCGACTCTGGTCACAGGCACATGCCCAGGTTGTGGGCTCGATCCCCAGTAGGGGGCGTGCAGGAGGCAGCCAATCAATGATTCTCTCATAATTGATGTTTCTATCTCTTTCTCCTTCTCCATTCTTCTCTGAAATAAATAAGAATATATTTAAGAAAAAATAGATTTCTCTATGAAAGAAATTTCCCAACAGAGGACTAGTCATGGTTGAGCTATCAGAACACCATGGATTAAATCTTCACCTGAACTAGAGCCAATAACCATTTAGTGTTGTGATATAATAAGCACAGGCTCTGGAGCCAGCATTGCCAGGCTCAAATCCCAGTTACAGCACTTACTAGCTATATGATCTTAGGCAATGGTCCTAGTTTTTCCTTGCCTCAAGTGTTTTTAATTGTATGGTGGGGGAAATAATAGTAAAGCATCTTACAAGGTTGTTGTGAGAAATAAATGCATTATTACATGCCAGGCACTTAGAAAAGGGCTTGATTCTAATTTCCTGAATCACTAGTTTCTTCACCTAGGGGGAAGTATCTAGTCATTTAGGGTAACCTCTAAAACAGTAACATATCTATTCATAAATTCACAGGATGAGGAAGTGACCTTGGGGGAACTCTTTAATAAAATTTCCAGATAAGGACATCAAGACAAACAAGTGACTTGCCTGAAGACACAAAAATAGTGGTGGCAGAACCACACCAAAACCCAGCTCTTCTAACTTCAATCCAATGTCCTTTCCACCTCACCACACTGCCTCCTCTTGATGTAAATTTTCCACAGTGAGTAAAGTCTTAATCTGAGCAAGGAATAATGCAGGCCCACGAGAAGAGAAGACATTGTGAACTAGCTGGTAGGTGGCCAAACATGACCCACTCATTGTCCTATAATATAGACTACACTATACTATTACCCACTTAATGATCAATATTCCTACAGAGATCAATACAAAATTATGACTTGATACCCTTTCATTCTTTCCAAATTTGGCTTCACTTTAACCAAATGCTAACAGATGTTAAAAGACATTTAAAATGTTGATAGATAAATTTAACTGAACATCTAAATTGTCTCCCTGAACTACAAGAAATTAAGTTATAAAAAACATTTCTATTTGTTATATCTGGAGCACAGAAATATGCAAAAAAACAGCCCACACTCAAAGATTTCTTCTTTAAGGGAGAACAGAGCTCTAAATGTGTTAGCCCTGTGTTAGCACCCCCTTTCCCTATGCATTTTTGGTTAGGCTCACCTAAAGCAATCTCATTAACACCTCCACCTTCCCCAGAGTATAAATATTTCAGAGATAGTTATATCAGGTTCAATGTAATAGACCTTCAAGGTTTTAACCCCTTCCCCAATGAGGGTTCAATGAATTTTAAGGATTTTTACCCAAAGATTTTCACAAACATCCAGGACGGGTTGATATTCTTTGCTTTATGGCCTACTACAAAAACAGAAACAGACAAAGACATTTAATTTCTAACCTGATGGCTACAGCAAGGATCGATATTAAGGAAAATCAGAGAGATGAGGAACAACAGGGCTTCCTCAGACCAGAAGTCATTTAACTTCCTTAACATGGTACCTAAACAGAGGTGTTTTACCATAAAAGTCTTGCCAATTCAACTCAATGACCAATTAAAAATACTGGAAAGTAGCCCCAAAGAAATAAGGAAGTAACTCAGCTCCCACCTCCATCACTTCCTCACCGTTTTCTGCCGAAGAAGACATTCTAATAAATCTTCATATTCTATCTTGCACTCTTTCCGTGCGCGGATACCACCAATTCCATGTGAACATTCTATCCATTCTTTTTCAAAAGCATGGCATCGAGATGGAATCCTGTGAGGCTGTTCAGCACTTTGGATTGACAGCCAGCGGTCTAAGTCAATGCCCAACTTCTTCTGTATATCAAAGAAAGGCATGGCTGAAATGGAAGGTAAAGAAAGATATAATGCCATAAAAATACAATCAAGTAAGAAATTTCTAAGAAAAATGAGGTTATGATGATAAATAGCCCTCTAGAAAGTTATTTTACACTATTCTCCCAATTTCTTCGCACCAAACTTTTTCATTAGACAGATTCTCCCAGTTTACGGTAGATGAACAATTTCTGTGCTTTCACAAAACCCAAGGGAAAGAGAACTAAAATAAAGTATAAAAATCTTCTTTATATTGATAAAGTCATGTTTATCGAAAGTTAAAAAGAGTTTTTATGTTTTTGACTTAATAATCCCAATTCTTTGAGTCAGATCTGAAAAAATAACTGAAAAGAACAAAAAAAGCATAAGCATAGAAACATTTCTTTACATATTTCTATCCAAATCAACTTAGATGACACCTTCCCTGAGAAGCCCTCCTGAAACCGGCATCCCCCTTTATGTCACCACATCAGTCTCCACTTCCCATAGGAGTACTCTGCATGCCACTATAATGGACTATTTACTTGAATGTCTCCCTTATGGAACGATGAATGCAGTAAGGGCAGGGACCAGGTAGTAGTTTGTTGAAAAAAAAAAAAAAGGTTAATTTCAAACAACTTAAATGGATAATTAAATCCAGTACCTACTTAGTAGAATATGATGATATTCAGGAAAAAAGAAAAATAAACATGGGACATACATTTTAATGTCAAATAAAGAAAAAATACAACAATAATGCCGAAGAAAAACTGTCTGCAAAAGAAGACTGGAGGAAAGCACACACACAAAACGGCAATAGTTATGTATGAATAGTAGATCCACAGGTGAATTTAATTTTTAAATTTCCTACCCATTCTTTAAGTCATCTACTAAAATAATAAATTAGTAAGGCAGTGGAATGGGGGAAAGCAGCAGCTGCAACGTTAAGTACGAGATTACAGATACACAGCGAATTGGGAGCCCAAAGGAAGGAACAAACCAGGGTTTAAGAGCTCGAAGGAGGAAGCATCAACTCCGCCCAGGAGATGTGAGGATGCCTTTTAGGAAGGGCTGAGCTTGCGCAGTGAAGGTCAGTGGGCAGAGTGCTCCAGAGGGCACAGCAGGAGTTACAGCCGCAGGTCTGGGTGTGTGTGAGGGACACTGAGGACCCAGACATGGCTGCAGCGCAATCACGTCGGGAAGAACGAAATGAGCTGAAGCGGGGTGCAGGGCCGCAATCACGCGGGGACTTGAGAGCCGAGACAAGGAGCATGGGCTTCAGGTGGCGAGCCAGAAGGCCAAAGCGTTGGCCTGGCAGATATCTCGGTTAGCCTGTAAGGAGCACCGAGAGAGGTGCGGTCTACAAGCTTCAGTGACATTGGCTGGCTGTGTGGGCCAAGGGACCTGGGGAAGCGGAAAGCACGCCCGGAGTTCGAGTGAGAGAGAACGGACACCCAGCCAGCCACGAGGAAATTGGTTAAAGAAATCTCGGAAGGAAGTTCCTTAAGTTAAACTGCCCCGCGTACACACCCGCAGGCCCTACCGTCCTGCTGCGGTGCCCTTGTTCGGCCGCTGGCTGCGGGTACCAGAAGAGCTGCAGGCGACGCGGAGAGCTGCCGCAAAGGATGCCCGCAGCGCGACGCTTGTAGCGCGACACCGGAAGTAGACCTTCCTTCCGCCGTCTGGCCCCGGAAACCATAGGAACCAAGCGTATCGATCTGCGCCTGCGCGGGTGTGCGCTTGCGTGCTGCAGGTAAGACGGTGGATAAACCGACCTTCCCTAGGGAATCGCGTTAGCGAGGGCCCAGCGGGCGGTGCGCTCCGGCTGCCTCGGGGGCTGTGCCCCGCACTCCCCCGGCAGCTTTGGTTCGTGAGTTACTTGACCGAGGCCACTCGAGAGAAAAAGTGTGTCCCCGCCGCCATTCCAGCAACGGTTAAGCTCATGGACTGTGGACCCGCGCTAGGTGGGTTAATATTCTGACTTCGCCCCTTGTGTGTGACCCTAGCAGTTTCCTAATCGCACTTAGCCTCAGTTCCTCAAATGAAAATGAAAATATTCCCCTGGCCGAGTAGCTCGATCGGTTAGAGATCGTCCTGATGAGCCAAGGTTGTGGGTTCGATCCCCAGTCAGGGCACATGAGAAGCAATCAATGCATACATAAGTGGAACAACAAATTGATGTTTCTCTTTCTCCCTTCCTTCCACTGTGTCTGATCAGTATACATTTTTTTAAAAGTTTAAAATATTACTTTAAAAGACAATAACAGTACCTATAGTTTAGGGAGGCTTTTGGAATTATACAAATTATGCGTAAAGCACGGAGGCTGTTCCTGGACGGTGGGAACCAGTCTAAGGCAATCCCAGTTTTTGATGTCTCAGCTCCTAAAGTCTGTGGATTCAGGAAGGTTGATAAAGACCATGACGCCTTCCTCTGAGACCCTCCATGGCTCCCTTTGACTACAGAGGAGCATCCAAAGTGGTGTGTGTGTGTGGGTACTGCAGGGTGTACGTAATATGATACATTAGAGTGTGGGAAGAAAATACGAGAATATTTCTGTTTCTCGAAACTTTTTTTAACAATATATTTTATTGATTTTTTACAGAGAGGAGGGGAGAGGGATAGAGAGTTGGAAACATCGATGAGAGAGAAACATCGATCAGCTGCCTCCTGCACACTCTCTACTGAGGATGTGCCTGCAACCCAGGTACATGCCCTTGACCTGAATCGAACCCGGGACCCTTCAGTCCACAGGCCGACGCTCTATCCACTGAGCCAAACCGGCTAGGGCTGTTTATCAAAACTTTTTAAAAATCTGTATCTTTTTGCTTTTGGGTTTTGTTTTTAATCTTCACCTGAGGACATTTTTCCATTGATTTTTTAGAGATCGAGGAAGGGAGGGAGAGAGAGAATCATTGATGTGAGAGAGACACATCGATTGCCGCAAAGGCCAGACAGGGGATGGGAATGAAGGTATGTGCCCTTGGCTGGAAATCGAACCCATGACCAAAATCGAACCCATGACCGTCTGGTCTGAGGGCCGCAGCTCTAAGCACTGAGCCAAACCAGCCAGAGCTAAAATTTCTGTGTTGCGTGTGTGTGTAAATGTTTTTATTTTGTTTTGTTTTGTTTGTTTTTAAAGTACATAACATCACTGTAGTGATACACATAAATAACTTGCAATTAAATATTTATTTGCGGTTTGGGCTGAAAATGTATTTTCCTTTTAAGTGATGTGCTCTCAAAAACATTTAGCCTGGCTAGTGTGGGTCAGTGTTTGAATGTCGACCCAGGAACTGGGAGGTTATGGTTAGATTCCAGGTCAGGGCACATGCCAGAGTTGCCGGCTCGATCCCCAGTACGGGTTGTGCAGGAAGCAGCCTATCCATGATTCTCTCTCATTAGTGATGTTTCTATCTCTCACCCTTTTTTTAAAGTTTAAAATAAAAACTTAAGTCATTTACTAAATAATAACGTGCCAGGCACTGGAATGGGGAAAAGCAGCAGCTGCAATCAATAAAAACATATTTAAAAAATAAAAAAACATTTAGCCAAGTCCAGCATTCCAACCTTCCAAGCCTCTGTCCAAAATCCCCTGCCTAATGTTCCAACCAAGAGCTTGTTTCAATGTATTTCAGGAAAAGTCCTGCCACCCAAGTCTTTAATTTTTTTTTTTATCCTTTCACCATTTCCATCCCATCTCCATTTTTGCATGCCAGATTCCTGATCTATTTCAGGACTTTTGCAAAGGTTTTATTCCCCCGAGGGAATTAAATGCCCCTAAGCCCCAGATCACCCACTCTGGAGATAATCCCTAAGGTCCCAGAATTTGCTGGTTTTATTCAAGCACTAGAGGCCTGGTGCACGGATTCATGCACCGGTGGGGTTCCTCGGTCTGGCCTGCACTCTCTCAAAATTCAGGACCCTCAGGGGATGTCAAATAGATGGTTTCGGCCCAATCCCCACAGGCCCGATCCAGACAGGAGGGAGCCAGATCCCCACAGGCCTGATCCCAGCAGGCCCTATCCCTGCAAGCCTGATCCAGACAAGAAGGAGCCTGATCCTGTGTTCAGTGTCTGTCCCCTGGTGGTCAGTGCGCATGATAGCAACTGGTCGTCCAGTCATCTGGTCGTTCGGTCGCTTAGGCTTTTATATATATAGAAGATTCCAATTCTTCCTTCCCCCCATCAGATTAGAGTTTTAGTTCAATTAGAATTTCCTGAGCACCTAACACATGCCCAGCAAATGCTGGGGGCTTAGGGAACTCTTAACTCATGGCCCTTGCTCACAAAATACCAGAGCTCACAAGGTATTGTTCACCACCACCCTTTGCATTTCTTCCACTTTTTTATTGGAAACTGAAGTTGTATTTTGTCTTTTCCTCATCTTTCATCCAATATTTAATTACTGCCCACATTCTCTCAAATATTCCTTCCACAGGTTTCTGTTTTTTCCTTTCTGCCTCCCAGCTCCTCACTTCACTTTTTCCCTGACTAATCTTCCTAAAATACTAACTTCATTGTATCACTCCTTAGATACCAGGCAGGATAGATAAGTACAAAGATAGGCAACACAGATGCCTCTAAGGTCAAACAGAGCTCACCCTGAAAACAAAAGTACCATGATAAATGGCAACTGGTACTTGGCCTCAATTTGACTAATGGGAAGGAGTGGTGGGGAATAAGACAAACGGGGGGGCATATGTCTGTCCTATCTAAAGGCAGCAGCAACTATTCAGTTCTATCCTATTACTGTTGAGAGAACCAGGGCCCCAAATAGTCAAATCTTGATGTTTTTCAAGAAAAGCCAGAAATCTTTTTTTTTTAATCTTTAATTTTTTTATTGGTTAAGGTATTACAAATGTGTCCTCATCCCCCATTAACCCCCAACCCCTCCCCCCCCTCATGCTCTCATCCCCCTGTTGTCCATGTCCATTGGTTTGGCTTATATGTATGCATACAAGTCCTTTGGTTGATCTTACCCCCACCTTCCCCTACTTTCCCTCTGGGAATTGACAGTCTGATCGCTGCTTCTCTGTCTCTGGATCTGTCCCTGTTCATCAGTCTATGTTGTTCTCTATATTCCACAAATGAGTGAGATCATGTGGTATTTATCCTTCTCTGACTAAAAGCCAGAAATCTTAAATGTGAAACCTCGCATTTAAAAAATTTGGGGCAACTAATTTTTCAAAAAGTGCTGGCCAAACAAAACCCACATTGGAAATGGCCTTCATGCTGCCCAGTTTCAGCTCTTGGTCAGAGGGGAAAATGGAGGTTCAAAACAATTTACTTTGAACTGTGATGGCTTTTACATCCAGGCTTGCTCCCTTCTTACTCTTGTTTGGGTTGCTTTTCTAAAACTCAAATCTGATCACTCAAAAAGCACTTTTTGAGCTTTTATCGCATGCCATGGCCCTTGTTGAGCTCTGGGGATGAAGACACAGAATGCTGTGGCAAGTGATAAAACAAAGATGAACAAAACAAGGGAGAATGCAAAGGAGGAAGTCATTCATACTGATTGGGCTGTGTTTGAGATATCAGTGTATTCAAGAAAAGGTCCAGAGTCACTGGTTTTGGCATCAAGACCCTTCATGATCTGATTATGTCCCATTTCTAAGTTCTCAGATCCCATTCTTACCAGCCCCTATTCAACCTCCTTGTGTTCTCAGCCATCCAGAATTGCTCTCATGCTTCCAAACCTTTGGAGCAGGTTCTGCTGGAATGATTCCATCCGCTCACTGCCACCTCCCCGCTGTCTCCCATCTCCCAGGTAAATTCCTAATCCATCCAGATTGTATACCATGCAATTTCCTGATAAAGGATTTCCAAATTCCTCAAGCCTTTCTTGAGGTCCCAATAGCCCTGTAAGCTTCTATTATAGACATTGCTAACTTCTGATATGCCAACCACGCCCCCACACAAACACACATACACACACACAAGGGACCATGCACACAGCCTTGCCAGCTCGGGTGTGAAAGATGGCAGTGACAGGTCTTCCTCTACTGCAAATATTGGAAAACTACAATCCCCAGAAACCCCACACCAGAACTGAGCCTGCGCTGTTGCTGCAGTACCACGGGGCTGCTTGGATATTGTGCATACGTCACAAGCGATGTAACTCAATATTAGGGGTTCCATGTTGCCTCTTTCTATTCCTAACCACTCCCAACCCCCATTTACCTTCTCATCGCCTTGTTTTGTGGATCCTTTGCCTCGTGGAAGTGTGATATTACAATGAAATTAAAGCACTTTATGCTCAATGGCAAGTCTGAACTGTTGCTTTCTCCATTCTATACTCGGGAAACCTAGGCTTGAGACTGGAAGGAACACAACTGGGCATTCACCGATGGGCGTTCGTCACCACAATCTGTTTTTCCCCAACACAACCTCATTCCTATCTTTCAAGGCGAAAAAGATGTCTCGATGACCTAATTTAAGGACCTCATTCCCACCTCTGAAACTAGCCTCAGCTGCTGCATGAGCACACGCCATAGCTAAAGTCCCCTAAGTCTCCATTCACAGGATCTCTGCCCTTGACCTGCAGGATTTCCGATGTCTACATGCCTCTTAGTCATAACCCAAGAAAAGCTTTAATACTATCCTCCTACTGATAGGCCAGCGGTTTTCAACCTGTGGGTCGCGACCCCTTTGGGGGTCGAACGACCCTTTCACAGAGGTCGCCTAAGACCATCAGAAAACACATATATAATTACACTAGAGGCCCGGTGCACAAAAATTTGTGCACTCGGGGGAGGGGAGAAGGGGGGTCCCCCCCAGCCCAGCCTGTGCTCTCTCACAGTCTGGGACCCCTCGGGAGATAACGACCTGCTGGCTTAGGCCTGCTCCCGGGTGGCAGAGGGCATGCCCAATCCCTAGGTGCAGCCCCTGGTCAGGCTCAGAACAGGGCCGATTGGGGAGTTGGGGTGCTGCCCCCTGTCATGCACAGAGCAGGGCGGATCGGGAGGTTGCAATGCCACCCTCAGTCACACTCAGGGTAGGGCCGATTGGGGGGTTGGGGCACCGCCCCCTGTCACACTCAAGGCAGGGTCGATGGGGAGGTTGTGGCGCCACCCCCTGTCACGCACAGAGCAGGGCGGATCAGGGGGTTGGGGCGCTGCACCCTGTCACTCACAGAGCAGGGCCGATCAGGGGGGTTGGGGCTCCATACACTGTCACGCACAGAGCAGGGCGAATCAGGGGGTTGGGGCACTGCACCCTGTCACACTCAGGGCAGGGCCAATGGGGAGGTTATGGCTCTATCCTGTCACACACAGAGCAGGGCCCATGGGGGGGTGGTTGGGGCGTTGCACCCTGTCCCACACAGAGCAGGGCCGATCAGGGTGTTGGGGTGCCGCTACTTTCACACTCAGGGCAGGGCCCGTGGGGGGGCGGGGCTTGGGGCACCGCACCCTGTCAAACACAGAGCCGCAGGGCGATCAGGGAGGTTGTGGCCCCGCCCCCTGTCACACACAGAGCCGCAGGGCGATCAGGGGTTTGGGCGCTGCCCCGTCACACTGATCCTGGTGCCGGGAGGCCTCGCGGCTCCACTGATCCAGTGCCGGGAGGCATTTACCCTTTTACTATATAGAATAGAGGCTTGGTGCACGGGTGGGGGCCGGCTGGTTTGCCCTGAAGGGTGTCCTGGATCAGGGTGGGGGTCCCCACTGGGGTGCCTGCCAGGCTGGCTGAGGGGCTGAGGGCCGTTTTCTGGCTGGCGGGTGACTGAAGCTCCCAACCGATCCTTTTTTCTTTTCTTTTTTTTTTTATTCTGGGCCAGCTTTAGCTCTGAGGCCTCAGCTGCTGAAAAATTTGATACAATGTTGCGGTCAGGCTGGCTGAAGCCTGGCTGACTGAAAGCCGGTTTCTGGGGTTTTGTTTAGCTTCTATATTTGCAACATAGTTGCTTAGAGTTGCAGCTGAGAGGCCGGCAAGTTAGGCGGGGAAGGTTGGAGTTCGCCATCACTGAAGCAAGCAAGCCTCCCTGTTCGCTTCAGTGCATGGCTGCCGGCCGCCATCTTGGCTGACAGTTCATTTGCATAAGGATATGCTGATTAGCCAATGGGAAGGGTAGTGGTCGTACGCTAATTACCATGTTTCTCTTTTATTAGTGTAGATATTGTTTTTGTGATTAATCACTATGCTTTAATTATGTTCAATTTGTAACAATGAAAATACATCCTGCATATAAGATATTTACATTATGATTCATAACAGTAGCAAAATTAGTTATGAAGTAGCAGTGAAAATAATTTTATGGTTGGGGGTTACCACAACATGAGGAACTGTATTAAAGGGTCGTGGCATTAGGAAGGTTGAGAACCACTGTGATAGGCCATCTATAATTTAACACGTTGGGAACTTTAGGCCTGCATCTGAAACCACTGCCACCCAGATTTGAATAAACTGGGTAGCCTGTGGATCCCAGCACATTTGGGGAAAACAGTGAGTTTGGAAACTTATCCCCACCCCTATCCCCAAGACTAGAGGAACAGTAAGGTACAGGCAACAAAGCCAATAATAAGCAAAGTCTGAAAAAGAAAGTAATGGGTCCTAAGGACTGGACTGTAATGAAAACCAGAATAGTCATTTAAACTACAGTAAGAATGTGCCATTTGGGGATAGAGAAAATATCGAGTTTAAGATGCAACAGGACCAGGAACCTCTGAAACAAAGGAGGAAGGCTGTGCCAGGCTCATGGTGGTAGCGGTACCTAGATGTTGGTAAACATTCCATTCCTATAATGTTTGGCTCATTCTGGTCTGAGGATCTGCCTCTTGACTTTAATTAGGCTCCCTAAGTGGTAGGATTTCATGAAGAAAACAGAGTTAAGGCCAATAGTAGACCAAACACAGTTAAGGTCTACTGCACCTGACATATTTCTCATCATAACTTAACACAGTGGACTCTGGTTTTATAGACAAACTAGGGGCCCAGTGCACAAATTCATGCACCTTGAAAGGAACTGTAGGCTGCGAAGCTGCAGTGGGCACAGAGGCGGGTCTCGGCCCATACTCCATGCCCCTGCCCGGCTCCTCCTGCTGCAGCCCCCGGTTCTCTGCCAGCCAGCAGCCCCACTCCCGCCACTGCTGCTCCCACACACTGATGGCACCAGCCCCGCTCACACTACTGATGGCCCGGAGTGATTAGGGCTGGTGCTAGGCGACGGCAGCAGGTGTGAGTGCCAGGCAAGACCACAACACACGCTAGCAAAGAATTTTCAGTAACCACCAGAGAATCGCACCGATGACAGCAACCGGTGCCCTGCCTTGGCCTGGCAGCCCCACTCACCTACTCCACCATCCCACCATAGCCAATGCCCGCACTCTGCCACCTGCTGCTGACGCCTGCCATGTTCCACGCGTGCCCCCTGGTGGTCAGTGCATGTCACAGAAACTGGTTGTTTGGCTGTTCAGTCTATTTGCATATTAGGGTTTTATATATATAGATAGAGCCTTATTAGCAAGCCAGCCTTCCTGAGTACAGATCAGGGTAAACTACCTGGAGGGGTCCTGCCAGTGCAGCTGAGTAGCCTTCCTCAGGAAACACCCTGCTGTCTCTCTGGATGCACAGACACTTAATCAAAGCAAGTTTTATCACACTTCTGCCCATAGACCGTGAACTTCTCTAGGGTAAGGTTGCATCTCTTACCCTGGCTGCAGAGACACAACTGCAGAAGGCTTAAAGTTACTTGATCTGAGAGTTAAGGGAGTTTCAGGTAGTACACTGATGACTGGAACAGCGGTATAATTCATTTAGTCACTCATCATCTAGGAACCAAGAATAGAGAGATAATAGCTCAAGGTGCTACTAAGAGTTCAGTATAGAGGAAGAGTTTACCAAGTACACACATAAATGCATTATATAGTTTTAGAAAGGCATAAAAGGAAGTACACCTTCTCAGGAAGGTCTTCCTTACAATCCAATTTATCATTCTTTTTTTATAATTCTTCATTGTTGTATTACATATGTCCCCCTTCATCCCCCATTGAACCCCTCCAGCCTGCCTCTGCCCCTGCTCTTTTCTTCACTTGCCAATCATAGATTTACTTGTTTACAGTTTGCCTATCTTGCTTTATAAGAATGTAAGTACCACCCTAACTGGTTTGGCTCAGTGGATAGAGCGTTGGCCTGCGGACTGAAGGGTCCCAGGTTCGATTCCGGTCAGGGGCATGTACCTTGGTTGTGGGCACATCCCCAGTGGGGGAGTGTGCAGGAGGCAGCTAATGGATGTTTCTCTCTCATCAATGTTTCTAACTCTCAATCCCTCTCCCTTCCTCTCTGTAAAAAATCAATAATAAAATATATTTTTTTAAAAAAAGAAGAAGAATGTAAGTACCACAAGAGCAGGGACCTTATAGTCCTAGAGCCCAGAACAGTACTTGGCAAATAGTAGGTGCACAGTAAACATTTATCAAATTAACTAGAGGCCCGGTGCATGAAAATTTATGCACTGGAGGGGGGATCCCTCAGCCCAGCCTACCCCCTCTCACAGTCCGGGAGCCCTCAGGGGCGTGCAGGAGGCAGCCGATCAATGATTCTCTCTTATTGATGTTTCTATCTCCCTCTCCCTTTCTCTCTGAAATCAATAAAAATGTTTTAAAAAAAATACTGGGGCAAACCCTCTAAACAGATTAAAAAAAAAAAAATCTTTCAAAGTATGCTCAGGGAAGAGGGAACATGAGAATAGAAAAATTCTTCAAGGGCCATTCTCAGACAGGCAAAGCCTGAGCTACATTTAAATATTCTTCCCAAGGAATGTCCAGGTCTTACCTCTGACTGGACAAAGAGGCTCTTAATTGGTCAACTCCTCTCCAGTTTGGTATTTGCCCTTCTGTCCTGTACTTACCCTGAATTAATTTCCCCCAAACTCTTCAGATTCCCACAGAATAAGAGCAAACTCCTAGTAGTCGGTGTCCTTCATTATCTTGTCTCTACCACCTAGCTTCACACTCTCTTCCTAGGATCTACATGAGTTTTCTACTCTGGCTAAACAAGAGTGTTGTGCCTGCCCTAACCAGTTTGGCTCAGTGGATAGAGTGTTGGACTGCAGACTGAAGGGTCCCAGGTTCGATTCCGGTCAAGGGCATGTACCTTGGTTGCGGGCACATCCCCAGTAGGAAGTGTGCAGGAGGCAGCTGATGGATGTTTCTCTCTCATCGATGTTTCTAACTCTCTATCCCTCTCCCTTCCACTCTGTAAAAAAAAAAAAAAAAAAAAAAAAGAAAAAAATACATTTTTTAAAAAGTGTTGTGCCTGCACACCATCATTTGCTCATTTAAAATCCCAATTACTGCTTTGCCTGAACCCTAATCATTCTTTGAAACCTTACTCCAACTCTACCTTCCCAAATAAGCCTACTTAAACCATCTCTCTCCCTTGGCCCACTATCTGTACCATTCATGCAACACTTAGCAACTTTTATCTTGCCTGCTTTTATACCTCAGTAGACTGAACTCACTTTTTAGGAGTGAAAATCCAACTGACTAAATATTTATATTACTTCCAAGTCAGGTACTGGGGATATAAGACATAGGATTACTTACAGAACTTATCCGGCTTTTAAAATTCAAATACCTGTCCTCCACAATTAAAGAATCCAGAAGACATCAGCGATGCTTGCCAATATTAACGTCTTTCCCAACTTTTCTCCCATTAACACAAAGGCATATTGAGTATCAAGCTGGGCTAATAGCCTTTACTGACAAAGCTCTGATAAGCAAAAAAGTACATAGGAAATTTCATATGTAGAAATTGAGCATTAGGAAATTTCAATCAACCTACTGCTAAAAAGCAGCTGAAATGGAAAAATAATTTTCTTGCCCTAGCCAGTTTGGCTCAGTGGATAGGAGCATCAGCCCATGGACTGAAGGGTCCCAGGTTTGATTTCTGGTCAGAGGCACATACCGAGGTTGCAGGCTTAATACCCTGGCTCTGGTCAGGGCATGTGTGAGAGGCAATTGATGTGTCTCTCTCACATCCATGTTTCTGTTTCTCCTCCTCCCTCCCATGCTCTCTAAAAAATCAATGGAAAAATATCCTCAGATGAGGATTAAAATAATAATTTTCTTAAAAGCATAAAAAGGCTAAATAGGTAATGGGGAATTACTGAGCCACAATCCAAATAAGAACCCAGACAACCTAGAATTCAAAGCTGCTCTTTCCTTTAAGGCATTTACCAATCTGGAAGAAGTCTGAGCTGCACTTTCAGAAGCCTCATGGACTGTAGGGGACAAAAATAAAAACCTAAGGCCAACTAAAGGCAGGAACTCCCACCACAGACACCTTAAGCCGGCATTCCAAAGTATTACACTTTCAAGATACATGTGAAATAAAAGTAATCCTTCCTCAAGAAAAGGAAGAATCACCAGAAAAGCAGCTAAGTGAAATGGAGGCATGCAATTTGTCAGGAAAAGTATTGGAATAAGGGTCATACAGTTCATAAACCGGATGGATGAAAAAATCAACAACTTATGTAAGAATCAAGAAGAAATAGTGATATAGCTGTAATAAAAATACCATGGAGCCCTAGCCGGTTTGGTTCAGTGGATAGTGTTGGCCTGCGAACTGAAAGGTCCCAGGGCACATGCCTGGGTTGTTGGCTCAATCCCCAGTGGGGGACTTGCAGGAGGCAGCCGATCCATGATTCTCTCTCATCATGGATGTTTCTATCTCTCTCTCCCTCTTCCTTCCTCTCTGAAATGAATAAAAATATATTTTAAAAAAATACCATGGAAAGTTTCAACAGTAGACTAGGAGAAGCTGAGGACCGAATTAGTGAATTAGAAGACAGGGAAGCAAAACACAGCCAAACTGAACTGCAATTGAAGAAAAAAAATTAAAAGACAGGAGGAGAGCTAAGGGAGCTTTGGGACATGAAATGAAGCAACATACGAATAATAGGTGTGCCAGAACAACAGGAAGAGGAACAAGAGTTAGAAAACCTATTTGAAGAAATACTGTCAGAAAACTTCCCTGGTGTAGGGAAAGAAAAAATTCACACAAGCACAGAGAGTCTCAAACAAGATGAACCTGTAAAGACCCACACTAAGACATGTTGTAATTACAATGGCAAACGTTCAGGACAAAGACAGAATCTTAAAGGCTGCAATAGAGAGAGACAAAGTTATATACAGGGATCTCCCATTAGATTATCAAATGATTTCCCAACAGAAACACATCAGGCCAGAAAGGAATGGAAGGAAATTTACAAAGTGATGCAAAGCAAGGGACTGAATCCAAGAATACTCTATCCAGCAAGGCTATCATTCAAATTTAAAGGGGAAATAAGGAGCTTCACAGACTATAAAAGGCTAAGGGATTTTATCACTAAGCCAGCAATGTAAGAAATGCTAAAGGGACTGGTGTAAAAAGAAGAAATAATAAGAGAAGAAGGAACACAGGCATAAATAATAAACATGGCTACAAACAAGTACCTATCAGTAATAACTTTAAACATAAACGCACTAAATGCTCCAATAAAAAGACATCAAGTGGTTGAAGGGATAAATAAGCATGACCCATATATATGCTGTCTATAAGAGATCCACCTCAGAACAAGGACTCACACAGACTAAAAGTGAAGGGATGAAAAAACATCTTTTAGCCGAACCGGTTTGGCTCAGTGGATAGAGCCTTGGCCTGCGGACTGAAGGGTCCCGGGTTTGATTCCGGTCGGGGGCATGTGCCTTGGTTGCGGGCACATCCCCACTGGGGGGTGTGCAGGAGGCAGCTGATCGCTCTCTCTCATTGATGTTTCTGGCTCTCTGTCCCTCTCCCTTCTTCTCTGTAAAAAATCAATTAAAAAAAGAAAAAAGAAAAAACATCTTTTAGGCAAATGGAAATGAAAAAAAAAGCTGGGGTAGCAAAACTTACTAGATGTACCAGTCAATAATGCGGATTTTTTTTAATAGATGGAGTTACACATATGTTGACATATATGTGACTTGATATGTATGCTATTTTGTTGTATTGACAGCAGGCTTCAAAACTTCATATGTCAAATTTGCTGAAGGTGTTAACATAGATATTTTTATGCTTAAAAATGTCAAATTTCATGCCAAAAAAGCATTTGTGGGAAGTTTTAATTCATTACTTTATTTTGAAGAAAAGTGCTGCTGAAAGTTATTGTATACTTCGGGAAGCTTATGGTGAATATACTCCATCTCAAGAAACTTGTGAACGCTGGTTTAAGTGCTTTAAAAGTGATGCTTTCGATGTGAAAGACAAAGGATGTCCAGGCCAACCAAGAAAGTGTGAAGACCAACAATTACAAGCATTATTAGATGAAGATTCGTCTCAAACTCAAAAACAACTTGCAGGAAGATTAAACGTTGCTCAGCAAACAATTTCTGATCGTTTACAAGCAATGGGAGAGATTTTAAAGGGAGGAAAATGGGTGCCACATCAACTGAATGAAAAACAAATGGAAAAACGAAAAGTCATCAATAAAATGTTTCAATGGCACGAAAGAAAGTCTTTTTTGCATTGAATTGTAACTGGCGATGAAAAGTGGATTTATTTTGAGAATCCCAAATGCACAAAATCATGGGTTGATCCAGGTCAACCATCAACATCGACTGCAAGGCCAAATCAATTCAGAAAGAAGACAATGCTCTGCATTTGGTGGGATCAGGAAAGTGTGGTGTATTATGAGCTTCTAAAACCAGGTGAAACTGTTAATACTGATCACTACCAACAACAAAAAATCAATTTGAACCACACTTTGATCGTGAAACGATCAAATGTGCCATTTGAATGTGCCATTAGACATAGCAAAGTAATTTTACTTCATGATGACGCACCATCACACACTTCAAAACCAGTTAAAGACACGTTAAACGATCTTGCCTGGGAAGTATTAACCCACCCACCGTATTCACCAGACCTTGCTCCTTCAGATTGCCACTTGTTCCAATTGATGAGACATGCACTTTCTGAGCAGCACTTCAAAATGTATGAAGTGGAAAATTTGGTCTCTGAATGGTTTGCCTCAAAACAAGAAAAGTTCTATAGGGACCGTATCCACAAATTACCTGAAATATGTAACTAGCAATGGACATTACTTTGAATAAAACGCTTTTGATGTTTTTCTTGAAATTATTGTTTTGATTACAAAATCCGCATTATTAACCGGTACACCTAGTATATCTGACAAAATAAACCTCAAAGTGAAGGCTATAAGAGATAAGGAAGGCCACTTTATAATACTAAAGGGATTGATACAACAAGAGGCTATAACCCTGGTAAACAGATATGCACCCAATGCAGTAGCACCAAATACATAAAAAAAACTCCTGGAAGATATCAACGGAGAGATCTACAGCAATACAATCATAGTAGGGGACTTTTAATACACCACTGACATCACTGGATAAATCCTCTAGAAAAAAAATCCAGCAAAGCAGCAGCAATCCTAAATGACTCACTAGATCAGATGGACTTAATTGACATCTTCAGAACATTTCACCCTAAAGCCACGGAATATACGTTCTTCTCAAGTGCACATAGGACATTTTCAAAAATAGACCACAGCCGTAACCGGTTTGGCTCAGTGGATAGAGCGTCGGCCTGTGGACTGAAAGGTCCCAGGTTCGATTCTGGTCAAGGGCATGTACCTTGGTTGTGGGCACATCCCCAGTAGGGGGTGTGCAGGAGGCAGCTAATTGATGTTTCTCTCTCATCGATGTTTCTAACTCTCTATCCCTCTCCCTTCCTCTCTGTAAAAAAAAAAATCAATAAAATATATTTTTTTAAAAAAGACCACATATTGGGTCACAAGCAGTCTCCCCAAATTCAAGATTGAAATCATATCATGCATCTTCTCAGACCACAATAGCATAATATTAGAAATAAGCTACAATAAAAACAATCTAAAAAATTCAAACACTTCGAAGCTGAATAGCATGTTATTAAACAATGATTGGGTTACCAAAGAGATCAAAAAAGAAATTAAAAACATCCTGGAAACTAATGACAATAAAAACACACAATCCAAAATCTATGGGACACAATGAAAGCAGTCCTGGGAGGGAAGTTTATAGCTCAAAAAAACAAGAGGGAAGGTAGGAGAGGATGGGGGTAAAGGCAAGAGATCAACCAAAGGACTTATATGCACACATATAAGCCTAACCAATGGACACAGACACCAGGGGGGTGAGGGCATGAGTGGGGGGGGGGGTGAGGGGGGTGAGAGGACAATGGGGGGGGGGGCGTAAGGACACATATGTAATACCTTAATAAAGAAGAAGAAAAAAGTAAACCTTCCTCACATAGACTGGATACTTGGTTGTGTGCCATCTGGATGACCCAGGGAACCTCCAGCCTTCAATCTGAATTAAGAAAGTTTGGGACAATTCCCAGCCACAGGCAACAATAAATCCCTCTTAGAGGTTAAGTATGTCATCCTTGCACTGTTTATTTCTACAAATAACTTTTCAAATATACTGTCCAGCTTACAGATAACCTGGCATGAAAAGAGAAAAGGCACTATAAACGACAATCAGTAAAAACAACAGACCCATGAAGACTTCAGGTATTAAAATTTTAGACAAAGTTATCACACCCTCCCTGCAATGAAGTGCTAATTATTTACAAGTGTGGATTGGGGTGCTTAGCTAGAGCTCTTTCCCTAAGTAAACTTGTTCCTTTCTTCCTGAAGGTGTCAACCTTATCCAAGATCCAGTTTAACTGCAGCTATAGAAGGCTGCAACTGTTCTCAGAAGCTGTTTTCAAGCAATCACCACGACAGCAAAGAAGTCAGTTCTTAAGAACAATATTTAATCAACTCTCTTTAAACTCATGCTATGTTCTGATACACATGTTCTCATAACCCACTTTTGTATCTAAAATTTCAAAATTAAATATGCCAAAGATAAAATAACTAGTCATTCTAAGCCTTTCCCCCTCTAATAGTATACTCCCTGTCCCCATCCTTTAGAATCATTGCTCTAAGTTCATTACTTTTTCTATAACTCACTTTGGCAGTCAATTTTCATTTGTAGAAAGAGGCTTTTTTCATCACACTTCAAACTGATGTGTAACTCCCCTAGGAATGATAAATTAGGACGTATCCATGACACGTGGTGCTTGTCGTTTGTGAGCTTTTCAAATGCATATCAATACTACAGTGCAGGGGCTCACAAACCTTTCTGTAAAGGGCCAGAGAGTATTTTCAACTCTGTGGCCCATACTGTCTGTCTCTGCAGTTGCAGTGTGAAAGCAGCCAGATGCAAATGAATAGGTGTGGCAGTGTTCAAATAAAACTTTATTTACAAAAACAGGCCAGTTTGCTGGCCCCTGATTTAGTGAATAACAAAATACAGATTCACTGAAAGGCATCACTGAATTCATTTGTCATTCATCTTTTATTGTTTTCTTAGTCAAACACTTAAAAGTACAAATTCTAATAAGAGAATGTGAAATTTTGTTAACAAAGGGCTCTCCATACTGGAAAGTTGGGAATCACTGCTGCAGAAAGGAAGAATTTGTCTTCAGAGCTGATGATGACCACTGTAAAGAAACCTCCTGTAACATTTTCAAGTGCATAGCCTATGTCCCAAGCTGTGCTAAATACTTTATTGACATGAATTAATTTAATCTTGCATTTATTTGAAAACAAAAACCCAACGATGTACATACAATTAATCCTTGTTTTACAGGTTAAGAAAACTATGGCTCAGAAAGTTCAGTAACTTGGCAAGGCTCACATAGTAAAATAGTGGCAGGGCAGACTAAAGTCTAGGGTTACAAACATCCAAAGGCCATTCCTTTAACTGTTACACTAACCAACCAATCCTTCCTGGTGGGCAGAGAAGATTCACCATGTGTGGAAGCTGGCCCAAATTCTTATATCCCCTGATGTTCTTCTTGGGGAGATCTCACCAATTATCACTGCCTCAAAACTTTGATCTCCCCTGAACTCCTCTAACTTAGGGAGGGACACTTACTCCTTAGATTGTCCTTAAACTCAAGTCTTTACTTAAAGAGGATAACAACTAAAACAAACACACAAAATATTTTAACTCACTAGATATGGCTGTTCTGAGACCACTTCTTCCCTGGACCTTGACCTATCCTCATGAGACAAAGATACTTTCCTACATGGGAATGTGCCTTAGTTCAGATTCTAGAAATCAAGGTCTAGAGAGAACCCCTTTTGCTAGTCTAAGGCCTATCTTACAAGTCTCCATTTTCTGTCCTAGGATCTGTCTTTTACCTGGATAAAACACTAAGCAAACATGTCTAATCCCTTTAAAGGAGATCCCCAAATCCAACCATGGTGGTGTAGTCTTACCACGTGGCCCCCAAAAGTAACCATATCATAATGCAATAGCATGTCATTTTCCTTACCGAAACTTAACTCTATTTCCCAGCCAGAAGCTATTCAGTGAGAATGGGGCTGACACTCACAATGCTGAGTGAGCACATCACACTGATTCTGTAACAAGAAGACTTAAGTGAGGCAGTGTTCCCTGTTCCTGATCCATCCTTCAGGACTGCTGATGGCCCCCACAGCTGCCCTTCCCTTGTTTTGGTGTGGCTATCCCACTGTAAGGCCACTCCCATTACTGCCACTATTATGTTCCTCTTTTAGGAACAAGTGACTACCCTGGAAAAAGAAGAGATGAAACAAATTGCCCTTCAAATATGAAGTAAAATAATTCTTTAATTATCAAAAGATCACTGTTGGGCTTAAAAAAAAAAGTCTGTAACTCTTAAATGTAATGTTAAACTGAGGAAGTGGGTTATAGCAGCCTCACATAAATTATTTTAATAAACATCATCACAGTATTAAGAAGGCAAGGTAAACAAATAGCTTAAGTATTTTATTTGTTTGCAACTAAGCTTGTTAACACTATATAATGAAAATGTACAAAGAATAACATTGCAGTTTTTGGTTAGATTTAAGTCAAAGACATTCATTAATAAGGAATCTTCCAATGTGAATATTCCAGAAATTAAGCCATCTGATCAGAACTGTCTCTGAATATTACCTTACTTTGGAAGGTATTGGCATACATTTTAATGACACTCAGATTTTTCAAAATAAGCTGTAATTAAAAAAACTATTCTATATTCAAACTAAAACAATTTTAATAGAACTTTCCTTTCCAGAAACGATAATAAACAAAACAAGGCATTTGTAAAATGTGGTCCTGAACAAGTCACAGTAAAAAATAAATGTATACTTAACTTCCACCTCCTCAAAACAGAGGCTACTTTCTGTTCCTCAGCTTGAAAACAAGGTGAAGAACAGTCTGTAAGCAACTTTGGGCAGGGGGTTGCCAAAACAAAGCTCAAGCAGTTGAACTTGGACACCTCTTAGAAGAATTTGGGAGAACCTGACCGAAGGATCCAAATCTGTATGTAATAACTGATGCAAAGGTGAAGTGGCTCCTCCCAAGTAGCAGTGCTGCCGGGGTCTGGCCCAGCCCCAGCCCACGCTCACCTGGTCGATGCTCCCGAGAAAACCCTGATGCTCCTGCTCTGGGGAGACTTTTTCTGTTTAGAGGTTCAGTGTCCAGGGAGCTCTGTGTGTGAATGAGGTGAGCACAGACTCCACATGGGTATTTTAAGGCTTGGAGTCAAAGTATCTTTCCAATACAGCTAGGCAGATTCCACGTGTCAAATGGCCCGTCTCCAGTTTATTTTAATTCCTCACCACGCATTTACAGACCTAGGACCACAGACCTTTGCTATGTCATCATAATCACATCTGATGTCCATCCTAATGTATGATTCATATTCTGTGCCTGAAAACAGTCCCTGTATTTAACAATACCTACACATAAAACAACCCACTGTTACAACTTACATGGTCACAAAACATTAATGATCTTCTGTAGATCAAGCAAATGTTTTTAACCATAATTGTCGTGCATCAAATTCACAGCCAGAATCCCCAAGATCAAAAAAAATTTGCACAATACAAATAATAACTTAAAATACACATACATACATATACATACACTCTCACACACACTTCTTACAGAACTGTGCTTGGGGAAACTCCATTTGTTGAGTGCCACTGAGGGCATATTTTGCTAAACTGCTGCTCCAGGTATTTTGCTTCGAAAATCTATCACAGTAGGGCACAGCTGTTTATTGGATGAGCAGAAAAGAAAGATATGCTTGTGGCAACCAGAAAGTTTTAAGGTCTTTCAAGTTGTATAAAATGGACCTGCAGAAACCTTTAAGTGTTCTCAGGATGCAAAGTTGGAGCTGAAATGTGATATCAAACCAGTTGCAAAAAGTGCACAGCAGCCATCTCTTGAGGTCAAACCTGGTACCCAGATATGCAAGAAAGTTTCAGGACACATCTATAAGTTAGGAATAAAAACACAAAAACATGTAAAAATATTAAAAAATATAGTGTTGTGCTTTTTAAATAACAACCAATGGTAAATGTGATAAGCTGCATAGATAATATGAATCACCACTTAAAAGGTCCTAAATTCTGAAGAATTTAAGAAATCTGAATCAGGTTCAGTGGATATATAGTTATTATAATTTATGTTTTGAGTACCTGGTAGTTGCAACATGTTTAGAAGTAAGAAATTCTGTCCACACTCTTGACAAGTTAGTCTAAGAAATCAACTTTCATAAGTTAACAATTGAAACTACCTTTCTGGCCGAAACCGGTTTGGCTCAGTGGATAGAGCATCGAAGCAGCTGATCGATGTTTCTCTCTCATCGATGTTTCTGACTCTCTATCTCTCTCCCTTCCTCTCTGTAAAAAATCAATAAAAAATATTAAAAAAAAAGAAAGAAAGAAAAAAAAAAGAAACTACCTTTCTGAGGAAAAGCCAGGTAGACTACCTAGGTGTCAATCCTGGCTGAACCACTAGCTACATAAGCTTGGACAAATTAACTTCTTTAAGTGCTACTGTTACTAGTATAATGGGGCTAACAATAATAGTTCTTCCCTCATAGGGTTTGGTATGGTGCTAGGCATGTAAATATTCCTTACGTGCTAGCTATTATTTTACTTCACAAGGGCTTTTTGCTATCAGGAGACAAGGTACTCAGTTTTAAAATGTTGCTCTTGGAAGTTGGGTAATTCAAAGAAACTTGGCAATACTTACAGCTGGTGGGCCTTGTCCCGTATCGCCGCATAATCTGGTCGTGTGTGAATTTCACAAAAGATTCATATTGTTCTGTGAGGGAAAAGACAGTATATACTATTCCCAGAAACTCTCCCCAGTTTTCAAGAATCAAGTGTCAGGATCACATCTAGCTTCCGTTTATTTATTCCCAGGACCTCCTTACAACAGTCACTCTTGAGATTTGTTACTTCCTCTTAGATGCCAGACCCAAATCCCTGGCTCCTAGATTTAACCACTATCACCAATAACAGTGATGGCGAACCTTTGAGCTCGGCGTGTCAGCATTTTGAAAAACCCTAACTTGACTCTGGTGCCATGTCACATATAGAAATTTTTTGATATTTGGAACCATAGTAAAACAAAGATTTATATTTTTGATATTTATTTTATATATTTAAATGCCATTTAACAAAGAAAAATCAACCAAAAAAATGAGTTCGCGTGTCACCTCTGACACGCATGTCATAGGTTCGCCATCACTGACCTATAACATAACATTTTCCTAATAATCTTGTCCCTGCTGTAACTCTATCCCCTACTAATGGCTTCCTAAGACAGACATGCTCACTACTACGCCAGTAAATTTTAGGATATCTCCTATAAAACATGAAGCTTGAAGCCCTTTGCTGCACTCTACCATGGCTATAAATTTTATCATACACATTGAGTGAAAAGGTGGGATGGCTAAAAGCTAGGAGAAAATTCCATTCTACCTAATTATAGTTTGTGCTACAGAAGTGCTTTAGAGCCAGCTGGTCTGAACAATTTTGGGGTGGTGGTAGGAGAGGAGAATGATATACAAGAGTTTCTTCTTATAATATACAATAGCGGCCCGTTGCATGAAGAGATTCATGCAATAGGCCTTCCTTCCCCTGGCACCCAGGACCCAGGCCTTCGCTCCAGCCTCAGTGGAGAAGCCAAGCCTCTTCAGTCTTCACTCTGTGCCTGCATATGCAAATTAACCGCCATCTTTGTTGGGTTAATTTGCATACTCATCCTGATTGGCTGGTGGGCATAGCGGAGTGACACCAATTTGCATGTTTCTCCTTTATTAGTGTAGATTATTAGTATATTAAAGAAGTTCTACCATAAAGAAATCCATTTAATTTTGTTGCTAACCCCAACAGTTCTCAATTTACAGCAGGCCTATTAACATTCTGAGGCACCACATGGTGTGGGTCATCAAGTTAGGAAACAATAGTTAAAGGAAGAAGTTGTTGCCTAAAATCTCTCTGATCACAACACCCTCCTCTTTCACTTAACAGGTACTTTCTATTCCTGAGTCAGATCCCTGCCTTTCAGAAAAGGCTCTAACTTGTTGCCACCATTAATCACTCCTTTTGTTCTTGCCTAAGTGGTGCTTTCCAAACTTTATTCTAATGTACCTCCAAATCACAGGAAGCCTGACTTCCCACACAACCTAAGTGACTCTCACCAGGAAGTCTGATTATGTTAACTATACTCCACACCTCCCAATCATCTATTGATGGTTAGCACTATCCCAACCACCAGTTCACAAGCCAGCCAGCCCAAACAGTCTACTCAATGCTTTTGTTCATATGAAAAATTCTCAGAAAAGCTTGGCTTATCTTTTTTCAGAAATGTAAATAAAAAGTCCTTCCATATAATATATAAATGAAACATATACAATCACCAAAAGGAATAACTTAATAATCACAATTCATTAAGTCTTCTTGAAGGATGTCCTCCTAAGTTATTTACTTAATTGGGGTTAATCTTTACTGAACCTTATTAACAATGGCATAGCCACTACCTCAGCCTACCTTCTAGTTTGGTATTGAGGATTTGCTCATACTCCTCCCGAATTTTATCTTCATAGTCTTTTAAGAGACGCTCACATATTATTCCAACTTGTCGGAGAGTAAAGGTGGGCTGGTCCTTCTTCATCCAGGAGGAACCTAGCCAAAAGACAAATCTAGTTTACAAATTCTAGTTCTAAAGTTCAGAATAACTTCATGCAAACAGTCCTAGGATATAAAAATTGTTTATAAAAATGATATTTTCATGAATTTACATGGAATATTTCCACAAAATTCTCCGAGTTTCTGACATTTGTTTACAAAGCAAGGACAAAGGTAAATTGAGAAGAGAAACAACATGTATCCAAGTATGCTAGCTCATCTGCATACAAAAAAATAGTTTTGATGCTATAACAACCAGAGCCCACTCAATGCTCTCTTGGTCAAGAATAAGAGAAAAAGTTTAAAGCTGATATAAAGCCTCTAGTCTAGATTAGGAAAAGTAGATTCACTGCATGAGAGCTACCCAGATCCTTGGAGATCACTAGACCTATGTTTAACCAAGGTGGTGCATCATAATTACCGGTGGAACTAGTTCTGGGGTAGGGCTTCAGAATCTTTTAAGTTCCATGGGTGATTTTGATAAGAAAAAAAGTTTGACACTTATGGAGAGCAAATGACTTGCTCAATATAAAAAGTTATTAGCAAAGTCATTGAAATATGAATGAAGGAGACAACCACTATACATCTCATTGTTGATCCCTTTTGAATCTGGGTCGAGAAGAGTTAAATGTTTATAACATAGTAGTTAGGAACCAAAATATCCACTGGAAAGCCAGAAAACATGGAAATTGACTTCCTAATCATGATTTTTTTAAAGCAGTTCCATTGGTAATCCAGTTCTGAGTTGTTTTTCAAGGCTTAGCCTGGAATTTGTTTCTTTGGCCTTTAGTCTATAAAAATATTCAACAGCCTTAAACAAATAATTTTTTTGCTTAAACCAATTTTTTTTATCTACAAATGAAACTTAACCAAAATGTCTAGCCAGTTATTATCTGTACTTGTTTCTCTACCCATAACATATTCTATTACTTCAAAATTAGCTCCAGCCAGTTTGGCTCAGTGGATAGTGTGAGCCCATAGACTGAAGGGTCTCAGGTTTGATTCCAGTCAAGGGCATATACCGGCTGCAGCCTGATCCCTGACCCTGGTTGGGGTGCATGCAGGAGACAATCGATGTGTCTCTCTCACATCGATGTTTCTCTCTGTCTTTCCCTTCCCCTTTCCACTCTCTCTAAAAATCAGGACTAACAAAAACAAAATTGTATTACTAAAATTGAGACTTGTTAGCTATAACCACTGAAAGGTCTATCACTTATGTATGTGCAAGAGCAATTAGAAAAGGGGCTCAGAGCCAAAACCTCTGGGTTATAAGATAATTTTTTAAAAAATGTATTTTATTGGTTTTTTACAGAGAGGAAGGGAGAGGGATAGAGAGTTAGAAACATTGATGAGAGATAAAGATCCATCAGCTGCCTCCTGCACGCCCCCTATTGGGGATGCACCCGCAACCAAGGTACATGCCCTTGACCAGAATCGAACCTGGGACTCTTCAGTCTGCAGGCCGACACTCTATCCACTGAGCCAAACCGGTTCAGCATCAGAGAATTTTTAAAAATTATTTGCGGTGCTCTGACCAGTTTGGCTCAGTGGATAGAGCATCAGCCTGCAGACTGAAAGGTCCCAGGTTAGATTACGGTCAAGGGCATATACCTTGGTTGTGGGCACATCCCCAGTAGGGGGCGTGCAGGAGGCAGCTGATTGATATTAGTCTCTCATCGATGTTTCTCTCTATCCCTCTCCCTTCCTCTCTGTAAAAATATCAAAAAAATATATTTAAAAAAAAATTAGTTGCGGTGAAAGTGACATAAAGTGAACAATTTAGCATAGTCACAAGGTTGTACAACCACCATCTCTATCTAGTTTCAAAACATTTCTACTACTCCCAAGTAACACCACTTACCCATTGAGCGGTCCCCATCATTTTAAGTACCATTTACAAACTCTTAAATGGGCTGTGCAAATTAAAGTATACTTACCTGGAGAGCTAGGCGCTGTGAGTGCTGAGGAGTGAGGCTGACTTTCTGAAGTACAAGCTTCATTCTGATTAAGAACAACTTCTAATTGTCTCCACCTCTGGTAACGACTATATTCTTGTTTTATGTTCTGAAAAATTTGCTCTAAATAAAAAAAGAAACACACTTGAACATTCACTTGAGTCACTTCTTATCCTTCTCCCCATGTAATAAATATTAACAAGAAAAATATTTATACTGAATAAACCATTCCTCCTATAACCCCCAAAGTGTGCCCTCTAATTATCACTATTTCAACAATATGTAGAGTAGCAATTATTTTGGCATATGCCACTCAGACAGTTCTCTTTGCTTGTTTCCAGTGACAATGAAGACCAGAGTTACTGTTTGCTGAAGCATTAACTACAACTTACAAGGAAAAAAAATCTTTCACCTAATAGGGAACTATTTTTTATCTTCCTTAAGTTGCACAATTTCACAAATCAGGGTACTAGGGGTGAGTCTCTTACCACCCAAGGCCTTCTAACAGTGAAACTCTTGTCTTGTTTGGATTCAAGATCTTTAGAGAAGAAGAAAGCAGAAACCATTATATTCATAGCTAGAGGAAGATCTGAAATTTATTGCTTGGAATTCATGAACAGGACTTAAAAGAGAATTTTTAAAAAAATATATATTTTATTGATTTTAGAGAGGAAGGGAGAGGGAGAGAGAGACAGAAATATCAATGATGAGAGAGAATCGTTGATTGGCTGCCTCCTGCACGGCCCCTACTGGGGATTGAGCCCGCAACCCAGGCATGTGCCCTTGGCCGGAATCGAACCTGGGACCCTTCAGTGCGCAGACCGACGCTAATCCATAGAGCCAAACCAGCCAGGGCTTAAAAGAGAATTTTTTGATTTTATAAGAGGCAATATTTGGTAGGACTCAGGTTACTATTCTGAGTCAAGGTAATAAAAAAAACAAACACTATTAAAAGGAGTCCAGGACACACAAGTACTAACCACCTTGAAGTACATTCCTAGAGACAACACAGAATCTGAAAGGATGTGGTTTGCAAGTTTTTTTGTTTGTTTTTGTGGTAGAATGTATATTCACTTTTCAGATAATAAAGGCTCCTAAAACCCAGAAAATTATATTACCCACCCCAACTCACATTATTCTAATGTATATCTTACTCTAGGTATGTTATTATTTTTTAATAGGGAGGGGGAAGTGTTAACAATTCAATTTGCTTCTTCCTAGATGTGTGACTATGACCTTGGGAAGTCATTCAAGATCTTTAGCCCAGGTCTTCAGTATAAATGCTAAATGTCTGCCCAATAAAGTTGTGAGAATAAAAAATCGAAGATATTATTAATGCCATAACAAATGATGGTACAAGCCCAGGAACTGATGAATTCAAAGTAGCTCCACACATAACTAAACACTCAGCCTAAACACTGGAACAATGCAGTATTTAGCAAAGCTTTCCTTTAAGAATGCTGTAAAGTTCATGTGTTAGATCTCTCAATTTATGAAGTCTTTGCTTCATCTTTAAAATATATTCTCCAAGCACACATGTGCCAGATGCAATACAAGGCTGTAAGTAATTGAAAAGACTTGAAACAAGAAAGAAAAAGTATGAGGACAAGGCTCATGAGAACAGAAGATCTTTGATAAACCTTTCACTGCCTCCTGCATGGCAAAGTGAACAAATGGAAAGATACAATTTTGAGGATGGTAGAATGATTAGCAAGTCCAAGAATCTAAACATGGTACACACAGGAGAAAAATAAGGAAGCAGATGTGATTTTCTTCCCAAGAAGGCCACATGTAACAGGCAAAGGCATCTAAAAAAAAAAAGAAAAAGAAAAATGCAACTTTCTGCTCTGGCCTGCTCTGGGTGAACGTTAATTGAGCATTGTCCCATGCACTGAAAGGTCCCTGGTTTGATTCCAGGTCAAGGCACATGCCCTGGAAGAGGGCTTGATCCTGAGCAGGGGTTATGCAAGAGGCAACCAATCAATGTTTCTCGGTCTCTCCACACCCTTCCTCTCTCTCTAAAAATCAATAAAAACATTTTTTTTAAGAAAGAAAATTGCAAATTTCTTTTTTTTAAAAATATATTTTTATTGATTTAAGAGAGGAAGGGAAAAGGAGAGAGAAATATCAATGATGAGAGATTTTCATTGATAGGCAGCTTCTTGCACGCCCCATACTGGGGATGGAGGCCACAACCCTAGGCATGTGGCCCTGACTGGTAATTGAATCAGGACCTTCTGGTTCATAGGTTGCCCTTCAAACTAGCCACACCAGCCAGGCAGCAAATTTCTTTTTTAACAGTGGATAATTTTAATCTTTGCCTCTCATTATTTGAGGTTGTGCTTCTATGTTTTATCAGACTAAGTCCATTATTTTTCCAGTTCCATCTCCCACTACAACCCAGTTGCATTAAACTATCCTTTTCTTCATTTGTGGGTTTTCTGGCCTTTTCTCAAGCAATTTTGCTTTGCTTGAAATGGGGCTGTTTCTCCCCTTCCAACATTTAAGACCCAGCTAAAATGCTACCTCATTTGGAAGTTATTCCTGCCCCCAATTCATGATCAATTAATGCTTTTCATCTACTCACTTCATGTTTACAAATATCTTCGAGTTCAACAACCCCCCTCCATACCTCCATCCATCCACCTCACTCATTTAAGCAATAAAATGTTTAATTTTATAGGCTTTTACCACAAAAAGTGCTGTGAGACACATCTTTTTCTGAAGTAAAACATTTCTGAGAGAACTGCACAACCTTTGAGATAATGACTAGGATGTTACAGAGTGGAGACATTGATTTTTAAATGCACTTTTCTATTAATTGGCTTTATTCTTTCTACTTGTATAGCAACTAATATTTCCTCCCCCATATTTTTTAACCCAGAGGGTATCTTTCATATAAGCCAAAGCACTAATAAATCATTCATACTTTGTTTCTTAACAGAACCCTATTCTAATATTCATTAAGAAACATAATTGATCAATCTTTACAAATGAATACTTTATTTATTTTTTAAAACTTCGCTTGAAAAGAAACCAAGATGGTGGCATAGGTAAACACCGGAAATTGCTGCCTTGCACAACCACTTCAAAAATACAACTAAAAGACAAAATGGACATCATTCAGAACCACAGGAAGACTGGCTGAGGGGAAATTCTACAACTAGAAGGAAAGAGAAAAGCACACTGAGACTCAGAGGAGGTGCGGAAGTAAAGTGCAGAGGTACGGAGGCGCACGTGGAAAGGGCTGGCAACTGAGGACATGGTTGTCTTTTTCAATTGGGAGGGAGTCTCAAGCTCCCAATTGCTCTGAACTCCAGTTCCGGGTGAGTCTCTGGAGACTCAGACTCATAAGGGAAGAAACTGGACTGGCATCGGTCAGAACTCGAGGGCGGCTTTCTCTCAGAGGTACTTGCAGCGATTACCGGGACACTGAAACGTGGGGCCTCTTAGAGTAGGACTAAGGATCAGCCATAGCTGTTTGCTCCGCCCTGTTGATCCCCTGAGACCCCACCCCACCCAAGCTGTGCACAGAGGCTTTTGCATATGAAAGGCCTGGCCCTTTGCAATCTGAAAATTACCTAACAAACTGCAGCTGGGTCAGAGAAACCCAGAACTTCCAAAAGAAGGCCCAAGGCCCCACAGCAGCTTGCAATGGGCCTCATCTGGGCACCTCCAACTCCAAACAAAGAAGAGGAATCTGCAGATCTCTCCATAGCTCCTGCTGGGTAGCCTCAGGCAGAGGCTAAATTATCACCTCCTTAGAGATCCAAGAGCCAGTGTACCCAGTGGTCAGAGTGGGACCATCCAGATTACAACTCCTCAGATCCATAAGGAACACACTCAGGGGGCAGACTCAGTGAGCACCAAAGCCCCACTGAAGCAAGTCTTGCCCCAGAAGGGTGTCTCCAGCACAGAAGTTCTCCCACTGCAAACACAGCTGATTCTCACAGCCAATTGGCCTGGAGGTCAATTCCTCCCAGTGATACCTTCAACAATCAAGGCTTAACTACAAGACTGTGCACAAAGCCCACAAAGGGGTGCACCAAGAGTGTCCACCTCTGGTAATTGGGGAGGCTGAGCCACTGGGCCCTATAGGATACCTAGCACACAGAGCCACTCTATCAACACAGGGAAGCATAAAAAATGCAGAGACAAAGAAAAAGGTCACAAATGACAGAAATGGAGGAAAGCAAACTACTGGATATAGAGTTCAAAACCACACTTTTAAGGTTTTTCAAGAATTTTCTAGAAACCGATGATAAATTTAGTGAGACCCTCAAGGTTATGAAAAAGGACCAACTAGAAATTAAGCATACACTGACTGAAATAAAGAATATTATACAGACTCCTAACAGCAGACTAGAAGATCACAAGAATCAAGTCAAAGATTTGAAATACGAAGAAGCAAAAAACATCCAACCGGAAAAACAAAAAGAAAAAAGAATCCAAAAATATGAAGATAGTTGTAAGGAGCCTCTGGGACAACTTCAAACGTACCAACATCCGAATTATGGGGGTGCCAGAAGAAGAGAGACAGCAAGATATTGAAAACCTATTTGAAGAAATAATGACAGAAAACTTCCCCTACCTGGTGAAAGAAATAGACTTACAAGTCCAGAAAGTACAGAGAACCCAAAACAAAAGGAATCCAAAGAGGACCACACCAAGACACATCATGATTAAAATGCCAAGAGCAAAAGACAAAGAGAGAATCCTAAAAGCAGCAAGAGAAAGAAAGTCAGTTACCTACAAGGGAGTACCCATATGACTGTCCGCTGATTTCTCAACAGAAACTTTGCAGGCCAGAAGGGAGTGGCAAGAAATATTCAAAGTGATGAATAGCAAGAACCTACAACCAAGATTACTTTACCCAGCAAAGCTATCATTCAGAATTGAAGGTCAGATAAAGAGCTTCACAGATAAGGAAAAGCTAAAGGAGTTCATCACCACCAAACCAGTATTATATGAAATGCTGAAAGGTATCCTTTAAGAAGAGGAAGAAGAAGAAAAAGGTAAAGATACAAATTATGAACAACAAATACACATCAACAAGTGAATCTAAAAATCAAGTGAATAATCTGATGAACAGAATAAACTGGTGAATATAACAGAATCAGGGGCATAGAAAGGGAGTGGACTGACTATTCTGGGGGGTGGGGAAGGAGTGTGGGGGGTGCAGGAAGAGACTGGACAAAAATCGTACACCTACGGATGAGGACAGTGGGGGGTGGGGGGGTAAGGGCAGAGGGTGGGGTGGGAACCGGTGGAAGGGAACTATGGGGGAAAAAAGAGGAACAACTGTAATAATCTGAACAATAAAGATTTAATTTAAAAAACAAAAACAAAACTTCGCTTTATTGTTGAAAGTATTACAGATGTTCCCTTTTTTCCTCATTGATCCCTTCTAGCCCACACCCAGTGCCCAACCCAGGCCTTTACCACACTATTGTCATTGTGTTTCAAATGAATATTTTAAGCAGAATATTTTACAATAAAATGACCAAGAAGCTAGTTTGCATGATCTGTATGGGAAGATTAAATTTTAAGTTTAAAAAAGTAGTGATCCCATTATAGCACTCTGCAAATTTTTAGGCTCCCAAATACATTCAGCAATAATTTATTATACATTTGGTGTAATGTGAACTACAATAAAATTAGTCTACAGAGTAGTATTGGGAGAAATAAAACATTTACATAATATTCATCAAGACAGATGGAGCAACTATTAATTCTATTTTACTGAAGTTCTATTTGTAGCTGTAGGAGCAGTGGACAAAAAAAAAAGTCACCCTCAGCCTTTGAAGGACTTTTTACAAAAACTTCTGCCAACATTCTTCTTCAGTGCAACATAAGTGGTCTGGGAATTTAAAGTCGAACAGAGTTCCTCATGGGGCAGGGTTAGTCAGGTAATGGATGGAGACTTAAGGAAATTAGTGCATTTGGATTAGCAAAGAGCAGGGGAAAGCATCATGATGGAAGGCAAGAATACAGACACAGCCAAGTGGGCCTGGAGGAAAAGAGCAAAGGCACGGTTTGGTGGAAAATGTGTGAAAGACTGACTAGGGAAGAGATGGTTGTAGTTGGTAAATCCTTTGAAATCCTCTAAAAAAGAGGTGAACATGAGTAAGGACATGCCGGCCAGGGCAGCCGGGCTGGCGACTGCAGAAGGCTGGTTAGAGAGGACGAGGGCCTGGAACCTGCAGGGTGGATGTGCAAAGGAGGCATAAAGCCGACATTCACTGCTAACTGAAAGCGGGTGAAGAAAGAATGATTTCATGGCAATTCCAAGGTTTTGCTTATGCTTGAAAAACAGAAAGCACACAAAGAAATGACTTGCCAAAGTTCAGTTCGGAGACTCCCCCCATTTCCGGGCGCCCTTTAAACTGCTAAACATTAATTCTGGTGCATTTTCCCCCTCAACTCCCACACAATGGTTCCATTTTTTAAAATTAATTTTTACTTGATGGTCACATCAGCTCTCCCCTTCACGTGGCCAATGCCCTTACTGAAGGCGACTCTCTTTGCTAAGGAGAGCTGAATTCCTCCTCCTGGAACCTCGGTATATCGCTGTATATTTAAGGATTCTCAAATTCTAGCCATCGACCGACCGATGTCACGCCATATATGGTACAATAGCCATACAATAAAAAGCATGTCCAGTCCCTTAGAAGTAGTCCGGCTGAGGTCGGATTCCCCAACTTCCGCGGGGCCTCGGGTCCCTCCAGACGCCTGGAAATCAGGTCTCCCGATGAGCTACCGCGCAGCGCGGACCAGCACGCACTCGGGCCCCCTCCCTCAAGGCCGGGTTCGTGAGTAGAATCCCATGTTCCAGGGCCCACTGGACCTCCAGGCGGCTCCGTGCAGGCCCGGGCGGCGGAGGCAGGAGGGGCTGGGGCCCGGCGAGGGCCCGGAGCCGCCAGGGATGTTCCCGTCTCCCTCTGGCTGCCCACCCTCCCAGGCTCTCCAGCTCCAGGAAAACAGAAAACGGGCTCTGTGGCCCCACCACCCCTCCCGGATGTCTCCCATCCCCGGAAGCGCGCAGGCCCAGCGGCGCCCCAGTTCCCTTTTCTCAGGACGAAGAAGGGGTCCGGGGGGTCAATCAGCCTAGCGCCCATCACCCTCCCCCCGCAGCCCCCTCCCAGTGCCAGGGCCTGGCTTCCTGCCAAGCCCGCAGCGCCGCTCACCCGGAGTCGGAAGGCGCCGCTCGTTGCCGGGCGGGCCGGGCTGCTGAGGAGTCGGCGGTGGGGTCTGCATCTGAAGCGGCGGCGGCTCGGCGTCCGGGGGCCTGAGGCCCGGAGTGGGGCCGGGCAGCGGGGCGCAGCGCCGCCGCTTCGGGGAAACCGGGCTCAGCAGCGCCGCCTCGAACTCCATGGGCCGCTTCAACGTCGCCCCGCACGCCATGCCGCTGACGGGCCAGGAACCAGGAGCGGACGCGGCGGTGACTGCGGCCCAACCTCCGCCTGCTCAGCGGAGCTCCCGAGCCAAGCCGGCTCCAATGGCGCCTCCAGCACCCGGCAGCGGCGCTGGCCCCGCCTCCTGTGACGTCACGGGCGTGCCCACCGCCAGGCCGGGGGTGGGACGCCGGAAGAGGGCCTCTCTGGGAGGTCCGTCAGCCACGGTCCGCCGCCGGCGCCCCCTACCGAGCAAATGGAACGGCCTGGGCGGAGAACTTGGTCGCCAGGCAACGAAGGGAAGGCCCCCGCCTCCGCCCCTCTTTGGGTTCCAACGCCCACCCCCTCCCTCGCCGCCGCTCCCGGGTGGCCCTTTAGGGTTTCGCACCTGCGCGCACGGGCCTGGGGGAGGGGGAGCGGATCGCCAAGCTCGGAGGGGTGTGTGGAGAGGCGTCGGGGTCGGCGTCTAGGGGTCCCGTAACCTCCAATCTAGTCCTTGCCCCGCGATAAAAGGAGAGGGTGATTTTTAAAAGTCCTCAAGGGCATTCCCCTGACTCCAGGAAGTGTCAGTTTAAACACAACCCGAGGTCTGAGGATGGACTTCAGGAAGTCCACCAATCCCACGAAACTGCTCAATTTTGTGTCTGTGTGTATTTTAGGGTAGAAGACCCCCATACTTTCATCGGCTCATCAGAGAGGTCTGTTACTCAAAAAAGTCAAAGACAAACAGAAAACAACCCAAACTAGTTTAAACCGTTTCAGAATGGTGTCTGTTAAAAACTTCAGCGGATTGCTGATTTGCAACTCCGGTCTCTGAACTCTTGACAGCAGGGCCCGTGGAAAAGTGCTTTTGATATTCTGGAATAATAAACGGATACCAGGAAGGTTCCACTCTCGGAAACCGTGTGCTTGTATATTACTAGGGAGCAGGTCCAAGGGATCTGTGATACAAAAAAGGTTGAAACGTTTTTATATTTATTCATATATGTTAAATAAGGACCATGACCCCGGTATCTGTCTGCTTCGACATATCTCTGGGATTTTCCAGAACAATCTAAATTTTAGATACTCTCCTCTAATAGGTCATATGTCTGATCAATATGCCCCTGTATTTGAGTTGGAGAATATGAACATGAGTCTCATTTTTTGTCCCTTTCTGTTGCTTTTCTCTGAGTCCTCCCCAGTTAATCCAAATTTCATAAAGATCAAACATAGGTCAATTTCTTTTTTGCATTTATGTTTGACAAATAGCAGAAATAATTCTAAAATGACTGTGCATATTAGTTGTTAAATTTATTTTATCCTATCTCCTTTCCATAAGGACACAAAAAGGGTAACGGTAGGCTAGAAAACTAGAAATGGAACATTAGGTCCAAAGAAAAAGATCAGCCCTAACCGGTTTGGCTCAGCGGATAGAGCCGGGCCTGCGGACTGAAGGGTCCCAGGTTCGATTCCGGTCAAGGGCATGTACCTTGGTTGCGGGCACATCCCCAGTAGTGAGTGTGCAGGAGGCAGCTAATGGATGTTTCTCTCTCATCGATGTTTCTAACTCTCTATCCCTCTCCCCTCCTCTCCGTAAAAAATCAATAAAATATATATTTTTTAAAAGATCAAAATTATCCTAATAATTTAAAAATGACTGTGACAGCCCTAGCTGGATAGAGCATCCACCTGTGGACTAAAGGGACATGGGTTGGATTCCACTCAGAGCACATGCCTGGGTTGCGGGATCCAACCCCAGTAGGGGGCGTGCAGGAGGCAGCCAATCAATGATTCTCTCTCTCATCATTGGTGTTCCTCTTTTTCTCTCTCCCTCTCCCTTCCTCTCTGAAACCCATTAAAATATATTTTAAAAAAAGAAATGTTTTTCTTTAAAAAAATTACTGTGACTAAATTTGAAATTTAGTTCTCAGTTTCCTGGCTGCAGGATAAGAATGAAAACACTGTACATGTTGAATAGATCTTGTCATCTGAAAGGAATCAGTTTATCAGAGGAGACAGACCATAGATTTTTTTTTTCTGTAGCACTAACTTCTAAAGGTAATTTCTCCTGTGACTTTATTAGGAACCAATGAATGATGTTATAAGGCAATCAAGATTTGAACAACATATGCAAAAGCAAAATTCATATGGATATTTCTTGTTATCCTATCTAATAACAGACAAACATGGTAATTGACCGTACCTTCGCTACGCCTCCCATTGACTAATCAGCATGAATGCAAATTAACCACCAACAAAGATGGTGGCTAATTTGCATAGTGCAGGCAGCTCCCGCTGCGCCGCCCCTCCTGGGGCTGGGCGGCAGCGCGATCCCCAGCCGCTGGCCGCCCCAGCAGGAGATCCTGGCCTGCCATATGCAGGGCGAGGCGGGCAGGGCAGGTGGCAGCGCCCTGAGCAGGGCGGGCGGGGCAGGTGGTAGCGAAATCCCGAGCCGCTGCCCGCCTCAGCCTGAGGTCCGGGCCTGCCGTGTGTGGCCCAGGGTGGGCGGCAGGGCGATCCCAGGCCTGCGGTGTGTGGGGCGGGGTGGGCGGGGTGGGCAGCAGCACGATCTGACTGGCCGCCCGACCCAGCGCAGGATCCGGGCCTGCCATCTGCAACCGGGGGAGATGGGGCAGACACTGCAGGATTGGGCGTGCCATCTGCCACCAGGGGAGCGGGCGGGCCTAAGCCAGCAGGTGCTTATCTCTCGAGGGGTCCCAGACTGTGAGAGGGCACAGGTTGGGCTGAGGGACCGCCCCCCCCACCACCACTGCCAGTACACAAATTATTGTGCACCGGGCTTCTAGTGTTTAATAAAAGCCAAGGACATAAAAAGCAACCTAGTGGTGGTTATTTTTTTTAAAGGGGTTTGTCTAATGTGGTCTGAGAAATTGCTTTCTTGTAGTCAAACTGGTTCAAAGTTAGAGCTTAGAAGGTTTTCATTTTTAATTTTTTAAATATGTTTTCATTGATTTCAGAAAGGAAGGAAGAGGGGGAGAAAGACAGAGAGATAGAAACATCAATGATGAGAATCATTGATCAGCTGCCTCCTGCACACCCCCCACTGAGGATTGAGCCTGCAACCCTGGCATGTGCCAGGACTGACCAGAATCGAACTGTGACCTCCTGGTTGGTGGGTCGATGCTCAACCATTGAGCAACACTGGCCAGGGGAGCTTAGAAGGTTTTCAAAGTATGGCCCCTGGGTCATCATTCTAACTAGCACTTGTAGCTAGGGTTCTGCTAAGTGCTCTGATAGTCATGCTCTTCTCTGTGAGCCTTTAAAAGTCTGAGCATGCCTTGTAATTTTAGTGTTTTAAAACAGGAAGTTATAATTTCTTTATAAATCTGGCTGTTCTTCAAAACCAGAAATTCCTTGAAAATAATATCAAGGCCTCATTCACTTATGTTTCCCCATCCTCCACACAGTGTTTGAGTGCAGTAGGGTTAGGCACAGAAGAAATATTGGTCAAATGAATAAATGGTACTCCGAGTAATTATTTTCAAGATTGTTCTCTCTATCCCTGGAAGCTGATTGTCCACGTTGCTGAATGAGGGTGGATTCAGATGATTCAGAAACCAAGCAAGTAGGTGGCATATCCTGTTTTAAGTCGCAGTTGACAGCAGTCCAGCCAGAGAGATGCCCTTGAGGGAGGCAGATGGGCTGCTTTGAGGGCCACTCACTGTGATGTCTCCTTATGAAGTCACCACAGTCCAGGTCTGCTTTACTTTGTATATCCAGACACTTGACCAGCCACATACATGCGTACACATACACACATTACTAAGTACCTTTCATGTGCCAGGCATTCTACTTTCACGGTTGAGGATACTATGGTAGGAAAAGAGACGTAGTTCTTGCCCTCCTAGGGCTTCCAATCTGTTAGAGATGACAGACATTTATCAAGTAATCACAACAACAACTATACAACTACAAACTATGACAAGCACTCTGAAGGGGAAAAAACAGGGTATTACAGTGGTTGTCTTAACCTGACTCAGAGAAATGAAGACTTGAGCTAGGAGCTAACTAAGCAAATAGAGGGTGAGAACATCCCAAACAGAGGGGCTAGCATACCCAAAAGTCAGTGATAGAAGAGACCATAATGTGTTTGAAGAATCAAAAGACATCTAAAGTGGCTGTGTTCCCTGGCTGCTTTGGCTCAGTGGATAGAGCGTCGGCCTGAGGACTGAAGGGTCCCGGGTTCAATTCTGGTCAAGGGCACATGCCTGGGTTGCGGGCTTGATCCCCAGTAGGGGTGCGCAGGCAGCTGATCAATGATTCTCATCATTGATGTTTCAATCTCTCTCTCCCTCTCCCTTCTTCTCTGAAATCAATAAAAATATATTTAAAAAATAAATAAATAAAGTGGCTGTGTTACAGAGCACGAATGTAGAGTCACGGAAGAAAAAAACTGGTGAGGAAGGCAGGAGCCTGATCACTTAATATACCCTCTTAAAAATCAAGAGATTTTTTTTACCTTTATCTTAAGAGCAGTGGGAAGCTACTCCAAGAGTTAAGGTGGAAACAAAAGAGCTTAAATATGATCAGATTTACATTTGAAAAGATTCCTGGCTGCTGAATAGAGAACAGGTTGGAGGTGAGCAGGGGTGGGTGGAGATCAGCAAAGAGGTTATTGCATTTGTCCAGATGCATGTCTTGTAGTATGAGTTTTATAATATGACAAGAAACCTCCTACCTCCTAGCACACACAGATTCTTTCACATCACCACCGGTGGGTGTTTTTATCATAGTTCACCCTATGAAAGCTCAGCAATAGGTCTGAAGTTCTGTCTATTTATGGTGACAGCAGTTGTTTGACCCAGAGACATTGATGAGCTAAAGATGGGTCTGGGAATGAAAGGAAAGAGGGATACCATCTTCCAAAATCTTCCAGGATTCTTTGCCCAAAGTTTCCAAAAGAGTTGTCTATATTTGCTATCTCCTTTTGCCTACCTCCCATCACCTATCAATCACACTGGTCTGATTTCTGCCCCTCCCATTCCACTAAAACAGGTAAAGTCACCAACGATCTTCAAGCTATGGAGGGAAGTGAACTCACAACAGCAAAGTTTAGAAGATGAAATAACAGATGTCTGCGAGGGTTAGGTATGGGGGTGAGAGAAAGGAAAGACTCAAATATGACTCTGAGCTTCTGGCTTTTTCAGAGCCATTTCTGAGAAAGTTTTCATCAGACAAGGGCCAGACGAGGGAGGAATATAGGAGCACAGTTTTGAACATATTGAGTTGCAGGTTCCTTTGCAGTGGTTCTCAACCTTCTGCCCTTTAAATACAGTTCCTCATGTTGTGACCCAACCATAAAATTATTTTCGTTGCTACTTCATAACTGTAATGTTGCTACTGTTATGAATCGTAATGTAAATATCTGGTATGCAGGATGGTCTTAGGCGACCCCTGTGAAAGGATCGTTCGACTGCCAAAGGGGTCACGACCCACAGGTTGAGAACTGCTGCTTTAAAGTATCACTTGGGATTCTCAAATGGGGTGTGTGTGTGTGTGTGTGTGTGTGTAAATATGTAAGCCTGGAACTCAGAAGAAGTCTGGATTGGAGAAAAAAAATTAGGAGAGTGATTGGTGTAGAAATGGTAATTGAAGTTGTATAGGCAGCTAGGATTATCTAAAGTAAGAATTCTTAGTCTTTTTGTGAGTGTGTGCTATAAGTCCCTTCTCTGAATATTTTAAGTGTATAAGATAAAATACATATAATTACAAAGAAAATATCAATTGTATACACACTCACATATAATATATTAAAAATATATAATATAATAAAATTTCCAGTCTATCAATACCAATTGGATATTCATATGATACTGATAGACTACATGGAAATATACATTAGGATATTCAAATTTATCTGAAACTGTATAATATAAAAGGTAAAAAGAAAAATGATTATTGAGTCTGCTGGTGTGGCTCTGCAGTTGAGCATCAACCTATGAAACCAGGAGGTCACAGGTTCCATTTCCGGTCAGGGCACATGCCTGGGTTGCAGTCTCAGTCCCCAGTAGGGGGTGTAAGGAGGCAGCTGATCAATGATTCTCATCATTGATGTCTATCTCTCTCTTCTTCTCCCTTCTCTCTGAAATAATAAAAATATATTTTAAAAAAGCACTATAGCCAAAACCGGTTTGGCTCAGTGGATAGAGCGTCGGCCTGCGGACTGAAAGGTCCCAGGTTCGATTCCGGTCAAGGGCATGTACCTGGGTTGCGGGCACATCCCCAGTAGGAGATGTGCAGGAGGCGGCTGATCGATGTTTCTCTCTCATCGATGTTTCTAACTCTCTATCTCTCTCTCTTCCTCTCTGTAAAAAATCAATAAAATATATTTAAAAAAAAAAAAAAGCACTATAGAATACAGCAAAAACTACAGTCACAGGAAATTTGATAGCCTTGGTGCCTTCATTATTGAAACTGAAATACTAAAAACAACAACAACAAAAAACCCATAAAATTAAAACTCACCTTAAGAAATTAGAAAAAGAATAAATAAACTAAAAGAGTAGGAAGAGATTAATAAAGATAAAGCTGAAAATAAACTAGAACACAAAAAAATAGTGAAAATGATTAATAAATCTGAAAACTTTTAAAAAAGAAAGAATTTTAAATTGAATTTGAGAGAGAGGAAGGGAGAGGGAGAGAGAAAAACATCAACGTGTGAGAATGATACATCAATTGGCTGCCCTGCATACCCCTGCCGGGGTTTGAGCCTAAAACCCAGGCATGTGCCCTGACCTGGAATTGAACCAGCCACCTTTTGGTGCACAGGATGATGCTCCAACCAACTGAGTCACATTGGCCAGGGCTGAAAGCTTTTTAAAAAGGATAATAAAGAAAAAGACAAAATATTTAAGAGTAGGAATGAGAAAGAAGACAATCATAGATACAGAAATGATAAGAATTATAAGAAAACTAGAGGCCCAGTGCACAAAATGCATGCACTCGGGGGAGGGTTCCCTCAGCTTGGCCTGTGCCCTCTCGCAGTCTGGGAGCCCTCGGGGGATGTCTGACTGACGGCATAGACCCAGGGGGAACAGGCCTAAGCTTTCAGTCGGACATCCTTAGTGCTGCAGCGGAGGCAGGAAAGACTCTTGCCACTGAGCTGCGCCCATCAGCTGTGAGCCCAGCTTTTGACTGAGCAGCACTCCCCCTGTGGGAGCATACTGACCACCAGGGGGCAGCTCCTGCATTGAGTGTCTGCCCCCTAATGGTCAGTGTGCATAATAGCAACCGATCATTCCACCATTGGATCAATTTGCATATTAGCCTTAGCTACACTAATAAAAGAGAAACATGCAAATTGGAGTCACTCCGCTACGCTCACCAGCCAAGCAGAGCGACTATGCAAATTAACCCACCAAATATGGCGGTTAATTTGCATATGCAGGCATGGAGCGAAGACTGAAGGCTCCCGCCGGAGTGAAGACTGAAGACTGAAGACTGAAGAGGCTTGGCTTCTCCACTGCTGTCCTGGGTGCCGGAGGAAAACTGGTGCCGGCAGCCAGGGGAAGGAAGGCCTATTGCACAAATCTCTTCGTGCAACGGGCCTCTAGTATTATATAGGATACTACCTGAAACTTGATGGCAATGCATTTAAAAAGTTAGCAGAAATGGGTAATTTTTAGTTAGATTATAAATATACAGTTAATCAAAGAATAAAAGGAAAACTATAATGTAGCAAAAAAAAAAATCACACTATACAATAAAAGAGATTTGGGCCCTAGCTGGTTTGGCTCAGTGGATAGAGTGTCCTTCTGCGGACTGAAGGGTCCCGGGTTCGATTCCCGCCAAGGGCACATGCCGGGTTACAGGTTCTGACATTTCTAGCTCCCTCTCCCTTCCTCTCTGAAATCAATAAAAATAAAAGAAGTGACCATTTAAAAAAAATAAATAAAAATAAAAGAGATTTGGGAGGTGATTAGAGATCCACCATTTACTAAAAGGATCAGAACCTGATGGTTTTGCAACTAAGATCCCTCTAACCTTTAAAGAACACACAAGTCCATTGTTATTTGATCTGCTAATTCAAACAAAATTTGGAAAGCTCTTTAATGCATTTTATAAAACTGACATAACTTTAAAAGCAATCTTTAATAAAGATAGTTATAAAAAGGAACTATGGGCCATCTTTGTTAATAAAGAGAGACAAAAATTCCAAATAAAATATTAGCAAATGGAATTCAGCACCCAAGAGTAACACACTGTGACCAAATTGGGTTATTTCAAACATAGGAGGGTGATTAGACTCTCAGGAAATGTATCAGTATAATTCATAAACTCCACAAATCAAAGAAAAGCCTTAAGATCATATCAGTAGATGCTAAAAATAAAAATCTTAGAAGCTAGATGAGGGACTCTAACATACAACATGGTGATTTTATTTATTTATTTATTAATATATTTTCATTGATTTCAGAGAGGAAGGGAGAGGGAAGAAAGGGATAGAAACATCAATGATGAGAGAGAATCATTGATTGGTTGACTTCCACATGCCCCTCACCATGTCCTGACTGGGAATTGAACAGTGACCTTCTGTTCATAGGACAATGCTCAATCATTGAGCCACACCAGTTGGGCTACAACTTGGTGATTTTAGTTAATGATATTGTATTATATAACTGAAATTTGCTAAGAGAGTATATCTTAAATGTTCTTAGCACACACACACACAAAGGTAACTAAAATTAATGGATGTGTTAATTTGTTAATTAACTTGATTGTGATACTCATTTCATAATGTGTACATATATTAAATTATCACACTGTATTCATTAAAAATCATGTCGTACAACCTAAATAAATACAATTTTTATTTGTCAATCATACCTCAATACAGCTGAGAAGAAAAAAAAGACACTTTCCTTGCAAAGTATCTGTGTAAACCTCAGATGCTCAAAACATTTCAGTAAAATTTGAATATGTTTACATCATTTAAAGAGAAAAACATTTAAAAATGAAAGCATCTATTTTTCTTTTGTATCTATTTTTTAAAATGAAAGAAAATGTAGAAGACCATATGTACAGCCTTGGTATAAAGTAGACCAAGACAGCAAACTCAGAAAAGAAAGAAGTACTTGACTTAATGAAACCATTTAAATAATTTTAAAATTGGGAGGTGGAGGGGGGTATGCAATGGAGAGAACACAAAGTTACTATTTAAAAAATATATATTTTTATTGATTTCAGAGAGGAAGGGAGAAGGAGATAGAAACATCAATGATGAAAGAGAATCATTGATCGACTGCCTCCTGCACCCCCCATACTGGGGACTGAGCCTGCAAACTGGGCATGTGCTCTGACTGGGAATCGAATGATGACCTCCTGGTTCATAGGTCGAGGCTCAACCACTGAGCCACACTAGCGGGGCACAAAGTTACTATTTATAACATAAGATGGATTCTTTCAAACTGATAAGAAGGGAACTGACAACCTGATAGAAAAATGGGTAAAGGACATGAAGAAGTAATTCACAGAACAAATCCGAACGAACAAGAAGTATATGACCCCAGCAATCGTAGCTCAGTGGTTGAACGTCGACCTATGAACCAGGAGGTCACGGTTCCATTCCCGGTCAGGGCACATGCTCAGGTTGCAGGCTTGATCCCCAGTGTGTGGTGTGCAGGAGGCAGCCGATCAATGATTCTCTCTCATCATTTAAGTTTCTATCTCTCTCTCCCTCTCCCTTCCTCTCTGAAATCAATAAAAATATATTTTTTTAAAAAAGAAGCATATGAGAAATACTCAAGCTCACAAATAGCCAGGGAATGAAAACCAAAGGAACAATGAGATATCATTTTATACTTATCAGACTGTGGACTTTTAGAAAAATTCAGATAATATTTATTGCTGTGGGATTGCTGGAACGGCATTATTATACACTAGAGGCCCGATGCACGAAATTCGTGCAAGCGGCTTGGCCCTCGCAGCCCCGGCTTTGTCCGGAAGGTTGTCTGGAAGGATGTCCGGAAGGTCGCTTGGCTGTCCAGTCTAATTAGAATATTACGCTTTTATTATTATAGATTGCTGTATATTAGTGCAGCCCTTTCAGAAAGCATTCCAGCAATGTCTATCAAAAATAAAAACATACCCTTTCATCTATAATCCCACTTCTGGGAAGACACCCAGAAAGCACTGAAATATATTTATATGGGTGTTTATTGCAGCATTGTTCACAGTGGCCAAACGCTGAGATTAAAGAGATCATTCATCATTCAAGCAGTGATCGAATAAAGTATGGTACATCTAAGGCAGCTATTAAGAAGAATGTATCAGAAGTATGGAAATTCACATGGTAGGATTTTTGAAAAGAAACTAAGGTATGGAAAAATGTTTGTAATTGACTAAGATTGCACAGCTGCCAAGGGTCAGGATTCAAAAAGTCTAGGTCCAGAGTCTGCCAACTTAGCCACTATTCTTACTACGTGCCTTTTGAAGTGGGGTTGCGTAGAAAGTTGGTAGAAGATGACAAATAAAAGGGAGCACAGAACAAAGTGGAAATATGCTGGGGTCCAACCCCAGCAGGTCCAGGGGTCCCCAAAGGTGTGGACGGAGTCGGCGAAGAAGGAATGACATGGAGACAGCGTTCAGTTGATCAGCAGCCTAGCCAGGATCTCTAGCCAAGTTCTGTGTCCATGTTCTCTCGCTAGGTTCTGTCTCTAGGTTCTGTAGTCAGGTTCTGTTGCAAGGTTCTCTAGCCAGGTTCTCCAGCCAGGTTCGGTCGCCAGGTTCTTTAGCCAGGTTCTATCCAGGTTCTATCCAGGTTCTTTTGCCATGTTCTGTCTAGGTCTCCAGTGAAGTTCTGTAGCCAGGTTCTGTCCAGGATCTTTTGCCATGTTCTCTGGCTAGGTTCTGGTTAGGATCTGATGATTATTGTCTTGTTACATCCGTATTTATACCAGCCGATTTTAATCCTGTCAATTTCTATTACAAAGGTTAGGGCGTTTCTTATCTCCATTCCAGGGAGTAAAGATTATGTAGCTTAACTACCCGCCTGGCACTTAATTAAGGGGTTGTATCCCCTCCCTAACCTCAGGGAAAAATTCCTACCTGGGGAAACAACCTTTCTCGGAGAGGTGACTTTGGTTAAAACACATAGCTCCAAGAAGGGGAGCAAACATATTAAGAACAGTATGCCATATACACCAGGTCCCTTGAAACAGCAAGGATGGACCGGCTCCCGGCAGGAATAATTATCTGGTAGCAACTGTTCCTCACCCTCAAAGACAGAACAGCAGAAACCTCCCTTCAGCTCTCAATACGGTAGGAGAACGGTGACTTCTTAGGCCACCAGAGGTCACTCCGGTTTCCTTTGTGGGGTTACAGGCCTGCGGAGTCTTGGCGACAGGCAGCACAGTGCTTTGGGTCTTCTTGCTGTCCTGCCCTGAGCTGCTCCTGCGTCTCCTCTCTGGTGGTGTGGCTCTGCCTGCCTCTGACGCTGGCTGCTGCCGGTGCAGCTACTACTATTCCTAAAGATAGGAGATAATGGAGACCTCTCTTCTCTCTGCCATAAAGCGACGATGTGGGCTGGGAGTCAGCCGGATGTGGGCTCAAACCCTAGCTCTGCTATTGACCCCTTTGTGTGAACCGAGGCAGGTCACAACCGCTCTGAGCTTAGTTTGCCCACCTGTAAAACTCACCTACATCACAGGTTAACTATCAAAATGAACTGAGATAATGCACCTCAAACGCTTAGCTCGGATCTTATTACTTACAAAGTCACAACGTGTTTCTCAATGCAGGCACTTGTATTCAGCTAGTTTTCCTTGACTTTTCTTCTCGTTGTTGGCTATAAGGCTCAATAAAGAAAGAAGTTGGGCGATGAGTTATTAAGGCTTCATTCAGCCTTAACACTTGGATTGCGGGAAACGAGTTAAGTCGGCTCGCGTGAATTGCGCGTACTCCGCGGGAGCCGTCTTAACTCGGTTCATATAGATTTGCGGTGGAGTGCGGGAAACGTGTAAACTCGGGCCGATTGTAACTGCGTATTACCAAATATTTGTTTGTTTGCCGTTCACAAAGATACCTACCTGCGTATGCGAACCGTTTCATACCCATTGGGGTAATAGGTATCATAAAAATCCCTTGTAAGTAGAGAACACTTTATGGCGCTGGTCGAGTACAATACCGTTAGGGTACCAATGTATTGTTTTCTCATTTTATAACCTATATCCCTGGATATCTCACCATGCAAAGAGAATAGTTATTGAGAAATACTTCTTGTGTCCGGACGTCTTTAGTTTTGAGTTTTGTGAATATTATTACGTGTTTAAATATTTAAATATATTGTGATAAAGACATTCATATAGAATTTTTTAACCAAATAAAATAAAATCGTTCCGCAAAGTGTTCGCATAATAATTATTTTTTTATATCAGATATCTATCGGAGTACCGCTATTTTCAGTTAGTATTATTTTTATTTGCTTTAACCTAGAATGTCGCAGCATTCAGACTATAGTGATGATGAGTTTTGTGCAGACAAGTTGTCCAATTATTCTTGTGATAGCGATCTTGAAAATGCGAGTACAAGTGTTTTGAAAAATATCATACGCTAAAAAACTATTAATTTCTATTTGTTTTGATTTATTATTAAAATTTTATTTTAAACTTTAAAAATATGTGTATATTTTTAGGTAATAAGTATTTTTTGGGTTTTTCGTATTTAGTTTATATATATCGAATTATTTATGTACTAAATAGATAAAAAAATGTCTGTGATTGAATAAATTTTCATTTTTTACACAAGAAACCGAAAATTTCATTTCAATCGAACCCATACTTCAAAAGATATAGGCATTTTAAACTAACTCTGCTTTTGCGCGGGAAACCTAAATAATTGCCCGCGCCATCTTATATTTTGGCGGGAAATTCACCCGACACCGTAGTGCTAAGTAATCCCTTCAGTCTGTGTTTCCACTGAGACTCCTCAAAGCAAACAAGTCTGATCTCATTGTGCGCTTGCTGTTCTTTGGTGGCAGAAGGCTCGCCTTAACCGGGGATCAAGCGCTGGAGGCAACCAATCCATGTGTCTCTCTCGCATCGATGCATATCTCTCTCTGTCTCTCCCTCTCCCTTCCACTCTCTCTAAAAAATCAATGGGAAAATATCCTTCTGGAGGATTAACAACAACAAACCCCCAAAGAATGTGTAAAAATGAAATGAAGTTCTCGTTGTTGTCAGATTGTCCTTGCCTGGTGTTAGGTTCTCCAGGATGCTGCTCTCACTGCTATGAAAAGCATATTGGGGAGAAAAATAAAACAAAACAGTGCACATTTTATGTCCCATATATGTGAAACAAAAAGGAAGGGGAATATATATATACATATGCATACATTGTCTTTGGGTTAATAAATAGGAAAGTGGTAAAAGTCAATGATTCTTGGGAGGAAAACAGGGATTGGAGGACAGAGGCGGATAAAAGATTTACTTTTCATTGTGTGCTGGTGATGGTGTTTGCCACTTTTTTACCAAGTGAATGTATTGCCTATTAAAAATATCTTTTAAAAATGTAGCATTCAGAGATGGAATAAGATGACATGGGTAGTACGGGAGGCAGAAAGCTTGCTCACCATGTGCACCCACCTGTCCTGCCTCCCTGCACTCCCTAGTCGAGCTTTCCAGCCCAAACCACATTTCCTAGACCTGTACGTATGTCTCCAGATGTGTTTTCAGTTCCCCAGTGAGTTACGGGCCTTGCATCTGGAACTGAGCTAAGTGCGGGAGAAATGAGGCAGCATGTGAGGATGTGGGATGTCAAGGTTCCAGAACCAAAAGCTCTGTCTCTCCCTCCCCCTTCCACTCGCTCTAAAAATCAATGGGAAAATATCCTTCTGTGAGGACTAACAACAACAATAACAACAGTGGCTTCCTGTTCCCCAGATCTTGGCCAAGGTGGTGTGTTCTTGGAGCCAATAGTCTGGATAATGGCTCCCTAATTTCCCAGAGGTAAGTCTTCCTGATGCTAGCCTGTGCCTGACTAGAATCAACCCTTATTCAGTCGCCAGCCTAAGAAGAGGTCACTATAATTGGTGAGACTTGTTTGCAGAAGGCGCTCCGAGATATACTGGCACCAGTATACTGGCAGGGGTGGTCCTAAAGGTTAAGGGTATAGTGGACACTGGATATTTCTTTTGGGCCCTCAGCATTGGACTCCTCCCCGCCGCTCCCCGCCCCCCCCCCCCCCGCCCACCCCAACACACACAGTCCTGTGTTTCTCGAATTCCCTCGGGTTATGAATCTGAGATAAAGGGCCTATCATCCTCTATGAAGCTGGCAGTGCTAAATACTTCCTTTCTCATTTTGTTGCTGGGGCATCAGCATGTGGACTGGGCTCTGCCTGCCAGACACACCTGCCTCAGAGCTAGCTAAACAGACTGGTTTCAGGAAGATCAGTTCCGGGAAAAGCAGTGGCTGCAGGGGTGGTGATCGGGCCAGTATTCAATGCTAGTGAATACCAGGGCCATTGACGCAAGCTGCGTGTCTAGAGCTTCACAGCCGTGGCAGTGATGCCCTGATCACCAGACCCGGTCAGCAACTTGCTACTGGCTGTTTGTCACTGTGCAGCTCAGAATATGATTCTTGTCGTCAGTTCTCCCTTCGATGCTATGAGCTAGTTAACTTTTTTTTTAATAAATATTTTTTTATTAAAAAAGAAACTCTCTGGTAGCTATTTAAGCAAGAGTTGGGAGTAGAAGGGACTGGAAGATGTCAATGGATTAAGGAAACCACGTACCTGAGTCTTCAAGAGTCAGTAGTGTTGGGGCCTGAACAATGAACTGGTGCAACAGGGTGCCTTGGCACACCGTTACACTCAATGGGGGGTTTTGTTTGTTTGTTTGTTTTTTAGCTGAAACAGGTGTACTAAGGTTCCAGGCTCCCTGCAAGGATCTCGGTTGGAAAAAAGCAGAGGCCCTGAAGGGAAAGAAAGAAAGAAGCCTCCTTTCCAAAACATACTTTTTATTACTGTACGAAAAGCACACCCGCCCCTCCTTTGTTCTCCCCCACCCAGCCCCCAGGGAGCTGTACATGGTGTACAGGACTGCATGACCCACAGCTGCTGCTGCACACCCTGTCCACAGGCTGAGCTCTCTGCCCCAGGTCCTTTCAAGTGTCTAGGTTGCCAGGCTGGGGCAACGGAGTCCCAGCTCACACATACTCCTTGGCAGAGTTGGGCTTAGAGTAGGCGCGAGGCGCACCATACCTAGCTTTGCCCTGAGTCCCAGGACAGGAGCAAGAGAGCAGTGCACCTCCCAAGAGGACCAGAGCAGACCCTGCCCAGCCGATGAAGATGGCAGGACCAAACTCGTACTTAGTATTCATGGGGACCAAAGGGTTATAAAAGTCTGTGATAATCTTTTGGCCGTACCAGGAGCAAGCTATCAAAGCAGCCAGGCTGGCCACGATGAAAATGAGGCCTCTGGTCATGGCTATCCGGGCCTTTTTCACACCGTCGTCTCCCCCACAGCGTGTGTGCACTTCATGCCCATTGTGGCCACGAACATGGCCATGAAGCCCAGCACGAGGGACACCACCATGAGCGCTCCAGTGGCCTGGAAGGCCGCTGCGAGGAAAGGGAAGGAGGCCTTTCATTACTGGGAGGCAGCAACCTTCGGATCACCCCAACCTTCCAGCCAGCGGCTGCCCAAGCTAACATATTTTTAATGATTTTTTTTTTTCCTGTTTAAAACACCCAGGTTTGCCCTAACTGGTTTAGCTCAGTGGATAGAGCGTCAGCCTGCGGACTGAAAGGTCCCAGGTCCCTGGCCAAGGGCATGTACCATGGTTGCGGGCACATCCCCAGTAGGAGGTGTGTAGGAGGCAGCTGATCGATGTTTCTCTCTCATCGATGTTTCTAACTCTCTATCCCTCTCCCTTCCTCTCTGTAAAAAATCAATAAAATGTATTAAAATAAACAAAACACCCAGGTTTGATTTTTGTTGCAGTTAAGAATCCTGGTGGATATATATAAAGGAGACAAATCCTCCCATTTGGGTAGGGTTTTTGCCAGCAAGATTTGCAGTTTAAGAAACACACTTCGCATTAACAACGTATGGCAGCAAGTGATAGCATAGATTCACTGGTGCTATCATACCTTCTACTTGCATTAATCAGGTTCTCCAGATGTGCTAGTACATATACATGTATATGACAGTTTGGCTCAAGCTGCAAAGTCCCACAACCTGCTGTCTATGAACTGGAGACTCAGGAAGCCTGGCAGTGTAATTCAGTCCAAGTCCAAAGGCCTTAGAACCAGGGTTGCTGAATTCCTTCCTCCTCCACCTTTTGTCCCATTCAGGCCCTCCAGGGATTTGATGAGGGGTACTCACATTGGGGAAGGAATCTACTTTACTGATAACTTTATCCCTGGTGTACTTTCAAATTCCCTCCTTAATTTATCTCAGTGTGAAACATAATGACATTATTTGACATCGGATAATAACAATTCTATGATCTTTATGGGTATGATTCTGCAGTTGGTTGCTTCTACCTGTTGGGATTTGTTTTCCCTGTGAGTCATGTTGCTTGCAACTTTGTGGGAAATCTTGGTGGCGTGGGTTGAATTGCATGCTTCGAGAGAGAGTCTGGATTTGTTTCTTCCAGGTGCCTATGGATCCTAACACTCCAGGAACACTTTACATTTTCATCTTGGAGAACTTTGGGCGACACAGGACAGTGAGGTTGTCGCTAGGTAAATACATATGAGTGGAGGGGTCGGGTGGAGAATTCTCAGGAGAGGCAGTATTTTGTTTGTTTATTTTTTGCTTTACTCTGACCCAAGGCCAAGACAAGACAGACCCACACCCCCACTATCTCCCTAGGTTGGCAGGCTTTTTTTTCCTTTTTTAAAAAAGTTTATCTACTGTCCACTGAGGATATTAGTGGGTTGAGGCTTGGAGAGGCTAAGAGTCCTCCTCTGATTTGACTGTCTGCTCTGTTCAGGTGCAGGTTTCCTCACCTCCACGGCTCAGGAAAACATTGGTACTAGGTCACCAGGGATCCAGGGATGCCCCCAGGGCTAGTAGGGCTCTCACAATTGCTTACTTGTGTTTTCTCCTATGGATTCCTTACATACCAGTCAAGGTCAGACATGCATTAAAAAAGATTATCTTCACATTTCATCGAGTTAATTTTTTAAAATAAAATTTTATTTATTGATTTGAGAGAGAGAGAGAGAGAGAGAGAGAGAGAGAAACATCTATCTGTTGTTCCGCTTAAATATGCATTCGTTGGTTGTGGCTTGTAAGTGCCCTGAGCGGGGGATTGAACATGCAACCTTGGCGTATTAGGACGATGTTCTAACCAACTGAGCTACCCAGCCAGGACCTTTTTTTTTTTTTTTTTAAGTTCAGCTATACTAGCTTTTCTGTGGATAGTTAGTATGTCTTTTTTCATAAACAGAATATCTTTTTGAAAATTCACATTTCAAATATATATAATGCTAAATCTCAGGAAAAAAAGCTAATTTATTGAGATACATTTTCAGTGCATCTAACACATTTTGGAGAGAACTCAGCTGCCCATTCATTTTTTGTTATTCATTTGTTTATTCATCATTGTTTGAACATGTATCTGGATTCTCGGGGGGGGGGGGGGGGGGGGTAGGAGAAACATACAATTTCTGCTCTTCCAGGGAATAATTTCTGCTCTTCTCAGGGTTATTTGTTTCCTCCTTCCTGGTATGGGGTGTCCACCCAGCACTTGGAGCGCCATGTTCAGCACTTGGGAACATGCTCGAGGAAATCTGGAATATACAATGAGGAACTTGATGCAGCCTACATTATATTGCTGCCTATTGACTGGCCTGACGCCCGGGGCTTTGGAGCTGACTCACTGGTCACAGTCACTCTGCACACCTCCCGTGATTCATCTACACTTTCACCACCCACCATGGGCCGGGATTCAGACCAGGAGCTTGGCGGCCAAAAGCTACAGAAACTCGTCCTGACACCTGCTGGTGGTCAGGGAGCCTTCACCTGCGGAAGGAGGGAACTCTGTCTACGCTTCCCACTTTGAAAGCTCAACAAACATTTACTGTTTCACACTTTGTTTCTGATTTTGGAAATAATTGTATGGATACAGAGATGAAACAGAGGAAGTTACTGCTCTGGAGGAACTTATAATATCAGGGCATGCCCTTTCGCAGGGGAAGAGAAAGGGACGTACTGATGATTTAAATACATTGGGTAGGTGTTATGATGTGTGGGAAATAATAGGAAGTACGTACTGGTCTCTGCCCCTAGTTCCTGGTGCAGAACTCCTAAAAAGTTTGTAATTTCTCATGTGGTGAGAGCACTAGGAGCATCTTGTGTTCTAAGGAGGCAACTCTGGATGGGCTCCTGGAGGACTCCTGGCTGGGCACTGGTCAGCAGAAAGACCAAGCCATGATTTGAGTTTGGAATTTTCAGCCCCACCCCCAGCTCTCTAGGGAGGTCATGCCTATGTGAAGAAGCCTCCATAAAATCCCAGTCATGGGGTTTGGAGAGCTCCCAGGTGCACACACCCACATGGTGGGAGGGTGACACACCCCACTCCACGGGGACAGACGCTCCTGTGCTTGGGACCCTTCCAGACTTCTGCCTGTTCATCTGTATCCTTTATCGTATCATTTAATAAACTGGTAAATGGGTGACCCTGAGGTCCCTGGGCAACTCTAGCAAATTAACCGAACCCTGAGGGGAACATGGGAACCTCTGATTTGCACTCAAGTTGGACAGAAGTGGAGAGAGAAGAAGGGAGAGGGATAGAGAGCTAGAAACATTGATAGGACCATTGTCGGCTGCCTCCTCCATGCCCCCCACTGGGTACCGAGGCTGCAACCTAGGCATGTACCTTGCCTGGGAATTGAACCAGTGACCTCTTGGTTCATGTGTGGACACTTAACCACTGAGCCACACCAGCCAGGGAAGTTTTTAGGGAAGGAAAATGAATTGGCCCTGAGGCAAATATCCTTCTTCTCTGGTCCAATCACTGTGACCAACGCTGCTCACAGAATACATAGGTGACAGCCCAAGTCCTGAGGGGTGTGTGTGTGGGGGGAGGAGCTGTTCTCAGAGGAACGGGGCTGTGGTGAGCTGAAAGGGTACCTGGTCCTTGTCTTTCTGTGGCACCCAAACCTGAATCACACCTACCACCTTTCAGTGCTCTTTGAGCAGCTAAGAGGGGCCGGAGAAAAAAAGCCACACAAACATTTGTAGAAATTTTAATGGAAACATCCGAATCTGAAAAGACCCCTGAAGCCTCATGATGGGTGGGGAGGGGGGGGTGTTAGGTGGGGGTAGCATTGCAGAGAGGACTGACTGGCTGGCCCTAGAGAAGCTTGACCTTGGGGAAGTCACCGCAGTCCTGGGGCAGGCTCTGAATTTTGCAAGCTTAGAAACACGAGCTGGTCGATATCTCAGAACCAATGTGATTTGTGGGTACTGATTCACATGGATGAGCTCCGCGAGCCACTGAGGTAGAGTTCCTAAGTAAGGATTTATTAATTTACAGGAAATATTCCCATCAGCCCTCCTCAGATCTGTTTTGTAAATACCTTTTTTTTTCCAGTTTGAGACATAGTTTAATAATTATTTTAAAATTCACTCTAAGATAAACATTCTTCGCTTTTTCTTTGTCTGATGTTTCCTCCTGATTCTGTTCACATCACACTTTCCGAATGGGAATGCCCCTGAGGAGACGGCATGTCCTTCTCCAGGCCACACCTCGGAGGCACACGATGTCCGATGTCCATCGCCCTTATTGGGATTCGTTTTCCTCGCCCAGTCCGGGTGGTGTTTGGTTTCTCCGCTCTGTAACTACCACTTCCTCCTACACTTACTGGGTCCTCAGACTTGCTTTTGGAACCAGCATTTTAGATTTTTTGCCGCGTCCCCGGCAAGGTGAGGAACCACTCCAGGACTTGCAACGCTACAAGTAATTGCTACTTCCCGTGAAGGGAGCGTTCATAATTGTAAATACCTTTTTGAGCCCCACCTCAAGGCTACACTCTGTGCCGGGTGCTGGGGACACACAGACAATAGGACACAGGTGTTGTTCTCTAAGAGCTCCCTAACTTACGTGTGTCAGGTGTGGGCAGACACCTTCACTTTCTGAAATTACACAGCTTAGGGAGGCAAGTGTCCTCCTTATCTGGTCTAATCACTGTGACCAACGCTGATCACATGAGGAAGCACCTTGTTGCGGATAAAATAAGAACAAGGGAGGTTGGCTGGAGGATGGGAATGGTCGGTTGTATCTCTTACAGCCTGGGTCCAGGTGGATAGCAGGTAACAATGTGGTTATTGGTGTGGTTATTTACCTTGCAGGCCTCAGCAATCTAGCTGAAATTCTGTGTCCCTTGTGAAAAACCTTTCTGTAACTCCCCAGTACCTGTAGGATAAAGCCCAAGTCCTTTAGCAAAGCTCACAAAGCCCTCCCCGAGCTCCTTGCTGACGGTTCAGACTTCTAATAGTTCCTGCCAGAGTCTGTCCAGGTGCCTGGCCTCTTCAGTCTGCGCATGCTTCTCTTCCCCCTTACAGCTGCGGAGAACTCCTATTCATCCTTCAAAACCCACCTTGTTATCTCCTCTAAGAGCTTCCCCAGAACCTCCCACAAGGGATGAACCTCTGGATTCCTGATGCCTGGATGTGGGGCAGCATCTACACAAATACTTCATTCTTCTCTTCCTAGCAGAGCAGCAATTTTCAACCTGTGTGCCCCAAGAATTTGTACAACATGCAGTAGTACTTAACTATTTAGTCAGGGGCACTGACCTCTTTTCCCTTTGATTGTCAAATTAAAACAACAACCAACCAACCAACACAACAATAGCCATCCGAAGTGAATGAGAGAATGTGATAAAGGGGGAGAGAATGACTGACCAGGGCAGAGAAGGGGTGGCGTCTCTATTTTTTTTTTTTGCCAGGTCAGCAACAAATATACTTTTCGGTGTGCCGCAGAATTTAGTAATTAGTTATGTGTGCCAGGAGATGAGAAAGGTTGAAAATCACTGTATAGATCACCATGTTAATCCACCTCTTTCTTCATCCTAGGGCTTAGCACAGGTGAGTTATTCTCAAAATGCACTGAATGAATAATCAGAAACTGGCAGACATTTCACCAGCGCCCAAGGAACAACCAGTTTAGTGGAGAGTGCCTGCGGCTTGTGACTAAGCCCCCGCTGAGAGTCATCAGGTCACCCACCCGGGACGCCCTGCCAGGCCTGGCTTTCCTCGGGGCAGGGACACAGTAGCGGAGACCACCTGGCTAAGGTCTTCCCCTGGAGAGCTGAGAACGGACAGCAGGAGGATAGGGCTGGGAGGACTGGAGTTCAGGGTCAGGGCCACGGAGAAAGAGCGGAGAGGCTGGCACGGTCCCTGGCTCGGTCCCAGGCAGGCGAGGGGGAGGACTCATTCATCCAGGGCCAGCCCAGGACTGGGGCTGCCGAGCTGGCTGGTCGGGCTCAGGCCCAGGCTCAAGACTGGGAGGGGATTTCCTCAGGCTCCCTCCCCGGTGCGGCTGCTGGAACCTGCCCCACGCAGTTAGTGAGGGGAGGGGCCGGGAGCGCCATCAGGGCAGCAGAGGAGCCCCTTGGCCCAGGACGCCTGGAACGCGGGGTGCAGCCGGTCCTGCCTGGGCGCCCCCGGGCCTCCCGAGGGAAGGAGGTAAGCGGCGGGAACCGGGAGCCGGTGGGGGAGTCCTTTCTTGGGGCCATGGGGTGGGGGTGGGGGGGTGAAGGCAGGAAGCATAGGGGCGGGGGTGCGGGAAGGAGACCGTGCGTGTTCCCTTGGCAGCCTCCCTTCCGGAGCAGCCTCCAGGAGTGGCCGTCTGGGATCTTGCAACTTTCTTTTTGGAGTTGGCAGTATGATTGGCCAGGAGTCGGGGGTGGGGGTGGGGGTGGGGGGAGGCCGTTGCTTGGCTTCTCCCTGGGACTGGGGGGACGTGGTGGGAGTGCCAGGTGACGCTGTCCCCCTTCTCTGCCCTGGTCAGTCGTTCTCTCCCCCTTTATCACATTCTCCCAGGGACACCCCCCACCGCCCTCTTGCCTCCTAGTTTTATTCTCCCTGCAGCTCAGCCAGGTCTCGCCCTCCTGCCCGCTGCCCCTGCCCTGGGCGCTGGAGACCACAGCCAGGGGAGACAGCCTCCGGCTTCCTCCTGCTAGGCGTCTCGCTCAGGGTTATTTGTTTCCTCCTTCCTGGTAAGGGGTATCCGCCCATTCATTTTTTAAAAATATATATATTTATTGATTTCAGAGAGGAAGGGAGAGGGAGAGATAGAAACATCAATGATGAGAAAGAACCATAATTAGCTGCCTCCTGCATGCCCCCCAGGGGCATGTGCCCTTGACCGGAATCGAACTAGGGACCTCTCAATCCACAGGCCGAGGCTCTAGCCACTGAGCCAAACCAGCTAGGGCCGCCCATTCATTTTTTGTCATTCATTTGTTTATTCATCATCGTTTGAACATGTATCTAGATTCTCTGGGGGTGGGGGAGAGGAGAAACATACAATTTCTGCTCTTCCAGGGAATAAGAAAGTGGAAATTTATTTCACAGACATGTAAGGATCATGTATAAGCTGGTGGGCAATGTGGCACCGAGGAAAATTATTTTGGCGTCATAGACACACTTGGCTTCCTGTCCCACCTCTCCTGTGCTCTTCCCGAGCCTCAGTTTCCCCGTCAGGAAAATGGTATTGCTCTGAAGATGACAGGAGACAGGGCATGTCAAGCACCTACCCTGGTGCCAGGTACACAGTGAGCCTCAATAGACATCTGTGCTCTTTCCTTCTTCTTTGGCCCCTTTCCTGCCACCTCCCCTAACCGCCACCCCCCCCCCCGGGCCCCCCCCCAGGCTTGTAAAGATGTATAAGAACCTCTGGCCTTGAAAGCACTTGAAAGTAAACACAGAACTGGGCGGTGAAGGGAAGGAGGCCAAGATGGTGTGGGGGTTGGGCTGAATAGGGAAGGTGTCTCTGGTCTCCCGGGTTTGAGGTAAGAATGCTGGACCAGGGATGGAACCTGGCGCTGGAGGGAGAAGTTATCCCCAGCAGGCTCTCCTGCTGTGTTTCTGAATCTGCGCATTTCACACTGAGCAAGTAATGGGAGCTACTTGAGTTCCTGAAACCACCTCTGCTTTTAAATGTCCTGTCTCACTTAACCATGACATGTTGTGATATTGTTAAAATGAAAACACAAACAGGCTCAAGGATTTGCCTAAGGCAGCGGTTCTCAACCTGTGGGTCGCGACCCCCTTGGGGGTCGAACAACCCCTTCACAGGGGTCGCCTAAGACCATCGGAAAACACATATATAATTACATATTGTTTTTGTGATTAATCACTATGCTTTAATTATGTTCAATTTGTAACAATGAAATTGGGGGTCACCACAACATGAGGAACTGTATTAAAGGGTCGCGGCATTAGGAAGGTTGAGAACCACTGGCCTAAGGTCACATGGCTAATCAGTCTCTCTGTATCAGAGAGAACAAAAGGACATCATCGGTCCCCAACATCCATACACCAGCTTCTCCCTTCCTGTGCATCCCGTGCTCTAGACTTTTCATCCAGGTGGGGAGGAGCACACTCCTTCCCTGATTCATTCATTCATTCACTCATTCATACATCATTCATTCCATCAGGTGCACTCTTGCTCCCAAGAAGGCAGTGTCTGTTGGTTCACAGTTGTATAACCAGCAACTTGTATGTCCCTGATACAGAAATATTTGATGAGTCCTTTGTGAGTAAATGAGTCCAGCAAACATTTATTGATGCATTCCAGCGGCTCCATGATAGGGATTTGAAGATGAATAAAACAGAAGTCCTATCCTCAGGGTACTTACTCACAGTCTTGCAGAGGAGATGGTGGTAATATACAGAAGACAGGAATAGAGGTTGTTGAAGGAACTACGAGGGGCATTTAATTCTACCGTGTCTGCTTTGTTCTCCACTGGATCCAGGGCCTAGCACAATGGCAGGCACATAGAAGCTCAATACAGTTTCGCAGAGGAGGTGTTTAGGACAATCTTGAAGGGGGTGTTAAAACTTCACTCTGAAAACCAACTGGGGAGGGAAAATATTCTACAGAGGGAGATGCTCGTGAAAAGGCCTAGTGGAGGGAGGGAGCTGCAATCGCTGGGGGCTCAATATGGCTGAAGTAGGGTGTGTATGGAGGAATAGCAAGAAATGAGTGAATACATGGGCAGGGCTCAGTCATGAGGCCCTTGTGTGTCTTGTTAAGGAACTTCAGTTTCATACCAAGAGCGCTGGGTAATTAGTGAAGAGATTTAGCAAAGTGGGGACACCATCTGATTTGTATTTCAGAATTATGGCTTATGCATCGGGGTCTCTGAGCCTGATGGGGTTCCCACCTGTCTGAGGAAACAAGTCTTCATTGTTAGGACTTCATGATGTTCAAGAAGGGACTCCTGACTTGTCCTGATCTATGGGTGCTTTGCCCTCAGCTGTACACTGGGTTACAGCTAATCTGTTCTTCCTAATAAAAGTACTGAAATTTATGAATGATTTACACTTGTATAATCTGGAGCAAATTCAGGGATATACTCCTTGCTAATTTGCAATCCTTTATGTTTTTTTTGGGGGGTTGTCAGTGATCTTTAATTGAAATATGTTCCTTTGGGGGTGTTAACTGGACATTCCACTGCACCACTGTTGATTTATTTATGATGTCATGAGGGTGGCAGCCGTCAACATTGCAGCCCACAGACTGGTTAGCCCCCAGGATCTTTTTAATGGTTCCAGAAAGTTCTCTAGCCAAAGATCGGTGCTGTATCTGTTGGGCAATGCTGGCAATCTCACCAAAAGTGATTATTTCCACGGTGCTGAATGTTTGTGTGTTTTTCTTCTTTCTGTCTCTTGGCAGTTCTTTGAGGGCTTTGATGATTAGGGCGGAGGCAGAAGGTACAACCCCAATCTGGGCCTGTCTGTACTGCATGGTTAGTTTCACTGTAATCTTTAGACCCTTCCAATCACTGGTTGCTTTGGTGATGTCATCACCAAACTTTTTTGGAGTCAGGCCTAGGGGACCAGTCTTGGGGGCCACCACTCCCCCACTGGTTCACCTCAGGTATATGACTTTGATCTCCTTGGGTGGCATGGTGACCGGTCAGATGAATCCAGGTTCAGGAGGATCAAAGAAAGTTTTGCCTAAGCCTCCACCAAATCAAAAGCCCAAAGGCAAAAGCTGTGCTTTCTGATGTAAAAGAGAAAGAGGTGGAGTTGTAGAGGTGACACCAGGAATTCTAGGAGCTCTGAATGTGAGCTCTGAATGTGCCGTGGGAGTTTGTGCTGAATATGTCAGTGGCTCTGGAACTGGGGGACATGGATACCTTTAAGGCAGTGGTTCTCAACCTTGGCTGCACATTAGAATCACCTGGGAATCGTTTTAAAATCCTGATTTCTAGGCCTCATCCTCCGGAAATTCTGTTTCTTTGTTACTAATGTTGTGGCCCCACCCCATAACAAAGAAACAGAATTTCCGGAGGATGAGGCCCAGAAATCAGGATTTTAAAACGATTCCCAGGTGATTCTAATGTGCAGCCAAGGTTGAGAGCCACTCCTTTAAGGGAATCAGTTTCCAGATCCTCAAATTCCAGAGGTACTCTTTCCTGAAAACAATCTGCTTGTTTGGATTAAGTTCTCCTTTTCAGTTCTGCTTCTGTTGTAGGCGGTGGGAACAGCACCAGGTGTCTGACTGGGGGGGGTCAGACCCAACCTGGGTTCAGCAACCTCGGTACTTGGGTTCTGGCTAGGAAAGAATTCGGAGCAAGACCCAAACTGTAAGAGAACATTTATTGAGTACATTTCAGAGGTAGGAGAAGTAATTCCTAGAGGAAAGGGGCACAGAAAACAAGTTATGGAGGTAAAGGAAGAGCCCTTGGACCTTGGGAGTGGAAGCTAATGGTAATGTGCCTGGAGGGGGGCAGGGCAAGGAAAGGGAAAGGCACTGGGTCTCCTAAGGGTTTGAGGGGCGGAGATTTTGGGGGAGGCCCCTGGAAAGATCTTAAGAGAATATTCAGTCGCTTTCCAGGTGTGTCCATTCAGGGTTGCAGTCTCCACTGATTGGCCTGCACCAGGGCAGGGGGTCTTTATTGCAGCTGGTCCTGACATCAGCTGTGGCTGGTTTTGTTGCTTATCTGGGCCTGGAGCTGAACTACAACTTGAGGCATAGATGCTATCTCTAGGAGGAAAGGTCAGGGTGTCCAAACCGCATGACCAGCGATATGCCAGTGGAGGAAAAGTCACCCCGGGGGCGAGGTCCTGCCATACAGTTGATTGTTGCTAGGTTCTGGGGCTTTCCACCCTGGTGACCTTCTGTACCTGGCCCACCATCCTTGCTCTGCTCATGTCTAACTGCCTACAATAATTCCATTGTTTCCCTTCTCTGGCTTTACTGGGTCCTTCCTGAATCTTTTTATGGTGAGTTGCTTGGGGATATAAAAACCAAAAGGATAATTGGAGAATGCTCAGTTCCAGCGAGAGCAAGCAGAGAGAGAGATCAGGTAAAATCAACGGAAGGGGTGGTGTCTTACTACTACAGGCTCTAGTATTTATTTAAAAAAAAAAATACTTATTTGATGCTAATTATGTGCCAGACACTGTTTGAAAGGCTTTACAAACTAATAAAATCATGTAATAGTCATACCAGCTCTATAAAGTAGATACTTATTATCTTTCTTTTACAGATGAGGTTCCCAAGGCACCCAGAGGTTTAATAAGTCGCCCAAGGTCATAGAGCTCTTTAGTGGCAAAATCGGCGTTTGAACTCTCATACCTTCCCTTTAGCATGTGTGCTCTGAACTGTTAGGCTACTCTAAACGCAAGTGCTTTAGCTCTCTATCTATGTATTGTAAAATTAGAATTGGGACCTGAGCCGGTTGTCATGGGGATGCAAATGAACTCATTTATAGAAATTGTTAAAAATGAAGGTGGTTTGTCTTACCAGCAGAAAATTATGCTTGTTTGGATGATTGGTTTGACAGTGAGGACTGGCTTTGACAGTTGGGTTCTATGGTAGACAAGTTCCATAAATTGAACATGCTAAGTCTGTAGCTCCAAGATTTGGATGAGACTATATCGAAGCATGCCTCTAATAAAGGCTGTGCCAGGAAATTCCATCTTGGAACCTATTTTTATTTGTGAAAAATAATTTTAGTTATTAACTTAAAAATGTGTGAGAGGGTCATAGCTTTTTCAAAATTGTTATGGAGACTCATGAGCAAGAATTGGGAGGACTTCTGGTGTACGGCACATTATGAACATCACTCACTAGCCACGTGCATCATGGTGGGCATGTGGATTCTGGTCAGGTGAGGTGTCGTGTCTTATCCACAGGTAAACAGGGGCAGAATTAGAGCAAGAACCAGGGTTTTCTGAATCCTGTAGTTTCAGTGCTCTTTCTATTATTCCATACTTCCTTCTCCCTTCACTCTTCATTTACTTGCTGGTTTATTAGGGAAGACTTCTTAGGGAGGTGCTATTGGTTATGAAAGAGCTACCCTTGTGTGAATGTGTTGGGATGGGTGTGAGGTAGAGAGAAAGGGTTAGGCAGAGGAAACAGCAAGTCCAAAGACCCTCAGGCAGCAGAGAGCTTGGTGTGTTGCTGGAACAGAAAGGAGGCCCTGTGGTTGCAGCACAGAGATGTTGGGGGAGAGTGGTAGAATTCCACAAGGAAGACAGGAGCTGGGTCATACAGGACCTTATCAGCCATAGAAAGGATATTGTATTTATCTTGAAGACAATGGGAAACCATTGAAGGATTTTTAAGCAGAGAGTTGCTATGTTTTGATTTGAGGTTGTGTTTTTGTTTTTTTAAAATATGTTTTTATGGATTTCAGAAATGAAGGGAGGGGGAAAGAGAGAGAAACATCAATGATGAAAGAGTGTCATTGGCTGGCTGGCTGCCTCCTGCACACCCCCACTGGGGATGGAGCCTGCAACCTGGGCATGTGCCCTGGCTGGGAATCAAACCAGGACCTCCTGGTTCATAGGTTGACGTTCAACCACTGAGCCATGCCAGCCGGGCGTGTTTTTGTTTTGTTTTGTTTTGGAGGGGGGCAGGAGTGGAAACCCAGATGGAGACTACAATCTACTTAATGGAGGGTTATGAAGATGAACAATGTTAATGGGAAGGCAGAATGGTATGGGATGTCCTTCTGTCTTCTAGTTCTGATGAGGTGTGTTGGTAGCTATTGTATGACAAATCATGCCAAAATGTAGTAGCTTAAAACAACAACCATTTTTATTTTGTCACTAGAGGCCCAGTGCATGAATTCGTACACGGCTGGGGTCCGGCCGACCTGGCCCTAATCAGGGTGGATCTAGGCCAGGCCTGTCTGGAGGAGGAGATGGTGGGAGGTTGGCTGGCCGGCCTACCCCAATTGAGGCCTGATCAGGGCTGGACTGGCTGGGGAGAGGGACCGTGGGCGATTGGCTGGCAGGCCCCACCCCCGATCGGAATTGGGGGGCCAATTGGGGGCGGGGCCGGCCATGGGGAGGGTTTGTGGGCAGTGGGCCGGCTGGCCCTGCCCTGAATGGGGTGGGGGAGCCGATTGGGGGTCAGCGGCTGGGGGAGGGGCCATGGGAGGTTGGCAGGCCAGCCCCACCCCCTATTGGGGTATGGGGGTAATCAGAGGCAGGGCTGGCCAGGGGGAGGGGCTTTGGTCTGCAGGTGCAAGCAGGGCCGGCGCCAGCAGCAGGCTGTGCAAGTGTTGGGCGGGACTGTGGCACATGGGAGCAAAGAATTTTCAGTAACCACCAGAGGCTCACCCCGATGACAGCAACCGGTGCCCCCCCTTGGTCTGGTGCCCCAGCTCACCTGCTCCACCATCCCGCTGCGGCTGACGCCCACCATGTTCCCCACTCTGCCACCTGCTGCCGCCTCCCGCCATGTTCTGCACGCACCCCCTGGTGGTCAGTGGACGTCATAGCGACTGGTTGTTCGGTTGTTCTGCTGTTCGGTCTATTTGCATATTAGGGTTTTATATATATAGATAGGATGAAGTTCTGTGTTTCTACACCAGTGTGTACTTTTATCACTATTTTCCATATTATAATAGGGTACAAAAACATATGTAATATCTTAAATAGCTCTGTGGGGAGGCATTGTGATGTAGTGGAGAGCCTAGGATTTGGCCTCAGAAAAATGGGTTAGTGCCACAGCTTTGCTGTTACTTGGTATGTAATTATGGGTGCCTCCTTTTGCCTTATTTGTTCATCTGTAAAATGGGAATAATAATGATGTCTTTTTCACAGGGCCACTGGGAGGATCCATTAAATAGTATACCTGGCTGGGTAGCTCAGTTGGTTAGAATGTCATCCTGATACACCAAGGTTGTGGGTTCAATCCCTAGTTGGGGCACATACAAGAAACAACCAATGAACACATAAATAAGTAGAACAACAAATCGATCTTTCCCTTTCCCTCCCTCTCTCTTTCACTCCCTCTCTCTCTCCTTTGGTTTCTCTCACTCTAAAACAGCGGTTCTCAACCTGTGGGTCGCGACCCCTTTGGGGGGTCGAACGACCCTTTCATAGGGGTTGCCTAAGACCATCGGAAAACACATATATAATTAAATATTGTTTTTGTGATTAATCACTATGCTTTAATTATGTTCAATTTGTAACAATAAAATTGGGGGTCACCACAACATGAGGAACTGTATTAAAGGGTCGTGGCATTAGGAAGGTTGAGAACCACTGCTCTAAAATCAAACAATAAAAAAGAAAATAGTAGAAGTGAGAGTGGTTCTGTAGCCTGGGAAGAGGAGGTATTGTGATTTTTTTAGAATGGGAGAGAGACACAAAAGCATTATTCTGCTGTGAGGCCTTGCACGTGACCAAGGCCCTGGTCCCCCAACCCTGCACCACAGCCACAGCGGAGGGATTCCAAGGAAGAAGCTTGGCCATGCAGCGGGCATGCAGAGGCCTCAGGAGGCCGAGTGTCCTTACCTGAGCTGCCCTCACCATCGAGCCAAGAGTGCTTTGCTTCAGGAAGAAGGAAAACTTTCGGAAAAGAGGGTATTTTTTGTTTTTAAACAAACCTTTTGCCTATTTATTCCAAGTGTATCCTCAGAGACGTAGCAAAAAGAAACAACCACAGCCACAAACCCACAATACTGAAAAGCTGGTTCTTAATTTCTGTAGCTAAAAAAGCACTCTTTCAGGCTATAACCATGGAGATTGCTGCAGGCTTCTGGAACTGGCATAATGATGGTTTGCAGTGTGATGAAGGAGGCTGTTAATCTTTGTGGTCCAGAAGCCCAATACGTGGCTTCTCCAATTACTTATGTTGCCTAGCAACACCACCAAAAGTCTCCACACCAGGCCCAGCTGGGCAGCAATTGGGTATACCCAGCCCAGCCTGTTGCCCAGCCTCCTGGGCTCCCCGGCCACATCAAGGCTGCACTCATCCTTGCCAGGGGCCTGCCTGGTACCAGTAAATGGGTGGGGCCAGCTGTTTCAAAAAAACAATTCAGATATTTAGAACCTACTTGTTTGCAGCGAGGAAAGCAGCACAAGCTAATGATCAAAACTCTCTTCGGCCAGAGAGGAGTTGTCTAAAGTGGTGGCCTTGCCAGTGCTCTTCTGGGTGAGGTGAAGAAGGGAAGGTGAGCCTGACTTAGTCCTTTGGGTTCCAGAGAGAAAAATCTTTTCCTTTCCTGGATGCCTGTCTCCATGTTGACTCCCTGTGGCAGCACTGGAAGTGGCGGGGATTCCCGGCCCCGTCCTCAGGGCTGGTGACCTGCCAGTTCTGTGGCTGCCATTTGGGAACTCCCAGGGTCTCGTCTGGTTCAGTTTGGGAAGCTGGAGGAAGAAGAGAGAGTTAGGGTAGAGGGAAGGTTGGGATGGAAATAATCAAAATAAAGATGTACTAGTACACCTCTTTAACACTCGGTGTGTAGAAATCACATGGCAGAGGAACACCCAGGGTCTTGGAGTCAAACGCCCTGGGCTCCTCTCCCAGCCCTCCCCTCAGGGGTCTATGACCTTGTTCGAGTTTTCTGGAAGCCTGAGTTTTGTTATCCATAAAAGGGAGATGTTACTATCCTGCTGTACAAGGTTGTTGTGGAAATGAACGGAGAGAATGCTCATGAAGTGTTGAGCATGGAACCCGGCACATAGTGAATGCTCACTCATGTGACGACTTTTCTTTCATTTGATTCTTACAATAATCCTGTGAGACACAGAGGGGAGAGAGGAGCTCTCTTTTACAGCTGAGGAAACTGAGGCCCAGGGAAATTAAATGTGGGTGCTAGGAGCAGAACTCAGGTCTTTACAGGGCCAAGTACAAGGAACAGTGCTCCTCAAAGACGGGCCACAAGCCCTGTTGTAGCCTTTACAGCATGGTGGCTCCACCGGTCTCCTCTGACAGCCTGGTGATGGCAGAATGAGAATGTGGTGGGGGTGGGGGTGCGGTGTGCCCGCGCAGAGGAAAAGGTGACGAGAGATGCTTTTCAATATCCAGTGATATAAGTCTCTTAGTTAATGTGGTGTGGATAAAATTCCTCTTCCCCCTTCTTCCCTCCTCCACCCTGCCTCCCTTCTCTTCCTTCCTCCTTTCCTTTTTTCCTTCTTCCTTTCTTCTTTCTAGTATTCTTTTCAATAAACGTTTTATTTATTTTGAAATAATTTTAGATTTACAGGAAGGTTTCAGAGAGTTTCTGTTTACCCTTTCTCAGATGCAGATGCTTTCTGAACCCTTCCTGTACATCAGGAACTTTTTGGGCACGAGGAATACAGCAATAAAACCATCTCTCCCAGGGTATGTGCCATGGAGGGGCCATAGAGAGCCTTAGCTTGTGGTTCTCAAAGGTGCTGCTGCCTCCACCTCACTGGTGTACTTGTCAGGGATCTACTGAATCTACTAAATTAGTTTCTTCAGGGTGGGGCCCAGGACTCTGTATGAACAGTAAATGTCTGAGGGGATTCTAAAACAGCCAGTTTGGGGAACTACGGGTCTAGTGCAGACTGTTTACTGTGCATATGAGAGAATTGTTGCTTACAGCTGAGAAGGGACTTGCTGCAGGTTACACCGCTGGGAAGTGGCAGAGGCTAGACCAGAAAACAGGTCTCCTGGTTCTGTGCTTTCCTTACACTATGTCTCCTAAATACAGAATAAGAAATGAGTTTAGGGGAGGCCAGGGGATTGTCAAGGGCGGGGAAAAAAAAAAGGACACATATGTAATACCCTTTGTAATACTGTAAGCAATAAAACAATAAAAAAAAAGAAAGGAAGAAATGAGTTTAACTCGCCCAGATAGAGTTTAGAAGAGTTTCTCGGCTGTTCAGATGTATTAGTTAGGTTCTTGGTTGCAAGGGAGAGAAACTGATTCTGGCTGATTGCACCAGTAAGTGGATTTTATTGAAAGCACATTGGACAGTAAAAGAAAAAAGTATTTCTCTATTTTTATTCACACTTCTGACACCAGATGTGTGAGTTTTCCACGCCAAGCTATTCTGACACTAACTACCCCATAGGCTAAGGGCTCAGTCCCATAAGACTTCTCCCCACGTCAGATGCCAATTGCAAGTCTGGGCCCCCAGTACTTCTGACCAACTGACTGTAAATTGGGGTTTCCATGACGCCTCTTCAGGTTCAATAATTTGCTCATAGAACAGCTCATAGAACTTAGGAGAGGGCTTTACTTACTATTACCAGTTTATTGTAAAGGATACAACTCAGGAACAGCTTCATGGGAAAGATGCACAGGGCAAGGTGTGTGAGAAGGGACATGAGGCTTCCACACTCTCTCTGAATGCACCACCTCCCAGCACCTTGACGTGCTCACCAACACAGAAGCTCTCTCAACCCCTTTGTTTAGGGTTTTTGTGGAGGTTCCATTACATAGGCATGACTGATTAAATGTTGACCATTGGTGATTAAACTCAATCTTTAGCCCGTTTCCCTTCCCCAGAGGTTGGGGCTGAAAGTTCCAACTCTCTAATCATAGGATTGTTTCCTGGCAACCAGCCCCAATCCTCCAAGAGTCACTTTATTAGCATAAACTCAGGTAAGGTTGAAAGGGCCTTATTATAAATAACAAAGATGTTCCTCTCACCGCTAACACTTTGAAAATTCCAAGGACGCTGATGAAGGCCAAATATATATATTTCTTAGTATACCATAATTTTACAGGTAGATTACAAAAATCACTAGAAGGTTGCAGACACAAGGTTTGGGAAGTAGGCAGAAACAAAGGGAGATCAGGCACCTAGAACTCTACAAAGATCACATCACAGAGCCAGGTGGGTGGAGAGAGCTTCAGTGTTGCTGCTGTATGCTCATTGCCGCAGCCTTTGTCAGAGATACAGCTGGGACTGGATGCTGGAGACCACACTGACCCCATTAGCGAGGTTGGACGCCGGACACTGCCGCCACCACTGGCTAGTCCACCTCTGTAAAGAATTTCTCCCATTCCCAGCTCTGGCCTAAAAAATCCTAAGCAAATGTAGCTGCTGGGTCATGTACCTTAGTCTTAGCTGCGTAGGGACCTGGAAAAGTGAGTATTTTTAACTTACGCTTCTGTAATAGGAAGTGGTCCCTGCTGCCCACCAAGATTTATGAGATGAGAAATTCTCCGAGAAAAGTAACAAATGATCACTACATAAGTGTTACTAAAGAGTACACTGGAAGTGCTCCACATTTGCAGGTTCATCACAGTTTCTGTAGTTCATTAGCTACTCTCAAAGGCCCATTGTGAGTGAGTGTGAATTGCAAGACTGGTTATCCCTGTGCCAGTCATTTACTAGTTAGTGAACTAGGCCTCCTGTTCCACCTTGACATCTCATGTGATGTGACTTCACTATTTATTCTCTACTAGTGATAGCCTTCATGTAACCTGCATGTGGTGACTAAAATCTTTGCTTCTTGTTGCAGGAGTAGAAAAGACTCAGGAAAATAAATCAGTTACTAGTGCCAGTGAGAAGCATGAAAACAAAGTGAAGAAGCCCGAGAAAGTGATTTTTTTTTTTGGTCACAAAGAGAAGTTCTGGATAAACTGGCATGGAATGTCAAGTTCAGTGTGTGTAGGATCTCTGATACCCAGAGATCTACCATATGTGTCACATAGAAGCAAGGAAAAATGCATTGGCTAGTGGCTTCAAGTGAGTTGGTCAGCCAGTGCAGAAACAGCTCTTTGAGAGAGATTAAACCTTATGAAAAATGAAAAGGTGTACCATTAACTAGCCAAGTTTCCTTTTTTATTTTCTTCTTTGGGACCTCGGGTGCAAAGCATTGAACATGGTTAATACTCCTCACACAACAAATTTTATAAATAACGTTTCTTTTGCATTTATGGAGTCAATTAGGGTCTGAAATGGAATCACTTAAAACTTGCTGGCTATAATTTACAACGTTCATTTGGGAGGCACTATATGAGATTTAGTGAATGAACACACCCAAAGGGTCTTTGGAAAAATTCCTTGTTGATGTCAAGGGCTTCCTGTGTAGATCTCCTTATGGACATTTATATTTCCACAGATTAAAAAAAATGGCAGACAACCATTCTGGGTAAAGGAGCACAGCCCTGCTCTTTCCAATCCTTGGCCAACACACAGTGATTCACAACACAAGCAATGCTGCTGCCAGATAAGGCCGGGAAGTACAGAAGTTCTTTTCATTCTTCCGCTTCTGAAGAATACTAGCTAAGCCATGAAAGGAAGGTCTCTGGTTTTGGGGGCACAGGGGGGACATCTCCATTTTTAACCAGAAGGCTGTCTTTTATACTCTTCCAGAGCCATTCTTTCTAATGTCGATGTAAGACCTGTCCAAACTTGTAGAGAATTTTTATGAGTTTATTTGAGCCCAAATGATGACAATTCCTGGGAAGCAAAATCTCAATGAATTGAGAACATACTCCAGAGAATGGCAATTTTGCAGCTTATTGTATGCATGAGAATCAAAGCGGGAGAGAGAAGAGGTTTAAGACAGTACACAGGCTCATTGAAGGTAGAGAGAGACTTTTGTCAAGGAAGCTACAGGCCTAGGACATGACTACAGTCATGACCCACTTTTAGTTCAGAATTTTTATGTTCAGATCATGCTATGTGGTTACATTCTCTGAATTTATAAGGTCCACCATGCAGGTGTCTCCTGAGCTTGTCAGGTTTAGTGTGTGGCTCTTTTTTGTTTGTTTGTCTACATTAACAATCTACCCCAGTTGTTTCCTACTGGTAGGATGAGAACGTTTTGATCTGAGTGTGTGTGTGTATCTGTGTGTGAGATTTCATATATACATATTCTATCTATCTATCTATCATCTATCTATCTATCTATCTATCATCTATCTATCTATCTATCTATCTATCTATCTATCTAATCTAATCTAAAAGGCTAAGTGACCGTCTGACTGGTAGCTCTGACGCACACTGACTATCAGGGGGCAGATGCTCAATGCAGGAGCTGCCGAGCTGTGGTGACTTGGCAGTGGTGGTTCTCGGGTAATGACGCACCTGGAACCAGAGAGGAGGGAGCCCGATTCTGGGGTGCATCACCTGAGAAACAGCCTCTTGCAATCCGGGACCCCTTGGAGGATGTTGGAGAGCTGATTTTGGCCAGATTCCCGGCCAGGTGGAGGTTCCCCACCTGCCCTGCTGTCGGGACCTTGCTCACTCCGCAGACAACCTTCAAGCCGTGGCCACCCCAGATGCGGCCAGCCGGAGAGGGACCGCGGGAGGTTGGCTCCAGGTTGTGTCCAGCCCATCTCGCCCAGCCCTACCCCGCCAGCCACCTTCTAATGAATTTCCTTTCAATATGAACGAATCCATGCACCAGGGTACTAATGTCTGTCTATCTATCTATCTATCTATCTATCTATCTATCTATAATAAAACCCTAAGTGACTGTTACTGTGGAACGACCAGAATGATCGGTCACTATGATGCGCAATGACCACCAGGGGGCAGACGCTCAATGCAGGAGCTCCCACAGGGGGAGCACTGCTCAACCAGAAACTGGGCTCACAGCTGGCTAGCGCAGCGGCAGTGGCAGGAGCCTCTCCCACCTTCACAACAGTGCTAAGAAACAGTGAGCTGAGCAGTAAGGAACAGAGAGCAGTTGGGCGGTAAGGAGCTGTGAGCAGCCAGATGGTAAGGAGCGAGGGGTCCTGGACTGCGAGAGGGTGCAGGCTGGATTGAGGGACCCCCCCCCGCTCCCCCCGCTGCATGAATTTTATGCACCGGGCCTCTAGTGTGTGTGTGTGTGTGTGTGTGTGTGTGTGTATTTATATATTTATATATATTTATATATATTTATATGTATATATTTTTAAAATGTGTATTGATTATAGAGAGAAAGGGAGAGAGATAGAGATAGAAACATTGATTAACTACCTCCTGCATGTCCTGACTAGGAATTGAACTGGTGACCTCTTGGTTCATGGGTTGATGCTCAACCACTGAGGTATTTCATATAAGACTATATTTCATCAGCCAGGCTGATTTCATATTTTTAAATCTTATTTTTATTTATTTTCAACTACAGCTGACACTCATTACTGTTTTATATTTGCTTTGGGCATACAGCGTAGTGGTTAGACCAGCGGTTCTCAACCTCTGGGTCTCGACCCCTTTGGCAGTCGAACGACCCTTTCACAGGGGTCGCCTAAGACCATCCTGCATATCAGATATTTACATTACGATTCATAACAGTAGCAACATTACAGTTATGAAGTAGCAACGAAAATAATTTTATGGTTGGGTCACAACATGAGAAACTGTATTTAAAGGGCCAGAAGGTTGAGAACCACTGGGTTAGACATTTATATAATGTACAAAGTGATCCCCCTTGACGTATGTGTGTGATGAATGGATCAGTCTTTTTCATTGTTGCCAATCTGATTAGTCATGTTTCCAAGGTAGTGAACTGTGCTGAGAAATTCAGGTGTGGGAGCAGAAGGTAAACAGGAGTGGGAAGGATAGCATGACAGGAAGCAGCACCTGTGAGCACCCAGATGTTGGAGATAAGATGAAGCAGGGTGCTCCTGTTCTCGGGGAGCAGGCACAGACAGGTATGAAAGTCAGAGCATGATAATGATTGACTGAGAAGAGAGGCAAAAACAAAATGTTGCAATCACTACCAATGTGCTCACCTGTTGCTAGAGCCTAGATTAGCTAGAACTATACAGCAGGTCCCTTTACTGTAGATGCCAAGGAAGAAGGCAGACACACACTGAGTCTTGGTGAAACTGAATGGGTCAGGTATGTTTGTAGTCCAGGAAATATATTTCAGTAAAATACCTAAAATGGTGGGCTTGAAGTTGTGAAATGTTTGGAAAGTTCGGAAATCTGGAGAAAAGAGAAAATTGGGGAGGAGGGAATGTAATTCTCATTTTTCTAGCTCCTTTTATAGATATAAAGTTGTATTGTTAACAACATAGAATTTTATTTCCTCATAATGTGATCATGTATGGTGCTTAAATTTACAAAGAACTTTTTAGTACAATGCGAATCATCCCTAATTGAACTTGTTTTTTTTTCTAAAATATATTTTATTGATTTTTTACAGAGAGGAAGGGAGGGGAATAGAGAGTTAGAAACATCGATGAGAGAGAAACATCGATCAGCTGCCTCTTGCACGCCTCCTACTGGGGATGTGCCCACAACCAAGGTACATGCCCTTGACCGGAATCGAACCCGGGACCCTTGAGTCCGCAGGCCGACGCTCTATCCGCTGAGCCAAACCAGTCAGGGCTGAACTTATTTTTTAAATGCTTTAACATTCATGGTTAATAGATGTGACAGTCCCCAACATCGTGCCTGATACCCAGTTGATAGTCATTAAATGACTTTTGATTCTGAATCAGAAACCTGAGAATAGAAGCAAGATGAAACTTAGAGGGGAAAGGAGATTGCTCAGTTAAACTAGATGGAACTGAGGCCAGTTATGTATTGTGCATGATTTGGGCCCTGAGACACATTACCCTCAGGGCAAAGCTAACGGCAGAGGGGAAGGAAGGACCATACAAAGTAGTGTTGCCATTTCAAGGCTCCAGTCCATCCCTTTGGGTGGTGGCAATAGATGAAACCAGAAGTGACCACTGAGAGCCCTCTCCCTCATTTGGGGAGACCCTAGCACTTTGTCACAATTACACACTGATATGCATGAGTATTCGGGCAACAGGTCTTCAGCTGCCTTGTATTAACATACAGGAAAGGCTTTGGAAACCAATGGTTATGACAGAGAACCCAGGAAAGAACCACGGCCTTAAGACTAGAGAGTCATCTGTTTCCCCTGACATTTACGTCCCTTTCAGGTGTAGGTAGGACCCAGGACAATGGCTGCTGCTGGGGATTTGCACATGGAGGATGTGAATGTGGGAAGAGACGTGGAAGAAGAGCTGGAGGAAGAGAAGAAAATGAGAGAGGATGGGGAAGGTAAAGATCCCTTCAAGAATAAGAAGGTCCACAAGATGGTCTCAAAATGGATGCTTCCTGAACATGCCCGAAGAACGTACTTGGAGAGAGCTAACTGCCTTCCACCCCCTGTGTTCATCATCTCCATCAGCCTGGCGGAGGTAAATATGTTGGGCGGTGGGCACTAGTGCAAGTACCCGTGGGGAGCTGCAGACAGACTGGGGGTTTAGATGAGACATCCATCGGAGACTAGGAAGCATGTAGGAAGAGAGTGAGGTGGTGGCAAGTAGAGCACACAGAACACAACCTCACCCTCTCCAGATCCCCCTTCCCGGGCTTTTCCTATGTTCCCAGTCACTTTCAGCCAAGCATTGAGCTTTATTTTTCAGACAAGGTCCCTGCCCAGCAGTAACTACAAGTTCAGTGGCTTCATTTCATTTTAGTTGGTGGAGGAAGTAGGATACGACCACAGTTAAATGGTCAGATACACGGCAGGAAAATTTAGTTCCTGTCATCTTTTGAGCACATGGTATGAAGTGGCCAACTGGAGAGCTAACCATTGGAAACAAAGGTGGTGCCCATGGGCTTTACCGGGGCCTCTGTGGAAGGTGTGGTTCACATTCATGTCTGCCCTCCCTGACAGCTGGCAGTGTTTATTTACTATGCTGTGTGGAAGCCTCAGAAACAGTGGATCACCTTGGACACGGGCATCTTGGAGAGTCCATTTATCTACAATCCTAAGAAGAGGGAGGAGGCCTGGAGGTTTATCTCATACATGCTGGTACATGCCGGGTAAGGAATGATAGTTAAGTCACTGCTGTTGGAGGTGACTAAAAGTCACTGTAACCCCTAATATTTATTTGTTCAGAGCTTTATTACTGACTAGAGGCCTGGTGCACGAAATTCGTGAACTGGGGTGGGGGGGCTCTCAGCCTGGCCTGTGCCCTCTCCCAGTCCGGGACCCCCCATGGATCGGGCCTAAGCCGGCAGTTGGACATCCCTCTCGCAGTCCGGGACCCCTTGCTCCTTACCGCCTGCCTGCTTGCTGCTCCTTACCACTCAGCTCGCTGTTCCTTAGCGCTTCCGCGGAGGTGGGAGAGGCTCCCACCACTGCCCGGCTTCTGGCTGAGTGGTGCTCCCCCTGTGGAAGCACACTGACCACCAGGGGGCAGTTCTTGTATTGAGCGTCTGCCCCCTGGTGGTCAGTGTGCATCATAGTGACCCGTGGTTCCATTCTGCTGGGTTGATTTGCATATTAGGGTTTTATTATATAGGATAAGGCACTTTCATGACCATAATCTCACATGATTATCACAGTATCCCTAGGAGGCAGGTGTTACTCCCACTGTTTTATGTTTGAGGCTGAGGGTAGGGGTTAGGGTCACCTGCTCCTTGTCACACAGCTAAGTTGTAGAGTTAGGAAGGATCTCAACCCATTAGTGCTAAGGGCAGGTCCATTGTACTTCATATTACATTATAACTGCCTAATATTGGTATGTATATAGGAATATTAATGAGAAGAGATCAAATCATTACCAAACCAAAAGTATGTTCCCCTGGTTGTCTGATGTTGTTGAATGTTCCCTTTAGGATATGAAGCATCACTCCCACTTTTTCTGCCCCACCAGACGCTTAAAAAAACAATCCATGAACACTGATGAATGTATAATCCTGTTATCCACCTGGAATAATATAAGCCACAGGAGCTGCAGTGTCTGGCTTTTAGTTTTGCTTATAGTTTCTTTCTTAAAAAATTATTTATTATTGAAAGTATTACACATGTCCTCTTTTCCCCCCGTTGTCCTCTCCCAGCCTGCCCCCGCCCCCCAGCCCCGGCCTTCATCCCTCCTCCCTCATTGTCTGTGTCCATTGGTTATGCCTACATGCATACAAGGTCTTTGGTTGATCTCTTCCCCCCAAGTCTCCCTCCGGCCCACATCCCGCTTATAGTTTCTTAAGTGCTAATAGCCTTCTATGACCCCCTCAGAATCCACAATTCACCATGTCCACTGCAGACAGTGAACAGCGTGCTCTTGGCCCACCTCTCTGGTGGACTCCTGGGGTTCCAGATGAGACCGACTTTGTCTAAGAGACCTACATAGCCCTGAACCTTGAAGGATGACTCTGGCCTTTGGCCAAATAGGCATCCATGGCAGGACACAGGGCTCAGAGACTTGACAAGTCAGGGACAGAATCATCAACTGCTCAGTTTTTGTGGACACTTTCACACTTTGGCTTTTCATTTAACAAGTATGTTCTGAGCATATGTGGCTTCTGCACTCAATGACTTTAAAATGACAAGGAAGCAGTTAACTGATAATGCAAGGCAGTGTAGAATTATAGTATATAGTAGTTACTTAATCTCTTTGCATCTCAGTTTCCACATCGGTAAAATAGGCAACAGTACCTACCTCATAAGTTTGCTGTGATTAAATCAGACAATGGTTATAACATAATTTTTATAGTTCCTGACACATACTAACCACTCAAAAAGAATTTACAAGGCTGTGTAGGACATGTAACATATGGGGTTGCATAGATGCTTTTATATGTAAGTAACAAAAATAATCTAACAGGGACTTCAATAAATGGAGGCCAATGTTTTCCCATATAAAAATCCCAGAGGTAGGTGGTTGGTTCATCAGTTTAATGAAGCCAGGACACTAGGTCCTGTGCTGGCACCTCTGCTTTTTCCTTGGCCTTTCCCTCATGGTTGCAAGTTGACTGCTGTAGTCTGCATTCAAAGCGGGAAGGGGGAAGAGGTAACACCAGGTACTGGATGTACCAGGTACATCCCTTTTGTCAAGACAGAAGTGCTCTTAAGTCTCCTGGCTGTGCTGCTTTTACTTGCATCTCACTGGCCAGAGCTATGTGTCCCTCTTTAAGAGAGGCTGGGAAAGGCAATAGTAGCTCTTCTAGCCTCAGTAGAGGAGGTAGAGAAGGGATAGGGAATGAGTGTTGGGTAAGCTACAGTAATATAAACGGAAAGAGGGAAAGATCAGTATGGGGATGGCTTCATACATGATATGGGTACTAGTTGGGCCTTGAAGGTGGATACAATTTGGAATAAAAAATTAATATTTTGTCCTAGTTGGTTTGGCTCAGTGGATAGAGCGTCGACCTGCGGAACAAAGGGTCCTGGGTTCGATTCCGGTCAAGGGCACATACCTTGGTTGCAGGCTCCTCCCCAGCCCAGGCCCTGGTCAGGGCTTGTGCAGGAGGCAACCAATTGCTTCTCTCACATAGATGTTTCTCTCTGTCTTTTCCTCTCCCACTCTCTAAAAATAAATGGAAAAAATATTTTTGGGTGAGGATTAAAAAAAAATTAATATTTCTACTTTGGGAATATGACAGGATCTCATCTTTCTGCCACTTCTACTCTTGATGTTGAGCAGAAGAAAGAATACTTGGGTTAATTCATTGGGGTCTCTGTGCTATTAGTCATCTTATCTTCTAGCTGTTGCCAGAGGAAAGGATGGTATGGCTTTCTTTGACCTTGTTCAGATTCACAAAGTGCATATACTCCCAAATCTCCTTTATGTCTGAGGTCTCCATAAGACTAGTGTAACTGCTCTTGCTAGACAATTCTGTGCTGAGTTATGTTACCTCTCATATGTCTTTGAAGATGGCTTGGACAGTGATGGTTGTGGCTGGGTGTGCTTGTGGCCATAAAGGTAGGTTTTCTGTTCTGCTAGATATGCCCAGAGAACCTCTTCAATGGTCTAATGGATTTTTGTTAAGTAAATTATAATGTAAAACACACTCCCTAAAACTAATGCAAAAGTTGTTGCACTTTGTGGAAGATCCAATATGTATATATATATATATATTTACTTTTTGCTTTAATCTGAAATCTTAAAAAAAAAAAAAGGCATTGTGCTACATAGCAACTAAATTGACTAAATTGATGAGTATGCTAATGTGGGAATTTATCAAATTACATTCAGAGATTATCCAGAGATGCTTGTGGGGTTTGACAAGCAAAATGATATGAAATGCATTTAAAAATATTTTTACCTATTTAAAAACTATAAAACACATGTCCTCTAATGTGTTCAGCCAAATTGTGGTACATGGGAGATACCAACTTTAGCTAGGTAAGCTTTTCCCCCCTCTTCTGGTTAGCTTTTATTTTTATTGATTTTAGAGAGGAAGGGAGAGGGAGAGAGAGATAGAAACATGAATGATGAGAGAGAATCATTGATTGCTGCCTCCTACATGTCCCCTACTGGGGATCGATCCTGCAGCCCAGGCATGTGCCCTTGACTGAAATCGAACCGGGGACCCTTCAGTCCGAAGGCTGACATTCTATTCACTGAGCCAAACCAGTTAGGGTCTCGTTAGCTTAAAAAAAAAAACCACCTTTTTAATGTAGACCTGGGAATGAAGTTCCTCTTGCCAGCTCTGTTTTATTAAAGAATATACTGAGATTGTAAGACACAGTGCTTAAAAACCTGCTGAAATTTAAACTCAATATGAATGAATTAGGATTTCCTCCATACTGTGCAAGTGAAACAAAATCAAGTTCATGTTCTTTAGGCCAGCCTTATTGCTCTCTGATTTTATCAGTAATTGTTATAATAAAACAGACCTTGTAAAATAAAAGCATACTTCTAAAATGCCCCTTTATCTGCTAAAAAAATTAGAATTTGGAATTTGAGTTAAGCAAGCCCTTAACTGGAAACACCACCTCAATGCCTATTAACCTCCCAAGGAAGTAACTGCCTGTCTCAGACATAATGTTTGACAAATGTGTTTGTCTCTGCAGAGTTCAGCACATCTTGGGGAATCTTATTATGCAGCTCGCTTTGGGTATTCCCTTGGAAATGGTCCACAAAGGCCTCCGAGTGGGGCTGGTGTACCTGGCAGGAGTGATTGCAGGTTAGTGTTCTCAGGGCAACAAGAAATCAACACCTCCGGACTCTCAGGAGGTTATAAACAAAATAAAGGTAATCAACTGTGATAATGGGCTTTTTAATTAAGATGTATTCTTCTCCTAATAAGTGCGAGGAAACCCGATAGCATTGGAGATAAGTCAATTAGAGATAGTAGAGATAAGACAATCACATAGAAATGTCATTGTGAGTGCCCTCAGGTATCGCACAGACAGGGTTTTGCACATTTGGAAACTTTGAGTAGATTGGTGCCCAGGTGCATACCCTGGGTCAGGGCCTACAGCCAGATCATGAAGGCCTTATGTGCTCCTGTAAAGATTTTGGGAAGTAACATGATCAAATTTGCATTTGAGAAAGATAACTTCAAGAGAATGTAGAGAATAGTTAAAGGGGTCTAAAGACTGAGTTGGTACTAGCAGCATACAGCAGCGACTTCTAAAATTGTGTGCGTGCCCAAGATGATTCATTATGGTGTGGGCAGAAAATACTAGAACTCCCATTCATCCATTATTTAGTTGTTGGAAACATTAAAAAAAAATAAACTTTTCATCTTGAGATAATTATAGATTTATGCTTAAGTGTAAAAAATAAAAACCTAGAGGTCCATGTACCATTTAACTAGCTACCCCCAATGGTAACAGCTTGCAAAACTATAGTACAGTACCATCATCAGGATATCCACACTGATGGAGTCAAGGTACAGAACATTTCCAATACCATAAGCAATACTCTCTTCCCTCCAACTTGACACTCTCCTTTATCCCTGGCAACCACAAATCTATTCTCTATTTCTACAGAGGTGGGCAAAAGTAGGTTTACAATTGTAATACAAATAAATAGTCTATATATATAAAAGCCCAGCAATGGGAATGGCGGAATGACCAGAATGACTGGTGGCTATGACATGCACTGTGGCAGCCAAACAGCATGATCTGGGCCCCGATTAGTTCCTCCCTCCCCCCCACCCCCAGGCCAGCCCGGCCCTGATAGGTCCCCAGCACCCCAATCGGGGGTGGGGCTGGCTGCCAACCACCTGTGGCCCCTCCCCCTGGTCAGCCCCGCCCCCGATTGGCCCCTACCATGCAGATTGGGAGTGAGGCCGGCCAGCCAACTGCCCACGGCCCCTCCTCCCCACTAGCCCGGCCCAATGGGCCCCCATCGGGGCAGGCCGGTCAGACCCCACCTGTGCACGAATTCGTGCACTGGGCCTCTAGTATAAGTAATAAATAAAAATACAAGAATAAACTATTTCATGTACTCAAAACTAAACCTACTTTTGCCCACCTCTGTATAATTTTCTCACTTCAAGAATGTTACATAAATGGAATAATATGGTAGCCTTTTGGGATTGGCCTTCTTCACTCAGCATAATTCTCTGGAGATTCATGTAGGTTGTTGCGTGTATTAATAGTTCATTCATTTTTATTGCTGAATAGTAGTCTACCACCCACCCTTCAGTCACTGGATGATATCTGGGTTATTTCTAGTTTTTGACCATTACAAATAAAGCTGCTATAAACATTTGTGTACATAAGCACAGAGTTTTGTGAAACATGAGTTTTCATTTCTCTAAGATAAATGTCCAAGAGCACAGATGCTGGGTTGCGTGGCAGTTGCATATTTAGTTTTGTAAAAACCAGCCAGCATGTTTACCAGAATGGCTATTCCCTTTTATATTTCTCCCGGAATTGTATAAGTGATTCAGTTTTCTACATTCTTCCATGCATTCAGTGTTGTTACTATTTTTTATTTTGGTTGTGCTCATTAGACCATAGTGGTATCTCTTCATAGTCTTAATTAGTATTTCTCTAGTGGCTAACGGTGCTGAACATCTTTTCATATACTTATTTGCCATTTGTATCTCCTCTTCAGTGAAATTGTCTGTTCATGTCTTTTGCCCATTTTCTAATTAGATTTTTTTTTCCTGTTGAAATTTTAGAGTTCTTTACATATTCTAGATCCTAGTCCTTTATTGACTATGTAGTTTACAGGTATTTTCTCTCAGTTTGTAGCTTGTCTTTTCATTGTCTTAACATAAGGAGTTTTCACAGTGCAAAAGTTTTCAATTTTGATGAAGTCCAATTTATCAGTTTTTTTGGTTTATGAATTGTTCTTTTGGTGTTATGTCTAAGAACTCTTTACTGAGCCCTAGGTCTTGAATGTTTTCTCCTATGTTATCTTCTAAAGTTATAGTTTTATGTTTTACATTTAAATATGTGATCTATTTGACTTTGTTAATTTTTATATAAATTGTGAGGTTTAGATTGAGGTCCTTTCTGTTTGTTCATTTGCATGTGGATATACAATTACTCCAGAACAATCTGTTGAAAAGATTCTTCCTTTATTGAATTGCTTTGGCACCTTTGTCAAAAATCAGTTGGCTATTGTTGTGTGTGACTGTTTCTGGGTCCTCATTCTGTACCACTGATCAGTGTGTCCATCCCTCCAAATAGTCAATACCACTGCTGCTGTAGATTATAAGTCTTGAAATCAGAGTGATTCCTCTCATTTTATTCTCATTTAAAAAATTAGTTTATGCATTTTACTTTTACAAAAAGACGGGTATCTGATTTGCTGGCTTTTTGTCCCCCCTGTGATAATAAAAGGCTTATAGTAGTCAGCTATCTAACAGATGTTGAGAAAACAAACACCAAACGTGTCCCTTTGATGATATTAATATCATTTTTCTCCTAAGGAACAAGAATGTAACTGCTTTTCCAAAAATAGTTGTGCTATGAAAGGGCATTTTGAAAACTGGTCATTGGAAATCACTTGATATTTATGCGATTTTGCTTCTGAAAATGATGCAACAACCCTTACAAGTTCACATTTAAAAAGCTAGGAAACAATTTTCTAATCTGTTTTAACATTTTTCAGTGAAGAGTTTTAGTGCATTTTAAACTTATTTACTGAAACACTTTACTAGTTTGCAAGAACTAATGACATACATTAGGGAAGGTGGGAATTAATAGCCAAAATTACAACAAAATTTTTGCATAACTGAAGCTCAGCCAATGATGTAATTCTTCCATTTTAAATTACACGTCATTTAAAAAATGTTATATTTTGGCTATGACAGTGATTAAGAGAAAATTTCTATAGAAAAATATCTGAATTTAGAAGTATATGTACCCCCTCCCCCCTTATTCACAGGGAAAATGTTCCAAGATCCCCAGTGGATACCTCAAATAGTGGATAGTACCAAAACCTATATGTACTGTTTTTTTCTATACATACATACTTATGATAAACTTTAATTTATACATTAGGCACAGAAAGAGATTAAAAACAATAACTAATAATGAAATAGAACAACTATAACAATGTTCTGTAATAAAAGTTATGAGAATGTGGTCTCTTTCAAAATATATTGTACTGTATGTACAGTGTGGATACACTGGACAAAGGCATGATTCACATCCTGGGCTGGATGGAGCAGAATGGCATGAGATTTCATCATGTTATCCAGAATGGCACTCAATTTAAAACTTAAGAACTGTTTATTTCTGGAATTTTCCATTTAACATTTTTGAACTGTGGGTAACTGAAACTGTGGAAAGTGAAACCATGGATAAGGGGGGGACTACTGTATCTGTATTTCTGTGTCATGATATTTAACCAGGATTTTCAAAAATAGTGAAGCTTATTTAATAACTTCATTGAAACATTTTTTAAAAATTAAAGACATTTTAAATATATATATATATTTATTGATTTCAGAAAGGAAGGGAGTGGGATAGAGAAATAGAAACATCAATGATGAGAGAGAATCATTGATCTGTTCCCTCCTGCACGCCCCATACTGGGGATTGAACCCACAACCCGGGCATGTGCCCTGGCTGAGAATTGAACTGGGACCTCCTGGTTCATAGGTTGATGCTCAACCACTGAGCCATGCCAGTTGGGCTAATGAAATTTTTTAGAGCAGTTTTAGGTTCACAGCAAAATTGAGAGGAAGGTACAAAGATTTCCCAAACACCCTGTCCCCTATACACATGCATAGTTTCCTCCATTATCAACATTTCCGAGCAGAGTGGTACATCCTATATAATAAAAGCCTAATAGGCTAAGTGTCTGGTCAACCAATCGGCCATTCAACCAATTAAAGTGTAATAATATTCTAATGATATGCTCAACTGCTTGCTGTGACATACACTGACCACCAGGGGGAAGATAGTTGATTGGTCGACCAGTGGAACAGTCACTATGATGTGTATTGATCACTAGGGGGCAGATGCTCCGACTGGTTAGCTTGCTGCTGGGGTCTGGCCGATTGGGACTGAGCAAGACGGGTTGGACACACCCTGGAGCCTGCCCGTGGTCCCTCCCCAGCTGGCCAACATCCCGTGTCTCTCCCCGGCCGTGATTGTGCACCGGTGGGCTCCCTTGGCCTGGCCTGCACCCTCTTGCAATCTGGGACTCCTCAGGGGATGTCAGAGAGCCGGTTTGGGCCCGATCCTGCAGGCCAGGCCGAGGGACCCCACTGGTGCATGAATTCGTGCACTGGGCCTCTAGTTCCTTATAATTGATGAACTTACATTGACAGAACATAATCACCCAAGTCCATAAAATTAGAGTTCACTCTTGGTGTGGTACATTCTGTGGTTTTGGACAAATGTTGACATGTATCCATCCCAGTATTGCACAGAGTATTTTCACTGCCCTAAAATCTGTGCTCTACCTATTCATCCTTTCCCCCACCCACAACTCCTGGCAACCAATGATTTGTTTACTGTCTTTACTGTCTCCATAGTGTTGCCTTATAAGAATGTCATATAGTTGGAATCATATAGTATGTGGCCTTTTCATATTGGCTTCCTTCACCTAGTAAAATGTATTTAAGCTTCCCCATGTCTTTACATGGCTTGATAAGTTTTTTTAAATACCATTAATGAAGTAAAAATAATTTTAAAATATTATGTAATTAATATGTCACATCCCTTAAAATTCGATTTTTGTGTTTTAAAAAACCATGTAAGTGCCTGGCTAGCATGGCTCAGTGACTGAACATTGGCCTATAAACCAGGAGGTCACAGTTCGATTCCTGGTCAGGACGCATGCCCGGGTTGTGGGCTTGATCCCCAGTGTGGGGCATACAGGAGGCAGACGATCAATGATTCTCTCTAATCGTTGATGTTTCTATCTCTGTTTCCCTCTCTCTTCCTCTCTGAAATCAATAAAAATATATTTTAAAAAACCATATTAGTGTAGTCATACATATACATATAATTTATAAATAAGTAAAACATACCCATATTGCACTGGGTGGTTGTATTAGTTTCTCAGGGCTCTCATTACAAAGTACCACAAATGGTGGCTTAAAACAGAACTGCAGTGTCACAGTCCTAGAGGTAGAAGTCTGACATCAAGGTGTGAACAGGGCCATGCTCCCTGCTCTGATATCTGTCGAAGAGAATCCGTCCTTGCCTCTCTCTAGCTCAGTGGTTCTCAACCTTCCTAATGCTGCGACCCTTTAATACAGTTCCTCATGTTGTGGTGACCCCCAACCATACAATTATTTTCGTTGCTACTTCATAACTGTAATTTTGCTACTGTTATGAATCGTAATGTAAATATCTGATATGCAGGATGTATTTTCATTGTTACAAGTTGAACATAATTAAAGCATAGTGATTAATCACAAAAACAGTATGTAATTATATATGTGTTTTCTGATGGTCTTAGGCGACCCCTGTGAAAGAGTCATTCGACCCCCAAAGGGGTCGCGACCCACAGGTTGAGAACCGCTGCTCTAGCTTCTGGTGGTGGCCATTGGTCCTTGGCATTCCTTGTCTTGTGACTGCAGCACTTCAATCTCTGCCTCCATTGTCAGGTGGTATTCTTTCTTCATGTGTCCCTGTCCCTTCTTATAAAGACACAGTCATATTGGTTTAGGGGTCCACTCTACTCCAATATGACCTCATTGTAACTAATCACATCTGCAAAAATTGTATTTCTTTTTTTGTTTGTTAATCCTCACCTGAGGATATTTTTTCCATTGAAATTTTTTAAAATATATTTTTATCGATTTCAGAGAGAAAGGGATAGAGGGAGAGAGAAACATCAACGATGAGAGAGAATCATTGATTGGCTGCCTCCTGCACGCCCAGTAGGATCAAGCCCGCAACCCAGGCATGTGCCCTTGACTGGAATCGAACCCGGGACCCTTCAGTCTGCAGACCGAGGCTCTATCCACTGAGCCAAACCGGTTAGGACTCCATTGAGTTTTTTAGGGAGAGTGGAAGAGAGAGGGAAAGATAGAAACTTCAATGTGAGAGAAACAACCAGGACAGGGGCCAGGGAGGAGCCTGCAACCAAGGCACATACCCTCGACAGGAATGGGACCCAGGGCCCTTTGATCTGCAGGCGGACGCTCTATCCACTGAGCCAGAAAGGCTAGGGTGTATCGTATTTCTAAATAAGGTCTCATTCTGAGGTGCTGGGGGCTAGGACTTCCACATATCTTTGGGGGACACACAATCTGACCCATGACAATGCTTGAAATTTTTTTTTTACCAATCAAAACTTTGCCAGCCTCCTAGAGTAGTGGGAATGGGGAGCAGGAAGCAGTCATGAGATAGACTGGCAAGGCTCACTGACACCTCCCCGTCCTGCTTCCCTCCACCTTGGGTGGATCCTGTTCTTCCACCTTCTACTTCTGTTCCTGAGTCCACCTTTTGCCTGACCTTTTGTGACGTCAGGCCCTGCCTGGCTCCAGCATCTGCACTCCCCTTTTCCCTATAGTTTGATTTCAACCTGTGGAATCAGCTCTGCCCTAGTTGCAAAGAGAGAAAACGTGAATAACCTGTTCAGATTCTTGCCTATTTTTGCAACAGCTTCTTGGCAGGTATTTCTTGACTGTTCTGGTCTATCTTTCACACTGCTGCCTGGGTCACCTTCCTCAAACACCGCTTAGGTCATATTATACCCTTCCTAGACCATTTCCAGCGGCCAAAAGAAAGTTGAAATGTTCAAGATTGCTCTTCATTACCCTCCACTGCCTGGGCCCATTGCCTTTTTTTTTCTTTTTCTTTTTGATAAAGAATGAATTTCTTTACTAATATTAAAAAAATAAATTAAACGTGAAGAGGTTAGAGGAAGACTTGATATGTTTTTTTAATCTTTTTTTGAGGCTGATTGACATACAAAAATTAGTACATATTTAATGTATAAAACTGGAAGAATTTGGAGATAAGTATACACCCATGAAAATATCACCACATCTATGCCGTAAACATATCCATCAACTCCAAAATTCCCTCCTGCCCATTGTCTTTTTTGCTTTGCCTACTTTGCACTACAGCCCAGGGTCTTCTCCCCCCTGTCCCCCCCCCCCCCCCCCAATTTGACTGATCATCAGAATCATCTGGAGAGAATCGACTGAAGCTATCCAGATCCCCACCCAAAGCTACTGAGTCAGAATCTCTGGGGATCTGGCCCTGGGATCTGTGTTTTTGTTTTTCTGTTCAGTGATATATAACTGACATATAACAACTTACACATATATTTTTGGCATACTGTAAAAGCACTATTTAAAGATTTCTATTTCTGATTCTTCATTGCTATTATGGAGAAATATAGTTGATTTTTTACATTTTGATCTCGTATTCTCCAACCTTGATAAATTCACTTATTATTTCTAGTAGTTAGTTTAACAGTTAAACAGCCAATTATTTTCTAAAGAGATTTAAATAAGAAAAAAACTTGTATGTTTTCCCATGTTTCTATCATTTCCAGTGTTCTTCATTCCTTTGGGTAACCCTGTGTTTCCACCTGTATCTTTTTCCTTCTGCCTAAAGATTTCCTTTAGCATTTCATGTAGTACGGGTCTGCTCGTCATCCATTCTTTCAGTCTCTGTACAACTGAAAAAATTTTCATTTTGCCTTAATTTTGAAGTATATAAGGTATCTCCAAAATGTATACACATACTTTTATTTTTAAAATATATTTTTATTGATTTCAGAGAGTAAGGGAAAAGGAAGAGATAGAATCATTGATATGCTGCCTCCTGCACACCCCCTACTGGGGGTTGAGCCCGTAACCCAGGCATGTGCCCTAACCAGAATTGAACCCTGACCTTCTGGTTCATAGGCCCATGCTCAACCACTGAGCCACACTGGCTGGCCACACATACATTTTTTGATAGCTCAATTGATTTTTTTGTTCTTTTCAGATTTAAACCATTGGAATTAATAATCATTCAAAATGTGTATACATTTTTTGGGACACTCTAAATTTTTACTAAGTATAGAATTCTAGCTTGGCAGTATTTTTCTTTCAGTACTTTAACCTTTTTCGGTCCAACGTCGAGGCTGACCCGACAGACCAGGCGCTAGTAGCAGGTCCAACGTCGAGGCTGAGGTCAACACTGCAAACTGGTTCAACATTCAATCCTGTCAATTAATTTGGACCAGACTGTTTGAATTCCAAAAATAAAATTGGACCGCAAAGGGTTAAAGATGTTACCCTACTGTTTTCTCATTTGCATTGTTTCCAATGAGAAATCAGTTATCATCCTTATCTTTGTTCCACAGTATGAAACATGTCTTTTTACCCTGGCTGTTTTTAAGATTTTCACTGGTTTTGAGCCATGTAATTTTTTTTAAATAAGATAATCATCTTTTTAAAAAAATATATATTTTATTGATTTTTTACAGAGAGGAAGGGAGAGGGATAGAGAGTTAGAAACATCAATGAAAGAGAAACATCGATCAGCTGCCTCCTGCATACCTCCCACTGGGGATGTGCCCGCAACCAAGGTACATGCCCTTGACTGGAATCGAACCTGGGACCTTTCAGTCCGCAGGCTGATGCTCTATCCACTGAGCCAAACCAGGCAGGGCGAGTCATGTAATTTTGTGGTGCCTTGGTGTGGTTTTCTTCATGTTTCTTGTGCTTGGGGTTTTTTAATCTTTTTGGATCTCATAATTTATATATTTCATAAAACTCTGGAAAATGTGGCCATAATTTCTTCAAATATTTTTTATGTACCTGCCTTCTCTCTTCTCTTTTGGGGACTCCAATTATGCATTTATTAGGCTGCTTGAAATTGACCCATAGCTCATTGATATTGTATGTATTTTTAAAAATATTTTTCTCACCCAGCCAGTGTTGCTAGGTGGTTAAGCACCGACCCATGAACCAAGAGGTCATGGGTTTGATTCCCAGTCAGGGCACATGCCCAGGTTTCAGGCTCAATCCCCAGTAGGGGGTGTGTGGGAGGCAGTTCATTGATGTTTCTCTCATCGATGTTTCTACCTCTCTATCCCTCTCCCTTCCTCTGTAAAATCAATAAAAACATATATATTTTAAAAAATTGTGCTAGCTAGTTTAGCTCAGTGGATAGAACATATGAAGACTGAAGTGTCCCAGGTTCGATTTCTGGGCACATACCTTGGTTGCAGGCTTGGTCCCTGACCCTGGTTAGGGTATGTGCAGGAGGCAACCAATCGATGTGTCTCTTTCACATCAATATTTCCCTCTCTGTTACTCCCCCTCCCTTCCACTCTCACTAAAAATGAATGGAAAAATATCCTCGGGTGAGGATTAACAAAAAAAATAGTTTCTCTGAGTGTTTTATTTTGGATAGTTTTATTGCCATGTCTTCATGTTCACTAATCTTTTCTTCTGGAATGTCTGATCTGCCAATAATCTCAACAAGTTTATTTTTTCATCTTAAACATTGTAGTTTTCATCTTTAAAAGTTTGATTTGAGTCTGTTTATATTTTATATGTTTCTACTTAACATATAGAATATAGTTGTAATAATTATTTATTGCCCTCAACTGCTAATACCTGTGTCAATTTGGGTAGGTTTTATATTTTTCTCCTTATTATGCGTCACATTTTCCTGCTTTCCAATCTCTGTTTGGATGCTATACATTTTACTTTTGGATGGTGGATATTATTGTATCCCTATAAATAGTCCTTAGATTTGTTCTGGAACTCAGTTACTTAGAAGCAGTTTGATCCTTTCTGATAAAATTTTCTAGGTAAAATTATGTTTCTGAGTCATGTTTAGTGCTAATTATTCCCCACTTCTGGTACAGGACCCTCCTATGTTCTTGATTCAATGCCCCACGAACTATGACGTTTTCTAGTTTGGAAAGTTACTTAGCCTCTCTGGTGAGCAAGAGGTACTCTTCTATTCCTTTCTGATGATTCTTTTCTTGGTTTGGATCATTTCTTCACATACTCCTCTCTGGAGTTCTCTCTCCATGCAGGTCTCTCCTCTCTGGTGCTCTGTCTTTTGAACTCTAGGTCTTTCTGGACTCTAAACTCTACTTCATCAACTTCAAGTTTACTGGGATCGACTCGGTTTTCCCCTCCATGCACTGCAGCCTGTCATTTCTCTTCAGGCGGTAAGCTGGGCAATCAGACAACTCATCTCATTTATTTTGTATCTCTCAGGGTCCATTGTCCTTTGCTATCTGATATCCAGTACTTTGAAGACCATTGTTTCATATATTCTGTTCAGTGCTTTTAGCTATTTCAAGTGGAAGGGTAAATCCTAACCTTGGGACTTCATCATGGGCAGAAGTGGACATTTGTATATGTATTTTAAAAATAAATTTCTTATATGATTACGATGCAACCACATAGCCCTACCTATAAGTTGAGAACCTTTGCTTTAAACCCATTGAACTACTTATCATTGACCTTTAGTCATCTGTATACCTTTGTTTCTATGTCTTTGCTTTTCCAGATCCCTACATTCTGAATACCTTCTCCTTCACTTTTCCTGTCCAAATTTTAAAGATTCTTCAGTGATTAATAAAAAAAACCCTATTTCCTCAGAGTACCACGGCCTACACCTCTCTGCTGAGAAAGTCATTCCTTTCTAGGTGCTTCCATAGCAAATTTATTTCATTAAAAAAAATCATCCCCTGCCCAGTGACTTGGTTGGTTGGAGCATTGTCTCGTACACAAAAAGGTTGCGGGTTCAATTCCTGGTCAGGGCACATACCTAGGTTGTGGGTTCACTCCCAGATTGGGACATGTATGGGAGGCAACCGATTGATGTTTTTCTCTCTCTCTTTCTCTCAAATCAATAAACATATCCTTGGGTGAAAATTTTTAAAAAAAGTTGTTATATTCTGCATTTTATGATTGTTTGCTCATCCATTTGTAAGATTGCTAAGGTCATGCACTTTGTATTTCTTGTACAAAGTAGGTTTAAACTATATCCTAAGGAATGAAGGAGGGCCTCAAAAGCAAGAGACCAAATAATAAAACTAAGTAGTATAGAGAGATTATCTTAGAGTTTGCGTTAAGACTTTTTTGTTGTTGTTGTTCAGGCGACCTAAAATTAGGTTAGCAAATAGATTTCATCTTACTTGGTGAATCTGATGGAATGGTATGTTGAGGAGGATTTGGAGGCCACATCTTGATTCCATGAGAAAGCTAGCCATTAGATAATAAAGTGTTTGGCATGTCTCAGGTATTTTGGTAGTGTGGGTTAAACATGTAAAATGTTTTGATATAATACATTTCAGGCAGTGTTCTAAGCATGATGCACATTTCAGTTCATTTACTTGCTCTGACATCTTATTGATATCCCCATTTTCTAAGTAGGAAAACTAAGGCACATAGAGGTTAAGAAACTTGCTCAAGTCACCCAGCTGGTAATTCTGGCCCCAGAGTCTGTGCTTTATCATTGCTATACTGTCTTCATATTGAACATTCATTCAATGTTTCAGAAAAATTGAGGTGGTTAGCCCACAAAGCTATACTTTTATAGTATGGAAGGGATAAAGTGAAAACGTTGTTTGTTAAATGGCCCAAACTTTCCAAACTTTTACCTTAGATTAGAAAGATTTATCTTTCGTGATTCTTATAGTCATGATTCTTTGTGTTTTATTTCTTTAGGATCCCTTGCCAGCTCCATCTTTGACCCACTCAAATATCTTGTGGGTGCTTCAGGAGGAGTCTACGCTCTGATGGGAGGCTATTTTATGAATGTTCTGGTGGTAAGAACTTTGGGAATGGAATCTATGGACTTTTAAAAAAACAAACAAAAAACTAGTATTTGGTATAGGAATCTTCATTTATCAATATTTACTGAGCACTCATCTTCCTTATGACCACCATTTTTTTCTTTCATATTTTATCTTATTTTCCCCAATATTAAAAGTAATGAATACTAAATAAAACTTTAAATGAAAAACAGAAAGTCAAAATCCCCAATATAGTATGTTAACAGTTTAATATACTACATTCTTTCAGATCTTCTTTTACATGTATTCAAAATCCTACTAATTAATAAATCCACCTCAATCTTTTCAAGTGTTCCACAGCACCCTCTATAGCTGTATCCTGACTTATTTAATTTTTCATTGAAAACAATGTGGGGTGATTGCAGCTTTTCACATTTACATATAGTACTATAAAGAATGTTCTTTTACATTTATCTTTTTAAGCATTTTTGTGATTTTTTTTGTAGGATAATTTCCTAGAAGTGGATTTCAATGCCAAATCGTCCTCCAAAGTTTGCATGCTATTTTACATTTCCATGATATAGCATGTGAGAATGTCAAGCACTTTTTAAAACAGGCTAAAATCCTGTCTAGTTCTTAACCCTTTAACCATGTAGGTATATTTTAAAATATAAAGTATATATATCTTATTTATACTTATTTATATATCTGTACTTTAAAAATACTGTAGGACAGGGGTGGGTAACCTGTATTCTGCCAAGGGCTATTTGGATATTTATAACATCATTTGTGGGCCAGACAAAATTATCAACTTAAAAATTAGCCTGCTCTATTTGGTCAAACATTTAATTAGTTCACCCCTAATGCCTTGGCAGGGCCAGACCAAATGATTTCACAGGTCTAATATGGCCTGCGGGCCAGACGTTCCCCACCCTTGCTGTAAGAGGAAAAATATGAAACAATTATAAAACTGTTCAAAGAATAGAAGTCATTTAGAAAAATGTTTTTCAAACTTTGGATTTAAATCCAAAGTTGTTGTGAACTCAGCTCAAGGGTTGTGAAAAATTAAGCAAAAAGCAAAAAATGAAAAATAATTTCAGTAATAAGTACTGTTTGATTTATGTGTGTACTGGGTTGTTATATAAATTATTTCTTACTTTAAGTCATGGTCACAACAGTTTGAAAATAATTTACTTAGAATAAACACCAGCTATTCCAGCATCTTTACTCCTTGGGAGGAGAGTGAATAACTTGAAAGGAAATGGAGATATATCTCAATAAATTCAAGTGGCAATGTCTTTCTGACTTTGTTCTGTAGTAACACATGAGGTTACTGCAAGCTAGACCAAGGTGCATTTTTTCTGACTAGTGTTTACATTTTTTTAAAAATTATCTCAAAAAAATAAGGTAGCATTCAAATTTTAGTACTTTCCTAACTCCTACTTGGAAAGAGGATCAAGAAATATCAAATGAATATAAACCAAAAAATTTGGAAATATTTCATCCTACTTAGTTTGACAGCATCTGTATCTATCTATCTATCTATCTATCTCATGTTAAATGTCGATTTCATATTACTTAGATAATTTCCTGATAATGAAATTGTGTCTAGTTTATATTGTGGAGTTAAATTTCATGTTTCAATTTTGTTCTTCAAAGCACACCAAAGTTGTACTTCCCAAATATATTCTTTGTTTTGCAAATATTTGACATAATTTATTCTAAATGAAAAAGAAGATAAAGAGGAAGTACAGTTGAGGTTTCATTTGCCAATAGAGAGCTTATCTTAATTATTATTTATCTCTTTGCAAGAATTTTCGAGAAATGATTCCTGCCTTGGGAATTTTCAGACTACTGGTCATCATCGTTATAAGTAAGTTTGTTTTGTGAACACTTCACTCCTTCAGTTTTCTCGGTTCATCCTTCAGAAGGTTAACCTAGTCCGTGGTCAGCAAACCTCGGCTCGTGAGCCACATGCGGCTCTTTGGCCCCTTCAGTGTGTCTCTTCCACGAAATACCAGGTGCGGGCGTGCACGTACAGTGTGATTGAAACGTCATGGCCCATGCGCAGAAGTAGGTATTTTGTGGAAGAGCCGATATTTTGTGGAAGAGCCACACTGAAGGGGCCAAAGAACCGAGTGGCTCGCGAGCTGTGGTTTGCCGAGCTGCAGTTTGCTGACCACTGAGATGCACAATGGACAGGGTTGGCTTAAAACCTTTCACTAAAGAAGTTATAGGCTTGGGGCATGATTACCCACAGTGACCTGCCCAGTTAGGAATTTATGGCCAGCTCACCCTGTAGGTTACTTTCCATAGAACCTTTCTTTTAAATCCACAAAAACAATAGCAAAGGCAGGGCCAGTTATACTGTGTTTCCAGAGCTGATCCAGATAAAGCTGTGTCTGCTCGTAGGCTTGTGGGGAAGGGCAGATGCTGGGGTCAGCCTGTGGGTTCGGACTTGAGGGCCAAGGCAGAGGTGACACTTGATAAGGCCTAAGATTTTTGCTGTCCACGTGGTAAGAAAAAATGATTCTGCTAATTGGTATTGAGCTCAGTGATCCGCACTGTGGAAACAGGGACAACCACCTTTGAGGAAAGAGACTAAATAGAAACAGTTTAACTGTAAAAAAATAGGTTTCATCCTGAGAGAAAATAAGTGACTTATTTATAGTCTATATACCATACTCAACATAATTATTTTTTCCTTGAGGAGAAATCCAAGGGCTGAGGGACAGTTGCCAGCACAGACGGGAGAGCTGTGCAGGGAGGGAGCGAGGAGAGTTGCTTTGGGAGCCGAGGTGCCACCCGAGTGGAATCACACCAAGAACCAAGGGACAGCCCTTTGACTGAAAAACGTTGTTACACAAGTTACCTGCGTCCTCAGTCTGCTTCTTTTGTGTAATTACAAGTGACTTTTATAAAATAAGCCTCAAACCTTTGATGGGGAAATAATTTTTATACTCTTCTTGAATTCTCTTCAATGTCGGAGTAAAAGCCCTTTCCTCATGCACAGTGTTTCTCCAAAGATAGTTTAGTCAGAATATATCATTCTTGAGCTAACTTGATAAAGCCACTGAATGATGTACTTTTATTATGTCCCACAATAGAGGTAGGACAGGCCAACGTTAACCTTCCCCACACATTTCTTTTTCATTGATTTGAGAGAGAGAGGAAGGGAGAGGGATAGAACCATTGATGTGAGAGTGAAACATTGATCGGCTGCCTCCTGCATGCCCCCTACTGGGGATCGAGCCCACAACCCAGGCATGTGCCCTGACCGGCACATGGTTCATGGGTTGGTGCTCAACCACTGGGCCACACTGGTTGGGCACATCATTTCTAAACGTTCTTTGGCCTGGTTTACCTACTATTGAAAATTAGAAAAGTTACAACACATGCCAGACTCTTATAAGTACATTTTAATTTTAAACAAATTTTCTTGGGAAAATGTATATATTTATATTTTAATAATAAAAATTATTTTAAAAAATTTGATTTGAGAAAGAGAAACACCAATTTATTGTTCCACTTATGTATTCATTGGTTGATTCTATTTATATATATATATTTTATTGATTTCAGAGAGTAAGGGAGAGGGAGAGATAGAAACATCAATGATGAGAATCACTGATTGGCTGCCTCCTGCATGCTCCCTACTGGGGATCGAGCCCACAACCTGGGCATGTGCCCTTGACCGGAATCGAACCCAGGACCCTTCAGTCCGCAGGCTGATGCTCTATCCACTGAGCCAAACTGGCTAGGGCTCATTGGTTGATTCTTGTATGTGCCCTGACTGAGGATCAAACCTGCAAGCGTGCCAGTGGTCGGCAAACTCATTAGTCAACAGAGCCAAATATCAACAGTACAACGATTGAAATTTCTTTTGAGAGCCAAATTTTTTAAACTTAAACTATATAGGTAAGTGCATTGTTATTAACTTAATTAGGGTACTCCTAAGGCTTAGGAAGAGCCACATTCAAGGGGCCAGAGTCACATGTGGCTCTCGAGCCGCAGTTTGCCCACCACGGGTAACCAACTGAGCTACCTGACCAAGGCTAAAAATTATTCTTAATTGTGGAGGACATTTGGCCTTAAGCACCTTCCTTCACTAAGCATTATTTGTTGGGTGTGTTTCCTGACAAAGCTAGTGAGCTTCCCTCTGGAAAATGTCCAGAAAATCTCACATTTTCATTGTTTAAAAAAAAAGGTCGGCATAAAGGCAACCTTCTTAAAACGAGTGCTAAATTTTTAGTGAGGATAATGATTGGGTTTGGAATGAGGAAGACCGGAGAAAGCAAGGATTTATTGGGAAAACATGTCTCAGTTTAGAGACTGCAGCAACTTAGAAGCAAACTCCCCCAGAAAGCAGAAAGGGCCAGAGATGGGTGGAGGGGCAAGATAAAAGGGAAATGGAATGGAGAAACTGACATGCTAAGGGTTACAAAGGCTTTTTGAGAGGAGCCTCCTCCTACCCTGGAAGACTAACCCAGAGGAACTGTTTCCAAGAAGTCAGCCCTGTTCTTTGGCAGGGTTTTCCCTATACTTTCCTAGTCCCATCTCTATTGGCTCAGGAAATGCGAATGATTGAAAATACCACACAGCCACCTTTATCCAGAACTTCCTGGACCTCAATCCCTGTCAGGTGACTTTTAACTGGGTCTTTCCATCTCTTAGGATGCAATGGCTCCCTGAGTGGAGCGCAGGGAATTGGGGGATGGGTGTCGAATGTGGCAGCTGCATGAGATGTTTCCAAGTGCTGCACATGTAGGGTGGGAGTCCTAGGCCAAGAAACCGGGAAGCCTCCTTTTGTAGCGCAGATCTGACTTATTGGAAGAATGTCTTAAGCTTTGGCTCTCACTGTTCCATCGGAGGACGTGCACTCATCCCTATCTTGGCCCATCTTCAGTAATTAGGGGTAATTAGTGTGGTAGGTGAGAGTGGAGTCACACTGCTTAAAGTTCAGGTCCTGGCCCTGCTTCTGAGCTGTGTTAAGTACTTGGGCAAGTACTAACCTCGGTGCGTTGGTTTCTTTATGCATAAAATGCCACCATCATTCCTCGCTGGTCTCCCTGCTCCTGTCCTCGCTCCATAGGGTCTATTCCCTATATAACTGTCAGAATGAGCTTTTACAAACATAAGATAGATCATGTCACTCTTGTGTTCAAAAGCTTTCAAAGGCTTCCTATCCCTCGGAATAAAAGTCGAAGTCCTTACACGGCCCCTACATGGACTGGCCCCTGCTCATCACCTATCGCTTTATCCCTCACGGTAGTCCAGAATCCCCTGGAGGTCTTGTTAAAACACAGACCGGGGGCCTCACCTTCAGTCTCTGGTTCAATAAGGCTGGGGTGGGCCTGAGAATTTTAATTCCTAATGAGCTTCCAGATGCTGCCGCTCCCGCTGCTTTTGGGAGGGGCTGAAGGGAGGAGAACCACACTTCGAAAAACATTGACTGAGCCAGATCAACTGCTTTAGTATTCCTCAAGCCCACCAGGCAAGTCCCTACCTTAGGGACTTCGCGTTTGATCTTCCCTCTGCCTGGCTCTCATTTCCAAGGTCAGCATGGCTCACACCCTTATTAAAAGTCACACCCTAGCCCCAGCTTTCCCAATTCTCCCCACCTCCCCCGTTGTGTTTCTCCACAGCACTTAGCACCACTTGACACACTGCATGTTTTCCTTGTTTGTTTGTTTGCCTCCCTCAGCTCCATCAGACGGGGCTGTGTGATCTAGTCTTGACTTCCCTTGTCTCTTCCTCTTCCCTCCCTTTGTATTTAGAAGCCCCTTCCTTAAAACCTAAAACCTTTTATTAGAAGTCTGCTCACTCCAGCATGTCCACCACCTAGGTAGTGCCTGGCACATAGAAGATAACAAATACTTGTTGGATGAATAAATCTGCAAAATGGGATAATGATAGTACTGACTTTGTAGGGTCATTGTGAGGACTGATACAAGGTTAATCATGTAAAGCACCTGGCACGGAATGTCTTAATAAATGTCAGCTGCTACCACTATTGGGGGAAACCAAAGCACTCAGTGTGCCATTGGAGACCTTGGAGCTTCATCAGCTTGTCTTTCCTTCTAGTTGCATTGGATATGGGATTTGCTCTCTACAGAAGGTTCTTTGTCCCTGCAAATGGGTCACCGGTGAGTTTGACTTATTCTTTTTTATAAAATATATTTTTATTGATTTCTGAGTGGGAGAGAGAGAAACATCAATGATGAGAAGGAATCATTGATTGGCTGTTTCCTGCACGCCCCCTACTGGGGATCGAGCCTGCAACCCGGGCTGTGCCCTGACTGGGAATCAAACTGTGAACTCCTGGTTCATAGGCCAATTCTCAACCACTGAGCCACGCCGGCCGGGAAGGTTCTGAGTTTTGTTTTTTTTTTAAATTCAGAGTGCATGCTCTTTTTTAAAAAATATATTTTATTGATTTTTCACAGAGAGGAAGAGAGAGGGATAGAGAGTTAGGAACATCGATAAGAGAGAAACATCGATCAGCTGCCTCTTGCACACCTCCTACTGGGGATGTGCCCACAACCAAGGTACATGCCCTTGGCCGGAATCGAACCTGGGACCTTTCAGTCTGCAGGCTGATGCTCTATCCACTGAGCTAAACTGGTCAGGGCGTGAGTTTTAAATCTGACATTTCATTTATGTGCGATCAGATTATGCTCCTATAAAGATCCTTCACGCAACTCAACTCTGTTCTCTTGGTTGGCTCTATAGAACCATCCAAAATGGGATGATGGTCAAGTAGACGGAGAAACAATTACTCTGCCTTGTGCACTGAGATAGTGAAATGATACTTCTTAGCTTTGCATATAGAACATCTCTCTGTGTCTCTTGCCTGAGCTCCTTGTTCTTCAGACTTTTAAGAGTCTTATGTGACTGGGATGGTCTTTGTTGTTTAGTAAGAGAGATGTAACTGAATTATGTAATTAGCATTTTTTCACTTATTTCCATTTTCCTCCTTTTCTCCCAAGGTGTCTTTTGCAGCTCACATTGCAGGTGGATTTGCTGGAATGTCCATAGGTTACACCGTGTTTAGCTGCTTTGATAAGACACTGCTGAAAGATCCACGGTTTTGGGTATCAATTGCAGCTTATTTAGCTTGCATCTTATTTGCCGTGCTTTTCAACATTTTCCTATCCCCAGCAAACTGACCTGCCCTAACAGAAGCCAATTAATAAAAAGAGCCATCTGCGGGAAAACTGGAGAACTCTTATGAAGAAACAGAGAAGCCCCAGCAAATTTTCAAAGAAGGAAAAACACCATTGAAGTGATCAGTTGCAAGGACTTCCAACAAAAGGTTTTAGGTTTTAAGGAAGGGGCTTCTAAATACAAGGGGAGGGAAGAGGAAGAGAAAAGGGAAGGAAGGACTAGAAATTTGGTCTTTCCCAGGCATATGGTGTGCATGCATGTATCCTCTAAAAGAGACTTGTTCTTCGAGGATGTATTACAGAGATGGCTTGCTAGAACCAAGAACACTGTACTGTGCTGATAATAAAAACTTTTCATACCTGTGCCAGACTACTCATAGTCATTTTCAATCACTGTTCCAGCAGATAGATCACTGAGGTGCTTTATATACATTATTGCTAACCTTTTTAAGAACCCCAAAAGGTGGCTATTATTCTGCACCCTGGAGAGGAGGACATGGAAACTCTTTTAAAAAAATCAAGTAACTTGTCTAAGAGGGAGCACAGTTTACAGATTGGTAATGACTTGAAAGCCTATACTCTTCTCCCCTCCTGGTCTAACAATGCCATATCCCCCAAATACTGAAGGTTGAGTATCGTGGGAGTAGGGGAATAAACATTTCTGTGGGTGCACCAGGGATGTAGAAATACCTCATAGGAGAAGATGGAATTCTCTGGACAGCTAGCTTCAGATTCTAATGGCTTGTCTAGGACCCCAAGGAACCTGGAACTGGCTTCCCAGTGCATACTGTGCACCTGGCTCTGGACTGTCATCTGTGATGACATTCTCATCCTTCACTGGCTAGTGGCTCTCCTAGGAGTGGGTGGGATTTATTTTCAGAAGGTAAAGATGTCATATCTGAAGGCTGAGATGCCTGTGTCGTTTTCATGTAAAGGACCCAGATTGTTGGCCATTCTTTTTCCCAAACAGTAGTTTTAGGTTATTCTCCTTTCGTCATCCCTTCGACATGTTTTATTTTTAAGCACCCCCACGTAATATAGTGAGGAATGTATTTTAGCATTTTGAGAAAAGCTGATCTGGCATTTGTTTAAAACTTTAAAAAAAAAATTGAGTATGAGAATATGAGTATGTTCTTGGTTAAACAAAGATTTGAATAAGAATGTAAAAAGGTATCCCCCCCCTTTTTTTTTTTTACTTTCTCACCCTCCAAACTGCTTTTTGCCCCTGGTGATGACCACTGTCAACAGCTGGGTGTGTATTCTAGGCCTTTTTCTATCCAGGATGAGCAGAAAGGGAAATGTATTGTAGATGATGGCTCACTACTCACTGCACTGAATTGCACTAATCTACTCTACATCCCCAAAGGGACAAATTCACAGAAATGCTCATCTGCCATGGTGGATACACCAGGTCACTAGCTCTGAGGAGAGACCTTTAATGACCTAAAGGGCAATGTAATTGTTAATCACAGGAAACTGGACAGCAACAGGGTTCATCTAACTATGAAATCGGACATGACCCATTGATTATTAATACTGATGACTAAATAGTTATTATCTAGTCAGAAAGATTTTCTGGTACCAGAAACATTGTTCACATGACCAAACACAGTGATTATCTTATTGGGTTCCCCAGAGGGCAAAATTACCGTAAAGAGAGCACATACAAACATTGGGTGTTTTAAATTTGATATCTCTGAATTACAGAGGAACCATTTATTCAGCTTAATTTAGGGATAATTTTAGTCTTCTAAAGTGCTGGGTTATTGGACATACTGTAAGTATTCTTATCTGCTGTTCAATAAAGTATCCACTAGGCACAGCTGGCTTACACATGTCACGTTGCCAGAGCACAAAAGCTGCACCTGACTAGGGGCTACCTCACTGGAGAGCACACATCGTCTATTTCATCATTGCTGCCAAAAGCTCTATTGGACAGCCTGTTTTAGAGGCAAGAATGAGCTGAAAGGGAAACGGATTTTAGCTGGTGGCTGACTCATTCACTGCACTGAATGGAACTGAACCTGCTCTACACCTGAAAAGGGAGCACAAGTTGGAAATGACTGAGCTATAACTTCTAAGAAGGATTTGCTTCTGATTCATAGTCATCTAAACCAGCGGTTCTCAACCTGTGGTTCGCGACCCCTTTGGGGGTCAAACGACCCTTTCACAGGGGTCGCCTAAGACCATCGGAAAACACGTATATAATTACATATTGTTTTTGTGATTAATCACTATGCTTTAATTATGTTCAATTTGTAACAATGGAAATACATCCTGCATATCAGATATTTACATTATGATTCATAACAGTAGCAAAATTACAGTTATGAAGTAGCAACGAAAATAATTTTATGGTTGGAGGTCACCACAACATGAGGAACTGTATTAAAGGGGTTGCGGCATTAGGAAGGTTGAGAACCACTGATCTAAACTAAGAAAGGTTTGTGTTAATTTCTCTCTTAGCTAATTAAGAGCCAACTGAAATGTTTTATTTTCTGCTTTTGAATTCTATAGTAATGTATTTATGTACATAGTATTCATGTCATTTGCTATAAAAGCTTTAGAATCTAAGACTTGTGGTGAAATAATGCTGCTGCTTTCAGGAAATACTATTCCCTTTAAGGAAAAAAAATCTTTTATTTCTTTTTGTGATAGAAAAGTAAAGTGCTCATGTTAAAAAAAATTATTAAAAATCAAGTCAATTGTACTCATACTACCCAGAGATAAGTATATTTTGATGAATATACTTCTAGGCTTTTTTTGTTGTTGTTAATCCTCACCAAGGATATGTTTTCTATTGATGTTTTAGAGAGAGTGGAAGGGAGGGGGAAAGAGAAACATTGATGTGTGAGAGACATATTGACTGGTTGCCTTTCACACACACGCCCCGACCGGGACCAAGGATGAAGCCTGCAACTGAGGTACCTGCCCTTGCCTGGAATTGAACCTGGGACCCTTCAGTCTGAGGGATGACCCTTTAACCACTGAGGAACCGGCCAAGGCATAGGCTTTTTTGGGTATGCATCTCTACATTTAAGTAAATTCACAATGATGGGGCCATATTATTCTATTTTATAATCTGAAAATTACTGAAACTATCAAATGTCTTTTTAAAAAATATATATTTTATTGATTTTTACAGAGAGGGATAGAGAGTTAGAAACATCAATGAGAGAGAAACATCGATCAGCTGCTTCCTGCACACCCTCTATTGGGGATGTGCCCGCAATCAAGATACCTGCCCTTCACCTGAATCAAACCTGGGACCCTTGAGTCCACAGGCCGATGCCCTATCCACTGAGCCAAACCGATTAGGGCTCAAATGTCTTTTTATATTAATATATAATGATCATTTTTACTGTTTGCATACTACCAAACTGTGGGTGTACTATTATTTGTTATGTAAAATAGTCTTTCTTGTACTGATAATTATTGTGTATGTTTTCAAGTTATGATTACTATCATAATACCTGCTTACACTTTTTTTATGTCTTTTATTTTATAAGAGGCCCAATGCACGAAATTTGTGCAAGGGGCTCGGCCCTCGCAGCCCCCGCTTCGTCCGGCAGGACGTCTGGAAGGTCGTTTGGCTGTCCGGTCTAATTAGCATATTATGCCTTTATTATTATAGATTACTTTTTAAAATATATATTTTTTATTGATTTCAGAGAGGAAGGGAGAGGGAGAGAGATAGAAACATCAATGATGAGAATCATTGATCGGCTGCCTCCTGCATGTCCTCTACTGGGGATCGAGCCCACAACCTGGGCATGTGCCCTTGACTAGAATTGAACCTGGGACCTTCAGTCCACAGGCCGACACTTTATCCATTGAGCCAAACCAGTTAGGGCCCTGCTTACACTTTAAAGTGCTTTGAATTGTTGGGTCAAAGAGTATATTATTGTTAACATAAATATAAATTTTCTCTGTCTCAGGAATACAACTACATTTTAGAAGGTTGATGCTTTTCCAAGTCTTTTTTAACTGCATAAAGATTTCAAAAAGGCTCTAACCAGATATTTAAAAAATCAAAACTATATTTAAATAATTAAACTTTTAAGAGAAAATAGATGATTTCTTAATGTCTCTTGAATGCAGATTTCTTAAGTTTGCTTAAAGAGAAAAACCAGTTTAATAACAACGATTAAGAGCTGACTTTAGAGTTATATTAATTTAGCTGAGACCTTGGATAATATAAGGTGTGCCTCAGTTTCCTCACTATAAAATAAGGAAGCAACATCTTGTAGGATTTTTGTGGTGAACATATCTTGTAACTATACTATCCCAGGATGTTGTTTGTGTAACGTTTCCCTTTCTATAAGGGATATAGGACATGCATTTATATTTTAGATGAAAGTGAATGAAAACATTTATTCTTTTTACTTTCTTTTGGGATATATTTCTTCTTAGATAGATATCCGAGGATACCAATCTTAATATAAAACCTGGCTGATAATCCAAGCATGTAAATTATAACTGGTCCTATTGCTCCTTCCACAAAGGCAAGCTTCATGTCTTAAATAGGTCAAACACTGTTACAACAAAAATTCCTATAATATCATCACCACTCCAATGTTCCATTTATTTCTCTAATAACATCTTGGTAGTAAAAATAGTTGAAAAATTTTGGAGTTAATTTTAAGATGATAAAATTTTTACAATATTTTTCATAGCAAAATATAATAAAGATTTGATGACTATTCATGAATATACTACTGAAATGATTTCTGAAAATGTTCAAAAACTGCCATAAAGAAACTAGAATCTAGACATTTAAATGTGGATTAAAAAAAACTAGTCTAAATTCTTATAGCAAGAGCCAGATCTGTTTCCTCTGCTTTCATTAAATGCTGTATCTTACTGAATGATGAAATGAAACACATTCATTTTCCTTTGTGTATAAATGAGATTTTAAAATCACTGACTTTGGTTATAACTTAATAGATCAAATCAGTAGTTTCAGGAACCTCTCCAAAAGCTGAGTTTAAAAAAATAAAACAACAAACTTCAGCTAAGTAAGAAGATGCCTTACTTATAGGGAGTTCTATAATTTTATTCTTAATAGAGATTATATGCAGTGCTCTCCAGTATCATGTTTTTATTTATTATTATTATTGCATTATGAGGTCTAAACATAAGTGAATTAAAAATCCTAATATCTTAAATATATTTGTGGTAACAGATTATCACAACTCTAGGGAAAAAGTAAAGCAACCAGCACATGGATAGAGTGATGTTTTGGCCATAGGTTTGCTTTAAGGAAGAGCACACAGTCAGAATGGAAGAATTTACCTGCCTCCTAGTTGCTGGGGTTCAGAGCTAAGATGGTGGACTAAATAAACACGGGGGACTGGAGTTTCCTTGGAGGCATTCTGGAGGAAGTTCACATCCACTGCACTGTGATTGGAAAGATCTGGCTCACCACCCTGTTCATATTTCGTATGCTTGTTCTGGGTGTAGCAGCTGAAAATGTCTGGAATGATGAGCAGCCTGGCTTCATCTGTAACACAGAACAACTTGGCTGCAGAAATGTATGCCATGACCAGGCTTTTCCTTCTCCCTCATTACATACTGGGTTCTGCAGGTGATTTTCGTGTCTTCACCATCCCTGGTCTACATGGCCCATGCTTTGTGCCGACTGAGAGTTCTGGAGAAAGAGAGGCAGAGGGAGGAAGCTCAACTGGGAGGAGAACTGAAAGGGGTTGAGTTTGATATGTCTGGGGATCAGAGGAGAGTGGAGCAAGCACTTTGTCAGCTGCAGCAAAGGAAACGTAATAAAGCTCTGCTCAGGGGAACCTGGCTTTGCACCGACGTGATTCACATTTTCACTTGCTCTGTTGTTGAAGTTGGGTTTATGATTGGACAGTACTTTTTATATGAATTTCATTTAGAGCAGTGGTTCTCAACCTTGGCTGCACATTAGAATCACCTGGGAATCTTTTTAAAATCCTGATTTCTGGGCCTCATCCTCTGGAAATTCTGCTTCTTTGTTACTAATGTGGCCTCACCCCATAACAAAGAAACAGAATTTCCGGAGGATGAGCCCCAGAAATCAGGATTTTAAAAAGATTCCCAGGTGATTCTAATGTGCAGCCAAGGTTGAGAACCACTGATTGAGAGTCTCTATTTAAATGCCAAGGCTACCCATGTCCAAATATAATTGTTTTGTCTCATGATCAACAGAAAAGATAATATTCCTATTATTTTTGCAACCCACAGTCATCGTTTCACTTTTCTTAAACATTCTAGAAATTTTCCACCTAGGCTTTAAGAAGATTGAGAGAGGGCTCTGGGGACAATATAAATTGAAGGATGAGCATAATGAATTCTATTCAAACAGGTCAAGACAAAATCTTGCCAAATATCAGAGCATAGCTGCAGATTCACTGAAGCAACTCTCGTCTGCACCTGGTTATAATCTGATCGTGGAAAAGCAAGCACACGCAACAGTGCATCCTAGTTTAAACTGCCCTGCATTTCAGGCAGGTCCTGATAGTCACAATAGAAATGATGAGAAATGCATTTTGGATGAACAGGAAACTGTATTTTCTAATGAGATGTGCACATTTAGTACTACCTGTAGTCATATTCAAAGTATAAGCTAAGTACTAATGAAAACACTAAAAACAAAAACACACACAAAAATACACACACACAACACAACAGGAGCACTAACCGGTTTGGCTCAGTGGATAGAGTGTCGGCCTGTGGACTGAAGGGTCCTGGGTTCGATTCTGGTCAAGGGCATGTACCTTGGTTTCCGGCACATCCCCAGTAGGGGTTGTGCAGGAGGCAGCTGATTGATGTTTCTCTCTCATTGATGTTTCTAACTCTCTATCTCTCTCTCTTCCACTCTGTAAAAAATCAATAAAATATATTAAAAATAAAACAGGAAAAGAAGTTAGTGGTAAATAGTTAAGGAAAAAAAAAGAAATTGATGGCAAAAACAGCAAAAGGAACCAGTACCCTACAGGTCACTGTTCTATTCCAGGTGTTGCTATAGATCTGGACAACCACATGGGCAGTCACTCCAAACAGCTTTCTCTTTGTCAGCTAACTGCACCAGGAAAAACCATGGTGGCTTCGTGCTACATGGAGTCCTTCTACAGAAGATGAAAATTGGGTGTCACCTTCTAAAGGTAATCTCAAGGGTTGGTTCAGAGAAAGTACAATCAGAACCCTTTCTCCTCTACAAGGAGAATTCCAACCACTTGACATTCCAGACACTCCTAATTCTTTTGGAGCATTGTCCTCTGGATCAGAACCTGCAATAATGCTGCTGCTTGTCTCCAAATCAATTAGTGTTGCTGACAAGCAATCTCCTTGGTAGGCGGGCTCCCACGGACCTTCAGATCTGAACAGCTGTTGGCTTTTAGACATTCTGCAGATAATCACAGAAGCAGCCTAGTAATAGTGGAACACAGACAAAACAGCTAAGGGCAGCTCTGAAGACCAGGTGTTAAAATGTACAAATGCAAACCCATTTCAAAGAGGAAAAACAGCTCTAATTCTGAATTGTGAAGAGGTAGTTTCGAAAACAATGATACAGAGTTACCAAATCGGGATTACTTTTTCACAGGCCCCCTTCAGAATTTTTGAAAACCGAGTTTGGGGAAATCATATGTTCAGAATCGAGGCTAAATGAATTGGAATAGAGTTTTTCCTTGAAGGGACCACAGTACTTCGGAGATTGTTCTTAATGTATACAATTCCTCTTTTTAATTACTGATCTTTTATTTGTGGACACTGGTTAAATTTCGTTTGCTCCTGGGACTGTTTCCTTACAGACTGCAACTTAATGTGTTATGAGTATAATCTTAATGCTGTTATCCAGTAATAAAATCTTAAAAAGATTTGTGGCTTGCTTTGACCAGTTTATGGCATCGTGATTCCGTGCCCAGACTGAACTTTTGGCTCTAGTTATCTAATCTCAACATTTTACTAACAGGACCTATCATACAGGTACAGTGTGAAGACCAAAATAAGAAACACGTGTTTAATAGAGTGGCATCAATAGGCGATCCAAAGTGCTAGCTCTCATTAACATGTGTGACTGCTCACTCTATAGGCCCACATTAACTCGGCCACAAAACAAGGAAACCCCAAACGTAAAAGCCAGAACTGAAACATATGATTCCTAAACACACTCCTCAAACCATTGGAAATCCAAGGGCCGCCCTGCGTCAGTCGTGGGCACCTTTTTAGGGTGGGAGCCAAAAAGCCAGAGCATTCTTATTGGTTACCACAGATTCCGAGAGGTCCCAGTTGAGGCAGGTCCGCCTACCATCCGCGTCGGAAGATCCTTCCTGGTAATAGTCCTCAGGCTGCCGAGTTACGCAGGCTCCACCCCCGGGCGCCACGCCCGTCGTTGGGCCCCACAAGGACGCAGGTCCCGAGTTACCAAAACCTCACTCGTCCCGAGGCCACAGACTCGCTGCAGGGACCGGAAGAGGAAAGAGTGTTGTCAGGCTAGCCCGGTGGGCGGGCGTACGCAGACTCCCTCGGCTCAGCCCACCACGGGGCCTTCAGAGCGTCCTTGTCGCCATGAAAACAGGCCACACCCCGACCCTTCCGGACCGTGGTCCGCAAGTGCGCAGGCGCGCGCGCCCTTCCGCGCATGTGCAGTGCCGCTCAGAGCCCGCCAGCCACGGTCTCCGGCGCCAGCTACGCCGCTGCCGCTGTCACTATGGCCCATTACAAAGTGAGGGGGGCGCGGCGGCGTGGCTGGGGGCGTGCGGGAGGTGGCCAGCCGCGGGTCGGCTCCGGGTGGGCATGGGGGCGCGCGCAGGTTTGGGTGGGGGGGCCAGAGGTAGCGATGCGGAGGCGGGGTTTGCCAGCCTCCAGAGCCTTCTTCCTGCTCCGGCCCCCGGATTCCGGCCACTGACCCGCCGTATCTCCTCAGGCCGCCGACTCGAAGCGCGAGCAGTTCCGGAGGTACTTGGAGAAGTCAGGAGTGCTGGACACGCTGACCAAGGGTGAGCATGGGCGCGGAGAGGGTGCCTCGTGTTCTCGTCGGGCTCCGCGGGCAGCGCCCCGGACGGTCTGTGACGTGGGGAAGGAAGGGCACAGGTGGGACCCGTGCGGGGTCCAGCGAGGCGGGCCTCGGGGCCGGCGCACGCCCTGCCGCCGGACGCCGCCCGGCCCGGCCCGGCCCGGGTTGCCCGGCGCACGCCGCCTCTCCCGGCCGGGAGTGAAACTCTTGCAGCTGTTGCAAAAAGTCTCTTCAACTTCCGTTGCTTCGCCTCGAGCAGCCGCAGTGGGCATGTTTGCTACAGACCTTGAGATCCCAGTTCCTCCCGCCCGACGGTTTCTGGGGCGCCCTGGAATCCTGTTAAGAAACATTTAACCTCGAACCAAGCTGGAAAATTTCCAGATTTGAAGTGCGCTACGAAGTAGCTAAGTGAGCCTAATCCCCGAAGCAGGCGATTCCGTCAATTAGGCTTTTCAACCCCCGTTTCATAGTCCATATTAGTTTCTACACTGTGCAGATTTCACAATTAAAGTAGAATTACAGTGATATTGTTTTCACTTTTTAAATGAGAAGCGGTTACACTGTGTCTCTTCCTCCGGGGTTCAAGATCTAAGTGAGGGTGCTTGAAGCTGAGGTTTTCGAGTTGGTTGGGGTCCTGCTTATTTCGTTAGCAGTAATTTAAATGCCTATTATGTATCACTTAACTCCCGTTCAAGGATGTATAAGAGCTGGCAGGACGAGGACCTAGGTCTAAATGAGAAGAACAGTAAGTGTCTGGGAAATACTTTGGTTACCGCTCTTTGGCCAGAAACAAAGATTAGGAGCAAATTGGAAGGGAAGAATAACTCTGGCTTAGCAGAAAGTAGGGCTTTTAATTCTCGAGTCTGGATTGATAATTTTGATTTCCTACTTACCTTGGGTGGGGTTCAGGTACTCGTTTCCCTGCCTCTTTGCAAACATTAATAAATTTCAGCAAACATTAAGGAACTACTCTATGAAAGGCTTGTCCTCTGTTGTTTCTGGAAGCGTTACAGATTCTTGGAGGCCCCCCCCCCCCCAAAAAAAACACACACACACAAAAAAAAACAAAACAAAAAAACTCCACAAGTTCATTTCTTTCTTTCATTTAATCATTTTATTCAGATTAAATGGGGATACAGTAGTGGAAAAAACACACACCACACTCCCTGCTCTAAATGAGCTTATATCCTATTTGGGGGAAGACATAATTAATACCTAGTGTCAGCCAGTGGTATTAAGACATAGCAAAATGGGGGATAAAGGAGGGATGGGTGTGGCATCTTATGTAGGGTGGGTGGTGGTGGGGGGAGGACTCTCTTAAGTAGTAACATTTGAGCAGAGACCTGAATGAAATAGTATCTGCTGTCCAGAGTTCCAGGAAGTGTAAGGAGGCCAAAGTGCATGGATGGAGGGAGTGAAAAGTAGAATGGTAAAGGCCAGAGAAGTGACCCTGGTGGAAGGTGACTGAAGATGTACAGCTTTGTGGCCATACATGATTTTCCTTCATGAGAGATTAGAAACCATTGGTGGCTTCTTTTCCCTTGCTCACATCTACTGGTATCTAACCCCTCACCACCTCCCTACATTTCCATTTCCCTAAATAACATCAGGTAACATAATATCTACTGATGTGATCTATTTCAAATTTGATTTTCAGCATCAAACATAGGTACTTTACATAGATTTAACTTCTAATTTTTATCTAGCTTTATTTCCAAGAGGATTTGAAACTGCTTCTAACATTAAAACACTAAAAAGACAGGATGGCTAAAGATAAAAGATGATAAATTAGGAAGAAGAGGCATTTAAGAGTTATTTTGAGCCTGTATCAACCTCTAAAAATCCTGGCTGCTAAGGCAAAAAGGGGATCATTAGGTATAGTGTTTTTCTTATCTAATTAAAAGGAAGTATATTCTATCTATAGAAAAGAAAATAACTTGACATTTACATTATGTTATGTAATTACCAACCTTTTAAGTACCACTGACAAATTTAAAAGTTGAAAGAAATGGGATAAAAGAAGAGGAAGAAAGGATAAAAATATTCATGTTTTATAAAATTAGGACTCAGTAGAGATCAGTGGAAATTAATGGAAGAAACAAGTTTGAGTATATAATTTAAAGGAAAAGAGAGTAAGTAGAGTAATTAAAGAGTACTGTAACATTACAAGGCAGGCTGAGGAGAGGGTAGTTGTGATGTTAAATATATCAATTTCTCAAAAAATAATGTAAGTATATTTAGAGAGATGAAGAGTAACTATCAGAACTCAAAGTAGTTGCCCATTTGAGTTTTCCCATACTGTCTTATTTTGATGAGTAATTAAAACTAAAAAATAAAAGGGAAGTATGTAAGTTGGTTTACAACAGGAGTTGTTAACTTGGGGTCTAGATATGCACATTTTTTTTGTGTGTGTAGTTACATTTTTTTTGGGGGGGGGAGGCTTTTATCAGACTTTTCAAAGGGTTCCATGCACAAAAATGTTAATCACAGGTTTAGAGAGATTTTTAGCTGAGTAGTAAATCCTAGTAGGAATTTGTTCAATAGAAGATGAGCAAGGTAGTACTGATATGAGCTATTGGAACACTAAAGTATCATATTTTAATGTTGATTACTGGTAAAGTTTTTGGATGGTGGTTATTTAGCATGTTATGTATGAAAACTTCATTCTTGAAGAACATTTTGAATTCCATAGCTATGTTGATATTTCAAAATTTTTCTCAAATTGATCTACTTTCTTTCCACCTCTCTATTACTCTAGTGCAGTTGGCTATCTTTGTCAGCAGGATTACCACATCAGCTTGTTAACTGTTCTTCCTGCTTTTATTCTTGTCCCACTTGCTGATTTTCCACACAGCAGTAGTGATCCTGTTACCTACTGTTTAAAATGTTTATGTGCCTGTTCTTAGAATCAAAGTCCAACTGAACTTGCAGGATCTTCCCTAGTCTGCCCCCTACTCCCTTCTAGTTTCTTCAGCAAATCAATTACAGCGGATACTCCTGCCACATTGTTCGCAACTCCATCTAGCCACACTTATTTCAGTTCCTCCATATGTTGTTTGCTTGCCCCCTGCCCTTCCCATTTTATCTGTAGTCCTCATCACCTAGATCTCAGATCTTAGTTCCTTTATTTTAGGAAGCCTTCCCTTGTACCCTAGAGTTAGGTGTTCTTCCAATGTGCTCCTATAACCCGTTATCCTGATTGTTCCTTGATTCTCTTTCTGTGTCTAGTTCCTTGCTTACCTTTTGCACTAGACTGTAAATTCATTGAGAGCGGGGACCTTGTCTGTCTTACTCACCATGGTATGGATAGGCCTGGCAGGGTGCTTGACATATACTAGGCACTTAATATATCCTGAGTTATAGACTATAATGTCAGCCATTCAAATTTCAGACTTTAATTGTTGCTTTCTCTGCTTTTTGATTTGCAGTATTGGTAGCCTTATATGAAGAACCAGAGAAACCTAATAGTGCTTTGGAGTATCCTTTTCATCTTTCAAGTCAGAAAAAGGCCTTATTTTTAGAATTCTCATTTTTTTCACATAGATAACCTTTAAAATACTTTTGATTAAAAAAAAAGTTACTTTCCTTTGAGTTTTGGGGTGATGATCTCTGGGTAAAAATGGGTGGTGGGATGGGGTGACTCTGATCAGAGATGCTACTCCGGGCTATTTCATTACTGTCATTCAGCTCAAGTAAATTCTTAACTTTGAGATTAGTTTTTTAAAGCATCACTTAGGAGCTGCTACCCCAGAAAATCCAGAAATAGAGCTGCTTCGTCTAGAATTGGCAGAAATGAAAGAGAAATATGAAGCTATTGTAGAAGAAAATAAAAAACTGAAAGCAAAGGTAAATTTTTAAAAAGAATTCATGTTAATAACTTCATTTTTAGTTAATAATTTCACCTATCATTAACAATAATTAACACATTCATGTTAATAATATTAATATGACCAAAACATCACTAAAATGGACAGTAGGGGAAGGAGGAAGGTAAATATCAATCTCAATTAATTGCAAGGCCAAACTGATGCCCTGCCTAGAAAACCACAGACACATTAGAAATAGGATAAGCAAAGTGTGGTCAAGAAGAGGTTCTGGGGAACCTGCATCAACAAAAAGATGAGAATATTGGTTAATGCTACTTCTAGTATATGGAGACTTCTGAGAGTCTTACAAAGTTGATTTAAGTTGCTTTGTGAGTGGCACCTCTTAGAGTTGTGCAGTGTACAATCTACCTAGTCATGTGGTGGCTCTTGTAAATTTGTTTGCACTTAATTTTGTCTAGTGCTAGTTTTTTCTTTGTTTAAACTCCTGTGAGAATTTTAATAAACTTCAAATTAGTCAACTCTAAGTCCTTGAGGTTTCACCACATTCTAAATCACATAATGCATTTTATATTACTATAGGAATTTTTCATGAGTTTTATTTTCTCAGTAACTTTGTGAGATAAGTGAAACAGATGCACCGGTTGAGGAAGCTACAACACAGTGAAGCCTAGCTTCTCAAATCTGACAGCTTAATGGAACAAATCAGCCTAGTGTTCTTCCCAGGGAACAACTTGGCATAAAAGAAAATGCAGTATTTCCACAATGTGAAAATACCAATTAACTCTTGGGCACCTTTTAAATCAAAGACATCGGCAGGTCTTTATTATCTGGCTAGATTCATATATGCCACATAATTTGTTTTTTCTACTTTTTGGGAGAAAGTTCAGTAAACTTTTGGTAGAGGGGCTTATTATAATAAGCCACATCATCCTTGGGAAGATAATAGATTATTGCATATCAAGTGTCTTGACAGGGTAGCCATAAAGTGGAATTAAATTTTAATTTTCTAGTAATATTAAAGGTTTATGTAAAAAGCCTTCATTAGGTTTGATCGTATTAAGTCTTAGATCATTGAATGGTTTAAACATTTAAACATAGAAACTTACTGAATCAGTAATTAAATTGAATATAATAGTTAACTCGTTTTGTTACTCTTAAGTTTTTTTTTATCCAGTTTAGAATAAAATTCACCTAAACTCCTCTGTCTTTGCCCTATAGCTTGCTCAGTATGAACCACCTCAGGAGGAGAAGCGTGCTGAATAGGATTCTTCTCAGTTGAAAAGACACTGAAAAATGTTTTGTAAGACTTGAATAGTTTGTATAGTATATAATCTTTTCTGAACAGATGCTATAGAACTTTTATATATATATATGTTAAATTCACCTATCACACTTTAACTGTTATAAACACATATTCTTATAATCACCAATAAAAACTTAATATAATCTTCTTTGGGTCTTAAAAAAGCAGGAGTATCCAAAGTGAATCCTGAAAAAAATCTAAACACAGCCATCTAATTCATTACCTTAAAAAACATTCTGTTTACTAGTCTGACTAGGAATGATGGTACTGGTTGTATTTTAGCTGAGGAAGGTTAGCATGGAACTGTTCCTTGGTTTAGTTCAGGATATGAGCACAGGTACAGTCATTCTTTAAAACGAAGATGACATTGTTTATATTCTCCGTAGGCAGTTGGAGAGATCTGTGTGACATGAGATGCTTTTGCATGGGTTCTAATGAATCTTTTGCTCGTTTATATAATGCGGAATAAATAACTCTTCTTTGTCACCGCTTTGCCTTAGATAACTGTGTGTGCCAGTTTCAACTCTGACACCACGTTTTCCTTCTATGCATTCATGCCCTATTTGATAATGTTGCCTTGCTTGCTACTTGCACATTGGCTTTCCTGTGTTGATTTTCAATTTGCTATAATAGCAGTTACCCTGTTGTAACTTAATATAACATTAAACAGGATCACACTGTTCCCCTGCCTTACTTAGTTGCTCAGTTGAGCACAGAACAGAAGCAATATAAAATGCTGGGTTCATTCACAAGCTGGGATGAGAAGGAGAATAAGCCATATATAGAGGAAAATTATAGTTTGCTGGTATAATTATATAGTGCTTTTTTCTCTCAAAATATTCTTCTAGCCTTGAATTCATTTTATCTTCATTATCCCTGTGAAGTAGGTAGGGCAAGTATGAGGGGAGGTTGGATGCTGATATTTTAGGCCAAAGACTGATATTAATACAAATTATTTACTAGCTATAGAACCTTGGGTACATCAGTTAACTGCTCTGAAATTCACTTTCCACATCTGTTACTTGAGAATAATATCTGTGCTGCCTACCTCACAGGGTTGTTGTGAGGGTCAAGTGGAATGTATGTGAAAGATTTGTAAATGGTAAAGCACTATATTCTTGTTCATTAGTCCTTTTTCATTTATTTTGGAAGACCCACAGACTTTAAAAAAAAATTGGTTTTAGCCCTAGCCAGTTTGGCTCAGTGGATAGAGCGTCGGCCTGCAAACTGAAAGGTCCCAGGTTCGATTCTGGTTGAGGGCACATGCCTGGGTTGTGGGCTCAATCCCCAGTGGGGGACTTGCAGGAAGCAGCTGATCCATGATTCTCTCTCATCATGGATGTTTCTCTCTCTCTCCCTCTTCCTTCCTCTCTGAAATCAATAATAAAAAAATGTATTAAACACACAAAACTGATTTTAGAGAAAGGGGAAGGAGAGAGGAGAAAGGGGGAGAGAGAGGGAGGGAGAACATGGATTTGTTGTTCCACTTTTTATGCATTCTCTTATATGTGCCCTGACCAGGGATCGAACATGCAACCTTGGCGTATTGGGATGATGCTCTAACCCAGTGTTAGGCAAACTCATTAGTCAACTGAGCCAAATATCAATAGTACAACAATTGAAATTTCTTTTGAGAGCCAAATTTTTTAAACTTAAACTATATAGGTAGGTACATTGTTATTAACTTAATTAGGGTACTCCCAAGGCCTAGGAAGAGCCACACTCAAGGGGCCAAAGAGCCAGATGTGGCTCGAGAGCTGCAGTTTGCTGACCACTGCTCTAACCAACTGAGCTACCCAGCCAGGGCCTCTGTTTTCTTGATCATTTATTTTCCTTACTGATTGACTGACGTTATTAAGAAGTAGTCCTATTTCATATATCTTATCCCGATTGTTAGAGAACCTAGCTTTATTTTTTGGTCAAAACACACAGAAAATGAAACAATACACTGAAAACTGGCTTAACTAGCAAAAGTCTCCATACCTGCTAGAAACTGACTAAGCCAATTGTAAGGGAATTTTATTCAGTCATGTTGGTAGGAATGTGCCTCTTCTAATCACAAGTTTGTTTTTGGATGGGGAGGGGGGTCAGATACTGTTGGAAGAACATTCACTTGAATTAGTTTATCTTCTACCAATCTAAGTGCCTTCTACATGGACAGCAGAGGGTTGAGTGCAGGTGTTATAATAATGAATGACTTGAAATTAGTTGTAAGACAGGTATATAAGCAATTACAGTATGGGCTAGGATGTGCTAAGAATCGTCATCATAATAAAACATGACCCCCTGGGGTTTTGGAAGAGAGGGAGATTGGCTTCTTTAAGCAGTTGGTATGACAGTCCCCTTGTGGATATAGACAAGTAGAAATTTTTTCTGGCACCCAATCCTCATTTGCTTTTTTCTCCTGGGACTAGTATTAATACATATGTAAGTCAGGTGGTTGTGTCTTGTGACATCCTTTTGGACAGAAGGCCAATCTGTGGGTTGGATAATCACACTTTGGTGGAACTGACCTGCTAAACTGCTGTACCAGTCAGTGCTATTGAAGAACTTAGGGTCAGCCTGGCCACTGGAGGTCCTCTTCAACATTTCTATGAAGGATTTGGATGAAGAGAGTATACAAGAAGAGGCTCAATGGAATAGAAAAAGCACCCTATCCATTCAGTTCCTGCTGTGCTTCAGCTAACTTACCTATACAATGTAGATTTCATATCTTGCTTACCTCACAAGGTGGTTGTAAGGATCAAATATAATGGATGAAAAGTACCTTGCAAATGATAAAGGACTACATATGGGTCAGATGGTAGTAATGCAAAATCTGTTAAGTGCCACAAAGCTGGAAGGGCTGATTGATAGACTTATATTGAAACAAGCTTGAGAATGCTTAACAACTTGGAATATCCAAACGTCTGGGCCTAAATCAGGAAGCTGAGCAAGTCTTATATTTAGGTTAAAAAATGCAGTTACACAAGTCGAGGCACTAGCATTGCTGACAATGTACTAGTTTCAGTGATTATTAATGGGGGACCACTTGTACTTTATGAATATATTTTTAAAAAATATATTTTTATTGCTTTCAGAGAGAGCGGGAGAGAGAGAATCATTGATTGGCTGCCTCCTGCACATCCCACACTGGAGAGGGAGCCTGCAACCCTGACCAGGAATTGAACCGTGACTCCCTGGTTCATAGGTGGACCCTCAACCACTGAGCCATGCTGGCCGGGCTTTTTTTTTTTTTTTTTTTTTTTAAATTATTGATTTCAGAGAGGAAGGAAATGGGGGTGAGAGATAGAAACATTAATGATGAAAGAGAATCACTGATCACTGCCTCCTGAACGTCCCTACTGGGGACCCAGCCCGCAACCTGGGCATGTGTCCTTGACCGGAATCGAACCTGGGACCCCTCAGTTCGTAAGCCGACGCTCTATCCACTGAGCCAAACCAGTTAGGGCACTGGTCAGACTTTTTATAAATATTTTTTAAAAAAATTCATTCTGGAAAGCATTAATAGAAATACTCTCCAGGTACTAAACAGTCATTCTGAAGGCTGTATTGGTGGTCAGTATTGCATTGTAGGTGCCAGACATTTGATGGATGTTGACAAGCTCAAATGCATATAAAGGAGAGTGACCAATAGAAGGCATTTGAAAAAAGAAGGCTGTACTAATATAGTAACCATAGCCACACTTGGTATTTAAAATTACAAATTCAAAATTGAGTTCCTTAGTCACATTAGCAACATTTCAGGTGCTCAATCCACACTGGCTACTATATTGACCAGTACAGATTAGAACAATTCTGTCATCATAGAATGTTCTACTGGGCATCACTGAAGGAATGGTTGAAGGAACTGCGTACGTTTAATGTAGAGTAGAGAAAAGATTTAGGGGATAACAAAGACTGCAAATTAGGGCTGTCATGAAAGATAACACTACTCCTGTGTTCAATTACAAGCTCCAGGGAGTATGACTTTTTTTTTTTTTTTTTTTTTGGCCTGAAAAAGAGACTTTTAAAGTTTTACCGAAGTGGAAACGGCTCCGTTTTGAGATAGTGAACTCTCTCTTGAAACTATTGAAGTGTATGCTCTATGTCCATCAGATGCTGTATAGTGGGTTATCTTTAAGTGAGAGGTTGGACTAGATCTCTAAAGATGTGTCCTACCTGTAACTTGTAGATTCAGACATCACCAAGTCCCAGACCTGCATGAACATGCTTTCCCTTAATAACTTGGAAGACCAGTACCACCACCACCATCCCCACTTGAAGAGGAAGATCCTCTTTTCTCAAATGTCCAATTCTAACACCTGTCAAGGGTGAAAATTCCTCTAGCCTTCTGGAAACATTTGGTGATAGCATTTATCTTGATTTGCTTTCATTGTGTATTCCTTTGGTCTCTGTGGGGGATGGAATTACTGGAGTAGATTTTGACTAGGTGGGAAGGAGGGGAAATTGAGTCATGTTGAGTTTGAAGGGGCAGCAGTATCCTCTTGTCAGTGATTTGCTGAAGAAAGATGTCCCACCTGCTAGAATTAACTGTATACACACCCAGGACTGCCTTGTTTGAGGTTTGCCCTCCATCTGAATGGCTCCTCCTCCATACCTTTGCATTTCCTAACCAATCCATCCATTCAAGGACCAGCTCAGACAACAGCTTCTTGTAGACTTTCTCACCCTCTCAACTCCCGAGCATTATAGTCTGTATCTGTGCCCTTCCCACGCGTATCTCGTACCGAGACTACTTACGCTATTAATCTTCGAACTGGAGGGAAGCGGGTGGGTCAGGGTCGGTTCCAGTTTGGCGTCCCAGGACTTCGCAGACATCAATAAATGTTGGTTTGGGCGAGTACAATTGTACCGGAAGGACAATCAATTCTTCCAAATGCCCAGAGAGCATCTCTCGCTGCGATGGCCTCCGGAGCTCCAAGGAAGTCAGGAGAGCGGTGAGAAACAATGTGCGTGGCTGGGCAGGACCGAGGTGCGGGCTGGGGCGGAGAGCAGAAGGCTCGGCCCGGCGGGGCCACCCTCCTCGTGACTCCTCCTCCCCCTCCTCCGTTCCGAGTCAGGTGATTCCGGACACGTGACGGGCACCACCTACCCTGCTGCTCCCGAATGGCAGCTTCTGCAGCCAATAGGCGGCTGGCCTCGGAGCGGAGCCAATGAGGGCCGGGATGGGGGAGGGGGCGGGCCGCACGGCGGTGGCTGCTGCCGGGGGCGGCGGCGGCGGCGGCGAATTGGGGAGGCGGCGGCCTGGCTCGGCCTGGCCTGGCCTGGCCTGTCAGGGCGCGGGTGTCGGCGGTCCAGCACCATGTCCCTGCAGTACGGGGCGGAGGAGACGCCCCTTGCCGGCAGTTACGGCGCGGCGGATTCGTTCCCCAAGGACTTCGGCTACGGCGTGGAGGAGGAGGAAGAGGAGGCGGCAGTTGCGGGCGGCGGGGTCGGGGCGGGGGCCGGCGGAGGCTGTGGCCCGGGGGGCGCTGACAGCTCCAAGCCGCGGATTCTGCTCATGGGGCTCCGGCGCAGCGGCAAGTCCTCCATCCAGAAGGTGAGTGGGGCCGCGCCGCGTCCCTCCGCCCCTCCCCGGGGACGCGGGTGGCCGCCGCGCGGGAGAGGCCCCCCGGAGAGGGTGGCGGCCGGCGCTGGCCGCAGGGCTGTCCCCCCGCGCGTTTCCTCTGAGAAGCAGAGCCCCGGGCGCGGCTCGCGCGAGGACCCCGATCGGTGAGTCCACGCCCAAGTCTGCTGAGGCCGAGCGGGTCCCCGAAGGCGAAACTGGCCGGCAGGAGGCAGGAGGCAGGAGGCAGGTGCCCGTGGCACCGCCGGGGTCCTCCGCCTCCCGGGAACCAGCCCCTACTCCCCAGTTCCTACTTGGAGAACTTCACGGAGTCCCTCCCCTGCCGTGTGTGTGTGTGTGTGTGTGTGTGTGTGTGTGTGTGTGTGTGTGTCCGTCCGTCCGTCCGTCCAGGTGAGCCCCAGCGAGCAGCGTCCGAAAGAGTTGCGGTGAAGTCACGGCCATTGGTTTGCTCTTGTTGCTAGTACAGAAGGCTATCGCGCTGTAACATCACTGGGGGTGTTATTCCACTTACGTTAGTTCTTGCGGCCTGGCGAGTATAATCGCTGGTGCCATTACCCCTGACTGTGTGGTTGAGAATATTTGCAGACCCTTGTCAGTGCATTTGCTTTCACTTAGGAGGGCCTGTCGGGACCGAAGGGAGGGCTGTGCACTTTCTCGAAAGGGGAATGCAGAGAGGCACGGGTGACCTGGTCCCAAAAGGCCAGATTCCTTCCCCTTTGCCCTTTCCACTCGGTTGCAAAGGTCTGTCCAAAATAAACCTTCCTGTGATAATGTGCAGAGATAATGTTTTTGAAAAATAGTCATCTTTCCAGTTTACTGGATTGCTTGCTTTTCACCTCTACAGCAAAATTTGGGTACATTTGTGGTAGGTATTTAGCAAACTAATCTTAATCCTTTTCGTATTAATATTACTGACTAAATCTTGGGAGTGACTGTCTATTTTTCTCTTTTAGAAAGTAACAGTGAGAGAGAGGCAAATTAGTTTTGTGTTAGAGTTGTATGGATTGCAATTATTTGTAATACTTAACAATTGTCTTTACCATTTCTTTTCTCAGGGGTTTTCCCTGTCAATTACTCCTGTATCCCCCATATATCACTTTCTACTTGGTATAATTACTGTCTTTGTTTTATTTCTTCCACGAGACTGCAAACTCATTTTCCATTTCTGACTATATTGGAACCTAATGTAGGCATGCCAATAAGTGGGGATTAGGTTCTTTAAATTATGTTAATTCAGGGAATATTTTTTAACTTTTGATACAAAGTTGAATAGTCATAAAATTGTCTTTATTTTAACAGGTGGTGTTTCATAAAATGTCACCCAACGAGACCCTCTTCTTGGAAAGTACCAACAAGATTTATAAAGATGACATTTCTAATAGTTCCTTTGTGAATTTCCAAATATGGGATTTTCCTGGGCAAATGGACTTTTTTGACCCAACTTTTGACTACGAGATGATCTTCAGGGGAACAGGAGCATTGATATATGTCATTGATGCACAGGTAGTTGGGGGAATAATTGTTGATTTATTTTTCTTCTCTGGTGGCAAAGGATGTAGAAACAAGGCAGAGTTGTTTATCTTCTTTGTCATGTGCTTCTTGCAGCTTATTTTTTTGCCAGTAGATTCCCTAGCAGTACAAGAGATGCAGCTGTGAAGGTGCTTTGGGAGCAAGCATGGCGTTCTGAGAGTACAGAATAGCAGATGATTAGGAGATGTGGTTTATATCCCTGAGTTCTAGTTCATGAGCAGCTTTCCACTTTTATTTGTTAGTAGTAGATATTGCTGTACTTCATGATGTCACTCACTGAAAAGATCTCATCAGTGCCCATAATATAAGAATATGGGAACTGAATAAATATTAAAGTGAATAGTGTCCTTAATTGTCCAAATTGAGTTTAGCTTAACAAGCATTTATTAAGGGCCTAGCGAGTGGCAGGCCCTCAGATAAAGAATGGGACACGTCTTAAGTAGCTTCTTTTTTATAGGAGTGCATTAGTTAGGAGTGCTTTCTGGGTGACAGGCTATGGAATGGGTGCTTTCACAGAGCTGATCTAATGTAATTTATCTTCTACAAAGTCTGAGGAATGTACTGTAGTTCCAGTTTTATGGATGAGTAAACTGAGATCACAGTCTTTAAGCAACTTGCTTAAAGTCATACATCTAATAATGGCAGAGCTGGGATTACTTCAAAAAGTCTATTGGGAAGAAATACCCATTTCCTTTTTTCTTTCCTTATATTATCAGTATCAAAAATTACAACATTTACTTGGTAACTAAATTTTTTAATCTTAGATTAAAGATCTATTGAGTGGTGAAAGTTAATGTATTTGTTTGAGTATGAATAGTTAGGGTAATATATTTTCTGTGGTTGGGGAAAGAGGTGTTTTGAGGCTTTCTTAACTCATTACTTGACTTTGATAAGATTACTTTTAAAAAAACTATTTTTTTTCTGACTTACAGGATGACTACATGGAGGCTTTAACAAGACTTCACATAACTGTTTCTAAAGCCTACAAAGTTAATCCAGACATGAATTTTGAGGTTTTTATTCACAAAGTTGATGGCCTGTCTGATGATCACAAAATAGAAACACAGAGGGACATTCATCAAAGGGCCAATGATGACCTTGCAGATGCTGGGCTAGAAAAACTCCACCTTAGGTAACGACAACATGTGTGTTTGATATGAGCCCTGAATAATGTGTCAATGTAGTCCCATCTCTGTCATTACAAACACAAAGCTTTCTGTTCCCAGTATATCCTTCCCAATTCTGTAATGTTTTTGATCTCTTCTTTGTTGAATTCAAGCAGTTTTGGGAACCTGATGTTATTGAGAAGTTACTTTCCCTCTTTTTTTTTTTGCATTTTCCTGGAGGTTGAAGTCATGTGAAGTCTTTCTTTTGGTGCTTTTACAGACTCATCCCCAGAGATTGGAATCAGGCTTTTTCCTCGTGGCATAAAACTGTTTGGGGACTTCCCCCTCTTGGTTTCATCTTTTCTTTTTTTTTTCTTACCTCAGCTCAAGGACTCTCTGTCACATTTGCTATAGATCTCTGTAGCTTGAATTTTTACAGTATTTTTCTTAGTAGAAGAGCCTTTTATACATTCAAGTGATGACTGTAATGTATCTTGTTTATATTTTTTTAAACACTGTATGCTTTTATGAAACTCTAAAGTTTGGGTTAGGTGGGTTTATCCTATAAATCTGCTTAGGGCTTCAATTAAGTTTGAAGAACTGCTGATTCATAATTAAAGACCATTAAGAAATTATTAACATATATTTTTGTGTGCTATAGGTAGGAATGAGTAATAAAAAGTTCCCAAGAAAATGTCTTCTCGATGATATAAACAGCTACTGTTATAAACAGCTTAAACGGGAAGCAGGGGAGAAATTCAAGTGTCGCTATTTCCTTATCCTTGGTCTGTTACAATGACTTCCTTATAGGCTCAAGCCACCCCCATCCTGAAATACTCACTAGGGCCTCAGACTTAAGGTCTTTCAGTTGTTCTTCTAGGAAATCTTATAGAAAACTCTCATTGAGCTCTAGTTTACCTAGATTAAAAATTTTAAATGTTTATAAGTAATTTATGTATTAAAAAAATCAGCAGTATTTGTAAGAGAAAGTGGCAGTGTGTTTCCCCAATCATTTTTTGGGAATCCACTATTAGTGGATTTTAAGCCATGGTTGTCCTGTGTTCCCCAACGCCCATAGGAATCCTAATCCTCTACACCAATGGTTCTCAACCTTGGCTGCACATTAGAATCACCTGGGAATCTTTTTAAAATCCTGATTTCTGGGCCTCATCCCATTAGAATCACCTGGGAATCTTTTTAAAATCCTGATTTCTGCAGCCAAGGTTGAGAACCACTGCTCTACACCATGGCTGTGTCCCTTCCCAGGGCATCCCATCCCAGTGGTGCATACTATCCCTTTCCCCAGTGCGTTATAGGACTCTAGGCCTTGTTAACCTCAGGAGTCTGCATCAAGCTTTTAATAACTACTAGCAGGCCTGTGGATGAGGCACCATTTGATTTCTGGTTTCCAGAAACATGGCATTTGAAAATGCCCTGTTCTCCCTGTCCCTGTCCACCTCCAAGCCTCACTGCCCCTGCACACCTTCTCACATTGCTAATCTTTTTGACTAAAGGAAACACTAAAATATTCCTGTGTCTTCAGTGCCTTTAGGGGGTCATCTTGGCCTCACCTATTCCATTGCTCTCACGTCAAGAGTAGAGCCCTATCTTGTTAAGCTCTTAGGTCAGCTCCTTGAAAGTATCTTTAAATTACCTGTAAAATATGGTACACTCAGTCCTGTGTTTCTGACTTTGCAGTATGTACTTATAAATGTGTCATAGATACAACTATATAATGAAGATTATACTCAGTGAAAAAGCAGGTAGGATTGTCCACCCTGTTTAAATTGTTAAAGGCAACTCTCTCTCTCATTCTCAAATATGTGTTTCACTAAATATATAGATGTTACTTCTCTACCTTACATCCTTTTAGGCTTCCATTCTCTGTGAGGCCCCAGCTGCCATCCTTCCTAATAAGTTATTTACATATATTCTAAGCATCAGTTGTATCCATTTATTTATTCAAATATTTATGAGCACTGTTTAGGATAGTGGGCTTGCAGCTATAAAGAAGACTGACTGACAATCTCTGTCCTCATGGAGCTGACATTCTTATGAATGAGACAGCTCAAAAGCACTTATAAATAAATGTGTAGTGTAATTTTAAGTTCTTGTCAGTGCTATGAAGAAAAATGAGGGAAAGCGATGGTACAGAGGTACTATTTTAGGTAGAAGGATCAGGAAAGAACTTTCTGAGGAGGTGACATTTTGGTAGAGTCCTGAATTACATACTTACTTGCTAAATGTCATCTATCTCCTCTAAGCTTTCTTTTGACTTTTGTCAGTTATAAGCTTAAGAAACTAAGCTTTTTGGATCAAATTGCAAGGGCTTAGGTGAATATTCAAGTTTCTGCATCTGAAAATGCTTTCCTGGGCAGTACCTCAAATGCCTTTTGTATAAATGCAACAAAAGGGATGGATAGCTACAAACCAGGTGGGGACACTGCATTTGTCATCTTGAACTGTGGGAATGGTAGACAAGATAAAAAGCTTTTAATTTACTGAAATAAAATGTTAAGAAACTTAAAATTTTGTGTATTATGATCATTGTCACCAAACTTGAGATTTTTCAAATTAATCAAACTGTATTGTTTTTCAGCTTTTATTTGACTAGTATCTATGACCATTCAATATTTGAAGCCTTTAGTAAGGTGGTACAGAAACTCATTCCACAACTGCCGACCTTGGAAAACCTATTAAATATTTTTATATCAGTAAGTGAGCTATTTAATTCACTATAGTTTTGATTTCATTTTCATTGAACATATTTGTATTATCAAATTCTCCAAAAATGGCTTGAATCGAGTTGAAAGACTAACGACGCACTTAACAGATAACATAAATAAAAACATTAAAAAAGGCTTGAATTATTTTCTGAATTCTTTCCTAAAACTTACCCTTTTTATCTTAAAATGAATTGATGAAAAATTTCCTCATGCTTTTTATTTATTTATTTATTTAAAAATATATTTTATTGATTTTGAGGAAGGGAGAGGGATAGAGAGTTAGAAACATCAATGAGAGAGAAACATTGATCAGCTGCCTCCTGCACACCTCCTACTGGAGATGTGCTCGCAACCAAGGTACATGCCCTTGACCGGAATCGAACCTGGGACCTTTCAGTCCGCAGGCCGATGCTCTATCCACTGAGCCAAACCGGTTAGGGCTCCTCATGCTTTTCAAATGAAAAAATATCTTCATGATGTCTGTTTCCTGAAACAAGTAACTGGAAAAGTAATTGGAAAAGACTGGGTTTTGGGAATTTGGCTTAGTTTATTTCTCTGCATTAATGGAGGTCACATTGAAAAATTGATCTTTTCGTTTTCTTGCTAACCTTAGTATCATTTTACATTCATGCATTTTGAGGAATTCAGCTTAATTAAGGGGGTGGAGATAGAAGGGGGTCTTAATATGAGGTGACAGGAAAATTTGACCTTGGGTGGTGGGCATATGGTACAATATACAGATCTTGTAACATAGACATTCACTCATGAAACCTATATGTTCATATTGACTAATGTCACCCCAGTCAATTTAGTAAATAAAATAAAAAATAAGGATATCCCTCCAATAAATTTAGTATTCTTCATTATATTTTCTAAACATTACTTTGAAGGACTCAGTGTGTAGTGATCTCGAGTTCTTTTGGGCTTTTGGGTTATGCGAGATGTTGACATCTAATATAACTAATATTTTATGTTTTGCTAATGGTCATATAAAACCCTTCTGGTGTCCGGGTCATTCCAATCAGATACTGATTATTGTAACAAGAAAGGGTTACTGAAAATGTAGCATGGCTTGATTTTTGGAGGATTTCTTTGTTTTGTTAATTTTATTTATGCTGTCTTAGAAAATCATTCAAGTGAAAAGGAGAGAGAAAAAACAAACTTGACTGATGATGCAATTATGTCAGTAAATCAGCAGAGAAATAAGTTCACTTTTATTCTTTGGCTAACAGAAGTGTCACTTTCCCCAGTACTATTTGGATATTTTGGAATTGGGTTGTGTCATTAAAAATGTCCTTGGATGTTCATCAATAATTCAAGATCTTTGATAAGTTGCAAATTGTAATTCTTAAAAAAAAACTGAACACTTCCTCCATTTTGTTTTTCCAAGAATTCAGGTATTGAAAAAGCTTTTCTCTTTGATGTTGTCAGCAAAATCTACATTGCAACAGACAGTTCTCCTGTGGATATGCAATCTTATGAACTTTGCTGTGACATGATTGATGTTGTAATTGATGTGTCTTGTATATATGGGTAAGTTATGTACGTATTTCTGTAAGATCTCCGGTGGAAAACTAGTTTGATTTGTCAGAGGGATTAATTGCTGAGGCCTCCAGCAAGTACTGTCTGAAGTAGACTCGTTCTGACCATAGTACTTCAACTTGGAGCATGATTTCTCTGTAGGTGGGCTGCTGGATTTTACTCCTTCAGAGAGAATGAACAAGAATGGTTGAAAAGGTGTGACTAGGGCCAGACTTTCTCCTGCCATTATTTGAGGGGGTTTGCACTGCGTCTTCTCATTTAGGGAACTTAGCTAGATAAAAACACTAGGTTAATTTATTTAAAACATCTTGAGTAACAGAGTGAGTACTGTCCCTAACTTAACCGGAGGCTTTGTGGAATGAGGGTCCTTAAGGAGTTGGAATTTTGGATGTTAGAAGGATTTATATGTATAAAATTTTGACCTATATGAGTTTCCAAAGTAAATCTCTAAATTACAAACTCTCCCTTTATGTAAATTCACCAAACTATACAGAAATTTATAAAAGCCAGTAAAGGTGTGATTTTGTACATTATCCCAGAGGGATGAGTGAAAACTGGCGAATTACTGGTATTTTAAAAGCCCAAAACCTGTGTTGCTTTTGATAGCCCTGATTCCCTAATACAGTGATTTTCAACAGGTGTGCTGTGGCAGGCACACTGATGGCTGCAAGAATTTTTATTTTATTTAAAAAACTATATTTTTATGATTTCAGAGAGGAACGGAGGGGGAGAAAGAGATAGAAACATCAATGATGAGAGAATCATTGATCAGCTGCCTACTGCATGGCCCCTACTAGGGATCGAGCCTGCAACCTGGGCATGTGCCCTTGACCAGAAATCGAACTGTGACTTCCTGGTTCATAGGTTGACACTCAGCCATTGTGCTACGCTGGCCAGGCTGCAAAAAAACTTTAAAACATGTAATACCTGATGGTTTAGTCAGGGCACTCACCTCTTTTCCCTCCGATTGTCAAGTAAAAAAAAAAAATGACAACAGCCAGCACAACAACAGCCATCCGGTGTGAATGAATCAAAATTACACGTTTTTTAAAATTGTCAGATTGTCAAAAAATATAATACATTTTTTGGTGTACTGCAGAATTTTAGTAATTAGTTTCTGTGTGATATGAAATGAAAAAGTTTGAAAATCGCTGCCCTAATATGTTAACACCAGCACTCCCAACGTACTTTCTGATGCTGTAACATTGCCTTTGCTTTCTGATACCTGTGTCCTTTATCTGTTGGTCTCTGCTCCATCTAAACTCCTCTTTCATTTCTCTGTTCCTACCCTTGACCTTGGTCTTTCTGCTTAATTTGTCAGTGTCTTTCTCCAACTGCCTCTGAGTAGGAAAATGCATTTGTCTCACCTGTTCTTGTCTATTCTTGTCTTCCATTTCTATTTATCACTTTTGTGATTACATGCTCTCCTTTGTTTTCTTTCCATAATGAAATGAGATGTTTGTTTATATTATTCAGTAAAGTTTCATGTTTCCATTTCTAATTTTAAAAGTGGATGAATTACCCCTGGCTGCTGTGCCTCAGTTGGTTGGGTATTGTCCCGTGCTCCAAAAGGTTGCCAGTTTGATTCCTGGTCAGGGCACATGCCCGGCTGTGGGCTTAATCCCTGAAAGGCAGCATGCAGGAGACAGCAGATAGATGTTTTGCTATCACAACGATGTTTCTCTTTCCCTCTTTCCCTCTCCCTTCTTTTCTAAAAATCAGTAATAAATAAATAAATAAAAAAAGAATAGAACATTTGTTTTTTCTTTAAAACAAATCTAAACTTTGTAAGCCAAATTTTTATCTCATTATTATTAACACAATGTATGCATGCACTTTGGTGTGCTTTATTATAGTTTAATTTGCTTTCTTACTTGACTATTAGTTTACATTTTTCGAAGGGGGACTTCGTATAACAATTCTAGAATGTCAATTCTAGTTTAATAAATGAAAGCTTTCAGAACCTGTAAGACTCACTTTATAGGCATCAGGATTCCACAGTATCTTTGATAGACTATTTTAGTTTTTTTCCTTACTCTTTTTTCACTAATGGCAGTTTTTGTATTTTGGTCCTTCTTTATTTGCAGACTCTGTCAGTACAGGTTAGCGTGAGGGAAAATTTACCTAAATGGCTGTATTCCATGCATTTTAGGTAAACAAGATGAAGGTGTGAACGCATGGGATGCTGCATCAAGGTCTGGGAACCCTATACACCTAAATGAGAACTTCTGTGCCAATATATTTAAGCCCGTATTCTTCTTTCTCAAAACACATTTGGGAAACTGGGTGGAAAGACATGTCATTGTGCAAATGAAATGTGACAAAATACTTCGTTGGGAACCCTGTAATGAATAACACTTTCTTTTAAAACAGGTTAAAGGAAGATGGCAGTGGAAGTGCTTATGACAAAGAATCTATGGCAATTATCAAGCTGAATAACACAACTGTCCTTTATTTAAAGGAAGTGACTAAATTTTTGGCACTGGTTTGCATTCTTAGGGAAGAAAGTTTTGAACGAAAAGGTAATGGCATTTTAAAAATGCTATTTTTATGTTAAGTTCTGTTATAATTTCTTAGGTTCTTGAAAATGAGAAAATAATACTGCAGTGTTAGAACTGTGATTTTTTAAAATATATTTTATTGATTTTTTACAGAGAGGAAGGGAGAGGGATAGAGAGTTAGAAACATCAATGAGAGAGAAACATCGATCAGCTGCCTCTTGCACACCCCCCCACTGGGGGATGTGCCCGCAACCAAGGTACATGCCCTTGACTGGAATCGAACCTGGGACCCCTCAGTCCGCAGGCTGACGCTCTATCCACTGAGCCAAACCAGTTAGGGCAGAACTGTGGTTTTTAACTGGTGTGCCGCAAGGATTTTTAAAACACGCAGTATTGACTACTTAGGGCACTGACCTCTTTCCCTTAGATTGTCAAATAAAAAAATGACAACTGCTAACAGTAGCTGTCTTGTGTGAATGAATCAAAATTATACCTATACTAGAGGCCTGATGCTCGAAATTTGTGCAGGGGGCTCGGCCCTCGCAGCCATGGCAGCTTGCCTCAGCCCTCATAGCCGTGGCTTTGTCCAGAAGGTCATCCAGAAGGACATCCTGAAGGTCATTCGGCTGTCCGGTCTAATTAGCATATTATGTTTTTATTATTATAGATATTTTTTCAGATGGGGGAAAATATATTTTTTGGTGTGCTGCAGAATTTTAGTAACTAGTTTATGTGTGCCATGAGATGAAAAAGGTTGAAAATCACTGTTAGATGATTAAAAGCTCAAACTACTTTTCTCCCTTCCCTTCCATATTTAGTCAGACTTACTCCTTCCTTCGTTTGATCTGCTATATTAAATCAAGTTTTTTACGCCAGTCTCTTATTTCAGATCTTTTCATTACCCAACCGCCTGACATTTGGCTTCTTCCTGAGCCAGGTGACCAGGTTACCTCCTTGCTGCCGGTGGCCTTTTCTCATTGTGGCTTCTTCAGCCTTCTGAAGCCTCTCCAACCTTGAAGCGTTCTCTCTTGGTTTCCCTAAACCTGAACCCTGTGGGTTGTTTTATGTATTTGTTTCTTTGAGGACCTCTCCTGTCTCCTCTGACTGTTTTTCTTTTTCTTGGTGCTGAGTGTTCCTCAGAGTCAAGTCTTTCTGCTTGCTTCTCTTATTCTCCAGGTCAGCTCATCCAAGCCATGGCTTCAGTTAATCTTCTCTATGTGGTTGGTTGGAAAATTCACATCTGCAGCTCTGACTTGGGCCCACATTCCTGTCCCATGTTTGGAGCTGCTATTAGTAAGACGTCTACATTTAAATATTTGACTATTATCTTACCCAGGTGTCAAAAACTGTTGAACACTTTCCCCTTTGTTTCATGGCCTTCCTGGCACCCTACTTCTGTTACTAGTTTTGACATTTTTTTGGTGTCCAAGCTTAGCTATCTTGTTGTGTGGTGGTATTGCTGAAGGGGCTCTTGCAGATAAGAGGGCATTCATTGTTCTCTTTTTCCCATTCTTTCCCTGTATGGCTTACATTGAATTTTCACCAAATCTTATCAGTTGTTTCTTGGCACTGTTTCTTGGATTTTCTTTTTATTTTATTATTATTATTATTTTAAAATATATTCTTATTGATTTCAGAGAAGAAGGGAGAGGGAGAGAGAATCATTGATAGGCTGCCTCCTGCACGTCCCCCACTGGGGTTCAAACCCGAAACCTGGACATGTGCCCTTGACAAGAATCGAACCTGGGACCCTTCAGCCCACAGGCTGAAGCTATCCACTGAGCCAAACTGGCTAGGGCGGTTTTCTTTTTTTTTCCACTGTCATAGGACCTCATCCCTCTAGGCTTATGGTGCTGCAGCAACTTTGTACTTGAGATTATGCATTCAACATATACAGGGGTGGGCAAAAGTAGGTTTACAGTCGTGAGTACATGAAAGAGTTGTATTCTTGTGTTATTATTTATTAGTTGTATTATTTTTATATGAATAACTATAAACCTACCTTTGCCCACCTCTGGATATATATAGAAGGCTTGTATGTATCATATTTAATTCCAAAGGAAGACTAGAATTCAGAAAATTACTTATGGATCTACAATAGCTCTCCATTATTCACTGCAACAAGTCCCTGCTCTTCTCCCTAAGATTTTAATGTTAGTTAATATTAAATGATTACTATTCTTTCATTAATGTTAATATTAATGAATTATTTCATTTTATTTTGGATAAAATAAAAATGTTTATATTTCTTTGAGCTTAAGAAGTATAACACATGACAAATGCATGTATGCCTTTGTGTCTTCTTTGTTATTTCTCAGTTGAAAACCCCTCCTTTGCACTTGTAGTGTTTTATTTTTCCCCATGCATGATTTATTCATTTACTTCACATCTATCTATAAAGTATAGAGCATAAATGATCTAAAAATGTAAATAGTGTTTTCTGCAAAATTGTTTTTGAGATTTATCCATATTGATAACATATAGCTCTATCTAGTTCATTCATTTTTTAAAAATATTTTTATTGATTTTAGAGGAAGGGAGAAGGATATATAGAGAGAAACATTAATGATGAGAGAGAAACATCATTGATCGGCTGCCTCCTGCACCCCCTACCAGGGATCGAACCTGCAACCCAGACATGTACACTGACAGGGAATCCAACCATGACCTCCTGGATCATTCAGCCACTGAGCCATGACGGCTGGGCCAGAACATAATTTTTAAAAAGACATTGCCCTCCAAAGTGGTTTTACCATTTTCACCCCTGTTAGCATTGTGTGGTAGTTCTTGTCACTTTATGTCCTTGGTAATACTTGATGATGTTAGACTGTTTAGTCACTCTCAGTCTGGTAAGTGTGAAATAACATCTCATTTGGCTCTAATTTTTACTTCTTTTACTAGTTAGGGCAAGCAATTAATTACCTTTTTATGCCTGATCAGGTTTCTTCTTTGGTGATTTACCTCTTCTTATTCCTTTGCTTTTTTGTAGTGATCTTTTTTTGTACTATATCTTTTTTGTACTTCTTAAGATTTCTATATTTTTCTCCATTCTGTTTAAATTTTTTTTAAACTCTTGATTATGGAAATTTTCAGATGTACACAAAAGTAGACCCGCACAATGACTCTTCATGTACCCATCTCCCTGCTTCAGTAATCATCAACATAGGGTCACTCTTGTTTTCTGTATGTCCTTTTCCCAATGAAATGTTTTTTTACTCTTTTGTTGTGAAAACTGTCAAACATATTAAAAAAAGTAGAGAAAATCATGTAATGAACCATTTTTAATTTGTCACCCAGTTTCAACTTTACCAAAATTAAAGCCAATCTTATTTCATCTCTATACTTCTTTTTCTACTAGATTATTTTGAAGCAGATACCTGACATCAAATCATTTGTCTGTATAGATTTCAGCAGATATCTCTAAGAGGTAGTATTCTTTTTCAAACGTAACAGTATTCCCATTAATACAGGTAAACAACTTAATAATGATTTTATAATATCAAATATCAGGTCAGTGTTCAACATTTCACAACTGTTAATTTTATTTTACCATTTACATAGAAGTAAATTTTTTTTTTTTTTAATATATTTTATTGATTTTTTACAGAGAGGAAGGGAGAGAGATAGAGAGTCAGAAACATCGATGAGAGAGAAACATCGATCAGCTGCCTCCTGCACATCCCCCGCTGGGGATGTGCCCGCAACCCAGGTACATGCCCTTCACCGGAATCGAACCTGGGACCTTTCAGTCCGCAGGCCGACGCTCAATCCACTGAGCCAAACCGATTTCGGCGATAGAAGTAAATTTTAACGTAGTTGAACTTATCAAAACTTTTATAGTTTTTTTCTGTGTCGGAAGGACCTTCGTGATTTGGTTTTAACCTACTTATTTAGACTTGATTCTCAGTACTTTCTACCAAGAATTCTCTGCCCCTTTCTCCAGTCAGACTAGTTTCTTTCCCATCGTTCACCTGTGCTGTGTTCTGATTGCCAGCTTCCTGCTGTTGTCTTATAATTTTGCTCCTCTTTCCTGCCTGATGAAATCTTACTGGTTTCCCCAAAGGGCTGCTTCATCTCTGAAGTTTCATTGATTGCTTTTGCCCTGCACTTTGCTTTCCGTCCTTTGGACTTCTTTATTGTTTGTAGTCACTTTGACACCAGATGGTTTTGATTTGTTTGTTGTGTATCATCTTTATGTCTCAGTGTCCTTGAGGGCATCATTTCTTTTCTTTCTGCTCTGCCTTCTTAGCACTGGCTTCTGTTCTCAAGGTCACTTCATGGTTTGGAATGGCTCCAGGAGCTTTGGCCATTTTACCCATATTCCAGTCATTAAGGAGGACCAGGGGTGAGGAAAGAATACAGCCTCTTCTTTTTTAAAGGAGACTTCACTGAAGTCCCACACACTTACACTTACCTCAGTGGCCAGAATTGGTCATGTGGCCATACATAACTGCAAGGAGGTCTGCGGTGTGTAATGTTTCAGCTGAGCACCAGTATGCTTGTGAAAATTGGGGTTCTGTTTCTGAGGTAAAAGAAGGAAAATGGATAATTAGTAGGCAGCTTGCCATTTCTTTCATAACATAGAACTGTTTGGTTGATCAAAATCTTATTTGTAAGCCAGTTCATGAAACATGAGGAAGGAGCTGCCTTGCCTGAGGTGGGGTACAGGCTGCCTGAGGCTCTGCTGGGGGGCCTCTGGTACCTCCCAAACCCCAGGACTCTACTGAACAGTCTGCCAACAATTATTCTAGCTGTTTCCTTCAGTCTTCATTAGCTGCCCCAAAGATGTGTGAAAGGAAAAGCTTGATAATTAAAAAGTATTTTATTTTCATTTTATTGTAAATTTTCTTAGCAAATTTACCTTCCTCATTCCTTTTTTTTTTTTTTTTTACCTGTTTATTCCCAGGCCCCAGAGGTAACCAGTATTAACAATATGGGCATATGCTTTATTTATTTTCAGTGTAGGGAATTCCTCAGCTGGATGTATGTTTTTTTTTAAAAAATATATTTTTATTGATTTTAGAGAGGAATGGAGAGGGAGAGAGATAGAAACATCAATGATGAAAGGGAATCATTGATCAGCTGCCTCCTGCACGCCCTTTACTGGGGATCAAGCCCACAACCCGGGCATGTGCCCTTGGCTGGAATCGAACCCAGGACCCTTCAGTCCACAGGCCAACACTCTATCAACTGAGCCAAACCAGCCAGGGCAGGATGTATGTTTTTTAATAAATATCAATTTATTTTTTTTCTGTCACCAAATGTTTCTTAGTAGATAATTTCACAGTTGACATTCAGGAGGACTGATCTTCTTTTTTCTCCTTGCAGGTTTAATAGACTACAACTTCCATTGTTTCCGAAAAGCTATTCATGAGGTTTTCGAGGTGGGTGTGACTTCTCACAGGGGCTGTGGTCACCAGACCAGTGTCCCCAGCCTGAAAGCATTGGCACACAATGGCACGCCTCGAAATGCCATCTAGCCTGAATTCTAGTTGTTGGGGCTCTGTGCCAGCTTACTATTCACTCCAGGGTCAGATGCCACGTGCTGCAGGACATGGGAGTTGCCACTTGTGGGAATCTGGTGCCTGTCCCACCAGAGACGAGGGGTAGAGTTTCTCATTTGGATGAAAACCCCTTCAACCAGTGGTCTACAACCGAATCTACTATTTCTTCTTTTTCAAAAATGACAAAAAAGAATTCTCGAGGCCACAGAAGTCAAGTGTGTGTTTCTCTTCTTTGGGGTCCTACTTTAAGTAGTTGGGATATTTTGGACCTGGAGACAACACCGCTTACCCATCCTTCCATGGAATGTTGCCACCATTTACCAGTTGAAAATAATAGAACTGAGTTTTTATATGCTCCACTTAGGTTTTCAGTTGAGTAGTCTCTAAAATGCTGCCTTGCTTAAGTTCTAACACTGCCTCTCAGACTTCAATTTTGGACGTTGCATACCTAAGACCTTTTAAATGCATTTTCCTGCTAACTCAGAAGACTTGTGGTCTCACTGCAGCAAAGGACATTCCTGTATTTGTTACTGAAGAAATGAGAACATTTTATGTTGCATCAGATCAAGGGCAAGGTTCAGCAGTGGAAGCACTGAGGAAAAAATTTTAAAACAGAAGAAAATTTTTGCAATGGTGTTTTGGGTACCAGATATCTGGGTTCTTTTCTCCTGCATATGATAAATGATCATGATCAGTGTAACAAAGGGAATTTAAAAAAAATTGTTTTCCCCACAATCTCCTTCTTCTAGGGGAGGAACTCATTATGTCATTGAAATATTTAACTCATTTTTCTTTAAACTCGATACCAGCAGCTACATACCTTTTATTCTATGCTATCTAGATTCTTTACGTACAGCTGTTTTGTTGACCATGAATGACCCTAAGGCACTGGTCCCCTGGGAGTTGGAGAGAGCACATGTGTTGTTAAAACACTCTTCGTCTTCAGTATTCTGACACCAAGTGTCACCTGTGGTACTTCCTTCACCTAGCATATTAATTCATAATTTTTTCTTTTTGTTGTTGGTTGATACCCTTTTTGTTGATTTAAACTTACACATTATTTTTACTTCACATGCCCAGTAGTCATTTATTCCAAAGCCACTGGACCACTTGAGTACATAAGTGCCACTGTTGAATGAAATGTGTATATTCAGGTCTGTAAACCTAACAGTGCAACTTGGAGTGCTTCCTGCAGATGACCCTGACTGCTGAGTATTTACATGGACCATGGTGATATCCAAAAGAAAAGTGCTTTTATATTTATAGATTATTTCATTGAACTATATAAAATGGGTATCAATAAATGTATTTACACCAAAATCAGTTTTTTTATTTGCCTAAGATATGAGAGGGTGGGGTGATAGAACATTGGGTTGTCCCACTCTGTCACCTTATCATCCATTTTCTTTCCTTTGCTGCCTTATGGTTAACATGCCTATGTTTCAGGACTTCAAGTTCTGTCCTGATGCAGGAATTTCATATCTTGTGGCCAGATATCTCTCCTGGGCTGTTTCTGCTTAGGATAGGAGATCCTGGCCCAGGTAAAAATGGTTTTTTGGATGTGGTGTTTCATACCAACTGATTGCATGATGGGGAATATCTAGGGCCTGGCATAATTGATGTATTAAATCCAAGCTAGGACGGAGAGGAATTAAGCAGAACACCATATAAAAATGTGTGCTGCCCTAGCTGGTTTTTCTCAGTGGTTAGAGCATCAGTCTGCGGACTGGAGGGTCTTGGGTTCGATTCCAGTCAAGGACACGTACCTTGGTTGCAGGCTTAATCCCCAGCCCTGGTTGGTGAGTGCCGGAGGCAACCAATCGATGTGTCTCTTTCATATCAATGTTTCTCTCTGTCTCTCCCCCTCCCTTCCACTCTTTCTAAAAACAGTGGGCATCATTTCTTTTCTTTCTGCTCTGCCTTCTTAGCACTGGCTTCTGTTCTCAAGGTCACTTCATGGTTTGGAATGGCTCCAGGAGCTTTGGCCATTTTACCCATATTCCAGTCATTAAGGAGGACCAGGGGTGAGGAAAGAATACAGCCTCTTCCTTTTTTAAAGGAGATTTCACTGAAGTCCCACACACTTACACTTACCTCAGTGGCCAGAATTGGTCATGTGGCCATACATAACTGCAAGGAGGTCTGCGGTGTGTAATGTTTCAGCTGAGCACCAGTATGCTTGTGAAAATTGGGGTTCTGTTTCTGAGGTAAAAGAAGGAAAATGGATAGTTAGTAGGCAGCTTGCCATTACTAACATATCCTTGGGTGAGGATTAACAACAACAACAAACTTATACTGATTCCAACTTGTGATTCATTTTTTCCAGTTCCTGAGATATTCATTACTGACTTTTATATGTCAGTTAAATCAATGTTTATATAGATGCTCATATAGTTAGGCTGGGTCTAAATCGTTTGGAGTAAAAAGCATACATTAGCTTATTAAAAGGGAGGGAGGTCAAAAGATCTTTACTTTCATAATTGGGCTACTTTAGAAGTTCAATTTTAAAACTCAAATAGAAATCACAGAAATAGCCCAGGCAGGTATGGCTCAGTTGGGCTGTCCTGTGTACCAAACGGTTGTTGGTTTGATTCCCGGTCATACCTGGGTTACAGGCTTGATCCTCAATGGGAGCATGCAGGAGGCAACCAGTCTCTATTTTGCTCTCACATTGATGTTTCTCTCTCTCCTCTCTCTAAATATCAAGAATTAAAAAACAAAAACACAGAAACACAGTGAAAAACAACCACCATAAATCCTGTATCCTTTTTCAAATTATGGAAACTAAGTCCAGAGGATTAAACAGCCTTGTCTAGGGTTATGGATGGTGTGACCATGTGAATGACTCCAGACATGGTACTGTTGAGAGTGCTGACCCTGCAGTAGGTGTAAACTGCACTGTCTTAAGTAAACCAAAGGTGGCTGACCTTGTCATAGATCTAGTTGGTGGCCAGCTGGGGCCTGTGCTTCAGATCTGGCAGCTCAGTGCTGCCTGCCTTTACCTTTTGCCTCAGGCTCCCATTGGTTAATGGAGGCAATGTCTCTAGATGAGTGTAACATGGCACATAGATGCCCAAGAAATATTATTTCTTCCCCACTATGGAAAATTACAAATTCAGAGAGTGATTAAGGAGAAAAGGTGAAATAGAAATAAAGTCAATGAGGAAAGGGGACAACTCAGGAAAAGGGGAATGGGAGAATCATATTGAACTATTCAGGATTTGCCTGATGTGCACCTGAGGGATGTTAATGTGTGCCAGGCTACCTCAGAGAGAGCAGGGACAGATGGTGAAATAAAACCTTTAAAATTTTTTGCAGCCAGGTGTTACAGCTGTTCCACACATCACGACCTCTCCCACACATTCATGTTGACATGCATACACATATGCACATATACACTGAGTGGCCAGATTATTATGACCAGCCAAATTATTATGACCACCGCATCAGTACTTCATTGACACTCCCAAAAATACTGAATATTGAAAACTTCCTAAGCAAATATTCTCAAGGTTTTATTATTATTATTATTTGCATAACTAATTCACTTCATTGTACTGATGGGGTGGTCATAATAATCTGGCCACTCAGTGTATATGTACACAGACATATAACGATGCCCCAATATATTTGTGGGTTGTGCTAATTTACCTTCTGCATGTTTAGTTCTGCTCTTACAGAAACAAGTGATTTTAAAGATAAAATTCTGATAGTACATACTTTTGTAGTTGGGGAAAGCAATGTGTGTGATTTGTGGACTTTGTTATGGTTTTCTGTTTGTTTTGTTTTGCTAATGCTGAAAGCTCTTCCAATTATATTTCAAAGATATTAGTGAATACCATTACTGTTGTCCATCTAAGCTAGTAAAGTAACACACCCGTGCCCCCCCCCCCCCCCCCCCCAGACACCCCAAAGGAACATAGTCTTTACAGGGAATGTGAGCAGCAAGCAGTTGCACATATCTGGGGTGTATTTCTGTTAATAGTATCTTCCCTGAACTGCTCCCATAGAGCTGGGAGACTGCGGACATAAAGAGCACAAAGACAGACCAATGATTTAGGTCAGTAGTCGGCAAACCACGGCTCGAGAGCCACATGCAGCTCTTTGGCCTCTTGAGTGTGGCTCTTCCACTAAATACCACGTGCGGGCGCGCACGTACAGGGGATGTTGTGGAGTGAAAGAAGATGTAGTGTCGATTGAGAAAGGTATGTTGAGGTGGTTTGGACATATAGAGAGGATGAACGAAAGGAGATAGACGAAACAAGTATTCAAGACGAGTGTGGATGGGAGAGTTGGAAGGGGTTGACCTCGGCGAACGTACCTCAATTAGATTGAGGACGTTTTTAGCAAAGGCCAGCTTAGGAGTACCCTAATTAAGTTAATAACTGTACCTACCTATATAGCTTAAGTTAAAAAAATTTGGCTCTCAAAAGAAATTTCAATTGTTGTACTGTTGATATTTGGCTCGGTTGACTAATGAGTTTGCCGACCACTGACTTAGGTGGTTTATGTGTATTACCTTATGTAATCTTCATAATACCTTGAGAGGTAAGTATATGTTCCCATTTTCCAGATGGAGAAACAGTCCAAGAGAGGCTCACTTGTGAGTGGTGGAGTTAAAATTGGAATTTATGCAGTTGATTCTAGAACAGGGGTGGGCAAACTTTTTGACTCGAGGGCCACAATGGGTTCTTAAACTGGACCGGAGGGCCGGAACAAAAGCATGGATGGAGTGTTTGTGTGAACTAATATAAATTCAAAGTAAACATCATTGCATAAAAGGGTACGGTCTTTTTTTTTTTTAGTTTTATTCATTTCAAACGGGCCGGATCCGGTCCGCGGGCCGTAGTTTGCCCACGGCTGTTCTAGAACCTTCATCTGTAAACTCCATTGACCTTGCTTCCTAAATAGGATTTGCTCATGGGATATTTTGCAGAAAAGTTTGACAGTTAAATTTTGGAAACAGCATTCTGTAGTCTCTTCTTGGAGATTTACTATGTACAGTCAAATATTAAAGGTTCTGCAATATATATATATATTTTTAATATATTTTATTGATTTTTTACAGAGAGGAAGGGAGAGAGGTAGAGAGTTAGAAACATCGATGAGAGAGAAACATTGATCAGCTGCCTCCTGCACATCTCCTAGTGGGGATGTGCCTGCAACCCAGGTACATGCCCTTGACCCGAATCGAACCTGGGACCTTTCAGTCTGCAGGCCGACGCTCTATCCACTGAGCCAAACCGGTTTCGGCAGGTTCTGCAATATTTGAGAAGACCTGCAATAGAGAATTTGACTTTGGTTTATATCCCATGTTCCTAAATTTATTTGATCCTTTATGAAATGTCTATTCAAGTAGCATATAATAAGTATACTGAAACTAGAGGCCTGGTGCATGAATTCGTGCACTGGTGGGGTCCCTCGGCCTGGCCTGTGCCCTCTCACAGTCTGGGACCCCTCAGGGCATGTTGGACTGCTGGTTTCAGCCCGATCCCCACAGGCCAGGCCAAGGGACCCTAGTATGCATATAAGATCTTTGGTTAATCTCTTCCCACCCTTCCTCCTCCCCCCTTCCCTCTGAGATTCATCAGTCTGTTCCATGTTTCCATGCCTGTGTTGAGCATCTGCCCCCTGGTGGTCAGTGTGCATCATAGCTACCGGTTGAATGGTTGAATGGTTGCTTAGGCTTTTATATAACGTATATAGATGTTTTCAGTGGGATTGGAAATATGATTTTTAAAAAAATATATTTTATTGATTTTTTACAGAGAGGAAGGGAGAGAGATAGAGAGTCAGAAACATCGATGAGAGAGAAACATCAATCAGCTGCCTCCTGCACATCTACTGAGGATGTGCCCGCAACCCAGGTACATGCCCTTGACCAGAATCGAACCTGGGACCTTTCAGTCCGCAGGCCGATGCTCTATCCACTGAGCCAAACCGGTTTCGGCTGGAAATATGATTTTTATTCCACTTTTCCCACATGTTTTAACACAACATTCAGTGAACTGGTTGTGAGATAGAGTAAAGCTTATGTATTTCCATAGTTGAGTTTAGTAGCTCATACTGGCTGTTCCTTGAGCCTGGAATCCACTTCCCTTGGTCTGTAGAAATTCTATTATCCTACTAAGCTTAGCCTAAATGCCACATCCTTCACAAAACCCTCTGACCACTCCCTTTTCTACCTCTACTCCCCACCCCCGAACCTTGTCATGGGTGAGTCTGTGCTCAGGACCTGTCTTTGTAGGTAGTGATGGGGGAACCATATTATTTTCTACTCTGTAGCATTTCCTCACTGTGCCTCATATGTTGAAGAAAACCCATGCTCATTTAAATTGTGAAGGCAGGGCCTGGTTTGGCTGTAGTGACCAATTCCTTAGTGTTTGACCTCTAGGTGGCGGTGTTGTATCATTTAAACATGGCTTCTAGCTTTCTGGCTCCTGCTGTTGGCTCTGTTCTGAAAGGTTGAATTGCCTGTTATCACCCCAGTGTACACCTAACTTAGAGATCCAAAGAACTGCTGATGTTATTTCCCCTGAAATCATATTCAGAGCTGATTTGAGACATTTTATTGGAATTGGAGCAGTTTGCAATTTTTCAGTTTTATATGTTAACAGCTACAAAGAGTTGGATAGACTGGAGGTCATAACATCATTTACTTCAAGGATTACAGGTTCCAAAAGGCCTTAAGAAGACTACTCTGTCCACATTCCTACAGCAGGCAAGTCCCTGTGCTTTCTGTTGTAGATGTAAGTCCTCTTAAATGCTTCTAAGGAAGGAAATGCCACATATTTGAATACCAATATCTGCTTTCATCATTTTCCTATGCCTCAAATAAATTTTGTTGTAATCATTTCACACTTAAGAGTTAAAATATTGTAAAGGAAAAGGCTCCAGCCCACTATCCTTCCATGGACACTTGTTTTTCTTTCTTAGAGCCGTATCATCTCTCCACAATCTCCAGCTGTGCCTTTGTTCTGCGAAGACAACTTTTAGTGTAAAAGGGACTAGATACATCAGTATGTCTTCAGAACTGTTTAAAATATAATTGAGAAAGTTTAAAAGGACAGTTATAATGAGGAATTGAGTGGAAGGAAACTAGTAAGCACCCCATCCCCCCAACTTGCATTTGCCTGTTATTACCAATGTGTTGCCCTAAAAGTGCTGCAACTTCTACTTTAAGATCCTTACAGTATTATTTTCACATAAAAGTTCTTAGTTTATTAATCTTGTGAAATATCTGCACAGTCACCACAGATAAAGTCACTGGAGAATCTTTACTACTGTTGTGCAATCCCCAACTCACTTAATTTTTTAAATTTTATTGACCTAAGGGAGAGGGAGAGAGAGAAACACTGAGAATTGAGCCTGCAACCTGGGCATGTGCCCTGATCGGGAATTGAACGATGACCTCCTGGTTCATAGGTCGATGCTCAACCACTGAGCCATTCCAGCCTGGTCCCAGCTCACTTTTGTCAGCACCAACATTGGCCTTTGCGGTCCCCCTGACTTTCCTTCTTTTTTTAAAATTAAATCTTTATTGTTCAGATTATTACAGTTGTTCCTCTTTTCCCCCGCCATAGCTCCCCTTCCCCCCCGGTTCCCACCCCACCCTCTGTCCTTACCCCCCCCCCCCCCACTGTCCTCATCGATAGGTGTACAATTATTGTCCAGTCTCTTCCCGCACCCCCCACCTACCCCCCAAGAATAGTCAGTCCACTCCCTTTATATTCTATTATATTCACCAGTTTATTCTGTTCATCAGATTATTTATTCACTTGATTTTTAGATTCACTTGTTGATAGATGTGTATTTGTTATTCATAATTTGTATCTTTACCTTTTTCTTCTTTTTCCTCTTCTTAAAGGATACCTTTCAGCATTTCATCTAATACTGGTTTGGTGGTGGGTGATGAACTTCTTTAGCTTTTTCTTATCTGTGAAGCTCTTTATCTGACCTTCAATTCTGAATGATAGCTTTGCTGGGTAAAGTAATCTTGGTTGTAGGTTCTTGGTATTCATCACTTTGAATATTTCTTGCCACTCCCTTCTGGCCTGCAAAGTTTCTGTTGAGAAATCAGCTGACAGTCGTATGGGTATTCCCTTGTAAGTAACTGAGTTTCTTTCTCTTGCTGCTTTTAAGATTCTCTATTTGTCTTTTGCTCTTGGCATTTTAATCATGATGTGTCTTGGTGTGGTCCTCTTTGGATTCCTTTTGTTTGGGGTTCTCTGCACTTCCTGGACTTGTAAGTCTATTTCTTTCACCAGGTAGGGGAAGTTTTCTGTCATTATTTCTTCAAATAGGTTTTCAATATCTTGCTCTCTCTCATCTTCTGGCACCCCTATAATTCAGATGTTGGTACGCTTGAAGTTGTCCCAGAGACTCCTTACACTATCTTCATATTTTTGGATTCTTTTTTCTTTTTGTTTTTCTGGTTGGGTGTTTTTTGCTTCTTCGTATTTCAAATCTTTGACTTGATTCTTGCGATCCTCTAGTCTGCTGTTGAGAGCCTGTATAATATTCTTTATTTCAGTCAGTGTATGCTTAATTTCTAGTTGGTCCTTTTTCATAACCTCGAGGGTCTCACTAGATTTCTTGAGGGTCTCACTTAATTTATCGGCAGTTTCTAGAAAATTCTTGAAAAACCTTATAAGTGTGGTTTTGAACTCTATATCCTGTAGTTTGCTTTCCTCCATTTCTGTCATTTGTGACCTGTTTCTTTGTCTCTGCATTTTTTATGCTTCCCTGTGTTGATAGAGTGGCTTTGTGTGCTAGCTGTCCTATAGGGCCCAGTGGCTCAGCCTCCCCAATTACCAGAGGTGGACACTCTTGGTGCACCCCTTTGTGGGCTTTGTGCACAGTCTTGTAGTTAAGCCTTGATTGTTGTAGGTATCACTGGGAGGAATTGACCTCCAGGCCAGTTGGCTGTGAGAATCAGCTGTGTCTGCAGTGGGAGAACTTCTGTTCTGGAGACACCCTTCTGGGGCAAGACTTGCTACAGTGGGGCTTTGGTGCTCACTGAGTCTGCCCCCTGAGTGTGTCCCTTATGGATCTGAGGAATTGTAATCTGGATGGTCCCACTCTGACCACTGGGTACACTGGCTCTAGGATCTCTAAGGAGGTGCTAATTTAGCCTCTGCCTGAGGCTACCCAGCAGGAGCTATGGAGAAATCTGCAGATTCCTCTTCTTTGTTTGGGGTTTGGAGGTGCCCAGATGAGGCCCAGCTGTGAAGCAATGCAAGCTGCTGTGGGGCCTTGGGCCTTCTTTTGGAAGTTCTGGGTCTCTCTGACCCAGCTGCAGTTTGTTAGGTAATTTTCAGATTGCAAAGGGCCAGGCCTTTCATATGCAAAAGCCTCTGTGCACAGCTTGGGTGGGGCGGGGTCTCAGGGGATCAATAGGACGGAGCAAGCAGCTATGGCTGCACCTCAGTCCTACCCTAAGAGGCCCCACGTTTCAGTGTCCCGGTAATTGCTGCAAGCACCTCTGAGAGAAAGCCGCCCTCGAGTTCCAACTGATGCCACACAGTCCAGTTTCTCCCTTATGAGTCTGGGTCCCCAGAGAGTCGCCTGGAACTGGAGTTCAAATCAGTCGGGAGTTTGAGACTCCCTCCCGATTGAAAAAGATAGCCGCATCCTCAGTTGCCAGCCCTTTCCACGTGCGCCTCCGTACCTCTGCACTTCCACCTCCTCTGAGTCTCAGTGTGCTTTTCTCTTTCCTTCTAGTTGTAGAATTTCCACTCAGCCATCCTTCCTGTGGTTCTGGATGATGTCCGTTTTGTCTTTTAGTTGTATTTTTGAAGTGGTTGTGCGAGGCAGCAATTTCTGGTGTTTATCTATGCCGCCATCTTGGTTTCTCCCTGACTTTCTTTGTTCTGCATTCCTTTCTCTGTTTTTTTGAAGTCGTCTTCTCATATAGGCCATGTCTTGCAAGTCTACGTTTAGGTTCATTTTTCTTTGCATAACCCGAAGAATCATAAGTCATGCTAAAGTAAGTTGTCTTGCCACCACCAAAATGGGTTCTGAATCCAAACACAAAGATGTCATCTGGTGTGGTCCTATACATTTAGGCTAGTTTTCCCCACATTTCTGTCTTAGGTAGGGTGAAGGACGTCAATGACCATTTGTTTCTGCTGAACTTGTCTGTTGGCCATGAACTTCCTGGTCCGGTTAGTTACTGTGTCGTTCATGATGGGTCCTTTCAAGCAGCCAGGGAGGAAATGAGAAGATTCTTAAACTTTTATACTTTTTAAAATCCTCACCAGAGGATATATTTATTGATAGGTATGTGCCCTGACCAGGAATCGAACCCCCAGGCTTTGGGTGTTTGGGATGATACTTCAACTGACTGATCCACCTGGCCAGGACAAAATCCTTATACTTTAAAAAAGCATCTTTTGAGCTAAAGTGATCAAATATCAGAAGATTTAAAGTGATCAAATATCAGAAGATTAATTTGATTTAATATGACAACCTGCAGAACAGACAGATGCTTAGGCTATGAAAATGGAATATCAATCTACATTTGTTGTTGTTGTAAAAAGAGAGGTGCTGGTACACTCCTTTTGGTACATTGTAAATATTCCTTCTTTTCTATGCCCTCTCTCTGGTCTCTATTCAAACAGACATGCAAACTTAGTATTTCAGATAATGAGATAGCTGATAATGGAGTGTTAATTTATCTGAGCAAGCCGGACCTATCTTATTCTGAAAAGCAGTGCTGCAACTCTCTGTACTGGGGCTTGGTCCCAGAAAAGGCATTGGCTTTACAGCTTTGGGAGATGAACTGAGAAGTAGGCTTATAGCCCCACTGACCTAATACCAGTCTTGATTTTGGAAATAGAGCTGTTTGCCATTTCCATCTTGGAGGATGCCTTTTTGCTTCACTCTAGCGCTTCCTGGTTAGATGTCTAAGACTGAAGACCCTTTGGGCTCTGTTTCCTCACTATATGACCCCTGTGATGGTCCATTGATAGACATGGGATAATTGAGAAAGGCAAGCTATTTGGCAAAAAGGAAGTCCTTTAGGTGTCAGGGGTCACTGGATCTCAGTGGAAATGCTCTTTGGACAATAGAGTGATGAGGCTGGATGGAGGTGAAGAAGGCTGAGCTGAAGACTGAGCTAGCATACTAGGGGCATGGAGCAGGACTTCAGGAAGGCCATGGTCAATCAACAGGAGGAAGATTGCTGGGAAAGAAGTCAGGAGGATAACTTGAAGTGAAAAGAATACTAGATATTCCGTGAAATGTGAAATGTAGCAGAGGTCTGAAGAATAAAAACAAATAAGAGACTTTGATTTTGCCTGGGAATATTGGTGACTTTGAAAGACCTCCAAACTGGAGATCGGGGACACTTTATATTTCTGTAGGTCCTGGACTCTCCTCTCCCAATGGATTGTTAAATCCCTAAATTATTTTTTATTTCTTTCCAATCCAAGATAATGCTTATAGAAGTGCTTGTTTAACTGGTATTCTTTTAAAAAAATGTTTTTATTGATTTCAGAGAGGAAGGGAGAGGGAGAGAGAGAGAAACATCAATGATGAGAGATAATCACTGATTGGCTGCCTCCTGCACACCCCCCACCAGGGATTGAGCCCACAACCCAGGCATGTGCCCCTAATTGGAATTGACCCTAGGACCCTTCAGTCCATAGGCTGACGCTCTATCCACTGAGCCAAGCTGGCTAGGGATAACTGGTATCCTTTTTTATTTTACCCCATCCAGGCCGGACCCTTACCACATTTTTAAAAAATGTTTTTATTGATTTTTGAGAGAAAGAGAGAGGAAGGGAGAGGGAATAGAGATAGAAACTTCGATGAGAGAGAAACATCATTGATTGGCTGCCTCTTGCATGTCCCCCACAGGAGACTGAGCCCTCAATTGGGCATGTGCCCTGACCGGGAATTGAACCGGCAGCCTCATGGTTCCTGGGTCGAAGCTCAACAACTGAGCTACACCAGCCGGGCACCCTTACCACATTTTATCTCAGTTTTTATAGGAGCCTTGGCTTGTCTTTTGGATTCTCTTTATTTTCAAAATCTAGCCTATAATATAATAGTACTAGAGGCCCGGTGCACGAAATTCATGCATGGGTGGGGTCCCTCTGCCTGGCCGGCGATCGGGGTTGATCAGGGCCATCTTGCCCAGTCCTGATCGGGACCGATAGGGGCTGGTGGCCAGGGAGGGACTGCAGGAGAGCTCCAGGGTGTGTCTGGCCTTGTCTTGCCCAGTCCTGATTGGCTGGACCCCAGCAGCAAGCTAACCTACTGGTTGGAGCATCTACCCCCGGTGGTCAGTGCATGTCATAGCAACCAGTCAGTTGACCGCTCGTCGGATGCTTAGCATATTAGGCTTTTATATATATATAGACTAGAAGCCTGCTGCACTAAAATTTGTGTACTGGGGGGCGGTCCCTCTGCTGTCTCTCACAGTCTGGGAGCCCTCAGGGGATGTCCTACTGATGGCTTAGGCCCGCTCCCCATGGGAGGCAACTGGGCTGATCAGGGGATGACGCTGCCCCTATCACCCCGCCGCTGCTTCAGCTGCTGGCCTCCGCAGCTGCCTGCCCTTGGTCCTCGCAGCTGCCATGGCTTTGTCTGGAAGGACATCCGGCTGTCCGGTCTAATTATGCTTTAATTATTATAGATTGTAACTCATGGTGTGGAATGCTCGGCACATACTTTCCCTCCAGCCCCTGGTCTTGGAGACCTCATGTCCTTCCAAGGCTCTGCTCAGCCTCTTCAGCTGCCACATGAAGTAAATTGCATTGTGTGCATGGAAACCCTTTGCTGGCTCCATGGGTGTCTTTTCTTCGCTTCAATTCAGATTTCCCCAACATAAGGAGCGACACCCTCATTATCAGGTAACACCATCATGGTAAGACCCCTGCTCAGCCTACTGCAGCAGTTTTAAATAGGCCATGGGTTGCCCTAGATGGTTTGGCTCAGTGGATAGAGCCCCGGCCTGCGGACTCAAGGGTCCTGGGTTTGATTCCGGTCAAGGGCACATTCTGGATTGCGGGCTCAATGCCCAGTAGGGGGCATGTGGGAGGCAGCAGATCTATTCTCTCTCATCATTGATGTTTCTGTCTCTCCCTCCCTCTGCCTTCTTCTCTGAAATCAATAAAAACATATTAACAAAAATAAAAATAAATAGGCCATGAATCAAATGACTCTGTTCTCCATCCACCCAGTCCCCTCACACACTCTTTTGTCTTCGCGCCCCCGCCCCGCGCCCCCCCCCCCCCCTCCCCGCCACACACACACTCTGCTGGGGTCTGTAAAATGGGGTCAGGATTTCTATGTCAACCAAGGGCGATGCTCCCGCACAGCCCTCCTTCCCCGCCCATCTCTGTCCCCAGTCCTATGGGGTCTCTCCCTCCAGCCCCTCCATCTAACTTGGTGGGCTCTGCTCTGCCCCCTGCTCCTGTGACTTCCTGTCTGCAGCCTCCCCCTTTCTCCTCCCGGAGGTGGGTGGAGCTCCCCAAAGGCGGTGTGGGCAGGGCTGTGAGGGGCAAGCCTAGGCGGGGCCTCGGAGGAGAGCTGGGGTGACGGGTCACGGGGAGGATGGAGGGACATGGAACCTGTCCCGTGGGAGAGGCACTAGGCTCCTTGGCTGCCCCCACCCAGCAGCTTTTCTAGGCCTCTGCAAAGCTGTCACCCTCCACGCCTCGCTGCTTCCCACTTCTTTTCAAGTTTTGGACTTAGTTTCTCCAACTCAGCCCCTCTCTGCTGCATCCCAGGGAGCCCTGGCCCTTCCCCCTGTAATGGTGCCACCCACTCTCCTGGAATAGTTAGTGAAACTTAACTAAATTGCTTACTGAGAATGCCACAGGCTGCGTAGGGCTGCGCAGTCCACGGCTCTGTCATAGCAGCCTCCCCCGCCACCCCGTCCCTCCTGGCGCCCGCTCCCGCCTGCCCCGCCTGCCTTTGCCAGGGGCTGGGGCCAAACTCTGGGAGCTTCCTGATGACTCTCACCTCACACCTCACTTTCCAGTCCAGCCCACCAGCGCCTGCAGCAAGCGAACCTATCGGTTGCAGTGGTCAGTGTGTGTCATAGCGACTGGTGGAGCGGTTGAGCTCCCAGTGGAACTAGGGTGGAAGGGACAATTTGCATATAAGGCTTTTATTATATAGGATTATTTTAGTTATAGTAATTATTAGTATTATGGTATTCGAGTGCTTACAACTTGCCAGCCATTATGCTAACAGCTTACTTGCCTTCTCATATAATGCGCCCAATGTCATGAGGTTGGAGCTAGTTTGTGGTCCATTTTACATGAGAAAATCAAGGCACAGAGAGGCTAAGGAATTTGCAAGAACATATTGCTAATTATTGGGAGAGTCTGATGCCAGAGTGAAGATCTGCCTTCTCGGTAGTAGCAGAGCTCCTTAGAAAATGAGCTAACATAAGGAGGAGGGATAATGGCTACATGGGGATTCTGAGCAGCTTGGCCCAGAGTTCCTCAAGAGTAGCTGTAGACACCCACTGTGGCAGAGGCAGGATACCTGTTCACCAAACAACTTTCCTCTACTTCCTGGGCACAGGGATAGCCTTTTCAGCCTCCTTTGCAATTAGGGATGGTTATGTGACTGTTTTGGCCAATAGAATGTGAGTGGAGGTGATGTATACCATTATCAAGCCCAGCTCCTAAAACCGTCTCATGTAGGATCCTCCATGCATGACCCTTTCCCCTGCTACCATATTGCTGCCTGTGCGCATGGCAACACTGTTGCAAATGCAGAGCCTTGATGTGGAAGGAACCTGGATTCCTGGGATCACACTGTGGAAGGCTCATCTGCTGACCAGAACCACTTGTTACATAAGCAGTGAAGAAATGCCTCTGATGTGAGGTCTTTCACAGTATGGGCTTTCTTTGTTATAGCAGCTGGTGTTATCCTAATTTAACACCTATTTGCTATATGGGTCATGATTCTTGGCCAGGAGGTCAGGCAGGTAGGGAATGAGAAAGGAAATAATTTCGGGAAAGAAGTGAAGCAGAAAGACCCAGTTTTTGTGTCTAGTTGCAAAATGCTAAAAATAATGTTTTTCAGGCCAAGCAGATTATACTGACTACAGAATTTGAACTGGGGTTTACTAAATACGCTTAGGGCAAACTTCTAATGCAAGGAGTTTACTGTGTGACCCTAGGAATCAATGGATGAGCTAGAGGGGTTCCGAGAGCTCCTGAAATTGTATGCAAAATTACATGTACCGACTGGACAGAAGGAATCAGGCTTTTCTCTGTACACCCCAAAGGGTCTACACTCAAAAAGGTGAAGGACCAGTTTTGAATCTGAACAAAAACCACACAGGAAGCATATTTAGAACAGAAATGAAAAACTTGATTTGGCTGAGTGTTCTGGATTTCACATTTTTTTCGTGGGGTTTCCAAACTTCCCCCTTGTATGTGTAAAAACTATAAAAGGAGAGCTTTTCTTGAAACCAATACATTAGCATATGGTACAAGTGTCAATGAGCAAGTAAAACAGTCGGAGCGAGGGAAATCATGAATATAAAATGTACTGATCTTGTGGTCAAGTAGCACATTAGACCAACAGTCTTCGGAATGAAAGTAAGCTTAGATCACGGTTTACCATCTGGCCTGCCAGCTTCCCCTTCTCTGTATGTCAGAAGCGTCCTCATCCTTCGTGTCCCTTGGTGCTCCCTCCTCTAACGAGCCTTCCCTGCTCCTGCTTTCTCCTTCTTGATCTCACTTCTCAGCGAGACTCCTGGCCCACATTCTGGCCCATCTCATCTCCTCTTCTAATTATTCTACGTGTATAATGAAATCCTGCAAGGGCCATCACCAGGCCTAGGCAGGGTCTGTGCATTTTGCACCCACCAGGGGTGCTCAGAACAGGCTGGCCTCATACTGTACTCCCGATACATTGCTGTGCTGGGGAATAATGGGAAAAATGTAAATGGCAGGACTGGGAGATACAACTTGTGACCCGTGAAAGACTTCTTAGGAACAGTGATGTCTGGGCCTGCCTGTGGGTGACCAATATTTACTGGTTGCCTGCTCTGAGCTAGGGTCCAGGCCAGATGTTTATTCATTCATTGGACACATATTTATTGAGTACCTACTGGATGCAAGGCTCTGTTCTAGGTTCTGGGGATCTATCAGTGAATACAATAGTGAAGTTCTTGCCATTCTGGCAAAAATTGGGATGCGGGTGGAGGAAAACAGAGGCTCAGAGAAGTGAAGTGCATGCCTTAAATGGTATAGCTGGTCCGTGAGTGTCCATCTTTGGACTCCAAGTCCCAGGGGCTTGTCAACATGCAAAGAGGATAGGGAGGAGAGATATAAAAGATATTAGAGGCAATTTAATACAGAGTCCTGTTTATTGCCCTTTTCAAAACAAAATGTACTATATACAAAACAGGAGAAACCCTTAGGAAAAATGTTTGTTAATGTATAATAGAAGAACTTAATATTCTTAGTACACTTTCACAAATCAGTAAGAAACACATTCCAAAATGAAATGAGGAAAAGATATCAGTGTGACACTCACATGCAAAGTACGTAGAAGAGGCCAAAAACATGAAAAACCTTAAACCTCATAAGTAATAGGAAAATGCATATTAAAATAACAATGGGCTTCCCTTTCTCTATCAAATAGAAATTTTTTTCCCCCCAAAGGATGATACTCCATGTTGATGAGAGTTCAAGAGCAGAATCTTTGCCGAAACCGGTTTGGCTCAGTGGATAGAGCGTTGGCCTGCGGACTGAAAGGTCCTGGGTTTGATTCTGGTCAAGGGCATGTACGTTGGTTGCGGGCACACCCCCAGTAGGAGATGTGCAGGAGGCAGCTGGTCAATGTTTCTCTCTCATCGATGTTTCTAACTCTCTATCCCTCTCCCTTCCTCTCTGTAAAAAAATCAATAAAATATATTTAAAAAAAGTTTTAAAAAGAACAGAATCTTTCACTCATGCTTTTGCAGTCAAATTTTGGATGTTTTAGAACTCATTGATTCTTGTACCTCTTTAAAATAACATTGGAAAAGTTTCTTACATTTTTGTACCGCTTTAACAGTGATTTCCAATTTTTTCTACAGTGAATATGTATCCTTTTTTATAGTTAAAATATACATATATGTATTTTATTTTTTATTATTTTTTAAAATATATTTTTATTGATTTCAGAGAGGAAGGGAGAGGGAGAGAGAGATAGAAACATCAATGAGGAGAGAATTATTGATCTGCTGCCCCCTGCACGCCCTCTAATGGGGATTGATTGAGCCTGCAACCTGGGCATGTGCCCTTGACCGGTATTGAACCTGGGACCCTTCAGTCACCAGGCCAACACTCTATCCACTGAGCCAAACCAGCTAGGGCCATATATGCATTTTAAAGAATCTTATGAAAATTGATGGGAGGAAGAAGAGGGGATGTTTATTTGTTTTTAACATGCAGTAGAGTATGGCCCTAGACTCAGAGAAGGGGGACCACATTTATTGTCTGCAGTTTCTATCATGTCAAATTGCCCTTCTTTTGTGCATCCTCACCTGGCCGGTCTGCGGTTCTCTTCCTTTCAGCTCCTAGTCAGAGCTTGATCATCAAGTCTAGTTCTCTGAGCGTGGACTGTGCAGTTCCTATAGTTATGTTGTAGGCCTTTATGGCAGTGGTTCTCAACCATAGCTGCACTCTGGAAGCACTCAGGGTGATTTTAAATAATAGTGATACCAGGTCCATCCCAAACCAATAAAATGAGGCTGACCCCATGCGACTTAATGTCAGTGTTGTTGAGAACCACTGGCCTGTACGCTGGATCCAAACTCACCTAGTTGTTTGCTCAGGCCTAGGTCACGTGACATAATATAGGCTTGTTGAATTGACTTAAATAGGTTTGGTCTCCCCAGCTCCTCAAGCACAAAGAATTCTGATTTTGCCACTCTTTGTTTGTTTTTGATGTGTCAAACACACACACACAAGAGGTGTCAGATGTATATTTGTTTGTTAGTACACCATTCTTTTTTCTTCTAAATTCCTGGGTTGTGCTAGCTCAAAGTATCTACAGTTAGTACCAGGTTTATTGTAAAAGTTTCAAAGGAAGAGGAAGGGAGAGGAAGAGAGAGATAGAAACATCAATGATGAGAGAGAATCATTGATCGGCTGCCTCCTGCATGCCCCATACTGCGGATCAAATCCACAACCTGGACATGTGCCCTTGACCAGAATTGAACCTGGGGTCCTTCAGTTTGTAGGCCAATGCTCTATTCACTGAGCCAAACAGGCTAGGGCAAAGCAAGATGAATTTTGATTCACTTGGTTAAATAAAGAAACATGTTGCAATGGGTTGTTTGACAGAAGCTATAGTTAGCCATCATAGGCCAGTTACTGTATTTATCTATCTCTGGCACTTGGTAGCTGTCCAATGAATATAGGATGAATGAAAGAAGGAATGAGTGAATGAAAAGATTGAAACCAGGGTGGTACAGGGTCTCTAACTTTATATTTGTCTCTAATAAGGGTCTCTAGCTCCTTCTACCCATTCTACCATTTACCACTAAATTTTTATTTCAGACTTAAGTTGAATATCACTGTTTTGGTGGTGTTTTACCCCAAACAACACGCAAGCCCTAAATAATCTTCAAAGTAAACCAATTTCTGGGCGAGGACATGTTCAAGAACATTCATTCCAGAACTTGAGCACGTAGCTATAGACGGTCTGTCATTTTCTCAAATGCCAGCATTTGCTCTCCTACAAAATGCTCCCCTCCTCTCTCCTCTGGCTAAAGATTCTAAAACACAGGTATGAGCCTCACCAAACTTCTCTTGCAGCTACTCTGTCGGCAGGCATGGTACTGTGAAAGCAAATGTCACTGCCGCAGCCATAATTTAAGACGTCCTTTTAAAAAATTCCAATTTCATCATTTCACAGAAGAATAGATCAATATTTCTACAGTTAAGAGTTTAGTTAAAAACCCTGCTGTGCAATGAAATAATGCATCTGCTATTGGCGTAGAGCGACTGGGATGTTAATTCCCTGGTTTTGTGTCAGTTAAGGGCAAATTAGCCTTCCAGCACCAGTCATGACTCATTATGTCATTATGTAGAAGGCACTTACTGTACCTCCACTACTATGCAATTTAGATCCAATAAAAATTGTGACAGCGTTTTTATCCACTTCATTAAGCTACTAATTTCTTGTAAAAAAATGTACATTAATCTTTTTATAGCTTCATGCAGAGTGGCATATTTTTAGACTCTAACATTGATTAGGTCCTGGTTAAGAATAATTTTCACAGTACTTTTAAGAAATGTAAATAAAGTTACAATAATTTAATTTTTCAACATAGTTATGACAGTATTGATCTTAAAATGAACATGTTGGCTGAATTAAATGTGTAGCCCAAATGAAATACAGACTGAATATTTAAACATGCAACAAATTACAAAGCATGGCTTAACAATACCCTGCAAACAGAATGAAGAGAGGGAGCGTGAACCTCCATGGAAAATATTAATTGCTCGTATTTTAAAAGATGTAAATGGGAATTTTTTTGACATCTGACTTTTCTCCCCCAAATGTTTAAAAAAAATACAGTAAAAAATCGTCTTCCTCCTTTGATTTTTCATTCCTTGTGAAGTATTAATGACTCTTCTGCCTGAATACATTAGGGAGAAGTAGACCAAGTGCCCTGTGCCGGGGCTGTGATAGTAGGTTGGAGTCAGGGAAAATGTGCCCAGGGCTTCCAGGGGGCACTACAGGCAGTCAAGGGCAGGGCGTTGGCATCTTTTGGTGCCAGGAGCTGCTCCTGTTCATTCCAAGCACCCATCCTACCCTGGTCGTTTTTTAAACAGGTTGACCAGGCCATGAGTCACATCCCCAAGGGCCTTAAAGGCGAGCCCTAAATGCTGGCTGACATTTGATGTAATTATGTGGGTTTCCCATTAGATCCTGACTTGCCTTGCTGGACCTTGTCTCCTTGCTCTGGACTGAGCTGCATTCTGACTTTGTTCCCTAGTCTAGCATGTAGTCTTCTGCTTTCCCAGGCCAGGGAGCCCAGCTCTGTCTTGGGCTCCAAACCCACCCCATCCTAGCCCTTGGTAGGTGTCCACCACACCAGCCCCAGGAGACATGGAAAGTGAGAGGGGGTGTGGGACAATGAGACTATGTCACAGGAAACACAGAGTATGACCAGTACTACATTGGTGCCAAAGACTTAAGGACATAGCTGTGTCCCCTCTCCAATTCCGTCCCTGTCTCCTGTAGGGAGGCTTTGGGCTGGGTGATTAGAAAGGGCCATCACAGGACTGACGTCCTGGGACTGAAGGCCTCCCTCTCAAATAGAAATCCGTCCCTGGGACCTCCCTGGTGGGTTGTGTGTGGATGCTCCCAATGCTGGGAAGCTCACTTCTTTTCGTTTTGTTTTTTAAATCCGCAGAGCCCTGCGTCTTTCCTGAAAGGGTTTACAGTGGGGCAGAGACGGGCTTCCTGCCTTATAACATCTCCACTGTCATCGAGGCGGCACCAGTCAGAGCAGGTCTTCCCAGCCAGTCACCCTCAGTGTGCACGCTGCTGCCGCTGCTGCTGAGGGTGATGATGTTCCTGTCACCATTGTTGCGTCCTGGTTCTGGGAGTACAATTGTCCCCAATAGGTCTGTGTGGGTCCAAGGCCTGTTCTTAGCCTGAAGCCCAAACAGCCTCTTTCTGGCCCTTGGTCGCTCTCTAGAGAACCTGCAGTGGTTGGAAATGGTCCTTCCGCTTTTTTGGCTGCCCTAGACCCTAGGTCAGACAGACAGACCCTGGGTCAGACAGACAGGCCCTGGGTCAGACAGACAGGCCCTGGGCCAGACAGACAGGCCCTGGGCCAGACAGACAGGCCCTGGGCCAGACAGACAGGCCCTGGGTCAGACAGACAGGCCCTGGGTCAGACAGACAGGCCCTGGGTCAGACAGACAGGCCCTGGGCCAGACAGACAGGCCCTGGGTCAGACAGACAGGCCCTGGGCCAGACAGACAGGCCCTGGGTCAGACAGACAGGCCCTGGGCCAGACAGACAGGCCCTGGGTCAGACAGACAGGCCCTGGGTCAGACAGACAGGCCCTTGGCCAGACAGACAGGCCCTGGGTCAGACAGACAGGCGCTGGGTCAGACAGACAGGCCCTGGGTCAGACAGACAGGCCCTGGGCCAGACAGACAGGCCCTGGATCAGACAGACAGGCCCTGGGCCAGACAGACAGGCCCTGGGCCAGACAGACAGGCCCTGGGCCAGACAGACAGACCCTGGGCCAGACAGACAGGCCCTGGGTCAGACAGACAGGCCCTGGGCCAGACAGACAGGCCCTGGGTCAGACAGACAGGCCCTGGGCCCGACAGACAGGCCCTGGGTCAGACAGACAGGCCCTGGGCCAGACAGACAGGCCCTGGGTCAGACAGACAGGCCCTGGGTCAGACAGACAGGCCCTGGGTCAGACAGACAGATTCTGGGTCAGACAGACAGGCCCTGGTCAGACAGACAGGCCCTGGGTCAGACAGACAGGCCCTGGGTCAGACAGACAGGCCCTGGGTCAGACAGACAGATCCTGGGTCAGACAGACAGGCCCTGGGTCAGACAGACAGATCCTGGGTCAGACAGACAGGCCCTGGGTCAGACAGACAGGCCCTGGGTCAGACAGACAGGCCCTGGATCAGACAGGCAGGCCCTGGGACAGACAGACAGATTCTGGGTCCGACAGAGCCTTTCCCCCTGGGGATTCCCTAAAGCAGCTCCTCTTTGCAGTGGCTGCTGCCTCCCTGCTGTTCATGGCTGGGCATTGCTGTCTGTTCCTAGCAGCAAGGCTCCTGTTGTTGCTCTTCTCACCTGTGAGTGCTTTACCCATCAGGAGAGCATCACTGCCACTCCCTGGACAGGCAGATCAACGGAGACCCAGAGAGGCAGAGTGACTGACCCAAGGTCACACAGCCACCAGGCAGGGGAGCCAGGACTAGAGCCCTGGCCTTCTAACTCAAAACCCTGTGGTCTGCCCTAACTGGTTTGGCTCAGTGGATAGAGCGTCGGCCTGCGGACTGAAAGGTCCCAGGTTTGATTCCGGCTAAGGGCATGTATCTTGGTTGCGGGCACATCCCCAGGAGGAGGTGTGCAGGAGGCAGCTGATCGATGTTTCTCTCTCATCGATGTTCCTAACTCTCTTTCCCTTTCCCTTCCTCTCTTTGAAAAATCAATAAAATATATTAAAAACAAAACAAAACCCAGAGCTTACAAAAGGCTGTGGTAGCAGCACAGGTCAGTGGGCAGGAGCGTGGACATTGCAGCTGGGTAGATTTGGGCTCAAAATCCAGCTCTCCCACTTACTTGGATAAACTTAGGTAGCTTACCAAGCTTTTCTGAACTTCTGTTTCATCTTGTATAAAAATGAGATAAATACTTTTTCTCCTCACGTGGTAGCGGTGAGATTTAAGTGAGATAAGATGTGGAGCACACAGATTTGCACTTGGCACATATTGAACTCAATAAATGGTAGCCCTTGTCGTCATCATCATCATCATCATTACTTCATTCAGATCTCACCATAACCCCATGCAACAGGCATTCATTTCCTCATGTGTCGATATTTATAATCATAATAGCTAAATTAGCAGAGAGAAAGATGAGCCCCGGCCTGGTGTGTTAGGATGTTTGCAGCCTGCTCCTGCATTTCTTCCTGCCAGTGCCCAGCATCATTTTGTCAAGCCTAGGCCTACAAGGCTCCTGGCTTCTTCCTTCCTTTCACAGGCCCAGGCTCCCAGCTGCTGAGCCTCATGGCCGGGTGACCTCCGATTCTTAGGAGGTGACCTGGGTGACACCAAGGCCGTGGCTGGGGAAGCAGGATCTGGCCCAGAGGAGGAGCTGAGCTGTGCCCCCAGCACCCAGCCTCTCTCTCCAGGAAGAATTCGTCTTCTGGGGTCACGTAATTACTCCCCGCAGGAAGCTCTTACGACTTAAGTATAGGGTTCTGTACGTGACGCTGTCTGCAAGGAGGACTGGCGGGAGGTTAGGCTCTGATTCTCTTCAAAACAATGATTCCTTTGAGGTTCCCATAAATACTCAGTCAGGTTCCTATTATGACAGCGTGAAGGAGCAGTTGGCAGTTGGTTGCATCTTCATAATGAAGACTGGAAGAAAAGTCAACGACAGTGAATAAATTAGACTTGGGTGTGTTTCACCTTCCCTGGCCTTGTTTCCCTGTGTACCTGAGTACCCTCCCAGGACCAGTCTGCTGGCCTGGCCTCTCCCGCCCTAAGCATCAGGGGAGGGGGACGGGCTCTGGCGTCCTCTCCCACAAGGCTGTGAAGTCCCAGAGTAGGAGGGGTTTAGGCTTGCAGGCTCCTTAGCCAGATGGCATTTGATACGAATATGGATGTTGATGGCGTTTGGATAATGCCGCTGTCTGTGGCAGGGGCTTTATTACTGTTATGAACGGCGCAGTCCTGGAGGGAGCCATTCCGTTTAGTTACCTTTGTGTGCCAGTTACAAATGTTTAACAGACAATTATCAGGAGATAGTGTTCTAGGGGATTCGGGTTTTTCCTGGATTCCCGGGCTGGTTCTGCCGTCAGCCCGTGCCACAGGGCTCAGGCACCTTGAGTGGGCGTGGGCTGCCTGAGATCATTCACTTTCCTGCAGGATCTCGTCACCCTAATCCTTTCCGTTTGTCCTTGAATAAGGCCTGCCCATTCTCCGGGGGCTTGCTTTGTTGCAACCTCTCCATACCAGATACATCAAAACCCTACCTTTCACACTTCCTGGGGGAGTTGGAGCTTCTTCCTATTAAACATGAATAATAAAATCCTCTGCTTTCATCCTAATGGGGTTAGTAGGAGGTGTTTAGCTTTTTATAGCTACCTAGATGATCGAAGGAGGCAGATGAAGCCATCACAAAATTAAGGACGAGGTCATCATTGGAAGGCTAGGGACGGAAGTCTTTTAAAAGCATGTCTGGTCTTAATTCAAAGCATCTCTCTGGAGAGCTTCAGCGAGTAGAGGCCACGGGTTTCCTCTGTTGGAACCAAAGCCTTGGCAAGGAGGGGACTGTGCAGAGAGGCTTCTCTCCAAGTCCCGGGGAAGGACCGGTCCCTTCAGAGCACATGGCACTTTCAGGACGGATTATCTGGTGAAGAGTCAGGCCTGCTTCCTCTCCTTGCGCAAAAGGCCTCGTGAGAAACGGATGCGTGCATGATGGGACCGCAGGTGTTGTCCTGGGCCCTGGAAAATGGTTTCAGAGGCCGGGCTGGCGGATGAGATATCAGGAAAATGGGAAATCAGGAGGCCGAGCCGAACTTCTGGAAACAGCATACAAATGGATTGTTGTGTGTGCTCCCAGCGCAGCTCTAAATCTGAATACAAAATAGAGAAGATGCTCTTTTGCTCCTTTCAGACTAATGATTTTGTCCTTTTTCCCTCTCCTCCTCGTTTTATTTCTTCATCTATAACATCTGCAAGAGGGCAGCCAGACTAATAAAACTGTGCTAAGCTCGCCTAATGCCAGCCATTGATCCAAGGGTGGGACCCGATTAATCAATAGGATTTTAGCCGTGTTCACGTCCCCAAGGGACATCAGGCCCAAAGACAGCTCTTGCCTCAGCAGAGGGGAGGAATCTGAGAACTGATGGAGCTGTGATGCTCTCCGTGTGGCTTCTGGGAGGTGGGGAGAGGCGGGGTGCGGTGCCCACCCCCCAGGGACAGCCTGGGTGGCAGTTTCAGACAGCCACGGTGGGTGTTTGATGGCCTTGCTTTGGAGATGCTTACATCCTCTGCAGTGTGACAACGCCACAGGATTTGCTGGGCTCCTGGGGTGGGTGCTGCAGGAGATAGAAAGGGGTTTCTAGAACAGAGAAAACCTCACTCAACATATGGGCACCTCTCACATAACTATAGACCTGGGACATCATCTTCTCTAAGCCCCCTCCTCGTGCGGTAGAGGAGACAGGCCCAGAGAGGGCAGGGCCTTGCCCAAGGTGACCCAGTGAATTAGTAATGCCACAGAACTAGAATTCAAGTCTTCTGGGCCAAGCTCTTCACCCTCCTGTATCTATCAAGTTGAGTCAGGATCAGACTCTGTTGCAGTCACATGAGAGAATCAAAGGGTTGATACAAGCAGTTTAAGAGAATTCAGGCAGGGTATAGACACCCAAACTGAAGAATTCAGTTTCAAAAAAAAATCATCATACATTCAAAAAATAGACCCCATATTTCCTCTCCCCCCCCGTTTTCTTTTTAAAAAAATGTATTTTTATTCATTTCAGAGAGGAAGGGAGAGGGAAAGATAGAAACATCAATGTTGAGAATCATTGATTGGCTGCCTCCTGCATTCCCCCTAGTGGGGATTGAGCCCACGGCCCGAGCATGTGCCCTGACCGGAATCCAACCATGATCTCCTAGTTCATAGGTTGATGCTCAACCACTGAGCCATACCTGCTGGGCTCCTTTTCCTTGAATGTGTTTTTTTAATTTTTTATTGTATGCTACCACATTTTCAAAAAGTACATGAAACACAGATACAATTTGACAAATAAACTATAAATACCTTTGCAACCAACACCCCCCAAAAGCCCACTGTGTGCCCCTTTTATTTCAAATTCCCCTTCTTAGAAGTAATCACTGTCTTGACTTTTGTGATGACCATTTCCTTGTCTTCATAATTTCCCCACAAAGATAGCTCCTTGCTGCCTGCTTTTAAACGCTGTATAAATGGAACCATCCTCTATGCATGTGCTCTTTTCTGTCTTCTTTCTTTAATTGTGAGATTCATCCATGCTGTTATCTATAACTGAATTTCATTCATTGTCATGGCTAGTATTTTTTTCTTATACGTGAAAATTATCTTAAAGACACACATTGAACCCTGCCCTGTGAAATAAAGTGTGCTTCATAAAGCAGTTCACCCTAAGGGCTGGGTGTTGGGACAAGGGTGCCCCTAAAAGCTGGATTTTTGAACTTTGGTTCTGGCTGCCCTAAGTACTACTACCAACTTCTTTTTATGTAGCTTTAGGGACCTGATTGTCTCAGGAATTCCCTCAAAACAGACAGTAACTTAAGGGGAACAGGACTGTGCTAGGGTCCAGATCTCCCCAGGCTGGGCAGGGGGAAAAACCCAGAATTCCTTGCTTTGCCAGTGGAGCACCTGACCTAGACCCTGAGCCCCCTGGAGGCAGCTGCTGTTCTGTCTGTCTTATCTCTCCAAGGCCCAGTCCAGAGTCAAGTCAGTCCAGAGCAGGAGATGATAAAGGTCGCTCAGAACAGCCTCCACAGGGAGCCTGCATTCCCTCAGCAAGAGGGTCTTCAGTGACCAGTGACTGAGGAACTATTTCCTCGGTGGGCTGGTGGAGGCCCCCAGATGCAAAAAATCAGCTTAGTGGTAGAGGCAAGACTCTGGATCAGCCTTAGTGCATTGGTATCTTAGAAAGGTCAGTGTTAACCGGAGACTCACCGCTTCTCAAGAAATTACATAAGAAGGAGTGCGGGAAGAGCAGCTCTTATTAAAAACAAACACAGCCCGCCATGTGCTTTTGCAGGGAGCCGCTGGAGACCCAGGCGGGGCTGTTCTAGGCCTCCTGCTCTGAGGTGTAGGGTTTGTGGCCACAGAAGCCTCTCCAGGGGGCTCTGAGCCCGGGTCTGTGAGCCTCCTGCTCAGCTGGGAGAGGAAGCTGAGAGCGAGCCCATTCCTGCTGCTGCCCTGGCTTAGGCTGCGGGACAGCAGCCTGATGGGCTGTGTACTCCACCTGCTGGGGCTCAGTGACCTTCACCTTGCCCCGCCAGGTCAGGCATCAGGACAGCTACCACCATAGCTGGCGATGCAAATGCATATTGTTTGAATTATTATAAGTTTTAAAAAATTTAAAAAGCTCATTCTTTAAGGAATACCATAAAATATTTAGGACCATCAAGGCTTATTGCAGGATCAACTCTTCCCACCCCTCCAGGGCCCCTGGAGGCTCCCTGAACTTTCATGGAATTCATCCAGTAAGTTATCATCTATACTTTTTTTTTTCTTCGAGACACTCATTTGTAATTTGCATGTATTTATTTGTTGGCTTGTTCATTACGTCAACCTTTTCCACCAGATATGAATCCCACCTCGATTTCCTTGGCCCTAAGGGATTAGTAGGTACTTGGTAATTCGTAAATATTTACGGAATGAATGAATGATGGGGGATTGCTGAGGAGTCTGACTCTGCTGTGGGTTGAAGGAAAAAGACCTCCGACCCCGTCCAGGTCTCCGAAGGACAGTTCAGAGCTCTCAGCCGGAACCACAGCCTGGGAGCCGCTGGGAGCCCTGGGAGGCGCGGGGGGAGGCCCGCCTTCCTGGAAAGCCTTGCTTGGAATTGTCTTCAAAAGCTGCGACGGCAGCCCCCGGAGTTTGAGCACGAATAAATCATTAGCATTTTATTTACAATTCTGGATTTACAGTTCCTAGAAAAGGATCCTGCTGTTCAGTGCGGATTCCTGCTTTGCTGGCTTTCCGCGGCGCCTCCTCCTGCTCCCGCTTTCGGGGGAGCCGGGTTAGCTCGAGCCTCGGTTGGACCAGGGTGAGATGCGGGGCTGACGCGCGTGGCGGGTGGCCCGGAGGAAGGAGGGTGCGCCACTCCCCAGGTCTCGCGTTTTCCGACGACCCTGAGCGGAGAAGTCGTCTCATCCCCGTTTTACCGGGAAAGGTTTGCTTCAAAGAGGGCCGGGAACTTGGCCAAGGCCACACAGCTCGTGCTCAAGTTTGCACGCGAGTCCTCGGCCTCCACACCCAGCCGAGCTGGAGCTGCCGCAGCCCCGGGCGCTCTGTCCGCCCGGCCCGGCTCCCGGCGCCCTCGGCGTCTGCGCGGCGCGCCCGCTAGATGGCAGCCGCGGTCTCCGCCGGGCCACGCGGGCCGCCGGGGAGGGTGGGGGGTGGCCTCGGCGGTCGCCACGGCCACGCTCCGGAGGCTCTGGCTGGAGGCCTCGCGGGTTGCTCCGTCGGAGGCGCTGCCGTGGGCACCCAAGCCCGGGGTGCAGGGTCCAAGTGGCCAAAGGAAGAGGGTTGCTGGAAGCGGTTCAGGCTCCCCTGCCTGGAGTGAAATGGGGCTGGTTTCCGGCTCTCCAACTGGGGGTCCGAGGGCATGGCAGCTCCCGGAGAGCCCCACGGGGTGGCCGGCACTTTCGGCCCTGGGCGATTCGGGATGCACGCACAGGGCCCGGAGGGGCGGCGAGGGGCGGGCCAGCGAGGTCGTGCGGGGTGGAATCCGTGGTGGGAAGCCACCGGGCCTATCCTGATCTGGTCCCTTTGGAGGTGACCTTCAGTGAAAGCCTTCTCCCTTCCCTCTCTCCCAGTGCGTTCTGAAGCTCGCACTAGCTGCGAGGTGACCTGGACCCGCCACTGCTGGCCTCTCCCTTGACCCAGCCCTAAAAGGCAGGCAGAGTTAACCTGCCCCCTCCCCCGCCTATCCTCAGGGCCATACCTTTAGGGAGTAGTGATTGGGACTGGTGCGCCTCCGAGCTGGCACACTTCGGGGCCTGGGCCCAGCCACAGGAGAGAGGTGTCTGGGTAGAGGAGATAGCCCTGGAGGTAGTGGTGGGGTCAACCATGGCTTTCCCAAAGTAGAGGGACCCAGGGGGCTGGGGTGTCTGATAGGAATTGTGGACCAACAAGGGTCCACATACTAAACCTGACAAGCTCAGGGGAGGCCTGCATGGTGGCCTTACAAACTCGGAGTAACCACATTCGATGTCTGAAATGAAAACTTTCTAACTCAAAGCGAGTCCTGGTGGTAGCCATGTCCTAGTCAGTATCTTTCCTGACCAAAGTCAGTCTTTACAGTAACGGAGACTGTAGTCTTTTTGCATTTAGAAGACATACCTTTGGAAAGCCAGGGCCATTTCCTTTTCCCAGGCCCCTCAGGGCAAAATCACGGCACCAGAGCACAGAGCACAGACCCCCTCATTGTCACTGTTTCCATGTGAGCTGTTAACTATCCTACACCCACCATGTCAAAGCAGTAGGGGTCTAGTCCGTTTACTGTTTATCCAATCCCAGAGATTTCCTCCCTTTGCTTCTCCCTCCTCCCGAATCAGTCACCAATGGATTTCATGTGAGCTCCTCACCTCGTTTCCTGTGATTCTAACGTATCAGATAAGGTGCAAAACTGCCATTCTCGGGAGTGTTTTCTCAATCCGTTGAGATTTTGTTTCCTGTTTAAACTCATACACATTCTCTACAAGTTTGGATATTTCTTGTGTCGACAGAATTCATGGATTCATTCTAGTAGCCCCTCTTTCTTTGGGCTCCCAGTCTTAGGGTTTCTCCTGTGAAGGGTCCTACATAACTCTGCTGAGAGCTGCCTGCTGGCAGGTGAGGTCGACAGACACGCTCTCTCCTCCCTTCTCCAGTCAAGTTCCTCCTCAGGAGGCGGCTTCTCTGCTTTCTAAGAGGAAGGGGGCTCAGCCAGAATTTGTCCTGGCCTCGTGGCCACCTTCATGCACTGGCCAGGGACAGAGCTGAGCTGCTCCAGGCTCTGAGGATTGGGCCTAGTCATGGCACTTGGAGGTGGGGGCACTGAGGCTCAGAGGGGGAAGGCCTTTGTCGAGGTGTCTCCAGGGCATCCAGGTCTCCCACTTCAGGACTCTGGCTGCTGCAGGGCCTGCTCAAAAGACTTTTCTAGTTGAGATCTGACCAAGTTCACATTTTGCATTGATTTTGAGAAGCACCTGAGGCTTTGTCCTGGAATGCATGGATCAATGGGCCCCAGGAGTGGGGGCTGGCATTGAGGGGGCATCGTTCCCTCTCGCTGGTGGGTCCCCAGGCCATGCCTTCCCCCACTGGGGCCCTGCAGGTCAGGTCGGATGAGGGCAGGCCTGTGGCGTTAGGGAATTGTGATGGGAACATCCACTGACCCTCTAAGCCAGCGGTTCTCAACCTGTGGGTCGCGACCCCTTTGGGGGTCTAACGACCCTTTCACAGGGGTCGCCTAAGACCATAGGAAAACACATATGTAATTACATATTGTTTTTGTGATTAATCACTATGCTTTCATTATGTTCAATTTGTAACAATGAAAATACATCCCGCATACCAGATATTTACATTACGATTCATAACAGTAGCAACATTACAGTTATGAAGTAGCAACGAAAATAATTTTATGGTTGGGGGTCACCACAACATGAGGAACTGTATTAAAGGGTCGCGGCGTTAGGAAGGTTGAGAACCACTGAGAGTCTAAGTCAGTGGTTCTCAACCTTGGCCGCACATTAGAATCACCTGGGAATCTTTTTAAAATCCTGATTTCTGGGCCTCGTCCTCCGGAAATTCTGTTTCTTTGTTACTAATGTTGTGGCCCCACCCCATAACAAAGAAACAGAATTTCCGGAGGACGAGGCCCAGAAATCAGGATTTTAAAACGATTCCCAGGTGATTCTAATGTGCAGCCAAGGTTGAGAACCACTGGTCTAAGTTATCCCCAGGAAAGGGCCTGCCAGGTGGGGTAGGGAGCTGTGAGTAATTGCTATCCAGCACCTGGCCCTCTGTTAGGATCACAGCTTCCATGACAGAGCCGCTCTCTGACCGGGCCTGTCCACCGGCCTGAGGCTGAACTGGCTTAGACACACCCGCCCGGAGCCCCGTGGCTGTGGGGTGCAGGCGGTGAGGGTGCCTCGCCCAGGAGGACGCCGGCGGTGACGGGCAGCGGACTTGGACCTCGTCAGGTTACTCGGTAATTATTCTGCACAGCCCTCCTGCGATCCGCCGGCCGGGGTGGCGGGCAAGCGGCCGCAGATTGGGAGGGAAAGTGAGTGTCCCCGGAGCCCCCCTGACCCGCTCTGGGCCGAGAGGGCCTCTCCGAACCCGCTGGATCAGGCCCCCTTAGACGGCGTGCAAGGGCCCGGAGCAGCCGGCGGACTTCAGTGGCAGTCGGAGCGGCTGTCTGGGGAACGGGAAAACTTGTGTCGGCGGCGGCAGCCTTGCGAAGGGGGGAGCCAAGCCGTTTGCAGCGCGTTCCGTTCCTCGCGCTGCCGCCACCGCCTCGGCTCCCCAGAGCCCGCGGGGGCGGGGGCGGCGGAGGAGGTGACAGAGTTCACGTCCCCACCGCCGCCTTTCCCGGAGTGATGGATGGCTGTCGACTCCGGCGGGGGAGCCTGCACAGCTCCCTCTGCAGGGAGCGGCGCTCAGCCTCCCACACTCGGCGCCGCGGCTCCATCAAACTCCCTTTCTCCAGCTGCTCGGGGACCGGCTGGGGCTCAGGGTCAGGTAACGTGGCCGGTTCTGTTGTGTTAATGAGACCATCCTTGTTGGGTTCATCCTCATCGGTGGCACTCGGGCACAAACGCCCATCTCTCCCCCGGGCTCCGCTGGCCCAACCTTTTACAACCGACCCACGTGGGTCCTCCTTCCTCCGGTGCCCGAGGCTCAAGTGCCAGGACTCACCTGCGTTTTCTTTGGGTGGCACATGCGTCGGGGTCAGGGAGCAACTCACCTCTGTGAAGACAGAGCAAAAAGCGTGGCTCCTCTCTTCCCTAAGAGACAGTATATTTAAAACGTTCCATTAAATGCGGGCTTTAGTTCATTGGTTAATTACAGGAATCACATTGATTCTATTTGGACTTCCTTCTCTCCCTACCCCAACATGTCCTTAGTACATCGTTGGTAGCTGGGAATTCTGAAATAAAAACTTGGGGTGGGGGTTAGGGTTGGGGAGGGAGTTCCTCCTATGGGAGGGACCTTTATTTTATAGTTTGCTTCGTGTCAGGGGATCCTTGGATCTAGTTCCTCGTGCAAAACCAAATCACAGCGGCGGGTTCAGGGAAAAAGGTGTGGATGCTGCCACATGTGGGGTGCTTGAAACACTACCTCACCAGCAGTAACGATGACAAAAATGATGTACTGCAGGTAACAGTTCTTGGGCACCTACTATGTGCTGGGTACTGTGTACTTTATCTCCATTATCTTGTATAATCTTCAGAGCAGATGTATACAATAGGTGCTTTCGTTATTCCCATTTGGAGGAAAAGTGAGGCTCAGAGAGGTGGATTAACTCGTTTAAGGTGACACAGCTGGAAAAGGACAGAGGCAGAACTCAGCCCGAGTCCCTCTGATCTCAAGGCCCTAGAACAGTGACGGTGAACCTATGACACGCGTGTCAGAGGTGACACGCAAACTCATTTTTTTGGTTGGTTTTTCTTTGTTAAATGGCATTTAAATATATAAAATAAATATCAAAAATATAAGTCTTTGTTTTACTATGGTTGCAAATATCAAAAAATTTCTATATGTGACACGGCACCAGAGTTAAGTTAGGGTTTTTCAAAATGCTGACACGCCGAGCTCAAAAGGTTCGCCATCACTGCCCTAGATTCTAGTCTAGGATCTAGATCAGTGGTTCTCAACCTTGGCTGCACATTAGAATCACCTGGGAATCATTTTAAAATCCTGATTTCTGGGCCTCATTTTCCGGAAATTCTGTTTCTTTGTTATGGGGTGGGGCCACAACATTAGTAACAAAGAAACAGAATTTCCGGAGGATGAGGCCTGGAAATCAGGATTTTAAAACGATTCCCAGGTGATTCTAATGTGCAGCCAAGGTTGAGAACCACTGGCCTAGATCATCACTCTGCTCTATTGGTATACAAACTGGCGGTTATCTTGTTGCAAAGCACATGTGTATGCTGCTCTCTCTCTTTTTAAAACAGAGCAAGAAACAAAACAAAGACACCAATTCTCACTTTCCAATGGGACAACTGGATCAAAGGGAGCCTTCCCAGTTACATTGCTGGCTTCTGTAAAAGAGAAGTTGCCTTAGAATTATTTGCCTTAAAAAATGATCCATGAATTTAACTAATATTTAATGCACTTACTGTGAAGTCATCTGGAATGTCTTCCTTTTGTCATTCTTCGCAGCATGCCCAAGAGTCCAGCTGGAGCTGGACAAATCTGTCCTCCATTACCCCCCACCCGCACCCCATACTTGCCTTTCACCTTCCGAGGATGGAGAGGGCTACCCAATGAGAAGCCTGCACACAGGCTGCTCAGTCAAGTTGCCTGTGAGTTGGCCCAGAGCCACTGAGAGTGAGAAACTTTCAAATTTCAAAACTGCCCTGGGCCAATTTAATAAACTTCTGCCACCTCCATCCTCTTCACATTTTTGAATTCTCAAAAATTCATTCCCATCTAAGACGCATACAAGAGTGGAAGGATTTTGGAATGTTAATAATGCAGAATTTTACAGCATAGCAAGGTGAATTCTCAAGGGGTAGCGGTTAACATCTGCTTTCTCTTTTCCCAAGATAACAATGGGGAAACCTGTGCTCTGCGCGCGCACACACACACACTCAGCCAGGATTGCGAGAGCTGAGTTTCTCTCTCTCTCTCAGCAAAGAGGTAAATTTCCCCAGATCCAGCACCAGGAACAATAACCAGAAAACTTGCATGTAGCAAGAGTGACAGTGATAGAAAAAAAAACAAAGCCAATCTCTCAGGGGGCACTTTCTGGGCTGTGAACAAGACCCTTTCTTCCAGGGGGTCTGGAAGATGGCAAGAAGCTCTCTGCTTCCTCCCAGCGGGGCGATTCTTAGCAATCAGCATCAGAGCTGTGGTCCTGACATGTCCCCCTGGGAAGCAGCAGGATGCTTTGTATCAGAAGGAGACAAACCGAGAGAGCTCAGTCTCTAGTTCTAGGCACAAGCCCTGGAGCACCGGGGTGTGGCTGTGGGGTGGGGGTTGTCTCTGCTTGTCCTCTATGAGGGTTTCTGTGCTGGTGCCATCATATCAGCCCTCCACAGGAAAGGATGGTGACTGCCATTGAGCTCTGGAAACAGGCACCTGGGTCCCAGGCCCAGACCTGCCCATGTGAACTCCTGAGCCTCAGTCTTCTCAAATGGAGATAATCATACTGGCTTCATGAGACGTGTGTGGGCTGCTTAGCATAAAGGCTGGCCCAGTGTGCCGTGACTGTTTTAAAAAACCACACATGCATATAGTCCACCCTTATTTCCTAAGACCCAATTTAGCTGCTCATTTCAGGGAGTAAAATGTCCTGTGACTTGAAACTAGGTGACCCAGGAAATAATTGATCTAGCCTTGACCTATAGGTTCACTTGAATAGATCTATGGAAATGATCCAGATTCAAGTCACCTTTTTAAAGGGAATCTCTTGGTTGGTTTTACTCATTAAAAAAAAAAAAATGACCCAGAAGTTATTATTAAAAATGAAGGGTGCCGCTCTAGCCAGTTTGGCTCAGTGGATAGAGCATCAGCCTGTGGACTGAAGGGTCCTGGGTTTGATTCCAGTCAAGGGCATGTACCTTGGTTGCAGGCTCTTCCCCAGCCCGGGCCCTAGTCGGGGGCTCAGGCAGGAGGCAACCAATCGATGTGTTTCTCTCACATCGATGCTTCTCTCTGTCTTTCCCACTCTCTTCCACTCTCCCTAAAAATCAGTGAAAAAATATCCTTCAGGCGAGGATTAACAACAACAAGAAAAAGAGTGCCCACCTTGTGCTTGTAGCTCCCTAGGGATTTTTATCATTCGGTTTTGGGGCTGAAACAAATGCTTCTATAGGTTGTAACAGCATCTCGCAGCTCAGAGCCATGTGAGGAAATGGCCAGGCCTCACTGTGCAGATGCCATTCTGGCTGAATATTGGAAGCCCTGAACTGGCGCACGGGCTTCTCCCTTTCACTCGCATAATGCAATTTAAATCCCTTGTTAATTTCCAGGTCGAGTTTCATTCATGAGGATAATCTTTAATTGATGTTAAATATAGGGATCAAGTTAAGTGCATTATTTCTTTTTTACAAAGTGCTAATTGTTCATGTTCTCATAAATTATTTTCTCTTCTCATGTAGCAGGTTTTATGAAAGAACTTTTCAGCCAGTGCTTTTAACCTCATTGTATGAATATTATCCTGTAATCAGCAGGTCGTTCAGAGCCTTCCTGTGCTGATGATTTCCATGTCACCCTTCAGAGCAGAAAGGAGAAGAAAAATGAGCTCGTTTTGAGTGTATGCATATTGGGGTGGCTCACAGACATTAAGACTTTTTTTTATACCCAAACATTTTAAACTCTAAGCACATCTTTCAGCTGCTCTGTTCCTACTGACACCCTTGAGGGATTGAGCCCAAATCTACTACTTTTAAAAAGGTCCAAACAAGTTATTAATTCAATGTTTTTATTAATTTGATTTTTTTATTTTATTTTATATTTTATTGATTTTTTACAGAGAGGAAGGGAGAGAGATAGAGAGTTAGAAACATCGATGAGAGAGAAACATCAATCAGCCACCTCCTGCACATCTCCTACTGGGGATGTGCCCGCAACCCAGGTACATGCCCTTGACCGGAATCGAACCTGGGACCCCTCAGTCCGCAGGCTGACGCTCTATCCACTGAGCCAAACCGGTTTCGGCTATTAATTTGATTTTTTAGTAAAATGTACATAGCATAAAATCTACCATGGTAAAACCATTTTTTTTTTATCTTAGCCATTTTTAGGTGTACAGTTCAGTAGTGCTAAATACATTCACACTGTGGTGCCACCTGTCTTCAGAATGCTGTTCATGTTGCAAGACTGAACCCCATTCCCCACCCCAGGAATCCACCTTCCGTTTCTATGAATTTGACTACTCTAGGTACCTCATATAAGTGAAATGATATAGTATTTGTGTTTTTTTGTTTTGTTACTGGCTTACTTTACTTAGACAGCGGTTCTCAACCTGTGGGTCGCGAACAATGAAAATACATCCCGCATACCAGATATTTACATTACAATTCATAACAGTAGCAACATTACAGTTATGAAGTAGCAACGAAAATAATTTTATGGTTGGGTCACAACATGAGGAACTGTACTTAAAGGGCCAGAAGGTTGAGAACCACTGACTTAGCATAATGTCCTCAAGCTTCATCTATCTGTATGTCAGAATTTCCTTTTTAAGGCTGAATAATATTCTATTTTATGTCTGTACCCCAATGTGTTTACCCATTTATCTGTTGATGGACGCTTGGTCCACTTCCACGTTTTGGCTGTTGTAACACTGCTGTGAACTTAGGTATGCAGCCTGAAACTGCTTTTGATTGTTTCACTTATTCTAAAAATGTTTAACCATGTTCAGAAAGGACCCTGTGCTGAGCTTCTGTAGGAGACGAGAAAGGGGCTGTCTGCTCTCAGGAGTTGCATAAAAAGAAAGCAAGACAATAGCATACCCACTGTTTCTTGAGCTCTTACATGCATCCTATTATTTAATGTTCACTATGACCCTCTGAGGGAGATACTGTGTGTTATTCCTATTTTGTACATGAGGAAAGTGAAGTTCAGAACCATGAAGTCACTTGCCCGAGATTATCACAGTCAGGGGAACTGGGATTGGAACCTAGGTCTGTTTGACTCAAAAACCTGTGCTGTTCACCCAAACAATACTGTGCCTCTTGCAAAGGCATAAAACTCCATAAAAAGAAGTGAGGGAACCATGTCCCTCGAGAGAGCCACAGACATTGTGCTAGGAAAGTTCAGAGGGGCTCAGATTGCTTCCTTTTTTTGGAATCAGAGCAGAGTCCTTGGAGGAAGTGGTGTTTGGGCTGGAGCTGGGAGGATGAGGAGGAGTTGGGTGGGCAGAGATGGGAGGAAACAGATGGGAGGGAAGGGCATCATGAACAAAGACCCAGAGGTGAGAAGGCATGAGGAGTCCAGGGCAAGGCAAGGGCTTCGGGTAGGGTATGAAGGGACTTCCTGGGAGATGAGACTGCAGAGTTACTCGTGGAATAACTCAAGTCATCTGAGCTGGAAGGGCTGAGAGATGAGGACTCTCATGTCACAGACTAGGAAGCCAAAGTTCCAGGAGGAAAACAAAACTCGGGTCTCCAGACTAGAGGCCAGGACTCATTCCCCAGCACATTGGAAAAGGTTGTGGGGGTGATGGGAAGCCACCAAAGATGTTTGAGCAGAGGTGCGGCAGGTTTGGGCATTGTGACCTTGTATTGTGAGCCCCAGAGCCACAGGGCAGTCCTAGATGTGAGGGTGGTGTCAGGCAGTAAAACACACAGCAGGGCTGTTGTGACCCAGGAGCCCTACTGGGCTTGGCTATGGGCCTGTGCTGAGTGGACAGGGCAGCCCCTTCCCTCCACCTTCTGCTGGAAGCCAGTAATTGCCTCCCTGCAAAGTTACTGCGTTTGCTCCTTCCATCGTGGGTACATTTGCAGGCTTAAAACAAACAAAGGAGACAGTATGGACAAGTGTGGTTAGGACACACAGGCTCTGGAGTCAGACAGTTGTAGGTTGGAACCCACCTCTTTGTGCTATAGTCTCCTCCGTGTAAAAAGAGGGATGCAATAGGACTCTCACGCAGTTTGAATGGAATACTGTGTTGAAGACAGGAAGGTACCTGGCATTTGCGAGCTCTCGTTCAGTGTTAGGACTATTGTGGTGTTCCCAAGATGGCTCAGCATGTTTTGTTTCCTAAGTAGCAGCCCAGGCGCGGCCGTCTGCACTGGCATTTGGGCTGCAGGTCCTGTTTGATCTGGAACAACAGAGGAACCAAACAGCGCCCAAAGGCCCACGTCAGGTGTCAAGCGTCTGAGTTTTGGATTTTGACAGCCCTGCTTAAGTCAGAGAGGCTTGCTGCTTAGGAATGAAAAAGGCAGGCCTTTCTGTTCTTTCATCCATCCCACAAATTATTATTTGCTAATGGCTCGCTATGGCGGCACTTCCCAGACGAGGCCTGCACGTGGGGGAACTGGAGCACTGCGCAGGCTGGCCTGGCATTGTGTCACTCCTCCTCACGGCATGGCCCTTCACGGTCCGTAAAAGCTTTTTGGTGTCTGCTGGTGGCAGGATCTGTTTTTGACATATGAATGCATTTTTCTTTTCTTTTTCTTTTTTTCTCTTCCCCAGTCCCTATGCTCCAAGCCAGCAGCCTGGCCCTTCCAATTCCTCTGCCTCAGGGTTTCTTGCATGGAGCAAAGCAGTTGATTGAAGAGAGGGCTCTTGATCAGCAGAAGCCAAAGCTCCTTGCATAAATGAGACTGGGTGTCTTAGAGTAGACAGAGCCTTCACGAACCTGGAATGGGAGAAGGTAGTAGGTCCCTTTAAGGCAGGGGTGGGGAACATCTGGCTGTGAAATCATTTGGTCTGGCCCTGCCAAGGCATTAGGGGTACCCGGGGCTTTCTGCTCTGGTAACCTGGCCTATTTTTCCTACTCTGCTTATGTCTGTCCACCTGCCTACTATAGCACCACTATCTAATTCCAGAACATTCCATCACCCCAGAAAGAAACTTTGTACCTATTAGCAGTTACTCCCTGTTACCTGTTCTGGCCTTCACCTGAGCACCCTCCCCCACCAACCCCCCTGGTCACTACTAATCTACTTCCTGTCTTTATAAATTTGCCAGTTCTGAACATTTCCTATAAATGGGATCATACAATATGTGGCCTTTTATGACTGGCTCCTTTCAATTAACACGATGTTTTCAAGTTCTTCCGTATTATAACATGGATCAGTATTTCATCCCTTTTTATGGCTGAATAGTATTCCATCGCATGGAGAGCCCATAGTTTATGTATTCATTCATTAGTTGATGGACATTTGGGTTTTTCTACATTTTGGCTATTATGAATATGCCATTATAAATATTCATATACAAGTTTTTGAGTAGATATATGCTTTTAATTGTCTTGGGTACATATCTAGGAGTAGAATTGCTGGGTCATATAATAACTCTATATTTCACTGTTTTCCAATGGCTATACCATTTTGCATCCCCACCAGCAGTGTATGATCCTAGTGGGTGTGAAGCGGTATCTCATTGTGGTTTTGATTTTCGTTTTCCTAATGACTAACGGTGTTGAGCATCTTTTTCTGTGCTTATTGGCCATTTTCATATCTCTTTTAGAAAAATCCCTATTCAAATTCTTTCCTCATTTTTATTTATTTTTAATATTTTTTTCTTGATTTCAGAGAGGATGGGGGAGGGAGAAAGTGATAAAAACATCAATGATAAGAATCATTGATTGGCTGCCTCCTGCACACCCCACCCTGGGGATTGAGCCCCCAATCCGGGCACATGCGCTGACTAGGAATCGAACTGTGACCTCCTGGTTCAGAGGTTGATGCTCAACCACTGAGCTACGCTGACTGGGCATCTTTTCCCATTTTTATAATTCAGGTATTTGGCTTTTTATTATTGAGTTGTAAGAGTTCTTTAGATACAAGTCCCTTAGTAGATATATGATTTGCAAATATTTTGTCCTATTTTGAGGATTATCTTTTCACTTTTTTTTAGCCCCAATGTTTTTAATTTTGATGTAGTTCAACTTATCTTTATGTGTGTGCACATGCAGTGTGTGTGTGTGTGTATGTGTGTGTGTGTATGTGTGCCTTTGATATCATATCTAAGAAACCATTGCCTAACCCAAGGTCACAAAGATTTACTCCTATGTTTTCTTCTAAGAGTTCTACAGTTTTAGCTCTTATATTTAGGACTATGATCCATTTTCAGTTAATTTTTGTATGTGATGATGTGGCTATCAAGTTGTACTACTGATAATTATGTTATAATTAACTAGATATTAATAATAGGAAGAAGGCAAAGGGAAGGCCAGACATGAGCATGTCCACCTGGGCAGCTGCATCAGGAAGCTGCAATTTCATACTCCCCAGGGAATCACTGGTCCACTCCCTGCAAATCCCTGGAGGAAGGGGTCCAACAAAGGAGAGATGGCTGCATGCACAGTGAAGTAGAGGTGAGGATAGGGAAGGTCCTGGTCAGTGTAACCTGGAAACAGATAATTGGCTAGCGGGGGGTAGAACCATGGCGAGCGAAATCTTCGAAGGTTAAAATCCCCAGACAAAGGCGTTCTCTCACTCTTGTTGCTCTCTTGTTCCTCTCTTTTGTTCCCGCTTCATTGCACTTGCTCACGTTCCTAAAAGCCATGCAGACCTCACACACAATTGACTATAGCTGGGAACACAAACGACGCTAGCCTGACGCTGAGTTGGACTGTGCAAATATGGAATGGAAACGCTAGGCAACGACTTTAATCCTAGCTCCGCTAAAGACACAGCTGGGCTTCTTCCATGGCCGGACAGAGGGAGAGGGGACCTTGGGAACCCAGGGGTTTAATTCCACGCAAATAAATGCCACTCATCCTCCCATGCCAATCTCAGAAAACCCCTCTTCTCATGACATTGCAAGACGCCCACTTTCACTGGCAACTGGTGGGGACCGGAGAGCTCCCCACCGATAACACCAGCACCATCTGTTGAAAGGACCAGCTTTCCCCGGTGAATTATCTTGATACCTTTGTCAAAAATCAATTGACTGTAAATATAAAGGTTTATTACTGGCATCTCAGGTCTATTCCATTGATCTACGTATCTATCCCTATGCCAGTGCCGTACTGTAGATTTGGTTACTGTAGGTTTGCGCCTCTCCCCACTGTTGTCCCACTAGGATCAGTGATGGCGAACCTATGACACGCGTGTCAGAGGTGACACGCAAACTCATTTTTTTGGTTGGTTTTTCTTTGTTAAATGGCATTTAAATATATAAAATAAATATCAAAAATATAAGTCTTTGTTTTACTATGGTTGCAAATATCAAAAAATTTCTATGTGTGACACGGCACCAGAGTTAAGTTAGGGTTTTTCAAAATGCTGACACGCCGAGCTCAAAAGGTTCGCCATCACTGCACTAGGTAATTGCAGTTGCTCAGCCCATACTAGGAGCATGAATGTTGACAAGAGGCAGCCTCTCCCTTTGACTGAGGCTGGGGCAGCAGGTGCATGCACACATACCCCTGAACATCAGGGCTTCTTAGCTCCCTCCCCAAAGGTGCCACCCCAAGCACAGGCGTCTTCTCCAGCCTCCTGTCTGAGTTCATTTCTTCCTGAGATCCTTCCTGGGTTAGAAAGCGTTAGCTGCATACACAGTGCAGGCTGCAGTCTGCCTTGGAGACAGATACTTCTGCTCTTCTGCTTCCCCTAGCAGCGCAGGCGCTTCGTAGCTGTCAAGACCTCTGCCACCTCACCCTTCTGAGCCCCACTGACTTTGACAGTATTAATACCTACCTCTCAGGATTGTTAAAGCATAAATTAGATAATGTGTCAAGCACTAAAGATAAGCGCTTTGGAGGCATTTACTCCTGTGAGATAGGTACTCGGCTTCGTTTATAAGGCTGGGGAAACTGAGGCACACACGGAAGAGGCTGTAGGCCAGGGCTCCAGATTATTCCGCGGGGAGCCAGGACTCACCAGTCTGACTCCAGAGCCTGTGCGTCCCGGGACAGAGTTGCAGGGACCGACAGCAGGGGCTTCCCTGGGAGAAGACCCCACTCAGGGCTGATTCTGGGGCGAAGTCTGCCCCTGCCCCGTTCCCTGGCGGGCCGCCCCAAAGGAGGTCTGGCTGGACAGAGCGGGAGGCGGGGGTCCCCCAAAGGCAGCCCGGCTTCTAAACCAAGGAGGCTGGTTCTGCTTCGGTGGCCCCGCTGCTAAGTACGCAGCCCGGGCTGTGCCGAGTGTTCGTGCTGGAAAACGAGCACAAAGAACAAACAGGAAGGCCTCTAAAATGCTAATGCGGCGCCCGCGCGGCTGGCTGGCTCGGCTCAGCGCCTCATCACTGCCGCCGGGGCGGGCGGACGGAGCAGCGGGGCGCGGGCCCCACGCGGCGCGGCTGATGGCGGCGCTGATGGCGCGGGGGCGCGGCCGGCTCAGCGGGCTCCCGGGGCTGCGGGGCTGCGGGGCTGCGCGCTCCATGCCCAGGCCTGGGAGTGGGCGCCTGGCTCCTAGGGCCAGGCCGCTGCAGACCTGCACCTGGTTCCTAATTCCCATTAATTGTTTAATTTAAAAAAGTATTTATTTCTTTTAAAAATCAAAAAAGTGATCAACGCTAGTCGTGAAAAGCTCAAAGAATACAGCGATGCATAAAGCAAGACGCGAAAGTCCCTCCAATTCTTCCTTCTCCAACCTTCTCTCCAGAGATAACCACCCTTAACAGACTGACATGTAGCCTTCCAGACTTTTAATACGCATAGCAATTTGATTTGAAAAAAATCAAAATCGAAATAACAGTCCCCCACCCGCCTCACCCCTGTTGTACATTCTGGTGTCTTGCTTGCATTTTACACATAAGAATGTGCCTGGAGGTCTTGCCACATGTCATCAGGCCTTGGCCTATCTAATTCTTTCCAAAAGCCATATAATATTCCAGAATACCGGGATACAATAATTAATTTAACCTTTTTCCTGCTACTACTAATTAAACGATTGCTACATGCCAGGCCTTTAACTAAGCACCTTACGTGTATCGTGTTATTCCATCGTTATAACAGAGGCAATGTAAGAAATCCCCTTTTAAGAAATGAAGAAACCATAAATCATCTCCTACTGCTTGTATTGCTTCACCCATTCTAACGTCAGTAATGTACAGTAATAAAAACAGCACGCCCAGACTAGGAGACAAGAGCGAACTGTAATCCAAAATGAGACTTACAAGCAGAAGTGCTAGGTAACCAACAGTGTCACTCACAAAGAGAAAGTCACCCTGTACTGTTAGTCTTAGAGGATTTGCTTCATCACCTCAACTCAACCTCCCGGTTTTGCAAGGAGGACATAGGTTTCTAAGACATGATAACAGAGGCAGAGAAAAGCTACTAGTTGATTTCTTATCTGAATAGCTGCTCTTCTTTTAGGTCCTCTACTTTTCAAATTTAAGCATGAGTTTTTGTTTCTCTGTTTTTTCAACCATTAGTTTTTGAAGGGTAACAACTTTGTAATACACGATTTTTCTTGTTTAATAACTTTATTACCTAAGATTATACCATTATTTCTAATACATTATGAATTAATTTTTATATTTAAAAATATCTAATTAATATGGAGCTATTGTTTTCTAATTAGCTGTGATCATTGAAATATGGTCTTGATTGATTCACACACACAAGTTTAAAATTCTTGTTACCCTCTTAAATGATCATCCCAGTATTTTGATTAAAAATGTCAAAAGTTTGGGAATAAAAAAAAAAGAAAGAGAAAAAGGAAAAGGAAAAGAAAAAGAAAAAGAAGAAGAAAGAAACAGGTGCAGAGAGGCGAAGGAACTTGCCCGAGGTCACACAGCTAGTACATGGCAAAGGCAGGATGCAAACCCAGGTGGACCTGACTGGGAAATCTTGCTCTTCTCCCAAAGCTCAGTGCTCAGCCAAATGTGTCATTCAGGTCACTGAATGCTGGCGGGGCCTTTCCCTACCCTGTCAGTTCTTTAGCCCACAAGCAAGCTCTGCATCTGTGTTTCTGTGCTATTCTGCTGATTTCATCCTGATGATTCTAGCGCAATGATTTTGATCTAGGGATTAAAAAATTGCAATTGTATTGTATTTACTTGGTTAAAAAAAGAAGTACTAGAGGGTATGAAATGAAGTGATTTTTCCACTCCAGATTCCAGTTTCCTCTTTAGAGGAAAACCTTGTTAGTTTCTTATGTATCTTTCTAGACATTTTCAATGCATATACTTTTCCATATAAATGGTAGCATACTAGACAGGCCTCTGCACCTTGCTTTTGCCAATTAACATTATATATACATATATATGTATTTAATATGTTTTTATTGATTTTAGAGAGGAAGGAAGGGAGAGAGATAGAGAGATAGAAACATCGATGCATCAGCATAGGTCAGCTGCCTTCTGCATGTCCCCTTCCGGGGATGGAGCCCGAAACCCGGGCATGTGCCCGACCAGGAATTGAACCGGGACCTCTTGGTCCAGGGTATGACGTTCAACCACTGAGCCACACCAGCTGGGCTAACATTATATTCTGAGATAATTTTGTATTGGCATATATAGACCGATCTCATTCTTGTTGCTTTTAAAATTCAATTTTGTTTTTGGAATAGGTAATACATCCAAAGGATTCAAAAATCAAAATAGTAGAAACGAGAATATATTGAGAAGTCTGACTCCAATCCCTGACTCCCCTGTGAGTGCTCCTCTGCCTCCTTTGGCATCGGCGTTCATTAGTGCATCTTTCCAAGTTCTCTTTATGCAGCATTCACGATACTTACGTATTTAGCTATCCTATTGATAAATGGTTAGGTTTTTAAGGTTTTTTTTTCTTTTTTTGTGTGATCACATGAGAAGGCTGCAGCGAAATTCTTGTATAACATTTTGCACAAGTGTGTGAGCAGGAAAAATTATTAGAAATGAAATTGCTGGATCAAAGGGCATGTAGATTGAAAATGTGGAACTTAATGGCCAATTTGTCCTTCACAGAAGTTGCACCTGTTTATATTCCTGTTGCTAGTACATGAGTATGCTGATATCTCCATATCGTCATCTACACTAGGTATTATTACATTTAAAATTTTTTGCCAATCTGATAGATGAAAAATAATAATTTATTGTTTTAAAGGTATGGGGATGGAAGAAACATTCCTCTACTCCCAAGGTGCTTTTGGGTGGTCTAATAATCAAATAGACTCAAGACAGGTTAGCAGGAGAAAATGACCAAATTTAATTACATACATACATATGGGAACCCTGCATACACGAGAGGCTGCGAGGCATAAAGGGAAAATGACAGATGACATTCCTAGCACTTTGGACTTCAGAAGGTCACTGCAGGGAGAGCACATGTTTAGTAATCAGTAGTTTGCCCTGCCATATAGATAGGTAATCTCTGATAACCTCTTAATATGGGCAAGGCCCCTGATTCAAACTCCTCCTGACAGCTCAGGGGGAGGCAGGAGTTTCTCTTGAGTCCTCAGGATCTCTGCTGCTTTTAGTTTAAAATAATCTGAATACCACTGAGGCACATCTTGGAGTGGCTTGTTTTAAACATTTACATTGATCACTGAGGCTGAACATCTTTTCAAATGTTTAAAAATCATCTGTATTTCTTTCCTTGTCTGTCACTATTTTTCTATTGTATTGTTTGACTATTTCTTATTGATTTAAAAAAATGTATATATATTTTTAATTGATTTCAGAAAGGAAGGGAGAGGGAGTGAGAGATAGAAATATTAATGATGAGTGAGAATCCTTGATCGGCTGCCTCCTGAACGCCCCATACTGGGGACTGAGCCTGCAACCCGGGCATGTGCCCTTGACCAGAGTCGAACCCGGGACCCTTCAGTCCACAGGCCGACTACTCTATCTACTGAGCCAAACCAGTGAGGGCTCTTACTGATTTTTGAAAGTTCTTACATAACGTGGAAATTAGCCTTTCCCAGTTTGCCATTTAAAAAATTTTGTTTTTGTTTTGTATGACAGAAATTTTCAAATTATTGTGTAATTAAATTTATTAATTTAAAATAATTAATGGGATATATATCTTACTTCAATCTTAAATACTTTTTCAAAATTTCAAAAATATTTTTCATGTTTTCTTTTGTATTTTTTATAATTTTATAATATTTAAATCTTTTATCTATCCAGAATATGTCTTAGTGTAAGAAGTGAGGTAAGAATTTAGTTTTTCTCCCTAAAATGGCCAGCCAGTTGTCCCAACACTATTTATTAAATAATAAAACATTTCCTCATTGTTTTGAAATGCCATCTTTATTTTATATCAAATTCTGATACATGTTTGTGTCTATTTCTAGATAATCTATTCTTTCCATTGATTAGTTTGTCTATTCATGTTTCAGTACCAAATTGTTTTAATTACTGATGCTTTGTAATATGTTTTAATATGTTAGTAGGGCTAGTCCCCACTCTATTCCCCCCTCTTCCCCCCAGAATTTTTCTGGCTAGACTTACATGTTTATTTTTACATATAGACTTAAGATCTACTTGTTATGTCCCAAGAAATATCCTATTGGTACTTAAATTGGGATTATATTACATTTATAGCACACTTTAGGGAGAATTGATATCTTTAGTGAGTCTTTTTAATCAAGAGCGCAATCTAACTTTCATTTACTCTGGGCAGAAGCAGTTTATACTCACCAAGTATTTAATTTGTTCCCCTGAATTTTGCTGCTTCTTGCAGATGGTAGGGCTACATAACTCGTTCTGGCTGGTAAAATATGAGCAAAAGTGGCATGTGACACCTGGGGGCAGAGGTAATGACAAACTCAAGTCTGAGTCTCTACTTTCTCTTCCCTTGCTTTGGTGCTCATGGAAGTACGAGGCGATACGGGATCAAAGCAAGTCCATTGCAGAGCCACACATGGGGGACAGCTGTCTTGAACATTTGCCCAGATACAGAACTGACTTCAGGTGAGAAATATAAGCTGGTATTGTGTTAAGCCATTGAGATTTTGGGGCCACTTGTTTCTGCAGCATCATTTAGCTTAAACTGACTGATACACCCTCAGGAGAGGGTCCCCCACTGCCCCCAGGAGAGATTTAAAGTTTTACTCTTATAGATGCTGCATAGTGCTCATTAGGCTTATTTCTTTTTCGTTGCTATTGTAAATGGGATTTTCTTTCTTTCCTGTATAATTCCTAATGGCTTTTGATACCGGAAAGCTATCAATTTTTGTAAGGATATTACATCTGTAATCATTCATTTTACTGACATCTTACATTTTCTAGCATATTTTCAGTTAATTATCTTAGGTTTACCTTTCCTTTTAAAAAATGTATTTGCTAGTATGGAGGTTGAAAATGAACTGCTCTAGAGTCAGGTGTATTTTCTGTATTTGCAAAACAATTAAAACCATCTTTCCACAAAGTGTAAGGCGTGCTTGGGTGTAAAGGTTTCACATTACAGGGTTTAGAGTATATGGAGGCTATGTCTACAGGATCAGGCACGGATGCTGCTATGACTGGGTACCACTGTGTATTCAGGTAGTTTCTGATATATTTGGCCTCATTGGCTACTTTCCCCCAATTTTGTGGCTTAGTTATGTGGGCATCCTTGGGATGTCCAATTTAGCAAAATGACCTTCCTTGAACTAGAAATGCAGTTGCCTGGTGACTTCCGGTGGGCCCGAAAGAGAACCAGGTTTGAGTATTCATTCTCTTGTGCCAGGAACAAAAAGAATGCAGTTGAATACCGGCCCAAACCATTACATTTTTGAGTGTTCAGCTAACAATTTATGATGTAGAAATTTCCAAGAGAGGAAAGATTTGGAGCTTAACATACAAGCCTGTCTTGAGGTTTGATGGTTAAATATTATATTCTAGAACTACAAGATGTAATAATAAAAAAATTTTGGGAAAATTTCCCTATAATGGCAGATGGAGATTAAAATGCATTTGGGGACATTTCCAACATACATGAACATCGTAGATGAAAGCGAGTCCTAAATGAGCTAACCTGTGGGAGCCAAGTCTGCCCTGCGGCTCCAACTGCGGGGGGGGGGGGGGGGGGGTGTTTAAGACACTCGGGTCCCTAGCTAATTAGATTGTAAAGGGCTGGGGTGGAGGAGAAGGGGGGATGGGTGGGTAAAAGTTAAACAGCTGCCCAGCAGGTTGGTGAAAGAAATGATTCTGGAACAAAAATAGTTTTGGTTTGGAGTTTCAGATTACAAAATGCTAGCTCCAGTGAAGATCTAACCGGCATCAATACAGACGTAGAATGATGCCCATTCTGCACGGAGGTAAATGAAGGTGCGAAACACAAAGATTTCTACAGGCTACCCAAGGAGTCAGGTGTATTCGGGACAATAGCGCACATCTCCTTGTCCAGTCTCCCACTCGGACTCACCACCCTGTTGTTTAGGCTGGGCTGGCACAAACAGCCTCAGGCTTATAGACTCTCCTTCTGCACGTGCTAATCGGCAACGTGGAGGGCAGAAACCCTCACCTTCTAGCCAGAGGCTGTGCGTAAGGGAGACTTGGCCCCGCACCCTGCAGTTGGTCCTCCCGGGAGGCTAAGAGTGTGATGACCCCAGGTGTTTTGTCCTCACTATGCAAAGACATGGGTTCCTGGTAGAGGAAGTGTCCCTGGGGTGGGGAATGCCCACATGCTACGTATCAGCTGTGGGCTCCTCAGTAGCTGAGACTGAGGGACGGGGTGGTGGCATGCTTTTTAGTATCGAATGCGGCCCCTCCCCTTCCCCTCTCCTTACTCCCTGTGCCACTTCCAAATCTTCATAAAATCTACTGAAACTCACCAAATGCTCAGTGTGAATGGATTTCCAGTGGACACTGGTCAAGGAGCTGATCTTCGCACCCTGAACTTGGCCCAGAGGTCAGCTTCCCATCTCAGCATCCTCACCAGCCTTACACACATATGTTTCAGCGCTAACAGCGAACGCATTAGAGAGCAAGGGGGCTCTTTTCTCCAGAGCATTTATTATTAGGGGCCAATGGTACCTGGGGAAAAAAAAATTACCAACTTCCAAATTCTGTTCTGGAAGCCAAACCTAATTTAGGGCAGTGCAATGTGCTGAAGAAAGATTGCCTCTTAATTTTAGATTCATGCGGAATGCAGGCAGGCAGGCAGAGTCCCTTAACGTAACACAGGCGGTGTGGTGGTGTAACAGAATAATAAATCCTGGAGGAATTCCCCAAGCAAGGTAAAGTAGGATAATATACATTTCTTAATATTGCAGAAGTTTCCTTAATCTCATTGTTTAAACTTTTCAATAAACCATAATGTTTATTAGTAGTTTTTCATTTCCAACTGTCAGGTAATTCCTTTTGCTAAGTTGGGATAAACAGGGTCCCCCCAGTGCCTCTGCTTCCCGTTTGCTGTGATATATATCTGACCAGACACTTGATGTAATAGAGAAGTATTGTGTCTTCCAGTGTTGAACTTGGAGGTTCAAATGTGTTAATGCAATCGAATTGATTGTAATATTTTATAAAAGTTTCTCCGACGGAAATATGGTTAGTGATTCGAGTTGTCAGAGGTTATGAGAGCACATAGAGAGGCTCTTGCTTGCCGCTCGGCGAGTTTCTGGCTAAGTACTCGGCAGCGGGCAAGGAGGCTCGGTGTCCCCGGGCGTTCATTCTCCATTTTATAGGAAGAGATGCGCCTGAAGAAGGACAGCCAGGTTCCCCTGCCAGGGTCTGCAGGAAGGACCAAATGCACTTGTGTTCTGTACAGGGTCTGCACCTGTGCACAGCGAGCATGGGCGGGGGTCGGGGGCGGAGGCTGGTTCTGCATAGCACCCAATGCGCGTGGATCGGGAGGCAGAGGAGGCTTTGCCCAGCTGGATTGCACATGAGAATTCCAACCCCCTTTGAAAGGAAAGGGTGGGAGATGGCAGCATTAATCACCACTTAGAGAGAACTTTCTTGATCAAATGCCTTAGAAGTACTGTTATTTTTTCGCAATATCCCCGCAGGGGAAAATCTTATCTTAAATGATCAGTGCAAGTGATGAAGAAATTCATTTTTACCTTCTCCCTGGACTCTTTTTAATTGATTTTTTTTCCCCTCTTGGAAATGGCAAATAATTTAACATTGTTACAAAATTTCTTCCGCTCAATAGCAGATGGGAAAAAAAAAGACACAATCACAGTAAGGAAAAGGGTAAGGATCCCACTCGGCTAATGAGGTCTATAACGGAGCCATTAGTTCTGCTTGAAGCCCCTGCCAGCCCCAGATTAAGCTGATGGCCTGTGTTTTCAGATTCCTTTGGTAGCACACTCCGCATACCCTTTTACCACCTGCTGGGTGGCTCTGGCATTCTGGTCTCTCAGAACTAAAAGACAAAAAATTGGCCCGGGATGTTTTTTGCTTTCTGTGCAGGTGCCGGTATAATGGAGAGGATGCTCAAGGCAGAAGCCTGTTGGTTTTCTGAAGCTAAATTCCAGCTCCCCAGCCTTCTAATATTTAGCGAGTGAAGCCGTCTGGATATAATTTTCGGAAAAGGCTGCACTGAATGGCGCAATCAATGGAGAAGGGTTCTGAACTCACCTTTTGCAATTTCTTCTTTTCTAAACGATACTCCAAGCTAGTTAGGACCCGTGGGGGCTGGAGGCACAGGGGGTGAGCCTGTCTTCCATAGGGTTGTCCTTGAGCCTTCATCTTTTTCCTGCCTGAGGATTTAGACCTGCTCTGAGGCCTGAGAATGGAATCTAGGCTGCCCACGAGAGTAGCAACTAGCCACACATGGCTATTTAAATGGAAACTCAAGTTAATGAAGGAAAACGGGGATTAAAATGTAGTTCCTCGGTTGCACTAGCCACACATGGCTGCTGAGCACTTACCACATGTGTGCCTCATGGCTACTAGATTGGATCGTGTAGAACATTTCTACCACCATCATAGAAAGTTCTGCTGGGCAGTGTCTGCGGGAGGCTTTGGATCTGGTTGCCCAAGCTGGAGGGCTTGACTATACAGCCACCCACTGCTTAATGAAGGGGATACATTCTGAGAAATGTGCTGTTAGGCGATTTCATCATTGTGTGAACACCATAGAGTGCAGGTACACAAACCTAGATGCCCAACCTACTACACACCCAGGCTAAATGGTATAGCCTACTGTCCTGGCTATAAGCCTAAACAGCATGTTGCTGCACTGAATACTGTAGGCCAGTGGTCGGCAAACTGCAGCTCGCAAGCCACATGCGGCTCTTTGGCCCCTTGAGTGTGGCTCTTCCACAAAATACCACGTGTGGGCGCACACGTACGGTGCGATTGAAACTTCGTGGCCCATGCGCAGAAGTCGGTATTTTGTGGAAGAGCCACACTCAAGGGGCCAAAGAGCCACATGTGGCTCGCAAGCTGCAGTTTGCCGACCACTGCTGTAGGCAACTGTAATGCAATGGTAGAAATTTGTGTGTCTAAACATATTTAAACAGAAAAGATACAGTAACAATATGGTATAAAAGGTAAAAATGACACACCTGTGTAGGGCACTTACCATAGATGGAGCTTGCAGGACTGGAAGTTGCTCTGGGTGAGCTAGTGAATGAGCAGCAAGTGTGTGTGAAGGCCTAGAACAGGGGTGGGCAATCTTTTTGTGAGTGCGTGCCAAAACCAGCAAAATCTCTGACTCAAAATTCTTCTGCGTGCCAACCCTAGTTTTTTGAGAACATGTTACGCCTACTTGATATCTCTTAAGGTGTACGTATGTGAAGAACCTTGAAGAAATACTAAAATTCATTCGAGCGACAAAAACACAGTATATGATGATGAAAAATACATTTATTTTTTAATGTATACATGTTATGTAAAATTATTTATTTATCTAAGATGCACCTACACTGAATTGATCTGAAAAATAAAAAAGTCGATATTAAGACAAAAATTGTAAATGGAAGATTATAAGAGAGGGTCTCGCGTGCCAGCAAAAGTTACTGGCGTGCTATGTTTGGCACGCGTGCCAGGGGTTGCCCACCCCTGGCCTAGGACGTTACCGTACACTGCTGTAGACTTTATAAACACTGTGCACAATTTATAAAACAACACAAGGTTAAATCAAGCACAAGAGAAAAGGCTGCAATCAAGAGACATGGCAAATACAAGAAGTATGAGACCGCTGCTGGTGGAACATGGTGCACTGTTTTACGCAAAAATTTTTCTTATAAGTAGAAAGAGTACACTCTAAAACAATGGTAAAAAGTACAGTGTAGGAAATACATAAGCCAGGAATATAGTCATTTTTATCATTTTCAAATACTATGGACTGTACGGAATTGTATGCACTGTGCTTTTCTATGACTGGCAGTGCGGTAGGTTTGTTTACACCAGCATCATCACAAACACGTGAGTAATGCCTTGTGCTATGATGTCACAAGGCGATACAAATTTTTCAGCTCTTTCCATTATATATTTTTTTAAAATTTATTTTTATTTTTTCCCCCATGGCTCCAAGTTTTATTGATTGATTGATTGATTGATTAAGGTATTACATATGTGTCCTTATCTCCTCATTGCCCCCTCATCCCCCCACTCATGCCCTCACCCCCCTGGTGTCTGTGTCCATTGATTAGGCTTATATACATGCATACAGTCCTTTGGTTGATCTCTCCCCCACTATAATCTTATAGGACCACTGTCATAGATGTGGTTCATCATTGACCAAAATGTCGCCATGTGGCACGTGACTGTACTCGAGACATAAAACTGGAAATCCCACAGAATTTGATGTTGTTTAGCAGCAAGCGCTGCTGTTTATTAGCAGAGAGCAAGAAGGAGTCCATATATACAGCTCATATAAGAAAGAACAGATGGACCTGGGTTCTCTTTGAACAAGACTGCTGGCAGCCACAGGCTGCGGGGAAGTGTGACCCTGTCATGTGACCATGCTGGGTGACCAGGATATGATGCTGTGATTCATAAGATCCCTGCGGCCTTCAGGGCTCTCAGCAGAGGGAATGGAATATGCAAAGGCCCCAAGATGGTAGGAGAATGACATATCCTAGGGATTGGAGAGCATCAGTCATGGGAAGAAATTGACAGGGTAAATGCTAGGCAAAGGCATGGACGGCTGTGTGCCCTGGCGGAGCATGACATCAAGGGGGCACCCGAAACCTCTTCCCGTTCAGGATTTCAGAGCATCTGTCCTATCTGTGATCTTCAGTCGAGGCCCTAGGATTCTCAGCCTCTTCCAGAGCAGGCTGGGGTCACCTGAGCCTTCCCTGGAGATGGTGTCAGTCTGGTCTCCAGCCTTCAGGAGAGCACCCATGGAAGGTGTGGCAGGCGGTAATTTCCAAAGACGGCCGCACCAATATACATCCCACTCTCTTTACAATGTTAGGCTAACCCTCCCCTGGGACCTGGTGGACCTTTGTGATGGTCTTGACTAAGAGAGCGTAGAGGAAGTGAGACTGCATGACTTTGGAGGTTAGGTCATAGAGAGTAATAGGCGGCTTCCCTTTCCCCTCTGTCTGTCAGGAGCTCTCTGGCTGCGAGGATAGCCTCTCCTGTAAGTCGCTCACCCCTGGATAATATCGTGGTGCCTGATTGAGGCCGGGATCTAGGGGGTCACTTGGTCCTCTAGGTTCCCGACACCAAGTAACAACAGTGAGCAAACACAGGTGACTATGCCATCAACTTAGCTTTCATTACTTGCAGGTTTAATCCAAATACAAACACATCAGAACACACACACTCACAGGTATTGGGGGTTAACGAACCGAGAGTCTAACGGTCTCAAATGTCCACTGGACCTGGCTATTCGCACAGCAGTGGTTACTGGTCACTCGGAGCCACAGCAGCCTCGGTGTCCAGGGGTCCACGTCTTGGAAGGAGGACGGCTGAACCAGCTCAAGACGGCGATGCTCCAGAATAATCCACGGCCACCAAGCCAGACACAGGGCTGTCAGCACGGCTCATTCGCAGGAGGGCGACTAGCACGCGCCCCTGTTCCCAGTGTTTCTCTTACCCATCTTGTGGCGGCATCTCCCTTCATCTGCACTTGCTCCATTAGCTTGTGGTCTCCTGAGGTTGGCTCTCGAGTCCAAATCAAAGTATCTGGCAACATCCGTGGAGGTGCTTGGCCACTGTTATCACTTACACCTGTGGGTTGCCTCCCTGTGACTGGCAGCCCAGGACTTGGCTGTTGGCCCAGACTTCTATGTGTTCAGAGGACAAGGCTCAGTCTCAAGGTGGAGTTAGTTATGCTAACTCTGCTCTCCTTCCTTTTCACCCCCTTCTTCTCCTTTCCATTCTCTTGGGAGCCCTGGGCATGCCTTGTAGGCAATCTGACTACCATGGAGGTGACGTGCTGGAGAGATCATGTGAAGAGGCTGCTTGGAGACAGAGAGAGATGCCCGAGGAGCCTCAAATGGCCCAGCATCTAGCTGGGCCCCCAGAGATCAGGGAGCAGACACAAGTCATTCCTGCTGTGCCCAGTTTGAATTCCTGACCCGCAGAACCCAAGCATAATAAATGAATGTCTTATACCACTTACTTCTGAGATAATTTGTTAACACATCATTGTAACTGGAACGGTGGATCTGGTGGGACCCTTGGAGGCAGGGAGAAGTCCCAGCTTTTCATCTTGGGTGACCTACAGCGTCCCTGGCAGGTGCTGGAAGCAATAGGGTGCCTTTGCAAATGCAGTCAGACCTTGTGAATTTAGAATTTGGAATTGTTTTGGTTTCTAATCAGGATTGGACTAGAACTTCCCAGAGCATCTTCCATCAAGAAAGAGTTTGCAAAAGCAAATAGGAATGGCAACTGAGTGAGGGAGAGTGCTTTAATTACCTAAGAGGACAATTGATTTTGGAGAGGCTCAGCCAAGTATGCATTGCTATTCACACATAAACGATTGATATGCTTACCAGAAACCCTTGTCACTCCACCAGAGCAGTCCTCTAAGGACCTAGTTATGGGAACTATAACTAGGTTTGTTAGACTTAAAGCTTGGCTAACGTCAATCTAGTCACTCGCACTTAAAAAAATAATAATTGATGAGCGTTTCCCAATGGTTCTTAAAATTCAGTTTTTCCGTTTTGAGATTAGACCAGCCCCTGCACTGCTCTGGTGTGGACAGTCATTACTGTTTTTCATTGAGAGCTTCAGATGTACCAGGTAAGCTCTGTGCTGGGTACTTTAACCCGGAATATTCTCATTTAACTCCTAGCATGCCTTTGAGTAAGGTTCTAGAATTATCCTTGTTTTGCAGATGAGGAAATCAGGACTCAGAGAGGTAGCGTGACTTATCCCAGGTCACCTGGCAGTCTGACTCCAGAGCCTGAGTGGGTGACTTCATGCTAATTCAGCCTCTTCAAGGGGGCTTGGTCCATCTTCCCAAATGGTCTGGCACAGCACCCAGGGGCTCCCGAGCTCTCTGTGCGTGCACCGGTGAGAGGTCCCCTTGAGGTGCCAGCGCAGTGGGCTGTGTGGTTTTGGACAAGTCATATCCCCACTGGGAACGGTTGGCCTTGAAGATCGGGAAACTCCCTTCCCAGTCTTGTCAAGAGAGGCTCTCTGAGCCCAGGGTAGCAAATAACCCCCTTAGGTTGCAGCCTCTGTTTGCAAAGCCTGCTACAGATGCCTTAATTAATTATTCAGGCTGACACCTCCAGCTCCCAAATCAGAGGGTTGAGAAAAGATCATAGGAATATAATCAATGTGAGCTTGGCTGGTAATCGCCGGTCCCAGGGTGGTGTGAAGAGAAGAAAACCCTCGGAATCGGACTTCTCTTACACTTTGGCCCTGGTTCTGCCAGCGGCCAAGATGAAACCATCCTCCCTCCATAATTAATCAGCAGGAGCGCCCGGGGCCTGGGCCCCAGGAGGAGGCCCCTCACCGAGGCCGCGCCTACAGAAGCGCGCAGGCCCACGTGGGCCAGCCGGTCAGGGGGCGAGAGCACTGAGTCACTGCGGCTGACCCAGCGAAGTGCTGGGAGTGTGACCCGAATGAAGGTCTGTCTCCGCGGTGGCGTGGCAGATCAAATCACAGCGGATCAGGCGCCGAGATGTTGCCTGGCTCTGAGTGACAGAAGTTAATAATTAGTGACAATGATTGACAGATACACTCCATCTGCTGCTCTGACGCCCAGGAGCAGTTATTCCACAACTGTCTGCGGGCACAATGAACTCCCCCGGGAGCGCCGGCTGGCCCGTGATTGACAGCTGCCTCCAAGAGAGACAGGCCACTGACGGGAAAGTCGCTGTCAGCAGAAGCGCCCGGTCCCCCCGTGTTGCCGAGGAGGCTCGGGCGCTGTATACATTTATTCTGTTTCATTTATCATGTCAGCGGCGGTTTTAAATAGATTACTAGCCAGCCTGTTTTTTAATGGGGGCGTTTTCTGTGGGTGAATTAGAAATACCTGCGAATGTCGACGACTTCCCGGCACGCGGGCCTTCCTCCGGTTTGTTCTCGGGGTAGATGGAGGAGAGGAGATAGGAGCTTGCTTGGGTGGGAGATGTCACTGATCTTTCCATTGAAACCAAAATGGAATCTTTAACCAGAAGCGCTGTACGATGGGGCTGAGCGTTACTTGGTGCACTTGGGCTCAAAAGTCCAAACGAAAGCATGAACACACCCTGGTTTTTCCCCCTTAAGAAACAGACATGCCTCTGAGAGGGCCTTTACATGACATAACTTGTAACAATCGCTCCTCAAGCGATATTTGCATTTTTAGACGATGAGAAGAATTCCCTGACAATTCAGAAGCCTACTTGTCTCAGGATGAACTGTATATTCCCTTGGGATTTCATGGTCAAAATCTGGAACTAACAAGCTGGGCACACTTATGCGTGGGTTACAGTTCTTTCTAGACCAAAGTCCCTGCCCCATTTCTTCCCTGGGTATTTTTATCCCAAATTAAAGCTCAGCTTCAAACCAGCCCACATGTAACAGGAGGACTCTGACAGCTCCTAGCCCTATTATAAATAGGAAAACAGAGTTACATACACACATATATATTTTACTGGAGGAATTGTCGTCACCTAATTGTTCCTACTATTAATTTGCTTGGCTTTCTGGAAAAATGCATTTTAATTTTTGCTTCATTTAGGACCTCACTGCTAGGCTTTCTGGGCCATCACTTACTCCTCCTCTCTCTTCTTTTGTCCCCCCTGATGCTTCAGCATAATTTAAAGGACTGTCCATCGTGGTTATGAATAAAAGCCTACTTAAATCCTGCTATTTAAAATACAGTGAACCCTGTTTATATTGATCTCATTCAGAATGTTTTCCCGCATATGATGTCCATCCTTTAAAGGATGGGTCATGTTTTCTCTTAAGATGTTTTCTTATCTTATTCCCCTAAAATGATATAAACAGTTTCAGTACTCTTGATAATTAGGTATGCGGGTAAGGAAAAGACATCCCGTTCTTTTTTAAGTTTTTAAACAATCGGGATACCAGAAGATGAAGTCATAGGGAGTAAGCTGTTGCCTCTCATCCAGGAATCTGTTTTCCTCCCTGCCTCTATAGAAAGGAAATCTACTAGGACACAAGATGGTAGCGGTGCCTTCGCCTACCCCTAGGGTGCATGCCATCTCTGCAGTGTGGCCCCATGTGGCCCCCACCGTCTGCCCCACAGGCTCAGAGTGGGAGCGGGGTAGATGGGGCTGGATATTGGAGAGGAAACTTTTAAGTATGATTGTCCCTCCAACTACCCCCCCTTCCGGAGTGAAACGTGTATCTGCATGTCCTGTAGCAGACGAGTGCATGACGCGTGTGTACACGTTGTTGTGGTTGGTGTCGCTCATGTTGTTTCCAGAGGGACTTTGAAAGAGGTGTGCTGATGCAGCTTGTTTATCTATTTATTTTTGGGTCATCAGTTGGAAGGTCACCACCCTCCATTTTCCTACTTAGAACCTGCCCCAGTTAGAGCTACAATGGCCCTCAGTAGCCAGGCCCTGTGCAGTCCCAGGAATGCAGAGAGACACCCGCAATGGCTTACTGCCTGTTGGGGGATTGGGCCAGCAAACAGGAGTTATACCATTTCATGACGAATGCTGTGATGAGGGAAGAGCAAGGGCTGAGGGTGCCCAGAAGAGGGGCGGTCACCTGGGTCTCCAGGGTCCAGGGAGCTTTCCAGGCAGGCAGAAGCCTAAAGAAGGGGAAAGGGGCGTGGGCAAGAGCGGGGGTGCTTCAGGCAACCAGAATGGCACCTAGGAAGGATCCCCACAGAGTTCGGGGGGCTGCCTTGTGAGGCTGGAGAAGGGAGTGGAAGTCACATCACCGGGGCCCTATCTGCCGTATTGAAGAGTCAGGACGTTGTGCTAAGGATTTGCACGTCAGGCAGGTCACTCCGCAGTGATGCGGGGCACGGCTGGGAGTGGGTGTGAGACGCAGGTGCAGTTCAGAAGCTGTGGCAAGAAGGCCCTTGGAGGGGAGCATCCAAGGGGAAGGAGAGGTGTAGGTAGATGGCGGAGGCCTCTGGGTAGCAGACTCAATGGGCTTTGAGGATCAGGACCGGGTGAAGAACTGCACTGTGACCGGACTGGGTGGGGGGAAGGAGGGACTGTTGGTTGAGATGAAGGATTAGGAGAAGGTGCATGTTGGGCTGGGAGAAAGCTGCGTTAAATTTTGGGCATGTCGCGTTTGAAATGTCTGCAGTTGAGGCCAGCTTCGTGGGTATGCAGCCTGAGCCGCTGCCCTGGGCTCAGAGGGCTCTGCACTTAGTTGTATGCTCTGCTGTTGCGGTCTTGAAATTCATTATAAATTTTGAACAAGGTGCCCATGTTTTCATTTTGCACTGGCTGTGCAGAGCTCATCCAAGTGGAAAAGTCAGACAAGCAGCTTGCTATCTGGCCCTAGAAGTCAGGACCGGAGAAGGAGGTCTGGGATTCTTCAACACAAAGAGAAGTATTTAAATCCCTGGGAGCGGATGAGGTCCTGAGGGAGAACATGAGGAATGAGAAGAGAAGAGGGTCCAGGATCTGAGATGCACAGCCTGGTAGGGCCACACTCTAAGGAGAAGAACCTTCAAATGCACAGACGCTGCTACCTGTTGCCACGCTTTGCCTTTGAGATGAAGCACTGAGGTTTAGCTATTGCCTTAGGTCTGAGGAGTGTCTGGCTCCATCCCAGGGTCTCAGCTAAATGGAAAATCTAATCAGCAAATAAAAAAAAAATCTCATGATCAACCACCTGTAGTTATTATTATAGACATTTGTAACATTCTCTAGATTTCAGAGTACCTTCATTTATTCATTCAACAAACATTTATTGAGCACCTATGATGTATCAGGTACTGTGCAGGGTGTGAGGGATATACTAGTATCAGTGAACAAAAACCCTGCCCTCGTGGAGCTTCCATTCTGGCGAGGAGAGAGAGACAGTAAACAATAAACATCGTAAACGAGTAAGTTATATAATATGTTAGAAGGTGATACTGCCTTGGAAAGAATAAAACCTCAATTTTCTTTTTAAACAAAAATGACATTTTGTCTCATGTAACATGGAGCATCATGGATGGGCACTGGGGCTCCAGTGTCACCCTCAGGTCTGGTTTCTTTCTGTCTCCTCTGTGCTGACTCTATTATCAGGGGGACCCTAACCCAGTGGGTGGCCAGAGATGGTGCCAGCAAAGCCCCCGTGCAAACCCAGCAGAAGAGTGAGTGTCCTTTCCCACCTTGTTGGCAAAAGACCGTCGGCATGAACCGGCCCGGCTCCTCTGCCCTCCTCGGAACCATTCCTCTGCCCTGTATTCTCTGCAGTGGTCCCGTGTGGACGCTGTCCTTACTCCATTTCACAGCTGAGGACTCCTGAGGCCAGGGGAGGTGTGACCCTCCCAGGGCCACACACTTAACAAGCAACCGACCTGGGAACTGAGCCCAGCTCTCTGACCCTAGAGTTTGAGCTCTCTGCAAGAGGCCTAAGGCACAGTATACACCAGTGGTTCTCAACCTTCTGGCCCTTTAATACAGTTCCTCATGTTGTGACCCAACCATAAAATTATTTTCGTTGCTACTTCATAACTGTAATGTTGCTACTGTTATGAATTGTAATGTAAATATCTGATATGCAGGATGGTCTTAGGCGATCCCTGTGAAAGGGTCGTTCGACCGCTAAAGGGGTCGTGACCCACAGGTTGAGAACCACTGGTATACACAACTGTAAAGATACCATCTCTCCCCAAATCTACTCTAAGGCTCGAAGGTGATACACTTAAATAACTAGGAAACACTTAATTAGGGACAGGATTAGGTGACCAGATGGATGTGTAAATGACAATTGCCTAGGACTTCAGCACGTCCCTAATGATAGGGATTTAGACTTTTAAAGACCCTGCAGGCCAGTCCTTAGCTCTGATAGGCGAGGAAATGGACATTTAAGAAGGGAAGGAACTTGTCTGCTTCCCCAGCAAATAGAGAAGGGCCAGGACTGTCTGTTATTCTGGACCCCTTCTGTATGAGTGACCCTTTCTGTAAAAGAAGAAAAAGGGGTCCACCCTTTCTATGGTGTGTCAGAGCATCCAGTAGCCACTTAGGTTACCTGTGCTTGGCTAATGACTACCAACTGGCTAAACACCCTCATCGTGGGTTGCCTAATGAGTAGTTATAGCCTCTTAACCACTTTATTGCTTGCTAATTTAACCCCTTAGTAGTTTTTGTTGGTGATAATAATAATAGCAGGCTTTTGCTGAGTACTTACTGTATGTGAGGTATTATGCAAAGAGCTATCTTTGCATCATCACACTTACTCTCACGCAGCAACCCCAAGAGGTAGACTCTTTTTTCTAACCCTCTTCACAGGTGAGAGAGTGACCTGCCCTTGGTCATGGATAATGACCGGTAGAGCCTGATGTAAATCCAAGTCTGTCTGCTTCTCCAGCCTAGGTTTCCAAACCCTGCAGAGAAAAAGTTTTTCTGTTTTTCTTGTGAAAAAGATTAAAAACTAGTAATGGATACCAAGGACAGCTCGTCACTTTCCCAAACCCTGCATGCGCTGTTGTTGTTGTTGTTCCTTTTCTAGGCGGGGTCAGTCCCCGCTGGGAATAGAAGCCATCGGCCAAGTAGCAAAGACACGGAGTGTGATGAGGCTCAGAGCAAAGACCTCCGTGAGGTGCTTGACTGGTCCAAAGGGGCTTTGAGGCAGAAGGAAGCAGAACAGCCCAAAGCTCTGGGACAGAACCCCTCGCTGTCCTCTGGGCTGGGACGTCCCCATTGGGAGGGAACCTCCTAGTGTGTATCTCTGTCAGAGTTTTCCCAGGTCTCACTGTCATCAAAAGTGCCAAGAGAATTACAGTTACAACAGCTCCCACGTACAGAGGGCTCATGTGCCGGGACTGGCTGAGGGCTTCGTGTAGTTGCCCCTCGTAATCCTCACAGGAGCTGGTAGGAGAACAGAGGTGGTAGATCCTGCGAAGTCCGTACCATTATGATCCCCGATTCACACAAACCAAGTTGGTACTTGCTTAGGAGGTTGGATGACTTGCTGAGGGTTACAGTTTCTAAGCGGGAGAGCTGGAATTTGAACCCCGTAGAGTAGGGGTCCTCAAACTATGGCCCACGGGCCACATGCAAATACAAATATTGTATTTGTTCCCGTTTTGTTTTTTTACTTCAAAATAAGATATGTGCAGTGTGCATAGGAATTTGTTCATAGTTTTTTTTTTAAACTATAGTCTGGCCCTCCAACGGTCTGAGGGACAGTGAACTGGCCCCCTGTTTAAAAAGTTTGAGGACCCCTGCTGTAGAGGCTGCTGTCTTAGCCATCAGGCTGTAGGACCTGCCCCAGAACTCTGAGGCACTTGTGAAGTCGCTGAGGCTACTGAGGCCAGAGCGGGGCAAGGACCCGTTCAAGGTTGGGAAGCAAGCAGCCGGCAGAACAGGGACAAGAATCAAAGTGTCCTGACTCCTTGTCTCGTACCCATTTCCACATACTGTCGAGCTTTTGAGCAATTTGTTCTGCAGGGATTCCTAAAACTGTCCTGGAGGAAATATTAATGGAAGTTCTATTCCTAAAACACTTTCCCAACTCAATATGCAATTAGCCATTATTACTCAGAGAGCTTGGCTTCCACTCTGCCCAGCGTCCTGCATTTTTCAGCGGCTGTCGATGACCTCATCTTCATCTTCATGAGTTCATCTTTGTTGAGGGACAGTAGTGTGCTCAGCCAATGAACCTTCCACCCTGGGCCCATCATGCCATCCCCTACAGTAAGTCTCTTTGGGACCCCAGGGACCAAGCCCAGAGATACGGTGATAAAACGGGTCACCTCTACGGCACTGCTTTGTCACTGTGAATGTGCACACTGCTGAGAGGAGCCAACATTTATTGGAGATTTATTATGTACCAGGCTCCCTGTGGAACTTGTCTTATTTAATCTTTACAACTGCCCTTTGGAGGAAGTTCTGCTCATAACCCCATTTTACAGATGAAGAAAATAAGGCCCAGAGAGATGATAAGACTTGCCCCAAAACATGGCCGGGAAGTAGCAGAGCCAGGATTTACTAAGCCTCTATGGTTTGTGTGACTTAAGATTCTGTGCTTTGCCCCCTGACTCTAGACTACATTTATGGGATGGTTACCCCAAATTGTGGGGGGAACCTAAGGAGCCTTTCTCTTGCACATGCTCACCTTATTCTTTGGACATGGGTCCAAGGCTCCTTCATGACCCCGAACAAGGACATGATGAGTCTGAGAATTGCCCACCTCAAGGCCTGAAGATGATATAGTTGAACTGCCAAGCCCATGGTCCAATATTTCAGTGAGATGACCTTCTGTCTTCTGCTTGAACATATAGCAGATATTTTTTTAAGCCCCTTGTGTGTTGGGTACTGCAGCAGTGACTGGGGATGGTGACGAGATTCATGCTTTCTCCCTTCCCATAGTGCATAATATGGTGTGGACAGACAGTGAAACAAGTGATTGTAGTATTGTGAGGTGAATATTAGTGAAGCAAGTACAGAGTACTCAGAGGCACACACAGCAAAGCATTGAGACCAGTCTATACCATCAGGGAAGGCTTCTTGTAGGAGGTGAGGTTGAAGGTCATTCCTAGAGGAAATAGGTGTGTGATAGGCAAAGCAGGGGTGGAAGAAGGGTGTAGGCTAAAACCTGAGGGAACAAGAAGATGGGAGATCCTTTCAAGCAGACAATTTCATCGTTCCTATAGCTTGGCATCCTCCTAACTCGCCTATGGCCGTACACCTAGGACAGAAAGCTGTTCGACTTGAGAGACAACGCTCTTAACCTCCACTCCAGTCCGCCCCCCCCCTTTTTATTCTGGACACGGTCGCATCAGGATGCGATGGCTGGAATTGTTGCTGTTACCTTGGCACCATAAGGGGAGCCAGGTCGAAGGGAGCCAGCCCGAGGGCAGCGCTGATCACTGAGGATGCACAGTGGAGAGATGTAAAGGACCCACGTCTTTGATGACATCGTGCAACTTTGGAATCAGCCAGCTCTGGAATCCAGCTGGCCTCAGCTGATCTTAATTGAAATAATACAGTGGGGCCTTGACTTACAAGTTTAATTCGTTCCGTGATGGAGCTCGTAACTCAAATTACTTGTATGTCAAATCAAAAGTGAATGAGTGAGACACGTGATGCTGAGCTGATGTGGCATTCACTGTGATGTTCACTGCGCCAACTAACGGTGGGGTATCTGAAGCTGGCTTGTAACCCGAATTTTAGCTCGAAACTCAAAGCAAAAAATCGGCCGAGAGACAGTTCATATTTCGAAAAACTCGTTAGTCGGGACACTCGGAAGTCAAGGCCCCACTGTACAGTGTTTGAGAGCCGAGGATTAATTCCCAGCTCTCACTCTCGCCAGCAATGTGACTTTGGACAAGGTAACTTTTCTGAGTCTTGGCTCGCTCATCTATAAAATAGGGATAATAATAATTGATAGTAATTGCACTTACCCAGAGAGTGAGGTTGAGGATTACATGGGTTAATGCCTGTCACCAGCTTACAATAACGCCTGGCCTGAGGAAGTGCCAGCAGATGGAAACTATCAGTATTGCCAACACACATTTCCGGAGTCGGCTCACACCCCCAGCCTTTTCAAAGCTCTTGATTACTAACAGAGACGTGGGCAGGTTGATCGGCACGGTGACAGCCCAGAGCAGGGAGCAGTTCATTTCTGCAGGAGGAGCAGGTGAAGGTCCACAGAGGCCGCGTGTTTGAGGAAGGACTGCAAACACGAGTGGAAGTTTGAGGAGGAGCAAGGACATTCCTGGTGGTGAGAGCAGCCTGAGCGAAGGTGTTTTAAGTCAGTGGTTCTCAACCTGTGGGTCGCCAACCTGTGGGTCGAGACCCCTTTGGGGGTCGAACGACCCTTTCACAGGGGTCGCCTAAGACCATCGGAAAACACATATATAATTACATATATTGTTTTTTAAAAAAATATATTTTATTGATTTTTTACAGAGAGGAAGGGAGAGAGATAGAGAGAGTTAGAAACATCGATGAGAGAGAAACATCGATCAGCTGCCTCCTGCACACCTCCTACTGGGGATGTGCCCGCAACCCAGGTACATGCCCTTGACCGGAATCGAACCTGGGACCTTTCAGTCCTCAGGCCGATGCTCTATCCACTGAGCCAAACCGGTTTCGGCTACATATTGTTTTTGTGATTAATCACTATGCTTTAATTATGTTCAATTTGTAACAATGAAAATACATCCTGCATATCAGATATTTACATTACGATTCATAATAGTAGCAACATTACAGTTATGAAGTAGCAATGAACATAACTTTATGGTTGGGGGTCACCACAATATGAGGAACTGTATTAAAGGGTCGCGGCATCAGGAAGGTTGAGAACCACTGTTTTAAGTGCTTGGGAAAGGGCAGGTAGCTGGTGTGGTTAGAACTTCAGGAGTGGCACTCAGCGGCGTGGCTCAGTGGTTGAGCACTGACCTATGAACCAGGAGGTCACAGTTTGATTCCCAGTCAGGGCACATTCCCTGGTTGCAGGCTTGATACCCACTGTGGGGTGTGCAGGAGGCAGCCAATCCATGATTCTCTCTCATCATTGATGTTTCTATCTCTCTATCTCTCTCCATTCCTTTCTGGAATCAATAAAGATATATTTTAAAAAAGAACTTCAGGAGTGGGTGCATGTGTGGGTGCATGTATGTGAAGGCAGGAGATGAAGCTGGAAACCTGGGCGGGGGCTGGCTAGGTGGGGAAGGCCTGAGTACCAGACAGAGGCATTTGCTGTAAATCTTGAAGGGGTTCCATGGTCCTGAGGGATGCTGCTTAAAACAAGGACTCCAAGGCGGTCAAGTCAGGATGGACATGCTGCACACTTTGTAGTCCTGGCAATAACGAATGTGCATTAATGTACTAAGGGCTCTGACAAGTCCTGTAGCAACAAAACCCATTTAACTTGGTGTAAGCCAGTGTGTTACGAACACGCTCAACCACAAGGAGCCCTTCATGCAGCACTGCGGGCCGCACTCTGAGGGAGGCAGTTCTAGGCGTTGGGCAGCTGCGAAAAGGGAGAGAGGGGTCAGTTTTACGCTGTCCAGAGATTTCTTCTAATTACTTGAACAATAAGGGATCAAATGAGTCACCAGGAGGCGGTTTCTAAGGCCTGGCTTGCTCAGCTGAGGCTCTTTTACTTTAGATGGCTGACCTCTTTGTCTGGGTCCCGCTGAACGCCTTCTACCTTTCAAGTCTCCGAAGCAGAGAAACTTCCTGCTGCTGTAGTTTTCCTTCTGACCTTTTTGCTGTGTCCCTTTAAAGCTGATGATTCAGGCTCAGCACCGGGATTGACACTTGAAAGCTACAAGGATGCTTTTTAGGGGTTAAAGGTTACAGTCATGAGCTACAGTTTGACCTGAGAGAATTTTTGAAGTTCTTTCTTTTCTTCCTGTCCTTCCTTCCTTCCTGTTCTTCCTTCCTTCCTCCCTCCCTCCCTTCCTCCCTTCCTCCCTCCCTCCCTCTCTCCCTTTCTGTCTGTCTCTCTTTCTTTCTTCTTTTTCTTTCCTTTCCTTTTCTCCTCCTCCCCTCTTCTTCTTCTTTCCTTTCCTTTTTTTTTTTTCTTTTCTCTTATAGAAGGGCCAATTGAAAATGATGCTTCCCAGCTTGGCAAATCCTGCTGAAGGCAGAATGTATGATAAACATGTCCCTTTATTGTGTTTTTAAAAAAATCTTTATTGTTCAGATTATTACAGCTGTTCCTCTTTTTCCCCCCCATAAGTCCCCTCCACCCAGTTCCCACCCCACCCTCCGCCCTCACTCCCCACCCACTGTCCTCATTCATAGGTGCGCGATTTTTGTCCAGTCTCTTCCCGCACCCCCCACACCCCTTTCCCCCCCCAAGAATAGTCAGTCCATTCCCTTTCTATGTCCCTGATTCATTATAATCACCAGTTCATTCTGTTCATCAGATTATTTATTCACTTGATTCTTAGATTCACTTGTTGATGGATGTGTATTTGTTGTTCATAATTTGTATCTTTACCTTTTTCTTCTTCTTCCTCTTCTTAAAGGATACCTTTCAGCATTTCATATAATACTGGTTTGGTGGTGATGAACTTCTTTAGCTTTTTCTTATCTGTGAAGCTCTTTATCTGATCTTCAATTCTGAATGATAGCTTTGGTGGATAAAGTAATCTTGGTTGTAGGTTCTTGGTATTCATCACTTTGAATATTTCTTGCCACTCCTTTCTGGCCTGCAAAGTTTCTGTTGAGAAATCAGCTGACAGTCGTATGGGTACTCCCTTGTAGGTAACTGACTTTCTTTCTCTTGCTGCTTTTAGGATTCTCTCTTTGTCTTTTGCTCTTGGCATTTTAATTATGATGTGTCTTGGTGTGGTCCTCTTTGGATTCCTTTTGTTTGGGGTTCTCTGCACTTCCTGGACTTGTAAGTCTATTTCTTTCACCAGGTAGGGGAAGTTTTCTGTCATTATTTCTTCAAATAGGTTTTCAATATCTTGCTCTCTCTCTTCTTCTGGCACCCCTATAATTCGGATGTTGGTACGCTTGAAGCTGTCCCAGAGGCTCCTTACACTATCTTTGTATTTTTGGATTCTTTTTTCATTTTGCTTTTCCGGTTGGGTGTTTTTTGCTTCTTCATATTTCAAATCTTTGACTTGATTCTTGTGATCCTGTGGTCTGCTGTTTGAACTCTGTATAATATTCTTTATTTCAGTCAGTGTATGCTTAATTTCTAGTTGGTCCTTTATCACAACATCGAGGGTCTCACTAGATTTCTTGAGGATCTCACTACATTTATCGGCAGTTTTTAGAAAATTCTTGAAAAACCTTAAAAGTGTAGTTTTGAACTCTATATCCAGCAGTTTGCTTTCCTCCATTTCTGTCATTTGTGTCCTGTTTCTTTGTCTCCACATTTTTTAAGCTTCCTTGTGTTGATAAAGTGGTTTTCTGTGCTAAGTGTCCTCTGGGGGCCCAGTGGTTCAGCCTCCCCAATTACCTGAGGAGGACACTCTTGGTGCACCCCTTTGTGGTCTTTGTGCACAGTCTTGTTGTAGTTAAGCCTTGATTGTTGTAAGTAACACTGGAAGGAATTGGCCTCCAGGCCAATTGGCTGTGTGAATCAGCTGTGTCTACAGTGGGAGAACTTCTGACCTGGAGCTCTAGGGAGGTGCTAATCTAGCCTTTGCCTGAGGCTATCCAGCAAAAGCCTCCGTGCAAGGCTTGGGCGGGGCGGGTCCCAAGGGATCAACAGGGCGGGCGGAGGGAGCAGTTATGGCTGCTCTCAGTCCTGCCTTCAGAAGCCCCGCTTCTCAGTGTCCCAGCAATTGCTGCAAGTACCTCCAAGAGAAAGCTGCCCTCGAGTTCTGACCAATGCCAGACAGTCCCGCTTCTCCCATAGGAGTCTGGGTCCCTAGAGACTTGCCCGGAACTGGAGCTCAGAGCCTGAGACTCCCTCCCGATTGAAAAAGACAACTGCGCCCTCAGCCGCCAGCCCGCTCCGCGTGTGCTCTGTACCTTAGTATTTTACTTCCGCACCGCACCTCCTCTGAGTCTCGGTATGGTTTCCTCTTTCCTTCTAGTTGTAGAATTTCCACTCAGCCAGCCTTCCTGTGGTTCTGGGTGATGTCCGTTCTGTCTTTTAGTTGTATTTTTGAAGTGGTTGTGCGAGGCAGCAAACTCCAGTGTTTACCTATGCCGCCATCTTGGTTTCCTCCTTCAACATGCCCCTTTAGACGATTTTGGCAAAGAATGGGATTTCTCAGTCACCCGGAAGTGGGAGGGGAAGGGCCTATGAAAGAATACAGGTGCCAGGGAGTCAGCTTCTCAGGTGATTTGAATGCACAGTAACGTTTGCAAACTACGCACTTGGGAACCTTCAGATTTTACAAATCCAACCGATAGATACTCCATTGGAAGGAACGCTTCCTCTTTACCCCTCTGCCCTCAGTGCTGATTTCCTTGCCAACCCCCAACCCCAGAGCGCTCCGCCCTGTCCCCCTGGACTCAGAGTAGGTCCTGGACCAGCCCACACAGACTGTGGCCCCACCACCTAGATATCCTGCCCCTGTTCTCACTCCCCTGCCGTAGACAGTGTTCTTGCTGCTGGGACGGAGAGGAATGGGGCCCAGGTGCAGGAGCAAGGACTTGGGGTGATGGCGGTGGCATGAGAATTCCCAGGGATTAATGCCATCGGTGCTGTGTGGCCCCCGTGGTGCTATGAGTGGTTCACTTCATGGGTATCTGACTCCCATAGGGTTCCTGCTGTGAGGAAGTTGTTCTGTTTGGTGTCTTAGAGGCTCCCCCTTACTTCTGGCTGTGTCCATCTCCCCTTCTTTTTATTTTTAACCTCTTCATTGCTGCAGCATGGCCATTGTCCTCCACACTGTGACCCATCATCTCCTGGGGCTAAGTCACTGGTGGCCACATTGCTGGTAACAAATCCTATGACTGTTCTTCTCATTCCCCTCTGCTCTGAAAGGAAAGATCCCATCTCCTACCACCCCAGGGTCACCACTTAGGAGGCCGTATCTTGCTCCGTATCCTAGAGAACCTTCCTAGCTTCTGGGAGAAGATGCTCCAAGCTGGGCTAATTATTGAAGAGATGAGTAATACCTTCCCTAATGGGAGCTATTGGTGCCCTAGAGGTTTTGGTCTGTGTTTTACTCAGCTTAGGTTCTTATAATAAAATACTAGAGATTAGGAGGCTTAACCAAACGGAAGGTATTTCTAATAGTTCCAGAGGCTAGGAAGTCCAAGATCAAGTGCCAGTAGGGTTGGTGTCCTGTGAGAGCTTTGTTCATGGATTGTGGACAGCCACTTTCCTGATGTATCCTCAGATGGTCTTTCCTTTATACAGTCTCTCAACTTCCATAGTCACCAACCCCTAAACATCAATGAGGAAAAAGACAAACAACCCACCAGAAAATCAGACCAAAGCTGTAGTTAGGCAGACCACAGAAGAGAAATACAAGGGGCTAGAAACATATAAAAAGATGCTCAACCCCATGAGAAAGAAGGAAATGCACAGTAAAATGATCTTTCTTATATCCCCTTCAGATCGATAGAAATATGTGAATATGGATAAAACATCTAGTGTTGGGAAGGAGTAAGGAAATGACAGCTTTCATGCGCTGTGGGTGGTCATGTGAGTTGGCTGAACCTCTTTGGAGAACCACTTAGCAACATCCATCAAAAAGCAAAATGCACATACCTTGTAACCTGCCCACATCACCCGTAGTTACCTATCCCAGAGAAATATTCACACGAGTCATCAGAGAGCAAGAATGATCACTGCAACACGGTCTCCAAAAGCAAAAACTTAGGAACAGCCCAAGTGCTAGCAAACAGTGAGTAACTAAGTAAGCTGGGCACTTTATCCTCTCGTCAGTGCAGCGAGGCCAGACAGCCAGGCACGTCCTTAAGTGATGACATGAACAAACCTCCTTTGTGGGCTGCTCATCTGTCTCCCTCCCAGGGCTCTCGCCTCCTTGCGCCCCCTTCTCACTCCACACTCTCACTTTTCTGGCCCACCATTTCCATGTGATGCTCTCTGACTTCTGGGACTATTCCTGAAGGTTCCCCTGAGCTCTAGACCTGCATGGCCATCTTGGGTGGCCTGTAGGACATCCAACCCTGGGCCCTGCTCTCTGCCCTCTGTGGTGGTGAAGGGAGATAGCACTGGTGGCAGCTCAAGACGGAAACCACGGAGCCCTCCTGGTCACCTCCCTTCCCATCCACTCACACGACCCCATACATGGCCCAGTGCTGTCCGTATAGCCCTGGACAGAGGAATAATGGCCCCGAAGAGATCTGTGTCCTTTTCCTGGGGCCGGAGAATGTTACTTTAGATGGTAAAAGGGGACTTTGCAGATGTGTTTGACTTGAGGATCTTGAGATGAGGAGAGGATCCTGGATTATCTGGGAGAGCATCCTTATGAAAGGGAGGCAGAGGGAGATTTGAGGGAGGTTTTCCTCAGAAGAAGCAAGAGGAGATGTGACTATCAAAACAGGAGGTTGGAGTGATTCCAGGAAGGGCTCATGGGCCAAGGAATGCAGCAACTTCCGGAAGCTACAAAAAGGCACAGAAGTGACTTCTCCCCTGAGCCTCCAGAAGGAACCATTCTTAACAACACCTTGCCTTCGGCCCAGGGACACTGCCTTCTGGTCTCTAGTCTGAGGGAACAGATCTCTGTGGTTTTAAGCTATCAGCTCTGGTGGTAATTTGTTACAGCATCCATAGGAAATGAATACAAATCCTCCTTTAGATGTTTCTCCACTTTGTCCTCTTTCCCTATCCTTGCTACCTCCCCTCATCATCTCTTGTCTGTATCTCTTCCTAAATCTTTCTGCATCCTGTAATGACGTTTATAACACTTATCGATGACAGCCCCTCATGCTTAGAACTAAGTGCAAACCCTGACATGACATTCAGGGTCCGCGCCGACCCGTCTCTGGCCTGTGGTTCTGCCTTCATCTTCTGCCTCTTCTGGCCTCACCCTGGATGCTTCAACACAGCCATTCTGAACTTGGGGTCCATGACTGGTTTCCTCCCTACCAGATCTTTGTGGCTAGTCCGAAGGTCTGTAAACCTGAAATTCAGGGCACAACTTGTGATCATACATTTGCTCATGTGTGTTCCTGTAGACATAACCCCCAGGTGCCCCTCACAGGCTCCTGTGTCCCTAAGAAGAGTGCACACTAGTGACAGCTTCTAGTTCGTTGCACACAGCATGCTGCTTTACCCCTGCACACCTTTAATCCTGTGACCCATCCGCCTGGAATACCTTCCCCCAGAATTCCCTCATTTCATTCATGTTTCTACTCCATGTCATCTCCTCAGAGAGCACCACGGAGGAGGCAGGGCATAGAGGACCCTCTCTCCCCTACCCAGAAACACAGAAGAGAACCTCCAGGGAGGGACCTGGGGCTAGAGTTCAAAGTATTTTCCCAAAGGACAACATTTTCCTCCTTAAGAGAAATTCTGGTGACAGCCGTTAGATAATTTCCCCACCTCATCACCTAAACCACACACCTGGAAGAAATAAATGTTATAGTGCTGGTTTAGAGCTATGCTCTGGAAGCGAAGAGAATAGGGGTGATTAATTCCAACCTGGAGGATGATGGCTCTTCCCCAGAAGAAATGCCATTTGAGCCACTTCTCACTGAAGGATGGGGAGGACTATGATAAGGGGAAAGAAAGAACGGGAGGCAGGAGAGGGCTTGGTGGGGGGGACAGTGAGTTGTCTTGTGCTGTTTGAACCTTTGAGTTTTGGAGGGGGCTGTGGGCCAAGCTCAATTTACAGCCTCACTATGGAAGGTCCTGTCTGGTGTGCTAAGGAGAATGGACTCTATTGTGTCGGCGATAAAGAGCCATCAACAGGCTTCCGGCAGGGGAATGATGCAATCAGCTCTGCTTATTAGTTTTTGTGTTCTCAGCATTAAACCAAGTGCGTGGCACTAACAGGTGGTCAAGGATGCTTTTGCACAAAGGAGTGAATGCTGATTTGAAGAGTGACTCTGGGGGGATGAGTTGAGTTGGGAAGAGGCTGAAAAGGGGAAGCCGGTGAGGTACTTTCTCAATAGTTCAGATTGGAACGATGAGGCTGATCCAGGGTGGGGCCCTGGGGGGGGAGAGCAAGGAGCACTCAGAGTTATTTAGGAGGAAGGAGTGACAGGGCTTAATGCTCATGAGGTGGGGCGGGGGGTGGGGGGTGGGGGGAAGGGGCAGGGTAAGAATGAGGGGTGGTTTGGGGAAGACTGAGGTTTGTGACCTATGAGGGGGTGGATGGTGGCATCATTCACCAAGTGGGGGCCAGGAAAAGGGGCAGGCTTGGGATGGAAGGACAGAGAAGAGAGTAAGACTATAAGGAGACTGGTTTTCTGATATCTCCTGGGGGCCAGATTCACAGGGTAGGGAGGTGTGGTGCTGGCGGGAGGTCATGTAAGTTTACAAGGGAGCCAGTGCAGGGCATGAGAGGAGAAAGCACAATAAATTAAGGAACTCAGTAGTCAACATGAATAGAGTGTAATGCATGTGCAACTGTGCATGTATGCCCATGCACGTGTGGCTATATATGCACACACATATGTGTACACAAACATGTATACACACAGTTGGGTACACATACCCATAAATGTGAGCACTTGTATGCATATGTATTCATGCACATGTACGTGTGACTATGTGCACATGCATATGCATGTATGCATATGAACACATGCATGTGTGTGCACACGTGTGCATGCACCTTATCGAGTGGTACTGGAAAGAAATGAGGCAGGAGATAATCACAGACTCTCTTAAAAGAACTCAGGGTTTAAGAAACAAAAACGAGGAAGGGGAATGTTTCGCAGGCCACCTCTGTCCTGTTTCTGGACCTCTTGTCATCAAACAAACCTCCCCAAGGACAGGGGTACTGAAGGGCCTGGCCACCTTCGTGGCGTGAGTGAGACAGGATAGCAAAGGGAGAATATCTGCAACCTAATCACTGGATACATTACTGCTGTGCACCCCTATCACTGCAAAGCAAAGAGTTAAAACATTCTGGCTTCTTCCTGTCTACCCTGGCTGTTCCGTCTCATGAGGAAGCATAGAGTGCAGCTCAGAGAGCAAAGGTGTGCCAAGCCTCTGCCCCAGGCTAGTTCTCCCAACAACGAGTGATGTTGCTAAACAGAAATTCCCCAGGCCAGTGGCTGACACCCCAGTCATGCATTTGGGCAAAGAAACAAATGCAGACCAAGCTCTCGCTCTGCTCTAAGCGTGGCTCCTGCGCATGCAGGTTCATTGTTGGAGTTGAACATTTCTTCCGGAAGACTGGCATCTTATCAGGGAGCAGGAATGGGGGGCACGCCGCTCAGCCTCCCCTGCCCAGCCCAGCACAGCCCAGCCCAGCCCAGCCCAGTGGGCCACCAGTGAGGGCTCGATGGTGGCCCCACCTTTTTGTTCTGAGAGTCAGAGACCTGGGATCCACCCCAATGCGATGCCCCCTCCCCTGAGGGCCATGGAGTCTGGCCCTTCCTCAGCCTTTCCTGGGACCTCTCCTGGGAGCCCATGGTACGCCAGGCCATGGCGAGGCCAGGGCTGCCTGGCTTTGCATTGCTTTCCCTGAGGAGTGGGAGAAAGAGACGCGTAAACAATGTGTACGATGTAGTGTAACAAATGCCACATGGAGGGAGTCTAAGGTGCAGTGCTGAGGCCCAAGGACAGCAACAGCAACAATCATATCCACTGTTTATGAGACACCTACTTGCAGGAGGTATAGGGTGTGGGCGGGAACATAGCAGTAACAAGAGTTAGTATTTCCTGAGAGTTTACCAAGTGCCAAGAGTGTCCCTGATGCTGTTTACATGCATCATTTTGTCTAATCCTTAGACATACTCCCATGAGGTGTCTGTGGTGGGCAGCATAGTGGCCCCCAGAGGTGACCGTGTTCTAACTCCTGGAATCTGTGAATATGCTACCTTATGGCAAAGGGTCTGTACAGATGTGATTAAATTTAGTCTTGAGATGGGGAGTATCCTGGATTGTCTGGGTGAGCCCCATGTCATCACAAGAGTCGTTTTAAGTGAAAGAGGGAGGCAGGAGGGTCAGAGGTCAGAGAGATTCCATGTGAGAAACACACAGCCGGACATCGCTGGCTGAAAGGTGAGCGTGCTCTATGCTTCTATTTATACTTGGAGAGGAGAGCATATCCAGGGCTGGCAAATGGCTTCATGGTCAGACGGTCTGTAGTGACTGCTTGGAATGCTGTGCTGAGACAGACTTGGTGCTCCCTTAGCAATGTCTGCCACGGATGTGGAAAGGGAGAATGGAGCACATTAGTCCGTTATTTGTTATCCCAACCCTGGTCCCCTCACCTTCACAGATGAGGGAAATGAGACCCAAGCAAGGAAACTGACTCTCCATGTCGTTACCTGTTCTTCTAGCAACAACATGTCACTCATGGTGGCCAAATACTCCCTCCCATCTGGAATGCTGGTTTAAAAATGGGTATCTGTGCAGGACCAGGTTCTCCTAAGTCTTGGGTGCTAATACCCATATAATCTGAGCTGGTTGAAGGCCATATGATCTCTGTGCCAAGAGATTTGTAACTTCCTGACTGTTGGCGCTTTTTCAATTTAGGCTGGTCTGCTGGGAGGTAGTGAGCCTCCCATCAGCTCTAGAATCATGGAGGGTCTGGTGTTCTGTTCCCTCTCACCACTATGCTGGGGCTTGGGGGAAGGGTGCCCAGGTAATGCATGGTATTTTGGGCTGCTCTCTTCCGGTTCTGAGTGGAGCAGATTTAGTGAGGCGTGCAAGGTGAGTGTGGCAGGAAGGTTACCAATGCCAATCAAATGGCCCGCGTGGCTGTAGCCTGGAGAACATGGAGGGCTGCCCTGAAAGATGACGTTGTGAAGGGCATGTGAAGCTAGATCAGTGATGGCGAACCTTTTGAGCTCGGCGTGTCAGCCTTTTGAAAAACCCTAACTTAACTCTGGTGCCGTGTCACATAGAGAAATTTTTTGATATTTGCAACCATAGTAAAACAAAGATTTATATTTTTGATATTTATTTTATATATTTAAATGCCATTTAACAAAGAAAAATCAACCAAAAATATGAGTTCGCGTGTCCCCTCTGACACGCGTGTCATAGGTTCGCCATTGCTGAGCTAGATCATGGAGGGTCTTAAATGCCATGTCAAGGAATTTGAACTTTAACTCCTGTGACCAGGACCTGTGAAGGAACATTAATCACCAGCTCCATCCCTTTAGGCCACCGCCAAGCGGCTCACTTACCTGGCTGAGTTGTATGATTTGAAAGTGGTAGATGTGTCTGAAAAGAAAGTGTCTTTTTTGATGGACACTTGAAACGATGCTCAGGCTTCAGAATGATTCACTTCAAGGACTCTTGGCTTTTGTATGTTTCAACTCTCAATCGCAACACTACACTAATGTGGTTTTTTGCATTGAATTAAAATTAATCTAATACTTGACAACTCTGGCTGGACGCCTGCCAAATATGGAGACTGGAGACGCTTCCTGTAAATTCTGCCACGCAGGATTCTTACGATTCAGGGAACATCTCATTTATCTCACTGCTATGCACTCCTGACCCTAATTCTCCCGAGATTCCTTCCGCAAGATCCTCTTGCATAAACGTGAGCATGTTCCAAGGCAGTTACTTTTCAAACCCGTATAATCTCTGGGGACCAGGATCATCTGAGGTGCAGGGAAAGGGTCATTTAGATGAACCCACTCTGCTCAGAGTCAGTCTTGGATTTTTTCCAGTAATAATCTCTTTCGTCATTAATGGCCTGCTGGGTGAATCTTATTATATCTCCTTAAAATAATTTAGATGCTAATATCTCCCAGTGACCATTATGTGGGGAACGCAGGGCTGGAGGTGGTGGTGAGGACTGAAAGCTGTCTTAATTCTATGCTCCTTTTCACAGCTGGAGACCTGCGTTCGATGCACTTGGAAAAGCTGCCCTAGCAACCAGGATTTTCATGCCTTTGCCCTCAAAATGCCTTTGGTTGGTCTTTCAAAAGTTCTACTTTTTGAGATGAGGAGTCAGGATTCTGGGTGAGCAAACCAAGAGGATTCTGGGTGAATATTCCAAGAAAATTCCAGGTACACCATGGAAGGGCACTTGTATTTTTGATGTGAACTTGAGGGTGGGCTGGGGGAGGCATAAAGAAGGAGTAAAGGTCTGGCAGCCAGGAGGTTTGGCTTCAGTTCTAGTGGTTTGTTACGACTAATTGAATTCATTTGTTCATTCATTCAGCAGCTATTGATGTCTACTCTGTGTTGAGTTCTCTGCTGGTTCAGAGAAAACAGAGACAAATAAGTCATCATGCCTGCTCCAAGCAGCTAATAGGTTGTGTGTGTCTTTCTCCTTCCTGGGCCTTAGTTTTCTTATCTGTACGGGGAGGGAATTGTTGGAATAAAAATTCTCAGAGAGCTCTTCGAGGGTCAGTGTTCTGGGACCATAAGATCCTAAATATCTGGTGCCCTTTCTTTGACCTCATTCACTGAACTCTACCCATGCACTGCCTCATGGGCCAGGGATGCTGGCTTGCCATCAGCATCTCGCTGTTGACAAGCTCAGGGTCAGTTGGAGCAGCATTTACATGACCTGGTGGTAAACGGGCCAATGCATGTTTATTCAGAGCCCTTTGGGAAAGCCAAGGAGGGAACAAACAGCTTTGCGTAGTGATGGTGGCTATGAAGCTTGAAGGTCCCCAAGCTTCATGGACCCCAACCTCCTAGAATCACCAGAAAATTCCAGCCAGGTTCCAGCTGACTCCTTAAGTCCCCGCTGGAGAAAGGTTGTGGGGCTCTGTTCTAATTCCTGGGAACTGGGTTTCGATTTCAACCCCGGAGAACAGGCGGAATCCGCACCGGAGATCTTTATTTTGAGCATCAGGGAATATGCCACCACCTAAAAACAAAGTGATAATGTTGTTGACATTTAAACAGAAATATTTCTTGTTGGATGCTAGAGAGTAAGCCAATGTTGTTTTCTTAGAACAGGAAGAAGTGTGAGGTGTGAGTATAAAGCTTGATTATGTAGCATATGGGCCCCACCAGCTGTGTGTGGGGGGAGGGGTCAAGATGGCATCTCAATATTGTCCTACTGATGCCATGTCCCCTGGCTATGTCCCTACCTGTGGGGACTCCAACCCTAACTGATTCATCCCAGTAGATCTTGGGAGTTTTTGCTTATCCTGATTTGGGTTCTCCCAGAAGAAAAATCTGAAACAAGGTGTATGGACTCAATCTGACAGTTGCAACCACCAACAGGAAGAAGCAAAACCATCATATATGCCTCTGAATAGATGTTTTCCTGAACCCTGACTGATATACTTTGTCTCTGATTTTCCTTCTGTGACAAGGATCAGAATTTACACAACGTGGACGGCTGTGGTCACGGTGCTGGTATTGGAGGCTGAAGACCAGAGGGCAGGCAGTGGGAAGGGAAGATGGATGGAAAGTGAAGGAGATTAAGGACAAGCTGGGACCCCACGAGAACTCTCTGAATTTGGGGTCTGTTCTTGTTGCCTCTGATGGTATAGGGTGTCCTTCAGAAGTGGGGGCCTTTGTCACAGAGCTAAAGACATACACCTGAGCTGGTGGTCAGAGAAGCTGAGGGAATGTCCAGGGAAGTGAAGCAGGTGTGGACCTCATGTCAACAGGCCAAGTCAGCAGCTCAGCCCCAGTGTGTGCGAGCTAAAAACAGCTGCTGCTTCTCACTGCTCTCCACATCTCCCACACATTTCCTTGTGGCCAACCTTAACAGGAAATGGAATTTTGGGAAATGTAGTTCAACCAGGTCAGGCCCTGCTTGGAACTTGACTTCTGCAGGTTTTGGCTCCTGGGCATGTCCACATATAGCCTGTATAGACCTATGCCCAAATGCTAACATTCTTTGAGTTCTTTTTCCAGAGTATCCTTAGCTGCTTTGACCAAAAAGTAAGTGTGTGTGTGTGTGTGTGTGTGTGTGTGTGTGTGAAGGACCCCTGGATCACGCACCAGGCTCTGCTTAGGATCTGCTGGAACACCCTGTTGCTGTTGAGTGAATGAACACATTGGTCCCCACCCTGGCCTCTCAGGGATGCTAATTAAACAGTGAGAGCCTGGAGGCCAGGGTGAAAGGGTTCTTGGACCCAGTTCCAGTGTGTGTGTAGATTCCTCATACCAACAAGCACTTCCCAGACCCCAGCAGCGCGTAGGAGAACTCAACTCAATTCTGATACCATCTACCAGGAGACAGAATCAGGTTGCACAGGTGAAAGTCTCAGTCCGACAAGACTGCCCTCCACTCCAGACACCAGTGTGAAACCCGATTTGTTACCTGGGCTTCTGACTGACCGGCTACAGATGGGAGGTTCCAATAACCCCCTCCAAGTCAGGATGCCAACAGGAAGTCCGGGTTGTCGCCCGTACTTCTGATCCGCTGGCTATGAATTAGAGGTTCCCATGGCCTCTCCTTGGGTTCCATTAGCTTGCCAGAGGTGCTCACAAAACTAAGAAAATCCGTTTACTCACTAGATTACCTATTTATTACACAGGATGTTAAAGGGTACAAGTCAACAGCCAAATGAAGAGGTACAAAGAGTGAGGTCCTGAACGAGGAGCTTCTGTCTTGGCGCTCAGGCTGGCATGGTGCACATGCAAGCATTCTGGGTCCCCAGCGTGGAAGCGCCCCCCAAAGGGCTGGCAGGCGGTCTTTTTTTTTTTTTTTTCCCTTTTTTAATGCAAGTTCATTACATCATGATTGACTAAGTCAGTGGTTGGCAAACTCATTAGTCAACAGAGCCAACTATCAACAGTACTTGTTCAAAATAGACTCACCCAGGCCGAAAACTGATTTCTACGCATGGGCCACGAAGTTTCAGTCACACTGTACGTGTGTCCGCATGTGGTGTTTTGTGGAAGAGCCACGCTCAAGGAGCCAAAAAGCCACGTGTGGCTCGAGAGCCGCAGTTTGCTGACCACGGGACTAAGTCATTGGCCATTTTTGACTGAGTCAACCTCCACCCCTTTTCCCCTCCCCCGAAGTCAGGGGGTGGGACTGAAATCATGTGGTTGGCTCCCTTGGCCGCCAGCCCCATCCTCTGGTGCCTTCCCAAAGTCACCTCATTAACCTAAAGACATCTTAGGACATCCCAGGGTTTTAGGAGCTGTGAGCCAGAAACAGGACGAAGACCAGATATATATTTCTTATGAAAAGTTACAGCATCACAGGGTGGGTGAAAGAATATCACTACTGTTAAATGACACCTTTAAGTTAGGCTCTGTTGACAGCCTTCTGGCACCTGCTATCTGGGTAAAGTTGAGCCAACTGCATAACCTCTCTGAGCCGTGGTGACTTCTGTAAAAGAAGGTTTTAAAAAAGTATGCCGTTTGGCGTTTGCAGTCTCCATGCGCGGCGTGCGATACCCTGCTTACTTTTTAGGGCCGTGGCAGGGAGAAAGTGGGGTTCTGTAGGACAGAGGTTTCTCCGTGAAATGTAAGCCTTGCCTGTAAAGGTCTGGGTTTGAGACAAAATCAGGAGTGAGGGAGGCCTGGGTGTTCACAGTCTCCGGCACCATGTCTCGTTTGTCTGGCCTCAAGCCCAGCGTGCCCCTTGCCCGTTAGCGTTAGCGGTGCTGCCTTTACTCCTCCTGCTCGGCCCCAGTTCGGTTTTTGCCATCTCCTTCCATCTGCCCGTCAACTTCCGCCAGTGCCTCTGCGAGGGGATCCACAGGGACCTGCTGGTGACCGGCACATAGAGATCACCGGCCAATCTGGGGGCGCTGGCGGCCGGCGCACCCACCTCAAGGTCACAGATGCTGCTGGCCACATCCTGTACTCCAAGGAGGAGGCAACCCAGGGGACACCTGCCTTTACCACTGGAGTTTAGGACATGTTTGAAGTGTGTTTTGAGAGCAAGGGAGCAGGGCTGCTACCTGACCAACTCGTGATCCTAGACATGAAGCATGGAGTGGAGGCGAAAAATGATGAAGAGATTGCAAAAGCTGAGAAGGAAGGAGGAGCCAGGAGGAGAGAGGAAGGAGGACACTGGGCAAGAGGCCAAAGGAGAGGCGTGGGAGGACAGCTCGGAATTGCCCCAGGGATCTGCCCTCCAGCAGCCCAGTCCTCGACCCCCAGTCCCAGGGAGAGAAAGGGGGAAGCGGGTGAGGTGGGAGAACGTCCCAGGCCATCCCATGGCACCTCCAGCTCCGTCCTCTGGTGGCCCGTGTCTCCGCCTGCTCCCACCTCCAGCTCCTCCCACCCCCTGGTCCTCAGCTGTGCTCCTGCCCTGCGCAAGCGGAAGGAACTGCGCTCTCGGCAGAGTGGGGAAAGCGGTGCAGATTATTTTGGGGCGTTTAGTCTAACTCTGATCATTGATCAAAACCAATTTTTCCTAATTTAGTCAGATGATTTCCTTAAGAACATTCGCGGTTTCTACAAATGCATACATTTACATAATCTATTCCACTGTGACATTCCCGCCTCCCCACACCTGCCCCATCCTGCCCCATCCGCTCGCTCCCACCCCTCGCAGCCTCCAGGAAGCCACACAGCTTCGGGCTAATTCGATCAAGATGAGTAAAAGCAAAACCATCTGGTTTCCTTCGACAGCTGATTCGAGAGTCGCTATTGTAAGAGACCTGTCTTCCAGGTGGGCCGGTGATGTGAGGGGGTGTCTCTCTTAGCCGAGATGAAAGGGCTGGGCCGGCCACAGAATGCTGCCTCGCCGGCATCGACCTCCCAGTGAATCACATCAAAGGCCTCCCTGCCAGTGCGTGGCCCCTGCCAGCTGGGGACATGGGCTCATTAAGGCAGGAAGAGTACATTGTTTACATTAGGCCTTGCTGATGTGCGAGGCTGGCCTGCTTTCCCTCACCTGGAGCTGGGCTCAGGAGAGCCCTCCACTTGCCCCAGTGGCTCTTTGGAAGGAGTGCTGTGACTGCCCGCTCCCGGCTCTCCTTCCAACACTAATTAGTTGTTACCAATTGAGCAATATCTGGGGCTCCGGCAGAGACTAGCAGGGGGACGGTCGGCAAAGGCCTCTGCATAATTGTGTTGATTAAGAGGTACAAGGCTGGGAATGTTGCCTTCCTTCAAGATCAAGTCCCTGTGCTTGTGGGGGCCTTGATTTTTCTGGGCCAATTTGTTTGTGTTGGCCTACTTGCTCAGAAAGGGCGCATTTTCACAGAAGTGGCAGCCTAGAGGCTGTACTCCTGCTGCCGGACCCCCAGGACTCCCAGATGGCCTGTGGGAGGTGGCCATAGGTCTGGTGGTCAGAGGTCAGAGCGAGCATGGAGAAGTTACACCAGGGCAAATGGCACTAGGGAGAAGGCACAGTTTGGCTACCCCCAAACCATCGATGGCTGCAGCATCAACACTGGCTTTTCATCTATTTAACGTTTACTGTGGACCATCATTGTAAAGAGAAAGCACTTTGTGTGTGTTATACTTGATCTTGACATTGACCTTGAGACACAGGGATTATTGTCCCCTTTGTGTGTGTGTGTGTGTGTGTGTGTGTGTGTGTGTTGGAAGAGACAGGCTCAGAGAGGTGGTCACGTACTCAAGATCACACAGCTGGTAGCACCTGGTGGAGCCAGAATTGGAACCCAAGTCTGCCGGCTCCAAAGCACAGGCTCTTGACCAGTGCCCTCTGTGGGGCCTCCCTGGCCCCAGCAGCCCCGTCTGTGCTGCCCTTGGCCTTGCTCATAGCTCCTAGTCATGCTGCTTTCCTCTCTGCTCCCTCCCTGATTGAAGGGCTTTTCCAGCCCAAGGCCTTGACATATGCCGTTCTTAGATCTGCAGCCCTGGATTCCTCCCCATCCTGTAGGTTCCACCTAATGCCACTTCCCCGAGGAAGACTTCCCCTAGTGGGATCAGGGTTCCCTGGCTGTGACTTCTCAGAACATCTTTTCCTCGGAGCTGTTTTCACATATCTTTATTTGTAGAAATTTGTGTCAACTTAGTTTCCCCTGCAGGCTATGAGGTGCGGGAGCAGAGACAGAGGGCTTTAGTTACAACTGTCTCCCCAGTGTCGGGGACAGGAGGCCCCACACATACTAGAATTTGCTCCTTTGTTCTGGGACTAAAGGGGTCCGTTTGCCTGCACGCATCCAAGCCCCCAGTCAAACTAGAACGGGAGTTGGCAGCAGAGAAAGTAAAGGTTTACTGAGGAAGTGGCGCCACGCCCAGAGTCAGGTGAGCCAGCGCTCAAAGACCTGGCTGCCCATGGCTTCCAGGAGGTGGGTGTCTAGGGGGAAATCATGAATCATGGTGACTAAGTGAGATTGGGTGCTGGTTAGGGTGGTTGTCTCTACTGATTTGTTGGTGCTACGGCAGTTGATCATTGCATCTGGTCCTGCTGTCAGCCACGGCGTGGTTGTGTCTGGTCCACTTTCCTGGGTCCGAAGCTGAGACACAACTGAGGCTGGATGTTACCTTTCTCTGTGGTCAGTACACCTGAGGCTTCGTTCCCGAGTTTAATACTGACCAGGACTTCATTGTCCCGCGGGCTTAATGGTTAAGGGAGCAGATGTGCCCGGGAGGGGGAGGCAGGTGAGTCAGGGTGCTCTTTAGGCCGGATGAGGCCAGTTTGCATCAAAAGAAAAAGAGAAGAAAAAGTCAGAATAAAGAAAATGGAGGTTTCTGTGCATCACACCTTCATCTCTGGGAACTGGTTCTGTCCTTGCTGGGTCTGGGATTCTCTCAGTGGCCTCAGCATCTCAGTTCTTTGCCTCTCACTTGGGCTCTGGAGGTGGGTCCCGTGCTGGCAGGGGATCAGGCCTTTGTCTCTGACAGGGGAGGCGGGGGCAGTCCCTGGCAATTCCTCTGGACTCTTTCATTGGGGTCTGGAAGAAAGGCCTGGGGTTTGACACACCTTTAGGCTGTGACCCATCATCTCATTTGACTGGGACCCCCTCAACCCCCCTACCCCCCCTGTATGATTTGGCGACCCCTCACATATGTGAGAGAGAAATTGCGTGCTGACATTCTGCACCACGAGGGTCTCTGCCCGGCGCAGGCAGGAGATACTGATGTTATTCAGTCAGTTTTTAAACTCGACAACATTCCTGACATTTGGGCGGAGATGCCTGATCAGGAGAATCTTCTCCCCTCCTGTTGTGCATCTCCAAACAGTAACTTCGTAGCAATGTGACTCGACTTAAAACCCCGGGGCAGTTGCTCATAATTCTAATAACCACCCAGAATTAGATCACTTCACATTCACCTGATTTCTCCCCTCATTCATCTTCTAGTCAGGTCATTAGGAACTCCACGATTCTTCCCCCAACCTCAGCATTCTATTATTTATACATGGTACACATTTCTCTATTGAGTTCCTGGAAAATGGTGAAATGGACACAGAGAACAGGCTTTCTTCCTAATGACAGCCCGGGAAGCAATCTCTTCTTTATCCACGGATTCATTGGGATTTTAAAACTTCCAACAACAACAAAAATGCCAAAGGGCGTCTTCCTGGGATCCTAGTGCCCACGGCTCGGTGTGAGGGGGGTGGGTGGGGGGGCAGAATGTTACTCAACTCCTTCTGTGGCCCCAAGCAGGGCTTTGGGTGTCGCCCTGTTGATGTGGCCATATTGTGTAAGAGACATTTTAATGTGCCTGTTTGACAGGTTGGAAAGCCACCATTGCAAGATGACATTTATCTCTATTGTTAGTTTGGTTTTCCTGATGCCAAAAGAAACACATGCTCAACTGGAAAAAAAAAATCCAAACCGTATAAAAATACATAATCCTACCACTCCTAGAGATGACAGCCCTGTGGGTGACACTCTAGACTTTTTCTATGTATATGCAAACATAACTAAGGATACACAGTTGGATACAATTATTTTGTTATTTAAAAATGTGGGCCCCAGACATCCGGGATTCACACTCCATTTCTTAATTATTTAATTTCACTAAACTTTTGGGGCTGACGGCTAGATTCGGGGTTAAGAATTAGGCAAGGATGTTGGTCACACACAATGCTGGTCATAGAGAAGATGAAATAGCCACGTGTTTAATCCACGTCAGAAATGCCTCATCTCCTGCGGCTCCCTAAGTCTCCCATGAGCACCCACCTCGCCTTGCTTTTTCCTCCACGTGGCCTCATGTGGCTCCCAATATCAAGGCCCACGGATCTCAAATGTCCCTTCCCCTGGGCCCCCCACTCTGGACCCCTCCCAGCCTGCTTCCGAAGTCCAGAAAAGGGCCACGTAGAAAGAGCAAGTTCCCTTGGAGATGGGCACAGCTCTAACATTTCCGGAGTTCCACCTTTTTTCTCTGAGATTCATGTCCTCGGCTATGATCTGACTGTTGGTGTCCCTGCCAGCTTCAAATTCCCATGTCGAAATCCTACCCCAAATCCGACCCCCATGCGATGGTGTTAGGAGGTGGGGCCTTTGGGAGGTGACTAGGTGGTGATTAGGCCCCTCATGATGAGGTTTGTTTTATGAAAAGGTCTGAGAGAGCCCCCTCTCTCCTTCCACATGTGAGGACATACGAAGTGGTGCTGGCTGTGGACCAGGGAGAGAGCCCTCACCAGAACATGACCTTGCTGGGGCCTTGGTCTTGGACTTCTAGCCTCCAGAACAGTAAGGAAGAAATTTCTGTTGTTTATACGCCGCCCAGTCTGTGGAATTTCGTTATGGCAGCCTGAAAGGACTAAGACAGTTCAAGGCAGTAAACACCTTTGTTTCCAATGAACTTCAACGTCACACTTTTAAAGTCTTTCTAATATGCAAGGCCAAGATAAATGATACTTGGTCTTGGCTGCAAGGACCTGATTTTTCACCTCTAAGTTTTAGTCCTCGCATCGAGGTATTAATTTAACACATTGAATGGCAGGACAGATGAGCTCACTGTGCCCAGTATTTTCTCCAGGAGCGAAAAGTAGTAACAGCAGCAACAACAAAATAAGACAAATGGCGTGCAGATCAGTAGGTTTGTGAAGTACAGTATCTAATGAGTGTGATAGCTGATCTTCTTCCAATACGTCATTGCTCAAGCGAGAGACATTCCTTGTCAATATTTCACAGATCAGACCGGGAACAAGTCACCCTGAGTAGCAGAAGGAGCTCATCTCACCTCTCAGATCAGTTGGGCAAGTCAACTGCTCTCTCTGAGCCTCAGCCTTTTCTTCGGTGAGATGGGGTATAAGCCCTGTGCTGCTATCTTCTCAGGGCTCTTGTGGAAGTCATAGGAAGTAATAAGGTCACAGAGTGGACAGCAGATGTGTGTCCAGCATCCAAATACTTTTCCTACTTGGGAGCTAGGTGGGAGGGAACGCTCTGCCTCCCATACAGGGAGGGAAGGGGGTCAGGTACCCATGTGCATGGGCATGAGCTCCACGCTCAGCCAACTGGATGCTCTTTCTCGGTGCAGTGATTCTGGACTGAGCGATGCCCAGAGGTAGGGGAGTCAACAGACCTGCGGCTTCATCTATGCGGCCAACAGGTGGAGGTGGTGGCTCCAGGAGGGGCAGCAATGTGTTGTTCTACCCAAGTTCCTCTTGGCTTCTGGGTTCCTACCTGCTTTTGAGCCACTTCTCCCCATTGGTGCTGTGAGCTACCTGACACTCTTCCTTTGCTCCTTAAGTCACCTCCCATTGGCCTTATTTTCAGTGAAGAAACCTGACCTGGAGAGAACTCTGTGAACTGGGCACCTGTGCGGGATTTCTTTCTGCGGGATGTGACCCAGTGGTTCCTCCCCTCCGCCCCGCCCCTGAGACCCCGAGGCAGTCAATCATGTGGAATTTGGGTGTGAGTGGTTCTTCAAGCTGGAAGGGACTCAGAAGTCACAGTCTTGGTCCTGCCTCAGAGTCTATCCAGGGCACAAAGGCGATGTCTTCTTTTAGGAAAAGTGCACAGCTGGGTCTCTTCTCTTCCTCTGGCTGGTCCCAGAGTTCCTCCCAGCTAGTTAACAGGAGCTTTATGCACAGGGATAGTTATTGCAGCATTGCATATAATTTAACAAGATAGAGCTAGGCCTGATTGTCCAAAATGAAAAATTAGGCTAAAGATTAAGTAAGCCATGGCTCGGCTACATGGAGGAATATTATGTAACTGCTGAAAGTGATGTTTGGGCAGAGATTTTTAGTACCATGAGGAAATATTTATGTTACAAATCAAACCTGCCTACGCAAAAAGATAAAAGAAAACCTGCCACAATATTTATAGTGCAGTATAGTGTGTTGTTGTTGTGCTTTTTTTTTTTTAAAAAAAAAATGCAAACTTTCTTTTCCTTCTTTCTCTTCATGATACTCTAGTCAGTCAAACTGGTTTGTGTGTATAGAGAAGTTGCATCAAAGTAATCATGGAGAAATGTTGACTGGTAGGACAGTGGCAATTTTAAGGGCAAGCATAGAGCTTGAATAGTTATGGGCTAATTATTTCCCGCTGGGCTTTCTGCCCTCAGTGGGGTAGCTGCCACCAATGAATGTGCAGGGGAAAGTGTAGTTTGCTGAGAAGGTTGAAGGCCAGGCTTGTCCTGAGTGCAGAGAACATCAGGCTGTATGGCATGATCTAGGTACTGTAGGATTTCCATATATGACTTGTTATTGAAATGAAACCAATGCTTGAAATACACTGTTTTCCAGCTTGTAAATAGTATAGATCAAGAACATAATACATTTCTATATAATATATAATATCTTCATTCATTAAAAATTATATATTTTTAGTCTTAACTTTTTTTAAAAAAAAACTTGCTATGAATAGGTAGAAAATATTCATTTATTAGTTCATTCATTCATGAGTGATATATTTACTGAGAACAGAGCTGGGAACACTCTTCATTCACTTGCATCATTTCCTAAGGTCAGAAGCTTCTGGAATTTGCTCAGGCTTAGTCTCAGCTCTTTCAGGCTTTTGAACTCTGGTCTTTGCTCAGCTGTTCCAGCTTTTTTTTTTGTCTGCTGAAGGGGTTTTGTCCTCCCTTCTGATGCTTAGCTGAGAGGGGCAGTCCAGTTAGGCTGTGTTATCCTCCCAGAAGCCCTGGGCAGAGCCTTCGCCCCACCTACCCTCAGCTTTCACAGAGGACAAATTCTGCCAGCCACCCCCTTCCCCTTCAGGTGTGTATGTCAGGTAGCTTCGAAAGACTCAGAGGTCCGTTCTAGCCCAGTTCAGTCCATTAAACAGGGATGTTTCCCTGAGCCGAGGGTGGGGTTGAGGTGGATATAAAAGAAGGTAAGGAGCTGTAAGCATTTTTGGAGGCAAGACTGCTGGGGTCCAGCCCCAGCAGGTCCAGGGGTCCCCAAGGGTGTGGACGGAGTCGGCGATGAAGGAATGACACAGAGACAGCCTTCTCCTGATCAGCAGCCTAGTCAGGACCTCTAGCCAGGAACTCCAGCCAAGTTCTGTGTACAGGTTCTCTTGCTAGGTTCTGGTGTGGTTCTCCAGCCAGGTTCTGTCTTGGTTCTCCAGGTTCTGTCCAGGATCTTTTGCCATGTTCTCTCCCTAGGTTCTCTCTCTAGGTTCTGACTCTAGGTTCTTCAGCCAAGTTCTCTCGCTAGGTTCTGTCTCTAGGTTCTGTGTCTAGGTTCTGTGTCTAGGTTCTGTCTAGGATCTCCATCCAAGTCCTGTCTCTAGGTTCTGTCTAGGATCTCCAGCCAAGTCCTGTCTCTAGGTTCTGTCTTCTGCTGTCTTGTTACATCTGTATTTATACCAGTTGATTTTAATCCTATCAATTTCTATTCCAAAAGTTAGGGCGTTTCTTATCTCCATTCCAGGGAGTAAAGATTATGTAGCTCAAGCGTGATTGTCCGTAGTTAGTAGTTAAAGTGATTAACTACCCCCCTGGCACTTAGTTAAGGGGTTTTATCCCCTCCCTAACTTCAGGGGAAAATCCCTACCTGGGAAAACAACCTTTCTCGGAGAGGTGACCTTGGTTAAAACACATAGCGCCAAGAAGGTGAGCAAACATATTAAGAACAGTATGCCATACACGCCAGGTCCCTTGAAACAGCAAGGATGGACCGGCTCCCAGCACAAGACAAACGTACAAGCAGTGAGGTTCTAGGAAATGCTCCAAGGACACTTCTCAGCCCTCCGCCCCAGCACCCTGTTGCCACTCTTGGTTAGTGGTCATGATTTAATCATTCGTTAATTTATTTTTCGACAAACCTACTGTGCGTTGGGCAAATACTGTGCAAGCCCTGGTAGGCCAGGAGCGAAGAAGAGTCAAAAGCTCACAGCCTTGCAAGGAAGATAGGATGTGCGTAAATAACTGTGTAATAAAATGGAGAAAATTATACTCCCTGAATTTCTGCTGATTCCACTTCCTTATTAGCTCTTAAAATATTTTTCTCATTTCCACTGCCATCTCTTTTCTCTTTTGGATGACTATGTAAATTTCCTAACTCACCTTCCTGCCTCTACTCCAGCCCCCACATTCCCATCAGATGGATTTGTCTAAAATCTAGACAAGTACTCTCTCGTTCCAAATTCTCCAATCTCTGCCCAGGATCATCCATGAGAGGGCCTCCACCTCCCCTTTGTAGCTCGACCTCTTGCCCCACCTGTCTCTATGGTATTTGTCTACATGCCTCTGTGTCTTTGTACCTGTCGTTCCTCTCCCTACTTGTTCTAAAAGACTTTTTGTCCTCCAAGATTCAACTCATGTACCAAATCATCTGGAAAAACTTTCCTGTCCTCATTCGTTCGTTCATTCGTTCATTTCTCCATCCATTCATTCAACAACTCTTTAGCGAGTATCCACTATGTGCCAGGCATGATGCCAGGAATATGAAGGTGAGTAAAACCAATAGGGTTGACCTCATAGAGCAGTGGTTCTCAACCTTCTGGCCCTTTAAATACAGTTCCTCATGTTGTGACCCAACCATAAAATTATTTTCATTGCTACTTCATAACTGTAATGTTGCTACTGTTATGAATCGTAATGTAAATATCTGATATGCAGGATGGTCTTAGGTGACCCCTGTGAAAGGGTCGTTTGACCGCCAAAGGGGTCACGACCCACAGGTTGAGAACCGCTGTCATAGAGCTTCAAGCAGAGTGGTGGTGAGAGATGATCATTAAACAAGTTTACACATAAATGTAGGATTATAAATTGTGATAAGCAGTATGAAGGAGAAGAATGCAGGGTGCTCTCAGAGGTATAGTCAGGGCTCTTCTCCCAGAATGTTGTGTAGCTACAACCCCTACTGGCTGCCAGCCTCTCACCCTAAGGAGATGGGCTGACCACAGGTGCAATACAATAGTAATGGTTTGGCTTGGCTTTGGCTCCGTGTGCTAGGCTACTGCAATTGTCTCTGGGGTTGTGACAACACAATCCTAGATTCTATCTAGCTCCCAGTGATCTTCCTGAATTGCCTCCCTCATCCTTGGCTACAACCCCCAATAGCCATGTCTGTACTACGGTTGAATGTATCAGAATGGACACTTAACCCAAATTTAGAGATTCAGATTCTTTCTTCTCAGAATTTGAGACTCCAAGATTCTAGTACAGACTGGAACGGTCTTTAGAATCGACCAACTTGGAACTATGGAGCAAGGGATGGCCATTTCCTTCTGCCTTGTGAACTGAGAAGCAGATGTGCTGCGAAGAACAGAAATGAGACACAGAGGAAGGTTTCTCTCAAGGTCTGGTGCTGTTCGAGTTCTGGGAAATACTCCTACATCCTTTTAATGATTTTTTCTGCTGCCTAGGCTTAGCTATGTTGATTTCTATTTCTTGCAGGTTAAGAATTCTAGCCAAACAGATCCCGAACAGACAGCCATCAATGCAGGCAAGCTGATGTCACCTAAGCAAAGACTTGAATGGACCTACTCAAGGCACATCAATCAATGGAGTCAGAGGGATAAGATTGGCAGCTTCTTGGCTGACCTTGAAATGTTTCTTGGGTAGTTTTGGCATCTTGTGCACCTCAAGTCTATTCTAAAGTGAAATTTTCCAGAGAGCTATTAACAAACCCATTAGTAACTAGTCTTCCGGGTCAATGGTTGCTTGTTACTTGTTTATACATCTCCCATGTTTACATAGGTGGAGCCTTATGTTTTTTTGGAGGAGGGGTTAACTCTGCAGAATATACGGTCTTGTTCTAATCCCTGCAGGGGTATTGATGTTCTGTGCATCCATTGTTTGCCAAGTCAAATTTGTCCCTTTCTGTTTCTTTCCTTTTTAAAAACAAACAAACAAAAACACAAATTCCCCCTCCTATATTATAAGGAAAATGCTTTTTATAAAAATTGGATTTTAAACAGATCCTATGATTAAAATTAGCTGCCTTGACTTCTGGGATTTACTCTCTTGTTTGGTTAATTTTAGCTCCTCGGTGGCAAAATAAATCTCCTAAAAATCACACTTCCTTTCACAGTCTTGGAAAAATAAATGCTAAAACAAGTCCTATTTAAGTGGCCTTGTTATTTCTTCTACTTGATTTGCACAGCGTTCGTCTTCTGCTTTTGTCCATACAAACCGCAATACAAAGGTCACAAAAATCCCTTGACTTATTTAAATGTGGCAATAGCATCATTGATGCAAACATGGGGTTAACCCAAATATTTCATAGTTTGGAGATTTTCAACTAATAAGAAGAATAAAGTCCTGTACTTGGGGAAAGATTAAGGTCACTGGCCCTCATTTAAGTTGATTGGTCTCTTGAAATGAGATGCTAATTGTGAAATTGATAGGCAGATTTCCATTTGATTTTACCCCCAATAGTTTATGTTTATAATTAAAATAATAAAAGTGGAAAATGTCCAGTTCAATCAGCATAATCTCCCATCTATTCTCAAGCAACATAACTGAAGTGAGATGCATCTGTGCATGTAAGTTGCAAATTCCTTTTACATTGGCTCTGTTGGCTGCAGGGAGGGGGAGGGATACATTGCTTATAGTCTAGATATGTTGACATCTCCACAGAAACTACAGAAAACCAACCACAATGCTAGCATTAAAAGAAAAACAAAAATTTGGGCCACTTTTATATAAATAACAGACGATTTTTGTTGTTTGCAATTAAGGTTATTATTTCATTCATTCATCCAAGCAATATTTTCTGGATACTACTCTGTTCTGGACACTGTTGTAGCACTAGGGGTAGAGAGGTGAATGTGAAAGTTGTGTCCCAGATCTCAGGGAGCCTGCATTTTGGTAGGGAAGGGTTGAAAACAGAGGAGTGGCATGATCTGATGCTGTTTCTGATGGCTGCTCGCCCTGGCCGCCTTGTGGAAAGTGCACTGGAGAGAGCACCAGGAAATGTGAGGAGACTAAATAGGAGACTCTTGCAGTGGGTTCAGGTAAGAGAGGACAACGGTGTAGACTTGGTGATGACAGTGCTGAAGACAGGAAGTGATGGATTTAGCAAATGTTTTAGAAGTTTAGTGGAAAAGACTCGCTGATAAATAAAATATGAGGGATGACGAATAGAGAAGACTAGACATCCGCCCAACCAAATTTATGGTGGTGCCATACTGCAGGTGGGAAGACTAGGGGAGACATTAGGAGTGCCATTTTGGATATCTTGGCTCTGAGATGTATTCAAGTTGATTGACAGGTTACTAGTTGCCTAGTTTCCAGAAGGGGCCGTGGAGCTCAGTCTTTGACAAGGCCTTTTGCCCAGTGACAAGGGAGGCAGTCATTCTAGCTGTGGGGAGCACTAGAACATGATTTGCATGACAATTTAAAATGAGAAAAAAATCTTGGCCAGCTGGTATATTGGGCAGCACCTGAAAAAAGTACTTGAATAAAGACGAATGAAAAATTCTAAACCCAAAGACAGAAGGAAGGTGGGGAGGTTGGGAGGGAGACAGGGGTATTTTGTATTATAAAAGGAGGGGTTTAGGGAAGAGTAAATACCATGGGAGCCAAATTTGAAGAGTATGACAAAGAGTGAGTGTGTGTGTGTGTGTGTGTGAGTGTGTGTGAGTGAGTGTGTGTGTGTGTGTGTGTGAGTGTGTGTGTGAGTGTGTGTGTGTGAGTGAGTGTGTGTGTGTGTGTGTGAGTGTGTGTGTGTGTGTGTGAGTGTGTGTGAGTGTGTGTGTGTGTGTGTGAGTGTGTGTGTGTGTGTGTGTGTGTGTGTGAGTGAGTGTGTGTGAGTGTGTGTGTGTGTGTGTGTGTGTCCTAGAGCTGCCTGTGTAATGGAAAGAGTCCTGACTTGGAAGTCAGAGAGACTTGGGACGTAATCCAGACGCCATCATGTATAGCTCTGTGTCTTTCTGCCAGACACTGAACCTCTCTGCACATATACTTTGAAAAACATTTGTCTACCCAAAACATTGAAGTCATTAGGTAAAAACTAATTTGTTTCCATGTCTAGTGTTGAGCAAAGACACATTAAACTGTAGTTTGAAATGTCAGGTCAGCTTAAGAGAGTGTGACCACAAGAGTTGAAATTAATTGTAGCCAAAAGCAAAGGCAGTTTTCTTTAGGCATAGGTCTTATCTTGCATGAGTGAGTCATTTCAGCTGTGATTTTAAAAATCTTGAGACAAGCTTTTGTACCCTTGAGGCTGTCTTCTGAGATGCCAAGGTAGGGACCAATGGGCCATTTCCCAAGCGTATACCAGGTGATCATCCTAGGAATGCCCATAACCTTGACACTTCTGTGATTAAGAGGGGATCAAAGGAAATGAGGCACACTCTTCCTAAGAATTAAAAGACCTCCACAGCAAAAGCCAAAATAAACAAGTAAGACTACATCAAACTAAAAAGCTTCTGCACAGCAAAGGAAACCATCAAGAAAATGAAAAGACAATCTACCAAATGAGAGAAAATATTTGCATAAGGGGTTAATATACCAAATATATAAAGAACCAACATAACTCAAAAGCAAAAAGTCTGATTTAAAATGGGCAGAAGTCCTGAATAGATGTCTTTCCAATGAAGACATACAAATAAATAGTCAACAAGTATATAAAAATGTGCTCAATGTCATAATTACCAGGGAAATACAAATTCAAATCGCAATGAAATATCACTTCATACCTTTTAGAATGTCTATCATCAAAAACACAAGAGATAACAAGTGTTGACAAGGATGTGGAGAAAGGGAACCCTTATGCACTGTTGTTGGGAACGTAAATTGGTGTGGCCACTATGGAAAACAGTATGGAGATGCCTCAGCAAATTAAAAATAGAATTACCATATGATCCAGCAATCCCACTTCCGGGTATATATCCAAAAGAAATGAAAACAGAAGATCAAAGTGATAGTTGCACTCCCATGCTCATTCCAGCATTATTTACAATAACCATGGTCTGGAAACAACCTAAATGTCCATCAACAGATGGATGGATAGAGAAGGTGGGAGGTTACATATAAAATGGAATATTACTCAGGCATGAGATGGAAGTAAATCCTGCCATTTGCCTCAACATGGATGAAACTTGAAGGCATTATGCTAAGTGAAAAAAGTCAGACAGAGGAAGGCAAATGCTGTGTGGTATCATTTATATGTGGAATCCGAAAGAAAGTCAACTTCATAGAAATAGAGTAGAAAGTGGTTATCAGGGGCTAGGTGTGGGGAAAATAAGGAAGAGGTTGGTAAAAGGCTACAAACTTTCAACTATAAGATGAATAAGATGGGAAGATCTAATGTAAAACATGGTGACTACAGGTGATAACGGTGTTTTCTAAGAGAGTAGAACTTAGAAAAACACACAAAAAACAACAACAAAAAATAATATGTGAGGCGATGGATGTGTTAATAAACTAGATGGGGAGGGGAATCCTTTCACAATGCATGTATCAAAGATGTGAACAAATGAACAGTTTAAGTATCTTACAATTTTATATGTCAATTATACCTCAGTAAAGATGAAATTTTAAAACCATAGATTTGCACATTTTAGGAAGAGGTATGCAATGCTTTCCATGTCCACATTCTAGGAAGGCCTTAAGTAAAGAGCACTGATCATCTCTCCATCTCCATCTGTTTTTACATCTCATTAGGAATAAGGAGAAACTTTTCCATTGTGGGAACTCTCTTGGATTATATCTGTGTGATGTTACAGCATCTCAACTTAATTTCCTAATCGGGTTGTATGGTCCACATGATAATGAAGCTGGATCCTTTTTCACCACTGGATTTTATGGCTTGATGGCTCATGCATGGACACTGGCCATGATGAGTCACCCATGTTCCCACTGCTTCTCAAACTTCACTGTGCTCATGGACAACTTGGGCATCTTGGTAAAATGCAGACTCTGATTCAGCAGGTGAGGTGGGGTCGGAGGTTTTGCATTTCTGACTAGCTCCCAGGTGATGCCTGATCTTGCTGGTTTGGGGATAGCACTCGCACTTGAGTAGAAAACTTGTAGAATCCTACTCTGCTAGAGGAATACAAGTTGCTCAAGAAAAAAAGAAAGAAAGAAGGGGGCTGCCTATGGACAAAAAGCTTTGGGGGAAACTGTATACTCTATCTCTTTTTGTAGATTTAAAAAATGTAGATTTGTTCACATCTTGAAGGCTCTGCAAAGTTCTGCAGTTAAAAAGAAACTGTTTAGCCTGGCCGGTGTCCTAAGTGGTTGAGCATCAACCTATGAATTAGGAGGTCACAGTTGATTCCCAGTCAGGGCAGATGGCTGGCTTGCGGGCTCCATCCCCAGTGGGGTGCCTTCAGGAGGTAGCTGATCAATGATTTTCTCTCATTATTTTTTTTTTTGAAGCTCAGTTGGTATTTATTGATTGCTTACTACATATAAAGGTTTATTTTTTATTTATTTAATTTATTTATTTATTTTTATTGCTTAAAGCATTACAAAGGGTATTACATATGTGTCCTTTTTTTTTTCCCCCGCCCTTGACAATACCCCGGCTTCCCCTACCCCCCAGTGTCTTATGTCCATTGGTTATGCTCATATGCATGCATACAAGTCCTTCAGTTGATCTCTTACCCCCCTCCCTCCTGCCCCCCAACCCTCCCCGGCCTTCCTGCTGCAGTTTGACAATCTGTGTGAGGCAGCTCTGCCTCTGTATCTATTATTGTTCAAAAGTTTATAATGGTCTCTATTATCCATGAATGAGTGAGATCATGTGGTATTTTTCCTTCATTGACTGGCTTATTTCACTTAGCATAATGCTCTCCAGCTCCATCCATGCTGTTGCAAATTGTAAGAGTTCCTTCTTTTTTACAGCAGCATAATATTCCATCGTGTAGATGTACCACAGTTTTCTAATCCATTCATCTACTGATGGGCACTTAGGCTGTTTCCAGATCTTAGCTATGGTGAATTGTGCTGCTATGAACATATGGGTGCATATATCCTTTCTGATTGGTGTTTCTGGTTTCTTGGGATATATTCCTAGAAGTGGGATCACAGGGTCAAATGGGAGTTCCATTTCCAGTTTTTTGAGGAAACTCCATACTGTCTTCCATAGTGGCTGCACCAGTTTGCATTCCCACCAGCAGTGCACAAGTGTTCCTTTTTCTCCACATCCTCTCCATCACTTGTCGTTTGTTGATTTGTTGATGATAGCCAGTCTGACAGGTGTGAGATGGTACCTCCTTGTTGTTTTGATTTGCATCTCTCGGATGATTAGTGACTTTGAGCATGTTTTCATATGTCTCTTGGCTTTCTGAATGTCCTCTTTTGAAAGGTGTCTATTTAGATCCTTTGCCCATTTTTTGATTGGATTGTTTATCTTCTTTTTGTTAAGTTGTATGAGTTCCCTATAAATTTTGGAGATTAGGCCCTTATCAGATATGACGTTGGCAAATATGTTTTCCCATGCTGTGGGTTTTCTTGTTGTTTTGTTGATGGTTTCTTTTGCTGTGCAGAAGCTTTTTATTTTGATGTAGTCCCATTTGTTCATTTTCTATTTAGTTTCAACTGCCCTAGGAGCTGTATCAGTGAAGAAATTGCTTCGGCATATGTCTGAGATTTTGTTGCCCTTGGATTCTTCTAGAATTTTTATGGTTTCCTGTCATACATTTAAGTCCTTTATCCATTTTGAGTTTATTTTTGTGTATGGTGTAAGTTGGTGGTCTAGTTTCATTTTCTTGCATATATCTGTCCAATTTTCCCAACACCATTTATTGAAGAGACTATCTTGGCTCCATTGTATGTTCTTGCCTCCTTTGTCAAATATTAATTGAGCATATTGGTTCGGGCCGATTTCTGGGGTCTCTATTCTATTCCATTGATCTATATGTCTGTTCTTGTGCCAGTACCAGAGAGTTTTGAGAACAGTGGCTTTGTAATACAGCTTGATATCTGGTATTGAGATCCCACCTACTTTGTTCTTTCTCAGGATTGCTGCAGCTATTCGGGGTCTTTTTTTATTCCAGATGAATTTTTGGAGAGTTTGTTCTAGATCTGTGAAGTATGCCGTTCGTATTTTAATGGGAAGTGCGTTGAATTTATAGATTGCTTTGGGTAGTATGGACATTTTAATGAGGTTGATTCTACCAATCCATGAACACGGTATGTTCTTCCATCTGTTTATGTCTTCCTCTATCTCTTTTTTCAACGTCCTGTAGTTTTCTGAGTAGAGGTCTTTTACCTCTTTAGTTAAGCTTATTCCTAGGTATCTTAATTTTTTTGGTGCGATGGTAAATGGGATTGTTTTTATAATCTCTCTTTCTGAAAGTTCACTATTGGTGTATAGAAATGCCTCAGATTTCTTGGCATTAATTTTGTATCCTGCTACTTTGCCAAATTCATGTATTAAGTCTAGTAGTTTTTTGACGGAGTCTCTAGGGTTTTGTATGTATAATATCATGTCGTCTGCAAATAAGGACAGTTTTACTTCCTCTTTTCCAATTTGGATGCCTTTTATTTCTTCTTCTTGTCTAATTGCAATGGCTAATACTTCCAGGACTATGTTGAACAGGAGTGGTGAGAGTGGGCATCCTTGTCTTGTTCCTGTTCTTAGGAGAAATGGTGTTAGTTTTTGTCCATTGAGTATGATGTTGGCTGTGGGCCTGTCATATATGGCTTTTATTATGTTGAGGTATGATCCTTCTACTCCCACCATGCTGAGAGTTTTTATCAAAAATGGGTGTTGGATTTTGTCAAATGCTTTTTCTGCATCAATTGATATGACCATGTGGTTTTTTCTTTCAATTTGTTTATGTGATGTACCACGTTTATTGATTTGCGTATATTGTACCATCCTTGCATCCCTGGAATAAATCCTACTTGGTCATGGTGTATGATCTTTCTGATGTACTGCTGGATCCGATTTGCTAAGATTTTGTTGAGGATTTTGGCATCTATGTTCATGAGGGATATTGGCCTGTAATTCTCTTTCATTGTGTTGTCTTTACCTGGTTTTGGTATTAGGGTGATGCTGGCTTCATAGAATGAGCTTGGAAGTGTTCCTTCCTCTTGAATTTTTTGTAGTAGTCTGAGGAGGGTAGGTTTTAGTTCTTCCTTGAATGTTTGGTAAAACTCCCCTGTGAAGCTGTCTGGTCCTGGGCTTTTGTTTGCTGGAAGCTTTTTGATGACTGCTTAAATTTCTTCCATAGTTATTGGCCTATTGAGATTTTTAGATTCTTCCTGATTGAGTTTTGGAATGTTGTATTTTTCTAGGAATTTGTCCATTTCCTCCAGGTTGTCTAGTTTGTTGGAGTAGAGTCTCTCTCATTATTGATGTTTCTATCTCTCTCTCCCTCCCTCCTCCTCTCTGAAACCAATAAAAATATATGAAAAGAAACTGTTTACTTACTTGACCCAATGTCAAACTCATTTGATCATGAAACCTTTTTTGTCAAGGAAAGCCATTAACATTTAGTAGAATTAACGTTCTTTGTTTCAAGTTTTGGAAAATAATTTGAGGTATCAGAGTCATAGACTGTCCCACAATCATGTTGATTGTAAACAGTAACTAGGCAGTCACTTAGGAAAATGCCACAGTGTGTGATAATTAAGAAGATGGGCCCTGAAATTGAGTCAAAGCCCAAGGTTGAATCTTGGCTCTTCTCTTAGTATAGCTGTGTGACTATGTGTCAGTCATTCAACTTCTCTGAGCCTTGATTTCCTAGTGTATAAAATGGGAATAATAAAAGATTCTGCAGAAGGAAGCAGATATTGTAGTTGCCTGAGTTGGCAAGACAAATGATGTTTCTTCACTAGAATGAAAAGCGCTCAGGTCAGGGGACACCCAGGAATTCAGAAATCTAGAAAGGAATGGAACTTTGAGCAACATAACAGAAAGAACACCAGTCCCAGAACGCTGGCCTGAGCCCACTGTGCCCTCCATCCCACCATCCAGCACATCATCAAGTCAACCAAGTAACCCCTCCAGGTTTCCTGTTCCAACATAGCGTTTTGGCATGAAAACCTGGCCTTCATGCGTGAAGTCCAGGATCAGCGTTATTCTTGGGCCAGCACTGAGTGTTTGAAGCTGTGGCACAGCAGGGGAAAGTAATACAGATTTTGCATGTTAGCACCTTTCCCACAGACGAGCCCAGGTGAGTGGCCATCATTGTAGCCAGGTGAGAATGCTCAGCTTACCAGGGTCCTCATGGAAGTGGTGGTGACCTTCCCAGAGAGACAGCGGGGTCTGCAGGACATGGTGCAGCCTGACAGGGACCCTGCAGAGCCTGGGCCAATCTGTAGGGACCAGGGAATGCCCGGAGCCCACCGGGACACTTTCCCATGGTGAGGGCTGCTGGGATTGGGGCATGGTGAGATGTGGGGGCCAGCCTGCCAGGACCCTGGCTCAGCCCTGCTGTTAGGGGACCAAGGGCACCAACTCACTCCTTCTGTGTGAAGAGGCCGAAAGGACAAGGACACAATGGCCCCACGCGTCACAGTTTCTGAAGGTCTTGGCATCCGGTTTGACTAAAGACTCAGGGAGATGACAAGCCCAGGTGTAACCAGTGGGGAGACAGCAGCCTGCTGCCCAGGTGTGCCTGCCCCGTTAGCCCCAGCCCTCATCTTCATGCAGCTGTCTCTAAACAACCAAATGGGTGCATTTGGTCCATCTGAGGGCTGTCACCTCCTATAAACAATTACTCCTTAGCCCTCTCACTGCAGGCGGGAGGTTGGGCAGGGCCCTGGCAGCCTGGATGAGCTGCTAAAGGATGGGCGACCCAGGACCAAACCTCGCCAACACCCTAATTACATAATGCGGACGTGGGAGGGGGCTTACAAAGTTCTTCCACATTCATTTCCTCATTTCTTCCCTCTGCTAGCCCGCCAAATAGACAGACCCGGCTTTGTAATTCTCCTTTTTACAGATGAAGGAACCTGGGCTTCGAGCTGGCGTGATCAGCCCATAACACGTTACAGGGGAGCCCAGGGCACTGGGTTGGTCCCAGCCACCAGGAGCTAGACGAGAAGTCACCACCTACTTGGCCAGAGCTCCTCTGCCATAGTCGCCTCCAGCAAAAGCTGTGTCCCCTAAAACAGCTGCTCAGCACCATGCTTCTCAGCACTGCCCACTGCCCGGTGCCCAAGGACAGAAGTGTGGGCTTTAAGAATCTTCTTGCTGCAGCCCAAGACTGAGCCTGACCCAGAGTCAGGCAGAATGCATGCGCACACGTGTGTGTGTGTGTGTAGGGGTGGGAGCAGGGCTGGGAAGGGGAGGGCAGCAAGAACCCTGGGCTCCGTGCCCAGTGCCTGCGATTTCCCAGGAGGGAAGCTGGCCTCCAGGCAGAAAGGCAGGAGTCGCCCAGGCGGCTCCAGCAAATGGGTCCTGGAGGAGCTGTCCAACCTCCCTGCTGCTGATGGGTGGCATGGGGGCGAGGAGAAAGGGCACGGCTGCATCCCCCCCAGGCTCCTGCCCAATCTGGGAAAAAGCCCGCATATTTATCTTATTTCCTGTGCACCATTGTGACTTATTTTCCTGGTCTGAAGAAAGAGCTGTAGCGTAAACGAAGGTTCTGATCTAGGGGGTCTGTTGGCTCCTTGGAGTCTATAATTGGGGCATTGAAAGGATACAAAAAAAAAAAAAAAAAAAAAAAGCCCGCAGAGGAGTGGATGATCTTTTATACTTAGAGTTCCCCTCTCTATAAAAGCGACATATTACAAACCTCTTTCTCCTCTCGAACATTTCTTGCTAAGTGCATTCTGATGCCACATTGAAACGCAAAATAGCTGGAATCAAGCAGGCACCGAAGGCTATTTATATGCTAATCTCTATTTCCCAAGCTGAAGCGGGAACCTGGAGCTGGGTGCTGCTTCTAATGATGGCTGGCTTTAACCTCTCTGGAAGAAAGAAAAGTATTTTCCTTAAGAAAACAACTTGGTTTCTTTAAGATGAAATGTAATTATCTATTATCAGATGTCCCTTAAAATGCAAGGCCTATTAAAGCTGCTAAAAATATTGAAGCCCTAATTTCACCATAATAGCATTTTAATTTCAGCAAATCACGGCTCTATTGTTACAGGACATTTTGTGGCAGGAATGTGGTAAGAGGTCCATCTTAGCTTTTTTTTCTGTAACATTTTCCTTTCTTTGAGAAGCACAATTAAATCATTGCAATCATCTAACCTTGCCTGACACAAAATTTTACTTATCAAGTGCGAAAACAATGGTCATTAGCATTTAAAAGAATTTGTTTTAAAAGTAGCTAAAGTTTAATTGCTTGAAATACGTCTTGTTCGAATGTGCAGCTGCTGTTGGCGCAACGTTGATGTTAAAGTCGGTGTTTAATTGATTGCTGAATTTCATTGAAAAATATTTACTTTTTCCCCAGGCAAAGTACAAAGAGAGGGCCCATCAAGGAGGACTGGGTTTGGGGGAAACTGACTGCATGTGGGAAGTTGCTGGCAAAACTCGCAGGCAGTTAGACAGACATGAGCAGAGCAAGGACGAATGGCCAGGTACAGAGGTCACAAGGGTGGAAAGCCCTGGGCGCCGAGTAACAGGCAAAACTGGGAAAACAAGGACCTCGCCCCCAGGGCGCCCTCTCCTCCCTTAGCATATCACTGCTCATGTGGTTTTGACCCTCTGAGCTTTCATATCGCTGATCATGGGTTCCGACCCTCCGCTGACTTTCTTCCCATGACATGTCACTAGTCGTGCAGTAGACCGACCCCCTTAGAGGAGGAACAAGGGGCTGAAGAGTGGCCTCACTCGACTCCCATTCAGGCCTTTGCATGACCACTCCCTGAAGCATTAACCCCTAAGGATAACATCTAGGCCTCAGTTGTGTTTCAGCTCCAGGTCCAGAAAAACAGCAACACCAGACAAGTGGTGCCATGGCTGACATCAGCAAAGGCTACTGACCCCCTTGTGACCTTCTGTACCATTCGTCCTTGCTCTGCTCATGTCTGTCTGTCTAATTGCCTATGAGGTTTGCCTGGTGCCAACCAATCGGTAGAGACCACCACCCTGAAAGGACCCCTCTGGAAAGCTGATGAATGTTCTATTGAGATCTTCCCTGGGACCGCCCCTAAAATTCCCACCCTTAAAAGGCCTAATGCCTCTCCCCGCCCCCTTCTCCCAGGTGAGTTTTCCTTGCCTCCCACTTTCTCCTAAGCTCCAAGGGCCTTTCTTTTGCCCCAGCTGGCTCACTTCTTCTACAGCTCACTTCTCCCTCTCTGACTTTCTAAATACTAGTAAACATTTGCTTGTATTTGAGTCTTGGTTCTGAATTCTTTCTTAGCCAGAACTTAAGTACCGAGGTTGCTGAACTGAGGTCTAATTGCCAGTAATGTTCTGGTGCCGTTTTTGCCACCAACAAAAATCACTCAGCTTTGCTCACCTCTGCATTGGATGCATTCTTGGGAACTTTTGTTGTATAAATTTCTAAAATGACACCCCGCGCCCCGCCCCCCCCACCGCCCCGTGCCATACTACAAAATCCTGGAACTTGTATTCTTGTTTTTCAGAGACCCTGTAGGTGTTGAGGACATAAAGAGGGGTCCACTTCTCAGTGGGGTTACCTTTTCAGTGGATGGATGAAGGGAGGGCCGGGATGCAGGCTGAGGTCACTTTCCAGACAGGTCTTCTGCCCACACCTGTTGGTGAAAGCAAACTCAGATCAATCCACATCTTCTTCCTCTCTCACTTAAGATGGCACTTTAGGCCATCTCAGTGGGGCTGAGTCACCACTGAGTCTCACCAATTTTGCAGAACTTCTGAGTTCCTGGGAGAGGCTCTGACAGGCAGGAAAAGGAGGCGGAGTGGGAGGGGATTCAGCTCAATAGGCTACTGATTAGGGCTGGCAAAAAAGGTGTGACTGGGACCCTAGTAATCAGTTCTATTTATTAAGCCCTAACCATGTGCCTGGCACTGTGTTGATTTCTTTATTTGCATCATTTCCCTTAATCTTCACAATGCATGCTATTAGCTCACTTTTCCAAATATGGAAACTCAGGCTCTGAGAGGTGAATCTGCCCAAACTTATATAGCCAGAGGGAAGCAGAACCCCAAGTCAATCTGAGGTTCATCTGGTGACAACTTCTGTCCTGTGTGGCCTCTTAACAGTTCCTGTCCTCAGTCATTACCTTAACTCAGTCATTACCTTAACTAGACCCATCTCACACTGAGGGCTAGTTCCTTGACTCCACTCTACTTCCTGCCCCCTTCACCCCGGGGCCCTCTGCACCCATGACATATGGCATTTTAAAGCCCCCCACCCATCATTCTTTGCTTTGTTGGGTCTCAGTTTGCTATCTGTGCAATGAGGACCTTGGATGACCTCATGTTCAAGAGCTCCTCTAGGTCCAAGTTAGTATGGACTCTGTTCAAGCCCACTAAATGGGTACTGAGTGCTCACTCTGGGCCGGGCCTGGGTGGGCCTTCGGTGTGCAGAGATGGGTAGTCGAGTCCCTGTCCTTTAGATGAACCTGCCAACAGCCAGCTCAGTGCAGCTAACTGTCCTCCCGCTGTGCCACACAGCTGGACAAGGGGGACTGCACCCCGCACAGTGTGGGCTGGGTCCTTCAGGGTCGCAGGGCGATCTGAGATTTTGCTTGGGTTTCCTCTTTGTTTGCTGGACAAACTCCTGCTCCTATTTCAACATCCAACTCAAGAGGTACTTCTGGGGAAATTTTTGCCCCCCTCCCCCTTTTAAAATGTCCTTTTAAAAATTTAAATAACTCTGTATTGTTGAAAATATTACATATGTCCCCTTTCCCCCCCCCATTGACTCCCTCCAGCCCGCCCACCAGCCCAGGGCCTCACTGCCCCATATATGCATGGCCTCATCTGTGTGCATGGGCTTTGGTCCCCTTTGAAGCCCAGATTCCCATGGTTCCTCCAGCATTTCTCTGTTGTAGCATCTCCTCCTACAGCAGAAAAGGAAGAATGTAGCCCAGGTTAAGTCACTGGCTCCACTCCCTACCAGTGGATGATTTCAGGCAAGTCCTTTAACCTCACTCAGCCTGTTTCCTTTTCCATACAGTGGGGTAATGATAGTGTGCACCTGCCCCTCTGGTCATGGAAGTGACAAATCAGATTTATATAAAGCTCCTAGAACATGCCAGCAGGTCATGAGCATGACTTATTATTAATGTAGTAAAGGCACTTGTCTGCGGGTGTGTGTTACACACAGCCAGGCTGTGAGCTCTGCAGGTCTGGCATCACAAGAACCTCACTGTTCTATCTGTAGCTAACACAGAGACTGCTGCCTAGTGCAGTGATGGCAAACCTATGACACGCGTGTCAGAGGTGACAAGCGAACTCATATTTTTGGTTGATTTTTCTTTGTTAAATGGCATTTAAATATATAAAATAAATATCAAAAATATAAGTCTTTGTTTACTATGGTTGCCAATATAAAAAAATTTCTATATGTGACACGGCACCAGAGTTAAGTTAGGGTTTTTCAAAATGCTGACACGCCGAGCTCAAAAGGTTCGCCATCACTGGCCTAGTGGAAAGCACTGCGGGGTGGCCAGGAGCAGGTGTTCACAGCCATGTCATGCCACTTACCAGCTGGGTGAGTGACCTTGGGTAGGTTCCATGACTTCTCTGGCTTTCACTCTCTTCATTTGTAAATGGAGATACTTTCAGTGCCCTCTTTGTGTGATTATTGGGAGGATTAAACGAGGCCAAGCTGGTGAAGTTAAATCCTTGCCCAGTGCAGTTGTAAGAGCTCAACCCTGAGTATCTATTAGGTTAACAGACTCTCATTAATAACCAACATCTGTATTCCACTTTCGCATTCTTATCTTATTTGTTCCTCACAACGTTTCGGGAGGGGCCTCTGTTATCATCTTCTGGTCCATCAAGATCTTACAGCTGGTTAGAGGCAGGTCCCCTCCCCCATTGGCCGCCCCATGCCTGACATCTCATCTTGTGAAGGCAGATGCATGAGAGAATGATTCTCAAATAGGCCAAACAATCTTTCATAGAAGTAGGTGGGGCTCAGGCTGGTGGCCCATTAGGAATACCAGCTAAATTGATTTCATAATGGTGGGTCCTGAAATGACACCTCCATCAAAAGCTGCACTTGGCTTTTTATACTCGTCAGGGGCTGTTATAAATCTGATTATATCTGAAATAGCAGATTTCAAGTTGAAGTCCCCTTTGTCCACACTGGAATTCAGATTTATTTCTAAGAGACCAGTGCAATTTTCTTATCTTTGTTACAAATTACTACAGTCTGGGTTAATCTCTCACAGCAATAAAGCTGTTTGCCTAGGAAGCTTCCTGCAGTGTCAGAGCTGATGAATGGCTCCCTCTGGCTATAATAATTCAGTCTAGAACACTGAAAAAAACAACAACAAACAAACCAAAACTAGGTTCTTCTGCAGGAAACTCCACCAGTATGTTTGGCTGCTGAGATTGTCAGAGATCAGAGACTCTCACCTCGGTCAAGGTATCGGAAACTTTGAATGGATGGGGTCTCAGGTGCTGCATGGTGAATGGTAGGCCACACTACTTTGTAAAGAAGGCTGTCCTGTCTGGAGTTTTCTGAGGGTGGCTGTGGATCAAGTGATTACAATAGAAGCCAGAGCAGGGAGAGGGTACAGACAAGATAGTTCGGGAACAAGGGAGTGAGTGGACCTGTCTCAGAATTGGAGAAAAATGGGCTGCAGGGCAAGGAGCAGAGGGCTGGTGTTTCATTCATTCAATAATTACTGTAGTTTAAAAAATCTAAAACACACCATTGATGATAACATGCACTATTGACTTAATAAGAATACTTTTTGGAGGGGCCAGGGAATGAAACACAACCACTTTCAAGGTGCACATTGATTTTAAGGCCCAGTGTTGAAGGCATTCTAGGGAGGTTGAGATCTGAAGGAGACTAAGAGATGGTGTGTGTGTGTGTGTGTTTCTGAGCAGTTGAGGGTGTTTGGGAGAAAAAGCTTTGAGGCAGAGAGAAGAGCATGCCCAAAGCTCTTGAGAGAAGAAGGCTTGCTCAAGAAGCTGAAAGAAGGCCAGTGTGACTTTGGGTGAGGAAGGTGTGGGAAGATGAAGCTGGGGTCAGCTGGGGCCATCTCATGAAGAACCCCGCAGGCTAGGTAGAGAGTTTAGATGTTGTTCTGTGGACAATGAAAAGATATTGAAGAGTTTTAAGTAGAGGGTCTATATATTCTGTATTTAGCCTTCATGGGAGGCAATGCAAGCATGTCAAACTTGTGGTCAATGGGCCACATGCCTTGCCTAGTGAGTTTGACATGCTTGGCTTTAAGTATTACACGAGTCTCCTTTTTTCCCCATTTTAAAAAAAATATTTTTATTGATTTCAGAGAGAGAGGGAGAGAGAGATAGAAACATCAGTGATGAGAAGGAATCATTGATTGGCTGCCTCCTGCATGCCCCTTACTGGGGATCAAGCCTGCAACACAGGCATGTGCCCTTGACTGGAATTGAACCCAGGACCCTTCAGTCTGTAGTCCGATGCTCTATCCACTGAGCCAAACCTACTAGGGCCCCATTTTTTTTTAAAGGCCAAAACTCTTAATTCTTTTTGTTTGTTTGTTTATAATCATTTAATGAATGATTAAACACACCTTTATTGGACTACAGGTGAATTTTATGGTGATGGAAGCTGATGAATCACTTGCCCAAACCACCATGATTGATTACTTGCCGTTTCCAGAAACCTGGGTACCAACCAGAAAGATTCGATAAGGAACAGCATGATCACTCAGCCAAACAGGTTCCTTGGGATCCTTACCTCCTTCTCCTCCTCCCCCAAGGACCTTATCCAGGGGTATGGATGCTCAGGAGGGAGAAGGGGCTGGGGGTGTCCCACCGCAACAGGGCACAGAGGAGTGCTGCGAACCCCACGCCCCAGATGCAGTCAGAAGACATGGGGCACAGGCCCGGGGCAGGCCTGCTCAATAAATACACACACAATTCCCAGAAGCCACCATGGGGGTTAGCGGGCCCAGGGACACTGAGCTGGAGGGGCCACCCTCGGAGGCCTGGCCTCGGCACACTCGCTCCGTGTTGCCACAGCACACCTGCAAAGGGTCCCAGGAGGAGCTTGTTGAAGATGCTGTGGATCTACACCAGGTAGGTAGTGAAGGGCTTGATGTTCTCGGGGAAGGTGTGGTTCTGCAGGGCCAGGATGTAAGGCACAGAGGTGCTCTCCCCCTGCTCCTGGAGCCACACCGCATACCTCACCTCCCGCACCTTCAGGTACTTGAGGTTCCATGGGATCTGACAGGAGACAGTGAGGTGGGCCTCGGAGGCGCCCTGCACCAACGCCTGGCACCGTGCCTCCCACACCTTGCCTGGGTAGAGGCCGACTGTTCACTTCTGCTTCGGCGGCCCTGGCCGGCCCTTCACCACGCACTGTATGGTTTGAATGAGGGATGGGATGTCCACCTTGGTGTCCTGGTAGATTCGGAACAGCCACTCGGGTCCCGGCAACAGAGATGCCATCGGACCTCCTGGCTCTGCAGGATAGGGGCCTGCTCTGCCTGGTTTAGGTGGGCGATGTCCCCCTCATCCCAAGGCCCCTCAGGGTGCGTGACCATGTTCCCTGGCACTGCGTTCCGCCAGGTGACGTAGTGGAGGTCCACGCCAGGCACTGTGGCCAGCGTTTTATAGGGGGTGTAGTGGTCAGGACTGACGGCATAGGGGAAGAGCTCAGCCACGGTGGCCCCACGGGGCAGGAAGAAGGCGGTGACCAGCCGGCCTGTGCATGCTGACCAGCATGGAGGCTTTGCTGACCAGCCCCACGACATGTGCAAAGGCGTGGTCCTCCAGGGACACCCTCACCGTCATCACCTGGAACTCCTGGGCCAGCAGCAGCTCTCCTTGTTCAGGATGAGTCTGTTCTGGGTGCGACTGAAGACCAGAATGGACGACTAGCCTAGCGGGCCCCCTGTGTGGCTCACATTTAGCTTTTCCATCATGAACCCTGCAAACTGCTGGATCTTATGGCCCGAGACCAGGAATTTGGCGTTTGGGCCATATTGGTATCAGGTGGTGATCTTGGAGGGGCCCACGAACACCTGGGAGAAGCACAGCAGCCGCCCAGGGTCTTCAGCTGGGCCCGCAGGAGCGGCTGTTTGGACTGAGGAGCTTGCAGAGGTCGAAGGGCACGCCCTCGCCCCAGCCCTCCATGCAGGAGAGTCAGCCTCGTGGGTCAGGCCGGGGAACTGGCGCAGGGTGTAGACGAGGGGCAGCAGGTCGCCGTGGAAGTGCATGAGGTTGTCGGGGTTGAAGTGGTTGGCGATCAGGGCAGTGTCCGTCTGGTAGGAACCCGGGCTTGGGCAGGAAGCCAGGGCGGCGGCCGGCAGCTCCATGAGGATGAAGTCCCGGGGCGGGGGGGGGGGGGGGGGGGGGGGGGGGGGGATGGCCGCGGTGCACAGGTCGAGCAGGGCTGGCTGGAAGCGCCGGAGCCCAGGCTGCGCGGCAGGACCGACGAGTTGCCGCGGAAAAAGATGAGCTCCTCGGCCTCCATGAAGCAGCAGAGTCACTTGAAGCGGCAGATGCGGTCGGTGTACGCGCGCCCTGTGCACACCAGGTGCGCGCCGCCCTCCACCAGGCTCTGCAGAGCTTTCGGGGGTCGTGGATCCTCAGAGCCCAGGCTGCCCCGGAGCCTGTCGCCCGGGCAGGCTCCTCCTCCAGAACCGCAGGTCCAGGTTCGCGCAGCCGCAGGTGCTTCCACCGACTGCTCCAGCACCGACACCAGCAGGCGCGGGGCACGGCCGAAAGCTGCATCCTCACGCTGCCACCTCGGGGCCTAGTGAGATGATGGCCCCTGGTAAGTGCCACAGGCCTGGCGGGCTTTTCCCATCCCCGTGGGCACCCCTAGCACTGCCTGGCAATAGCCGGCGGCTGGGGCTCCGCGGGGCTGAAGACACTGCAGCCCAGGAGTGCTTTCTGAGGCCACAGCTTTGGCTGAACCTGGTGCCAGCTCCGAGCCAGGGAGGTCCAGGCAGGGAGCGCAGGCCGCGCCACCTCCGGTCGCCGGTGACCGTGCGCGCTGGCTCTACTGGCAAGCCCAGCGCGGCAGTCCGTTAAAAAACTCTTAATTCTTAAAAACGACAAGATACTGGTACCCTTCTCCAGGACACACCCTCCCCCCAAAGCAAATGAAAACAACAAAGATGTAATCTTTTTTTTTTTAAAAAAATTAACCTATTAAGTGAGAAAAAAGATAACATCGATGTTGAAAATGTTGCAGTGAATAAGATATTTTCTTATGCTTGTGGCATTAATGCTGAGTCAAAAAACTGGTCATTCCTTTTGACCCAGTTACTGCATTAATATCGAAAGGTTTTCCTAAGGAAAGAATCCCAAAGACCAGGGAAGGAAACAATAAATACAAAGATGTTCATTGCAGCATTACTTATGATAGTGACATGTTCATCAATAGAATAGCCAAGTAAATGATGTCACAGCCTCATGAAGTGTTAACAGTCATTAAAATGACAGTTATGGAGAGTACGTATGATATGAAAAAATGTCTTAGGGTGTAAAATTAGGCCCCGAAAATTGGCTACATAATTGTGAGAGCACCATGGTTACAACGAGGTAAAACTTGGCGCTTAGGCGTCAGGAAACACATCAAGAATGCTAATGGTGGTGGTGGCAGGGTGAATGAATTATGGCTTATTTTTGTTCCTTTTCTTTCTATTTTTCAATTCTTCTGTAACATAAGTTATATTATTTTTTATGACGAAAATGATGTATTTTTTTAAAAGCTGATGAATAATTCCATAGCTGAGTCGTGTTAGCAGCCAAAGGTGACCTTGTCTAAGGAAGACATTCTCCAGCCTTGGATCGATGAGGCGGGGCTGACACGGCCCCGGGGTGTGAGGGGGTGGACACCTGTGTGTGTCCTGTTACTGGAAAACTGCCCACAAGGGACTGACCCCAGGGCCCTGAAGGTGCTGCGCCCTGAGAGATGACCTAGCTTTTTGGGTAACGAAAGCACCCTGGACCACCCTTCCCTCCGGAGCATCCAGCTTCTGCAGTTGCTATGTCTCCCCACCCGTTCTGGACGAGAGCTTAGCAGCAAGTTCAGAAGGTCAGGGAGGGAGAAAACCAGCCACAGCATCTCCATGTTTAATTAAAAGAAAAAGCCAACAACAAAAACGGAAGCTGGGAGACGACACTCAGGGCGATTGATGGCTTGGAACGTTTTTATTATTTGCTCAGTTAGTTGAAAATGGCTCTGTGACGTTTGACCACCTTCAAGGTGTTGGATGTTTCTGACTTTTAGCCATTTTCAGGTCTTCCTCAGCTCAGGGCTCTTAGGGAGGTTGAGAAAGTGAAGGAAGCAGCTTATAAAACTGCCTCAGAATTCCTCCGGGGGGTGGGAGGGCTGTGCTCCCTCTGAGGGAAGGTAAACGCAGAAGGTAAGAAGGCGGGCTTTGGACTTAAACACAGCCAGGTTTGAATCCTGTGTTAGCTACTTACTAATTGTTGCTAAATTATTTGGTCCAATTCCTGCAATTTGAGCGTCAGTTTCTTTTTCTGCAAAATGGATGATAAGGATGCTACCTGCCTCAGAGGGTTGTGGTGAAGTTAAATGAGTTGAGGTTGTACCAAGCGCGGAGTGTAGATCCGGCACATTCTTAGTGATCGATGAGTGCCATTATTATTATTACTGCCACTATTACTATTTAATGAACATCTCTGCCCTTGGTTTCCCCTGCTGATATAGGTGGGTTTTTTAAAAAAGAACTCTACTAAGGGAGAAAGAAACTTTACTATGGTAGCAGATGACACAAAATAGCCCCAAAGACTTCTTACGCCCTTGAAGTTCTGTGCCTCAGACTCTGTCCCTGCAGAATTCTCTTTCGCAAACATTGCTAGCTACTCAGGATTTTGGTCTGTTTCCTCCTGATACCCTCCTGACCTGTCTCCATATTGAAGACAGTTTTCTTGTTCTCCACCAGGAACCGTTGATCTCCTGGGCGTTGCCTCCTTCCTGCCAAGGACTCAAGACCGCAGCTTCCCATACACAAGGTACTGTGCTAAGTGCTATGCACACAAGTTCCAATTTAGTGCTCACAGCCTCTGGGGTGGTACTATTATTATCACCCATTTTAAAGTCAAGGAACTGGAGGCTCGGAAAAGATCAACCAGAGCAAGGGGTCTAATCTCGGTCCATCTGATCACCAGCCCCTGCTCTTACCCCCTGCATCTATAGATGGTGACAGGAGGTGTGGTGGGGATTATGAATGAATGTGAGAAGCACACAGTAACCTCTAATGTGCTGGGCAAATACAATGGTGTAATAACATATAACAACACAGACAGGGGAAAGTACAGAACTGTGGTTATAGGCTTGGGTTCGAATTCAGCTCCATCGCTTATTGACCTCTTATCACATAAATGACCTTGGACATATCAATAAATGTTTCCAGGCCTCAGTTTCTTTCTCTCTGAAACAGGAAAAACAGTACAAGGTGTGGTGACAAGTATGGTAGTATGGGTGAAGTTCTTAATGTCTGGCACATAACCAACAATACATAAATAAACCTCTAGAATGTGAACTCCATGATGGGAGAGGGAACTGGTTTGTTCACTGTTGCGTGCCTAGTGCCTAGACCAGCACCTGGCCCACATGGTGTGCTCCTCGAATCTCTGCTGCTTGAACGAGTGGTGGTGGCCCTAGATGCCGTAGCCATATGTCTCTAGGGCAGCGGTTTTCAACCTGTGGGTCGCGACCCCTTTGGCGGTCGAACAACCCTTTCACAGGGGTCGCCTAAGACCATCCCTGCATATCAGATATTTACATTACGATTCATAACAGTAGCAACATTACAGTTATGAAGTAGCAATGAAAATAATTTTATGGTTGGGTCACAACATGGGGAACTGTATTTAAAGGGCCAGAAGGTTGAGAACCACTGCTCTAGGGTGATCATTCTCTTTGCGGGGACACCCAACTGCGCTGGATCCCTAATGAACAGCCAGGGCTGGTTCTGTCACTTTAACAAACAATTTGGTGGATGGATCTGGGCAGCTCATAGACACCATGGCCTGAGTGGCCTCATGCAGGGGCAGGACTTAGGGGACAGTCACAGTGACACCCCAAGGACGGCTTCTACCTGAGATTTCATCATTTCCTTGCGAGCCGAGTCTATCCAGGAAATTCTTGCTGTCCTAATTGGAGTTGCTGGTCAAAATTTATTGTCTGGAGTCAAAGGGAAGACCCTTATCAAATTAGGATTACATAGGGTTGTTGAGACCACCGGGGCTTGGGCCTCTACCCCACCCCCTCCCTAATAGGAGGCCACGAGTAGTTAGAATTCAATTAAGCTCCCGTGAAGGGAGTTTTCGAGGCAGAGCTGGGGCAGGCCCATGTCTGGGCTGAACAGAACAACCGATTTAAGCTAAATCAACGCCTACTTAAGTGAGCCGTAATAAGCATTCTGGGGGCCAAGCCAGCCTGGGGGCGTCATTTATCACCGGATAATAGAAAACCCTAATGAATAATAACTTGGGCCCAGCAGCCGGATGTGCGCATACATTATGGGGTTCGAGCTGCCGCTGTCCACTCAGCCAGGAGGATGGGGTCTGAGGCCTGGGTGGCGGGGTTTGCATATTGAATTCTGCTGCTTTGCAGGAAGGCCTTTGTTGCACAGGAAAGCCATTAATCTCACGCCCGCTTTGCCAGTCTTGCAGTTGGCGTGGGGAACACATGGTCTGTTTGCTTGTATTGCACGGAGAGGGAACGAGATGCCTCTGAGGAGAAAACCTGTTCTGGAGAGATGCTGGCTTTGGCTTCTGCCCTTGGCCGGTGTGTGAGAATGCAGACCTCAAACCAGCTCCCTTCTGAGGCTGAATCAGAGTCCGGTTTTCCAGCAACACAGTCTGAGCACAGGGGGGCACACAGTTCTGGGCTGGGCATGGTGGGGGGGAGAAGCACGGGGATGGGCCTATGAATTTCCTGCCCCAGCACTATCGCATTTGATAACCACTAACTGCTTTTGAGTAAGTGTGATATTTGTGCCCCATTTCACAGACAAGAAAACTGAGAGTCAGAGGGGTTAAATAGCTTGCACACACAGCTAGGACTGAGGGTCCTGGAATTTGAATCCAGGCCCTCGGATAGGAATTCTAAATCCTTTATCCTTACCACTTCCCCTCCCCGGGAAATAAGGCTCTAATCTAATGCCTCTTCCTCTGTTCCTCCAGCATTCATTACTGCCCCCCCCTCCCCCATTGAGTCCCTGCTGGCCATGCCCCCCTTTGGGAAATTCTTGTGCCCTCCACAACATGCCTCTGCCCGTTCACCTCGCCTTCCTCCGTGGGATGATTACTGGTTCCCTGCTGTTGTGAGAATAATGCATCAATGTGGGCTAAGCAAGATTCTGGTCCCATTGGCCTGGGATGAGAGCGGCCCCCTAGAATAATTACAAAACAAAGTCTTCCTGACTCAGACCCCATCACAGGTTTATTCCCAGTCCTTCCCCTAGTGTTGTTTGAGGGTTTATGGGGTACCTCATGTTGCTGGGCCCTTCTGCTGCCCCCAGAGCCTCGGTGACTTCCTACTCTCCCGTCCACAGCCCCTTGAGTGGCTTCCAGTTCACTGTTGACCTCTTCTGCCTCCAAACACTGGCTTCTTGGCTCTGGGTCTTTGGATATTGTTCTTGGTGTCATTGACTGGGGGTGACTTCTTTTTTGTTCTGTCAAATGTGTGTGTGGAGAGTGGTGGTTGCCTTCCTGCACATGCACTAATTCATTCAGCAAACAGCGTTGTGCACCTTCTGGTGGCTGACAATTCAAAGACTTAGACCATGTCTTTCTACACCAGACAGATGCCTTCTTCTGGGGCTGCCCCTTCTCACTCATCTTCATATTTGATATTTACTCCATATTTCAATTTTTAGACCTGCATTTGTTTTTATCCCTGAAGAATCAGCTGCTGCTGTTTTTTCTTTTTCTTTCTTTCTTTCTTTCTTTCTTTCTTTCTTTCTTTCTTTCTTTCTTTCTTTCTTTCTTTCTTCCTTTCTTTCTTTCTTTCTTTCTTTCTTTCTTTCTTCCTTTCTTTCTTTCTTTCTTTCTTTCTTTCTTTCTTTCTTTCTTTCTTTCTTTTCTTTCTTTCTTTCTTTCTTTCTTTCTTTCCTTCCTTCCTTCCTTCCTTCCTTCCTTCTTTCTTTTTCTTTCTTTCTTTCTTTCTTTCTTTTCTTTCTTTCTTTCTTTCTTTCTTTCTTTCTTTCTTTCCTTCCTTCCTTCCTTCCTTCCTTCCTTCCTTCCTTCCTTCCTTCCTTCCTTTCTTCCTTCCTTCCTTCCTTCCTTCCTTCCTTCCTTCCTTCCTTCCTTCCTTTCTTTCTTTCTTTTTTAAATATGTTTTATTGATTTTTTACAGAGAGGAAGGGAGGGGATAGAGAGTTAGAAACATCCATGAGAGAGAAACATCCATCAGCTGCCTCCTGCACACCCGCTACTGGGGATGTGCCCGCAACCAAGGTACATGCCCTTGACCAGAATCGAACCTGGGACCTTTCAGTCCACAGGCCGACGCTCTAGCCACTGAGCCAAACTGGTCAGGGCTTTCTTTCTTTTTTTTATCTTGACTGGCTCTTGACCATAAAGTCAGCTCCTCAGGACCCATAGTGAGTTCCTGGAAGCTTGGAGCGATGTGTGCGTACTATGAGCTACACTGGGTGCAGATTTCCCCCCTCCTAATCTCAGCCACTGTGTGGGCCTACATTTTCATTGGCATCTTGGACTTCACAATCAACTTCAGGAACATACTTCAGCAGGCTCTTCATAAACCACTTTAGATAAATAAAAAAAAATTAAATTCACTTTCATCAACCATAAATTGATAAAACCAAACAATGCCATAAGAGAAGTGTTCTAGCTCTTATTTGAATTGTAATAGCTTAGTTTTGACCTACATTCTTCTACTTTACTCATATTTCAGACTCATAATCCTTTGACTCCTTAATGCCTTACTCCTAGAACAAAGCTTCTTTATGATGAAGTCAGCCATGTGATGGTGGGCTACTCAGCTTTTCCTTCAAAAGAACTCCCTGGCCGGTGTGGCTCAGTGGTTGAATGTCAACCTATGAACCAGGAGGTCATAGTTCAATTCCTGGTCAGGGCACATGCCCGGATTGCAGGTCTGACCCCCCAATGTGGGTGTGCAGGAGGCAGCTGATCAATGAGTCTCTCTCATCATTGATATTTCTATCTCTCTCCCTCTCCCTTCCTCTCTGAACGAAATATATATATATATATATATATATATATATATATATATATATATATATAAAGAACCACTGTGAGTAGAGTTGGCTGATGTGCTCAGCTGTAGCTGTGGATCCGCTGTGATGCTTCTATTACTGCAATCGTTTCTATTGCTATCTTTTCAAGGCCACCGATCTTTTCTTTTGCAGTGTCATACCTCCTGGCAATCCTATCCAGTATTTTTTTCATTTTATACATTTTATTTTTTAATCTCTAGAATTTGCATGCATTTCTGTGTCTTCTATTTTTTCTATTTTGTATCTTCTACTTTTTCTTCTTATTGTGGTCATGTTTTTCTTTACCATATTAAAAAAGATGGGGTATATTTATAATAGCTGTTTTATTGTCTTTGTCAGCTAGTCCCACCATCTCTGGGTCTGTTTCTACTGATTGATTTTTCTTCTTGTTATGGAGAATAAAATGTCCCTATTTCTTTGCATGCCTGGTAGTTTTTTTTTTTTAAATTAGATAGTGGATATTATTAATTATACATTGTTGCTTGTGGGGTTGAATTGTTTTTATTTAAATAGTGTTGGATTTTTTTATGGCAGGTGGAAAGCAATTTTTGGCCAAGGCATAATTTTGCACCAATTCTAAGGCAAAGCCCCATGTGTTGCAAGGTCTACTCCCAGTCCTGTGTGTGCTCTTGGAATTGTTCTGCTTCTTTTTTTTCTGACGGTTCTCCTCCATCTTTGGGTAGGTTTTGCGTATGTATATGCAGATCAGCACTCAGCCACAGACTTGAGGGGGCAACTCTGCAGCTCTCTGAAATTCGCCGTGTAGGTCCCTCCTTTCTGGTACTCTGCCTTGCAAATTCTAGCCACCAGGCCTCCCTGAACTTCCATCTCTGACTTCTCAACCCCATCAGACTGCTAGGTTCTGTTTGGTTTTTACTCCTTTTGTTAAAGCCTGGAAACTTCCTCTAAATGGTGAGCTGGTGCAATTGAATGGTTGGCCTTGCCTACTTCCCTTCTCTCAGGGATGCTGTCCTGCTTTTTGAACAGTGCCTGAAAATTGTCATCATAAAACAATACGTTGGTTTTCTAGTTGTTTAAGGTGTGAGTGTACCTGGTCTCTGTAACTCAGCTTGGCCGGAAGCAGAAGTGATCACTCCCTCGTTGAAAAAGTTTCTTTTTCCTTATTGTTCTCCTACTTTCCTGACCACTTCTCAATCTCTCTCTCCTCTTTCTCCTCCTCCCTCCTTTCCTCCTCCTCCTCATCCTCTCTCTGATCTACTTCAGAATATTGGCATAGGTCCTTTCCTTCTCTATCCATTCCCTATGTGGGTGAAGTTCTCTAGGCTCATGCTAGCTATGCCGTTGACCATAAAAGGAGTATCTCCAGCCCAATCTCCCCTCGGAACCCCAGACTTAACACATCCGATGTGTTGTTCGACCCCTCCTCTACGATGTCTACAGGCCTCTCATGCTCAGCAGGTCCTCAGTAACACTCTTGTTTTATTCCTCTCTCCTCCCAATGTGTTCCCCTCATACTCTCTTTTTTTTTATCTTAGTAACATGGTGCATGCGGTCACTCACCATCCGCCTTGAGGCTCACGGCAAACACTAGAGTTATCTTCACTTACATTTTTCTTCTCTCACATCTAATCCATTCGTAAGTCCTGCAGACTCTGCTTCAAAAGTGTATTCCAGAGCACCCACCTCCTGCCATGGGTTCTACCATCACTTCAGTTTCCGCCGTGGTCATTTCTTGCCTGGACCATTGCAGTAGTCTCCGACCTGATCTCCCTGCTTCTATTCCTGCCTGTCCCCACGTCAGCCTGTTCTCCCCACAGCAGCCAGTGACCTCTTCGAAATTTCAATCCCATCTCTGTTTAAAACTGCCCGAAGACATCCTATCACATTTAAAACAAAATTCAAATATCTTACCATAGCTATAAGGCCAAACATGATCCCCCTCCTACCATTCTCTGACTTAATCTCCTAGGATTTCCCCCTCTTTTTACCTAACACAGTGAGACCCAACTTCTTTCTGAATCCCAAACACATTTCAGAATTTTTCCTGCTCAGGGCCTTTGCACACGCTGCCTTCACTGCTTGTCTACCTAATCTTTGAAGCATCGCTGCTCTTTCTTGTCACTCTAGTTCTCACTCCGAATATTGTCTCGTCAGCGAGGTCTCCTCTGACTAATATAAAGGAACTTCTCACCCCTGTTGCTTTCTTATCTCTTTGCTCCCTTTCTTTTTTTATCACCCCTGTCATGGATGGAAAAAATGGCCACAATTTTTTTTTTTTTTTTTTAATCTCTCATCGACACCTCTTTGCAATGTGACTTTGCAACACTTTCCATCAAGAAGTGGAATCTGTTTCCTCCTCCCTTGAATCTGGGCTGGACTTAAGATTTACTTGGGCCAATAGGATGCTTTGGAAGTAAAGGAGTGCCAGCTCTGAGCCTTGCCGTCTTTCATTCCTACTCCCAAGAGCAACTGCCAGTGAAGGAGCCTGAGGTAGGATGGTGGAGGGTGAGAGAACACGTGGAGAAAATCTGAGGCACTCCAGCCGGTTGCCAACCTTCCCTGGAAACAGAGCCACCTAAAGGCTGACCTAGAGTCAATCTCAGGTGCATGAAGGAGCCCAGACAAGACGGGGAGGACTGCGCACTGACCTGTAATCTTATGAACAAGAACACATGGTCATTTAAAAAATTACTAAATATTAGTATGGTTGATCATGCAGCAAAAACTGTCCAATTATATCACTATTTGAAGTTATTTATATGCTCACTTCATTGTGTCTTCCCCACTAAAGTATAATTTCCTCGAGGGCAGGGAGTTTTGCTTATCATTGCATTGGAGTGGTATAGGCTTGGATCAAAATGACAATATGGTATTTTAAGAAAGACCTAAATATTGGCATTTTATTTAAAAAGTGAGGCATGGCTACCAAAGTCTCCTATACTTTGTCCTAAGCTTTTCCTGGAGGAAGGCCAGGGCAAAGGACTGAGAGAGTTGAGTTCTTCCGGGAGAATGACGGTCAAAATGAACTAAAACAAACCATCCTCGGGGTGGAGGAAGCAGGCAGCACAAGGGGTCTGGCTCTTACCTGGGAGGGGCGCAGAGAGAAGGGAGCCCTGGGGAAAGGCAGGTGGGGCGATCTGGGGACCGCATTCTTTCCTTGTCCCTCCGTCACACCCCAGCCCTGCTGCCATGCCCTCCTCCTGTCTGCCCTAATGTGTCCTCTCACCCACCAGGGCCCTCAGGAAAACAGCAGAACCCAGACCGACTCAGAGGAGTATCAGTGACTCATAACACACAAACCAAACAACACAATGTGACCAACACACCAGTGGCCCAGGCCATGGGATTTTAGCAAGAGCAGGGAGAAATGCAGACAGATGGATCTCCAAAAGAGTGCATCTTTGGCCAACTAGAAATTTTGATGTGGTATACAATTTCCCGGGTATCTCTCCAAAGGTAATAATTCAGTTTTCAAACTTTAAAAAGACTGAAATAATGGTATTACCCCACAAAGCATGACTATTTGATACTTAAAGTTGGCACGTTATTCTGGAATGCCCGAACACCTACAGCTGACCTGCAATTACATGTCACCAGCGCCTAGAAGAGTGCCTGGCAGGTTCTCAATCGAGGAACGAATAGACGGATGAACAAACGCTTGTAGGATTTGGCTGTGGGAAGGGGCTGGGTGGAGGTCCAGGGCCAGGGGAGCACATATAAACACTCGTCCACACACACAGGCCGTCTCCCCAAACAACAGCTGCCCTCCCAGGCGAGTGCCGGCTCTGACCGGAGAGCGGGAGGGACACGGAGGGTGCTCCAGTGGGGTGTGCGTCCCAAGACCAAGGCTGCACGTCTAGCGGAGGTGGTGATGCAAACCCGCTGTGCCCTCCTGGTCAGGCAGGACTGAGGCTTGTGGCAGCAGCTCTCGTGATACCAGCAGAGGTGGAATTGGGAGGAAAACACAAGTAAGCAGCAACAGTAATGACCTCCTCTTTGGTGCTCACTGTACACCAGGCACTGTGCTATGCCCTTTTCTTTTTAGTGCTTTATTTTAATCTTTATAGCAGTCCATTTTGTGGATGAGGAAACTGAGGCTGAGAGATGATAAGTCATTGCCTTATTAGGAGGTGACAGAGGTCAGGATTCGAACCCAGGACTTCCAGTCCCACTCCCCGAGGGCTGTGCTGGGTGAGGGCTTCCCTTGTTCACCCCTCCCTTCTTCTATCACCCGTGGGGGCCAGACCCCTGCTCTGAGCCCTTAGGTCTTCTGGGCCTGCCTCTGACTATTGTTCATTGTGCTCTGTGTGGAGATTGTTTGTTACACAGTCTAACGGCCATTCCTGGTAAGAAGCAGATTTCTCTTTCTGGGGTTGCAGTTTCATTGTGGAGTAAAGGACAAAGATACAGGAAGGGAAGGGCTACCATGTCCCAGATTGGCTTTCCCTCCCTCTGCCACCTCTGGATGAGCCTCAGGACTCCTGGATGCGACTAACACTAACATCTCAACAACTTGTGTGAGAGCCTCTCACCCCAGACACAGCAACATGGTCTCTTGCAGTGAAGTGGCAGAATGCAGAGCATGTTGCTTTGGTTTTGTTTCACCAGCCTTGCAAACTAATAGTGTCTCTCCAACCACCTTGCACCTGCCCGAATTCTGCCCAAATTCTGGGAGTCTCATTGCTTATTCCTAATTCTCCACCCTACTCTGCATCCCATTCTGGGCCAGACTTTTCTATGCAGGAGGAGGGGAGGATGTGTGGGAAGGGCTGCTGCCCCAATTAACTGTGAAGAGAATGGGCTTTGGCCTAGGCCTCAGCCAGGGAACAGGGCTGAGCAAGTCAAGGGCAAAGAGGATCCAAAAGAGTCCAGGAGAATATGCAAAGCTCTGCATTAAAGAGGCAAGGACTCAGCTTTCCAAGTCCTTTGCTCTGAAGTTCAAGCGGAAAATGTGCGAATTGATATGCTAACTGGATGCAAAGAAAGAAATTCTTCCAGCTGGTCCCCAGGACTGAGAATTTCCCCCTGAATGAAGGAAAGAAAGGTAGATGTGTGCTCTAAAGCAATTTTAATGGACATTTCTCAGAGGAAGAGGCTGTTTGACCTTGAGATCACTAGGTTGGGAGAAAGAAACTGGAGCCAAAGCTGGGTGGGGACTTGTCTGAAATCGAACACAGTTTTGGGGGCACAGGAGGGTCTGGGAGCCAGGTGTGCTAGGTCCTGATTAGGCTCTTCCTGCGCTGAGCAGGTTTTCAGGACCAGCCTGGTCTAAGACCAGGGCAGGGTCACCACCCCACATGGTTCAATTGTCACCCATCTTCTTGCTGGACAATGCTTTTCTTCAAGGTATTCTCATGGCATGGTCCTGCTTCCCCCAGTCCAAAGGGTCACCGAGGTAGTTTGTGCTGTTGATGACAGGGCTATGCACTGTTGTCCCCGAAGCCAATTACCCTGAACATTGCTGCTTCCTGCACTGCTGGTGCCTGGGCTGCTGCAGCCCTGATGCCACCAATCAAATGCGGAGGCTTGCTGAGTGGCTCTCTCTGGCCCACCTTGTATGGTCTGGGCAGCCCACTCTTCTCCAGTTTTTCCATTCGATAGTTTGGGGCCAAAGAAATCCTGGTGCATAGCAGAGAGAAAGGAGTTTTCTTCTATCTGCAATGCAGGAATGTTTCTTTTTCCTGGAGAACATGGACCCCCTTCTATGCAAGATCCATTCCCATCCTTGGGGAGTAGTATTTCTCCCATGGTCTTGGTAAGATAATCACCAAATGGTCCAATACTGATATCTTTCTAAAAGTTGAGTTCTCACTAACTTTTATCCATGGTTACTTTATTATTCTCATGTTATAAATGCGGAACTGAGGCCCAGAGAGTGCAAATGGCTTGCCTAAGCTCATACTGCTGGTTACTGTTGGAGCGGAGGTGTTATGGGATAAATGTTTGTGTCCTCCCAGAACTCATAGGTGGAAACCTTAACTTCCTAATATGATAATATTAAGAGGTGGGGGCCTTTGGGAGGTGATTAAGTTCAGATGAGGTCATGAGGATGATGCCCTCATGATGGGATTAGTGCCCTTTAGAGAGAAAAAGAGACCAAGATCTCATCTTCTTCATGAGCACATGGTGCAGAAAGGCTACGTGAGCACATGGTGGGAAGGTAGCAATCTATAAGGCAGATGGTGGGCTCTCACCAGACACCATATCTACTGGTACCTTGATCTTGGACTTTCTAGATTCCAGAACTTGAGAAACAAATGTTTGCTGGCATGGCAGCATGAACTGACTACAATAGGAGTTGAGAAGCTTGGCCTTCTGACTCTCAGCCCAACTTTCCTTCACCACAGTCTTTTGGGGAAGGTGGTAGGTGCACGGTCACTATTGATCACTCAAGATTTTGTTTACCTGATTCCTCCCAGGATGGTGAGTTTCATTCTGTCCTTCCACTGGGGATGGTGGAGTGGGCTTAGCTGAGATCCATCAGCTACAGTGATGACACAAAGTTGGAAATATGTTTTTCTCTAAGAACACTTGTGATAAGAGAGCAGGAACAGACATCTTGCTGTCCAACAACCAAGGTAATTAATATTCCATTAACAAGGCCATTACAACTCCTGAATAGAAATATGCTTCATCTTAAGGTGGGAAGCCCACTTCTAAGTGAGGTGTAACAGCTGAATAAGCATACCTGCTGATTTATGTCCATAAAACTTAATTTATTAGCAATGTCTTAATTGTGATGGTGCATAGAGTCCCCGAGCCATTAGCAAAATCCTCTAAAAGCCACTGACGAGAATAATATGCCTAATAAATGGGATGAACAGCACTTTTTCTGCCTCTGAGGCTATAGACTTGCTAATAAGGCTGGGCTGCTCTTTTAATGGCGTGGCCAAGTGGGCGGGAGGGAGCCTGGAGACTGTGATGGAAGGTGGCCTCTTCCTGTGTCATACTGCTGTGTTGTGAAGGGTGGGTGACATTTGGACAAGGGAAGACTCCAGGGGAGGTGGAGGAAACAGGAGAGGGTTCACACAGTGGTGGCACACAGGGGAATACAGAGGTGTGCAACTCCAATGAGTTGTTCAGTTTGGCTGGAGAACAACTCCTGCCCCCCTTCTTCCTCCCATCTTTCCTCCTAGCACTGCCAAGGACTTGGCCCTGTATGGAGCACACACAGCACCTTAGTACTGGCGTCTCTATGAATGCCAGGAGGTGGGCCCTGATCCCCTCTCACATGGGTTTAGACGTGGCCCCACTAGAATGCCTGAACTCAGAAGAAGGAAAGCCTGGGTAGAGCCAACAACCCACAGGATTTGAAGGGCATATATTTCACTGCAGTATCCATCTAGATGACTTTAGGCTGCAAAACAGTGTTTTACCTCCTCTGGGAAGTCTAATGGTCAAAGAAGACTCACATGCCTTCTTCTCCCTGCTTCCTCCCCGTGTGGGAAGGGAAGGTATCAGAATCCTTGTAATCCGGGAAAGTAATTGCTATGGCTGCTGCCAAGGTTAGACACCCAGAAATTCAACGTTTCTTCCATGGGCACCATTTTATGAGAAGAACAAATGGAAAAAATGGATCGAATATATCTACTCTCATGCTTCCCTGGTGGCCAGCGGTGTCACTCAGCTCCTGGCTTGTCGCTATGAGCCACCGCTCCCTTGGTGCCGCTGTCCATACAGAGGGCTCGAGGCTTCCATACTCCTGGGATGAAATGCACTAGAGTCCTGCTGGCTCTGCCCGGGTTGTTCTAGCCAGCACAACTGTTCTTAAACTACTTTGAATTGGAATTCTGTTACTTAAAACCAGTGGTTCTCAACCTTCCTAATGCCGCGACCCTTTAATACAGTTCCTCATGTTGTGGTGACCCCCAATTTCATTGTTACAAATGGAACATAATTAAAGCATAGTGATTAATCACAAAAACAATATGTAATTATATATGTGTTTTCCGATGGTCTTAGGCGACCCCCTGTGAAAGAGTCGTTCGACCCCCAAAGGGGTCGCGACCCACAGGTTGAGAACTGCTGCTTAAAACCAAAAGAATCTTGGTTAGTGTAGTCTGCCATGTCTCGCCCAATACTTTTCTTACTAAACAATGTGGGGGGAAAAGTGAGAAAAAAACTAGCAACATAAGGAATAGACACTACCCTTGAGAAGCTGTCAAAATCTTGCTCCAATGTCCCCCCCCAAAAAACACCCCAGCTTTATTGGGGTGTAAATACAATAAAATTTCCATGCTTTAAGCATACAGGTTGATGACTTTTGATAGAGGTATATACCTGTATAACTACCAACTCAATTAATATATAGTACACCTTTAACTCTGCAAAAAGTTTCCTGGTGCCCTCAATGCCAAATTGTTGTCTGGCTACCACTGCTCTGATTTCTGTCACTGTCAATTAGTTTTATCGATTAGTTTAGTATATCATATAACCCGAGGCCATAAATCATGCAATATGTACCCCCTTTCCTGGATTCTTTTACTCTGTATAATTATTTTGAGGTACATTTATGCTATTGAATGTATTAGTAGCTCATTTTTATTACAGAGTAGTATTCCATTGTTCTGAAACAGCAAAATTTGTTTACCCTTTCACCTGATGAACATTTGTTGTTTTTTTCCCCCAGTTTGGGACTATTATGAATACATATGTTATAAACATTTATGTACAATCTATAATAATAAAAGCATAATATGTTAATTAGACCAGACATCCTTCTGGACGAAGCTGGGGCTGTGAGGGAAGCCTGGGTCCCGGGTGCCTTTCTTCATTGTAAATAAAGAAAGAACTGGACAAAGTCTATGACACATCTGTTTGCAAACATTGGACAACTGGCAATGCAGAATTTTGATCACTGAGAGAAGGGAAACAGAGAGAGCCCTGATATGTATGTCTCTGATTTTCTGCCTGGACAAACTTTCTGGATCGTACATAGTACATGGAAGGGGATTCTAAACAGAGCATGGTGGTCTCACTGAGTTGGGGAAAGAGATCAGGAATCAGGGAGGTTGCAGTGGTTAGACTTTGTGGGCCAGTGTATCAGAGAGAAGGGCATTGCCCAGACAAAGAGCCCCAAACATCTGCATGGGGTCTCATTGCGTCTCTAGCTGAATAGTGTGCCCTGCATACTTAGAATGAGATTTCAAGTGGTTGGTCAAAGAATAATTACTGAGAACAGAACAAACTACTAAGAACCTATAGGCTAAACAAGTCCCAGCACTAACAAAGAATTGAGAGATGGCAGAGTTCTGATCCCACACAGTAATGAGACCTTTTTGAACATCTCGTACAGTTAATAGAGACCCCAGAAGGGCCATGCCTTGAGATTAAGGCTAAATAGCCCTAGATTAAAGGCCACCATAGGTCCATACCAACAGAGCTTAAATTCAAGTCTTGAAAGCTGTTCTGCAGGCAATTTAACTATCTTCCAAGTAAAGATGCTCTTTAAAGAAGAACAAAAAATTTAGATACTTAGCAATTACTGGGAAGAAGCAGGAAAGTGAGACTCAAAATCAGGAAATATACATAGACTAAAAAAAACCCCAATAATGATAGAAAGCAGACAAGAATTTTAGATAGCTATTATAAATATATTGAGGAACTTAAAGGAAAGCATGAACATAATAAGGAGATAAATAGAAGATATAGAAAAGAGCAAAGTGTGCCCTACCTGGTTTGGCTCAGTGGATAGAGCGTCGGCCCATGGACTGAAGGGTCCTGGGTTCGATTCCAGTCAAAGACATATGCCTGGGTTGCTGGCTTGATCCCCAGTGGGGGGCATTCAGAGGTAGCCAATCAATGATTCTCTCTCATCATTGATACTTCTATCTCTCTTTCCCTCTCCCTTTCTCTCTGAAATATATATATGTATATATATATATACATATACATATACATATACATATACATATACATATACATATACATATACATATACATATACTGTATATATAAAAGAAAAGAGCAAAGTGGAACTTCTAGAAATAAAAGATCCGTATAATAAAAGGCTAATATGCAAATCGATTGAATGGCAGAACAACTGGTTGCTATGATGCACACTGACCACCAGGGGGCAGATGCTCAACGCAGGAGCTGCCCCATGGTGGTCAGCTGTGCTCTCACAGGGAGCTGCCTCATGACTGTGAGCGCAGCGGTGGTGGCAGGAGCCTCTCCCTCCTCCGTGGCAATGCAAAGCCATCAGTCAGATATCCCCCGAGGGCTCCCGGACTGCGAGAAGGTGCAGACAGGCTGAGCCCCCGCCCCCCCCCCCCCCCCCCAGTGCAGGAATTTTGTGTACTGAGCCTCCAGTTACATATATGTTTATGTACAATTATATAAATGATATATGTATTATATATATTAGATATAACTTCTCTTGGATAAATATGTAGGAGTAGAATTTCTGGGTTGTATAGTATAAGCTGAACTTTGTAGGAAACTGCCAAATTCTTTTCCAAAGTGATTGTACCATTATAAATTCTCATCAACAGTTTCTGAGAATTCCAGTGCTTCCATGTCCTCATAATCTAATTTTGGAATTGTCTGTCTTTTTTTTTAACTTTAAATAATTTTTAATTTTTTAATTACAGCTGACATACAATATTATATTAGTTTCAGGTGTACAACCCAGTGATTAGGCATTACATAACTTACCAAGTTATCACCCTGATAAATCTAGTACCCATATGACACCATACACTGTTTTACTATATTATAGACCAGTGGTTCTCAACCTTCCTAATGCTGCGACCCTTTAATACAGTTCCTCATGTTGTGGTGACCCCCAACCATAAAATTATTTTTGTTGCTACTTCATAACTGCAATTTTGCTACTGTTATGAATCGTAATGTAAATATTTGATACGCAGGATGTATTTTCATTGTTACAAATTGAACATAATTAAAGCATAGTGATTAATCACAAAAACAATATGTAATTATATATGTGTTTTCCGATGGTCTTAGGCGACCCCTGTGAAAGGGTTGTTTGACCCCCAAAGGGGTCGCGACCCACAGGTTGGCGACCCACAGGTTGAGAACCGCTGTTATAGACTATATTTCCTAGGCTATACTTCACGAGCTATAACTACCAATTTGTACTTCTTAATCCCTTCACTTTTTTTTACCCATCTTCCCAACCCCCCTCTCATCTTAAAGAAGGCCCTTTAACATTTCTTATAATACTGTCATTATTTTTTCACATAGATTTTCTGTCATATTTTTTCACATGGGTTTGGAGGTGATGAACTCCTTTAACTTTTTATTTTATTTTTTGGTCTGGGAAACTCTTTATCTGCCATTTAATTCTAAATGATAGCTTTGCTGGGTAGAGAAATCTTGGTTGTGGGTCCTTACTTTTCATCACAGATATTTCTTGCCACGCCTTCTGGCCTGCAAAGTTTCTGTTGAGAAATCAGCTGGCAGTCTTATGGGAGCTCCCTTGAGATAACTTATGGCTTTACTCTTGCTGCTTTTAAGATTCTTTGTCTTTAACCTTTGGTATTTTAATTATGATGTGTCTTGGTGTGGGCCTCTTTGTGTTCATCTTGTTTGAGACTCTCTGTGCTTCCTGGACTTGTATGTCTATTTCCTTCACCAGGCTAGGGAAGTTTCCTGTCATTATTTTTTTCACATAGGTTTTCAATTACTGATCTTTCTCTTTTCTTCTAGTACCCCCCATGATGCAAACATTGGTGTCCTTGAAATTGTCCTAGAGGCTCCTTATACTATCCTCAATTAAAAAAAAAAGTATTTTTATTGATATGTGTTCCTTTTACAATCTGAAATAACAATAGATCTATTTATTTTCTAGAAAATAAAAAAATCAATAGGACTTGATGATTGATTGTAAGTGAGGTGTTGGGAGTGCTGGTCTGTATTTTGGCTTGGGTGGCTGCTTTTAGTGTTCTGTCTCCATTTGGGATAGGGATATCAGGAGGAGGGGAAGGAGGATGAGCTCAGTGTATGTATCTTTGTGTTAGTCATTAAATTTTCCACCTGTGTTTGGAGTGCCAGTGGGGCAAGCAGTTGGATATGGGGATTTGAAGCTCTGAGAAAGAGGCTGGATCACAAATCAATTACCATTGATCATAACTCATGAGTTAGCCGGCATGTGGTAATTACAGTCACAGATGTGAACGCTGTTACCCAGCAGAGGGCAGAGTGGGGAGAGGGCATGGGGCAGCCCCGCAGAACACTGACATCTTCAGGGAGGGCAGGGAGTTTCCAGGAAAGGAACTAGAGGAGGAACAGGAAGTTAGGAAGGAGGAGAATCAGCAGAGTGCTGTGCTGAAATAATGGGGACAAATGCAGCTGAGAGATTAAGCTAGATGCAGAATGAAGAGAGCTCAGTGGATCTGGTAATTAGCCGGGCATCCATGACCTTGGTGGGAGTGGTCTCGTTGGAGTGGTGGGTATAGAAGTCTAAATGAAATGAGCTGGGGAGTAATGCCATGTGAGTTGATGGGACAGTAGTGTGTTCAATTCTTGAGACACTTGGATGAGAAGGGAAGACAAAACCTGTGGTCATAGCTGGAGGGAGATGGAAGGTTAAGGAAGAGTTTTGTTGACTAGGATGGGAGAGATTTGATTATGTTCATAAGCTGAAGGGAAGGAGCCAGCTGAAAGGAGAATGGCACCATGTGGGGTCAGACCAGGTGGGGAAGGGCACTAAGAGAAGGACTGGTCTTAGATCAGGCGGCACCCCTCTTCCACTCTGACGGAGGAGGAGAGTCCGGGTGTGGGTACAGTGGGGACTGTAGGGTGGGGGGCAGTAATTAGAGGTGGTTCATGCTTGATTTTCTCCGGGAGGTGAGAATGCACTCCTTCTTGATGGCATTTCATCATCTCACTACCAGAAAGATCAGAGTTTTAAGGTTCCCGCTTGATGAAGTTGGCTTGACGCAAAGCAATAATGAAAGTTGCCAATGGAGAATGTGGCAGGAATCAGCCTGGGTGTCAAATTCACTCAGCGCCTATGTTCAAATAGATAATTACGAGGCCTCGCCACCAGTCGAACGGATCGAGATTCTTCTCGTGCATAAGCCGGCGCATGTTTTAAGATTTCCAGAATACAGATTTCCGAAATAATGATTCTAATAAACAGTGGTTATCTTAACACTATTTTCAGGCCATAAAACACATCCTTTGATAAATTATTTCACCGTCTATCCCCAAGTGCCCCTCTCCAGGCAGGCCGCCCCTCCCCCGGCCGGCAGCCACCCGAAAGGCAGCTCCATATATTATTCATTCCAATCAAATAAGACACAGTGGTGCCTCAGTAAACTTGCTTTTCATATCAGAATTGCTCTTATTGAGTAATACACACGGCAGACCCCAGCTTCCAGCACCAGGCCTGAAATGAGCAATTCTCTCATTGTAATAATGTGCCTCTGTCATCTCCTTATTATCAGCATGATAAAAGATGAAATATTCACAGATGCTGCCCTCCTAACCTGATCACAGCTTGATATTTGAGCTTTGGAAATGAGTTTTATAAGCTTTAATATACTCCTTGGCGGAGTGACCCCTGAAATTAAACATTATTACAGAGCGGATATTTAAAAAGCCGGGGCCGCAAATTACATCAAAATGAAAATATTAAGGAGTATTACGAATCTACCAAGTGGGAGCTCACAGCTCTAGAAGCGGTGAGCGCTGGAGAACTCCACACGCGGGTGTCAAAAACATCAGAAAAATAATAACAGCAGAGACACCTTGACTTCGGTTATTTTATACGTAGGACTAAACGAAATTATTTGAATGGATTTTTTTTTTTCCTCCTGTAGGCTAGCTTTCCAGGAGGAAAAAGGAAAAAAAAACCCATTATTCTCAACTTTAGGTTCCTAATACATTTCATGCTTGGTTTAAAGAGGCACCTTCCTTTTTTTTCTTTTTTCTTTCCTGGTGCATGGATAAATAAAAGAAATACCTAAATATAATGAAACCAAGGATCATGCTAAGAAAAAAGTGAGCAAACATGACTAGAAAGAGCCCCCGGATTCAATTTCCTCTGCGATTGGCACTCTGATGGACAGGTTCCCAGCTACGTGGGGGCTGCAGGAAACCAAGGCGGGGAGGGAGGGGATGTCCCAGCCTGCTGCAGGGCCATGGCAGCTTTCACAGGGGACCTGCCGGGGCCTCACGCAGGAGTTCTGTGTGCCTGATGGTGGGGCCTGGAGTTGGGGGCTGTGGGTGCAGATGTGTGATGACTGGTTTAATGCTCGACTGCCCTGCTGGATTGAAAGTTTCCTGAGGGCAGGGCCTGTGTCTGGCTTGTTCCCAGCTCTATTCCCACCAGTGATCCCAGGACTCAGATGGGTGGCCCTTAGTAAGTACTGTAAGTGTTGAATGAATGAATGAGTAAATGCAAAACAACAAATGATTTCCCAGCTCTTTCCCTTCCCAGCCCCCATGAAGAACTCCAAGGAACCAACCTCTCCAAGGCCTTATCTTTTCATATTCACCTCGGCTATAAAACCAAATTGCAAAAAATTATACTTTGAGGCTATTCCAATTTTTTTTTTTTTTGATGCATCGCACAGATTTTGCTATTCTTGCTTGCCACTGAAAATCCCTCTTTTGGTCGTTGCTTTTTTTATGTTCATCTCTCTGAGCCTCAGTTTTCACAGCTGCAAACTGGGAGCTAACACCCAACTTGCTGTTGCTATTTGGATGGAATGATTGAACCCATGAGAAATAGTACATTAGGTTCCTTCCCCCTTTAGTTCTTTCTTTCTTTCTTTATTTATTTTTGTTGTGTGTGTGTGGCTCCACGATGGTGCAAATGTATGGAACAATTCAAAATTATGTATATATATATATTTAAAGTAAACAAAGAAATGAAGATCCTCCCCTTTAATGGCAGATCAATGCTTTTATGTACTAGGATTTTCTTTATAAACCTCAAATGTATTTGTGTGATGGGGAAGGGAAAAGGCATCCATAGCATAGAGGATAAAGACATGGATTTTGGAATGGCTACACTGGGGTTTGAGTCCTGACTTTAGCTGTACCTGTGAGACTTTAGGCAAGTTAGTTAACCTCCCTGGGTTTTCTTGTTTGTGAAAATGGAAAAAAAATTTTAATACCCCATTTGCCAGCTTCATGCCAAGAAATATATGTACAAAAATTTAAATACAAAGTATAAGGATTAGGAGAGAAGAAACAAAATGATTATTTGCAGACCTATGATTAACTATGTAGAACCCCCCCTCCCCCCGTAAACCATACATAAATTTTTAGAATAAAAATGAGATGCTGGCAGGGTTGCTGGATACAAAATCAATATACAAAAGTCAATTATAAACCAATAGCAACCAGTTAGAAAATTTAATTTAAAATAAACCATTCACATTAGCAACAAAAATATAAAAGTACATATGAATAAACATAACACAAGCTATGAAAGTTTTCATGAAGAGAATAATAAAATATTGAAATCTGTTAAATTAAGACCTAAATAAATACTTGTTCTTAGACAAAATACTCAATATTAGAGATATAAATTTCCCAACCCAGTCTGTCGATTCAGTGCAATTCCAATTAGTTTTACAATGGGTGGCAACTAGACAAGCGAATTCTTACACTTACTCAGAATAACAAAGGGCCACGATCCTTCTGAAGAATAAGAATCAGCTGTACCAAACAGCAAGATTTATCATAAAACTTCAGTAATTAGGTAGTGATAGATAAATAGGAAAAGGGACTGAAGGAAGAGCCCAGGTGATTCTTGATGGAGTGGACATTGTAGAACAGCGGGGAAAGAATGGAATATATTCAGTTCATAGTGCTGGGAAAATTGGTTATCTTACTAAAAAATAAGGAATTTGGTTCTCACCTCACATCTATATAAAGTTCCAAGTGGGTTAAGTAATTAAAAATGAGGGAAGTATCTAGAAAATGTTTAGAACACAATATAGGAGAATATCTTCATAACCTGAGGTCATGAAACATACACACTATAAAGGCAAAGATTAATTTGACTATATTAGAACTAAGAACTTATTTATCACGAGACACCATAGAGTGAAAAGACAAGCCATACCTTCGAAGAAGGTTTTTTTGTAACACACATAAGCAGCAAAGGATTAATATTCAGAATGTATAAAGAATGATTGCTTATGTGGAAGACCAATACATTTGTAATAGACTAGTGGGCAAAAAACATAAGCAGGTATTTTCCACAAGAGGAAACACGAATGGGCAATAAACTTGAAAAGATGCTCAATGTTATTGATAATTAGGAAATGGAAAATTAAAACCACAGTGAGATACCCTTATATATTAATTAGACTACCCCAAAATTAAAAACACTGGCAGTACCAAGTGTTGGTAGGGATTGTTGAGTTAATTGAAACTCTCACCTACTTCTGCTGGGAGTATAAAGTTGTGTAACCACTTTGGAAAACTGAAATTATCTAGCAAAGTTGAACACACACACACATATGCTATGACCGAACAAATCCATTCCCAGAGTATATCCTAAAGAAACTCATATGTGTGTACCAGAAGATGTGCACATTATCTTTCCATACTAGCAAAAATAATGGGCTTTTATAAAAATGCCTAGCTACAGTATAACAAATAAACAGTGTTAAACTTACACAATGGAATGCTATTCTGAAATAAAAATGAGTATATTACTACTATATGCATTAAGTAAGATGAACTTACAAATCAATAATAAGTGAAAGAAAGGAATATATAGCAAAAAACCTATAGTATAATTCCATTTACTAGTATAGACAATTCATTAACAGATATGTAAAATAATGTTTTGTTCAGGGATTCATACATAGATGATAAAACTACAGAGAAAAACTAAGGAGTGATTAAAACAAAATTGAGGGTAGTGGTTACCTTAGGGCAAGGTGAGTATAGGTGGTGATAGGAGAGGGGGGATAGGAGATAAGACGGGAGGAGTATATAGGGGACGTCTAATACTAGCAATAGTCTATTTCTTAACCAGGGTTGTGAGTACATAGATTTTCTTTTCATTATTATTCTTCAAACAGCATAGATGTGTTTTAAACCTTCTTTTTATGATATACTTTATAATAAAAAACAAAAAGAAACAAGCTCTGAGGTGGAAGCGACTTGCCCAGAATAAGAAGTGGAGTTGGGATGTAAACCACCATCCTTACTCGGGTGTCCTTTTCTGAAATTGCTTTCTCTCTCTATTTTTTTTTTTTAAATAGATTTTTATTGATTTCAGAGAGAAATGGAGAGGGAGAGAGAGAAACATCAATGGTGAGAGAGAATCATTGATCAGCTGCCTCTTGCACACCCCCTTCTGGGGATCAAGCCTGCAACCTGGGCATGTGTCCTTGACTGGAATTGAACCTGGGACCCTTCAGTCTGCAGGCTGACGCTCTATCCACTGAGCCAAACCAGCTAGAGCCCTCAGCCTTCTCCTGACTGTGGCTCTTTCTCTCCGATGTAGCTGTGTGCTCCTACTCTCCGGGCCTTGCAGCTCCTTCTCAGTATGTAGATCTCCACCATGGAACAGAAGTTAAGTTATGAGGCCATATTTCCAATTAGGACTTTGTATTTTCCTTCACTCCGTCATTAGAAGACAACATTGAAATCCAAACACCAGCTGTCAGTCATCAGCAGAAGGGTCAGTTTGCAGTCTAATTTCTTGAGCATTTATAAATGCCAGAAATATCTGGCAAATGCTAGAAAGGAGTTACCAAAATCACTGACATCCATCAGAAAGGACTTTGGGGGTTGACATTGTCCAAGCCCCTCATTTCATCGGACACTGAGGCCTAGACAGGGCTAGAACCTTACCAAGGCACAGCCAGGACATGGTGGGGCTAGAGCTACAGAGCTCAACTCTTAGGCTCACTGGGATGTTGCCTCCTGTGGTCCAGTGTCGGCAACATTGTTCTGCTGTTCTCAGATACCCGAGAGCACTCAGAACCATGGAGACATGTGGTATTAACAGTGCCTTTGTAGGTTTACACACTGGTTCCTATGATTATGACCGCTAGGTTGCAGTAATATGAAGGGTCTCCTGACTCATCAGAGAAACACTCTGGGATACTCTGGATCATTTTGGTGATAGCTACATTCTAACATCCACCATCAAGGGCATTCTAAAATCTTGGTTAATAAGGGTATTCATTGATTCAGCCAATATTTGCTCTTGCCTACCCAGTACAAAGCACAGGATTAGCATGTGTGGGGGTGGGGGTGGAGTGGGCAGAAGAGGCAAGAGACCTTGTTTTTAACGAACTGAGACCCTTACAGAGTTGGATATAGAAAGGTGAATCAAAATGTCACCATAAAGGTGGTGTATTTTTTGTTGTTGTTGCTGCTGCAGTTGATTACCACAAACTTGGCTTTAAAAAACACCAATAAGGCTGTTCCGCTCCTTTTGGTTTTATGAATTGGATCCTTTGCAAGATGTTCTCTTGGTAAAAGGCTTCTGTTACTGTAAAAACCTTGGAAGCTGCTGTGGTCCTCACTGACAAGCATCGACATCTCACTTTGCCCTGTGGTTATGGGTACCATGGACTCATCCATCTAGGCTTTCTCACCCCATCATTCACAACATGGATTACCTTAAGGTGACAATTTGATGACACCGTTCTCATGGTGCCAGCTCATCCTTAGCTACTTAATTGGCCATGAAATATCAGGGAGAGGCAATTCCAAAGTCAGTCAGCTCTGGAGGGAGCATGCTCAGGCTGGCTGCAGTGCTGATAAGATGACCCTTCCCAGAAACATGTGTCTTTCTGTGCCTTCTGTCTGAGTGGTACTCATGGAGGGCAGCACCAGCCCCTAACGCTCCAGTACACACATGCACCAATGGCCCCAGCTGATACCCTTATTAACCAAATGTTATAATGCCCTTGATCGTGGATTTCAGAATCTAGTTATCACCAAAATGATCCAGAGTATTCCAGAGTGTTTCTCAGATGACTGCAACCCAGAGCTCACCTCCTCCACCTCTCCCATCAACACAGGTCAGACCGATGGCGACAATACTAATATTAACACCTACTGTGTGTTAGGCACTATTGTTGTAAGTGCTTTTATTTAGCCCTTAAGGATACTGTGATTACTCTACATTGTCTTCCTGGATCTGGTTTCAAACCCAGCAGGTCCGACTTCAGAGCCTTGACCGTCCCGCATACATCCCACTATTTATTACACGCCTATGATATTTAGATACTTAAACTAAGTAGTGAGCAAAACAGACACGCCTCTGCCTTTATGGAGCTAACAATGCAGCGGGGAAGGTAGGCAGCAGTCATTCATCAAATATGAAATTACAAATGGCAGTAAGGCTGTAGAGGAGGGGTATGGGGAGCTGGGAAAACATGTCAGAGCACCTGATCTAGGTTGGGAAAGTCAGGGAGAGTTTCACTGGGAGGTGACATTGGAGGTGGAGGTTGAGTGGGCATTAACTAGCCTGGGGATCTCGTTTTTACACTGAGGAAGGTGGGTGTCGAGCAGAGGGAGACCAGGGCACTGCAGGAGGAGGGGATAAGGCTCTAGGACAGTGATGGCGAACCTATGACACGCGTGTCAGGGGTGACACGCGAACTCATTTTTTTGGTTGATTTTTCTTTGTTAAATGGCATTTAAATATATAAAATAAATATCAAAAATATAAGTCTTTGTTTTACTATGGTTGCAAATATCAAAAAATTTCTATATGTGACATGGCACCAGAGTTAAGTTAGGGTTTTTCAAAATGCTGACACGCCGAGCTCAAAAGGTTCGCCATTGGGTCTAGGACAAGAAGGGTTAGAGAGGGATGATGACAGCACTATTTTCTCAGGAGACTTCATGTTTGCAGATAGCCCCGGAGTTAGCAAGAGGAGGAAGGGTAGCTGGAGAAACATCCTTGCCCAACCCACCCGAATGGGCTGATGGGATTTAGCAAAGTAACATGCGTGGTCCTGGGCAGAGGCCCATTTGTTTGGGAGGCAATGGGAAGACAGGACGGAGATCCTGCCCTTCCAATTTCCCTCCCTGAGCCCAGGGGAGCTCCTTTCAGCATCTGGCTTCCTTCCCCTGAGATGGAGGTGGCTGCTTTTGGACCACGGCTAAATTAGTTCCTGGCACTTGACTTTAGGAGCTTGTTAATGCAGAAATCCAAGAAATTCAGCCAGATCTCAGTGTTAACCAGGCAAGTAAGATGTGCGTTCCAGCTGTCTCGGGCTGTGACCGGGACTCTGTCATTGTCCTTTCCCACTTTTACTTTTATCAGAAGTAGTCTGCCTACCATTGGCCCGTCTCTCCCAAGCTTGCTCATTTCCAATTTCCTCTATATGAATTAGAACCAATGCTTGCAAGTGTCATAAACTCAGTTGGAGCTAGAAAAAAAATGGGGCTTATTATAAAGATATTGGAATGTTTCATGGAATCCAAAGAGAGAAATGAGGCTGGGCATTAAGAACAAACAGAACCAGGTGGTGGAGCATAAAGCAGGACCCCCTCTCCAACTTTGTAACTGATGGGAGGAGGGGGGGCTCTCCTTAATCCCCTCGCTCATGGGTAGAATAGAGAGAGCTAGTCCTGCCCAGGAAGCAGAAAAAAGCCCATGTGCAAAAGGGAGGGGATGTCCTACTTCTTGCTATTGACCACTAATAAAACTTTGATCACTGATAAAATGTGGTCAGTGAATGTCTAGACCTGACCAGTCGGATTAGCCATCCTTCCCCCAGCAAGAAAAGAAAGTGCAGGGATGTGGATAGGAGGTAGAGTGTTGCTAGATGAGCCCCGTTGGAAATGTGAGGCAGAGAGGACATTGCCCATCAATGCTGGCAAATTGACGGGCGTCTCAGAACATCACCTACACCAGCAAGACACGCAGCAGCCCTGGCCTGTCTAGATCTCATTCTGTTTCCAGTATTCTCCTGCTCTGATGTCACACTGGGCTCTGGCTCCTCATTGGCCCATCTCCCCAAGGTGGCTTCATAAAAGGGAAGACTTACTTCCTATTGGCTCATATACACCCAACATTGTCATAGCAGAAGCGAGGGCTTACTCCTCATTGGTCCAGCTGCTTCTTCTTTCTTAGTACATCAAAATGTCATAAAGGCAGAAACGAACATATTTTTGCATCAGCATTTGCCAGTGGACATAAAGTTGCTTTTGCTTTCTTATCATAGCTCTTGCTCAGCATTTGCTTTTCTCTTTTTATGTTTCAAGGTAAAATAACCATGAGCAGAATTTTAAGAAAATTCTTATTATAGATTTTGAGGCTTTAGGTCCAAAACATGGTACAGAGTTGGAAAAAGAGCTGTTCCTCTGCCTCTTCATCGAGCTCACCCAGATTCTGCCCAACAAGTTCTGCATCTTAGTACAGAAGTGAGGGGCTGGGACTCTTCCTTGGGGCTATGTCTCAGCTCTTGGGGGTAGCAGTGGCTGCTCCTTACATCTGTTATTCCTGTTTGCTCTAGAGTTCTCTTTACTTATCCTTTTACTCCTGATATCAGTAGACCCTTGAACAACATGGGTTTGAATGATTGGTTCACTTATAGGTGGATTTTTTTTTTCAATAAAGTCGGCCCTTTGTATCTACAGGTTTCACATTGATGGACTCACTCAACCACGGATGGAAAACAGTCTTTCAATCTGCAGTTGAAAATCTGTGTTTGGGAAAGGGAAAATCTGTCTTAGATCCGTGGTTGGTTGAATCTGCAGATGTGAAGGACCAACCTGTCAAAAGCCATACATGGGTTTTCGATTGTGTGGGGTCAATGCCCCTCGCCCTCGCGTTGTTTAAGTGCCAACCGTAGTCACTAATTCTTTTTTTTTTTTTAAAATCTTTATTGTTCAGATTATTACATTTGTTCCTCTTTTTTCCCCCCATAACTCCCCTCCTTCCAGCTCCCACCCCACCCTCCACCCTCACTCCCCACCCACTGAGTTCATCCATAGGTGCATGATTTTTGTCCAGTCTCTTCCCGAATCTCCCATTCCCCTTTCCCCCCCAAGAATAGTCAGTCCATTCCCTTTCTATGTCCCTGATTCATTATAGTCACCAGTTCATTCTGTACATCAGGTTATTTATTCACTTGATTCTTAGATTCATTTGTTGATAGATGCATATTTGTTGTTCATAATTTGTATCTTTACCTTTTTCTTCTTCCTCTTCTTAAAGGATACCTTTCAGCATTTCATATAATACTGGTTTGGTGGTGATGAACTCCTTTAGTTTTTCCTTATCTGTGAAGCTCTTTATCTGACCTTCAATTCTGAATGATAGCTTTGCTGGATAAAGTAATCTTGGTTGTAGGTTCTTGGTATTCAGCACTTTGAATATTTCTTGCCATTCCCTTCTGGCCTGCAAAGTTTCTGTTGAGAAATCAGCTGACAGTCGTATGGGTATTCCCTTGTAGGTAATTGAGCCTCTTTCTCTTGCTGCTTTTAAGATTTTCTCTTTGTCTTTTGCTCTTGGCATTTTAATGATGATGTGTCTTGGTGTGGTCCTCTTTGGATTCCTTTTGTTTGGGGTTCTCTGCGCTTCTTGGACCTGTAAGTCCATTTCTTTCACTAGGTGGGGGAAGTTTTCTGCCATTATTTCTTGAAATAGGTTTTCAATATCTTGCTGTCTCTCATCTTCTGGCACTCCAATGACTCTGATATTAGTCCGCTTAAAGCTGTCCCAGAGGCTCCTTACACTATCTTCACATTTTCGGATTCTTTTTTCATTATGCTTTTCCAATTGGGTGTTTTTTGTCGAATCTTTGGTTTGATTCTTGCACTCCTCTGGTCTGCTATTGGGTATAATATTCTTTATTTCAGTCCGTGTATGCTTACTTTCTAATTTCTTTATCGTAGCATCGAGGGTCTCATTAGTTTTCGTGAGGCTCTGCACAAATTTATGGCAAGCCCTCAAAATTGCAATTCTTAGCTCCATATCCTCCATTTCTGTCATGTTTTTTTGTCTCCGCATCTTTTATGCTTTCTTGGTGCACCCCCTTGTGGTCTCTGTGCGCAGTCTTGTTCTAGCGAAGCCTTAATTGTTGTAGTTAACACTAGAGGGATTTGACCAACAGGCCGACTGGCGGTGGAAATCAGCTGTGGGAAAACTTCAGTCCTCAGGGGAGGTGCTAGTCCAGCCCTTGCCTGAGGCGGTCGGCAAATGGTTGTGCGCAGGGTTTGGGCGGGGCGGGCTCAACAGGGCGGGGGGGAGGGAGCAGCTATGGCCGCTCTCAGTCCGTCCCCAGGGGCTCTGCCTCTCTGTCCCAGCAATCGCTGCAAACCTCGGAGGGGCCGTAGCCAGACAGTCCCGCTTCTCCCGTTTGAGTCTGGGTCCCTAGAGACTCGCCCGGATCTGTAGCCCAGAGTCTGAGATTCGCTCCTGATTGAAAACGACAATTGCGCCCTCAGCCGCCAGCCCGCTTTGCGCGCACCCTCACCACCGCACCGCCGTACCTTTAAATTTTCCACACTGCGCCTCCGCTGAGCGTCGGAATGCTGTTGTTTTTGCTTCTAGTTGAAGAGACTCTCCTCAGCCAGCCTTCCCGTGGTTCTGGTTGATGTCCGCTCCGACTTTTAGTTGTATTTTTGAAGTGGTTGTCCACGGCGGCAGTCTCCGGTGTTTTACCTATGCCGCCATCTTCGATTCTCCCACTAATTCTTATATTAAACTTTCCCTGGTCAAATTATTGTGTGTTTTCTCTCTCCTGATTGGAACACACACAGTTAGTCAGCGAAGGAGCTGGGATTCCTGAAACTCGTGGTGATGAGAAGTGAGCCTGTCCTGTCTCCTTTCCTTCTTTCTGCTCCCCCATCACCGCTGGTTGGTTGGGGTATGTACACCTGACCTCTACCTGTTCTGAGCATCGTCTTTCTCCCTGGAGTGAAGGGTTGGTGCTCAGAGAGACGGACTCTGCCTGGAGCTCCTGAAGTGGGAGACCGGGCAGGGTCAGAGGCGCGGTAGGGCGGAGCCTTGGACCGGGGCGCCGACACCATCCGAGGAAGGAGGTAGTTCGAAGAGGGAGGAAAATGGGGCAAAACAGCTGAGCAGGTGAGATGGAGATACCAGCCTCGGTGATGTCCTCACTCTAAGAGGGTTCTGGAACATTCTCCCGAATAAAAACAATAACATTTATTTGCCAGCCAGCATTTGTGTGTGCTGGCAAAGAAACCTTTTCATATGTGACCTCACGTCACTGTCAGTAAGCTGTGGCTGTGCTCCGCCTCTCCACAGATGGCCTCGTGTCACCTCCCTAACAATCCTGTGACAGATGCTAGTCTCACTCCCTGTGAGACTGAGGACAGAGGCCCAGGGAGTGACCTGCCCTCCGTGGTCTGACAGCAGGATGGTGGCAGAACTGGACGCGGATCCATGCGGTTTCACCCAGAGCCCTACAGCTCATCTCTACCTAGTTACTGTGGAATCGTTAGAAACAATAACAACAAACACACAAAAACCCCAAAACACCTTTTCTATTCACGACGTTCTGTGATGTCTGATCCTTGGCACTAGGCGACCGTGACTGGAATAGAAGTTTCACAAAGGATTTTGTTTTCCCCTCTGGGTTCATCTTGCTTGACTATGGTACCAGTGACAACATCTGCTTTGTAGCTTTATAGATTCTTTTTCAAAGCGTGTACTTGAAGCGTGACTGACTATTTGATTTTGGGGCTGAGTGAATATGTTCTCTTTCTCTGATAACACACATCTCTTGGGCACATGGCGACAGAACTGTCCGGATTGCTTAATTCATCCGAGCAGCCCATGTCCCCCGCTTAGCTTCTTGCCAGCTCTTCGCATCCCCTTTTGGAGACACTATTTGAACAGGGTTTTTACACTTTATACATAATTTATTTACTAATTCAGGTGCTCATCCAGCAATGAGCATTTACTGAGTGCCTGTTCTTTCCTAGACATTGTGCGGCAGCCGGAGAGCGCAAATGACAGTGAACTTGCTTCGAGGGGCTCACAGGGCTGGGCGTGGAGAGGAAGGTGGGAAAGAAGGTCACTGATGACCCACAGCATCCCAAGTGCTATCGCAGAGGTCAGCACAGTGGTGACAGGACCCCGGAAGAGCAGATAGGACCCGGAAGAGCAGCATGTGCATCAGACTGGGGGCCCAACAAGGCTTCCAAATGAGTTAACTGTGGTGCTGAAAAGCAGATGGGTGTTGGCTACCTGGAGAATAGGTGGGGAGGTGAGGAGCATTTGAAGCAGAGACAATAGCAAGTATCAAAGCCAGGAGGGAGGTTAGGAGACCTGCAGGAGAGCCTGGTGTAGCAAAAACATGGGGTGAGTGGGATGTGGGCAGAATGACCATCAGATCACACTCCGGGAGCTCCAGGGGGCAGACTGAGAAGGAGCCTTGCTGACAAGGGAAGGAACTGGCTGGAAGGGCTGAGGCTGGGGCGTGTTGCCGCCAGGCGGATTTCTTATGGTGGCGGTGTGGTGAGCCGGGTGGAGTGGCAATTGTGACTGTCAGGAAATCCAGGGGGAGGCAGTGGCTCTGACTCAGGAGAACAGTGGCCGTGGGGAGGGAGGAGAGAAAACAGATCTGAGAGCCATTTGGCTGAACTTGATGATGGCGTAGAGAGAGCAGTGGTCGGCCAACTCATTAGTCAACAGAGCCAAATATCAACAGTACAACGATTGAAATTTCTTTTGAGAGCCACACTTTTTAAACTTAAACTATATAGGTAGGTACATTGTTATTAACTTAATTAGGGTACTTCTAAGCTGGCCTTTGCTAAAAACGTCCTTAATCTGATTGAGGTACGTTTGCTGAGGTCGACCCCTTCCAACTCTCCCATCCACACTCGTCTTGTATACTTGTTTCGTCTATCTCCTTTTGTTCATCCTCTCTATATGTCCAAACCATCTCAACATACCTAAAAAAATGTTTCATTTTATAATAATAAAGCCACCATCACAAAATAATTAAAATTCTTAAATTGATGACAAAAATACCTGTAGGATTTGCAGCTGGTTGGAAAAATACAGGTAACTTTATGCTTCAAGTAGGTACTTTTGTCACCTGTGCGATTTGCAGACGCAACTAGCACTAACCACTGCACATGCTGACTGACTGGCTCACTCAACTCCTGCATGAATCACGCAGCCCGCCTGGCCTGTGCCGCGTCTCCTGTCGCCCAACCGACCGACAACCCCCACTTCTTCAAAATGGACTCGCCCAGGCCGAAAACGGACTTCTGCGCATGGGCCATGAAGTTTCAATCGCACTGTATGTGCGCGCCCGCACGTGGTATTTTGTGGGAGAGCCACACTCAAGGGGCCAAAGAGCCACATGTGGCTCCCGAGCCGCGGTTTGCCGACCACTGACGTAGAGCATTGGGTGAGGGAGAAGAAGGCATCCTTCGCTCTTAGGTCAGTGGCTTGTGGTGCTGGCACCGTGTATGGAGACGGTGATGGAGGTGGAGGGGCAGGCACGGGGACTGGGCCCGGATGGAGAGCTGAGTTCCGATTTGAACATGCTGCAGTAGATGCGCCTGACGGACACTTAGAAGAATGCTGGGCATTTGGTGTTAGAATGCCAGAGGGCGGGAAGAACCAGAGAGACCATACTCAGACAGCATCTACAGCTGCCCTGGGCGAGATGGGATGGTGGTGTAAGGACAACTCTTTTGCTTCTCTCAGACATCCTGGATCTTTGAAGTTTTTTACTTGAAAAATTCCCCTGTCTGTTTTTGGGGTGCATAGTCAAATCATAATATTGGTGCACCCAGTACCCCCGGTTTCCTGGAGAGTGTATCTCCTCACCCATTGGGATGCAGCGTGTTGGAGCTGATGTGGAGGAGCCTGCTGCCTCGCAGTTCATTGATACATTCCTTGCATTTGGCACCCGCCGTCCTCTGGCCATCCCCGAGTCAATGGGATTCTAATATTCCTTCCCCTGATCCAACCAAAGCTCTTTGTAAATTGGACTCAGCAGGAATAAGTCCAGTGACCTCATAAATAGTGGAAATGATTGCAAATCAGAATTCATATATGTTCCAAACTCGGTGGGTATCCTTCTCCCCCACAAAGGAAGCAATCATCGCTTTCAAATTTCTGTTTGCCCTTTCACTCAGCTACGTTGGAAGAAAATATATAGATTTTTGCCATACAAGCCTAAAAGGCCCACTTCCTCCACGCTGAAAAAATGAAAGTCCTATATCTGGCCCCGTTTGGTTGGATGGTCCCACGTGGGGAAGCACCAGAGATGTGAGCCTGGCTGGGGGCTCATGGAAAGGGTCTTCCATGGGCATCATAGAAAAAATGTCACACTCAAAGGGACTATTTTAAAAAATAGTGGCAGACAGTCAGAGAAAGATAAATATCACATGATCTCACTCATTTATGGAATGTAATAAACAACATACACTGATGAACAAAAACAGATCCAGAGACAGAGAAGCATCGATCAGACCATCAAACCTCAGAGGGAAGGTAGGGGAGTGTAGGGGTAAGGGGGAGAGATCAACCAAAGGGCTTATATGCAAGCATATAGTCCTAACCAATGGACACAGACAACAGGGGGGTGAGGGCATGAGTGGGGAGGATGGGGGGTAATGTGGGGATAAGGACACATATGTAATAACTTAATCAATAAAAAAATTTAAAAAAAATGGTGGCAGAGCAGGCCAATGCACCCTCCACATCTGTGTTTTCCCTCCTTCATGGCACACTGTTTCCCTGGCGCAGAAGGGGAGCCCGTGACTCATTTTGGCCAAGGGAACACGGGCAGAGTGATCATGCCCCTCCCAGGAGACCCTCCGCATTCTCTTTCTTTTTTCTGGTTTTGCAGTGATCAAGTGGAGGGCTCCGAGTCCCTAAAAGGTAAGGGAGCTACGGGGAGTTTGAGCCCCTGAATGATGGCATGGAGTGGAGTCCCACCCACTGACCTGCACTGAATTATGACGAATAGGAAAGAGCGCTTTCTTGTGTTTAAGCAGTGAGATGTGGGGGTTCTGATGCAGAAATCAGGTTATCCTTTCTGATACCTGTTTCTTCTCTGAGTACCGTCTCAGGAGCCCTGCTTAGATTTGTATGGAAAAGCCTTCTTCTCCCCTACCCTGTTCTTCCCCTGGCCTCCCCCTGCGTTTTCCTACAGAGAGATAGATGGACCCCACAACTCCTGGCTGTGATATAAAAAAGCACCTAACTAGAGTGAGGGCCAGGGGTTGCTTGGAGGAGAGCCCGGAGAGTCTCAGATTCTCATCCTGCCTGTCACTTTCACTAGCTGATAAATCACTTAATTTTGTCTAATCTCAGTTTCCTCACTTGTGAAATGGGTGTGAATGAAGGGTTGCTGTGAGGACTTAAGATAACGTGTCCAAAGGCGCTTTAGAAATTGTAAAGCTCAAGATGCCTGTGGTTGATGATCAGGATCAGTCGAGCAGGAGGATGTTAAAACTTCCCTGAAGGATGCCTGCCCTCCCGCTGTTCTCTCACCTTTCCTCTGCATTTGTGGGTGTTCACATTCTTTTGGTGGGAGCCCCAACCGTATCAGGTTGCATTGCTGGAAATAGTTTTTTGATAGTATTGATAGAAAGTTAAGGTTAATTTTGCTTACTCTCAATGCTGTTTTTCCCCCCCTGTCCTTTGAGTTGTTGGTAGATTTATGGAGGGAGAATTCATAGCAGAGTTAATAAGTCAATTAAATTTCATTTAGCTTAGGAAAAACCTCCCTTCTGAAACTGCCCAAGAAACGAAACTACATCTACTCACAGAAATTGCAGCGCTTTTCTCTGCATAAACAATTTCTTTTGGTGTTTTATTGTTTTTGTGTCCTAAAAGGACAGAGAGATTCACCAGTCTTGGAGTTTCCATAATTTAAGAGCAAGCATTTGCTTTTTCTAATTCGTCCTAATGAGCCCACATTTTTTCTTTATCAGGCCCATTTTCTCTGGCAAAAGGTCATCACAGGCAATCATCCATGTCTGCTGGGTATAAATTGCTTTCATAACAATTTTCATTTGCCTTGGAAAATGCACCAGGCTGGAAACATGGCCACTTTGTATCGATGACAGCGCGCATCACACTTCCCCCACTTACGCTGGAATATCAACCTTCCGAAAAATAAAAAGCCATGGGCTTAGGAATGTGAGCTGAGGAGGGGACTGTCAGGGCTCCTTCCTGCCTGAAGGGCCTTTGCTCTCAGGCCCTGCTTTCCAGACCTGCAGGACTGTCTTGCTTCCTCTCTGTGGCTCACCCAGGCTCTAGATCCCATCATTACTCCCCCCCCCACCCCCCCCCCCCCCCGTCGCCCCACCCTCCTTGCCTAGGCCTTGGGCATCGATTCCTCTTTCCTGTTGCCCCATGGCTGCAGGCTGGTCAGGCCTCCTCCCAGCCACAGTCTCAGCTCTTGCACAACCTGGGCCGAGCCCAGGGACCCTGTGGTAGCCAGAGAATGGGAGGAGCTCATTAAACATTTAGTATTTTATCTCCAAAAGCTCAAGTGTGTATTCTGTTGATGAATTCACTCCTTCACTCGACAAAGATTATTGAGCACCTACTCTGTGCCAGGCGCTGGGCACACAGATCAGGTTCCTGCCCACAGAGCGCTTAGGGTCCACGGGTGGAGACGGACAACTGTACATCACATCGGCACGGGGCTCGGGTCAAGACAGACACAACATTCTCACGGAGAGGCTAGACCAGCACTGTCTCCAAGGCATATAATGTGGGCCACTAATGTAATTTTTATTTTTAAAGTTATACAGAATGGCTTTCCTTTTCTTCTTGTGGTACCTGAGTTCCAAGAATTTTAACACATGGAATAGATTCATGTACCTACACTACAGGCTGCAGAACCTCCCAAAGCTCCCCTAGGCTCTCCCTTCGTTGTCACCCTCCCTCCCACGCCCCCCCCCCCCCACACACATATACACACACACACACACACACACACACACCCCCCACACACACACCTATTGGTTGTGGCAGCTACTTATCTATTCTCCATAGTTTGGTCTTTTTACGAATGTCAAGTAAATCGAATACATAGAATCATAGTTTGTAACCCTTCGTGATTATCTTCTTTCACTCAGCTTAACAGTGGTTCTCAACCTTCTGGCCCTTTAAATACAGTTCCTCATGTTGTGGTGAGACCCAACCATAAAATTATTTTCGTTGCTACTTCATAATTGTAATGTTGCTACTGTTATGAATCGTAATGTAAATATCTGGTATGCAGGATGGTCTTAGGCGACCCCTGTGAAAGGGTCGTTCGACCACCAAAGGGGTCTCGACCCACAGGTTGAGAACCGTTGGCTTAATGTCTTTAAGATTCATCCATACTGCTGGGTTTATCAATAGTTCTTTCCTTTTTTATTGTGAGCAGCCTTCCATGGTGTGAACTGACCACAGTTTGTCTGTTCACCCTCTGAAGGACGTTAGAGTTGTGTCCAGCTTCTGGCTATTGTAGGTGCTGCCTTAGTCGGTTTGGGCTGCTCTAACAAACACCATAGACTGGGCGGCTTAACAACAACAGAAATGCATCTCTCACAGTCCTGGGGGCTAGAAGTCTGGGATCAGGGTGCCAGGATGGTAGGGTTCTGCCGAGAGCCCTTCTCCGAGTTGCAGACTGCCGACCTCTCTCTAGATCCTCACATGGCAGCAGGAAGGCGAGAGAGCTCGTGGGGTCCTTTCTATAAAGGCACTAATCCCAGTTATGAGGGCTCCATTCTCATGATCTAATTACCCCCACAAGACCCCACCTCCAAGTCCATCACATTGAGGATTAGATGTCAACATAGGAACTTTGGGGGGACATAAACATTCCGTTTATACAGCTGCTCTGAACATTTATACACAGGCTTTTGTGTAAACATAAATTTTCACTTTTCTAGGGTAAACATCCAGGGCGCAGGGTTGCTGGGCTTACGTGGCGAGTGTATGTTTAACTTCATCAGAAATGGCCCACCCTTTTCCCAGAGTGGCTGTACTATTTTGCATTTCCAGCAGCAATGTATGAGAGTTCCAGTTGCCCCTCGTCCTCGCCAGCTCTTGGCATTGTCAATATTTTTTATTTTGGCCATTCTAACAGGTGTGGAGTGGTATCTACTGTGGTTTCAATTTGCATTTCCCTAATGACCAGTGATGCTGAACATCTTTTCATATGCTTATTTGACCTCCTTGTACCCTCTTGGGTGGAGTGTCTGCTCTAGCCCTTTGGCTGTTTCTTATTAATGCATTTCATAATTCTTTATATTCTGGCTACCAACCCTATGTCAGATAGGTGGTTTGAAAATATTTCTTCTCAATCTGTAGCTTGCCTCTTAATTCTCTTGTTAGTATCTTTGGCAGAACAAATTTTTTTAATTTTTATGAAGTCCAATGTATGAACTTTTTTATGGGTTGTGTTTTTGGTGCCATTTCTAAGAGCTCTATGTATTTTAATTTTTTTCTAATGTCCATTTAAAAAAAGTAAAAGCAAACAGGCAAGAAATGAATTCTAATAATGTATTTTATTGAACCCCAATACTTCCAAAACACGATACATGTAATTGCTCTAAAAGTTAAGGAGGTATTTTTCATCCTTTCGTTGTGTTTACTCTTCAAAATCAATTGTGCATTTCACACTCACAAACCAGCTCACTTCCGACTATCCAAGTGCTCAAGTGCTCAATGGCCACGTGTGGCTGGCGGCTGCTGTGTTGAGAGCGCAGAGCTTGATCACGTGAGACATTTCCAAAGGTGATGATGGGCAGCTTTTGAACCCCTCACCCACTCTGAAGGTACAAAATGGAGGAATTCAAGATTCAGAGAAGATCTGGGGGAGGATCTCTTCAGAGAAGGCTGTGCTGTGAGCTTCACTCTGTCCCCGGGAGGGGTGAGACCTGCTGCCTTTCATTTCTAAACCAGACGATGGGGCCACAGGGAGAGGCGGGTTTGGGGAGAGGAGCTGTGGAAAGGGGTGGTGGTGTGCTGCGAGCCCCGAGGGGAAGGCTGTGGGATACCGGCTTCTTGCCTCATGTCTTGAGAAAGGTCTTTCCTGGGTCACTTGAGAGCTTAATACACATGCCCTCTAGTTTGAGGGACAGAGTTCCCTGGTGTTTGGTTTCCGCCAGTGATGGTGAACCTATGACACACATGCGAACTCATTTTTTTTGGTTGATTTTTCTTTGTTAAATGGCATTTAAATATATAAAATAAATATAAAAAATATAAGTCTTTGTTTTACTCTGGTTGCAAATATAAAAAAATTTCTATATGTGACACGGCACCAGAGTTAAGTTAGGGTTTTTCAAAATGCTGACACGCCGAGCTCAAAAGGTTCGCCATCACTGGTTTACACCCAAGACACCCAAAGGTCAAGAGAGTGCCTGAGGCAGCTGGGCAGCCTGGTAGAAGCTGCTGCATTCGGAGGCCCTGCCCTCCCATCTGTTGGGATAAGGAATGTTTCCGGAGAATGTGGGAGAGGGAAGAAGCCAGCGAGAGATCCTCTCCAGCTGGGCCACCTCGCCATCGGGCCTCAGCAGAGAGCCGCTAGAGCTGTCGCCCCAGCCCCGGGACCTCTCCTTGGATGGTATGCAGAGAGGAGGTAAGGGGAGCCAGAAAGTTCTCTTTGGACTGGTGCATGGAGATGTTGCTGTTCCTGAACTGAGCAGGTGTTTGCAGTGGACTTCTTCCCTTTCTCTTGCGGGTTTTCTGCAGCCCTGCTCTCTCTCGGGTGCAGTCCTCTTGACCATGGGAAATGTGTCTCCGCTGAGGCATCTCTCTATGCAGAAACCACCGGGTGCTGTCAGGGTGGGTGCAGGAGGAGAGAGGCACCGAAAGCCAGGCCCTGTGGCCTGGCATCACACACACCTAGTTCAAAGCTTGGCTCTTCCACGTATGGTTGTGGGATCTGGGGCAAGTTACTTAATCTCTGCTACCCTCAGTTTCCTCATCAGTAGAATGGGATACTCATTTCTTTCCCCTTCGGTGGGAATTCATTGAGATAACGCATGAGAAGTCTTACCACAGGATGTGGCATAGTTGCTGAGGGTTTTATCCCCTTTGCCCTTCATTCTTGCCCTCTGCAGAAGGGAGGGACTCTAGTGCATTTGGTTCTCTTTCATATAGGGCTCTGTGACGCACTACCCTTTAATACTGCTTCATCAAGGCCTGACCCCTCCAGGCAGTCCTCCATGACTGCCCCAGCGCCAGAGGTGAGGTCTTTTGCTCCTTTCCCTGACCTCCTGTTAGTGACCCTCTCTTGGTTCTGAGTGTACAGGGCCTTGTATGGTTTGCAGAGACTCTCTCCAGCCGCCCTTTCCAGGAACTGCTCCTCTCCACCCTTGTGTCCATCATGGGAGCTATGTTGGTAGACTGTAATTCTATTCCCTGGACACCGTTGTTGTCCCAGGGGTTCTGAAATGAGCCATAGACGTCCCTAGGGATTTTGGACCCAGAACGAGGAATGACAGGTTTCTCTCTCTGGGGGCAGCCAAGGCCATCACATCTCAAGCACTGAAACTATTGGCAGCCCTGCCACGGGCGCCGCTGCATGGAAGGAGAACGCCAGGCCTCCAGGAGCTGTCACAGAAGAGAGGGAGAGAGGAGCATTGGAGAGAGGGCTGGCGGCTTTCAGGTTCTTGGTTCTGGTTATTCCTTAGGTTCTGTGAGACACGCTAACATCCTCATAACCAGCTCTCTCCTCGCTGAAGCTAGTGTGAGTAGGATCTGTCACTCACAGTGCAAAGGGCTCTGAGCAGTGGAAGTGTGCTTTTGTTCCACGTGGCCACTCTGCCTTCCAGGGGCTGTGAGCCTCCCGGGGCAGAGACCATGCCCCTCACTCTGCGTCTGCCCACAGTGCCCGGAATAGCGCCTGGCTCTGCAGCTGCTCCAGCAGATGTGCCGCTGACAACGAGGCTAAATCACAGATTCTGCTCATGGAAGTTTTCTATATATTCCATGTATGATGTCATACGACCACTTTAAATCAATGCTCACAATTCTGGTGTAAATGTGCTAAACATCCTTGTGGCAAGGACTGGGGGGCCCTTTTGGAAAAAAGCTCCTGGAAGGTGTTTTGTAGAGTCTCAGGTGGATGGGTGTTGCTAGGAGAAGTCACTGTACTTGCCACCACCCCACCCCACCCCACCCCACCCCACCCCACCCCAGGCTGCCTGCTCCCCCTTCCCTTCCCCTGCTCCACAAGCAGCCAATTTAAAAACGCACACATGGGGGACACTGAGGTTACAGCGGGCCTCTCTGTGGCTGTAGATGAGCAGAGGGTTTGATTCTTTTGCAAGGCTCTTTGCACACATTATTCCATCTGACTCCTAAGGGGTAACATCCGTGAGGACAGAAATTTGCTTTTGTATTTCATACACCATCTAGCCCGAGCTGGCCTTTTCAGTAAACACTTTGCACCCAGATTCTGTCAATGATATTTGTTACATGGCATCATGAGCCTGGGCCTGAGGTATTTCTCCTGCGCTCCCTCATTTAGCACAGGGACCCTGTGACTCAGGGCCTGCGATTCCTATTTTGCAGATAAGCAAGCAGACACAGAGAGGTCAAGCAACCTGTGCCACGCCACACAGCCAGCTCGTCAGCGGTTGAGCTGGCATTTGTCAACATGTCGAGTTCTATTTCTACCATAACATGTGGGATAAAAACATGATGGAGGAGCCTCATGAGTGAGCTGTTCTTCCAAAAAGAAGAAAGTGACAAACGATCCCCTCAAACTGGGGAAAAATTAGTCTCAAGTGGGGTTTCTGTCCTTGATTCTGCAGCATGAGCAGGGCTAGGACTTGGGAGAGATGAATGGACACGCACCTCAATGCAAGATTTAAGGGGATGACACAATACTCAGTCTTCAAGAGAAATAGTATTTTAATACAGTGTTTTTTTAGAAGTCAAAATTAATGAAAAAAAATCTGTGATTAACAACAATATCAGCATTTCAGTGAAAGGCAGGTCCTTTTGATAGGGCCAGGATTAGGGTGAGGTGAATGACCCGAACTGTGCAAGTTCAAGGCTGGACCTTGACAGGGATGGAAGACATTGCTATGGGTCCACCAAAGGCCGTTTGTCCTCCTCCTCAGAGACGACTACAGTCCCATTCTCCTCGAAGTTAAGCGTGGCCATGTGACCAGGTTCTGGCCAATGAGATGTCAGTGGAATTGACGTGAGCCATTTCAGACCCGGCCATGAAAAACTCCAACATTTGATCTCCATGCTCTTTCCCTCTCCCAGCTCGATACAGTTGAGCAGGGTGACCTCAGAAGCCAAGGATCAAATCTGACAGAGCCACCGGAAAAAAAAAAAAAGCCTGGAAAGTGGGGCCACTGTGGAGAAGAGCAGCCACTGGGAAGATCAAGACTTGAAGGGAATAAAATAAAACTTATACTATGCATATATTATATTTAAAAAACAAGTACCTTGAATCCATTAAGGTCTGGAGGGGTTGCATGCTCCAGCAGCTAGTATAGGGTGTCCCAAAATTCATGCAAGATTTGAATTTTGCGTGAGCATTAACAACAACAACAAAAAATAAAAGCCTAATTTTACTTGGTTTATTGAATCAGATTCTAATATCTGTTGCCCTTTGATTTCAATCCCTTCAATTTGATAAGCATTATGATGGCCCAGGAGCAGGGACAATGAAGACCAATGAAGACCACGGCTTTGTGTATGTGCCCGCAAAGCCATGGAGGCCATTTACCCGATGTGCTATTCCATACATAACCCTATACTGTATACTGCTGGGGTCCAACCCCAGCAGGTCCAGGGGTCCCCAAAGGTGTGGACGGAGTCGGCGAAGAAGGAATGACATGGAGACAGCGTTCAGTTGATCAGCATAGCAAGGTTCTCCCGCCAGCAGCCTAGCCAGGATCTCTAGCTAGGACCTCCAGCCAAGTTCTGTTCAGGTTCTCCAGGTTCTCCAGCCAGGTTCAGTCGCCAGGTTCTGTAGCAAGGTTCTCCGGCCAGGTTCTATCCAGGTTCTTCAGCCAGGTTCAGTCACCAGGTTCTAGTCAGGTTCTCTTGCCATGTTCTGTCTAGGTTCTCCAGCCAAGTTCTGTAGCCAGGTTCTGTCTAGGATCTTTTGCCATGTTCTCTCCCTAGGTTCTCTCTCTAGGTTCTGTCTCTAGGTTCTGTCTCTAGGTTCTGTCTCTCCAAGTTCTGTGTCCAGGTTCTGTGTCTAGGTTCTGTCTCTAGGTTCTGTTGCCAGGTTCTGTGTATGATCTCCAGCCAAGTCCTGTCTCTAGGTTCCGTCTCTCCAAGTTCTGTGTCCAGGTTCTGTGTCTAGGTTCTGTTGCCAGGTTCTGTGTAGGATCTCCAGCCAAGTCTTGTCTCTAGGTTCTGTCTTTAGGTTCTGACTCTAGGTTCTGTCTAGGATCTCCAGCCAAGTCCTGTCTCTAGGTTCTGTATAGGATCTCCAGCCAAGTCCTGTCTCTAGGTTCTGTATAGGATCTCCAGCCAAGTCCTGTCTCTAGGTTCTGTATAGGATCTCCAGCCAAGTCCTGTCTCTAGAGTCCAACCCGAGCATGTCCAGTGGTTCCCAAGGTGTGGATGGAGTCGGCGAAGAAGGAATGACACGGAGGTAGCATTCAGTTGATCAGCATAGTTGGGTTCTCTAGCCAGGATCTCCAGCCAAGTTCTATCCAGGTACTCCTGCCATGTTGTCTAGGTTCTCCAGCCAAGTTCTGTAGCCAGGTTCTGTCCAGGATCTTTTGCCATGTTCTCTCCCTAGGTCCTCCCTCTAGGTTCTGTCTCTAGGTTCTGTCCAAGTTCTCTTGCTAGGTTCTGTTTCTAGGTTCTCTCTCTAGGTTCTGTTTAGGATCTTCAGCCAAGTCCTATCTCTAGGTTCTGTGTCTAGGTTCTGTGTAGGATCTCCAGCCAAGTCCTGTCTCTAGGTTCTTCAGCCAGGTTCTCTTGCTAGGTTTTGTCTGTAGGTTCTGTCTCTAGGTTCTCTCTCTAGTTGTCTCGTTACATCTGTATTTATACCAGTTGATTTTAATCCTATCAATTTCTATTCCAAAGGTTAGGGCATTTCTTATCTCCATTCCAGGGAGTAAAGATTATATAGCTTAAGCGTGATTGTTTGTAGTTAAAGTGATTAACTACCCGCCTGGCACTTAGTTAAGGGGTTTTATTCCCTCCCTAACTTCAGGGGAAAATCCCCACCTGGGGAAACAACCTTTCTCGGAGAGGTGACCTTGGTTAAAACACATAGCGCCAAGAAGGGGAGCAAACATATTAAGAACAGTATGCCATATACGCCAGATCCCTTGAAACATATGCTGTGCAAATGTTTCTTCTCTGCAGCGAATTGTGTCAAGCAGCAAGGATGGACCGGCTCCCGGCAGTATACTTTATGAATCAATAAAAAATTTACAATTTTTAATTATAAACCTGTGTTTTCTATCAAAATTACTTCTTGTGTGAATTTTGGGACACCCTATATTATTCCCTTAACTAATACAGAATTTGGCACCAGACGTGGGATGCTGCTATTGCAAAAGCCTAACGTATGTGACTTTGCCTTGGCGGGCAGGGGGCAGGCAGCCTGGGAACTGATCGAGGAGGCAGGGGGCATGAAGCCTGGAAACTGATCGTGGAGGCAGGGGGCATGCAGCCTGGAAACTGATCGTGAAGGCAGGGGGCATGCAGCCTGGAAACTGATCGAGGAGGCAGGGGGCATGCAGCCTGGAAACTGATCGTGGAGGCAGGGGGCATGCAGCCTGGAAACTGATCGTGGAGGCTGGAAATACGGAAACCCACGGTGCACAGGGGCAAACCCTTTGGTTCAACGGTCCCCTGGGATAACTTGGAAGGGAGACCACGGGTCTACTTAGCCTGTTGCTCCAGGGAACACAAGTGGAAGGAGTCAAAGCGGTAATGTGCTGGGTTTTACTCTCTGCTCTTGACAGTGTGTTACAAGAAAGAGATGAGCTCAGGAGAGATTTGGCCGATCAGCCTTAGTACAGCTCCCAAGTCCCTGAACTTGCACCAGAAGAAAGCAGCTGCCCAAGTTGCACCGCCTTCCAGGAGCGAGTGCCCTCCTACACCCACTTCCGCGGTGGCCACGGAAGATAATGGGCGCACCTGTGAGAACGCGGAGTTAGGAGCCACACGAAATAATGAATGTGGGAGATCCTCCCAGAGAACAAAGTCAGCACCTACTAATAATTAGGGAAACTTCCCCGCTGCGATGGCGGGCACACCTCTCCTTACTCCTTTAAATTCAGGTAAAAGATGTCGTGTCTCAGCCTCCCTCCTCTTACCTCTCACTGGGTGTGTGTCCCCTGATGCCGGGAGTGCTGCTGGGGAGTATGGCCCGATTAGCATTTCACATCCCACTAGCAACAACGTAATCGTTTCTGGAACACAGTATACACCAGCAGCTTTTGCATGCTTCTATTCTTTAGCTCAGCGACGTTCAAGATTTTTAAGCGGTGCGCTACAAGGAATTTTAAAACATGCAGACCTGACTTTTTAGTCAGGGGCACTGACCTCTTTTCCCTTAGACTGTCAAATAAGACAATGACAACAGCCAACACAACAATAGCTGTCCTATGTGAATGAATAAAAATATACTTTTTTTTTTTTTTTTTGGTCAGATGGGCAAAACATATATTTTTCGATGTGGAGCAGAATTTTGGTAATTGGTTTATGTGTGCCATGAAATGAAAAAGGTTGAAAATTGCTGCTTTAGCCCAATAATTCCATGTCTAAGGCCCTAGTCCAAGGAAATCATCTTGTAAGTAGATAAAGATTTAAATACAGATCGGTCGCTCCGCTGGGCGGGGAGGGGCGGGCGGCGCGGTGCCGCGTAGGCCCCGGGCCCGGCGCCGCCCTAGGCGTGTAGGCCCCGGCCCGGCGCCGCCCTAGGCGTGTACGCTCTGGCCCCGCGCCGCCCTAGGCGTGTAGGCCCTGGCCCGGCGCCGCCCTAGGCGTGTTCGCTCTGGCCCGGCGCCGCCCTAGGCGTATATACTCTGGCCCGCTCGCTCCCGAGCATCACTCAGATTCAGAAGCTGCTGGCTAGCGGGAGGGCGCACCGGTGTAGCTTTGGGACCTGTAGTCCAATCCAATAGGCCCGCCTGCCGAGAGTGCTTCCGGGGGCAGGGGGCGGGGCTGCCGGAAGTGGCCGGACGCCGTTGTTGAAGCGGCTGACAGGAAGGAGAAACCGGAGCTCCGGCGGCGCCGTGGCTCGGCGGTGGGGACGACCAGACCCCGGACGACTGTCAACCTCCGGACGCGGCAGACGCCAGGCGCAGCGGCTGCACAGCGGCGGGGCCGGGCACCCGCTCGCCCTTCGGTCTCATCATGTCGCGGGGCTCCATCGAGATTCCCCTCCGGGACACTGACGAGGTCATTGAACTTGACTTCGATCAGTTACTGGAGGGAGATGAAGTTATCAGTATTTTGAAGCAGGAACACACACAACTGCACATATGGATTGCTTTGGCGCTGGAATACTACAAGCAAGGAAAAACAGAAGAGTTTGTGAAGTTGTTGGAAGCAGCACGTATAGATGGCAATTTGGACTATAGAGACCATGAAAAAGACCAGATGACTTGCTTGGATACATTGGCAGCCTACTATGTACAACAGGCTCGGCAGGAAAAGAATAAGGACAATAAGAAAGATCTTATTACACAGGCAACCCTGTTGTATACAATGGCTGATAAAATTATTATGTATGGTCAGAACCATTTATTGGGAAGAGCCTGCTTCTGCCTGCTTGAAGGTGACAAAATGGATCAGGCTGATGCACAGTTTCATTTTGTACTCAACCAGTCTCCAAATAATATTCCAGCCCTCCTTGGTAAAGCTTGCATTTCCTTTAACAAGAAGGATTACAGGGGAGCTCTTGCTTACTATAAGAAAGCATTGCGTACTAACCCAGGATGTCCAGCGGAAGTTCGTTTAGGAATGGGCCATTGCTTTGTGAAACTTAACAAACTGGAGAAAGCTCGTCTTGCATTCAGCAGAGCCCTGGAACTTAATTCCAAATGTGTGGGAGCATTGGTTGGACTGGCTGTTCTAGAGCTCAACAATGAAGAGGCTGATTCCATAAAAAATGGTGTCCAGCTTCTTTCCAGAGCTTATACCATCGATCCTAGCAACCCTATGGTATTGAACCACTTGGCAAATCACTTTTTCTTCAAAAAGGATTACAGTAAAGTCCAGCACTTGGCCCTCCATGCATTCCATAACACAGAAGTGGAGGCTATGCAAGCAGAAAGTTTCTACCAGCTGGCTAGATCATTCCATGTTCAGGAAGATTATGACCAAGCTTTCCAGTACTACTATCAAGCCACACAGTTTGCCTCATCCTCTTTTGTGCTGCCGTTTTTTGGTTTGGGACAAATGTATATTTATCGAGGTGACAAAGAAAATGCATCTCAGTGCTTTGAGAAAGTTTTGAAAGCTTATCCTAATAATTACGAAACTATGAAAATTCTTGGCTCCCTGTATGCTGCCTCAGAAGATCAAGAAAAACGAGACATTGCCAAGGGCCATTTGAAGAAGGTCACAGAGCAGTATCCTGATGATGTTGAAGCTTGGATTGAACTGGCACAAATCTTAGAACAGACTGATATCCAGGGTGCCCTCTCAGCCTATGGAACAGCAACACGGATCCTTCAGGAAAAAGTACAGGCCGATGTCCCCCCAGAGATTCTAAATAATGTGGGTGCCCTCCATTTTAGACATGGAAATCTAGGGGAGGCAAAGAAATATTTTTTGGCATCACTGGATTGGGCAAAGGCTGAAGCTGAGCATGATGAACATTATTATAATGCCATTTCTGTCACAACATCCTACAATTTAGCTAGGCTGTATGAGGCAATGTGTGAATTCCATGACGCAGAAAAACTATATAAGAACATCTTACAGGAACATCCTAACTATGTTGATTGCTATCTGCGCCTGGGAGCCATGGCTCGAGACAAAGGAAACTTTTATGAGGCTTCAGATTGGTTTAAGGAAGCGCTTCAGATTAATCAGGACCATCCAGATGCTTGGTCTTTGATTGGTAATCTTCATTTGGCGAAACAAGAATGGAGTCCAGGCCAGAAGAAATTTGAGAGGATATTAAAACAACCGTCTACACAGAGTGACACGTACTCTATGCTGGCCCTGGGCAACATCTGGCTCCAAACTTTGCATCAGCCCACCCGAGATAGAGAAAAAGAAAAGCGGCATCAAGATCGTGCTCTGGCCATCTACAAGCAAGTACTCAGAAGTGAGGCAAAGAATCTGTATGCGGCTAATGGAATAGGAGCTGTTCTGGCCCACAAAGGATATTTCCGTGAAGCTCGTGATGTATTTGCCCAAGTAAGAGAAGCAACAGCAGATATCAGTGATGTGTGGCTGAACCTAGCACACATCTATGTGGAACAGAAGCAATATATCAGTGCTGTCCAGATGTATGAAAATTGCCTCAGAAAGTTCTATAAGCACCAGAACACTGAAGTTATGCTCTATTTGGCCCGGGCCCTCTTCAAGTGTGGCAGGTTGCAGGAATGCAAACAGACTTTGCTGAAGGCTAGACATGTGGCACCCAGTGATACAGTTCTTATGTTTAATGTGGCCTTGGTCCTACAGAGGTTAGCTACCTCTGTTTTGAAAGACGAGAAGAGTAATCTAAAGGAAGTACTTAATGCTGTGAAAGAACTGGAGCTTGCACATAGATACTTCAGTTACTTGAGTAAAGTGGGAGATAAAATGAGAGTCAATTTGGCCCTTGCTGCCACAGAAGCCAGGCAGTGCTCTGACTTACTGAGCCAGGCCCAATACCATGTAGCCCGGGCACGCAAACAAGACGAAGAAGAGAGGGAATTGCGGGCCAAACAAGAGCAAGAAAAAGAATTGTTAAGGCAGAAACTTCTTAAAGAACAGGAAGAAAAACGACTGAGAGAGAAGGAAGAGCAAAAGAAACTTTTAGAACAGCGGGCCCAGTATGTTGAGAAGACCAAAAACATCCTTATGTTTACTGGAGAGACTAAAGCAGCAAAAGAAAAGAAAAGAGGCAGTGGTGGTGGACAGCGTTCTAAGAAGGGAGAGTTTGATGAATTTGTCAATGATGATACCGATGAAGACCTGCCAGTATCCAAAAAGAAGAAGAGAAGAAAGGGAAGTGGTAGTGAGCAAGAAGGCAAAGAAGAGGAGGGTGGAGAGAGAAAGAAGAAAAAGAGGAGAAGACCTACAAAGGGAGAAGAAGGATCTGATGATGAAGAGACAGGAAATGGCCCCAAACCGAAAAAGCGCCGCCCACCAAGAGCAGAGAAGAAGAAGGCGCCCAAGCCAGAACGTCTGCCTCCTTCAATGAAAGGAAAAATACAATCCAAAGCCATAATATCATCAAGTGATGATTCTTCGGATGAGGATAAACTGAAGATTGCTGATGAAGGACATTCCCGCAACAGCAAGAGCGACTCGGACGAGGGTGAGCCGCGGAAGGATCGAGCCTCTTCCGAGAGCGATTCAGATGAGAACCAGAACAGGTCTGGCAGTGAGGCGGGCAGTCCCCGAGGGCCTCGAAGACAGCGGTCGGATGAGGATTCAGACAGCGACCAGCCCATCCAGGAAGAGGAGGCCCTCGGGGTCCGAACAGTCGGACAATGAGTCTCTGCAGTCTGGGAGGAGCCCCGGCTCGGAGGTGGACTCTCGGCCGGCTTCCCCGAGTGCTGAGTCAGAGCGAGATTCGGAGAGAGGATCTGATAACGAGGGTTCTGGCCAAGGTTCCGGAAACGAGTCAGAACCAGAGGGATCCAACAATGAGGCCTCGGATCGGGGCTCAGAACATGGGTCAGATGATAGCGACTAGGTTTTATTTCATAAATAAGCATCTCTGGAGGAAACTTTTTAAATATATGAAGCTGTGATAAAAGTATTTCAAATGTTTAGTCAAACAGTTATGAAATTTTTCCTAAGGCAATATTTTTTATCCGTTTGTATATTGCTAAGCCCAAGCGACATTTCCTGTGCTAGAGCCCAATATTTGACTCTCTTGTGCAAGTGAAGAATGTGACTATTCTTCATGATGGTACAGTCCCACCTATCATATCTGAAAACTGCAATAAAGATAAACCCGATGCTAAACCATTCCTACAAGGTTTGACTGAAACTGGCAGTCTCATGCTCTTTGTGTTAAGCAGCATCCAGTTTTGACTTTTGCAATCTTTTACCAAGTGGTGCAAGAAACTTGGTATTAATGTCTTTGTTCCATTTTAATCTTAGATTAAGAATATTTTTATTTTCTGGAGGAAGAGGTACCTACTGTATAATTGCACCAAAGTACAAATGAAAGGAAGGTTTTCTCCAGTAGTGTAATACTGTAGTGATGTAGATAAAAATCACAAACTTATATATAATTTGTTAGGTTGAGTAAGATGTGGAAAATGTGTTTTTGTTAGTAGAATGCAGAGCTACCTAAGCTGCATAATAAAATTCTTTACAAACTTAAAAAAAAAAAAGATTTAAATACAAAGAATCTAACGCTGTGCTTTTTAAATGATAAAAAATTGGAGACTAGCCCAGCCGGTGGGTTCAGAGGTTGGGTGTCAACCTGTGAACCAAGAGGTTCCCGGTTTAATTTTCAGAAGGGGCACATGCCTAGGTTGCAGGCTCAACCCGCAGTGGGGGGCGATCTACAGTGGGGGTGTATGCAGGAGGCAACTGATCAATGTCGCTCTCTCATCGATGCTTCGATCTCCCTCTCCCTTCCTCTCTCTCGAAAATCAATAAAAACGTATTTTCTTTAAAAATTGGAGACTGCCTAAATATTCAACAGTAAATTCAATAAATGATTGAGTAAATGTATAGTATATTTATAGAGCGGGTATTATTCATGCATTAACTTCTTTTTGGATGTGAAAAGTTTTTACTAACTTGGGGAAGTGCTTATCATGCAGAACTGCATGTCTCAGACTTCAGCTACGGAAAAGACACAGGCACAGAAAAAGGGCTGAAAGGGAAGATGTGACAACATGCCTGGTGAGTGGATGGGGAATTACAGGATTTACTAGAGATAATATCTTGGAGTTTTTGGTGATTAGCTGTGTGATTGTTGGCCGCACGTGGGCCTGTTCTTCCATTTGTAACAGAGAAAGGGCTGCCCGGGATGATATGGAGCTGGCCTTTCCAGTTCAAAAAAATCTATATACAAATGTGCTGAATCACCCCCTCATTGATCGTTCCTTCTCCTTCCTTAAGGTAAAACCAAGCCTAAATCTTGGAGCCTGAGAGACTTTGAAATTGGCCCTCATTCTAATTCTCAAGTTCTTAGCATGAGAGCAACATTCAATATGGTTCTGAAATATCTTATGCAAAAAAGTGCTAGAGTCATAGACTGAAATATTTATTTGAATATAAATGAACTCAGATGTGCCAAAATACGTTCCCCCTGTTGTCATGGACACAAATGCCTGACTATGATTTGCATTTCTTTTCTAATGGGTACAATATGTTTCAGCTCCTCATTGGATACGAGAAACTCGCCATTCTGTGAACTCCCCCAAATGTCAGCCAGTGGGGAACTTTGGTGCCTTGATTCCGCTCCATGGAGCAGCTGAAAATAAGTTTTGTCCCCGTGGGGTCGGGACAGTGGCTCAGAGAGTCCCCACTCCTCCCTGCCAGCTTCCCCGGGAGGTGCCAGCAGTGGGCTTGAGAGGTGCCAGGGAGCCTTCCTCCCACTAGTCTCTTCTTCAGCCCAGCCCCTCCCACCTTCCCCGGAGTTCTCCTTTGCTCTCTTGTTCTTGAATTGGGAGGGCTGCAAGCAGTCCTCTTACACAGACACCCCTGGTGCCTGCCAGTACCTGCTCTTTCTCCCGTGGGCACCCTCTGGATCTCGGGGTGCCGTCTGCCCCCATCTGAGCTCAAATCCTCAGAATCATGTTCTCCCCTTTCCTCTTCACTGCAAAGAATAAATTAAATAAAATAAAAATCACCAAATCCTACAATTCTACCTCTTAAGGATCCCCTCGCTCTCACTGAGCCTTCTTCCAATACGTTTTCCACAAAATAGGGAGAAAAGTCTTTCTAAAGTGGGGCCTGCTAATGGGATCTTGTCATAGTTTTTCTTAAAACCCTTTAATGGTTTGACCCTGGTTTTAAGAGAACATCCCAGACCCTTACCATGGCTTTTGAGGCCCTGTCCTGTCTCGCTCCTGTCCCCCTTTTCAATCTCATCTCACGCCATCCTCTCCTGGGCTCCCTGTATTCCAGGCTCCCTGACCCCCTCCCACCTCATGGCCTTTGCACACACTGCTCCTTCACTTTGCGCACACTGTTCCTTCCCTTGCACACACTGTTCCTTCACTTTGCACACACTGTTCCTTCATTTTGCACACACTGTTCCTTCCCTTTGCACACACTGTTCCTTCACTTTGCGCACACTGTTCCTTCACTTTGCACACACTGTTCCTTCACTTTGCACACACTGTTCTTGCCTCTGAGCAGATGCTTCCCAGTTTTCAGGTCTCACCTTAGATGCCACTGCTCAGGGAAGCCTTCTCTGATGCCCAGGAGATGATGTATGGACGCACTCACCATCCCTGGGCTTCCCCTCTGTGAACTTGCACAGTTGGGATTAAATACTTAGCTAGTGCCTATGGCTTCCGCTGTCCACAAGCTCAGTGATGGCCAGGACCGGGTCTATTCAGCTCACCATGTATCTCCAGTCCCTCGTGGAGTGTCAGGGACATGGCAGGTGCCCAATGATTATTTGAATGAAAATGAATTCTTTACACTGGTTGTCAGAATAAATGCCTAAATTGCAAATCTGACACATAAACCCCCAGCCCACAACCCTCTCTCCCCCGACAAAAATCAAGCAACTCAACACTTACCCTGGGCTTATTGCTTATTGAAAGGAAAGGCCAAGGTCCCCGGCATCAGCACAAGGCCCGCTGCAGTCTGACTTGCAGCCCCTTTCGGCTCCTGCAGCCTCTCCCTGCCCAGGCCCAGCCAGCACTTCCGTCCCCTGGCCCACCTGTGGCTGTGCGCGCTGGGGCATGGCTCTGACTCCTGGATTCCTGTCTCCCCTCCTCTGCTGGAGAACTTGAGCACAGCCCTCAAAACCCAGCTGGGATGAAGGAGCCAAGGCCTCCCCTCCTCTAAGAAGCTTTTCCCACTCCCAAGCAGCTGGTCCAGTTCTGCTGGGCTCCACTGTTCACGCAGAAGTTTGTAGTCTGTCTCACTCTTGTCTGAGTCCCTTTGGGACAGGAACCCAGTCTTATTCTCCTGTATCCCCTGTGACCAGCCCAAGACCTGGTCCGCAGTGATGACGGACTGTTTCCTGCCCTCTCCCATGTCTCCTCTCTGTGCAGAGATAAGAAAGCACTTCTGCCCGGCCGTTGTGGCGCATTGGTTGAGCATCGACCCATGAACCAGAAGGTTGTGGTTCGATTCCTGGTCAGGGCACATACCGGGGTTGCAAGCTCAATCCCCAGTAGGGGGCGTGCAGGAGGCAACCAGTCAGTGATTCTCATCATTGATGTTTCTATCCCTCTCTCCCTCTCCTTTTCTCTCTCTGAAATCAATAAAAACATATTTTTAAAAAATGCTCTGGGAAGAACCCCCCCTCTCCAATTCCTTCCAAACTGTGTCCTCCTACTAGAAGAGACGTCGATAATCTGATTGATCAGAGTAAGGACATTTTCTGGAACAAACTGAACTGTGGGTGGGGTGTCTGTGTCTTGAAGGCAGGAACAGAGGCTCTGAGCCTCCTCTGCCTGAGAACCCAACCAGGCACCCAGCCCCGCCCCTCCTCTCCGATGCAGCTTCTGTGCCTGAGAGAGAAGGCACGTGGGGCCTGCCCTGTGGGGCTCACCATCATGGCTTCGGAGGTTCAGGGCTCCTGGCAAAGCATCACTCCCTCTCAGCTTTCCTCTCTCTGGACTGCTTATGATGTGCTCTTAGGAATAAATCGCTGCTTCATTTTCCATTTGACTATGGTGCCGGGTGTGCGGGCTTCACCAGCCAGGGCCCAAGGCCCACATTCACTCCCTCATGCAGTCATTGAGGACATGTGTTCTCTATTCAGAGTGCCTGGGTTCAAATCCCGACTCAACTACTTGTAGATGGAGTGACTTTGGACAAGTAATTGGGCCTTCATTTCCTCATCCAAAAAATGGGGACATCCATAGTGCTACCGATAGGGCTGTAGAGAGGACTACATGAGAGATTCTGAGCACAATGCCTGGTACTCAGGAAGCATGGATAACAATTAGGGACCCCTGTTGGGGCACCAGAATGTAAGCCTTCTGAGGGTGGGAATGTGTCTGCCTTATTCGGGGCTGTATCTGTCATGCCCAGAACTGAGCCTGACTCATAGCAGGTGCTCAGTGTATGCTTACTATATAAACATTATTATTCCTATTCTTAATAATGTACAGGAGGTACTCAATAAAGCTTTTCAAGTGAATGAATGGATGCATGAATGTCTCTCCAACCCAGTCTCCGGCAACCCAGGCTCACTGAAAATCTAGAAGGGCCTGTTTTAATAAAATCAAATATATGGACACAGCTCAGGGAGACTTCTACTTTGCATTAATCTGAAATGTCAGCAGAATTTTCTAGGTCTGAGTAGCACTGGCATTTTGGAATGGTCATGTGAAAGTGTCACTCATTCGTTCCATGGGATCTGTTGACCTCCTCCCTCCCTATCTCAGCCACGCTTTTGGGGCCTACAGACACAGCTGAACCTGGCACTGTCCCTGCCCCCAGGCGGTCCAGGCTCACAGGTGAGAGCCTGGCCAACACCTGAGGGGTGGCTCCGGAGACCCCCATGTGTGTCCAGCTCCAGCTCTGTCCCTTCGTTGGTGAATCTGCTGGGAACACCCTTCCTCCCTCTGGACTTCTTATGATGTGATTGGATTAGGTCAGTAGCTTTTACTCTTTTGAGCAGAGGAATCTTTTTTTTTTTTCAGCCAAACTGTTATGTGGAAGCTGAGGGCCTAAAGCAGATGAAAAGGGAGTTGATAGGGGAGGGGAGGCAGGTGCTGCCTGTGCACTCAGCCTGGCCTCCCTCCTCACCTCCCCCAATTCAAGAATTCCAAGGCTGACGAACAAAAGGCCCTCAGCATTATTCATGATTCTGAGGTAATGCAGTATAAACAGATTTGTCCTGGACTATCCAAGGAGACTGTCTTGCTTTTAGTTTTGTTTTTTGAAATAAATGTTTAGCCCCAGCTGCTTTGGCTTCGTGGTTAGAGTGTTGGCCTGTGGACTGAAGGGGCCCAGGTTCGATTCCGGTCAAGGGCATGTACCTCGGTTGCAGGCTTGATCCCCACCGGAGTGTGTGTGGGAGGCAACCAATTGATGTGTCTCTCTCACATTAATGTTTCTTCCTCTCTCTCCCCGTCCCTCCCAGTCTGTCTAAAAAAAAAAAAAAAAAAGAAAAAAAATCAATGGAGAAAAATATCCTTGGGTGAGAATTAACAAAAAAAAAGAAACTTTTATTATCAAATAGTTTTAGATTTATAGAAAAAATGTGAAGATGATAATTCATGCCCAGTTTCCCCTATTATCACCATCTTACATTAGTATGGTACATTTATTATAATTAATGAGCCAATCTTGAGACATCATTATTAACTAAAGTCCATACTTCATTCAGACCTCCGTAGTTTTCCCCTAATGTCCTTTTTCTGTTGTTGGACCCCGTCCAGGAAGCCACATAATGTTTACTCATCATGTCTCCTTGGGCTCCTCTTGGCTGTGATGATTTCTTATACTTTTCTTTTTTTTTTAAGATTTTTTTTCTTTTTTTGATGACCTTGACAATTTTAAGGAGCACAGGTAAAATGTCCTTCAATTGGGTTTGTATGATATTTTCTCATGATTAGCTCAGGGCTCTGGGCTTTTGAAAGACTCTAGAGATGGAGTACGGTTTCGTCACATCATATCGAGGGCACAGGTGACCTACTTCTCATGGTTGGTGGGAACCTAAATCAACTGGTCAGGTTCCCTTATGGAAAAGTTACTCTTTCTTCCCTCTTCCCATACTGTACTCTTTGGAAGAATGTCGCAATATGCAGCCCACACCTAAGGGCGGGGAGTTGTGCTCCAGCTCCCAAGGGCAGAGCATCTACATAAAGTATTTGGGATCCTTTTGCGTCTCTTCTCCCTCATTTACTTACTTGTTCACTCATTTATTTATCTCCTTATGGATTCGCGGATATTTATGTTATACTTTGGGTGATAAGCCAATATTATTTTATTTATTTTATTGCTCAAATTGTATGCAAGGGATTTTCATTTCAGAAGGAGTTGGATATTGGATGGTCCCACCACAGGACAGAGCAGCCAGGCAGGGAGGCAGAGCTTGGCATAAGAGGAAGCGGTCGGGGGGGGGGGGGGGGGGGGGGGGGCGGTGCGGGGGCGGTACTGGTTCCGGGAGGCTGCCACTGCACCTACACTCTGTGCTGTCATAGGACGCCTGGCAGCTGCTGCTGAGGCCACCCTCAAAGAATTCAAAAAGAACTAGAGAGATTAAGAAAGGCTAACCTAAAGGGATTGAGAAATACAGATTGGTAGGAGTCATGGGGATGTAAAATATAGCATAGGGAATATAGTCAATAATATTGTAATGACTATGTATGGTGCCAGGTGGGTACTGGAAATGTCAGGGGAACACTTTGTAAAGTATATGATTGTCTAACCACTATGCTGTACACCTGGAACTGACACAAAATAACAGTGAATGTAAACTGTAATTGGGAGAACAAGAAGGCTGACCTCGCTGGAGTCCACTCTGCTCCCCTGGAGGTTTTGATTGCAGGATTTAAAGGGGTGGCTGCATGTACTCACACCATCTCCCGTTACCTGTGTCACATGATGAAAAGCTTGTTGATTAAACTGGGGAGCAAAGCAGAAGGAAAACCTGGACAGTTTCACCTGCATGCGTACTTCGAATGCAAGACCTCCTTAGTGGGAGAAGACAGAAATGGGGTGTGTGAGCATGCATCCGTGTGTGTGTGTGTGCGCATGTGTGTGTATGCACACCAGTGTGTGTACGTGAGTGTGTGCATGTGTGCACGTGTGTGCGTACATGTGTGCGCGTGCATGTGTATGTGTGTGTGTGTATGCACATGCATGCATGTGTTTGTGTGTTAAGACTGGTCCCGATGATTCATGGCGTCTGCAGAGAGAATGACAGGAATCTCGCTGCTGGACAGGGGCAGCTGGGAGCTGAGCTCCAGTTCCTGTCTCCTCATCACCTTGCCACAGGCCACTGGGCAGGATGCCTTATGGCACACATCTCTGGGTCTTCGTTTCCTCACCTGTAAAATGTGGGGGTTTGGAGCACCGAATACAAATGACAGCAACAGGAACGAGGCCAGAGATGATACTGCCTTTTATTAAGTTCTTATTAAGGTGCTATGCTGTTTTACCTGCATCATCTCATCTCATCCCCACGACAAGCCTGAGAGTCAGCATTAGCGTCTTCATTTTACAGCCGAGAAAACAGGCTCAGGGATGGTCAGGACAATAGGTCAGGAAACAACTGTGATTGAAAAGACGGTTTGCTCCTCACAGTTCCCAGGAGGAGGGGCCGTGCCGTGCCGTGCAGGCCACACGGGAAGGCCACACGGGAAGCGCCAGGGCTGGCAGCACATTGTCGAGCAGGACAGAACACGGCGGATGGCAGAGCTGGAGTCTGACTCTTCCCTTAGGACTGGGACTCTCATGATTAAGAACTGGAGCTGGGACAGATCCCTGGGCTCAGGCTGTGCAGCTCGGGCCATTTGCATCAGCTTCCTGTGCCTCCACGTTCCTGTCTGCAGCTGGGGGACGGTAATGGAGTTTGCCAAGAGGAACGAGGCTCTGTCACCTGAGAGATGGGCCTTGAAGGAGAACCCGTGTAGGGGGACCTGACACAGCTTCCGGAGGCAAAGGCATGGAGTTCAAGCTCATTAATTCCGATGTCAGTGGCTTGCAGTGGCGAGGATGATTTGAAGCCAGTAAAACCAGGCTTTCTTTTCACTATTCATAAGAGTGTAAACAAGATCAGGTGGAGAGTGCAGGAAACCGAAGGTAGACCATTGTTATCATAATATTGCAAGGAATGGTAATTCACACAAGCAAACAAACTATTTCCAACTACTTCCAGGCTGCTGTTTACACACCGACGATGTGCTAATTGCAGGTAACTTCTCTCTTCCTCAGTGCAGCTCTGAGTCTACTCGGTTAGCTGCAGTGGGAGAACTTTTTCCATGTGAGGTCAGCTAGCATGCCTTAGAAATACTCTGGGAATCGGATTTTCCACTCACCTTGGTATTCCCCAGGCGTTCGAGGGTCCCGGTGGCTCCTGGAGGGAGCTCCCAGGAGAGTGCTGCCTTGGGGAGAGGCAGGCAGGGGCCACGGAGGCTGCAGAGAGCTTCGGGGCATGGAGGTGCCTGAGCGAAGGCTTCTCCGGGGAAGTGAGGGTGGACTGGGTCTTGAAGGATGTTGGGATTGGCTTGATTTGGGGCCTGTTCCTCAGCTCACACCCCTCTTTCCTTGTCTTCTTCACCCCACCTGTCTGTCCAGCCCCCTTTTCTCACCTGCCCTACCCTTTACATGATGCTCAGCTGCCAGATCAGAGCCCAAGGACCAGCCCTGGACGCAGGCACCAGCCCTCGGGGAATGATGCTGGGCCACATGTGGTAAGGGAAGCCAAGGTGCTGCCCCTCCTTTGAACTCATAGGACAAGATGTTAGGACAGGGTAGAGCAGTGGTTCTCAAATCTGGCTGCACATTAGAATCACCTGGGAGGGGTGAAAACATCGCATTCCCAGGTCCCCAGGCCAATTAAATCAGTAGCGTAGAGAATCACAGCTTAAGGTTTATTACTTATGCTCCTCAAAGGGACACTTAGCCCTAACCAGTTTGGCTCAGTGGATAAAGCATAGACCTGCGGTCTCAAGGGTCCCAGGTTCGATTCTGGTCAAGGGCATGTACCTTAGTTGCGGGCACATCCCCAGTAGGGAGTGTGGAGGAGGCAGCTGATCGATGTTTCTCTCTCATCGATGTTTCTAACTCTCTATCCCTCTCCCTTCCTGTCTGTAAAAAATCAATAAAATATATTAAAAAAAAAATAAAAATCACCATTCTCCCCTTTAAAAAAAAAAAAGAGACGCTTAATCCCACTGTGCCTTTCATGGCTGTTGGACTCCTCTGTGTATTCTCCTTGCTTCTCCCTCATTGAGGATCATCACTGTTTCATTCCTTAAGTTTACCTTTATTGGGCGTCTACTTTATACCAGTCATGGAACCATAATTTGGGGGCCCAAAGATGGATGACATAATTCCTGCCCTTGGGACTTCACAGCTGGGAGAGAGAACCGTGAACAGGCCATGGTACCCTGGTGTGGCGAATGCCGAGTGCCGTCACAGAGGAGGGAGCCTTGTGGCGTAGGAGTGCGAAGAGGCTGTGCAGGGGTCGGCTTGGAGGAGATGAGAATATTTCCTGGAAGAGGTAGTAGCATCAAGGCAGAATCTTGGAAGGAAAAACGGAAATCTCCAGGCTGAGAAGAGGGAAGGGAATCTGGGGTAGAAGGAACAGAATCTGCAAAGGCCAGAAAGTGTGAAGATGGGTTTATCACTGTCGGGTGTTATGATAAGCTCTTTACATGCATGAACTCTTCATAATCCTGCAAGGGGAGGACTCTTGCTACCTTTAACTTACAAATTGGGAAACTGAGTGCTGCCTTGGGGAGAGGCAGGACAGTGTGTCTAATGTTGACAATCAGTAAGTGGAGGAGTTGGGATGGAAACCAAGCTGCGCCCAATTCTAGAGCAAGAGCTAGTTAAGGGGGTGGGAGCAGGGTGGGTGGAGATGTGCGACGAGGGTAATCTCCACAATGAGATCATTTATTTGTGGACTGTTTATAGGGTGCATCGTGGTTTCTAAGTCACATTTCCGTTCCTTTTGTGTCCAGCAGTTTCTGGTGGGACTGACTTTCAGTGCCCTGGCCTCAGCCCCTTTAAGGCCAGACAGACGCAGGAAGGGCAGCCGGGCTCTGGGCTCGTGTCAGAATCAGGGGAACTGCTGCTCAGAGCCCTGGCGTTGGAGGTCCCCGGCCAGGCTGCAGGGCTCTCTGGCTCTGACGGATAGTGTTATGTTGTGACTGCCTGGGGGCATCGTTTGGTGACTTCATGGGTTCCTGTGGTCAAGGGCCGAGGAGCCTCATTGATTTGGAGCAACATGGATAGTTGCTTTGGTGCCAGCTTTGGGTCCCCACTACACGCCCACCGTTTCTCTGAGGTTGTCCATGGTCGTGAGACTGTGTGCATATTTTTTTAAGAATGACATTCTTGTGGCAGAGCTAAGAGGCTGCTTTTAAAAAGCAAGAACTGCCCAGCTGATGTGGCTCTGTGGTTGAGCACTGACCTATGAACCAGGAGGTCATGGTTTGATTCCTGATCAGGGCATATGCCTGGTTGTGGACTTGATCCCCGGTGGGGGGCATGGCACGCAGGAGGCAGCCCATCAGTGAGTCTCGGTCATCACTGATGTTTCTATCTCTCTCTCCCTCTCCCTTCCTCTCTGATATCAATAAAAACATATTAAAAAAAAAAAAAGCAAGAGCTGTGAGCCGATGGAGGCAGTCCCGCTCTCTGTCCAGACATCAAGTGAGTGACCTGCTCACAAGGCAGGAGGGTCTCACAATGTGCGGGCTCAGCCTGCTTCTGGCAGCTCCGAAGGGCATGGTATGTCATTCCCAAGGGGTTTCGAGGGACAAGTTCTGCTCGGCAGTATCACAGAGCTCACGTTGCAAAGCTATACTCGCATACATCACACTGACAAAAGCTAAGGCTTGTTTAAAATACGCATCTCTGGGAATCCTCTCTTGCAGAGACAAATGAACACTTTGAAGAACAGATTCAGTCTACGTTAGACACAAAGGGGATGAGAGACTTAATTCAAGGGAAGGAGCGCTATGATTTCGGGGCTTGAAGCCTTGAGCTTGATCTGGTCCTCCTGTGACAGCCTGATGTTTGTGCTGCGATGCACTTCAGACGCGACCTCCCCGTGCAAGCAATGCAGAAATGACATTAGCAGCCTGCGTAGGGACATTAATGGACTGTGGTTCGTTCACAGGGCTGGTCTATATGGCACCTGAGTGAGAGCCAGAAACAGGAGCCCTTTCTGGAAGGAAACAGCCTCAGGGTGCCGGCTTGGCAAGCAACAGGGGCTGATTTTTCTTGTTCCCTTGCTCCACACGCCAGGGGCCCTTGTGAAAACAGCACACCTGTGCCTAGCAGCCCTGTTTGCAGGGGTCCTGAGGGTGAGATGGGGGCTTTGGGGTGTGAGATGACTCCATCAGGGGGGTCACCTGAAGCTGGTCTGGGAGCCAGATAGACCTGTGTTTGCATCTCGGCTCTGTCGGTCGCTGGCTTTATTCCTCATGTGTAGCTTGGGAATGGTCAGTCCCCACCTCCGCAGGCTGCTGTGAAAATCAATGAGATGATGCAGGTAAAAGGCTGAGCACAGCACCTGTCATTCAGGGAGTGCTCAGGGCAAGGCAGGGTTAGGCGGTGTCCGTGCCCTGGAGGAGTCCACAGACAAGCTGTTTTAAAATTAGGTTTTGTTGTTATTCTGGTGTGGAGAGGCCGACAGATCAGGAGACAGCTGCCATCAGAGAGATGGTTGTTGCTCACAGTTCCCAGGAGAAGGGGGCACACCACGCTGTAGGGAAAGCACTGGGGTCGGTTGGGAGACTAAAGGAATGGGAGGAAATGTGGGCGAGAGCTTCCATTGTGGTCTCCGAGGGAAGGAACAGACAAGGCAGGAGGAGCAGTGTTCTGATCGGCTGGTCTGAGTAAAGCCAGCGGGCTCTGGGGTGTGGGGACTGTCCCGCGTTTCAGGTGCTTGGCCCTGGGGTGACTGGTAGGGGAATATTGGAGCGTCAGAGCCTTGTGAGGTGATGGGGGTGTGGGCTTGGATTGCCTGGTTTGGTCTGAATGGCTCAGTTGCAGGGGGTTTTCTCCCGTCTTGAGGAATGAGCTAGTCCTGGGAGAGGCAGTCTCTCCCTGGTCAGCAAGACCTAGATGCCAGAACTGCAAAAATGGAGAAAATAAGAAAATATCGTCACTGTACAGGTAAAAAGGCAGATAGGTAAATAGGCAATTCCCAAGCACTGTGGTGAGGCTTCGTTTCCGTGCGGGACACAGAGAAGCCGGGAAGTGGGGGAGGCTCCCAGGAGGAGGCTGTGCCTGAGCCAGGGCTTGAAGGACGGCGCCAATGCCAGGCACAGCGCTAAGGTGGCCATGATGTGGATCTCTTTGAGGACCATTGTTCTTCCCACCACAACAGCTACCTGTTGCCTTTTTCCCTTCCCAATGTTTATGGCTCCATTAGACTTGAGCTTCTTCCCAAGGATGAGAATTTGATAAGGTCTGTATCCTTGGCAAGTAGCACATTGCAGCTGTGGGCAAACTTTAGTTCTCGAGCAAATACATTCTGACTGCTTCACCTTATGGATAAGAGCATGGGAGGCTAGAGAGATGAGTGGCTGGTTCAAGGTTATACAGGTCCAGGGGCCGAGCGGGATTCAGAACCCATGTCATCTGAGTGTGTCCGAATTCATACCTAAGTAAACAGTGGCCCAAAGCTCAGTGCACAAGGTGCCCTATTCTATTCCCCTGGAATGACACTGACGTTTCTACCAACCCTGCCCCCTGGGGTTGTTTAGAAGGACAACCTATCTATAGAGCATCTAAGAAAGAATCCAGGCTGTGTGGCCTATAAGACCTAGATTTTAGTCCGGTGTCTACCTTGTATCAGTTAGTTATTACTGCATAACAAACTATCCCAAACCCTAATGGTAGGAAGCAACAACCATTTACAATTTCTCATTTGTCTGTGGGTTGGTGGAGGGGAGGGGGGTTCTGTTGATCTGGGCCAGACTTGGCTGATCTTGGCTGGGGTTACTCACATGTCTGTGGTCACTGAAAGGGGTGACCTTAGATGGTGGTCTAAGATGGCCATGAGCTGGGACAAATAGCTTTGCTCTATGCAGTCTCTTATCCTCCAGGGGGTAAGTCTGGGTTTGTTGTCATGGCAGCGGCAGATTCTGAGTAAGAGGGGGAGTGAACAAGATCCGAACTGGCACATCATCGCTTTTACTGCATCCTCTTGGCTGAAGCAAGTCAGAGATTGGAATTAAGGGGTAAGAAAATGTGTCCTTTTTTATGAAAGGATCTACACAGTCACATTGATACAGGGAAGAGTAGAAAATAGGGGCCAGTTGACTAGTTAGTTAGTTTATCCCAGGAGTTGACCTCATGCTTGGTCAAGTTTCTTAATTCCTCTCATCCCTAGTTCCCTATTCTGGAAAATAGAGAATAGTGATAATAAATACCACATTGTGGTGAGGATTAAATGACATAAGACATACAAAACACTTAATCTGACAGGTGCTCCAAAAGGACAGCAGTTGCACTGCTCAGTAAGATCAGCAGTTACTATTATTCCTGTTGTTACTATTTTTATTACATAACTATAGAGGCCCGATGCACGAAATTCATGCATGGGTAGGGTTTTAGGCCTGGCCGGCGATCAGGGCTGATCTGTGGGGTGACCGGTGGGGTGATTGGGGGGCCCCTGCTGGCACCTGCCTTGGCTGGCCTGGGGCCTGTGGGCTGGGGGCAGCTTCTGAGTTGAGCATCTGCCCCCTGGTGGTCAGTGCATGTCATAGTGACTGGTCATTCCACCGGTCATTCGATCAATTTGCATATTAGGCTTTTATTATATAGGATAATTTTTCCTATCATTATAGTTATTATAAGGACTGGCAGAAAACCATGGTTCTGATACAAGATAACAGATGCTGGCATGACAAACCTCACTTTGCTGGGAAAGGGAGGAGGCCAAAGCATTGCCGTTTTCCAGGTCACTGAGCCCCCACTACCCTTCTCTTTCATTTCACAGGGAGGTGACTGTTGTTAAAGATAAATATAAAACAGCATTTAGGGAAGGCATGGGACTTGAATTCAAAGGACCTGGATCCAGGTACCAGGTCCTCATCTATTAGCTGTGGAAATTTGGGGACGTACTTTACCTCTCTGAATGTCCATTTCTTTACCTAGAAAATGGAGCTCAGACTTCACAAGTCTGTTTGTGAGCTGAATCAATTGACACAGGTAAAGAAAAAGAGCGTTGTAAGCAGGAAAACACTAGATAAATATTAATTATTACAATCAGTTCTTTTCTTTTTGTCACTTGCATCTGTGCCCTCAAAAATCTCAAGCTGTCTCAGGATGACAGAGCTTTAAGAAGATAATAGACGTTTCTTGGCTCTCTGGTTACCTGTGAGGAGGAAACTTATTTTAACTTGTGTCATTTTCCAGCAGTTATCTAAGCTTAAAAGTTTCCTAAGAAGGGACAAATTCCAAATGTTCGATGTTCTAAAATCAAAAGGAATGACTCACAGGTCATTAGCATCCTGGAACATAGTGGCTTCTGTTTTATTGCTATTAAGTAGGATTTAGCTCTATTTTATTAAGGCAATTTTTACAATCATGTGAGAGGTTAATGCATTTCGCACATAATCCACTGCCTCACTCACTAAATGCTGAACCCATTAAAGCCACGCCAGGCAGGGGGAGATATCAAGACAGAGTGACAAATTATGGGTGGTGCGGAATGAGTGACTGCAAGTATCTGAGAGTATTTCTTTCTCTCTTCAAAATATAAAATTTGTTTTCAAGCAGGAAAATAACAGGGCTGTCCTGGCAAAAAAAATACTAATTTAGGAGCATATTGCTGCAGTGGGTGAGCTCTGATGGGCATTGATGGACTGACGTTTAGGTGTTAAAGCTGGGAGTACATAGAGATCATCCTTTCAATGGCTCCCAGCCCCCTTGCCAGTTAGATCTCCTTTTATTACTTCTCTCCATCCCAGGACCTGAAAGATAGTATCTGCCAAGGATGCTGCATTTATTAAACGGTAATGGATTTTCCCTCCCACCGTACTCTCTTCATCAAAGACATAGCTGGTTAGAGTTTTGAGCAGCAGCGGGTCACAGTGGTCACATGGGTACCTGAAGGCCGGAGAAGGAGGCAGGGGTCAGATCATGAGAGACTTTGTAAGATTTTTAGAGAGTTTGAGCTCTCTCCTTTAGGATGTAGGAAGCAGGGCTGGTTTTCTTTTTAAACCAACTTTACTGCAATATGTTATGCACAGTAAAATGTACCCATGCACAATAAAGTGCACAGTTTGATGAATTTTTACAAATGCATTCACTCAAGTAAATACCACCACAATCAAGATGCAGAACATTTTCATTGCCCTCCCCCCAAAGTTCTGTCGTGCCTCAACCCCTTAAATCTTCTTGGATCAGAATGGTACAGATGGAAATAAAGAGGGGGAAAGTTTTATGTCAGAAACTTCTGGGAAGACAGGAAGGAGCAGGGAGGGTTCAGTCCTCCAACAGCCACCCCCAAGACGGAAAAGGAAAGTGAACTTCTGTTTGTACCTTCATATCCATTCTCCTCTTCTTTCATAGCAGTGAAACTCAGATGGTCACACAGAATAAAAAGTACATCTCCTAGGCTCCCTTGCCGCTAGGTATGGTCATATGATTGAGGTCTATACACGGGAATGTACGTAGAAATGGTGAGGGTCATTTGCAGGACATGTTCTTAAAGGGAGGTTGTGTGTGACTTCCTCCCTCATCTTACTCCTGGCTGGATGATGGACTTGATGGCTGGAGCTGAAGCATCCACTTTGGACGAAGGCAATATGCTGAGGAAAGTAGAGCAGGAAGACTAAATGAGCCAGAGCCCCTGACACTGTGGCATCCCATCATTAGCTCCCGACTGACAACTTCTGGATTTCTTTGGCCTGAGAGACAAATACACATACATCTTGTTTAAAGCACTGTTATTTTTTACTGTCCATCACTTGTAGCTGAAGCTCATTCTAATTTATCGACCCTAATTGCTGATTTCCCTGTTCCTTCAGGGAGAAGGTACAGTGACTTCCTAATCAGCAACAGATTATCCAAAGTGAAACAACTGTAGATGTCGCCACCAAGCAGGAGCAAATAGCAAAGAGCTGCTGGGCTTGTGAAAGACAAAGCAATTCAACGAGGGACTGAACATTCAGCACGAACCGCACCCAGCAAAAGAAGTATTTTCAGGAAATGGAGAAGAACTTTAAAAAGCCCTCTTTATTGTATTTTTCGTGAGACTTAAGAGGGTGTTATGTTGATTTTAAAAGATCAATCTGAATACAATGAAGAGTTCTTAGAGAAGGAAGGTGTGCTTTCCAGTCCTTTCTATTCCATTAAGGCTGTGCATAGCGGAACGGAAACTTCAGAAATCGTCTTGATTAAGTAGAAAATGAGCTTGAAAATTTCTCTCAAAACTCAGATGAAAATTATGAGGAGGCTTAACAGAAATGTTAAAGGAAAAGAACTTTAAAAATAATGGAGCGATATAAGCAAAAATGGTCACGGAGGACCAAATCCAAGAAATTCACCATCTATTAAGTGGAAGCCCCAGAAATAGAAAGCTTTGCAGATGTAAAACTATAATAAAAGGACTATTTTCCTCAAATCGAAAAGAATAAATACATCTTCAAACAAAAATATTCACCAAGGTTTAGGAAAAAACATCGAAGAAAGTTTAACTTAAGAGACTGTCCTATAAGTATCAAAGAACAAGGAAACAATGATCAGGTGGGGAAAAAAATCAGGCCAATTTCTGATTTAACTTCAAATTATGCTCAAATATAATGAAAAATATTTATAAAATTCTGAGGAAAAATAATTGTGACTAGTTTTTCCTCTAAAAATGAAGTATGAAAATAACAACAAACTTTGGTTCTTTACTATGTGCCAGGCACTGTTCAAAGTGCACCTGCTGAATTATTTCATCGAACACTTGCAACCCCATAAGGGAGATGCTATTGTCCTTTTTACAGATGAAAAAATAGAGGCACAGAAAGGTTCAGTAACTTGCCACACATTGTGGGCAGAAGAGGCAGAGCTCATGCTCTCAGCCACCATACGACACTGCTCCCTAAAATAAGATGCGAAATATCAATCTCTTCTAGGGAAGCCAGATTTTAATCAAACACTCCCACATACACATGCAACTATGATAAATGCCATGAGGGGGTGCTATGGATTTTTTCTGCCTGGGAATCCAGCCTGCCATTTCACTGATGAATGGCATGTAGCTACTGTTTATGGGATGCTTAAAAAAAAGGTACTGAGTGTCGCATGCAGGGGAAAGTGGGGGGGAGGACCTGCGGAGTGCGTTTCCACTCACATGGAGCACAGAGGAACTCGGACTCGGGAGGCACCTTGCCTCGCAGAGGAGGAGGGTCACCATCACCGTATCCAGCGCCTGCTTCTAACCCATCGACGGGGAGTTCACTACTTTCTGCAAAACGCATGTCTTCATTGGACACCTGGACCCCAAAGTGCCCCAGACGTCACATCTGAGGCTGTCTCTGAAGGTCCGAGATAGAAAACGGTCATGACGTCTTGGCTGGTTTACATTTAAGAGCAAGGGGCAATGTGCCTGTTTGTCTCCCATTCTAAGCGTTCAGTGTCTTTCCGAAGGGCAGATCATGCTTGTCATGGAAGAAGGAAGTGCTTCTGAAGGCTGTGCTGCGGCTTCCCAGGGGCTGACCCGGCAATCACGCCTCCTGGACATCTGGGGCATCCTCTAGCTCAGTGGGTCTCCTCATTTCCTGATTCACTCACTACTCTTTCACCCGTTCATTCACTGCTCCCCCCGCCCCCCGCCCCCCCCCATACACACTCACATCTATTCATTTACTTTTTTCATTCACTGATTGATTTCTGCAGGCATCTGTCAGGCCCCTGCTGGTCTGTGTGCAGCACAGGGGAACAGGATCTATCTCCGGAGGTTCTGCCAGGTTTGGAGTCACTCTGACTCAGTTGCCGACTATGAAAAGTCCTGCAGATTCCAACGTGGGTGGGGTCTGTGAACGGGGACTACGCTGAGCATTAACGAGAGGACCAGAACTGTGTGTCCACGTCAGAGCTCCTGTGGCCCTGCTGTCCCGGCAGCATAGAGCACGCGTTGGGGAGATGTGGCCTCACGACAAAGCTTCTATAAATGAAACAGGGCTTGAGCTTTCCGTCTCGTTCCCGTTTTATAATGAGGATGGGGCTCAGGTCGCGTTTTCCTGAGCCACCGCCCGAAAACAAGGTATGAGTCTGTTCCACTTTAGCACATGTAGACGGTAGAGGCAGCCCCGAGCACTCCCAGGAGCCGTGCTTCCATGGCAAGTAGCCAGCATCACAGCGCAGCCCCGGGCTGGGGCCTGACCGGGTGCATGGACACCTCTGGCTCCCTATGAAGCAAGGCCCATGCAGGGGCCCGTCATGAGCCACCACTGCCCAGGCCTTCGGGATGGGCCACTGCACAGGCCTGGAACCCTGTGGTCCTTCTGCGTGCTGTGTCGGGGCCCCTGTGTGTCCACGAGGGGCCTGGTGGGTGGCAGGAGAGTCTTCCCACCGTGTCCCTGTACTGCTCCGGCCTCTCTATATGGCCAACTGTGCAAACCTCTGCTCAGCCTGGCACCTGGAGCCGAGCCAGAGGCCTCTCGACTCGGCGCTGTAGCTGTTCTGGAACTTGGCACCGTTACTCGTGTTCCTCAAAGTCGTAATTACCAGCACTCGGCCTGGGTTAGTGAACTGGCGCAGGGAGCAGCGTGGCCCGCTCTGCCTCCTGCTGCCCGCAGACCGATGGCGGGTGATAGCTTCGTGGTTCATAATAATACCAGTGATGATAATGGCTGTCATTTATCAGATGCTTGCTGTGGGCCCGGCTCAGGCTAGGTGTTTTAATGCGGAACCTGCTCCTCCCCCAGTGGGGAGGAGTGGAACCTGCTCTCTCCACCCATCGCTCCCACCCCGGGTCTGGTTCATGACCCTGGATTTGCATGGCAGCTTTTATTTTAGGGCAGGGAGGCGAGGGGTATTCTGGGGACGACAAGGTTAGAGCGGGCCATATGCACTGTTTCCCCACCGACCCCTCGTGTGGCCTGGGTTTGAGCATTTAGGTTGCGGGGAGAATTCCAGGAATGGACAGAAGTCTTTTTTCATGAGATACTGGTAGGATTCTGGGCAAGAAACTCTGCACAGAAATCCAAGAGACTTGGTGAGACGCTGGGCACAGCAAAGCTGCTTCCGAGGGCGACCCTCTGCCCACCTCGGCCTGGACCCCAAAGGGTGGTGGCTGAGCGAGCATCCGGGGCAGCCCTGTGAGCACAGACAACGCCGCCCTGTGATGGACAGTGCGGGGGAGGCTGCTTGCTGCAGACTGCATTCTCAGGGCGGATGCTGCGAATAAGATGCTATCCTGTGAAGGGGGGCGAGCCTGAGCGGGATTGTGTGGCGGTGGAAGCTCAGCTATGGCGTAAGCCCAACAAGGTCATGGCCAACCTGATGGGGAGCGTTGAAACGAGTTTGTTCATCAGAGTGTCCATATCTGGCAGGAATGGTCAGCTCTCATATCCCCACCTCCCTTAGTCACAGGCTGCCCCAGGAAGGGTGACCGAGGGCGGAGCTCCTGAGGCAGCCGTGTGGGCACTGGGAGCCCAGGGAGCTGCTCCCTGCACTCCCTGCCGCTGGATTCTGGGTGGTAGGGGTGGGATGGGGAGGTGATAGGGTCACGGCTTGCATTTTTGGTCCCAGGATAGGGGCTGCAGGCCCTGCATTCTGTAAGATGACACCGTCCTCCCCCTTACAGAGCTGAGTCTGATACGGTGGAATTTTTGTGGTTTAGTTACCAGCCCTCCTCCGTGATTTCTGGGCCCTCAATCAATGTTTGTTGAATGGTGAATGAATGGACGGCTCCCAAGGACAGGGTTACTGTGGAGCCCCCGAGCATTTATCTTGAATCTGGGAAATGCAAGAAAAATGGGCCCATCTGTTTCTGTATTATATCAGGACAGCACAAAGCCACAGAACTTAACTGTAGCCAACTCCATCATGTGTGACAACCCGGTAGCAACGCAGGAGGCATTTGTGAAAAACACTCTGTGTGTGTGTGTGCATGTGTGTGTGTCTGCAGGAATTGGATGTGTTTGCATATAAAATCACACATTGTAAGAGTGCATGTCAGAGTGTGTGCTCATGGATGTGTGTGCCTGTGTTTGTGTGGTTGCCTATGTGTGTGTATCGAAGTAAGCAGATATTTGCAGGAGTGTTGTGTGTGTGTGTGTGTGTGTGCATGTGTGTGAGTCCACATGTATATACGCTACACTACGTGCTCAGATGAACAGGTGCACTGCACGTTGCCATCTGGTTGTGTCCATACATCATGTCCCTTGAAAAATCTCTTTTGCTACCAAGCTCATGGCATCCAAATGTATCTGAGAACTACTCCACCTCACTCATTTGGACTAACCTGAGCTGAGTCAGTGTGAACTGGTTTTTTAAAAACCAGAATTCTCCAGTACTTAGAGAGATAGGCAATCACTAACTGTTCAGAATAGCTAGTTACTAAACAGGCTTGCCTCCCCCCAACGCGGGCATTGCTCATCTACCAGCACTTCCAGCAGGACTTCCTGTGATGATGGGAAGGTTCTGTGTCTGCTCTGTGTTCATAGGACACAAGGCTGCCTGCATGTTAAACACCCACAATGTGGCTCGTGTGACTGAGGGATTTAATTTTTAATTTTATTTACTGCCAATGAACTAATGGAAATGTGCATGCAATGGCCACATGTGGTCAGTGGCTGTGGGATGGGACAGTGGAGACCTAGACCCTGAGCTCCATGCCTTCTCTCCCCACTGTCCCCAGAGCTTAGCTGAGGGCCTGGCACTGGAGGGTGCCGAGTAAATACCAGCCGACTGAAGAGCCTGAAGCCAGGGCAGGTCTTTGGGGATTTGCCTTAATGAATAGAATCATGGAAATTTGATATTATAAATGGAAAAATAAATATTGTTAGCAGACAACTGAGTGCTTCTGAAGTGTTGGATGAATACCTTCCCTGATGAGTTACACGATATCTTTATAGTGGAGTTTATCCTAAGAGCTTATTAAGACTTGGCAATTTTTTCCCTTCTCTCTCTCTATCTCCCTTAAGCATAGCATGAGGTATTAATTTCTCCCCAATGGAGGTTCAATGGTGATATAATGAAGATTGTCACACACATCCCCCCCGCACCCCCCCACCATTGAGTGCCCTTGTGAGCTTAGTATATCAAAACCTGGGTCGTTGCCCTAGCCGGTTTGGCTAAGTGGATAGAGCATCGGCCTATGTGGACTGAAGGGTCCCAGTTTAGATTCTGATCAAGGGCGCATGCCCGGGTTGCAGGCTTGATCTCCAGTGGGGGGTGTGATTCTCTCTCATCATTGATGTTTCTATCTCTCCCTCCCTCTCCCTTCCTCTCTGAAATCAATAAAAATATATTTTAAAAGCCCCACAAACCTGGGTTGTTCAAAAGACCCCCCATCTCCAAATGTACATCCTTTGGAAACTGTAGAACCTCTGAATTAGAATAGGACTCAGCAGCTACTTTATCTATACCTAGCAGCCCATCACTGTCAAGCTCAACTCCACCAACGGGTCACAGTCGGCCGTGGGAGGGGTGTATTGATTTGGCAGCCTTCTCCCTCTGCCTGCTGAGAGGGAGCACAAAGCCCTCCCCAACCCCAGATTCCTCGGTCTCTTTCACATCCACTGTTTTTCTGCAGATGTACTTTGCACAGCTGGTGTTGCTCAACCTAAGTGCATGACCTCAGGTGAATCACCTCCTGTGAACTTTCTGTGCCTTAGTTACTTCACCTCTAAAATGGGGGTGATATTAGGGTTGTGGGGACAAGCAAGCCAGTTAATGTGTGTGAAGTACATAGAAGAGTCCCTAGCGTAAGTTCTAAATAGATGCTTATTATCAATGTTAGCGTTTTTATTTTTTAAAAGTATATTTTTATTTCAGAGAGGAAGGGAGAGGGAGAGAAAGATAGAAACATCAATGATGAAGGAGAATCATCGATCGGTTGCCTCTTGCACACCCCACACTGGGGACTGAACCTAGACATGTTCTCTGACCTGGAATTGAATGGTGACCTCCGGGTTCATAGGTAGACGCTCAACCACTGAGCTATGCTGGCCAGCAGCCTTCTTATTTCTAATCATTATTTCATCTCATTAGGATCAGTTGAGATGAATTGTTTATTGAAAGATATCGACAATTATCTTTCTTTTTTCGTACTTTAAGTAAGAAATTGTGAAGTCGATAGTCATGGCACTTTATAAATATCTTTAACCATTATGTCTATGATTAAGCCTATAAAGCAATAGTTTTCATATTTTTAAAAACAATGGACTCCTTTACTTAACGGAAGCTCAAATGTAAAACAGATATAAATAGAGCTTCTCTGGGTGAAGATAAAGAGGGGCTTCAAGACCCTCCCTGCCGAAGCTGCTCTTCCATGGGTTTCCTAGAGTTCTGGGCGCCAGGGGAGTCCTTTAACATCAATAAGATTATGCTTGAGGGAATGTCATTCATATCCTCAATCCCTCTTCACACTGGGATCAGGTGACATGCCTTTTCATTACTTAGTTACTTCAAATGTGCTAATTAAATATAACAGTTGACTCAATTTCTGTGCTTTTGATCCTGATTTGAGCCTTTGCCCATTGTCTTCTGTTGATTTGCACCAAACCCTCCTTAATCTCTTCAAATGGACTGACCCTTAATATCTGAGGCCCAAAGATGTTCTTACAGGGAGTTTTATGGACACCCACTAAAAAGGCTATTGGAATCCAGGGTTCCAATAGTTCATCCCCCGCCCCAACCGCTGTATCCTGAGCTTTGAAACACCAGGGACAATGCAGGGACAGGCCTTCCTGTCCTTCCTGCAGCCTGTTATAGGCCAGGCTCCAAGTTGGCTCTCAATACATATTTGCTGAATGAGGGTTTTGTGTGTGTGTGTTTTTTTTTTTTAAGGAAAGAGCAAGCAATTTGGGGTCAGGAGACCTGTGTGTAAGGTTCAGCTATGTGACTCTGGGTAAGTCCACGTAGCCTCTCTGAGCATCAGTTTCCTCATCTGTAAAGGAGGGATGTGTCTCTCACAGCGGGATGATGGGAGGAGTAAATGGGTGAGATCTGAAGTTCTCTGTAAACTGTAAAGGAATACGCATGAGAGGATTGTCCTTCTTATATCTCCAGGGGGCCACTTTGGCCTGGTGAGTCTTCTGGGGCTCCCTTCTGGGGCTGAACAACAGGGTTGGATTCATTTGCAGAAAACATTTACTAATTATTGTCTGGTTTGAATAATTATCCAGGGATCCTGGAAACAGTCCTTCCCACAGATCAAACTGTCACATCTGCAGCCGACCTTTAAGTAATCTGAGTGGGGGTAATTACAAAGGGCTGGTTTTTGCTAAATATAGCTGTGCCCCAGCTAAAGGTCAACTTGAGGGAGCACAGTTTGATAATTGCAAGCAGTTTGATAATGAATCGGGGCAAACACTCCCAGGGGTGCAGTCAAAGGTTTCTTCTTACAGAGACCCGGGTGTGGATACCCTGATGAGAGCACCCAGCTTCCTCACTCCTTCTGGAGAACCTCAAGGCTCCCACTGTATCCAAGCCCCAGCCAGAGAGCGCCCACGGCCAAGTACCCACAGTGAGAACTTGCACGGGAGATGGGGTTGGCTCTGCCACGCCCAGAGTCCTGCAGGTTCTGTGGCTCTGCTGTGCTCTACTGTGTCTTTCCTAGCCACATGCCTCACCTCCCAGAGGGAGTTTTTGCTCCCCCATGGCTGCGACCACCAAACGAAAACACCAGCAAGTGTGAGATCAGAAAAGACGTGGCTGTGAGTTCTGGCCCCGCCAGGATTCTCTGTGGAGACTTTGGACAAGTCACTTTCTTCATTGAGCTCAACTGTCCTCATCTACAAAATGGGGGAGATCTGCTTTCCACGCACGGCCATGGGGGAGACCCAGTAAAGAAATATATGGGGAAGCACTTTGCAAGCCTTAGCGTCCTCTGGAGATGCCAGAGGAGGTCAAGAAAAACTCAGTCTATCTCCTTAGCCTGGTTTTAAGCTTCTCTGAGGTGGGCCTTCGACATCTCTTGCAACTGTCCCCTCTCCTCACTTTCTCTCTCCCCATCTGGTGCTTCAATTCAATAAAAATGTGAGGGATGAAATTGAAACAAAAAAAGGGAGCCTAGGAGAATTAAATTGAAAGAGGGTGACTGTGTTGCAGAATGTGAGACTCGGTGGCCATACTCTGAGAAGCAAAGGCTCCACCTCATGTTTCCTTTTTCGCTGCTAGACTGGTGTTTCACTCCTGCCCCTCTTCCAGCCCCACCCCCAGGCTCCTTCTAAGTCTTATCTTAGGTCCAGAGGATTTTCTCCTATACCCGAGTTTCCCAATCCTACATTACAGTGCCTGGAAATGCGCTCACTCCTTTTGGTTTGGCCATGATAATGTTTAATAGAGTTGGGTTGCAATCTCCACATTGCCAGCAGGTGTCACCGTTGAGCACATTTGCAGCATGTGTTCATTGGGATTGCTGTGTGCGAGGTCCTCTTCTAGGAATTGGAGATACAACAGTCAACAAAACAGACAACAACCCTGCCCTCATGAATAAGGACAATAACTAAATGAGCGCTTAGCTATTTAATGTAATGTCAGATAATGATAACTGCTATGGAGGAAGGGCAGTCTAAGGATAGAGACTGAATGGAGGGCGAGGTGGTGAAGGAAGGCCTCTCAGATGGTATTATAAAAATGTCTTAAGGCCACAGATGGCGTATCTGCCCATTCATGTGTGTAAGGCGTATTGCCGTAAACCTTTTTATTCTATTGCTAAATTGAATATTTTGACTTTGAACTCACATTTCATAGAGCTTCAACCTCAGTCATCCTTAGAGATCCCCACTCAGGGAAGAGTTGCAATTCCGGGCTCATAGGCAGAGCCAAAGCATTGGGAGGGAGAGCGAGGGGATAGGCCTCTTGCCCCTGGTCCTTGGTCCCCACAGCACCTCTTCTATGGCTTCCTATATGGCCTCAGGGCTTTCTGTTGCTTCTGGGTCATGGTTGAGGGGGGAATGGTTTATGAGCTGTTTACAGTTCTGTCTTCCTGGGGGTGGAGGATAGGGAACAGGATTTCTATCTGGTCCTCTGAGGAGGATGAAGAGTGAAGCCAGCTCTCTCCCTGCCTCTGGACGCTTTTCCAGGCCTGAGAAGTCTCCTTCTGTGAAACACGATAGCCAGAGAGATGAGCAGGCATGTTCTGGTTTTGCCCTACCACTCCTCTCCCCTGAGGCAGTGAGCATGGAGCTGATGATTTGCTTGAGGGCGGGTGTGATATGGGGAAAAAAATGGAGGAACAAAAGCACAGGCTGGACAGATTCATAGCTCTCAATATCATCTCAGCCACACCTGTTACAGAAATTCCAGCCTCACTTCTCTCTAAGTTCAACATTCTGTGTTGGTTGTTATTTCTTTTCTTTCTTTTTCAAAAATATTTTTATTCATTTTTAGAGAGAGAGAGGGACAGAGAGGGTGAAACATGAATGTGTGAGAACAAAACATTGAAGGGCTGCCTCCAGTACACCCCCTGCTGGGGATTGAGCCCGAAACCAGAGCATGTGCCCTAACTGGGAATCAAACCAGCAACCTTTCCGTGCATGGGATGACACCCAACCCACCGAACCACATTGGCCAGGGCTGTGTGGGTTGTTCTTAAGACAAGGATTACCAGCAGCTGTGTGTTGTGCCACACATTTCAAATCCACGCCTGCTTCCTCTGAAGTAAGTGTGGTTTATCCTAAAGTGTGGGAGAAATAAAGCCTTATTAATAGTTTTCCTTCCCCCCTCCAAAATGAACAGCGCTGCTGCCAGGCAAAAGGCAACAACGAGCATTTCATGAGCTTTCGGGTGACTTGGAAATTCTTGTCGAAAAATATGGACAAGCAGGAGTGTGAAGGAGTGTGTAGGAGGGCTGTCCCCACAGTTCTGCACAGTCAGGACAACTGGGGCCACTTGTGGGAAATGTGCCCAAGTGTCCCTGCTTAGAGCCTCTTAAAATAAGCTCCTCTCCCACCCTGAGGTTTACAGGGCACTTCTCAGCCGATCTGGGCAATTTTCTCCAGGCCCTTGAAATGGAAGACAAAGGAAGCTGAGTGACAGGGCATCAGAATGTGGAGAAAGGGATTGCGGGGCAGGCTGGACCAATTAGCTGCCTTCTGCCCCTCGGCTCTCTGCGGTGGTCCCCGGGAGTTTGGTGGGGAGGTGAGGGGAGCCAGTGGGCCCTGGCATGCTTGACACCCAATTAGTGCTCATTCACCAGCTGACCAGCCAGCCTGCTCCCTTCCAGCTGCTCAGCAGCCGTCTCAGCCAGCAGCTCTAAGAACAGAGGGTGCTAATTGGAGGCTGAAACCCAGCCGCCTCTCCATCAGCCTGGCCCGCCTTGGACAGGCCCCGGCTCTCTTGGCCAAGCTCCTGTCCCTGGTTCCGTCACCAACTCGTCCTCCCTGAGAAAGTGCCTTTCCTCTCAAGTAGAAACAGATGGGCTGGCCCAGCAGCTTCTGCCAGGATTCTTGAAGAGCCCAAGTCAGGACAGGCAGGGTCAGTGGGGGACAATGTGAGGGATGGAGTTCCCCGAGACAAGTCAAGATACTTGGAGAGCAGATTCTGGTCCTGCAAATCCAGATGCTCAAGTTATTCTATGGTTTCAGTGCTTCCAGGGAGGTCACAGGGGCACCATGAGGTCACATGTGCTCTCCAGAAGGAACCACGGCCCCACACCCCATTCCCACGGCAGCTCCACGTGGGTGTCCCCACTGACAGCCTCAGAGTCCAGCTTCCCTGCTCCTCTCCGGTGCAGATGCAGAGGCCATCCTGTGGCAGGTGTTCGGAACACGGTGTCCCAGTGCCAACTCAGATGATGTCGTCTTTGTTGCTCTGATTCCTCACTCCCTCCCTGGGTTAGAATTACACATCCACACCCTCTACCATGTGACTTTGCAGATCCTGCAACCACAGAGTGGGTGGCATATGCTTCTCCGCCCCCTTGGTGATGAACTGGGCCAGATGCCTTGCCATGGCCTTTGCTAGGGGGGTGGTAGTGACCCTGTGCCAGTTTGGAGCTGAGATCCTAGGATCCATCCCCGTTTCTCCTTAGCCTCCTTGTGCCCCTGTGATCTGCCGTGGAAAGATCATGCTCCCGGCGACCACTGCCCCAGCATCCTGGGCCCCAGAATGAGACATGCAGAGGAGACGGAAACCCAACTCAAAGCCTGGGGCCAGCCTGGTCCACATGAACTCACTCCACATTAGCCAAACTTAGGTCGACCTGTAGACCCGTACATTTGAAAATAAATGTGTGCTGTCTTAAACCACTGAGATTTCGAGGTCATTATGTGACAGAGAACTGGCTGATATGCCAACAAAGGTGAGAAATGCCAGGAAAGAGCTGCTGAGCACCTTGCAGGCAGCCAGGAGCGGGTGTGAAAGAGAAACCATCACACCGCCAAGGCCAGGGCAGCAGGATGCCACACCGCATGGCCGGCCAATCATAGGCACCCCGTGGGCTGCCTTCTGGCACTACCCAGGCCAATCCAAGCTCCAGAGGGACCCCGCCACCCTGAACGGATTGGGGAGAAGCTCCTGGGCTGTATTTTTCTAACTTCCCCAAGGTGAGGCCTGGAAGGAGCGGGCATTCCTGTTCTCCAGGTAATATGCTATGAACGAGCCTGGCAAGTCCACGGCCAAATCACCCTGAATGCGCCCAATCTCGTCTGATCTTGGAAACTAAGCAGGGTCGAGCCTGGTTAGTACTTGGATGGGAGAACTAACCTGACAAGAAGGGAAGGGGGCAGAAACAAAACCCCACAGGACTGCCAAGGCACAGGGGACGATCCTGGGAGAGTTAAGATCCATGTTGATCTGGAAATCTGGGCAGCAACTCTACTCACTGCTGAGGTTCAGGAATGACTGAAACAGAGAAAGTGATTCCTAATCAGTTTAACCGAAGGACAGATGACTCTTTCCCGGGAGTCTGCGCTGCGGCACTGAGAGAATTGCTGTAATTGCAGGCCCTTGGCAGGGAAATGAGGCGCCTGCCTCTAGTCTCTCAGGCTGCATACCCTGGGGACACCCAGTTCAGGGACCGGCTCACTGAGACTTGGTTCCCTGAGCTGAGCCGCCCCCCGCTGCGGCAGCCTGTTATGGATGTTGACCGCAACCTGTTTGTGTATGGCTTGAATTTTGGTTAGGGGCTTTCGAATTGCAGCTTCATTTGTCATTTAAAATATGCACAGTAATTAGGATGCACCGGGAATTTTAAAAAATTATATTTTATTGATTTTTTACAGAGTGGAAGGGAGATGGATAGAGAGTTAGAAACATTGATCAGCTGCCTCCTGCACACCCCCCACTGGGGATGCGCCTGCAACCAAGGTATATGCCCTTGACTGGAATCGAACCTGGGACCCTTTAGTCCCCAGGCCGACGCTCTATCCAGTGAGCCAAACCGGCTAGGGCAGAATTTTGATTCTAGCCTTTCTTTGTGCTTGGAGAGACAGGCTTCTACCTTCTCCAGGGAAGCCTGCAGAATATGCTACCCAGGGAACCTCTGCGGCCTTCCCAGAGTCAGTTACTCAAGGACAGATGGCAACTGGGCCTAAATGTCAGCAGTCTGAGCCTGGTCCTGGCTCGGCCACCAGTGTCTATGCAACTCTGGGCAAGTCTGGCTGGTCATTGTGTTGAGTGTCAGTTTCAGCCTGTATGACAGGAGGGTAATAAAAACCAGCCTCAGAGGGATGTTGTGAATACCAAATGAGATAATGCAAGTAAGTGCTGCTCACTTTCTCACTGTGTCTGGCACCTGAGGCCATGGTAATATGCTATGTGGTACCTACACAGTAGCTTTTGTTACCATTATTTTTAATAACAGCAAAGTGCTTAGCATATAGTAAGTACTCCATCAATGGTAGAACTATTACTATAATTAATGTTGTTATGATAATTATTAAGGCAGATCTGATCGTGTGTATCTCATTTCTGAAATCCTTTGTTAATCCTCATGCCCTCAGAAGTGGGTTGCACACCATACTGCTTGGTACCCTAGGAGTTCTGAGGCTGAGTGCTTATCTATTTGATGTTCAGGAAACTGAAGCTCAGAGTGGCCCCTAACTGTCCAAGGTCCCAGAGGTATGCATCTTCCTAGAGCATCTCTGGCACCGTCATGTCTGCTGCATTGCACTCATCATTCCCTCGGGTGGAAAACTCTTTCCACTTCTCTGCTTGTCTAAGGTATTTCCTGGTCTAGGAAGCCTCCCTGAGCCCCTCGGGCAGCATTGCTTCAGAGTCTCTGTTGGAGCCTAACTGCAGGCTGTAGAGATCTGTCTTTGCAATGGGCTGTGACCCCAGCCCCCAGGTCTGACCCAACTCCTACCTGTTATCCCAACCTCAACATTAACTAAGTGCAGTAGGAGTGGTTTATGAGCCAAACTGAGGCTGGCTCTAGGCTAGTTCTAAAGGAGCCAGGAGGGTTTAGACCAGGCCACTCAGCCCTGCCTCACCCATGCCCTGAGCTCATGTACATGAGGGGCTAGCCAGTGGGGCGAGCCAGTAGGGCAGCCAGAGTCCTGCAGGCTATATATTGCATTGGGTGCCCATCAGCCATGATCAAATCTTCTTCCATCACCATGTATTTGACCCCCTTTACCCTTTACCCCTCTCTACTCTCCCTCCCCTCTGGTAATTTTATCTTTTATGGCTGAGTAATATTCCATTATATATATGTACCACATCTTCTTTACCTAATCATCTATCGAAAGATACTTTGGTTATTTCCATGTTTTGGCACCATGAATAATGCCACAATGAACATAGTGGTACTTATATCTTTGCGAATGAGTGTTTTCAATTTTTTTTTTTGTAAATACCCAGAAAAAGGTTTGCTGGGTCATATGGAAACTCCATTCTTAATTTTTTAAGGAGCCGCTGTGCTGTTTTCCCTAGTGGCTGTACTGGTTTGCATTCCCACCAGCAATGAATGAGAGTTCCTTTTTCCCCATAACCTCTCCAACACTTGTTATTACTTGTCTTGTTGAAGAAATTGTCTTATTCTTAAGAAATACATACTGAAGTATTTAGGGGTAAAGGGACATGATTTCTGCAACCTATTTTCAAATGGTTTTGAGAAACAAAGAATTATCTATCTATCTACTTACCCACCTATCTTTTTTATCTATAATAATGAAGCAAATTATATAAAATTGTACAAATTGATTAATCTGGGCATAGGGAAGTACTTTATATTACATTTTCCACTTTTCTCCAAGTTTATACCCAATAAACTGTTAAATAATATTAAAAAAGAATGTTCCATGAAATTCAAGTTGGGACTCATACAAAAAATTTATTTGTTTTTGACCTGAAATTCAAATTTAACTGGGTGTCCTGTAATTTTTTTTTCCTAAATGTGCCAACCCTACAACACAGGCTCATCTACATGCATTGGCCTGGGACGGGCATCCCGGGCATGTCTGCAGATAAGGTCTCTGAGGCAGTTTCCCAGGCTTGTCTATGCAGGCTAGCTCAGGGCATGTATCCATACAGGCCAAATAATTTTCTAATATTATATTTCATAGATTCTAAGCCCTCCGCTTCTTCCCATTTCAGCATCTCTATATCAGAACCCATCTTATCATCTTACAACTGCTGCTCTTTGGGCAGCAGTGGCGATGTAGCCACCACTCACTCAACAGGTGCAGTCTTCCTGGTTAGGCTGGGAGGTCTAACCAACAGGTAGACCCTCAATGGGTTAGTCAACAAAAGATTCTGTGACCATTTGAGGAAGGATTTAAGTCTTGTTTATTGTCTGAAAACCTTCTGTTGACACCTTCTGGGAAGATTAAGAAAGAGCCATCCTCACCAATGCACAACAGCTCAAAAAAAAAAAAAATGCTGGAGATGCTGGTGGAATGCTCTTTGAAGAAATTCAACATCATCTACATTGTTGGTGTCCCAGAGGATGAGACCATGTGGGATAACATGGACATTGATGACTCTGAGTTGAGACGTGATCCAGAAGAGTTGGACCTAGAATAGGAAGGTTAGGAATACTGTAAGCAATTCATTATACTTATAACTAGAGGCATGGTGCACGAATTCATGCACCAGTGGGGTCCCTTGGCTTGGACTGTGCCCTCTCACAATCCAGGACCCCTCGGGGGATGTCGGAGAGTCTGTTTTGGCCCAATCCCCACAGGCCAGGCCGGGGGACCCCACCAGTGCACAAATCCATGCACCAGGTCTCTAGTATGCATGTAAAATCTTTGGTTAATCTCTTCCTGTCCTCCCTCCTCCCCCCTTCCCTCATCAGTCTGTTCTATGTTTCCATGCCTATGGTTTCTGCTCCTGCGTTGTGTGTCTGCCCCCTGGTGGCCAGTGCGTGTCATACCTACCAGACACTTGGCCAAGCTGGCTGGTCACTTAGGCTTTTATATAGAGAGATTCTTTGCACTTGAGTCTATTAGCACTTAAATAAGTATTAAAGTAAAAACCTAAGTGACGAGAAAGCATTGGGTCACAGCCATGTTTTCCTTTCTTAGTAGTAAATAAAACAATGATGTCTGTTACAATCAGTGATGTCTTAGGTTGGATGAAATACAGGTAGTTGAATTCAGTTAAACCAGCAGTCAGTACTCCTAGACCAGTGATGGCGAACCTTTTGAGCTTGGCGTGTCAGCATTTTGAAAAACCTTAACTTAACTCTGGTGCTGTGTCACATATAGAAATTTTTTGATATTTGCAACCATAGTAAAACAAAGACTTATATTTTTGATATTTATTTTATATATTTAAATGCCATTTAACAAAGAAAAATCAACCAAAAAAATGAGTTCGCCTGTCAGAGGTTCGCCATCACTGGCCTAGACAAATTGGCTTCTGTTTAAAAGAGCCCAAGAGGTCATGAACCTGCCTCTGGTGGATGGCCCCTGTAGTGAAAGGTCTTGATAGATGGTCATTTTTCAGGAAAACCATGTTCTTTGTAGGAGGACAGCACAGGGGGGAAGTGGTAGCATTTTAGAAGGAATAGGTCTTCCTTATGTGGGAGTGTTCCATGCATTTCAGGATATTTAACACCATTGACTTCTACCAGGTTCTGTAGTGCCTCCCCATCATTGTGACAGCTGACAAAATCCTCAACGTCCCCGTACATTCCAGATGCCCCCTTGGGGGCAGCACCACTCCTGGCTGAGGCCCGGGGCTGCAGGATGGGGATGGTTTGAGGCAGGCCTGCTGCCTGTTGGTGCAGAACACCATCCTCTCCCCTCTGTAGCCCAGTCCTCATCTTCTAAGAAGACCCAGCGCTGCCAGGATTACTCACCTCGGTGTGTGCCCAGCCCTGATTTGGAGGGGCTGGGGGCACGGCCCTGGGCATTTCTGCCTCCTTGTCGGCCCCAGTCAACCTTCCCCGACCCTGTGTCCGTCTTCCAGGAACATTTTCTCTGCGTTCCTGCAGGCAGCCTCGGAGAGAAAGGCATGTCGCCTCCTTTTCATTTACATGGGGATTACTGGAGACCAGAAAAGTGCTTTAAAATGATATAATGTCTCTGCACCTCATCAAACCCTTCCCCTTCCACCAATTTCTGCCTGATTTACAGTTAATATTGCACACTCCCATCACCCTGCCGGAGAAGCGGTGATTATGTCTCCATTGCCATAAAGAATGTAAAGGAGATGGGAAAAATCAGGTGAATTCAGAGAAAGTTTAGTGTAAAAAAAAAAAAAAAAGCGCGGAGGGAGGAGGTGTCAGGGAAGGCAGTATAATAACAGGAGCAAAAGCATTCCTGGAACCAATTTCAGAGTCAAGCGGTTCCTCCGCCGGGCCAGGCGATGGACGGGGCCGGCCCTGCAGGTGCGTGGGGCTGGGGGCGGGCTGGCCCTGGTCTGGAGCCCTGCCTGGGTGCTCATCTGCCTGGGGGGTCTGGTCTGGGTAAAAGACCCCCATCAAAGAGCCAGGCCGTCCTCTCCTCCTTTCCCTAGACAATAAGGTCTGAGGAGCGTTTCAGTTTTTGAGTCTTTGAGATGCAGAAGGTGGCCTTGAATTGAGAGCCCCTGCATATCTGAACACGAACAGCCCAACTGTGGGTTCTGAGCTCAGATCCTGGCCCCGACAAGGGCTGCCTGTGAGACCGTGGGCAGCCCTTCACATCCCTGAACCTCAGTCTCCCCATTTACAAAATGGGATAGACTAGCATAGGATACATGCTAATAAAACGCACAGCTCTGCCTGGCCAGTGTGGCTCAGTGGTTGAACGCCAACCTATGAACCAGGAGGTCAAGGTTCGATTCCTGGTCAGGGCACATGCCTGGGTTGTGGGCTCAATTCCCCAGATGGGGCGGGGGGGAGGGGGTGCAGGAGGCAGCCAATCAATAATTCCATCTCATCATTGATGTTTCTCTCTCTTCCTCTCTGAAATCAATAAAAATATATTAAAACAAAACTCACACAGCTCTGCTTGTGTTTAGCACCAGCGACCACTCATGCTCAGCGGCCGCATCGCCGCCTCCCTCCTTTAGCAGGTGAGTGTCCCTGTGACAGTCCCCATTGGAGTGGGCCCTCCGTGGCTTTTGCCAATTTTACCATTAAGGAGCTGAGTATCACGTGTGACCCTTCAGAGGAAAGAGATGCTTCGACTCTCCCACATCACCCATCAGCCAAAGGAAAGGATGGAGCCCCTTGGCTTCACTAAGTGTGACTGAGCCAGTATTTCAGCGTCTGGTGCTGCCTCAGGAACTGCTAACGATGCAGTGACTTAAAACACAACCACGTTATTATTTGCTCATGATTCTGCAATGTGGGCAGGGCCTGGTGGGAGGGCTCCTCTCTGCTCCGTGTGACTTCAGCTGGCGGCTGGCTCAGCTGGATTTGGGGCATACCTTCTGGGGCCTTGGTTCTCTCTTGGTTCTTCCCCGTCCTCCTTGTGGCCTCTCCAGGTGGTGAGCTCAGCATCCTCACACCAGTAAGATGGCCTCAGTTTACTCAGACTTCTTACTTAGTGGCTGGTTTCCCACAGAGCGCACGCGCGCACGCACACACCTGCCAGGACTTCTTAAGGCCTAGGTGTGGAATTATCAGTGTCCTTTCTGCCACCTTCTACTGGTTAAAACAGGTCACAGCGCCAGCCCAGAGTCAAGGGGAGGTGGAACACCGGGCGTGATGGCCGAGTGGTTCATTGTGGACCACTGAAGTAACAGTTCACACCTAGGTCTTTGGTATCGTTATTTTTTCCCTTCTTCTGTAATAGTTTGGCTTAGCATTTATTGCGCATGGATCTTTATGGCAAGTGACATCAAATCAAATCTTTTTTTTTTAATTAAACAAGAGCGCAGTAAGGAAGCCCGGGTGGTCCGTGGTCATGCCTGTCAGCTGGTCTTCCTGGCTTTCTGGGTGTTGGGCATCCCTTCCTGCTTCTGTAACTGGTCACTGGGTCATGAGTATCTCTCCCTGCCTGTGGGGTTGTCTTGATCTGTTCTTATCTCTTTACCTCTCGTCTTTGTCTGTCTGAGGCTATGACTCTGCTTCTCTGTCTATCTCTCCATCTCTCTCTGTTCTGTGCACATTTTTCTGTTTCTATTTTTGTTGATTTTAATATTCTCTCTCAGATTCTCTCTCTCCTCTCATCTCCTGTTTTTTCTCTCAATCTCCCACCATCACCATTGTAGCCAGAGACGTAGTCCTGTCATTGTTGTAAAGCGTGATCTTCTCACTGGTATTGCCAGAGAACTGCAAGGCCTGTCTTTGATGAATAGTCAGGGGTTTCCCCAGTAGGACAGGCCAGCCTGCCCCAGGGGCCTTGCCTTATGTGAAGGCGTCTAGGGATACCTTTCCTTCCTCTCTTCTCAGCATCTGAGCCCTGGAGCCTGAGAACTGCCTGGGCCCCAAAGTTTTGCCAAGTCTGGGGGTGAATGTCTTCAGGGGTCTCCCTTGGGAAGAAGGGGATGGAAGGGAGGTGGTGGATGCGGGCAGGGCAGGAAAGTGATGAGGGGGGTGCGGCACACCTGGCACACTGTGGGTGCTCAAACCTATGGCTGCAATAATGACTGAGGAAATGAATGAGTAGCAGGCCTGAGTCTTGTTTCCATAAAGTCAGCTGAACAAGAAGTATTGCTTTTCTTATTTAAAAAAATCAGATTAATTTCTAATCTGAGCCCCTCTCCTGGAAGTGTGCCTGGGAGGAGCCTGGGAGTAAGCCCTGCTCTAGGAGAGAGGCCCATTCTCTCTTCCATGTAATTTCCTGCTCCTAAGAATGTCTTCTTGCAGAGGGAACATGAAACTTCGGTCAGAATGATCTGAGTTCAAGCCCTGGTTCTGCACTTCCTTGCCATGTGACCTCGGATAATCCATCCATTTGAATCTCAATGTCCTCATCTATAAAATGGGGCTCATGCCCTAGCTGGTTTGGCTCAGTGGGTAGAGCATCAGTCTGAAGGGCCCCAAGTTCTATTCTGGTCAGGGGCACTTACCGGGATTGTGGGCTTGATCCCCAGTAGGGGGCGTGCAGTAGGCAGCTGATCAATGATTCTCTCTCATCATTGATGTTTCTCTCTCTCTCTCTCCCTCTCCTTTCCTCTCTCTGAAGTCAATAAAAAATATATTTAAAAAATGAAATAAAAAAATAAAATGGGGCTTATGATTCCTTCCTCCAAGGGTGGTTGTAGGGTTCAGTGGGGGTGATGGAGGCTCCCGGGGCAGTGCCTATCACAGGAAAGGGGTCAGGAAATGGCTGCCCTTTGGCATCCTAAGGTGTCATCCAGATCACATCCCCTGACAAAAGGAGAGTGAGCTTCCAACCACAGTGACCATCAGCTCGTGGCTACTGTCATTGGACCTATGACCTCCCTTGCTCCTCTCCCAGCCTCACCCCCAGATTATCTTGAAGCAAATCCCAGAATCAACATATCTATTTTCTCTTCTCCTATATATGTTTGAAATATTATAGAATAAAAAACAAACAAAGTGGGGCTGCAGGAGATAATTTATGCAAAGCTCCTGGTACTCAGCAGGGTCCTAACCCCATCCTGTTATTGGGAGAGACTTCTTGAACAAAACATCAACAACTGCAGAGAGAGTTAACGATTTATATATTCCAAGAAGCAGCATAAACACAATTAAAGGCAAACAAAGTAAAACAAAGATTTTCAATAAGGATAACTACAAGACTTAATATCCCTATTATATACCGAGAGCTCTGACAATTCATTAACACTAACACTTCAGTTACAAGATGGGAAAATAACATAAACAATTCACAGAAGATGAAATACAAATAGTCAATAAACATGGGAAAAGATGTTCCACGTTACCAGTGATCAGAGAAATACAAATTATGACAAAATAGCATTTTTTTCTACCAAATCAGCCAAGATTTAAGAAACGGCGATGCCCAGTGCCAGCAGGGCAGAATCGACACAGCACTCTCATCTTCTATTGTTGGTCCTTTAAATTGACATCTCTCTTCTCGGAAATAAGTTGGGGCTAGCTACTGAAAACGTAAAACACAAGTTGGGACTATGTATTAGAAATCTTTAAAAAAAAAACCCATATGCTTTGGGGCTAGGACTTTGCCTCTAGGAGATAATCAGAAATTCAGGCAAAAATTTATACATCATGACATTCATTATTTATAATTGAAATTTTAAAAAGAGAGAACCTAAATATTCCAGGTTGTAAAAGAGTGGTTAAATAAATTCTGGTACATCTGTATGATATAATATTCTATAGCCATTAATAATTATATTTTCCAAGAAATTTTAATGACATGGAAACTACTCTATAATGTTTAAAGAGAAGAACAGGATACTGAGCTGTATGTCGTTATGCTGTGTAATCCCAATTATGTAAATAATTAAATATACATGTAGAAGGGTGATCAGTGAGGCAGAGAAAAAATATTTTCAGGAGATTCTGCAGTTTTTAAAAGTCGCTAGCCGATTTAAGTCCCTACCAGTCACTGGTGTTAAAGACAAAAGTCACCTTGGAAAATGGTTCTTTGTCTCGGAGGTTTTTAGTTATCACAAATATAGGAAAAATATCCATTCAATGTTCTTACAGGTAATACTGAGTGTCGGTGACATATCCAAAGGCAGGTGATGAAATGGAGAAGTAAATATTCTGTTTTTATTATTATTAATTTTTGGAATAAAAGACTGTTTTGTGGTAGAGTAGGTACATCTCTGAGAGAGATCTTTTCTAGGGGAGAACAGTAGGGAGAAGGGAAAGGATGCTTGATAGAAAGGTCTAATTCATTCTCTCAATAAGGACTGATTGTCTACTACATGCCAGGCTCTGCTCTAGACCACAATGTACTGTCAATCTAGACCAGCCGTGGGCAAACTATGGCCCGCGGGCCGGATCCGGCCCGTTTGAAATGAATAAAACTAAAAAAAAAAAAGACCGTACCCTTTTATGTAATGATGTTTACTTTGAATTTATATTAGTTCACACAAACACTCCATCCATGCTTTTGTTTCGGCCCTCCGGTCCAGTTTAAGAACCCATTGTGGCCCTTGAGTCAAAAAGTTTGCCCACCCCTGATCTAGACCGAGTCCCTGTGTATATGGGGGGGGGGGGGGGGGGGAGGGCGGGGAGTAGAGAATGAGAAGGACAGCAAACCAATACAAGTATAAGGACATGATATGTGATCTGGAAAAGAAGGTAAAAGGCTAGGGAATTAGGAGGTGGGTATTATTTAGTGTGAGGGCTGGGGTCAGGGAAGGCCACGCTGGTGGGTAACTTTCGCACAGAGAGCTGAAGGAGGTGAAGAAGTGAGTCCTGGGCCATCTGCAGGGAGAGAATTGCAGGCAGTGGGGACAGCAAGGGCGAAGCCCTGGAGATGGCCGTGTGCTTGGATGATGTGAAGAGCAGCTGGGAGGCCTGGTGGTCAGACAGAGGGCAAATGAGAGCGAGGTAGGAGAGGTGGGGGAGGAAAAAGGAGGGCAGGATCATAAAGGCATGATCAGCACGTTGGATTGTGTTTCAAACAACCTTACTGAGATGTAATTTACACGCAGTAAAATTCACCCATTTTTAGTGTGCATTTGATGGGCTTTGACATATGTCTACACCCAATGTAACTGCCACCTCAATCGAGATAGAGAACTTTCCATCACCCACGTTCCTCTTTGCCATCAATCCCTGCCCACCCCAGTCCTGGGCAGCCACTCCTCCGCTTCCTGTCACCGTCATCACGCAGTTTGCCCTCTTGTGTCTGGCTTCTTTGACTCAGTGTATTGGTGTCAAAATCCATTCCCATGGTGTACATTCGTGTTCTGTCCCTTTGGATTGCTGAGCAGTTTTCCCTTGTGTATATACCCGAAGACAATTACCCACTCACCTGCTGATGCCATTTAGAGTTGTCTGGTTTGGGGCTGTGAACATTCTTGTACATTTGCTGTAGACACATGTACTCATTGCTCGTGTGTGAAACCTAGAAGTGGAACTGTGGGTCATAGGTAAGGGTGTGTCTAACTTTACTTAGAAGCTGCCAGTTTTCCGAAGCGGTTGTGCATTTTCCGCTCCTACGAGCAGTGCGTGAGAGTGCCAGGTGCTCCGCATCCTCCCCAGCACTGAGTGGTGAGTCCTTTTCATCGTACCATTCTAGTGGATGCACAGCGGCATCTCCTGCTAACAGCAGGCAACTGACGCAAGCTCCCTGAACTTTGGCTTCTGTGTCTGTAAAATGGGAGTAAAAATAGTTACCACCTCATAGTCAGGCCGTGAGGATTAACTGTGATGATGCAGGGAAAGCATTGGCTCAGTGTGGGCACGTGGCCAGTCTCAATAGAGGGGAGCCAGTTATGTTATCCCTTGGCAGAAGGGATGCTCCCCTTGCACCCAGCCACAGGGTGACTCTCTTTTGCCATAAAACTTCATCATCTGGCTGGAGACCACTGATCTCTCTTGGTGAGGTGTGGGGAAGCATGGGGCTTGGCTGGGAAGTCTGTAAGGAGGATTCTCCAAAAGGTCGGAGGGCTCTAGGGGACCTTGCCTAAGGTGGCAGACCCTGCCTTGACTTTTCCAAACAAGTCTGAGTGCCCGGGTGTTTTGCTGGAATATTTATGTTTATTCTTTAGACGTCCTTGCTTAAAGGACACTATAGATGTAGTGTCTTCTCAAGGATACTTGCCCCGCTGATAGTATCTAATAGTTAATTTCAGTTCAAGCTGTTGTTACAATAAAAGCCCAAGGAGGCAGGCAAATGGGGCTGTCTGGTTCCTTTAGCTAGGCAGTCCCTTAGCCCTCTCTTTCACAGAGACGTGTGTCAGAGTAATCATTCATCCGTCGCTCAGGGTCTGCTGGTCAGCCCCAGCAGTGAGGGTTCTCTCTCTTGTGTCCCCTTATCCTGTCCCCTGATCTGTAACCCCTGAAAGACGAAGCTTTTAAATCACTGAACGTCCTAATGTCTGTGCTGGGTCTTACTGTACTTCTTCAAGGCCTTTCCCAATGAACATGGTTTTCACCCGAGAAGAATTCTTGGGACAGCTATTAAGGTAATAAATAATTTCAGTTATCTCGTCAAGCCCTGCCAGAGCTAATTCTTACGGGAATGAGGGCTCCCCTGGGGATGGATGGGGCGGCCAGCAGCTGAGGCCGGTACCCAGACAGGCGTAGAAGGAGAAGGACCTCTGTGTGCCCCACTGGCTGCCTCGGCCCAGCCGCCAAGACGATCCCACCTCCCAGCTCTGCGCTTCTGCTTCCTCAAGGAGACCTTGAATATTTATCATGTATTAGGTGGAAAAAGAAGTGGAACAGAAGGGAATTGTGTTACTGCATATGAAATTTGCCTGAAAAGTTTCCACTTTCTTCTAGCTGGAAAATAGTTTTGATTTGAAATATGAAGCTTCTCTCCAACTTATTAGCTCAGAGACGAGAATGGAAAATGATGCTCCTTGGGCTTCAGGTGGCGCCGCCGGAGCTGGTGGGCGTTTACGGGCAGCCAGGATTGTCTGTAGAAAGTTCCCCTTGTGCATCAAAATTGCAAATTTATATTTTCTACTCTGGCTGCTTCCCCCACCAAAATTTGCCTTTAGCTAACAGGTGGGGGTGCGGGGGGTAGGGGGGAGAACCTAGGGGGAGGCAGCAGGGCCCCAGGTCAGACAGCACACCAGGCTCCTTCTGTCCTGGACGCACATTTGACGGCAGCGGCCTTGCTCCATCTCCTTTGGTTCCAGGCTGCAAGGGTTTCCTAGGCCACAGAGCCCAGTTTCCTGTACAGCAGATATGCTCTGCTTTTCTGGTCCGGCTCCCTTGGAGACTCAGCAGACAGTGTGGATCTACACTCTAGGGAAGCACGCGTACACCGACGGGTGCACACACCTTCAGGGGGTGGATGGATTCCCTCAGTTCAATCCATAAGACACCTCCAGGTCAAGAGCTCTACTGCAACATTCACACACCACAACAAATGATAATAGATGCCATTCATCAAGCACTTCGGTGTCAGCACCACACGAAGTATCGCTAAGCGAGTTCACGCCAGTAGAGGTGCTTAGAACGGCGCCTGACACATAGTCCTCTTATGACTGCAATTCTCATGCAATCTTCACGACTCTTGGTGCTGTTATTATCCCTAAAGTACAGATGGGATTCCAAAAATAGGGTAGACGTTATTTTTAGATAAGAATCCAATAAGGTGGAAAACAACAAAATTAGAAAGCAAAAAGCCCCTGCTGCGTGGGGGTGAAGGGGCAGGGGAACAGGCTAGAAGGGCCAGAGGAAAATGCATAGCCTTCAAAGTTCCCTCTTAAACCTAATAAACAAGAACGCAAACAAAGCATCCAACCCAGGAAGTTAGAAAAAGAATAACAAAATAAATGTAAGGAAAGCAGAAAGAGAGGATAATACAATAACCTGAAAGAATAATGAGTTAGAAAAGAGAATAATAGTAGAATAGAAAAAACCCAAAAGGTTTAAAAGTCTATAGGAAAATATTTTTATGACTTTCCTATAGAAAAAATTTCAAAGGCAAATTTCTCATAATAGATAAAATTAATCATAAAAAACCATTTGCTCAACTCGGTGGAAACAAGTTTGAAAATCAGAATGATTATGAAATTTTCTGAGAAAATGTAATTTACCAAAATGATTACAGGAGACGTACAACATTATAAATGTACTGATATCCATGGGAAAATGGAGACAAAAAGTGTCAAAAAGCTGTATCCCTAGAGGCATTAGGCCAAATAGTTTTACAGAAAAATTTTATCTTCTTTAAAAACAAATAATTCTAATATTAAGAATTCTGTTCTAGAAATTGAAAAGAATAGAAAAAAATCCAGATTGTTTAAATGAATTAAGTAATACATTGGTACCAAATGCCAGTGAAGATTGAACACCAAGGACATGCCAAACTAGTTTCAATTATGACTATCAATTTTATAATTCTAAATAAAACATTAGCAAACAGAATTGGCAGCACTTAAAAGTATAATAAATTATGTCCACGTGGAATTTGCTCTAGGAATGCAAGGATGGTTTAACATTAAGAAACCTATTGAAATGATTTATTTATGAAAATCAATTCTTGATTTTAAAAAATGCACTCAATTAAAATGGAATAGATTGATATTTCCTTAATATGAAAAAAATCTATTGTAGCTCAAGAAACCAGCATCATCCATAATGGGAAAATGCTGGAAGATTTCATACTGAAGTCAGAAACAAGAGAGGACTTTCTATTTTCAGCCCTGTTATTTAATATTGTACTGAAGGCAGAAGTCAAATTAGATAAGAGAAAGAAATTAGAAGTGTGAAAATTATACAAGGGGAAATAAAATTGTAATTCTCAGATGATATTGTATATCTGGAAAACCTAGAAAGATTTATATTTTGGAACTACTACCAACAGTAAGAAAATTCAGTAAAACAGCAGTGTACAAAAAATATACAGAAATTATTAACTTTTATGTATATAAACAATAGGTAGAGGATAAAATGGAAGAAATGAGCTTATTTATACTATCAACAAAGTGGTAAAAACTCAGTAATAAACTTAACAAGAAATGTCCAAGGCACATATGAAAACAAACAAGGCACATGTGAAAACAAACAAACAAACAAACAGTATCCTTATCTGAAAGGTACTCAAAGAATCTTGGACAAATGGGAAGTCTCTCTATATTCTTGGATGGAAACTTGACCTTATAACTATTTCATTTCTCCTAAATTAATTTTTTTCTAATATTTAAGCTTAACATGATCCTAATCAAAATACAAATTGCTATTTTGGAGGGGACAGGGAGGAATTGGGAACTAGAAAGGTGTTTATAAAATTCATGTGAAAAAATAACCAAGGATAATCCTGCAATTTGTTTCTTTTTACTCAATATTATGTTTTAAAAATTATTTATGTTGATACAGTTATACATTATTCACTCTGAATGCTACATAATACTTTTCATTGTTTGAAGACACTATAATTTATTGGTGATCCTGTTGATGGATATCCAGCTATTCAGGTTGTTTCCTGGGTTGTGGAATGTCCTTAATGGTTCAAATCATCCTAGTAAGTGTGTGTGTGTGTGTGTGTGTGTGTGTGTGAGAGAGAGAGAGAGAGAGAGAGAGAGAGAGAAAGAGATAGAGATAGAAGGGGGGGGGGTAGAGAGAGATATTGAGAGAGAGAGAGACAGAGGCAGCAGGGCTCCAGCACCACCTAGGGAATATAAATCCAGACCTACACATGACAGTCACCTGGGATTTTGAATTTTTGCAAATGCCTTAAAATTTGTTTCCATCCCTGGCCCTAGCCACTTGCCTGATGCTTCCTTGGGCTGATGGGAAAAGGCCTTCTTGACCCTTTCTGAGCGTTCTGTATTCTCACCCTGTGCAGGCTGAAGGCCACAGTGCTGCTCTGTGAATATTAATATCCCAGCCCCCAAGCCATTAGGTCCAGGACCCTTATGGGCCATCGTAGTATCTGTTTCTCCCTCCTCCTTAGGCTCTGAGGTCCCTTGTTTTATCCAACTCCTAGGAATTCCATTTGTTTCTTTGAAACTTGGTCATGTATTTGTAATCGTTTGTTGTATGTTAACGTAGCCTTTCTCTGTGTCTGTGGAAGGTCAGCTCTCTTCACTGTGTGGCTGGAAGTCCAGGCCCCACCTTGGGTCCCCAGTACATCTTCTCTGGTAGCTCCAGCGGCTGAGTTCCTTTTGTGTTCTGACTCAGGTCCCTGGCCTCCTGCTCTTAGCCTGGATGCCTCTATCCAGGTCACCGAGGGGTGGGTCTGTGAAAGTGCTGTGCACAGCACCCAGCACCCAGGCTGCCCCCAAAAGGTATGTGCTCATTCAGGGCATTAAAAACAGACATTAAGAGAAGTCTTTCAACTGCTCTCCAGCTCGACACTAACCCATTAATTAGCATAGACAGGGAACTATTTCCAAACCCATGGGATGACATTACCAATCAGTCCATCTGTGTAGTGTCCATCCTGGGCTTCTAGAACCTTCATGTTAGGGGCTGGGGTTTGGAGAGTGTAGGGACAGAGGAGAAAACCTGAATAAGCCTCGCCTAAGGCTGGGAAAATTAACTCTCCTGTGGGTTTGCTCTGCAGGAGTCATAACCTATGGGCCAGCAGGAGAGCAGGTTTGATATGACCAGCAGAGGCTTCTAAGGGCTCTGATTTGAGGTTCAGTTCACGGCCAGCAGGGTTCCTGGGCCAGGGTCCTTCCTGTCATTAATAATTTTGAAGAACACGGTTCAAGGTGATCTATGTAAGTGAGGAAGAAACTGTGAAGGCTGGGAAGAGTCCACCAGGCAGAGACTCAAGACAGGGCTCCCCTCCCAGGGATCTGGGGGAGAGGGTGGCTCAGTGGGCCTCTGGGGCCTGGCACAGGCCAAGCTCAGAGTGGTCAGCTATTGGCATCTTCCTTCCACTGCTGGGAAGGCTGGGTGGTGCCCCTGGTACCCAGCCAGGCAGGTAGGTCCCCAGTGCCCGGCAGTGGGCAGGATCAGGACAATACATGTGAGTGATGGAGGTGGGAAGTGCTGCTATATTTGGACAATGTCACCTGCTCATTAGGACTCAGTGCAGCAGGAGATTCTGTAAAGTACAGGGTCATCTTGAGGAGGTAGAGCTGAAATATCTCTTATATGCAGTAGAATACAACTTTCTGACAAGGAGGGAGCTGAGATCCAGCAAAGACGTCAGTTTTTGCCAGAAGACTCAGTCTAGGGGGACGAAAGACATTTAGGGGATTGGGAGGGCGTCATTTGTCAAAGTTGTTGATTACCCAACTTCCCACAGATTTGATGGCAGTGTCTGGCTGCAGTGTGGCCTCCTGACAGCAAGGGGGCAGCCAAGGGAGGAAAGGATCACTGGCTCATGGACCCAAGCAGGGATAGCTGGGGAAGCAGGTCAGCAGGCAACTGGGACAAGTGGGACTGAGGAGTCAACACCCCAAATGCCTTCGGGGATGCCAAGACTCCCTTCAGAAGGCATACTGCTGTCACCTTGAAGGCCTGGGGTGATGCTGTGTCAGCAGGATGCTGGAAAAAAGGGCCTATGGTTTTTTGTTTTCTTTTCTTTTTCTTTTTCTTTCTTTCTTTTCTTTTCTTTTTCTTTTTTTTTTTACTAGTTGTGGCTTATTGTATAACAGAAAGGAGGCAAAGGTTCCCTATGATCCCTGGAATCTCAACTTGCCAGGAGAGGGAAAATGATCAAACCCGCAAGTTTGGCAGTTTCTACAGGGCCCCTCCTCTATTTCTTCCTTCCTTCCTTCCTTCCTTCCTTCCTTCCTTCCTTCCTTCCTTCCTTCCTTCCTTCCTCCCTCCCTCCCTCCCTCCCTCCCTCCCTCCCTCCCTCCCTTCCTTCCTTCCTTCCTTCCTTCCTTCCTTCTTTCCTTCCTTCCTTTCTCTCTCTCTCTCTCTCTCTCTCTCTCTCTCTCTCTCTCTCTCTCAATGATTCTCAATCAGGAGCCACTTTGCCCCACCCCAGCCAGGGGGTTTGCCAATGTCTGGAGACATTCGTTGTGTGACCTGTGGGGAGTGTGCTCCTGGCGTTTACAGGCGAGGGATGCTGCTGAACAGCACCGTGCACAGGAGAGTCCCTCACAGAAAGAATTCTGTCCCCAGATATCAACGTTGCTGAAGGTGAGAAACCCTGATCTAGAATAATCTTCTGGCTGAGTTTATGTTTTCAAAGGCAAGTGCCAAGCTTCAGGCTACTTTTGATTTCAGCCTAGCCAACGCCAATGTCCCTGAGGCAAGAAGTCCTGGGTATTTTCTTAGAATTGGGAGGAAAACTTACAGAGAATAAAATGTACATAGTTTTCTGATCCTCCTATATCAGGGAAAACAAAATGTAAATTACATTTTCAATCCATTATTCTGCCACCCCTTCAACTTGCCAAACTTTGAGGTGCCTAAGGACTTCCAACTTGACAATTTTACTTTTCTTCCTTTTTTTCTCCCCACTTTTGGCTTCTTGCATCAGCGTGGGATGGAAGTTGAAAGTGTGGGAGTGGATGAGATCACTCACGGAGCATTCTCTCTGCAGAGCGGGAAGAGTGGGGGAATAAGGACAGAACCCTGAGGAATGCAAACATTTAATGAGGGGCAAAAGAGAGCAGGGAGAGAATGAAATTCCACAAGGGACCGGGGCAAGAAACAATGAGAAAGGTAGGAGGAGAATTTAATTCAAACACCTCACACATTTTAAAGCCCTGACTATGTGCCAGGCACTGTGCTGGATTTCAGAGACATTCGTGTATTGGGATCCAAAGAATTTCAAGAAAATAAGTGATTCATTCATTCATTCATTCATTCATCCATTCATTCACTCATCTGTTCATTCATCCATTCACTCAACAGCTATTTATTGAGTGTTTATTCTGTGCCAGGCCCTGCTCTGAATACTGAGGTCAGTGGTGATCAAACAAAGTCTCCTCACAGGCAGCTGGTGAGGAAGACATGAGGAAAAGGTGAACAAATGTTGCCAAAGAGATGAAACAGGATGAGAGCTGAAAAGAGGCCATTCAATCTGGCTTCCAAGGGGGGCCCCAGAGAGCAGGTCTGGTAGCAAAACCGGACTATAAATGGCCCAGTGCCACCGCCTGGAGCAGGGACTGGGGAAGGCCGGCCACACAGTAGGCCTCACCAAATGTTGGACAGAGAAGCCAGTTTCTGGGTCACTACCTAGAAATAGTCTCAATCTCCTTCCCTAGTGATTTACTTGAAGCCGCTGTCACCGCCTTTGCACTTTTTCTGAAAAGTTTTGCAAGAAGCAGGAAATAAAAAATGCCGGAGCCCTAGATTCAGAAAGGGAGAAGGAGGTATTTATGATTTCTTTAGTATAAGACAAGGCACAGCACCGGGAAAGGGATAATCAAAGTTGACAGCTCAGAGGAGATGACAGGAAATGGTTTGGAGGAGTCTCCTTTGGTCACGAATGCTAAGAGAATTTGTGCCGAACCAGGGAGTTAACGGTGAGAGATTTTGCCGCAAAAACATGTCTAATTTCATTTTTTAAACCCTTCTAGTAGAGGTGAAGCGGGCTTGTATCTGTGGATTACACCGCCCCGGAGGCCTTCATAATCGACACGGAAATAAATTAGTTATGACAGTCACTTCCTGACGTCGGCAGTGCCCGTTCTCACTTGAGAGCCAGTGGCCATCAGAGTTGCAGTGAACGAAGTTTAGGAAAGCCTTCACACGGCTGTATTTTAGGGCCTGGAATCAGAGACTGTCGTAGAAAGTACATGGTGGTGCTAAGACCTCCACATATGACAAGAACGAGACATGCCTCTTGAGGGTTTGTTTGAAGAACAAGGATGGATACCAAACCCTGAGGACATTGGCATTCACTCCAATCTGGAGCAGGGTGGCCTGAGTCTGGTCCTGGGTGACCTGCTGGCAGACACTTGCCCTCTCTGAGCTTCTGCAGCATCAGGGGATTGGACCCGCGCTCTGTGAGGGTCTGGCCTTGTTTTTTGCCTGTCCAGCACCCATTCTCCAATGGTCGGGTGATAGCATAGCCTTTTTCCTTGGCCAACCCCACCTCCCGTCATGGACAGTGTTCATGAGCTTGTCAGTCAAATTCTCCTCCTTTCCTGGCCAAGGGGAGTCATGTCTGCTTCCCATCTCTTCTGAAATCTGGTTCAACATCCTTTCTTTCAACTGTGCAGCTATCCCATTCCTTCCATTGAATTCCCTTTTTGCCTCCACTAGTAAGCATTGTTTCTATTGTCTGCAACCAATGAATCCTAATGGTACATGCCCCCTCCCCCACCAACCCGGCCGATGCCACCTCCAATTCTGAGGTCTTTGTTTGAAATATAAATGTAGGTTCTGTTAAATGTCTTCTTGTTGGGTTAAGCCCACTGATCCAGCAAGTGAGACTTTTTCAGATCCTGATTCTGTCACCCAACATACATTTTTTATACTCTGTGTCACCCACAGTCTCATCCCAAAGCCACCCATGTCTCATGTGTGCATTCACATGCCCGGACGGGCCTCGGTTCTGTGCGGGGTTCTGGCCAAGCGCTGCAGCTGCACACATTCCCTTGGGGAAGCCGTAATCTGGTTTGGTGGGAGATGTGAGAGCAGGTAATTACACCACCGTGTGTAAGTTCTTTGGGAAACTGGTTGGGGTGGGAGTCGGGAAATGCACGCAGAGGTGACAGGGGGCAGGCACTTGCCAGGAGGCCCATGGGAAGGAAAGGCACCTGGGAAGAAAGCACAGCACACGCAAAGGCAAGGAGACAGAGGTCAGTGTGGTGGTCAGGGACCCGCCCTTCCATCTGGCCTGAAAAGTGGGCGAAAGAGAGCCTCATCTTGATTGTTTCCCAAGGGGCAGCCGAATCCAGGGAACTTGCCATTTTCAACGTAAACATCCCTCGTGGGATTTCTTCAGGGGCACCTCTAGGCACACAGCACTCCATTTAGTGGGGCTGCCATTTGAGATATCCATGTATCAGATGCTCCTTTCTTGGGGACTTCCCTCTGCACCCCACCAGAGCCAGGGCAGCTTGGCCTCGGGGCTTGTGAGAGCTGTTCTCACTCAACATCCTCCACGATCTTAATCCAAACTTCTCCCAGTCCTTCCACCTTCCCCGTGGCGCCCCGCCTGTCCCCGTAAGATCTTTGAAAGTCTGGAGGCCCAGGATGACTTATGTTCTGAATTTAGCACCTTAGCCCAGCAGCATTCTGTCTTGCAAAACCACCACTCTGCCAGCTTCACATGAAGGGGCCATTTAATATGCAGCCGAGAAACAGCCCTACAAAGCAGAGAAGATAAGGTGGGAATGTTGAATATTCATTTTCGTGGTTAGAGGGTGTTTTTCCTTGATTCTGTTATTCAAATTAGCTTGGATTGTAACTTCCATTTCAACAACAAATGCTTAAAGAAACACAACAGGATAATCCCTAGTTTGTTCTCCTGAGATTTCCAGAGTGACCTGCTGCCCGGAAAACTCCACCTTGGAGGCAGGGACCTTGAGTGATCATTTCTTCTACCCTCACGGACCTAACACAGCACACAGGAAGAGGAGGACTGAGAGCTGGCTAGTCGTTGGTACTGGGGTCAGTACCCACAGTCCCAAGATCTGCCAGTTGGTCTATAGCCTTTGACAGGGCAGTGGGCCAGCCTGACCAACAACTTAGCTTAAGAAGCAACTGCACAGGGGGTTCAGCTAAAGATCTCTGGGAACCATTGTCCTGTGTTCCCAGTGGAACTGGTGAAGCCCATTCTCCTAGACCTGGAAACTGAGCCTGAAACTAGATACTGATCAGTGATGAAAAGGTGGGCGGCAGTTAGCATTTATATTATAACAAAATTCATGTCTTTTTATCGCTGATCTTGGTTCAAGCTTGGATAGACACACACCTCCTAAAACTTCCTGCTTTCACTCTTGCTCCTCTCCCGTCTTCATCTGGAAGCCAGTATGGTTTCTGAGAGTATAAATTGGATCATGTCACTCCTGCTTAAAAGCAATGGCTTTCCATCGAGCTTAGGATAAAACCCATGGTCTACACAGCCTTGCAGGCCAGTCCCTTGCCTGCCTCTGTCCTCCCCATTCACTGTGCTTCTGCCGCCAATTCCGGGAGCTTGCTAAACTGCGTTCGGCTTCAGTGACTTTGCACCAGCTCACTTCTTCTGTGGGACACAATTCCCAGCTGCCCTCCTGCTTAACTCCATCTTTTAGATTCAGTATCACCTCCTCAGGAGGCCTTCCCACACCTCTCTGAGCTGGTTTCCCTACATGAATCTCTCATAGTGCTCTCTTCATTTTCTTCCTGGGCTTTTTAGTCACAATCTGCAATGAGTTGTTTACTTGTTATCTGTCTATTAAAAGGCAAGTCCCCTAGGGCAGGGTCTTCTCTGTCTGCGTCATCACTGCATCCTCAGGACCCAGGACAGTGCTCAATACATATTGACCAGATGAATTTACTGGGCCCCCAGTGTGTGTCAGGTTCCTCATACGCTTTCTCCCATTTAATCTTTACAATAACCTTGTGGGGTTGGTCAGTGTTCCCTACCACAGGGCGAAGTTAACTCTTGTGACAGAACAAGACATTGGTCCTAAGTCTCCATGCTCCACAGCCCTTGTTCTTCCCACCATTTCCTCTGTGCCTAAGAGCCCAAATCCTGGTTTTGCTACTTACCGCCCATGGGACATAGAGCAAGGCCCCCAACCTTTTGGAACACTTTTACCTTAACTGTAAAATGTGGGCATTAATAAAATGTGCCCCTGCACTATAGCGTAGCATGGAATCTGGAGCCAACTTGCCAGGGTTCACCAGCTAGCTACTAGGTCTGTGTGTCCTTGGATGAGTGACTTAACCTCTCTGTGTCTCAGTTTTAAAACCTGCAAAATGAGCATAAGCGGAGTTGTTGAGAGTATTACGAGAGCAAATAAATATATGTAAAACCTTTAGAGCAGTGCCAGGCACTTCTATTATATTACTAGGGGCTGGTGCATGAAATTCGTGCATGGGTAGGGTCCCTAGGCCTTCCAGCTGCCGGCCGGGGACTATCTTAGTTCTGCACCGCCCTCTGGTGGTCAGCGCACGTCATAGTGAGCAATAGAACTCAGACTCCCCATCAAACTCCCTTGGGGACTCTTTGCATATTAGCCTTTTATATATATAGATTATCATCACCATTAATTACCATTTATGAACTTAATTGCTTTCCAAACCCCATTCACATTTCAGCCTCACAAACACCCTGTGAAGTAAACAGGAGAGGCTTTATTTTCCTTTTTTAGAGACAAGGAAACAGGCTCAGGAGGTCTTGCTCAGACCTGGCAGGTGGAGGCCGCAGAACTGAAGCCCAGGTCCTAGCCCATCACTCTTTCCTCAGCATCTCTGCCATTGCTCTGACTTCCACCCCGGTGCCCGTGCTCCCCCTCCAGCCTCACCTGCCTTGCTTCTGCTGATCTGTCTTTTGCTCCATTAGCCAGAGCAGCGGCCCCTGGCCCTCTCAGGCGCTCTGCGCCCTCTGCGCGCTGCGGCCGCCCGCCCCCGCCTGCGGAGGTGACGGCAAAGTGAATTAGTGAGCAGCCCAGGGCGCGGGGCCGCCGAGGTGCCGGGCAGCTTCGCGGGCGCAGCACTTCCCTGCCTGATATTTGCACAAAGTGCTCTCAGGGCCTCTTTACATTTGCACTTGCCCGTGGAGTTAGCGTTTCCGCCAAGCGCGACTTCTCCAAAGGGCGCTTGCAACTTGTGTTCGAGGAACCCAGGCGCATTCTTTCATGTTCTCTCCGTCTCTCTCCCTCCCTCCTTCCCTCCCTCCTTCCCTCCCTCCTTCTCTCTCTCTCTCTCTCTCTCTCTCTCTCTCTCTCTCTCTCTCTCTCCTCCTTCTCCCTCCCCCCTCTCTCCCTCCCAGGCTTGCCTCTCTCCATCAATCTTTCTCCCCAAGTCCCACTTTCTGTCTCTCCCCATCTGTCTTTACATCTGTTTCTTTCCCCCTCCCTCTCATTCAGTCTTCTAGTCCCTCCTCCTCCATCTTCCCTCCCTGTCTTTCCCACCTTCCAAGGGAACAATGCGGTTGCAGTGCTCAGCTCACGCCTCACATTCCCAGGGTGGCTGTGTCCATGGTGATTTGGATGATCCTTGGTCCCAGTGTTGTTTTCAGGTCCTTTCAGCGGGTGGCTGGATAGTAGGAGAGTAGAAGGGAAGGGCTCTTGGGTCCCACCTGAGACAAGCTCTGGGCACTGCCCACTTTTCCTTTTTGCTCCCAGTCTCATCTCCCCACAGGGCCCCGGGCTGGCTGAGAATCCCTCCAGGGAAATCCCTGTGCTTCTAGCCTCTCCTACCAGGCGGCACCTCTAAGACAGAGCCACCTACCCGATCTGCCAGGAAATATTCCCCCCCCCACCCCCTCCACCCTAACCCCCACCCCCCACCCCAGAGTAGCCAGGTGGTCCTGGGGCATCTGGAACTCATGGGCTGAGAGCAGCCTGGGCTGGGGGACTGGAGGGGGGACACCCTGAGGTCCCTGTAAGTGGCCAGCAGGCGGAAATGGACTGGGCATGATCAAGGAGGTGAGCCCCACCTCACACACCTGGACACCTACTGTAGCAACCGATTTCGGAGTATCCACAGTCCATGGTGAACAGGGGACCCGTGGAATGGCTGGAGCCCCGTGTTCAAGGTGTCACCGGCCCAGAGTGGGGTCCAGGAGGCTGGGGATGGGGAGTGGGGAAGCTCCGGCAGTGACCTCGGATGTCGGTTTCACCTTCTGGAAATTTCTGTCCTTTCTTGCCTGCTTTGCCCTCCCGGAGGCAGCCAGGCTCCCTGCAGCCGCTGCTCCGATGGTGTGTGCCGGCCTGCAGAGGAGAGCTGCTGTGCCTGGAGACACTGCGTATGAGAAAGTCCGATCAGATCCACAGCCGCTTTAGCACAAGGAGCGCCAACCTCGCTTTCACCGATAAAGACCTAGTCGAGTCTGTAAATATAATTGCAATGGTTGTCTTGAATCCTTGTTTAAAAATGGTTTTAAATATTTTATCACTTACACGTGAGAACAAACTATCCTGTCGATGGCCCCTGTCAAGAATTTGAGAAGATCTTCAAGTAAAGATCTTCAAGTAAAGATTTGTGTGGAGTCATTTGATCAATTGTATAATCATTTCCAGTATAAAAACCTGATATTAAAAAAAAATGTATCCAGAAGCCAACTCAAGTTTCTCATTAAAACATCTGAAAGGATTTAATTTGGACGTTATTTACAAACTCAGTATTTAATATCTTCCCTACTACTTTGTATTTTTTCTTATCATAATTATAAAAAATGCGATTAATGTTTAGATGCCTCCCAATGGGTGGGTCTACATGAGTCTGTAAGGAGCGGAAGAATCGGCCTTTTGGTGAGATGGCGGCAAATGGGAAATTGCTGAGGATCTTGCGGCATCAAGGTCACAGCCTCAGCGTTGGGGGCTTCCCCTCCTGGAGAACAGTGCAAGTGCAGCCCAGATTCCACTGCAGGAGGCTGGATCCCAGCCCGGTTCCAGGCACTGTGTCTCCAGACAGAAATGCGCCTGACTCCTCCAGTGCCCCTGCTGCTCTCTTCCCCACCAGCTGCTGCCCTAGACCCGGCTGCATTGCTGTCCACAGGGACCCCGGGGACCTGCTCCCTCAGGTAGAGTTTGCTCCTGGGCGGACCTTCCTTGGAGCACTCCTGAATATTGCAGATTCCAGGCAGAAAATGCCTGGCCCCAAAACCTGCTTGCCGGGGAGATTGAACATAAAGAAATGTGGGTGCCTTGTTACCCCCAGATACCCAGGAGGTTTATAGGCACTGGGGGAGGAGGATCTAGCTTGAATAGAAGGCTCTGCTCCTTGCTAGCTGTGTGACCTTGACCTTGACCTCCTTTGTTTTTCTCTCTAGGCCCCAGTTTGCCCTTGTTACTAGGAAGCATGAATACTTGCCTAGGAGGGTTGTAAGGAGAGAAAGGAACTGTATGTAAAAATGCGTTGTAAACTACAAGTGCTGTGTATGTGGAGGGGTTGTGACCATTGCTGTCAGCCAAAGCAATGATCATTGCCAAGTCTTTAGGAGTAAAGCTACAGTGAGAACCCCCCTGGGGTGCAGTGTCAATGGCTGGGTGGGGAGGTTGGACTTGGTGGGCAGGGCTTGACTTCCACTCCAAGATCCAACTCAAATTAGAGTCTCTGGTAACACACTAGAACAGCGGTTCTCAACCTGTGGGTCGCGACCCCTTTGGGGGTCGAATGACCCTTTCACAGGGGTCACCTAAGACCATCGGAAAACACATATGTAATTACCTATTGTTTTTGTGATTAATCACTATGCTTTCATTATGTTCAATTTGTAACAATGAAATTGGGGGTCACCACACATGAGGAACTGTATTAAAGGGTCGTGGCATTAGGAAGGTTGAGAACCACTGCACTAGAGCCTGGTTCTTTCATTCACTAAACAAACATTTACTTATTTATTTTTAAATAGCTTTTCTCCTTTTCCCCATTCTGAAAGTAATATATGCTCATTCTAGAGCATTAAAAAACACAGCTAGGCTGGACGAAGAAAATAAGTCACCCCCAAATCTGCCTCCATGAATGAATGTCTTGGGTCCACACACATTTCCCCATGTTCCTTCAAATGCATTTTAGAAAAATGTTATATAACACTTGCTGCTTTGTGGTCTGCTTTCGAAAAAGAGCTTATGAACATTTACTTGGTTAAAAACATGACAACAATCACTGCCCGGCTGTGTGTACAATGAACTATCCCGTGGTGCCTACTGTGTGCAGAGCCCTGAGCAAGCCCCTTTCAGGGGGAGAGGAGTATCCAGAGACATTCTTGCCTGCCCCCCTGGGAACTCACCATCCTGCAGAGGAAATCAGGCCACCCCAAGAAGAGGGGCCTGCTGAAACCCAAGGCCGGTGTTGAGCCTGCAGAGGGGCGCTAGGAGGAATAGGACATTTCCAAACGAGGGAGCAGGGGAGGTATTTGGAGGAGTGGACTGGCCCAGAAGGGTGGGCTGGGTTTAAACATGAGACACTGTGAAGCGATTCTGGATGGCAGGAAGAATGTGAGTTACAGGCGTGTGTGAACCCACACATCTCCAGAAAAGTGACAAAATCATGACATGTTCTTGGTGCTTTTGTGGCAGCTAGACAAGGAGGTGGGGTTTTGCGTCAGTACCGGTGAGCTCAAGTATGTTAGCCCACCCAACGACGGGCAACATTTACAGCAGGTTGTATCGGCGACACTGAGCTGAGCAAGTCATGTAACTAAAAATGTTAAAGCAGGAAACGCTTGGTGACCTCTTCCCAACTTTGCATTTTATAGATGCAGAGTTGAGACCAGAACAGGGGGTGACTTAGCTGATATGACACAGCCACTATAGGGGGTGATGCTAGGGAGCTGGTGGACCACTTCAAGGGCAAGGACCAAGTTGTCCAGCCAGCACTTGGCACAGAGCTGCATAGGAACCTCCCAGGACAGGATCCTTAAACTGAGCTGAGCTCCCGTGGCTCCAATAACAGCCCAGTCTTCCAGCACTGCTTTGGGGAAGACATCCTGCTTCCTAAGTGCCACTTGTGGTGCAATCAAGAGGTATTCCTTCCTGCACACCTGTCCCTCCCTTCCTCTACGTGGGAGGAGGGCTCCTCCCCGAGTCAGGCTCTGTGGTTTGAAGAAACAAAGATCCCCTCAAACTGCCTTAATAGAAGGGAGTTTATTGTAAGAATCATAACATTCTCTTGGGAATCTAAGGATGGGAACCACATAGAGCAGTCAGGCCTCATGGGAATTGGAGCTAGGACCTGAAAAATGATTAGAGGTCAAAACAGCTCTGTCTTTTCCTGAGACACCAATCTCTCAGGCTAAGGATGCATCCACCTAAGATGCAGCCAGCCAGCCATTGTATCCAACCCTCTATTCCATGACCCATGCATCCATCCATCCATCCATCCATCCAATCAAATGTTGCATGAGCCTCTGCCCTCCAGTGAGCTGCTGCCGTAGGCTATCTCATATTATGGTGGAGACAGACAAGAACAGCCACAGTCCCTGCTCTCAAGGAACTCACAGTCAAACAGAAAGTTGCTGTCATGTTTATTCATCCCCTCATCCTTCAGTGAGCATTTCTGTGTGCCAAGTTGGGACTGGCATCGAGGATGCAGAGATGAACGAGGCACCCGTATCTCTCTCCAAGAACTCCCGGTCCAGGGAGGGGGACCCATGGATACAATCATAATACAATCTGATTGGTGCTAAAAGAGAAAATTGATTGACTGATTGATATTCTGCCTTGTTCCACGAAAGATTTAAGATTTCAAGATATGTAGATGAAAACTCTGGGACGTGTATCAACGTGGAACTATTTTTCAATTGTATTGTTGGGGTCTCAGGGCCAGAGCATATCCTTATGGACGGGAGTGGGGTTTTCACAAAAGGAAATGAAAATGCCCATTGTCAGTCTTCTGAGAAAGATGTCATTTGCGCAGCAGGAAATGAGGACTTTGGCGAGCGGACATTGGATGGGGGTGAGAAAAAGACTTTCTGTCTGTGGGGTGAGGGGAGTTTGTTCTGGATTCTGAGATGTGGCAATCCCCACCCCTGGAGGTGGTGGGTGGGGGTGAGAGTGGAGGATGAACTTCCCTGGACCGAATGGGAGCAGGCCAAGAGGAAGGCCGGAAGCCCATTCTGAAAGGCACTCAGGGGCAGGGCTGGGCCTATGCCATCCTTTCTCTATGGCACTTTCTTCCCGTCTTTCACAGCAACCACACAATTGATGGCCCAAACTGGCACACCCTAGAGAGTAAATGGGGGGAGGCTACTGAGAATTAGGGGGGCACATAACCACTTGCACATCACTAACCCTTCAGTAAAGTGACCAGAGTCGTAGACTGGCCTCCGTCGTCCGGGGAGACACAGGGAAGGACCTGTGTGCATGCCCGAGGCCCGTGACAATATCTGAATTCTGAAAGAAATTCTTATTGATTCCAAAATAAAAGTCAAACTGCAGGATGAAAAAGAATAGGTGTGTAATTAAATGCCTGTAGAACATTGGGTCAACTTTGTTAATTGTTAAAGACATAAAAAAAACTGCTTTACAATTGAAGCCAGTTTGCAGATTCAAATCTCTTTTCTCAAGACTCCTCGGGAATGACTGCTGAGAAATTGCAGCCAAATGTAAATCAGCTGTTCGTAGCCATGTTTCAAAAGTCACATTAGAAAATGTTTTTCAAAAACACTTTTACAGCAAGAAATGATACCAACTGAGTATATGTACGTGTTTTTATAGGACAAGGGGGCCTTCAGAAGTCAGAGTGTCCAGAATCATGGAACATCCAGGCCCCGAGCGCAGGCAGGGCCACCGTGGCGCACGGGGCATCATTCCCATCACGGCTTTCGTGACCAGCACCCGGAGTTGTGCAGTCCCAGCCAGCACGGCGGTACGCGGGGATCTTGGACACAAGGTGGGCAGGGTGTTTGTCCAGAGGCCAAAGACGGAGTGGCCGTGGGTGGAACAGTCTTCAGGGAGGACAGTTGTCCCCTGGAAACAATGTGGTGACGAGACACGGGGACAGAGCAGAAAACACTCAGCACAGAAGAGCCGAGTCCTGGTTCTCTGCTCACAGTCCAGCGGGGAGACAGCCCTGTGCCCAAAGCACTGGGGCCAGAGGTGGCGGCGACAGTAAGGTGGCAGCCAGAGAGTGTCATGGGGGACATGAGGCAGAGGGAGAAGGTAACCCCCAATGAAGGGACGGAGGAGGCAGCATAAATAAGGGTTGATTCACACTGAACCTCAGAACAGCGAGGATTTCGACAGGCGGAGAGCCAGGGGTGGGGAGCCAGGACATGGGGCTCACTGGGCACCCCCGGGGGAGTCTGGCAGCTTGCTCCTCCGGCCCTTTCCAGCTGAAAGAAGTCAGCCATCAGGTGCTGTTAGCTTCAGCTGGACAAGCCTATTGGACAGGAGCGTGGGGCGCAGCCTGGCTGGAAGCAAAGGTGCTCAGATGGGTGCAACCTTTTTTCTGACACCAGCTCCCGTCTTGGCAGAGCACGTGGCTGGGGGAAAGGGATGTAACCCGGAACTGCCCGGAAGTGGTGTCTCCATCACTCTGTTGGGAGGCCTCCTGGCCAAAGATGATTTTTTTCTCTCCCATGAAACAGCTCCCCATGTGCTGTAAGCCTCTAATCCCACCCCTGGTCGGGGAAGAAGTGTGCCGGGATCTTGAGAAGCGTCCCAAGGGGGACTGGTGCTTGGGTGAGGAATGGCCCACCAGCTTCAGCACTGGACAGGGCCAGTCCCTTCTCTGAGGGGGTAAATAAATGATTATCATCCCCTCTGACCTCAAGGCAACTGAGACAAAGAGGGTCACCCAGCGATCACTGCAAGCAGCATCCCAGGCTCTGTTTGTCGGGCCTACCAGTGGGGGTGACAGCTGAGCTAGTTTTTAACACTGAGAGGATCGGAATACGCAAGGATGGGGAGGGAAAGGCTAGACTAAAGGGCCAGCTGAACAAAGGCGGGTGGCAGACAATCTCGATAGCCATCCCGGCTGAGAAAGAGCTGACTTGTTGTTTGTTTTTTTGAGCCGGGAGGGACTTTTAAGTGCTTTACTTGTGTTAGCTTGTGGTGCTCCTCACAACAACATTATCAAGCAGGTACAATTAAGCCCCATTTCATGGATGATAAAACTGAGGCACAGAGAGGTTAAGTGACCTGCCTAAGGTCACATGCCTACCAAGTATCAGAGTGGGGACTTGAACCTAGGCAGCCTCGCTCCGGGCCCTCCTGTTTAATCACTAGGCACTGCTGGTGCTCACACGCTGAACACCTGCTGTGCGGCCGCGGGAGGCTCCCTGAGTGTTTTCCATGCATCATCGAGTGCCACCCGCATCACAACACGCAAGGTCGGAAGGGTTTCTATGACCATTTTACAGATGCAGGAACTGAGGTTCAGACAGGCTCCGTCTCTTGCCCAAGGTCACGCTTAGCCTTCGGTGCTGGGAGTTATTTCTGAGGCGCTCCCACTTCATTGGGGAAAGCTGCGCGTGCCCCACCGTTCCACGGTCCCCGATCAATCGCTCCTGGCTTGCCACGGAGGCCCTTGTCGCCACTAGATCAGTTTTAGGGTTTTCAATAATTCTGTGAAGAGACAGAGCTGCATAAAGCAAAGCTAAAAATATCATTTTTCTGTAGCTGTCATAACAACATTTGGGCTAATTGATTCTCAATAGAATAATGACATCCAGTATGTAGTGAGAAATATTCATGAAGAGATCTGTGAAATCCTCGAGGTGCCGGGCCGCGCTGGCACAGGGCAGCTCAGGAACGTGTCCGCGTAGACAGTGCCTGCGCCAGGCCCGCCACACGCCGCACGGGGTGGGTGTCGCCTGACCACCAGCCAGTGCCACAGCCCGGGGCCTGCGTGTGGACATCAAAGCATTTTAGTCATTGAGGACTGTGGCTCCCCACCCCCAGGCTGCTTTAATCAGAGAAAGGTGATGAAAAGATTAGAGGGTATGATTTATGGAGAGAGATTAGCATCGGAGGAGTCTAGGGGGAGAAAAGAGAACTCTCTTAAAGTAGTTGAGATAACAGAGGCTTCAGGGGAGCGAGGGGGGTGGGGGGGGGGTGGGGTGGCAGCTGGGAGGTGGGAGCTTGAATGAGTCCTGTTGGGATGGGCAGGAGGGGAGAGAAACATCCTGGGTGTGAGGCCGCACAGCCCAGCCCCCATCTGCCCAGCTGCTCCTGGGTTGCCTCCGAGGGCTCAGGCCCTATGGGCGTTGCTGGCAAAGGCCTCTGTGGGTCTTTCCATGGGGCCACCTATAGAAGAAGGACCAGGCTCGGGGTCTTTGGGGTGGGGTGCGTGATGAGATCCTGGCCTAGTGGGATGGTCTTGCAGGCCGGACACTGTTGCCCAGGGCTGTGTGTGCTGTGTGACCCGGAATAGGCTCAGGGTCCAGAGGGATGCAGTGTTTGTGGGGGGTAGGTGTGCTGTGACCCCGGGGTGGGGTGTAAGCAAGGTACTTATGCTTCCTAAGCACCTGGTATGTGCCATGTATAGGTTCCCCCCGCCATCCGAAGGCAGAAGTTGCCTCGGAAACCCTTCGTAAGCTGAGATAGCGTCAAGTGCAGAAGCAATCACCTTAGGACACATCTTGCTAACAGATGCCCAAGTAACTCGAGAGAAAGCACAGATGCTCACAGACACAGCTCGCAGCCATGTGGGCTGGTGCTGAGATGTGAGTGCAGCCCCCGGGGAGAGAGCTCGGTGCTGCCACTATCGCTGTCCTGGTTTTTGCTGCAGAACAGCACTGACCCTTATTTTTGCCTTTTTTTGCGGGGGGGGGGGTGGGGGGGTGGGGGGGGTGGGGGGGGGGCAAAAGTGAAAACCTTTGGATGTCTTTTGGTTAGTGGAAACAGGTACTAACTTAGGTCTTTTGTAGAGCGAAGTGGTGTAAAGGGAACTTTTGAAGAGCAGGGGCTACCCGTCCAGAGCTAAAGACTACCTGCCCCAGCTCATGTCACCCGCACAGCAGCTTGTGAAAAGGGGAGCTGAGGCTCAGAGAGTTTAAATGACTCTACCAAGTCGCACAGTTAGTTAAGTGGCAGAGCTGGGATTGTGGTCGGGGGCTGGAAAGAAGGGAGGGGGGACGGGGGTGGGATGGTGTGGGGAGAGGATACTCGGGCGTGTGTAGGGCTTGTGAGGTACGTGCCCGCTGAGCACCCTGTGCTGTGTCCCTGTGACCTTCTGTGGGAGCTCAGTGTGCTGGCTGTGCGGAGGAATGGGGTGGTGTGTGTGTGTGTGTGTGTGTGTGTGTGTGGGTGTATGTGTATGTGTGTGTGTGTGTGTGTGTGGTGGTGGAGGTGGTCGCATCGAGTGAGTCCGTGTCTGTGCAGGGGCATGAGCCATCCCTTACTGAGCATGTGGCTCCCCATTTCCACCTCAGTTTCCCGAAGTGTCACTGGCCCCTCAACCATCATAGCCCTAAATTCTCTCATGCTCCCCCTTGCAGAATGTCGTCCTGTTATTTCCGGAAGCTTCCTGGGGTGTCTTGTGTGAGCTCAATAACTGTTCTCTGATGTTCTACTCCTGCAAACACCTCCAGGAGTCTGCAGCCTAGGACTCATCGAAGTGGGTACATCACCCTCCCTGTGTTGTGCTGGGCCACCCCACGGTCTCTAAGATTCACCCCCAGGAGGCCCCAAAGCACCATCAGATTGTGCACTCCGTGAGGGCAAGGCTGTGTCTCCTGTTCACCACTCAGTCCTCAGCTCCAAGCTTAGGAATGGGGACACAGTAGCTACTCAATAAATACGTATCTTAGGTTCCCTGGAGATCCACTGACCCAGGGGTCCAAGGGTGGCCCCTTCCCCTTCATGCTGCCAGCTGCCCACTCCTCCACAGAGCTCAGACACCAGGCAGCCAAGGACCCATACCCGAGACAATATCTCATTTACTTTAATCAAAACCTTATGCAAATCAGTTCCTCCCAGACGTGCCTACCAGCCCACTGGCATAATTAATGGTGGCTAATAATTAACGGGGAACATTTCTTGAGTACTGGTTAAGTGCCAGACAATGTGCTAAGCTGTTAGTGTGGATTATCTCATTTTATCGCAAAGCCAACCCACACGTGAGGAACTATTTTCATCCTATCTTATTGGTGAGGAATCTGAAGCTCAGAGACCGTGAGTGACTTCCCCAGAGTCACACAGGTGGTGAGTAAGTGCAGGACCTGAGAGTGGCGTCTAGGAGGTCCGACGGAACCTCAGGTGGTCTGAAGTCCAGCTACATGGGGCCTGAGCTGAGACCCCTGCTGCGCATGTCGTTAACTTCAGGTCAGCAAACCTTTGATGTGAGTATTGTGATCCTGATTTTACAGATGAGGAAACTAAGCTCAGAACAGTTTAGTGACTTGTCAACGGTCAGTCGAGCATTAAAGATCCGCGAGCTCCGAGGCCTCGTTCCTCGTTCTATGCCATCCTCAGGGACTGCAGACAGCCCTCGGCCACAGGGGGATGGGTGGGCAGAGGGAGTAAGGAAGGGCACCCAGCCAGTGGCATACAGTCTGGAGCTGGGTGCCAGGGTCCTGGAAGAAACATTGAAATCCCAGCACCTCAGGAAACCTGGGGGCAAATGGGGCAGCTAGGTGACCTGGCATCTATTAGGGGCACTTGGAGTTGCTGCCGCCATACCATCGGCGTGTTTGGGGAGTCAGCCCTTTAGCAGAGAGCCTCTAAAATTACATCCCAACAGGGCCCCCAAGTGACCAGGAGTTATCAGGACACTGTCCATTGGCCTTCCATTGGTCTGGGAGCGGGTAGGGCTCCCCATAATAACTGGGTGCTCATTATGAACAGAATGAGATCTCTGCCCAGAGGCAGCATATGATTAAATAGAAAAAGAAGGAAAAAACCTGGTTCGCACAAACCCAGGCCCTGCTGTTCATGAACCCTGTGACTGTAGGCCAGACACAGGTCTCTGGGCCTCAGTTTCTTCATGAGGGATATTACTGTTTGCCGTTCCTACCGGGCAGGGCACTGGGGTGAAGCTTCTGGGACAGATGTGCTCCACACGGTACGTCAGAATGGGAGGAGTGTGAGAGGGAGGGCAGCGTGGAGGAGCAAGGGAGTGAAGAAGGCATGGAGACGCATTCCCCCAAAGCACGCAATCCATGGGGTCAGGTCAAATGGAAATCCTCACTCTAGCTGCCCTGAGTCCAGAAGTTCAGCACCTCTGTGTCAGCAAAGGACAGATGTTTCCATTTCCCAAGATGAGGCCGTTTTGTAGTTCATTCATTTATATACCTCCTCTTGGCATCAACCTGTATTGGAAAGGGGTATGTGGGGAGTCACCGGACCAAATGCTGTGGGGACCCCAGAGGTGGAACAGACGAAGACCCTGCCCTCAAGGACTTCATGGCATATTTGGCGAGATAAGACAGATACATAGTTACTGTGAGCTGAAACACAGGGTGACATTGGTACAGACTGTGGGAGTTTATAGTTGGAGACACCACTTCCGGGCAAGGCAATCAGGGAATGCCTCCTGGAAGAAGCGGCATTTAGAATGCAGAAGTAGTAGCTGTGAAGGATGTAAACATATTGGAATGCAGGGAACGACTTTTCCAGGGAGATCGCACTTCGCGTATTTGAATTCAACCATGTACTGGTATATGCACACAGCGCAATAAGAATGACAACAAAGAGTGTGTATGGAGAATAAAGTGGGTGTTCTGACCACCAATTCGCTCAAAGAGCTATGCCCCAGAGCAAGCACGAGATGGGAGATGGATCCTGCTCTTTCCCCAGTGGCTTTCTGGATCTCCACACCTCTTTTCCTGTGAGTATCACCCGGAGGGTGATTCTAGTGTTTAAAGACATGCATTTGTCATGTAACATGGTCCCTCAAATCAAGCCAGTAACCTCATCTGGCACTTAACCCAAAGAAAAGCGATTTGTTCCAAGGCTGAAGGAAAGCCGGCTGTGCTGGACTTACTGAGAGATGGCGCATTGGTCTCCCTCCTAAGGGATTTGTAAGGGTAATTTCGACCATGCCTGGTTTTTCCTTTTATACGCTGACTTTAAACACCATCTCTACATCACACGGACTCATGTCTTGGGAGCCGCGCGGCAAAGGCGTGGCGGTGGGCACGGGAGATGTGCAGGGAGCATAATTAGGGGCTTCATGACTGTTAAGGGCCCATTGGATTCCGAGGCTCCTCAGCCGGCTGTGATCTCTGGAATCCTCATTAGAAATTCTCTCCAGAGCCCGGGGCATATGCTTTTGCTCGTCTTTAATAATGGCAAATCTTCATGCTTTGAGGTTGGATTGGATTTCGGGAAACAACCACAAGAGGCATTTGGAGCCCAGCCTGGTGGAAGAACAAGCTGGAAAATGTGCTTCTGGTCGAAAGGGAGGGGTGACTCTAACTGGCACACGGGGATGCCAAGTTCAGGTGGAAGCCACAGCAGGAAGCTCCTGAGTTGCTGCAGGGAAGGCGGCCTGGGGGCAGCAGAAAGGGAAGTCCGCCCATCTGGGCTGGGTCATAGGGTCACCCCACCAACTTGATGGACTTTGTCTCCCTCCCACAGCTCAGTCACAGTGTTGTGAAGGGTGTAGGTCCGTGTGGAGTTAGGCCAATAGCCCCCGGATGGCAGAGGTGGAGGGAGGGAGGAACTGTTCTCAGGGGGTCTGGCCCAGTGGAAGCCAGCAAGTGTACTGCAAAGGCAGAGTCTGCTGTGTCTCGGAGGCCATGATGGGGACGTGGGGGACCTCCAGGCCTCTCTGTGAGCCGCTTCTGGCACAATAAGACCTCAGGGCTCACCCCGTGAGGAGACCTTTGTGGACCTTGTCATCTCATAAGCTGGAGATTAGCCAGAGGAGAACTTGAGGGACTACCAATCACGCCTTCAGAGGTCAACCACCGGACCCACCAGGACGGAGTCTGCCCAGGCAAAGGATCCTCAGCAGCCTGCTGAGCTGAGCTGCCTCAGTGTCCCTGCAAACCTCCCTCTGACCCCGGGCACAGTGACAGGATTTGGCACACCTGTTCCTCCCTCCCTCCACCTCTGCCATGGGGGCTATTGGCCTAACTCCACACTGACCTTTCTGTGTCCATATTCCACCTACAAGATGATGGGCCTCCTTTTCTGGGGAACATGATCATGGACTCCAAAGGCACTGCCCAGAGACCAGCTCCAAAAACGTGGGGCCCATGCCCGGGGAGCCTTTTTTGAGGGACTGGGCATGTTTGCTGAAGTGTTCGTTTTATAGTCACCCCCAAATAGTCTGAAAATGGTGATCTATTGGGTCTTCTCATCCTAAGAGTCTGAACCCATAGACTCTGGGCTCTGAAGACAAAGAACAGATTGATCCGCCAGAGGAGGAAGCTGGCCACAGGTTCACACCACATGTGTACACACTCAGACACTCGGCTCACCCCCCCTTACCCTCTGCACGCTCATACTCAACCAAGCCACATCCTCACACACATGCACACGCAACCTGCACAGAGACACATACCCACCGACTCTCAGATATCCCCCACACAGCCATTCACATCTCCCTTCCGTACAAACCGCATAACCACATCCCATTCCCTGCACGCCCCTGGAGGAGGTTGGTACTTGTGGGAACAATTGAGACCACTTACAAGTATAAATGCCCCCTCCCTCTTGAGCTTTTAAGCAAAATGATATAAAGGAGAAAGAATAATCTCAGTCCAATGAGTTGAGCTCAAGGGTTAGAACTGCTACATGTGAACCGTGCCATGTTGAGCAAGTCACTTCTCAGTGCCTTACTTGCCATATCTGTAAAGTGGGCATAATCATAACCCCTCCCCAACAAGGTTGTTGCGAGGCTAGTATGAGCTAATGGAGGAGTGCTCTTTGCTTTGTAAACTGCAAAGTACAAAATATGTTTACCATCAGACTCATCATTTGTATTTTCAACTGAAGAACAGGCCATACTCCGATTGAATGGACCTTCCTCGGCCCGCCTGTCCAAAGTAGAGTGGGCCATTCAAGTCCATCTCGATGGGTAGCGCCATTGTCCCTGCCACATGTCAGGCTGTGCCCCTCCCCCGGCCTCTGGCTCAGGTGGTTGGCATCCTGACCCAGGAGAGCCAAGATGTATATTGGAGGTGGAACTGGTCAGTGAGGACCCAGAAATGGCCAGGCGATTCCCAAAAGAACTTTACATAATCAATGCAGCATCTATTAGAAAACATCTATATGCAAAGATGACTCTTGCCCCAGCAGATGAAAAAGTGATTATTGGCAAATCCCTGACAAATGTTTCTGGGATGTGAGGGCTTTGGGGAAGGTAAGGAGGGGAAGGAAAGCGGAAGAGCCACAGCCCTTTCAGTTCGCAAGGAACAAGGAAGGACCGAGGCCTGGTGTTTGGGAGCAGGAGGCGCTGTGGGGCCCGAGTAGGATGCCCACTTCAGAAAGGCTCCAGGGGAGGGGACATGGGGTCACCAGTGGCCGAGGGACGTGCACTTGAAGGATGCGGAGATTATGCTGCGAAGGCGTGGACGGACTGTGATGTGCCACAGGCTTCCTGTAACTGCTTGAGAAGCAAACAGTTCCAATAAAACAGTCGGGGTAAGGAGAAGGGTGGGGTGATGCATATAAAGTGGTTGGAAACTCAAAGAGAAAAACAGTTCTGCCTTCCAATGATAAGAACTTTCCAAATGGGAGTGAGCAGACGGGATGGGGAAGCAGGACTTGGGTAGCTGCGTTTGACACAGAGAGGAGGAGAGCGAGGGACCCTTGGAGGTCAGACCCCTAGTCTTCTGTCCTCACAGGAGAAACTGAGGCCCAGAAGTGGAAGGGCTGTGCCTAAGTTTCACAGTGAGGTGGGGGCCAGGCGTTCTCAGGATAGACGAGTATGCACGTGGTGACATTGTGTGGCTATGTGTATATAGATGTGTGCATTGTTCCCAGGAGGACCACAGAGTTCCTCATATTTCCAAAGGGTGTTAAGACCTCACACATGAAGACTATAATTAAAGGCAAGAACGCTGAGGTTTCAATCCCAGCTCTGCCCCTTTCTAACTGTGTGATGTTGGGCAAGTTCCCAGCCCACTTGCACCTCGTTTTCCTCATCTGTGAAACGGGGATCATGGAATCCCCACTCCACAGGGTTGTTGAGAGCATTCATCAAATAAAATCATGTCGGGTGTTTAGCAAAGTGCCTTGCATACAGCAAGTCCAGAAATAGTAGCAATTATGATGTATTTACACTACTGTAATAATTATTACCTTGAATATAAAGGAAAAAGCAAGCCCCTCTGTCTCGCACTTGGGTGCAGTGCATACTGGGCCGGGGGGGAGGTGTGAGAGTGAGTCCAGCCGGGTCTGGCCCATGGGCCTGGGGTGCAGAGCCAGGGGCCGCAGGCAGGAGGGCCGGAGGCAGCCCCACCCCCGCCGGGCGGTTTGTATGCAGCGGCTGTTGTGCGAGTGTGTCCCAGAGAGGGGGAGGGCTGCTCCATAAGACTGATTTGTTGCCGCTGAACCTCATTAATCAAATCTTACCGGAGAGAGCCTCCTGCAGCTGCTGGCAGGTCAGCGTCGGGGAGATAAGTGATGTAGCCAGACCCAGCGAGGGGGAGCGACGAGGCAGCCATAAGTCTTGACAGTGGCAGGCTCCGAAGCCCGGGCTCCCAGCAGGCGTGTCCTCGGCGCCTGGGGCGAATCTCCGAGTCAGGACAAAGTTCCTCCTCCCAAGGGATGCTCTGGAGAAATGGGGAGCTGGGGTGAGAAGCCTGGGAGCTCCCCCAGAAGCAGGGAGGTGAGTGTGTTTAGGGCAATCAAGTCAGAGATGACTCATGACGTCAGTGGGGTCAGGTTTTTCAGATCACTGGGCTCCCCACACAGACACCCAGCACACCTGCAGCCCCACTCACAGCCACGCTGACCCAGCAGTATTTAAAGTCAACGTGGGTGGTTGGCCTCCTCTTCTGCTGCTCAGAGTCACTGGTCTGCCCCGAACCTCAGGTTCCTCACTGGTGATAGCAACCACAGAACCGTGAGCTCAGTGCCAGGTACAGCTGCTTTCCTTAATCCTCATTGATGATCATATGGTGTAGGTGCCAGGATCCTCCCATTCTACAGAACTGGAAACGGAGGCCATATAAGGTTGCTGAGCCACAGGGTCACTGCTCAGACCAGCCTCGCATCTGGGGAGTCGTGGTTGGCTCTGTGGGGGCTCTCACTGGCCTTCGGGGGCTTGCTCTGATTTGGGGGGCTTGGGTAAGGAGTAGGGAACAGGCCTGAGGGGCCTCTGCCCCTAGTGGGCTGGTAGAAGGCTTGCAGCTGACTTGATGGCCTACTTGGACCCACGGGGCCATTCCTGCTCTCTCTGGGCACAGTGCTTTCCTCTCCGCTGCAGGATGCCCCCTGGCGCCAAGACCTGTGCAGTCCAGCGCTCGGGGCTCTGGAGCCTGACCGCTGGCTGGTGTCCTAGCCCCGTCAGTCACTCCCTGGCTAGCTGTGTGACCTTGAACTTCCCTGAGCCTCCTTTTCCTATACAAAATCACAATACCACTTCCCTGAGCTGTTTTGAGGCTTACGTGGAGGGGAAAACCCCAAAACTTGTAAAGCGTTTAGAATAGTTCCGGGCACATAGGAAGCACTTAGAATTGCTGCTATTACTGGGACCCAGTGAGAAAGCAATCTGGTTCCCTCCCTCCGAGCCTTGTCACTCCACTCCTGCCCGTGGTGACCTACGCCCTATGCCGCCTGGAGTGCCCCTTCCTTCTCTCCAGGCTCTGTCCCCCCCTCCCACCCGCCGCCGCCCCCCCCAGGCCTCTCTTCCTACTCTGCTCACCACAGTCCTGGGACCACAGGCTACCTCCAGCCCCTTGAAAGCGGTGGGTTGGACAGACAATTCCAATTCCAAGTACAGCATCACCTGTAATCACAGAGGCTGAAAAACGAGGAACGTAGGTGCCACCACCCCAGTGGACGTGCAGATACTGACGGCAGCGTTTTGCACACCTGGTGTGTGCTGGGCCTCGGGCCTCCTGCTAACACGTTACAAGCCTTAGCTCCTGTGATCCGTACAACATCCTGTGAGAGAGGCCCTGCTTCAGGCCAGTCTGGCCGCTGCAGAAACTGAGGCTCAGAGAGGGCGGTAACATATCCAAGGTCACCCAGCAAGTGAGGGGCAAAGTTGGGCTTCAGGGCCTGGCTGGCTCCCTGCCAAGACTATGCTACCCCGACCCTAAGCTGAAGCCCCCAGCCCAGAAAGCCAGGCCCGCAGCAGGCCCCCGGAAAATGCCGGGCCCTTCTCTCCTCCCCCTGCGCCGGAGAAGCCGCCACATAGAGAGGGTTGGCTGGGCCCAAGTTCAGAGTTGCTAACTTCTTAGTAGTTCTCTCTTTGCCTCGTTATGGGGGTAAAACTGCATTTGGTTTTTAAAATTCCCTTTTTATTTAGTCGCTGTGAATGTTAAGAACTGCCAGTACTGGAAGCTGAGAGCCCTTCCATATGCCAGGTTTTAAATAGCAGACTAGAAACAAGTTTACACAGGAAGAGCAAACCCATCCCAAACACGCTGCCGCGCTGTTCAGACAAGAAGCCGTGCCCCCCGCCCCGCCCCGCCCCGCGCCCCTGTCTCCCCACTTCAAACGGTGTCGGAGGGTAATCTTTCTTGTTTTAGAAAAAACACTTCTGAATTCCGTCTGCTGCTCTTCATGCATGAAGAAGCAAGTGGTGACCCATAGCAAGGTGTGCGTTTGGTTAGGGTTTTCCCCGGCAGTCGGGAGGGCCTTGGATAATTTATCTGCAGTTCACCCCCGGCAGCAGTTTCCACCTTCCTGGACTCAGAGCCTCCATCCCTGCCCTGAGCAGTGGGGGATGCAGGCGAAGGGGATGCAGGCACAAGGGGATGCAGGCGGAAGGGGGATGCAGGCGGAAGGGGGATGCAGGTGCAGGGGCATGCAGGCGGAAGGGGGATGCAGGCGGAAGGGGATGCAGGCGGAAGGGGATGCAGGCGGAAGGGATGCAGGCACAGGGGGATGCAGGCGCAGGGGGATGCAGGCGGAAGGGGATGCAGGCGGAAGGGGATGCAGGCGGAAGGGGATGCAGGCGGAAGGGATGCAGGCACAGGGGGATGCAGGCGCAGGGGGATGCAGGCGGAAGGGGATGCAGGCGGAAGGGGATGCAGGCGCAGGGGAATGCAGGTGGAAGGGGATGCAGGCACATGGGGATGCAGGCACAAGGGGATGCAGGCACAGGGGGATGCAGGTGGAAGGGGATGCAGGCGGAAGGGGATGCAGGCGCAGGGGAATGCAGGTGGAAGGGGATGCAGGCGCAGGGGGATGCAGGCGGAAGAAATGCACTGGACTTGACTTCCGCTCTGCCCAAATTGAGCTGTGACCTTGGGCAGTGACCTCACCCGTCTGAGCCTCAGTTTCCTCCTTTGCCAAATGGATGTATCAGATAGCACGACGGCTAAGCGCTTGGACACTGGCATCACACTGCCCGCGTTCAAAACCCTCAGCCCCCATCTTCCTGCCCGAGGAGCCCTGAGCAAGTCCTCTCTGAGCGTTCCCCTCCCTCTGGAGTGGAGGTCGTAGTAGCACCTGCCTTCGAGGGTACTTGCTGGGGGTCAGGAGCCATCATGCTGCGAAGCACTGAACGCAGGGCCTGGCACACGGTGCGTGGCAGCAAATGCCACTGAGAGGCATCAGAGCCCTGGACTGCGTGCCTCACCGGGTCCTTGTGGGGTGGTGGAGAGTCTATGCGTGAGGGTCCCAAGCCCCCGTCTTAGCACTTGCTCCAAACACTCATCTCGGTATTCTAATCTGAAGTGGTCTCCGTGCTGGAGATCTGGTCCTCACCACCCATTGTACCAGCCCGACCTCCCTGGGGCCTGTCTGGGCTGCAGGGAGGGGGCGGGGTTGATCTATGGGCTCGCTAACCTGCCTGGGGAAAGGGAGGGGGCCTCTGACCCGAGGGGTAAATCATGGACTTCCCCAGGGCCCGTCAGTTCCCCAGGAAAGAAGCCCTGGGCATTTGTTATCTCAATGTTTCCCCTGAGGGGCTGACCACATGATTCATTTCACTCACACTAATTGGATGTAAATTAGATGAGAAATCAGTAATTTGTCCAAAGATTTGTCATTCGGGCGGCTTTCCAGGCAGAGCAAAGCCTTGGTCTGGAGAAAACGCTCCCAGCTGTAAGGGCAGCAGCCTGCCATTGGCGGGGGGGGGGGGGGGGGGGGGGGGGGGGGGGGGGGGGGGGGGGGGGGGCTGTGGTAGAAGCTGTTCCTAGACGCTTCTCTGTTGGCAGCTTTTTTAAAGGATGGAGATAAGGTGGAGATTGCGGGGGGGGGGGGGGGGGGGGACGTGGGGGGGTGGGGGGGGAGAGGAGAGGGAAAGACAGAAGGGGAGAGAGAATAGGAATGGAGAGAAGAGGATAGAGAGAAGAAAGGAGGGGGGAGGAGGAGGAGGGGGGAGGAGGGAGGAAGTTGGGGACAAAGGAGAGACAGGAGAGGAGCATCAGAGGAGAGAGGAGGTGAGCAGGGTAACAGAATTGGAGAACAGAGGGAAAGATCTGGAAAGGAAGGGAGGGGATGATGGGAACTTGGGAAAGAGCGAGGAGTGGTCCTCTTTTCTCTGGCTGCTTCTGGCCGCCTGGAGGGTGGGGGAGCCTCCAGGTCATGCTATTTTGTGTCAATAGGAAAAAGGATGACTCCAGACTTCCTTCCCTACAACAATATGCTAATCAACCCCTAGGGCCCTCTCTGGTCTGGGAAGCTGGGCAGCCGGTATCTCAGGAGCCTGATGGCTGCTGATTTAATGAGGGGGAGGGCACAGCAATCTGGGAGTGGGGGCCAGGGCGGCCTGGAAGGGGCGGGTCTGACTCGGAGCCTTCCGGAGCGGAATGGAGCAGCGGCCTCACCCAGGCCCCTGCACTGCTCCAGCACTGGGCACCAGTAGCAACTCATGTTCTATTTATTAGAGGCAGGCAGAGTCCCCTAAAAACAACAACAACAAAAAGACAGAAATGTAAATGTTTATATCAAGGGAATCTGAGGCCTGAGTGTAGGGTGTGAGGAGAGGAGGGAAATGCTGAGTGTGGCCGATAGAAAAAGGAAAAGAGGCCACTGGCTCGCAGGTCCCTGTGCGGTAGTTGGATCCTAATTATAATAGACACGAAGACCCCAGCTGGGAGCTGGGGAACGCCAGGTGGGACCCCTGCCCACCCTTCCAGGGGAGAGGCCTCAAGGTCACTGCTGAGGAAGGAGGCAGCTGTTCTGGACTCCAAGGAGGCCACAGAGCACAGAGAGCCAGAGGGCGGGCCTGGGGCTGGGGGATCATACAAGGTCAAGGGCCTTACAATGAGGCTGGCTCAGGGGGTCTGAGGTGTGGGGAACTCGCATTTGAAAAGACGCATGACTCTGTGCTCACACATTCATTTCAATCTCCCTCACATATTCATGAGACTCCTACTGTACGCCAGGCCTGGTGCCAGGTGCTGCAGGACCCCAACTGCCCTGGCTCCCTCCCCGAGCTCTGAAGCAGTGGGTGCAGCAGGGGAAGCAGACACCAATCGAACAACCGTGTGTATCCTGCCGAATGCCATGCAAGCAAGGAGCAGGGGCTTTGACAGCGGGGGACAGAGGGACTGGACCTAGTCTGGGGCTGGGGGAGGTCGGGGAAAGAATGCTGAGATAATCAATTCAACGCGATAAAAGGGTAACTGCTTTTGATTCCCACAAGGACACGCGTTGACCTTGGCCGCTCAGACCTCGTTGGGTATGCATGCGAATGTGGGGAGGGTGTGCAAGTGAGCGTTTAAAACGGCTTGTGAGTGTGTGTGCCCCTGTGCGTGGGAGCGTGTGTCTGTCTGGGTCTCAGGTGCTGTGGGGGATGCCTTCTTCCATAGGAGAGGCACCGATCGTTTTGGGGTGTATTTCAAAGTAACATAAGCAGCAGCCACCAGAATCTCGGGGTCGCCTGCAGAGATCCCATCTCTGCCTCTTTATGTCTCTGAATTGGAGCAAGAAAAAGAGGAAGCAGCCCTGCCTCTCAGTTTCCACAATGAGCTTTCCTGTGATTCTGTGTGTCTCCTGTGGTCATGGTGATGGAAACGCCTGGCCTGTGCTGAGTGGGGTTCAGCCAGGGTTTCCCTCCCCACCGTTCTACAACCTTCTTTCACTTCTTTTCTCTCTCCCTCTTTGCTTAATACCTGGTGTTTTAGTAAGTGCTTATTAATTACCCAGCAATGTGCCAAGCCCTTCAAATACATTATTTCATTTAGTCTTGTTAAAAACAAGACAACAGGCCCAAAATGGAGTCACTTATGCTAAGCCCCATGTTGCCAAACTGAGACTTAATTACAGCTTCAGCTCTCTCAGAAATGGAATCTTAAACCAGTCACTTAAGAATCACCTGATCAGGCCCTGGCTGGGTGGCTCCTTGGTTAGCGTGTCGTCCTGATATGCCACAGTTGCAGGTTCATTCTCCAGGCAGGGCACATACAAGAATCAGCCAATGAATGGATAAATAAATGGAACAACAAATCCCTCTCTCTTCTCTCTCTCTCTCTCTCAAAAAAAAAAAAAAAAAAGGACCAGTTGATCAGCACTAATTAGGTGATCTGGCTGATAGACACTTGCCTTCCCCTAAAGCAGTGGTCACCAACCGGTGGTCCATGAGGTCCAAAAGGTTGGCAACCGCTGCCCTAAAGGAAAGTCACCTGCAATAACCAACCCACTTTTTTGCCTGGTAGAACTTCCTTGTTTCTGTTCCTTTCCTGCCTATAAAAGTCTTTCATTTTGTACGGCTCCTTGGGGCAACTTTCTAACTGCTAGATTGGATGCTGCCCGATTCATGAATCATTCAATAAAGCCAACAGATCTTTAAACTGTACTCAGCTAAATTTTGTTTTTTTTTTAACAGTTCTTAGATTAAACCTGTGAAGTAGGTATTTTTATCCCCATTTTACAGATGAGAACATTGAAACTGAAAGAGGTCAAGTCCAAGGTCATGCTGCAAGTGAGTGGAAGAGCAGAGACTCAAACTTACAACTTCTGACTCCAAAGTGCCTGCTTTTAGCCACTCCCATTCTTTTTTCCCTTCCTTCCCTCCCTCTTTCTTCCTTGCTGACTTCTATAAACATCTACAAATCCACCACGAATCCGAGGCGGGGTATTCACATTCCACCGTTCCCCTCTGCTTTCACATGTGTGCTTTCACAACAAGGATCTGATTCATGCACAACTTCTGAGGACACCTATCTCCATAAAGCACTGCCAAGTTCCTCGGCAAATGGGAAGGTGTTGAGGGAGAATCATCGACATTTCAAAATTGGAAGTGCGCCCTCCTCTTTCCATGCGGGCGAAGCGAGGCCCTGCGAGGAGAGAAGGCTTGTAAAGGGCTTAGTGGATCGCCAGCAGGAGAGTGAAGACCAGAGGCCAGAAAGCCCCTCTTCTGCCCCTACGGTGTTCCAGCCAGCACCCCCAGCCCCACCGAGAAACCAGGCACCCGTAGGAGACCACGGCACCCCAGGGCATGCGACTGGAAGGATTCCTCAATCTAGACCACCAACCGTTATGAGTAGTCTGACAAACAACTCCCGGGGCTCAGGTTGCCAAGGGAAGTTTTCTCTTTTCAGATGAGTAAGCTGCTATCCCAACTGTTATAGAGGATGACATTTATACTTAAAGGGGCCATATTTCTACCCTGTTGACTAGAGGACAGGACATGGAAGGGGGGGGGGGGGGCGAGAGAGGTAAATGTGGCTGAGCAACAACAGCCCCCCCGCCCTTGTCCTTCCTCCTCTTCCCCAGGGTCCATGCTGGAGATGGCTGTGGCTGTGAGAGCATTGGCTGTGATTTCTATTGACACCCTTCAGGGATACCTGCTGATAGGAGAGTCTGAAGCTCCTGAGTCAGGCAGACTTGGATTTCAAGCCAGGTCCTGACACTCAAGAATCTCAATTTTACCATCTGTATAATGGGAATAATAGCCCTACTATATGTTTCTCAGGGTTGTTGGGAGATTCAACCAGAGTTGTGATCAACACAAAGCGATGGAACCATGAGTTGTGATCAACACAAAGCAATGGTACCATGCCTGGGAAAGTGTGAGGACTAAATGAAATAAGTAGGTAAAAGACTCACCACTGCTCTGGGCTCACTGGAGAAGTTAATTTTAAGTTCTTTCTTCCTCTCCTTTCCCAGAGCTGAGCCCTGGACCTTGGTGATCAGGGAAAGAACCTGAAGGTCACTTCTTGTCTCCACTTTTGAATGGAGCTTCGAGTTTTCTTATAACTAAAATCATTTCTCTAAAACAAATAAAATAAAACTCAGAAATATCCAGAGTGTGAATGGCTTTTTAAAAAATTGAGGTGAAGTTCACATAACATATAATGAACCATTTTAAAGTGTACAGTTAGTGGCATTTACTGCATTCACAATGTTGTATAACCACCATTTATACCAAATTCCAAAATGGTTCATCACTCAGAAAGAAACCCTGTTCCTATTCCTACCTTTCCCATAGACCCTGGCAACCACCAATCTGCTTTTTGTCTTTGTAGATTTAATTGGTCTGGGTATTTCAAATGAATGGACTTAGACAATATGTGACCATTTGTATCTGGCTTCTTTCAGTTAGCATACTACTTTTAAGTTTTTCTTTGCAATGTATAGCATGTATTAGCTATTTCATTCCCTTTTTATAACAAAACTAGAGGCCTGGTGCACAAAATTCGTGCACTCGGGGGCGCGGGGGGGAGCGTCACTCAGCCTGGCCTGCGCCCTCTCACAGTTCGGGAGCCCTCAGGGGATGTCCAACTGATGGCTTAGGCCCCGGAGCAGGCCTAAGGCGGCAGTCGGACATTCTTAGTGCTGCCACGGAGGCGGGAGAGGCTCCCGTCACCACCGCTGTGCTCGCCAGTGAGCCTAGCTCAGGGGTAGGCAAACTTTTTGACTCGAGGGCCACAATGGGTTCTTAAATTGGACCGGAGGGCCGGAACAAAAGCATGGATGAAGTGTTTGTGTGAACTAATATAAATTCAAAGTAAACATCATTACATAAAAGGGTACGGTCTTTTTTTTTTTTAGTTTTATTCATTTCAAACGGGCCGGATCTGGCCCGTGGGCTGTAGTTTGCCCACAGCTGGCCTAGCTTCTGGCTGAGCGGTGCTCCCCCTGTGGGAGTGTACTGACCACCAGGGGTCAACTCCTGCATTGAGCGTCTGCCCCCTGGTGGTCAGTGTGCATTATAGCAACTGTTCGTTCAGCAGCTTGGTCAATTTGCATATTAGCCTTTTATTATATAGGATAATATTCCATTGTATGTATAGCTCACATTTTGTTTGCCCATTCATACATTGGTGGACACTTATTTGGGTTCGTTCCCCCTTTTGCTATTGTGAGTAGTGCTACCGTAAACATTCATGCACGTGTATTTTGGTGCCTGTTTTCAATTCTTTTAGATATATACCTAGAAGGAGAATTGCTGGCTTTATGGAAATTCTATAGAATGTTTCTCAGGGCTGTTGGGAGAATCCATCATAGTTGGGATAGTTACAGGCAGGTGGCACCATGCCTGACAACTAGGAGAGGCTAAAAAATGGGCATTCCAAAATGGGCATTCCATTTCCTTCTTTTTTACTTTTTCTCTCATCCAACCATATGGAGGTCAGTGGGGCTGGGTGGGGAGGCAGCTACCTCAAGTGGCAGCAGACTCAGATGTTACCTGCGGCTCATCTGGAGACTAGAAGGATTGGTACCCAGTTTAACTCTCAGTATGGGGACTGGGATGTTCTCTAAACTGATGACTTTCCCAGAGCTCAACACAAAGTCCAAATGCAGAGCTTCTAGACTAGGGGTGGGCAAACTTTTTGACTCGAGGGCCACAATGGGTTCTTAAACTGGACCGGAGGGCCGGAACAAAAGCATGGATGGAGTGTTTGTGTGAACTAATATAAATTCAAAGTAAACATCATTACATAAAAGGGTACGGTCTTTTTTTTTTTTTTAGTTTTATTCATTTCAAATGGGCCGTAGTTTGCCCACGGCTATTCTAGACCAACAATCAGATAAAATTCACCAAAAGATTGCATGCTTGTTGGTCCAGGGTGGGCCTTAAGTTCTTGCAAGAAAATAGAGTTCTAGACTTACAAAATTTGTGCTAAAGTTACTTTTCCTTCTTTTGGTCTTATCTTTGATTCTGTGGTTCAAACTCAAATTGACCATCACCTTCAAATATATATATAAAACAATAGCTAACATCTCTTCAGTGCATACCATGTACTAGGCACATGGCATATATTAACCCAATTCTTACAACCCTATTGCTATTAATTGAATTGCGTCCCTCCAAAATTTATAAATTGAGGCCCCTAACCCCTCACGCGACTATATTGGAGGCAGGGGCTTTAAGGAGGCGATGAAGGTTAAATAAGGTCATGAGAGTGCAGCCCTGATCCTGTAGAACTGGTGCCCTTATAATAATAAGAGACAGCACAGCTCTCTCTGTAACATGTGAGGACACAGCAAGAAGGCAGCCATCTGCAAGCCAGGAAGAGAGCTCTCACCAGAACCCGGCCATGCTGGTGCCCTGATCTTGGACTTCCAGCCTCCGAAACTGAGAAAATACATTTCTCTTATGGGATCTTGTTATGGTGCCCAAGCCGACTAATACACCTATATAGTAGGTATGTTTACTACCCCCACTTTACATATTTGACTGAGAAGTTAAGTCACTCGACCAAGGCCACATAGATGGTAAGTGGCAGGCCCTTGAGGCCACAGTCACCTGAAGAGTTTTATGGCAGGGGAACTATCCAAAAGATCAGAGTTACTCTGTTCATTACCTGCAGCTGTGGTCTTAGCCCCTGCTTAAAATCTTTGACAAGGGGAAGCCGAGGAGAAGCGAAAGGGGGTGACTTGCCAGTTATCCCCACACATGCCATGAGTGGTGTGCCTCATTCAGTAGGTGTGCCACCTTGTGAGAACCGATTTTGTGCACCTTTCCCCAGCTCTGTATTCAGTGACATCATGTTGGTAGGTTGAAGTCCACCACGGTGGGAGTATTTACACCACAGGAATCGGCAAACACTGCAAATCAGAGCTTTTTCACTGGGGAGCCAGTTGTTAAACATTTATTGGTATAATGCTTCATACCACATCAAAACACAGAGGTGAATAGCAGCACGGGGCGGCCCTGGTCCTACAGGAACTTGCCCAGAAAGCATCCTATTTGGTGTTCTTTGGCTAAAATCACAAATCCTCAGGATGTTGAAGCTAGAAAGGCCCTAGAGATAGTCAAGCCCAACTTTTTATTTCACGGATAGAAAACCAGGGCCCCAAGAGGGGAAGTGACTTCTCTAAGGTCACACAGCACGCGTCACAGCAATTCATGTCACTTTACATCTATTTAGTCCAAGCCTATGGATCTATCTAGTCGGGGGAAATGCCAGAGGTTTCCTGGCATCGACTAGACACGGATGCTGCTATTTGGGGAGCTATTTGTGAGGATGGGGTAGTGTTTTCCGGATTTCCTGGCTGTTCCCTCCTCCTGCACTTCCACACCCCACAGGGTGTAGTAGAGAGATAAGCAAGATGCGAACACTGTCATCAATAATGCAGCCTCTTCTGTCTCTGAGCGAGTCCGTAGAAGTCGATGCAAATAGCACAGCTTGTAAATGTGCAGATTGGATCGGAGCCCTAAAGTGCACCCTAGAAAACACGGCTGCGTGTTCTTCATCTACAGCTAATTATAACTTTATTCATTACAGTCTGGCTCATAAGATTATAGACCTAAATCAGGAATAGAATATGTGTTACATATATATTTTTGTAATACTTTCCCTCCGTCAGAAGTGAGTCTCTGCCTCTATCGGGAGGCACGAAGTCAGAGTCCCAGCCCCAAGTCAGGCGTCTGCAATGTGGCATTTTCTGTCGCCACCCCACACTTTGCTCAAAGCAACGTGGAGGTGTTAATCAACTCAGAAAGCGCCCGCCCCGCCCGTCCCGCCCGGCAAATCAGCGCGACTGTCAAAGGAAGATGTAAAAGGAGTTATTAATCTTTGGGGCCAAATGTTTTTAATTATGTACATACAGTATTCAAATTAGGTTAAAAACGGTTTCGGTTTTTCCTCTGCAGTTTCTCCTGCAGTGCAGTGGGGTGTGCGAGCGTGAAGGGAGAGGCACATTTAGGATTTTTCTTGCACCAGAGGGTTTGACTTCTGTCGGAATCCTAAGGTTCAGCCCTTGGACCTCATTTGTTCTCTCTGGTTCTCTCCTTAGGAGACAATCCTGTCCCTGGCTTTAAATATCTTCTCTATGCTAATGGCATCAGAATTTCTATCTGTGGCACTTTCCTGCGCACCCAACTCCAGAATCATATAACAACATTCTTCTTGATGTCTCTACTTGGATGTCTCGTAGATACCTCAAAACTTACCTGCTCAGAATAAAACTTTGTTTTTTCTCTATCCAACATGGCCTTCTCCAAGATGCCCCCAGTAACAGCACTCTCCACTGTTCCTTATTAAATAGTAACATCCATATGCTTGTTCAACCTGCACATTCAGGAGTCACTCTGGATTCTTCTTTTCCTGACCTCTCAGGTCAATGAGCAAGTCCAATGAACATTACTTGTAAATTATATCCCAGATCTACCTCCTTCTCTCAATGCCACTGGTAGCCCCGAGATCCCAGCAGGCATCAGCTCACCCCTGGGTCCCAGCAATAGCCTCCCACTAATTTCCCTGCTGCCTGTCTTGCCTCGCCACAGTCCATTCTCCACCCAGCAGCCACAGGGGTACTTTAAAAATAAACAATTGCTCTTGCCTCTCCTGCTTATAATTCTCTAATGGCTTAGGAATAAGTTCCAGACTCTTAGGGATGTGGCCTCAGTCCCCTTCTCTACTCATCTCTATATTTCTACTATACTCTGGGTTCCTTGAGCTTCCTAACTCATTCCTGCCTCAGGCCTTAGATTTGTGGGGGTTTTTTGCCCTGGAAGACTTTTTGTTCTTAATCCAGTTGGAATCCTTCAAATGTCACCTCCTCACTGAGGCCTTTCCAGGGGGCTGAGCCTGGGCCGGGGGAGGGATGATGAAGCCCCCTCTACCACCTTGAAGAGAGTTGTGTCCTATCTCCAAACAAGTCTTCATAGAGGGGGAGGACTCATAGGAAACCAGGAGCTAAAAGGAAGGGAGGGCTGACAGCCCCCCAAATGTCCAGAGCAGCCGCTGTGAGTTCAGTGGCAGGTAATGAATCACTGAGCAGCCAATGACAACCTATGATCAGACCTTGCCTTGTGACTTTGGGTCCCGGTTCCTAGACAGAAAGCATTGCCACGTGTTGAACTGTGCCATTCTTTTAAGGCCTTTCCAAAGACTCTTCTCTGGTTCCCAGTTACATGCTCCCTCTCATTGCACTTGGGCTCTGATCTTCCCGAGGAGAGGAAGTATGCTTCTTGCTTCTCTCTCCTCCATGCTTAGCACGGTGCCTGCGCACAGTAGGCACTCTGTAAAGCAGTGGTGAAGGCTGTTGGTTGGATGCATGATTGTGACAGTAGAGATCTGCCTTGTCTTCATGGACTTGCCTATTTCCCACACTATGGGATAATGAGTGCATGAGGTCAAGACAGGGTCTCACACACCTTTCTAGGCATCCCCATGATGCCTGGAATAGTGCTGCACATTTAATCAGATCTCAGCACATTTCTGTAGAACTGACTTCACCACTAAGGGGACCAATCCATAGTCATCCTCTCAGTGTAACCAAAAATGCTGGGCCCGTGTCTCCCAGCAACCTGGTGTTTCATTGAGTAAAGAGGTAAGTGTTTGTGTGGTCTGCTGACATTTTGAGAGGAACGAAGGGGACAGTTGATGTGGTGTTGAAGTCTGCTTTGGGGGTTTCCTCTGGAGAAAAGAGAGTTTTCCCCTTTTATTGAAGATGCCAAATGAGGCCTGGCAGGAAACATGGATTCATACAGTTTTTTGTGTGCAAACAATATATCCATTATAGAACAGTTTTCTATTTCCTCATCTGACTTGAAAGGGTGGCGCTTTGTATAAACCACATTGTTTGAGCTGAAAATTGAATTCTACAGATTTCATTTTGATAAGAGAATTCTGGCTTCATCGCCAACCAACATTTTAAGAAGTCACACAAAGAAGCAATGCCTTGAAAACGCATTTTCTGAGCACGCTAATTCTGGTAGGTAGCATCCTTCTCCACGCTTACTTAACTTGTTGCATCCTGAACAGTCTTTGTTTAACCAGAAGCGTGTGCTGGCCAAGACCATAGTCTTGGACTAAATACTATTTCCCTTCTTTTGTGGCAGCTTCCATGTGTGTCTCACACAGGCTATGTCAATGATGCCAGCACCATCATCATCACCATCATTATCATCAACATTCACACTCATTGAGATCTCTATGGGCCAGCCATCTTGCTAAGCACTTCATATGCATTGTCTTGTTTAATACCTCATAAGCCTCATGGGGCGAGACCTCATTGTTACCCCATTTCACAGATGGGGAAATGGAGCTAAGAGAAGTTAAATAGCTTGCCCAAGGTCATTGGGTTGGTACAACGTGGAGCTGCCTGGGCAATGCACAGTGTGTACGCTTGAACACTGCCTAATACATAACACAGTGGGGAACACCACCCATCCCCTGGTGACCTTTGATCCTCTGCATTAGCTTTGGGGGACACGTTGGCATGGCGGAAAGAGCATCAATGTCCACATCAGGCAAACCTCAGTCCTAACCCCAGCACTGTCACTGCTGTCAGTTAGGTGACCTTGGGCAAGTTGTTTAATTTAGGGGAGCTTTGCTCTCCTTTTCCTTAAAAGGAAGATAAGTCCACAGGCCAACCTCCTCTCTGAAATAAATAAAAATATATTTAAAAAAATAAAAGGAAGATAAGAATGTTTGTGAAGTACAAATGCCTGCAATACAGTAGGTGCTAAATAATAATATTCTAACAGTTATTGGGCACTTACTGTGTGCCAGACTAAGTCTTTGTTTTCATGGATTATCTCATTTAGTCCTCTGATTGCTCCATGAGATTGGTGCTTTTACTTTATCTTCATTTTATAGATGGTAAATTGTGACTGAGAGAGGTTGTTACTCAACAGACTCCTTTTTTGGGGTCAGATAAACCTGTGTGTTAAAGGTAACTCTTCCAACTGTTTCCTGGTCTTGGAAAAATCCCTTTATGTCTCTGCAGCTCAGTGTCCACATCTGATATTGAATTACTACTGTGTTTGGTGACGAAGGTAGTAATAGACGTCAGGAATGTTCATTCTCTCCCTTTCCTCACATGGACCCCCTGCCACATCACCTTCCTCTAAATTCCCATAGCATGTCATGTCTTTGTTATGACCTGTATTACCAAGTGCCTCCAGTGTTGGGTTCTAGCCTCTTAAGAGTAGGGGTTATGTTGTCTTCATCTTTGGGTTCCTCACCACACCTTTCTCAGAAGCTGGCCCATTGCTGGCATTAACACACAAATGCGTGACTACATGAAATAAGTGAATGTGTGAACAAAGAAATCGGGTGGCTCCCCCAGCAGGAGGCTTCATGGCTGAGCCTTCGTTGGCACCGGCAGCCTTGGCTCAGCACACGGGCAGTGCTGCGGACAGAAACCTGTCTCTCCATTACCATGCTGTCCCCTGACAGCAAGGGGACATTCTAGCCACTCACCCTCTGATAGGAAAGCAGTCCTAGGGCCCGGGAGCCCATGCACCAGAGGAGAGATTCACAGTGGCTGCACCATGTAGGAAGGACGAACTGGTTGATTCCTGGTCAGGGCACATGCCCAGGTTTCTTCCGGCTCTATCCCTGGTAGGGGGCACGCAGGAGGCAGCTGATTGATGATGTTTCTCTCTCATTGACGTTTCTCTCTCTCTATTCCTTTCCCTTCCTCTCTCTCTAAAAATTAAGAAACACATATATTTTTTAAAATTAAAAAAAAAAAGAAAAAGGAAGGATGAACTGGGAGGCAAACTGCTAGCATGCTCCAGGGTTTGCCTCTCAGTAATGTGAGCTTTGCAGTCTGGCCAGGAGTGAGCTTCTTACCATAAACATTCAGGGCATGCTGCTTATGTTTTAAAAGTGACGTGTTTTAATTTCCAGCCAAAAATACTATATGTTTGGATTGCAGTTTCTCAAGTTGCTAAGAAATTATTCTGAGGAGATGAAAACCTGCCATGTGGTGGAGGAAGCAGCCCGATGTTTAATGCAAAGGCTAAATCAGCTCCCTGGGAGGCGTGGTCTTCTCTTTGGGCCAGATCATGACAGTGGACACTGCCGAGCGAGGCCCTTTTCCGTCTCCCATGAACAATTGGTGTCATCTATGGCCAACTTGGATTCTTGAGGGCGTAAAACAATATCAAGACAGTTTGAATTATTTTCTTTGTGATATCCTATATAATAAAGAGGTAATATGCAAATTAACCTCCACGCCCTCACAAGATGGCTGCCTATGACCAGGCCAGCAGGTAGTGAGGGACGACCAAACGACTGTACAAGCAGGCTGTATGGGGTGACCAGGCTGGCAGGGGGGTTAGTGAGGGACGACAAAATGACTGAACAGCTGGCTGCATGGGGCAACCAGGCTGGCAAGGGGGCAGTTGGGGGCAGCCAGGCCAGCAAGGGGGGCAGTTGGGGTGACCAGGCAGCAGGGGGCAGGGGGGAGTAAGGGGTGACCAGACCAGTTGGGGGGGCAGTTAGGAGCGACCAGGCTGGCAGGGAGGGGGCATTTGGGGGTGACCTGGCCGGCAGTGGGGGGCAGTTATGAGTGACCAGGCCGGCAAGGGGGGCAGTTAGGGGTGACCAGGCTGGCAAGAGGGGCAGTTAGGGGTGACCAGGCAGGCAGGCAGGTGAGTGATTGGGAACCAGTGGTCCAAGATTGTGAGAGGGATGTCTGACTGCCGGTTTAGGCCCCATCCCGGGGATGGGGCCTAAACCGGCAGTCGGACATCCCCCGAGGGGTCCCGGATTGGAGAGGGTGCAGGCTGGGCTGAGGGGACCTCCCCCGCCCCCCCCCCCCCCCCCGCATGAATTTCATGCACTGGGCCTCTAATATATATATATATATATATATATGTATCAGGTAAAATAGGATAGGTTAAACTGTAATCACAAACAATTCTCAATTTCTAATGTCTTATGACAATTAAGGTTACTTTCTTGCTCACCTACATAGTGCCCAGAGGTTGGGAGGAGGCTCTACTCCGTGTCTCCCCATTAGGGACCACGTCTGCATGGTGGAGCAGCCACCACCTTGAACATGGCCAGTCTCCACAGCACGAGAACTCTGGAGGACCCACAATGGTGGCTGAACAGTTAAATGTTCTAGCCCAGAAGCAACGTTCCATTATGGGGGCTCCACGCTCATGGCCTCATCTAAATCTAACTATTTCCCAAAGGCCCCACCTCCTAATACTTTCACCTCTACTGACCACTCATTGATGAGGACTGGTCACCTGGCTGCATGCAGTCAAAGGAAGCCACAAGGAGCCAGGAAATGCAATCCTATTCTTCGTCTGGAGGGAGAACCAGACATCAGCAAGCAGCACCAATGTGTTCCACATTGGGTATGTAATGCACATGAAACCATCGTGAGAAAAGAGAGAATCATAATCATGTCTCAGGGGAAGAGAAAACTTGACTCTTAGATTTTTAAAAAAATCCATTCTGGGCTGGATACAAGATGATTTTTTTTCTCTCTCTCCTTTAACTTCTAAGGAATTGTTTATGAATTCTCTCTGTACTTGAAAAACAACTGAACCATTAGAGTTGAGTTGGATTCTGTGTGTGTGTGTAGAGTGTAGTTAGTAGACCAGAAGACAGAGACAGGAAGTGCTTCAGTCTAGTGTGATCCAGACTTTCCCTGAGCTACCCAAGGAATTAGAGGTGACTGTAAAGCTGGCAAATCTGTAATGTCCAGTCCAATGGTTTGGTCTTGAACAGGCTCATTATAGACCTTCTAAAACAGAGACTATTCAACAGACCATGTGGTGGGAAGCCACCTCCTTCCTTCAAGGAGTTCAGTGATACCTGCGCCTCAAAATATGTCCAGGTTAGACTTCAAGGCAGGCAGGCTCCCACATGGCACGCCCCCCTCAGGAAGAAGGGTACCGAGGCCAGGTGACACCAGAAGTAACGCCAACAACAAATACAACCTCTCCCATCTGTCCAGACCCACGCTCAGATTTGGTCCTGCCAACCACCCTCTGCGGTAGACTGAGCACCACAATCCCCATTCCTCAGAGGACACACCTGGTGTCTAGATAGAGAAAATAATTTGCTCAAGGTTGCCTGTTAGTAAGTAGCAAAGTCAGGATTTAAACTTAGGCATAAGGAGGTCAGGTGCAATGCTCTTTTCACTGCGGTTTCTATGGGAGCTAGGAGCCTATCTACTCCTAGCTCTCTGTCATGAGCTGAAATGTTTGTGTCTTCCCCAATTCATGTGTTGAAGCCCTGACCCTGAATGTGGAAGTGTTAGGAGTTGGGGCCTTTGGGAAATAATTAGATTTTGATGAGACAATGAGTGTGGAGCCCCCACGATGGACTCAGTGTTCTTATTAGAAGAGGAAGAGATAAGGTCTTGTTGTCACACCTTGTGTGGGCAGTGATGGCTCTTACTGAGCACTTTGTTTGCATCACCTCTGTAAGTCTTTCTCTCTCTCTCTCTCTCTCTCTCTCTCTCTCTCTCTCCCCCCACCCCCCATGTAAGCACATAGCTAGAAGGTGGCTGTCTATGGGCCAGGAAGAGATTTCACCAGTAACTGAATATGCCAGCACCTTGATCTTGGACTTTCCACTCTCCAGAACTATGAGAAATAAATGTCTGTTGTTTAAGCCACCTAGTCTACGATACAGGCGTACCTCAGAGATACAGCAGGTTCTGTCCTACACCACTGCAATAAAGTAAATATCACAATGAAGTGAGTCACACAAGTTTTTTAGTTTCCCAAATATAAAAGTTATATTTATACTATACTGTAGTCTATTAAATATGCAATACCATTATGTCTAAAAAATGTACATACCTTACTTAAAAAAATACTTGATTGCTAAAAAAGGCTAATCATCATCTGAGCCTTAGTGAATTATATTCTTTTTGCTGGTAGGTAGTCTTGCCCTAGTAACATCAAAGATCACTGATCACAGATCAGCATAGCAAATATAATAATGAGGAGAAAAGTTTGAAATATTGCTAGAATAACTAGAGTTTGACACAAAGACAGCAAGTGATCAAATGCTGTTGGGAAAATGGCACTAATAGAATTGCTCAACATAGGGTTGCCACAAACCATCAATTTGTAAAACGTTCAGTATCTGTGAAGCACAAGAAAGTGAGCAATAAAGTGAGATATGCCCGTATTTTGTTATAGCAGCTGGAGCAGACTAAGATGTTCACCTTCTTTGAACAGCCTAAAACTTGGACATATGTACTAGGTGTCAGGAAAACCTCCATTTCCTTTGTCCCATGTTCTTAAGTGCAGCAATGGCCTTTCTGCACCTGCACTACCTTGTCCCCAGAGAAGGACGGATTTATCTGACGGGCAAGTTTCAGAGAAGAAACTGAGCATGCTCCTGGTTAGTTCACCCTCCTTTGGGATTCTGTAAGGAGCCCCTTCACCATTAGACTTTTGCGAAACCACACTTTCCATAGACACACAAGGAACATGTGAATCCAATGCCAGCAGGGCCTTCGGAAGGCAGGTCATTTTGCCTGGTTCTTCTGTCTGCATTTGCTCCCATGCACTCCCAAGGTGTTATGGGCTCGTTGTCACACCTTGTGTGGGCAGAGTGATGGCTCTTACAGAGCCCTTTGTTCTTATCACCTCTGTAGGCCACTGGCAGTGAATGAGCTGTCTCTGCTTGTCTCCACCTGGACCCAGTCCAGGCTGTTCCCAGTGACTGTCTTCATGACTCTCGTTGGAAACTGGGTGCTTGTGTGCCACCCAAGTTCATAAGTTAAAACCTAACCCCCCAGTGTGATGGTATTTGGAGGTGGGGTCCTTAGGAGGTTAAGGTTAGGTGATCCTTTTGTCATGTGAGGACACAATGAGAAGATGGCTGTCTATGAAAAAGGAAGTGGTCTCTCAAATCAAACTTGTGGCCGGTGGGCCGCATGTTTAACATGCTTGTGCTAGAGCAATGGTCGGCAAACTGCGGCTCGCGAGCCACATGCGGCTCTTTGGCCCCTTGAGTGCGGCTCTTCCACAAAATACTGACTTTTGCACATGGGCCACGAAGTTTCAATCGCACTGTACGTGCACGCCTGCACGTGGTATTTTGTGGAAGAGTCACACTCAAGGGGCCAAAGAGCCGCATGTGGCTCTCGAGCCGCAGTTTGCTGACCACTGTGCTAGAGCCTTGATCTTGGACTTCTCAGCCTCCAGAACTATGAGAGATAAATGTCCGTTGTCTATAAGCCACCCAGTCTGGTATCTTTGTTACAGCAATCTGAACAGAATAAGATGAGGGTATTCCTATAAGGGGCACTCTGAATTGTGGCAGAAAGAGGCGGAATCCAGGCTCCGTGGAGATTTTCTTACTCTCCCCTGTACCTCAAGGCTTGAATCTACTTTAGCATCTCCACTAGGTGCTAAGCCTTTGAACCTCTGTTTACACATGTTCAGGGTAGGGGTACTTGTTACTACCAAAGACAACATGTCTCATTGCCAACAGCCCTGGCGATACTAGTAATAGTGCCACCATGATAATAATAATTATTACACGTATCATTTATAGAGCACTTCCCTATGCCAAGTGCTAAGTACTTTACATGGATTATCTCACTTAATCCTCTCAAGAACTCTGTGAGGTAGATGCTTTTATTATTTCTACTTTATAGACAAGGATGTTGACGCACAGAGGCGTTAAGTAACAGCTAAGTAGTGATTCAAATCTCGGTTGTGTAACTCCAAGGCTTGAGCATTTAGATTCCTTATTGCGTTCTCTCTCCCTTCCCTCTCTTGGCTTGAGGTTTGCTCCTTTAGAACTCACGGGCCAAGTCTTCTCACTCTTTCCCATGGCAGCCAGCCCTTCAGAGTTTTGCAAGCAGCAATCATGTCCCCTGAACTACATACTTTTTCATTCTTAAGAGCTCCACTGCAGACCCTTCGTGGTTCCTCCGATGACATGGCTTCCAATATCTCCTCTTCAAGTTTGTCATCCTCCTCTAGGGCTCCAGTTGGTTGTGCCCTCTCTGAAGAATTCAGACGTGAGCATAGGCATAAGACCAGGACTTGCATGTCCCTCATTTGGGACAGTGTTAATACAGTCCAAGAGCATCTGGGAACCCACATCTGGAATGCTGACTCCTTCTTAGCTCTAGGTCAGTAAAATCCCCAGTGGGGATTTTCTCCTTGGCTGTAGCTGCTCAGTCTCTCCTTCCCTGTCTTGTACTTGAGCAGTTTCCTTTTTTGTTTTTTGAGCCTGAGAGCTGGACCTAAAAATGATGTCTATTACGAATCTGAAGCAACGACAGCCAAGCTTTCCAAGATATCCTGTCTGCAAGTGACTGGTAGTTAGTTTTGCACCCACCGTGGCTGGCAAAGTCATCGGCTTTGTCAATCTCAAAAAGTAGAGATACGAAGGAAAATGATAAGCTCTGAAGGTTCTAGTCCCAGGTTTGAACCTGTCCAACTAGTTGAGTGATGTTGGGCCAGTTGCTTCACCTCTTACTGGCACATACCATCATTATCAGGTTAAGTTTGGCAGTGTTTGGGGATGCACTACACAGCAGCCCAACTCCTGGGTTTGAATCCTGGCTCTGGTACTAATAAGCTGTGTGACCTGAGGCAGGTTACATAACCTCTCTTTGATCCAGTTTTCCCATCTACAGAGTAGGAATACTAGTAGCACTACTTTAAGAGGTGCTTTGAGGATCACCAATGTTAATAGGTGTAATGCGCCAAGAACATGACCTGGTATATAAGAAAAGTAGTATTAAGTTACTACTTACATTTATTATATTACAGTAATTGTGCAAGATAAAAGTACAGTGAGAGTGAGCTCTGTTATTTTCCATGCTGATTTATTTATTTAACTTAAATCATTCAATATTTGTGCAATGACAGGTGACATAGCATATGACCAGAGAATGAGTCAAATTCTTGAAGTTATGCTTACTAAAACAAAAATGATTTAGAAGCATATGTGATTGATCAGAGTTAGTTTCTGTTGTGTGTGTGTGTGTGTGTGTGTGTGTGTGTGTGTGTTTTTAACCTGTACACACCACTACCCAACCAGCTAAGATTTGCTAGAGTGAAGTGGGGTGGGGTGGGGGCGGGATACAGAGGACAAAGAGGAAGTGAAACAAAAAGAAGAGAGAAAAAGCAAAAGTATTAAATGATCTTCAGATCAAAGGAACTCTAGGCCCTGTCCTTACCCCACCCGGACCCCCAAAGATAACTGAAGTGTTGGGGTGATGGCAACTCCTGGTGGCCTTGGGTGGTCCAAGGACACAGAGAGCTCTTGCCTTGCTTCTGAGCAGAGCTTGGAGGAGGCAAGTCTTACAGGATGTTCCTGCTTGGTGGGGAGCAGTTGACTGGATGTGCTGCGCAGGGAGGCAGGAGAGAGGACCTGAGAGAGCCTCCTAGAGTTCACCGTGGTCCAGCAGGGCATCATGGAAGACCGTGAGAGAGGCAGTGCATACATACCATGTGCTGACTGGCTTAAGTCTGGTTTAGACCAATTATCCCTGGAGCCGAGGGTGGAGACAAATCACAGGCTATTTCACAATGGAGGGTGAGTGGGCTGGATGTTGGAGTGATAACCACATGTCCACTTACCTTGGCTGTACACCCTGGGCTGGTACTGAGTGTGATTTAGTGTTTGAGGATATGGGCTTTGCCATCAGGAAAACCTAAGTTTGAATCGTGGTTTCACCCAACTTTGACTTCAGGGACAATAATACCAACCTCAGTAAGAGTTGTTAGGAGGAAACAATGACCTTCTGTATAGGAAGCCCTGAACACTGTGCCTGACCCAGGGCAAGAGCTGAAAAATGGTAGCTATCAACCTTGTGGTTCCTAGACTGTCCCCTACCTGAGGGCAGGGACTGAGTGCATCTTTGAGTCCCCTGAGCTCAGCCAGGCGCCCGGCGTGGAGTATGTCTTTAGAAAATGGGTGCTTGATGAATGGGTCAACAGCTGCAACCTCTCTCTTATTCAAGAGGGCAACTGCTGACAAATAAAACCATCCTTTCTCAGGTGCTATGGCCCTCATGCTGTTTCAGAATATAGGACCCATCACAGTTCTCTGCCTAGAAGCTTCCAGAAAAAAATAGCTCTGAGCATAGGTACAACAGTATCCAGGAAACAGGCATAATAATAAAGTCAAATCATAGGGTTGTTGAGAAGATTAAATGAGCTAGTTCCTATAGAGGCGTAGACCAGTGGCTGGCCCATGGCGAGCCAGCCATAGGGGTTAACTGCTCATGTCATTACTAAGGGGCGATGGGAGATTCTGGACAAGGTCTGCCTGGGTTCAAATATCAGGTGTGCCATGAGAATTTAGGTAAATCACGTAATCCCCTTGTACCTCAGTTTTTTAATCCTTAAAATGGGGGCAATGATAGGATCTATATCACAGGACTGAAAATTAAATAAGTGAAGATGTGTGTAAAGCAACTAAAACGGTGTCTGGCATCCAGAAACTGCCATATATATATATATTTTAAAATTTTACTATTGAAAAAATTGTTTTTGTAAGTAGAGCAACCTTGAAAGAATGCTCCCCAGGAATTAAAATGCCTCTGATAGCCCAGCTGCAGTGGGTCAGTGGTAGAGCATCGACCTATGAACCAGAAGGGCACATGCCCAGGTTGCGGGCTTGATCCCCAGTGGGGGGCATGCAGGAGGCACTGATCAATGATTCTTTCTTATCATTGTTGTTTCTATCTCTCCCTTCCTCTCTGAAATCAATAAAGATATCTTTAAAAAATAAAATAAAATAAAATGCCTCCGATAACTGAAGCCTGTTGGGCAATGGAGACTCTCATGTGATCGGGCTCAGAGACCAAGGGTGGGCTAGGAGTTGCTGAGCCCCAATCTGCCACTGATGTCCCAGGGATAGTGTTTTTTCTCCTATTAGTGTCTCATTGGCCCAGTCATAAAAGAGTTATGAAAGCCAAGGTTTCCTTCAGCCCACCAGCCTGCGAGGCTGTGGCCGAGTTTCCCCCCGGGGAAATCGGCTCTAACACAGGCTGGGAAGGAGCCAAGTCCTAATGCGGTGTCCTTTGAAGGTGCGCCCAGCGTTACCGTTTCAAATGCAATATGCTTATTGCCGGTCTGATTTTTATTGGGAAAAAGCAGTGGTGTACTTTCCAGGTCCCTGGGGTCTGAATTAAAATAAAGGAAGTACTTTAAGAAATCAAATCCAAATAGCAGGACTGGGAAGCATGCTGTTAGGCAAGGGTATCACCGACCTCGGAAGCTGCTTGCACACCAAGCCCTGAGACAAAGCCCCGTGCTAATTGCATTTGGAGGTCCCAGAGGCACTGGTAATAGAGGCCAGCTTCCCTCGGCGGCCTGTGTGCATTGCAAAGCAGGTCTGTTACAAAAGCTACAGCTCACAGAGACCATGCGGAGTCCTGTGCCATGTCATAGGTGCTGGTAAGATGGCCACTGTGTTCATTGTATAGATGAGGAAACTGAAGGTCGGATTCTTTTTTAAAAAAGCAAGCAAACAAAGCACATTCTTACAGTTATACCAGTAGTAAGTGGCAGAGGTGAAAGCTAATCCGAGGGTTTTGTGTGTGTGTTTTTTATACCAGAATCTATGTGCTTTTCACAGGCCAGTGTTTTCCAATTTGCAGACTGAGGCCGAGTAGTGAGTGAGTCACGAAATCACTTTAGTGGGTTACAACCAGCATTTTCAAAAATGAAATAAAATAGGATGGAAAATATGACTCTATTGCATGGGTAAGGATAGCTGGTGTTTTAGGACATACATGTGTTTGTAGTATGTGCATCTACACACATACATATATATAACTATAACATATGTTTGTACGTCCTGGGTGATGATGCCAAATGTATTTCTAGTGTGGGTCACAGTAAAAAAAATGGAGAAAGTGACTGTTTTAGGCCATACTGCTTTTCAGCTAGTGTGAGCTAACTCTTACTAAGGTTTTACTGTGTGTTTGAAATGTTTTGCATAGGTGAGTTTACTCATCACGACAACGACAGCACAAGTTAGCATCCTCCCCATCTGCAGGTGAGAATCCTGAAGTTCGGAGAGGGGAAATCATTTGCCCCAGGTCACAAAGCTGATAGGCAGCAAAGCCTGAACTTGAACCTGAGTGTCTGGCTTCACCATCCGTGTGCTCAGATGCCGAGTCGGATGCCCCGTGGAGGCCCCGTTACCAGCTTCCGTCACCTCACTCTCTCACTTCCCTATTTTCATTAGCAAGCCAGGCTTGCAGACCTCTCTGCGGAATCTGTAGCTTCACATTTCTCTCATCCTCCTCTACTTTAGATTAATTAACCTCCTAATTATTTAGACATTCACTCACCAACTTGTGTGCAATTCAAATCTATTACACTTCAGGGGACGTGTCTGTATCGTGTGTATTCTGCTGCAAATCCCATGTGGTCATGGGAGAAGTAGAGGGGGGAGATTTGTAGAATCAATTTTTAAAAATTCCAATGCATTTCTGAGGCATCTGAAGTGTTGATGAGATAGCTGGGGTTCTTGGGTGCTTGACTTTTAAATTCACATTTCTGAAAAGCAAGATACAAAATTGATTATACAGTATGATCTCAACTGTGTTAAAAATGTATATAGAAAGGATTGGGAGGAAGTGAACAGTGGTTGCCTCTGGGTGGTGGGGTGCTGGGTGATTTAGACTTTCTCCTTTTGTGTGTTTTTTCTACCCCTCCAAGTTTCCTGCAATTGAGAAAGAGTGTAGCTTAAAAAATTCACTAAGTAACAGTTAATTTCCAGGGAGAATATGGGATCACATGTAATTTTGAGAAACGAGCGCAGTTTATAAGCCAAATGCATCATGCTTTGGTACTGATTAGGAAGTGTCAGAGCAGCTCGCTAGTAGGGCCCGAGTCACGTGGCGTGTCATGTGACATGGTGACCCTGGCCACGTGGCTGCTGCCCATTCTTTTCCTGATGCTTCGCTCTGATTTGGGGAGCAGCCAGGCCAGAGCCCAGATTCTGCATCTGACAGTCAGTCCCTTGGGCCAGGTGAGGAACAGTCACTCTAAAGCAAACCATTGCAGAGTCTGACTTCCCACCAGTCTGTGCAGTTGCCCTGGGCTGATCTCGTCTTTTTCACCTTTGTGCCTCCGAGGGCCATGCATGGCACCTGGCCCAGGAGGGATAACAGATGAGTGAGGAATGAACGTGCAGCTCCTCGACTTCTATGGTAAGCACATATTTGAGGCTCTGCTTAATGTAGAAGGACAATGTGGGTTTGTTTTAAATAATAGGATGGAGTGACTCTGGGAGTAAGAGAGCAGCTTGCTCCAGTGCTTCTCCTGAGCTGCCTTTGGGGAGGTGCTGGTCCCCCTCCCGGCCCGTAGGCAGGAGCCAGTGTGATGGGTAGTTATGTAAGTGGGCTTTGGAGTTAGAATGCCTTTAGTTTCTCATAGAAAACAATAGCAAAAAATAACAGTGCTTACTACCAAGGGTTGTTGTGAAGATTAAATGAGATTATACCTAGAAAGCTTTTAGGACAGTGCCTGGCACATGGTAGGTGCTCAGAAAATGTGGATGATGATGATGATGATGATGGCTGAATGACTTCTCGGGGATGCAATGCTGTGACTGGCAGGGCTTGAGTCATATGTGCACCCCTGAAGTGGGGTGGTGGCAACATCAGAACTCCCAAGAATTGGGCTCAGAATAGGTACTCCCAAAATATCTGTGAAATAAGTGAAAAAATAACTCTGCAAAAATGGGTTGACTGCATCTATCCTACAGGTGAAGATCAAAGGAAAGAAATGGTGCTAAAAGTAAACTAAACCTGGGGTGGATGCTCCTTTCTTCTCTTGCCCCGCCCTTCTTCCAGACCCAGGCTTCCTTGACAAGGGTGCTTACTTATTTCACAGGCCTGTTCATGGACAGCACCTGACCAACAGGGCCAAGCAGGCAAGTACTTACCAACCACCACCAGGTAGGTAGCTGCTGACCAATCACCATCAAATAGATGGTGCTGACCAACCACCACCAGGCAGGTAGGTGCTGACCAATCACCATCAAAAAGGTAGGTTCGGACTAATCACCATTGAATAGGTGGGTGCTGACCAATCCCCTGCCTGCAGGGTTATTCTGACCAGTTATCACACAGGTGACAAGCACCTTTGAGAGGAGGGCACTGGGAGCAGAGAGGCCCAGGTCCAGACATGCCTGTGGCTCAGTTGGTGCCTCAGGGAGGAGCCGGCCCTATGTTCAGAACTGGGGACCCTGGGGTTGGAGGGGCCTGGTCCTCCTCAGCTGCGCCTTGGCCATCCTTGAGTTGAGATTGTCTTCAGGGAGGAGGGATTGCCAAGGCCATGGCCTTCTCTCACCCAGCACCAGTTGTGGGAGTTATTGCCCTGCTTCATCTTCCTTAATGGCCTATGCTGTCAGAGCAGCATCGCTGGCACACCCCATTTCCCATCTGTTTATGGCATCTTTGGCTGCCCCTATCCTGTTGCACAAGAAGGAAGCTAGGAGAGCTGTGAAATCACCAGTGGCTTCGTCCTGTTTGGCACAGAACTGTGTTCTGCGTGGAGATTCAATAACATGAGTTAGCCTTGGGTCTTGATGATGGTGTATTAGAGCAGGGAGGGCGGCAGGGGAGCATGGGTTGGCCTTTGACTTGGGCAGCAAAATGCATGAGTGCTTCTTTCTTGTACCCTCTTGAATTAGGTTTCTAACAATCTGTCTGCACTCTTTTACCTGGTCTTCCTTTCATTGTAAGAGCAGTGTTCACAGTTCCATCTTCTCTGTTCTGGGGATGGTGCCAGCAGGGATCCACAGCATGTGTGGAAAAGACACCCGTGGGATCCCATCAGCTCTGCAAATTTGGTTGGATTGATGGGGACTTGTGGCCCCCTGTGGCTTTGAAAAAGTGTTAAAATCTGTGACCTGTCCTCTTTGAGTTTTTCCCCTCTCTTGTTCTCAGAGATTTGTTTATTCAAGTCTCAGAGAATTAACCTATTCCTTCAGTCACTGGTTCTGAGAACTCACTACAAACTTGGGGTGGCCACTGTAGCTCACAGGGTGACTAAGACAGATTGCCCTGCTGGTCTGCAGGCTGCCCTCTAAAGGGAGAGATGACAACTATGCACTAGTTCTAACAAAGAGCCAGTTAATGCCCTAACCGGTTTGGCTCAGTGGATAGAGCGTCAGCCTGTGGACTCAAGAGTCCCAGGTTTGATCCCGGTCAAGGGCATGTACCTTGGTTGCGGGCACATCCTCAGTAGGGAGTGTGCAGGAGGCAGCTGATTGATGTTTCTCTCTCATCGATGTTTCTAACTCTCTATCCCTCTCCCTTCCTCTCTGTAAAAATTCAATAAAATATATTAAAAAAAAAAAAAAAAAAAAAAACAAAGAGCCGGGTAAAGTGAGTACTAATTGGAGAAACAAATTGTCTGTGATAAGAATCATAGAGGGAATGACTATTATTTTAAAAAGAACTAGAAGTCAGACAGACCATGTAGAGAAGGACTTCTGTGAACTGGACTTTGAAAGACAAGGAGGATTTCAATAGGAAAGGATGGGAAGAAAACCCTTACCAGCATAGTTTTTAAAACAGAAGGAAGAACAATTGTGGGCTATTTTCATTATCATTATTGAAAAGTATGGTGCTTGATGGAGATGGATTAAGAAATGAAGGCACGCGCCCAGCCGGCGTGGCTCAGTGGTTGAGTGCTGACCTGGGAACCAGGAGGTCACAGTTTGATTCCCAGTCAGGTCACATGTCCGGGGTTGTGGGCTCGGTCCCCAGTGTGGGGTGTGCCTGAGGCAGCCAATCAATGATTCTCTCTCATCATTGATATTTCTATCTCTCTCTCTCCCTTCCTCTCTGAAAAAAAGAAAGAAAGAAAGGAAGGAAGGAAGGAAGGAAGGAAGGAAGGAAGGAAGGAAGGAAGGAAGAAAGAAAGAAAGAAAGAAAGAAAGAAAGAAAGAAAGAAAGAAAGAAAGAAAGAAAGAAAGAAAAGAAGGAAGGAAGGAAGGAAGGAAGAGAGAAAGAAAGAAAGACATGGTCCCTGTATGTGAGGACAGGAGGTAGAAGGGGACAGCGGCATGACATAGGGCCAGTGTGCTGGTGCTATAATCATGGCACATGAAATATTTTGGGACCATGGAGAAGGGAGATGATCGCATGTTACAAAATAGTTGGCATTTGGCTATATTTCTCTTTTTAGCTTCTGCTTAGTTCATGATTTCCTGGGAAATGTCATCTTCTTCTCTCACCCTTCGTCTTCATGCCACATCTTTTCTATAAACGGATTGGAAGGCAATTGGTCCATCTCATACTAACGATAATAGCTACCCGTTAAGGCCTGGTGATTGTACACGGTACCTATGAAATCCTCAGGACCACTGTATTGGTTCCTTGTCGCTGTATAACAAGTTACCCCAAAACCTAGTGCTTTAAAACAAAGAGCACTTACTGTCTCTTGGTTTCTGTGAGTCGGGATTCTGCATGGCTTAGCCGGAACCACCAACCAGGCCTCTCACAAGCTGCAGCCAGGGTGCTGGCGGGGCTGCAGACACACGAAGGCTCAACTCGGGGAAGGATCAGCTTCCGAACTCACTCACAGGGTTGTTGGCAGCATCCAGCTCCTCGGGACTGTTGGCTGGAGGTTGCCCTCTGGTCTTCGCTGTGTGGACTGCTCCTTGGGGCAGCTCACAGCAGGGGAGAAGGGCAAGCGAGGAAGTACAAGCAAGGCAGAAGTCACCATCCCTTGTCGCCTAATCTCGGGAGTGACATCCCATCACTCTCGCACTTGTTCTGTGTCACTCGGTACAGTGTACACTCAAGGGGAGGAGATTAGAGGACCATGTAGATATCAAGAGGCGGCGTTGTTGGCAGAGTTTTAGAAGCTCACTACCACAGCCACTCTATAGGTGAGGGTTCTCTCCTTTAGGAAAGGAATCTGAAACTCAGAGACCTTGCTCAGGCTCACACGCTGTCTGAGTGGTTTAAAGTTGAACTTGAACCACTGTTTCTCTAAAGCCTGCTTCTTCCCTCTACCTCACACCGCCTCCCGTGGCTGATGAAAGTCTCTGAGCGTACCCCACACCCAGAGTCACCTGTTCGGGTGGCTTGGCTGACAGCTACTCAGCCTCACGCTGAGGCTTAGACCTCGGAGCCTGCATAACGTCCCCGCTCTTCCTGATCGCGGAGGCATTTTTTCCATTCTAGTTAGAGACAGCAGTGAGGTTAAGGGAAGGCCAATATCTGATGCTCTGTGAGCAGCTCCTTCCTGAAAGCCTCGCTACGAACCGCCCAGGATCTTGTTGAAAGCACTTGAGTGAGAACATGCACCTTGCAGTCATGTCCTTTTCACAGACGATTAATCAGGAGCGTCCTCGGCTGGTTTGGCACAGATCGAGGTAAGGGAGAGCGCCAGATCGTAAATCCAAATAAATTTATAGCCTTGCCATCCACCCCATAGTACTTCAGGAAGGCTGGGTTTCCCTTTGGTTCTTGAAGAAATGGAAGAGGTTTTGCATAACGAGGGCTCAGTACCGAGGGGCTAACTCCACCAGGCAGGTTTTTGATGGAAACTAACCAATGGGACATTGTTTTGGGCAAACTTAAGGATCTTGCTTTGCTGATAGGAGCAGCGTTATGGAAGTTTCACCAAAAATTCTTAAGGCACTTAATACATACTGCCTTAAATTGTAGTTCTTTATTTACTTTTCATTTAAATTTTTTATTGTTGACACTATTGCAGATATCCCTCTTCCTCCCTCCCCCCCTTTGCCCATCTCCACCCAGCTCCCGCCCCCCCATTTAGCCTTCATCGCACTGTTGTCTGTGAGTCCATGGGCAATGCATATATGTTCTCTTTCTTGTTTTCTATTTTCCCTTCTGTTTTAAAACTTCTCAAAGATTACTATCTTTTTTTTTTTTTTAATTCTCATCCAAGGATATTTTTCCATTGATTTTTAGGGAGAGGGAAAAGAGAGGAAAAGAGAGAGAGAAATATCAATGTGAAAGAAACACATCGATTAGTTGCCTCCTGCATGAGCCCCGACCAGGGCCAGGGCCAAAGAGGAGCCTGCAAACTAGGTACATGCCCTTGACCACAATCGAACCCGGGACCCTTTGGTCTGCAGGCCGACGCTCTATCCACTGAGCCAAACCAGGTAGGGCAAAGATTATTATCTTTGTATCTGCACATCTCCAAACATGTCTTGCTCCTGGTAGGTATCCAATACCTTTCTTTTCAGAAAATATGTAACTGTCTCCTAAATGAATTTTAACAGCCCTTTACATTAAGTTCAGATCAGCTGTTTCTTTCTCCAAAGCCTAGAGTGATAGAACCAGCTCCCTGAACGTACAGCAGCTCATGTCTACAGCGCTTTCCTCCGTCTATCTGGCCAGGAGGTGGTGTGCATGAATTTGCTATTTCATACTTAAGGCTTGTATAATTACTTGAGAAATGTTCTGATGAGACTGTGGTTGTGCTGAGTCTGTTCCTCACTTGCCTGATTACTGGGTCTGTCCTACATGGGACTCTCACCCTCTCTGCCCTGTTGTTTCCTTTTATTCAAGGTTGGGGACAGTCAACCATCTCTATTTCAGGATGAGTGACGATAGACAAGTTTCTCAGAAAAAAAGAGCATAGGCCCAGGGACCAGATCTCTGTGTAAAAATTTCTTTCTTTAAAAAAAAATTATGATTGATTTTTTAGAAACAGAGAGGAACTGGAGAGAGAGAGAGAGAGAGAGAGAGAGAGAGAGAGAGAGAGATCCCCTGATTTGTTGTTGTACTTTTTATGCCTCCATTGGTTGATTCTTATATGTGCCTTGACTGGGGATCAAATCTGCCATCTTGGTCTAACCAGCTGAACTTCGTGGCCAGGGCAGAAGTCGCTTTGTCTCTTTTATGGGGTGGTGGAAAGCACACTTAATTTGTTTGGCCACTTTCTTGCCACATGGCATTGGTTCAGTAAAATATATTCTAACCATAACTTTCCTTATCTCTGTAATGAGATGATTATCACTGTCCTGCTTCCGTCACAGGGTTAAGGTGGGGGTCATGTATCGCATAGTTACTGTGAGTTGGGAAATGTGCTGTGTTTCACATGAATTATCCCAGTTAATCCTCATAACAGTCCTGTGATGTGGAAATATTAGCCCCAATTTACAGATGAGGAAGCCGAGGCCCAGAAAGGTTAAGTGACTTGTCCAAGGTTATACAGCTGGTAAGTTATGGAGCCAAGGTTCAAACCCAGACAGTTCAACTCCCAAACCCATGAACTTGTGTGATTTACATAAAACTGTCTCATACTATATAACAGTGTATAAATATAGGGTTATAGTAACCAGCCCCACCTTTTATATAAGTGTAAAGAGTTGCTATTTTATTTTCCACATTAGTCACAGAGTACATTCAGATCTGTAGTCTTTCACAATATGAAAAGCATGTAAAATTTTCAACAGGGATGTTAGAACCATCCAATGGGGAAATGACAGTCTTTTAACAAATGGTGCTGGGAAAACTGGATATCTACATGCAAAAGAATGAAGTTAGACCCTATCCTTATGCCATATACAAAACTAACTCAAAATGGGTTAAATGCCTAAATATAAGAGCTAAAACCACAGAGATTTTTTAAGAAAACTGGGGAAAACCTTTAAAACATTGGATTTGGTGATGACTTTTTGTATATAGCATCAAAAGCATAGCAACAAAAGAAAAATTAGACAAACTTCTGTGTATCAAAGGACACTATCAAAAAAGTGAAAAGACAACCCACAGAATGGGAGGAAATATGTACAAATCATATATCTGATACATATAAAAACTCCTATAACTCCATAGCAACAACCCAAAAAATCCAATTCATAAATGGGCAAAGGACTCGAATAGACATTTCTTCATGCAAGATGTACAAATGGACAATAAGCACATGAAAAGATGCTAAGCATCACTGACCGTTAGAGAGATGCAAAACAAGACCCCGTTTCATGCCAATTAGGATGGCTAGGATAAAAAATAGAAAATAACTTGTGTTGACAAGGATATGGAGAAGTTGGAAACTGATGCATTGCTGGTGGAAATATAAAGTGGTGCAGCTGCTGTGGAAAACAGTTACTCAAAAAATTAAATGTAGAATTACCATATGATTTAGCAATTGCACTTCCAGGTATACACTCAAAAGCAAGGACTCGACCAGATACTTGCACAGCAGTGTTTATAGTGGCATTATTCACAATAGCTCAAAAGTGGCAACAACCTAAGTGTCCATCAACAGTTGGCACATGTGGTATAGAGCAGTCCTAGACTCTGTCGTCTCATGAATATAGTGGAATATTATTCAGCTTTTAAAAGGAATGATGTTTCCATACTACAACATGGATGAACCTTGAAGACTCTATGCCAAGTGAAATAAGCCAGATACCAAAGGACAAATATTTAGCCTATATGAGGCACTTAGAATAGGCAAATTCATAGAGACAGAAGTGGAATAGAGCTTACCAGGGGCTGGGAGAAGGGGGGAATAGGAAGTTATTGTCTAACTAGAGGCCTGATGCATGAAATTCAGGCAAGGGGCTCGGCCCCCACCGCAGTGGCTTCATCTGGAAGGTCGTCCGGAAGGACGTCCGGTCTAATGAGCATATTATACTTTTATTATTATAGATGGGTGCAAGTTTCTATTTGGGGTGATAAAAAATTTCTGGAAACAGATGTTGGTGATTGTTGTACAACATTGTGAATATACATAATGCCAGTGAATTATACACTCGACAATGGTTAAAATGACAAAATTTATTTTATGTATATTTTACTATATTAAAAACTCTTTTTTAAAAAAAGCATGTAAGACATCTTATCTTGAGATATTTAGTTTTTGTTAATTTGATTTTTCATCATTAAAACAACTTTTATTATATTTTACACTATTTAAAATAGTAACAGTTGTTTGAAGAAAACAGAAAATACAGATAAACCCAAAAGGGAAAATTAAAACCCTCATTATCCTAGAGATAGTCACATTTAAAGCCGTAGGGTCCTTCCAGATCATCTTTCTCTGTCATTTTCCTCCCCCCCGCCGCCCCCCGCCCCCCGCCCCGTTTGGTGCAGCTCTGCACCCTTCCATTCCTTAGGGGTTTGAGGTCATTTTCCTCTGTGAGTTCTCATCTATATCAGTTTGGTCTTACCCATCCATGAGGGGAAAAACACTGAAACCGAGAGAAGCGATAAGACATGGAAAAGGAGCCAAGAAATGTGTGATCAGAATTCTCTGATTCACGCTGAGACCATTTGGAAGTTGTGTTGGGAAGGACAACTTCTAACACACTATGCCCAGACGTCTCTGAACACGTGTGGCCAAAGGGATGGTCTGCATGTTTGATGTTGTCCAGATCACAGAGGAAAACCACTTTTTCTTAGCTCCTCCATTTAGCCTCTTTACTGGGTCACGGGGCAAGGGCAACAAATGCCTTGCTATGTTCCTGGTCAAAATGTTATTTATGTGCAGATAAAGTCCCAGGTCTTCCTGAGCAGGAGCGTGAATTAACACTACCATTACCTTTCAGATTATGCATAGGGTTCTTTCTATCCAGCTAACTGCACAGTGTGAATTTCTGTTATTCTCCACGTGTGCATGTTACATGTTGTTGAGTTGGCTCCGACACCTAGTGACCCTATGAATGAGAGATGTCCACAGTGTCCTGTCCTCAACAGCCTTGCTCAGCTCCCGTAGACTCGTGCCCATGGCTTCTTTTATGGAGTCAATCCATCTCATATTTGCTCTTCCTCTTTTCCTGCTGCCTTCCATTTTCCCCAGCACGGTTGTCTTTTCCAGAGAACTCTCCTTCTCAGGATGCACCTGAAGTAGGAGAGCTTTGGTTTTGTCTTTTTTGCCTATTTTCTACTTACCATAATATTCTCCAATTGCCATACGATCAAAGGTAAATCAGTGACTTTTTAAAAATATATATTTTTATTGATTTCAGAGAGGAAGGGGGGAGAGAGGGAGAGATAGATAGAAACATCAATGATGAAAGAGAATCATTGATTGGCTGCTTCCTACACGCCCCCTCATGAGGATCGAGCCTGCAAGCCAGGCATGTGCCCTTGACCAGAATCGAACCTGGGATCCTTCAGTCCCCAGGCCGATGCTCTATCCACTGAGCCAAACCAGCTAGGGCAGTGACTTCTTTTTTTAAGGAGCAAATGAGCTTCTGCTCAGTAGGGAGTGCTTTTTCCTGGTGAGCAACAGAGAGTCTGCCAAGGAAGGTGGGCTCTGAACAGGGAATCATCAGATTGACCTTCTGTGGTCCTAGTCTCTCCTGCTCCACATGGTTGTTTGGAAGAAGAAAACATTGCTAGAGCTTAGATTTTGCTTGTAGGGTCAGGAGAAAGAGTGAAGGAGAGCCTGGTTCCTAGGGGCAAGGCAGCTATGCTGCTAATTTGGCATATTCCCTACGGGGCTGTCTTCCTCGCTTCTCAAATACAGTTTCAATGATGCAGTGAAAACCCAAACCCAGAATTTCTATTTTTATTACATTACGTTTTTGTAAGCACATCTAATAATTCCCATGTCCTCTTGGCTCTTCGTCTCAGTTCCACACACTTTGGTCTGCCTGGGCTCCTGGGCCCCGAGGCCCGCTTGGGCTGCCTTCCTTTTGTGTCTATTGCTCTTCCTTCAGTCTCACCCCGCGTGGGACACGACAAGGCTGGCGGGTCTTCTGCGAGCCAACACACAGTTTGGTATGTTTCTTTTCCTGGGGAACATTCCAGATGGCCAAGTTTACCCTGATCCTCTCAATAGTTCTGCTAAGCACTTAAAGCCATTGTAATGCTTTCCCCAAATAGTTCTTAAAGATTCGTTAATTAATTCACTCATTCAACAAATATTTATAAAGCACTTACATTCCAGGGCCTCGTGTAAGCACAGAGGATATATTTATGAATGAGAAAATCCCTATTCCAGAATTCCGTTAAAATGAAGAAGTACTTAGGTTTCTAGCACTTGACGCAAAATTCCTTGTGGTGGCTCTTGGACTGTGAATGCAATCTCAGTGTCTAAGGAACCGAGAGAATGTGAGGTGACTCTTCCTTTTCTTTCTTTCTTCTCCTTTGCTCCTAATACATCATAAACCTACCCATCTTCCTGCCTCTCTGACCAACTTAACTATTTCATGTTGGTATTCGTCAGGATCTTATCCCAGGTTCTCTCCTCTCTCTCTTTTTTAAAAAATATATTTTATTGATTTTTCACAGAGAGGAAGAGAGAGGAATAGAGAGTTAGAAACATCGATGAGAGAGAAACATCGACCAGCTGCCTCCTGCATGCCCCCTACTGGGGATGTGCCCGCAACCAAGGTACATGCCCTTGACCGGAATCGAACCTGGGATCGTTGAGTCTGCAGGCGGACGCTCTATCCACTGAGCCAAACTGGTCAGGGCTCTTTTTTTTATTTTTATTTATTATACCATGTTTTGTTTTGTTTTCTGGGTGCTTTCCCCCACCCCTGGGACTTCAGTTACCACCAATTACTGGTGAGTTTTCGACCTGTTTGTCCAGGTGGGACGCCTGTCCTGAGCTCCCTCTGCCATACACCCCCTGCCTCCCGACTATGTGTCTACATGCACTTGCCGTTCAGCATATGGAGGGCTTCATCTTTCTCCAAAATCTGCTTCTCCTGTCACAGTCACCTCCCTCCTAATCCCTCAAGCCAGAAACCTAGAACTCGTGCAACTAGTCTGGTAACTTTTTATGACCTCCGCTCCTCCCCAAGTGAAAGGTTGATTCCTACCGTCTGCATATCTTGCCTTCTCTCTAGATTCTCATAACTCCTTCTCCCTTCGTCCAGGCCAGGGGCTTTCAGACTGTTTTACTGGAAACCTTTCAGGGGCTCCCGAAGTTGGCCTGAAAAGGGGTATTGAGCAGGCGGGAGTCAGGGCCTCTCATCCCTGATTTAAACAGAGCAATTGCATGTTTCTCTGTTCTGCATGTTGTTTGAAGAGCAATCAATGGCTACAGATTTGAAAATGATTCGTCTTAAATCCTTATCATTTCTTTCCTGGGTTTATGCAGGACTGCCGCTGATGTGCTGTCTGTTCTGTCACCTGTCTGTCCAGGTTCTTAACCTTTCCTTGGCTGCCATGCATGCTGGCCGCACTTCCGGGGGTTAGGTGTAAACACTTGATGTACATACAATGAAGCAATTAGAATGCAAGTGAATGAGTGTGGTGCTATTATAAGCATCACCTTGAATCCGCTGTAATTTATAAGTAAATCCTCTTTGGTCTTCGCCTATTATCTGTGTTAAATGACTTGCAGCACATCTCACATACGATCCTCACTCTGCTCTAACCCGCTCTCCCCACTGCTACCACCCTCCACACGTGGGAAATCTCCGTCACTCTCTTGCTTCACACCCTTCAGTGACTCCCAATTGGCTCTCAAATGAGGTTTAAGCTTTTTAGTGTGACTGGCAAGTTCTGCTGTGATCTGGTCCTTACCAACCTTTCCAGCTCCAGCTCTTCCTCCCATTACTCATGCCCCAGCCATCCCTCCCAGCACACACCCAGGGCAGCCGGGCTTCTGGGCCTTGGCTCAGGAGTTGCCTCCTGCCCATCACTGCTCTTCCTCTTCTCCTCTCCTTTCTGCCTGCATGTTGCATTCCAAATAAAAATTTTTTTTTAGCTGAAACTTTCATTTCTCCCAGTAATTGCCACCTGTGGGCTCTCTCAACCTTCTTCCTTTCTCGCTGAGTAGCAAGGATATTTAGTCACATCTTAATTTGATAATTTTCAGTCTGTTTATTCCTTAAATGACTTGTTCCTGTGTTACTCAGTCCTGACCTTTTTTAGCTATTCATTTTGAAAAATAAAATTCAAATGTGTGGCCAAGTTGCAATAACAGTGTACCTTCCTTATGTCCTTCACCTGGCTTCACTGATTGTCAACATTTTGCCACATTTGCTTCTGTCTTTCCCTCCTTGTCATATACATGTATGTGTATGTGTTTTTATGCACCTACACTCATATTGTTACTATTATTATTTGCTTAACCAATTGAGAGTAAGTTGTAGATACCAGGACCCTTTATCCAGTAGAAGATCTCCTGGAACCTTTCTTTACATATCCATGACATAATAATCAAATTCTGGACATTTAACATGGATAACAATTCATCATCTAATAAGAGAGTTCATAGTCATATTTTTAATTGATGAATATTATGATTATTATTCTTTATAGTAAATATTTTGCTTTGTGGCCCTGACCACTTCTTCCTTTGTTCCCCCTTTACCTCTTCAGTCTTCCATCACAATGAGCATAGCAGTGAACCTTGTGGTCCTGTTTAGGTGTTTCAGTCTTTCTCACCAGATTGGAAACTTCTTGAGAACAGAGGCTGTATCTTATTAATCCTCATCTCTTCGGTGTCTGTTGTCTAAATGAATTCAGTACTGAGTATTTAATGAGTAGCCTGGACATTTGAAGCCCTCGGTGCCCGGTGACACTTTCCTGTTTGATGGTGTCTTCTCCCCTGACTTATGCAGGCACAGGAATGATGGTAAGCGGGAAGCATGAGAAGGCCCTGCTTGTCATCCCCGCAGTAAGGTGGCCCCTGGCAAGGTATTTCATCTTTGTGAATTTCAGTTTCTCCCTCTGTGTTATGAAGTTAATATTACTTGCTCTGCCTACCTCACTGGAGTGTTGGGAAGATCACATGAGAGAGTGAGTGTGAAAATGTTTCCAAATGGTCATGTTACTCCAGAGGCAATATGATGATCAACTCACTAGGAATGTTCTTAGTTTCGGGTCTGCGGGGATCACTGTGTTGCAATATCCCAGGCACACTCCGGGGTTCTTGCTCTGTCTTCTGAGATGCTGGGAAAGCTGCGTTTTGTATACAAAGTACAGAGACCAACAGCTGGGACAGGCCTTTCAAACTGGTTTCACTGCGGTGGGTTGAACAGTGTGGCTCCAAATTCATACCCACATAGAATCTCAGAATGTGGCCTCATTTGGAAACAGGGTCTTTGCAGATTGAATTTTAAGTTAAGATGAGTCATACTGGCTTAGGGTAGGCCCTACATTTAAGGATTGCTGTCCTCATAAGAAGGCCTTGGGAACACGCACATGGATGAAGGCCTTGCGACAATGGAGACAGAGATTGGAGTGATGCGGCCACAAGCCAAGGAACACCAAGGATTGCTAGCAACCACCGGAAGCCAGGAGCAGGCAAGGAAGGATCCTCCCGTACAGCCCTCAGAGGGAGCATGGCCCTGCTGACACCTTGATTTCAAACGTCTAGCCTCCAAAACTGTGAGAATACGTTTCTGTTATTTTAAGTTCCCCCCTTCATTAAGACAATCCTAGGAAAGGAATACAGTGACTTTCTCCTTGCCTCCTCCATGACATCTGTTAGCAGAACCTTCCTGTTGGAGTTGGACCATCGAACAAGTAAAGGAGGTGGGAAGGGGTGGAACCAGGTTGCTGAGGGAATTCAGTGCCCAGACTCTCTCAACCCCTGTGCAGATAGCCGGCCTGTGGGAGGTTCACTGGTCTGCTCAGGGAACAGAGCAGGAGGGGCTCTGGGTGGTGCCAGGAGTATGCCCCATCTTTCTTCCATAGTCTCAGAAAAATGCTCTGGGGGTACAGAGCCCGAGCTCTCCACCTTGGGCCCCGACATCCCCAGGATGGGCTCTGTGGTTAGTTCCATTGGCAGCTCTAGCTTCTGAGCTCCCTGAACATTGGGAGGGTTTATCACAGCGGCAGGGGATTGGCTCGGTTAGTAGTGAAGTCTGGAGTCTGGGGCCTGTGCCTGCTGGTGCCGTTTGATGCCGAAGGAGATGCTGCATCTGTGAGCTGAGTGCCTCCTCGCCGGTGCCAGGGCATGTCCACGCTAGGGCTGCTCTTCCCCGATCAGGAATGACACGTTGCATACTTCAAGGTGCCCTCGTGGGCCACTGGCCCCTTGCCTGTCTTCTCCGGGAAATGGCATCTGGGTGGGCATCAGTGCCTTAGCCCTGGCTTGTGGGTGTTAGAGAGGAGGAAGAGAGGTGGAGAAGAAGGGGAGGACACATGGCTAAGAGTCTGTCCCTCAGATTGAGATAAGCTCCAGGGGCCCACCCACTCCCATTATTGTGATGTCACGGAGGGGAGCAGCCGCAGCAGGGGTGGAGGAGGTTCAGGAAATCATCTGGCTCATTGCCCTCTTCAATCTTTCATGCCACCAGGATGGCAGAGGTTGGCACATGTTCCTGGCAGCTGAGCTCTTGAATACCCAAGGCCACACAGTGGCAAAGTCGGGGGATGAGCTCATTGGGCCGATGCCCAGCTGCTTGTCTGGGAAGTTCTACTGGGTTCTTACTTGTAATCAGCAAATCCAGACTCCTCACCTTAGGGACTATCAGACCGAGCTTCTCTCAGGATCCTTGACGATGGCTGCTAATGAATGCAAAGTGACTCATGTCACATTTAAGCAAGACTCTGGGTGTGTGTGTGTGTGTGTGAATGGGAATTGCTCAAAATCCCAATAGGGTGCTGCGGATCGGATCGCATCAAAGCCTCTCGGTGGTGGGGAGGGTGGGAGAGACAATACAATTGCAAATTTCAATACTAACAGTAGCAATGACCTAAGAATCTGTCTAGAGGATGATGATTGGTGGCCTTGGTTGATTTTGCCTTCATAGCCTCCAGAAAGGGATGGGTCGGATGTGGGACGTAGGCCAAATAGTTCCACATTTCTCTTCTATCTCAGAGGGAGATTAATTGTGTTGTAACTTCATGCTGATGGTGATAAGAAGGCCACCGAGCAAGAGTGAACGTTTCCAACTTTTCAGGAAAAAAAAAAAGTACAGATTAGCATTCTGTCTAAAGGGGCAAGGTATTGAAGCCATCGAGGCCAAACTGTAGTCTCTATTTCTAGCTGATATTCTGGAAAGCCTCACATATCCAGCCTTTTAGGAAGTTTTACTGGCAGATGGGAACAATCGAATGGACATGTTTGAGGGTTACTTGAGGAAGGTAAAAGGTTAAGCCTGTTTAAAAGGACATGACACCAGAAGCCATGGGAGATACTGGAACTCTGTTTCCATGGAGTAGAAATGGGAGAAACAGCTTTGGGACAAAGAACACAAATATTGGGCTTGAAATCAAAGGTCCTGGGTTCAAGGCCCAGCTCTCCTACATACTCGTAGCTGTGTGACCTTTGGAAAGTACTAAGTCTATTAAAAATTGTTATGAGGATCAAATGATATATTTGAAAGCACTTTTGTATCATAAAGTGCTGTGCAAGGATTGGGTGGGGTGAGCCACACTGTGGCCCTGAATGTGGGATGCCAAAGGGCAGAGGTTGTGTTCACATCACAGCGGCCAAGAAACCTGGGTGGCCACGAGCATTGGGTTCAATCAGAAGATCTGCCCTTTTCTGGCGACAAATGGTCTAGGAATATTTTTCACTTGCCCGTGGCTGGAGGTGCTTTTTCTCAGGCCTTTCTAGTTAAAACGTCTTTGGTCTTTCATTGCCATTTGCTGAAAGTCCTTGGGTGACTCTGCCCACCCACTTGAGCCTTTGTTTCTTCACCCTTGAATCTACGTCGAATAGATTTCCGCAGTGGTCTATTTCTGCTCTGAAGTCGTGTGATTTCACAAACCTAGAGTCAACATAGCTCTATGGAACACAACTTACATATGAGGACATGTGGAGAGTGTGGTGGGATTCCAACGCCGTTGGGTTTCTAGAACTTGAGCTCACAACCTAGTAAGGACACCTGTGTCCAGGTAACTGGCCCAGCTCGGAGAAAGTGCACACCAGTTCAGAGCGCCTCTGGAGGAGTTAAGTTTCAGGGCAGTTCAGAGAAGGGAGGCATTCATTACTCGTGGCAGGGGGAGGGGAGGGAGAAGCAGGGAAGGAAGTAGCCTTGAGCTGGCTCTTGCCTGATGAGAAGGTCTTGCAGGTGCAGCATAACATGCATAGGGCACAGCTTGTGCAAAGGCTTAGAGGCAGGGACTGGGGGGTGGCATATTCTGTTAGTCACCTAAAGTCTTAACAAAAAGGAAAATTAAATAGATCCTGAGGTTGGGGATTTGCTCTTATGCCGGACCCAGTGGTAACTGGTGCACGTTTCTGAATTGGTTGGCCTGGCTTTGTCCCTTCTGCTCCCCTTATTGGCAAGTGTACTTGGGTGCCAAGCGAAATCCCGGTAGGACTGGGTACCCACACCCTGCGTGCACAGCCCCCTGGGCGGAGGCAGCTTTCCTGTCTGGGCACTGCCACTTTCCATTCATTTCACACTCGGGTGTTTTGACATGTTAGTGCCTGGCCTGTTAACATGGAATAACAAGGGAGAGCGCCCAAAGGCGGTGCCCGGCTCCTGCGCTGGCACCAGGCCAGGGCAGCCTTGTTTAGCTCCTTTCCCTGGGGTGGCTTGAACGCAGCTACTTAGCAGTTCCAGCTCCTCGGTGCTTCCAAACCAGCATCTCTCCAAATGTCAGGGAGGAGGAGAGTTTATGAGGTCGTCGTTTTATGATGTGCCTTTAAGGCCAATTATTTCTAGAGCTAATAATGCGAGTACCTCGTTGAATTAGGCATTGGTAAAAGAAGGTGTACATTTTGAAATCCATGAAATTACAAGCAGATTGAGTGACTTAGTATTCTGGGTGAATGCTTCAGAGTCTGTGGTTATTATTATTATTATTATTAATATTAATAAGTGTTTATTCACACACACACGCCCATGGGGCACTGGGCAGGGCTCGTGGAGGACGCAGCCTCTGTCCTCAGGGATCCACAGAGCTGTCTCGAAGACACTGCAGTAAATCACACGAGTATTGTAACTGTCAAGGTTTTAAACACCTAAAAATCAGCACTATCATTAGCAATCAGTAATCACTGTTATAGAAGAATAAATCTTGTAATCTCCAAATTACCTGTTTGCACCAATTAGAGTTCAACTGATGAAACATACCAATCAAAGGGGAATTTACTTGAGGCACCCAAGCTTATCTAGGTTTAAAATAAAATAAAAAATAAAAAAAAGGAACCCGCTGAGCCTCCGAACCGTTGTTTCTTAGCTCGGTCTCCGTTAGAGAGGATTTTCGAGAAACAGAGCTGACAAAGTACCCCCAGGCAGGAGGGAGTCCATTATTCATTTATTTGTTTATTTATTCATTTATTCCCTGCCTGCCGACAAAAAGGATTTGAGGTAGGTCACAATAAAAACACATATTCATGACAGCTTTTTAAAAAAAATCAAAGGGAAGGTTGGAAATCTTGGGGTGGAGCGGGGGCCGTGTGCTGGAGCAGTTCACTTCCCCAGCTCCAGTGAGTCCCTTTGCAGACACCGTGCTCGGCCCTGTAGGAGCAAGAGAGACACACCCCTCCATGGCCTGGAAGGAACTGGTAACCTGGGGTGAGACACAGACACTGAATTTAGTTCTCAGCTTCTTAGAAGGCAGTGCACAGAGGAACCCAGGGGTTGTGTAGCTTTCTGTGTGCAATGCAGGCACATGGAGAAAGGCAGATTTCCACTCCCTTTTGTAAATGCTGAGGAAAGAAGGGACCCGGTGGGAAAAAGAACCCAGTGTTTTTATCAGTTTCCCAGGGATGTGGTCATTTCTTGGCTGGAGCTGGAGGAAAGAGATGGCAGTGTGGATCCACGGAGCCTCCTCTGGCTTGTGTGGGAGCTTCTGAAAGCCTGGACGTGGTGTTTGAGGGGAAGCCAGGGAGTGGGGGCTGGGGAGTTGGGGAGCTGGGGAGTTGGAGCTGACGATGACCTGGAAGGAAAACTAGTTCCCCAAGAGATCTGGTTCAGGAATTCAGAAGCGAAATGGATGTCGAAACAAGCAAGACTCCTCTCAGCAGCCCCACTGTGTGCCAGGCTCCTCCCCCTACTGTGCCTGGCAGAGTCCCAGCATCCCCTCCTTGCCCATCCTCGGATCTTGGTCACAGCCCCATTTTCCCAGCTTCTAGCTGGCTTTATCATGTGTCCTATGTGGTTCTACTTTATACTTCATCCCTAGGGAATTCTGTTATCACCATGCTAGGGCTCACTTGGTCTGCCTGTCCTGTTTTGTCTTCTTGGTGTAAGGTTACTGTGTGTTCACCTTGGTTTCTGCCTGGACATGATGATGTTGTTATAATGGCAGATGTGGTTATAGTAGCTCTACACCATACCCTCTGTTGGTAACATGATGACCCCCAATGGTCCCTGCCTCCTGGCATTCGTGCTCGTGTGTATCCCTCCCACCCTGACTCGGGGTTGACCAGTAGAATCGCACAGTGTTAGATACGATGCTAGGAGCTATGGACAGGACAGATGTAGTCTTTGACCTCATGGAGCTTACAGCTCAGTATATAATGGGGCAGCATGGACTTTGGAGCTGGATAGAGCTGGCTGATCCCAGCTTCTCCACTTGGCTTTGAGCAAGTTCCTTAACCCCCCGGAGCCTCTGTTTCCTCATCTTTAAATCAAGCAATGGCATATCCACCTTGGAGAGGGTGGTGAGGATTAAAAGAGACAGTGAGTGTAGATAAAGCATTTAGCAGCATCCAGGTTTTGGTGGCTACTCCACAAGTGTTATTCCCCGAGCTGTGCTAGGTGCTGAGAATATAGTGATGAATGGGAGATCATCTCTGCCATCAGGGGCTCAGAATCAAGGGGAGGGGACAGATGTATACTCACTAAAGTCAAGGCAGACTGTGACAATTTCTGTAATAGAGTTCAAGAGGGTGAGCAATGGGAACCCAAAGGAAGGCATAGAAAAGCTTCATGAAGAGGGGGTGACATTTTAACAAGCCTTAGAAGGGAAGCAGAATTTTTATCAATGGAGTAGGGCAAGAGCATTGCAGGCAGGCAGAGAAGCCCTGAGATGTCAGGAGGGATAGAACCTCCTGGTATGGCCCAGCCATCGAGGCTCATTGGTTGAACGTCTACCTATGAACCAGGAGGTTGTGGTTCAATTCCTGGTCAAGTCACATGCTCAGGTTGGGGGCTCAATCCCCAGTGCCAGGTGTGCAGGAGGCAGCTGATCAATGATTCTCTCTCATCATTGATGTTTCTCTCTCTCTCTCTCTCCCCCTCTCCCTTCCTCTCTAAAATCAATCAATATATATATATTTAAAACAAACAAACAAAACCCCTCCTGCTATAAAAAAGTAGTGGGAGTGCCCTAGATGAGCGCTCCTGGTGACGTTGCTTCGCTGTCATGGGCTGCAATCTCCTGCAGCTGGTGAACGAGACTATTCCTTCCAGCTCACATACTCCACAAGAGCGGGGGTTCTGCTCTCTCCATCACCAGTTTCCAGCTCCTCACACATGTAGGCACTTAATGAGCACTTAGTAAGGAGTAGGTATAAGGACATGTGTGAGCAGCTTGTCCCCAATGAGGGAATCAGGGAAGTCTTTTTGCATCTACCTGGTGTAAGTCGTTTCCCTCGGGTACGTGTGTGGTGGCAGTTAATCCCACTATATCACCATGTTTTGTCAAAGTCCCTGTACCGTTCCGTGCCTTCAGATTCCTGGCTGTGCTGCTGTTTCTTCCCTGTACTCTGGAGTCTTCTCGTGGGATCCTGGCACGTCCCTGGAGACGCCCTTAACGCTCAGCACCATGTCCCGGACCAGGTGGGGCAGGCCCAGCCCACGTTGAGGAAGCTTCACGTCTTCCCCTCATTAACTTCCGCTTCGGTTTCAGTGTCACTTTGAAACCAGAGCTCCACGGAGAATTTCCAGTGCCCTTGAGCTGCGATGCCGCCAGGCAGACAAGGGCTGGCTGGGGGGGGGGGGGGGGGGGGGGCGGGACACGACTGTGCAGTGAGGGGGCCTAGGCCTCAGTGGTCCCCGCCCCCCTTACCCTGTTTTGACTCCGCTCCCCTCCCCTGTGCTCAAGACCTTCATGCTGTTTTGTGTTTTGTTTTTTTCTTCACTGGAAAAAACCATAGTACATGGTCGCCTGGGGCTTCCTCAGTCCCAAGCCTTTCCAAACCACCCTGTTCTTTCAAAACCCGTTTTGGGTTCCATTTCCTCTGAGATATGATGTCCCCTCTGTTCTGGGTGCAACTCAACACACAAGTTGATGCCCATCTTGTGCCCAGATCAGTCGAGAGTTCACGGGGTGCAAAGATGAATGAAACAAGCTTCCTGACCCCTGGCCTTGCCTTCTAGGATGAGAGCCCCCCAGGTGACAAACTAAACTATGCAGAACTCTGCTGGGCAGTCCCTCTTCAGTCCCCAAGCTCTGCATTTTACCAGGAGCTTTTAGAAGGCAGTGGCTTACGTTCAAATCATTAAAAATTTTTAATTAACACACACACACACACACACACACAGACACACACACACACACACACACACACACACACACATACCCCTTAAGAGCAATACTTATTAATTGTTAAAAACTTGGAAAGTGAAAAAAAAATAAAGTAGGGGACACACTTTTCGAGGACCTCAAAACCCAAAGGCAAACTGCACTGGCATATTTTTCCTGTCTTCTCTTTTTTATGCATCTGAGAGCCTATGTTTACCTAACTTCGCATGCCACTGTCGTTACTGAGCCCTCTGTCCCGACCATGCTTGCGGTGTTATCGGACACTGAATAGCCATTCTGAGGCAGGAGTTTGTCCGCAAGCAGGAGTGCCGGATTTATTGGCACAGAGACGAGGGGTAGTCGCTCTAAGAATACACCCTTTTCTGCCAGCTTCGAAGACAAGCCTGCTCCGCGCAGGTGCCTCCGTGGCTAGTGTGCGGCTTAGCTGCTCTGCTCAGCACCTCTCTGAAGGAGCAGCATCCTGTGCTGTGCGGTGTGAGCCTTTCCAGTCTTCAGACTCTGCACCGCCTCCCTTCCCCCACCCCAATTTCCCTGTCTCCAGCCAGCGATAATATCTTTCATCCGAGCGTCTCTACCTGCCTCCAATGACTGTCTCCCCTGATGAATTCTCTCTGGGTGACTTTGGCATTTGCATATTTTCTCGCTTGGATATTCTGAGATGTTGGAACCAGAGACCAGGTTGACGCGCTCAGGTACTTAGCTGAATGAGGCTGTCTCGGGAACTGCACAAATATTTGGAGTCGGTGTGTGCCAGTAGGCAATTAATTGAAATGTGGACACAGCATGCCGTTGGAGGAAGGAGCCCGAAGTGGAGAAATGAGCGGTGGGAAGCTGTCCTCCCCCGGATAGGAAACAGTAACTGGGGAATTTCCTTTACCCCAAACTGCAACACATTTGGTACAGCAACAGAAAACAAAACAAAACAAACAAAAAACCCAAACAAAGAACAAGCGTAGGACCCAGGTTGACGCCTGCGTTCCTAGAGCGGCAGAGCGTTCTCACACCACACTGGTCTGGCCAGTGGAGATGGAGGGGAGCCCATCTCCTCCAAGGTCAAGGGCAAGTCGGGCCAATTCAGGACCAGAAGCAAGATGTCCTGACTCCAGCCCAGGGCACTTTCCATTTTATGAGCTGATTGTCTACCTGGAGGCCTGGATTATCATATCAAGAGCGAAAGGGCGAGGACTGCGATTTAAGCATTTTCCCGTCACCAGTGACTTTGTGAATACACTTAGTAAAATAATCCACAGCAAAACCAAGGTCCTCACCGGCTGCACCTGAACTCGGGAACGGAAGCACATCTGACCGACCTTTACGGAGTCTGGCTGCCTGCTAAGCCCTGCGGATGGAGGCGATCACAAATGGGGCCCCTGATTGCGCGGCCATCTGGCTCAGTGGTTGAGTGTCGACCTATGAACCAGGAGGTCACTGTTTGATTCCTGGTCAGGGCATATGCCCGAGTTTCGGGCTCCATCCCCAGAGTGGGGCATGCAGGAGGCAGCTGATCAATGATTCTCATCACTGATGTTTCTATCTCTCTCTTCCTCTTCCTTCTTCTCTGAAATCAATTAAAAAAAAATTTTTTTTTAAAAACAAACCACAAAAACAAATGGGGTCCCTGATCCACAGCAGTGATGTTGACCTGACCCCAGGGGGCCCGACCTCCTGACTGTCCTCTTCATTCACATCTCTCTGTCTTCCAGGAGGATGGAGCCATCTCCTTAAGGTTTTTATATATGACGGATAAGAGAAGCTCTGACCATGACGTTGCTTTAGAGTTCAGTTTGTTTTAGGGTGATATGAAAATCACCTTTTCGTTGTTCAGGTACATGGAGCCAGGGATCACATGTAGGTGTGATCACGTGGGGGACCAGAACATGGTTCTCAAAGTGTGGCCCCTGAACCAGGGCATCGGCACCACCTGGGAACTTGTTAGCCATGCACACCCTCAGGTTCCCCCCGCCCCGCCACCCCCCAGCCCTCCTGAATCCGAAATGCCTGGAGAGAGCCCCACAATCTCCCCTTTAACAAGCCCTCCGAGGGGATTGGATGCATACTTTTGAAAACCATTGCCCTAGAAAATTATGATTTGGAAATCCGGGCTGTTGAACGCCAGCATGAGGAAGTAATCTGTTTTTGATGATTGGAACCTTAAGAATAAACCCTCTTCGTTCCCGAATGCCCAGGTGAACTGTTTCTGTACATTGCTGAGTGTTCAACGGGAAAGAATTTCCAAGTGATTCTTCGAAATTTAAGTGACCGGCGCGGTCAGACACAATTCTTTGGTAGCCCAACCTATTTCCAGTCGGTACCAAATTTCCATACTTTAAAGTTTCATGGAGTGACTAAGTTCATGGATTGCTTAATCTGTTATTTTTAGAATTCTACTTCCTTACCTTGTGTGAAAGTTTATTCAAATGGGAACATTTTATTACCCCAAAATGTTTTCCTGTATACTTGCACACGTTACTAAGGAAACCAGTTGCAACGTTGCAGCAATATTGTTGCTCTAACGAATTAGCGATTCAGCGATGTATATACCATACTATAATGTTTTCTTCTCTCTAGAAAATTTCACACTTATTGAATTTATACATTTATAATACAGGACATTGGAAGCGACGGGAGTAAAGCCGTAAAAAGAAATCGGATTCCGGAGTGACAGAGGACATTTCTCGGGGATGTGTTCTGTGCTGTTGGAGCACAGGCAGAACAAGGTGATTTTTCATCCTGCGTTAGGAGCCCCCCTGTGAGGGGGAGCGGAGGGAGCGAGAGCAGCCCTCGCCAAAGGACGCTCAGATGTCAGGGCGTGGGGGGCTCTAACTGGTGAGCCGCGCTAGGAAGGACTAGGGCTGGGTGTGTGGTGTGAAGCGTGTGCTAATCACACGTTTCAGGAATCAAAGAACACGGAAGCATGAGATCATGCGAGCGAGAGCGAGCGGCTGAGATGGCACCAGGAGCTGGGGATGCGGCACAGTGGGAGGCCTCCTGCTTTTTCTTTCTAGACGGGGGAGGAGAGGTTATTAATGACGGGATGGATTAGAACAGATGGGTCCTTTTGACACATTTCCCCATGTTGTTATTTTCCAATTTCCCATCTTCCCACCGCCTAGTCATGCGCCTCTCTCTTGGTTAGGAGTGAAAGCATCTGACCTTTTAGAGCGAGGCATCGGGAATGGAGGGTGGACGTGGAGACGAGGGCTTGCTCAGCAGACCGGAGAGCCTTCCTGGAACCTTTGCTGGGAGGGGAAAGGGACGGGCCACTGTGGACCCCTGTGCTTTTGGACGCTGTGTTCCAGGCGAGCCATGTGACTTTCCCTCCTGCTCCCTCTCCGCTTCACTCCAGCCCAGTAGCCATCACTCCCTTCCTGATTGCAGGTACCTTCCTGCAGCCTGGAGATTTGCATTGGAAATGGTGTTTGTTAGGCCCTGAAATAATATTAATCGCTGTAAAACAATTAGGTTGCATAATTCGTACATAAAAAAGAAAGAATGAACCTTTGGCTTGAATTAATATTTCCTCGTCTGTACCTTACTCACCCCCACAAATAATGAGACCCTTGTCTGCCCTTCTAGTTGAGAATGACTTTGGAAAAGCAAAGCCACCTGTCTTCGAATAGGTCGTTCAAACGATGTGCATTTGTTCAGAGGCAGGTTGCTTATGCAATTTCAGGTGGGACGGGCAGGGACCCTGGGAAAATAGATATCTCATCTTCCATTCACTGGATCCTTCTTGCCAGAGGAGGGACAAAAGAATGGGCACCATGGGGGTGGGCAAAGGGGGCTCTGGCATGCAGAGCAATGGATCGGCCAGGCTCTCTTCCTGGTCTCTGCCCGTACACCCTGTGTCCATTTGTGGTTAAGCAGCCATCAGGGACCAGAAGCCTCAGGGAGTTGAGACCCCCCCTTCGTGCCCACTATGATGGGTTGAATAGTGGCTTCCCAAAACATATGTCCATGTCCTAATCTCTGGAACCTGTGACTATGAGCTTCGGAAGAGGGGTCTTTGCAGATGGAATGAAGCTGAGGATCTTGCGAGGAGATCATTGTGTATTCGGGTGGGCCCTAAGTCCAACGGCAGGCGTCCTTATTAGAGATCGAATTGGAGGAGACGCAGGCGTAGTGGAGAAGGCCATGTGAAGGTGGAAGCAGAGACTGGAGCCACAAGTCAAGGAAAGGCTGGAGCCAGGGAAGCAGGGAGAGGGAGGAAGGGCTTGCCTCCGGAGCCTGCAGAAGGAGCACTGTCCTGGTGACACCTCGAGTTCAGACTTCTGAACCCCAGAACTGTGAGAGAATAAATATCTATTTTTTAAAAAGATTTTCAAATTGATTTTTAGAGAGAGAGGAAGAGAGAGGGGGATAGAGATAGAAACATCAATGTGAAAGCAAAACATCACTAGGCTGCCTCTCCTACACGTCCCCTACCAGGGTTCGAGCCGGCAGCACGGGCATGAGCCCTGACCGGAAATCAAACTGGCACCCTTTTGGTGCATGGGACGACACCCAGCCAACCGAGCCACCCCGGCCTGGGCACCATAATTCTTTCATGTTGTTTCTAAGTGGACTCCTCCAAATGTCAAAGGGAGCCCCTAATCCAAGTACCTACGGACAGCTGAGCGGGCCTTACACCAGGCCCCATTAGGGACTGTGGGTTTGGATCCCGCCCCTTTTGAACCTCTGACCATGCTGACTAGGGGTCATTCCCGTCTGTCCCCTGCTCTTCCTTTGCTCAACACGACGTCCCTGTCCTTTAGGTTCCTCGCAGGGCGATGCCTTTGTTCGGAATGACAGAGGCTGGCTGGGTGTGCTGGGCTTTGAGAGCTGCTGTGCTTGGTGACTTAGAGACGGGTGCTCTGTGGCTGGGACAGGGAAGGAGGCCTGGATGGGAGTCAGGAGTCTGGTTCTTGCCTGGCTCTGCTCGGTGGCCTCTCTGGGCTCCAGTCTCTTAATGGCTGATGTTAGGATAATTGTGAGACTAAAAAGAAATAAGAGAGGTGAAAGGAAACTGGAAGGTGTACAGGTGTGAAGGTGACCACACACAGTAAGTACTTAATTAACACCCGCTGAAGGGTGTGTCCTGTGTCTATGGATGGCTTTGTATTCATATCTGGGCAGCCAAATGGAGCCTCCTCTTTGGCTATTGAGGGCATGGAGAGCAAGACACTCTCTCTCCCCACCTTGTCTTCCAATTGTCTTTCCTTTCCCACCCTAAGATAGTGAGAACAAAGGGCAAATTCTGTGGCATTGTCAGAGTGGAAAGGCCCATTTCAAATTTTTTGGCTTCTTGTCGGAAGTCTTGCCTTCAATTGACACCCAAGTATCCTCTGCAAACAGAGAAAATGGAAAATGAGGCGTCCACAATTGAAGCTAGTGGCAACAGAATATGAGGAAGATTGAGTCAGAGAGGAAGGGAGGAGGGAAGGAGAAAGGGGAGAGAAAGAGAGAGAGACTATGCAGTGGAGTTGCAGGGCTAATGTTTGATTTTATTCCATGACTCCCTTCCCTAGTTGGGTTTTCCCTGTGGGAGGAGTGACTGTTCAGATGGGTGACTGCAGATGGAAGTGATGGATTCTCAGTGACATCCCTCCCTCCCTCTTGTTCCCCTTGGGCCATTGAGCCACCATTTCCGTGGTGTGTGTTTGAACACAGGGCCCCCCTACTTGGGGATGGTAAGGTTGGCGTGGACCAGTCCCCGGAGCTCGGTAGGAATGGTGCCGAACGGCTCCTACGGCAGCTGTGCATGCAACCCAGCGGCTTGGTTGTTAGAAGGTAAAGCGGTGAACCTTGTGGGAGGCTCTTATTCACCAAAAGGCATGAGAGGCTGGGCCGGCCTGAAAGGTGTCAGAGGTGGGGAAGGAGGGGAGCCGGAGGCACTAACCAGCTCCTGTGCGAGTCTGGTCTAGTCGGGGTCTCACTGACTGGGGGAGTCTGGCTTTCCAGGTGCTTACTGGGCTCTTGGCTGTCTGCATGGGGCTATGATCAGAACCTGCATGGGGAACCTGACTGGGCTCGTTCCTGGGCACTGGGGGTCACTCTTGGCCCACCGAAGGGCTGGAGCAGGGCCTGTCCTAGGCTCTAGAGGAGACTGTAAGGGGTGGCCTGTCGCTAGCAGCAGAGAGCTACCTGGACCTTGGCCAGGGCTGTGCCAAATTCCAACAGTTCTCCAACTGCCTCGGGCCCAGGCTCAGCCTCCGCGCCTCCTGCTCAGAACCAGGGCAGACAAGCTCGGGTCCTGCCAGGTCCTTGAGGCTTTAGAAGGCGAGGTTCCAGGTGCAGGAGGCCAAATTATGACATCTGTCTTTCTAGGCTTGGGGAAGTCTGTCTGTCTTCTTCCCCCAACGCCGCCTTAGCCGTGCTTCAAGGCTTAGCCTGTGTCTTGCAAGCACTACTGTGAGAGTCACCTCAGCGGGTCTTCCGCTTCCGGTTTCATCTCTCCAGTCCTTCCTCGGCACTGGGCAGCGACAGGTACTGAATGCAACCATGTGTCAGACCCGGAATGGTTACTGGTGACACAGATGAGAATGAGACCCAGATCCTAAGCTCCAGAGGCCCCTGGTGGGTAGAGGAGAGAGACGGTGACAGATGGTGACAACAAGGTATCTTTTGTGCTGTGACCGTGGTGAGCTGACACGTGCTGCTTTGGAAGCATAAAGCAAGTCACAACGAACCACACCAGTGACATCAGGGCAAGGAGGCATTTGCCTGACAATGAGGTGGGAAGGAGAATCTAGGCAGCAGGGACCCGACAGTCGGGACCGGGCAAGTCTGCTGCCCCTGGACCTCGGATAGCGAGGACTCAGGCTGGACTAGTAGTCAGGCAGTTGCCAAGTCAGGCAGGACCTTGGATGTCCAACCAAGTTGGCTGGGATTTTTGCTAAAACCAAACTCAAATCCTGCTACTCCCTGTCTATAATGCTGAAACCGCCACCAGGCAGAGCACTCGTTCTGTGCTGCGCCATTTGCTGGAGCTTTTCCCTTCCCTCGGCCACCTTCCTTTCCCCAGAGCCATTCTTCAACACTGACCCTAAACCCAACCACCTCTGTGACTTTACCTTCTTCCAACCCTCACCCCTCAAAGCATCAAGTGCCCTGAGGGTGCCCCCTTTCCCCTTTTCTGTACTCAGTATTTGCGTCTGATTCATTTTTTTCTCCATAGAGACACACACAGAGCCTGTTAAAGGTTTGCTAAACTAAGACCCCGCGGCTGACGCTTGTTAATGGTTGAATTGTGCCCTCTCCGCCTCTCCTCAAGCCCCCAGCCTCAAAGGTATGTCCAAACCCTATACCCCCAGCCACCGGTGCTTGTAAATGTGGCCTTATTTGGGGAAAGGGTCTTTGCAGATGTAATCGGGTTAAGATGAGGTCATAAGGAGTCCTCATGAGAAGAGGAGAAGAAACAGAAATGGCAGAGGGAGGAGGATGTGCAGACACAGAGGAAAGTCAGCCTATGAAAACGGAGGCAGAGACTGGAGTTAGGCGGCCACGAGCCAAGGAATGGTGGGCCTCCCAGAAGCAGGAGAGGCCTGGAAGGACCCTCCTCTCACGGCTTTGTAGAGGGACTTTGATTTCTAATCTCTGACCTCCAGAAATGTGAGACATCAAGGCCCCCAGTTTTGGGTATGGGAGCCCCAGGAAACGCAGACAATGCCCTCTACTCCTCCTCTTTCTCTGTTGTGCCACAGTCCTGTTGTCTGGGCCCCCACAGCCACACCTAGTCCCGGCCCCTCCCACGGCTCCCTCCCTGACTCACCTGTGCTCCCAGCTGCCACGGCCTCTGTGCCTTTTGTCAAGGCCCTGCTCAGTGCTAGCTGGCCGGTCTGCTGTGCCACCATTTGCTCTTGTGTTGGTGTGTTCTTGCTTGGGTCATAGGTTTGGATTTTAACCGGGGCCTCCTGGAGACTTAGAACGTTCCCTCCGGGAGTAACTGTGAGTGCTGGGCTATGGCAGCATCACAGAATGGCAGGGCTGGAGGCGATGGGAAGTCTGGGCCTCAGCACGTATTCACAGAGCCCCCACTCTGTGCCAGGCCCTAGGCGAGGTGTGGGAAGTACAATGGTGACTAGAGAAAAAATAATAACCCTGCCCTTGTGGATCTCATTCTCCAGTGGGAAGGGTGGGCACTAGCTATTAATCAAAGAATCACCTAGCTAGATGCCAAATTACAACTAAATAGTATTTGATAAATATTTATGAGAGAGAGGTACATGGTGCCATGAAATCAGGTTGGAAACAGACACGGAGCAGCTTTGTGGGTAAGAGATTGAGGATTGGGATGGGACCTTTGACCTCTCTGCAGTCACACCTCTGTTTTCACGGAGGGGAGCTGCGCCCCGCCGGTGTATCGAGCTCTGTGCACCCAGGCAGGAAATGGCTTCACCAGTATGCTCTCCAAAGCTGGGAATCACCAGAGAGAAAGGTCTGATGCTTCTTAAACGTTTATTTATTCCCTTATTCATCCACTTATCATACATTCAGCAAGCATTTATGGTGCGCCTTCTGTGTACCAAGCATTGGCTAAGTGCTCTAGACACACATTCACGTCCCTTCACTTGAAGAGCGTACAGTCTAGTCCAGAAGGCAGACAAATGGACAAGCAGCTGTAATCTCGTGTAATAATGATAAGAAAACAGGGGTAGGTTCAACCTGCTTGCCTCTGTCTCCATGTGATCCTACACAGCAGTGGTTCTCAACCTTCTGGCCCTTTAAATGCAGTTCCTCATGTTGTGGCCCAACCATAAAATTATTTTCGTTGCTACTTCATAACTGCAATGTTGTTACTGTTATGAATCGTAATGTAAATATCTGATGTGCAGGATGGTCTTAGGCGACCCCTGTGAAAGGGTCGTTCGGCCGCCAAAGGAGTCGCGACCCACAGGTTGAGAACCGCTGCCATAGACACAGGGGAATTCATGCTTGGCCTTGAAGGATGAGGCCGATGGCGATGGAGAAGTGGGATGGGGCTGCTGAGGGAGGGAAGTCCCAGAGGGAACAGCATGGTGAAGACATGGGGACGGGGAGGTTCCTGACACACCTGGAAGGTGGCAAGCGCGTTCCCTGTGACCTGGGTGCAGAGGGCAGGAGCTGAGAGCGCTGGGAGGCCATGCTGACAAAGAGCAGTTTCCATTTTCCCGCTGAATCCCTTGCCCTGGGTGACTTGGGTGAGATAAGCTGTCGTTTCCCACAGTCAAATTCTAACCAGTTTTTAAGGTTGTAGAACTATTTTTGGCTAAATGCTGTTCTTTGCCTTAAACAAGCCAAACTCAAGGCATTACAGGGCGGGTCCCACACCTACATCTCCGCTTTGGTCCCACATCCTAAGGTGTTATAGCAAAAAGTGCCATGGACTCTTAAGTAAGACAGACCTGGGTTTGGAGCCTGCCTGCCATTGGCCAGCTCTTACATTACGACAAGTGATTTACCTTCTCTGAGCCTCAGTTTCCTCATCTGTATAACAGGGATAAAAATCTCTACTTCGTGAGATCCAGAAGAGTACCAAGCACATAGTAGGCACTCCGAAGGTGGGTCGTGGCTGCTGCCAGGTGCAGGCCGGAGAGGACGGATTTCCCTTTCTTTTAGCTTAAGTGTCATTAGAATGAGCCAATTCAGTGGACTTGGCTGAATCTGAAAAATTAGCACCCAAACCTAATTTTTCACTTTACACTGGTAGCCCCTCCCCCTTTAAAAGGAGAGCTCTCAAAATGGTCTTTGTTTCTGTAGCAAAGAGAGTGTGTGTGTGTGTGTGTGTGTGTGTGTGTGTGTGTGTTGGCAGGAGGGGCCACAAAGAGGCAAGGTGTATTTTTAGAGCCGTAGAGGGGCTGGCAGAAATTGAAAATAAGGTTTTCAGGTTCGTGTGTTTATGCTTTAGAGGAGACACAGGAGAGGCTCGGTGGCGGTCTGTGTGTCCTGTTCAATATCTAAGAAGCTTTCTGTGACGTGCCTTCCAGCATTCTGATTAAAAAGCCGCCTGCCCGTCCCTTGCCGGTCTCCCTTCCCTCCCCTCCCCCCAGGGGCCTGGATTTCCCAGGTGGGTGGCAGCGCTCCCCGAGGAGGAGCCTTTTGTGAAAACCTCCAGCCTGAATGAGAAACCTGCCTTCTCGGTGAGCAGGGCCCAGTGGTCAGGGCCGATTAATCCCACGGGTGGGGGGGGGGGGGGGGTCGGTGCACAGTGAACATTTCTGCCTCTTATTTTAATTAAGCAGGGCCGGGGATGGGGTGTGAGCATGCCTAATGGGACCGTGTGGCATGTGCCGACTACCGGAGGAGTTTCGGTTATTAGCACTTGTTGAGGACTTTCTAGATAATTAAATACCACATTAATCATCGCTCCGAACGGACACAGATTTTCATTTCCGTCTGGACTCCTCACATGCGGGAGGCAAAGTGGCTCCCCAGCACTGCCCGGAGCTCGCCCCACGCGTGCCCACTTCAGTGACTGCGTGGAAAAGGAAAGATTCCGCCAGACATTCGCCTTCCTTGTTCTGACAGCTGAAGCTCTCTTCACAGGCACATTAACATGACCTCATTAGTTCCTGCATCTACTCTTCTAACCACATACAACGGAGTGCAGTAGGAGCCAATCATGCTAATTACATCAGATCGGTTTGCATATTCATAAACCATTTTCTGTTTTATGGACAGCAAAAATAAACACGGTATCTCTTTAATAATTTTAAGTGGGTCACTTTCAGGACTGTATCTGTTTTAAATAAATTATCATATTGTTAAAGGCCACAGTCAAAAGTTATTTTTTGAGCCGCCTGAGAGGTGGGGGTCGGGTGGCAGGGCATGTGGAGGGGACTCGTAGAGTCGACAGGATTAAGGGATTGGTCAATATCCATGGTCTCTTCTGCCAAAGAAAATCCAAACTTGAAACACCTCCCTGGTTTAGTGAACAGGTGTCATACAGCCTCTTACTGACGACAAAATAGATTCTTGTCAGAAATATAAGATTATCAAAATCCCAGTCTTAAACAGCGGGGAGTGAAAACCAGTAACATACCAACTCCTATATTTTCTTGGTAGCCGTTTCATTTTAGGGGCTGAGTTGGACATTCTGGCTTTTTCCAGCAGGATGAAGAATTCACATAACAATTAGAAGTCAAACAATGGGCAGAAACGGACCTTCCCACTGCCCCACTAATGCCACAGTCTTCCCAGGTGACATCGGGGCCAGAACAGGTGGTCTAAGACCCCCTGTTGTTCTGTGGGGATCCTTTCAATTCAGGACCTGTCACCATCAACGGTGGAGCTGAGTTATAGATTTCCTTTGCTTTAAGGGCGGGGGGGGGGGGGGGGGGGGGGGCTTTAACAAAAATGCACAAGATTTTCAGAGTAAGAGTACTTAGCCTAGTTAAGGGAATAAACTGCTTTCGGGACTACCCAAAGACCTGGTTACATGAGACAATTGATTTGATAATTATAAATCGTTCCTGTTCATTCATTAAAGTAGGTCCTGGAGGACTACTGCCATCCTAATCTGATCGAGTGCTGTATGTGTTTTAAGGTAATGAGCATTTCTTTATTTAAAAAGCATCCCGTAATCTAGGCATTCCACGGATGCAAGCGGATCGTTTTTATCACGTTTAATAGAGAGGTGGTCCCGCATTTACGTGCCGTTCCAACACCACATTTATTTCTATCGCTGGCTCTTGCTTCCCTTTCTTTGTTGTCAACACTCCTGGGAGAGTGAACGTGGCATTTCTTGGTGGTAGTTCGGGCTGTCCCCGTGTTGTTGTTGTTTTTGAAACGCTGCTTCCGATCGAGTGGGAGTAGAACGCGGGGAAAGGCTCTCATTTTCCTTAATGCACAGGGCCCTGACTCAGAGCTTCCCTCGGCCCTTCTGCTCAGCCCCCAGAAGTGTTTGCGTTGATTCACCTTCCCTTGGACTCCTCACCAGGTTAGTAGACTCTGGGCACAGAGGGCTGCCCCGTGTCACTTTCTGAACCAGCGTTGGAGCTCTTGTGTGCCAGCCACACTGATGGTGAAATACCCTATGATTTGTGCAATATACCTTGGAATTATGGCTTATAATTTCACGAAAGCCTAACATAGCTGAATGTTTACAAGTTCTATCCCTTGGGGAAATCTATAGTGTTCATTTCTTTTGTTTAGTCTATTTAAAGTAGGACTAGATACAAAGCAGGAATGATTGACAAATTAATGCTCTCAGCTCCTACTCGAAAAGCACTTGAATTATTAGTACAAAAAGCATGTTACAAACTGTAATAATTTTAACTCCATTTCATTGCTAAAAGCTAATAATAATGAAAACAAATGAAAATAGTAATGCAATCTAACACCAGCCAGAACGGAAGCAGTCACAGAGCTGGGGCTGCGCAGTCAGATTATTAGTTCCATTAGAACTCAGGAATGGGCGAGCCTGGGCATTTATTTTGGATTCGGTTCTGTGGGGGGAGAAAAGGAGGAAAACGGATGGCCCCCGTGCAACATAAATCAGACCAGAGCTTCCTCCTTTCGCCCTTTTCCTCCACAGCGAGGGACTGCATTCCCACGGTGACTACACTCCCACGGCGGAGGAGCGGGGGCAGAGGAGCTAATGGTGGCCACGCCAGGGGGTGGGGAGTCACTGCGGATTGCAATCGGAACAAAGGAGTCTCCGGTCCCACCTGCAGACTGTGTCAGACACCTCAGGGGCAGAGGAAGACCTGTGCTTGCCAGGAGAGCAGGACAGCCAAGCAGCCCTGAGTAGAGAGCTCCAGTTCACAGGGAGAAGTTCCCCTTTCCTTAGCCCTTTTGTTCTGTCCGGGTCTTCAATGGATTGGATGAGGCCCACCCACAGTGGGAAGGCAATCAGCTCTACCAATTCCAATACTAGCAACGCCCTCCCAGACTCACCCAGAATAATGTTTGGCCACATGTCTGGGCACCCCGTGGCCCAGTCAAGTTAACACGTAAAATCAACCATCACACCTGGGATCCCTAATCTGAACTCATCTTGGTTAGTGCATTGATTATTATCGATGGACGCAAAACAAACCACTCGGTGTGGTTCTTCGGGTTTGGGCTGTTGGATTGATTCCTGCTGAGCTCACCCATGCACTGCAGTCAGTGGGTGGGTTGGCTACGGCTGAATGATCCAGGACGGCCTCACTCACATGTCTGGGGGTCGGCAGACTGTCAGCTGGGGGAGATGGGCCATGTGCCTCCCATTCGCTAGCAGGCTAGCCAGGGTGTCTTTTCATGGGGGCAGTCACAGGGCTCCAAGTGCAAGTGCTTTTCAGGTATTTGCTGTTGTCGTATTAGTCCCTTTGGCTAATGCGAGTCACCTTGGCAAGCCTCAAGCCAGTGTGGGAGGGAGTCACCCACGGGTGTGGATGCAGGGAGGCGTAAACAAGTCGGAGGCCATTCTGCAACAATCCGCCACAGGCAGCTTCCTGGTTCCCGGGATGCTCTCTCTGACCCAGGCACGGAGGGGCAGGTGTGGGCAGACTTGCACATTCCTTCCCAATCTCTTCTGTGGATTCCTTGCCCACAGCCTATCCTTGAAATGCTGCTAATCTCTAAGGCTCCCGTTCTTGGCTCCCAGTACTGAGGGTCATGTTGGGACACCAACCCGCATACCCAGCCCGGAAACTCTGGAATATCAGAGCAGATTACTGAAGTAGAGTGTGCCCATAAGCCTCAATGACTCTGAAATATTATGTGGTCCTACCCCTTGAGGAACATGTTCTGAATTCCTTGGCAGAACAAAAGGATCCAAGGTGCTTGAGGACATTCTAGAAGGAGCTGTGTTCACAGAGAGGTCCGATCAGCCAAGCCCAGAAGCTCTGCTAAGTTTCTGATCGCAGCTGGCACTTGCCCTGGTCAATATTCTGCAGGAAAGACAGCCTCCGTGTCAGGAAGAGGAAAGCACTGTGGCTGTTTAGGGAGAAGCTAGAGCCACCTGTGGGTGGGGAAAGGATGGGGTGGAAGGAGCTGGGATTTCTGTGTCCTGCTATCTTAGGTCAGGAGGTGCCTCAGAGTCAAATATTCCGTGATTATCACCCACACTCCGGAGTGTGGCGGCACACATTGCCAGGAGAGCCAGACCGGCTGTGTGTTTTTGGCGGTGGCAATGAAGGGTGTCTTCCCAAAATGAGGAACATTTGGCTCAGACTTTCCAGGAATCTTGCCGTGGCCTGGTGGCCCCTGGACTCTGACAGCCTGGTAGCCAGGCGTGGCTGTGGGTCACAGGTTTTGCTATAGTTATGGGGCTGGATTTTGTGCACAGCCAGCAGAAGCCATGATGAGCCGCCTACAGTGCTTCCTTGTGTGTAGTGCTTCTGCCTTTGGAATTCAAATATTGTGCAGAAATGCAGGTTTATTGTTATCAATCCCATCTCCTGAAACTTGACAAATGCATTCTTATGCAGATAATTAAGAGATAATGTCAACTGAACAAAGCTCTGTCACTGAAATAATGGTTTCCTGCTGTGAAGTTTATGCCTCAGCAAAGTCAAGGTGTTTGTTCCCAAAGTATAGCTCCCTATCCCTTTGACAACTGTCTGTGACATCCTCCTTCATCCCCTCATCCCTCCTCCCCAAGTCATGATTACAGCAGAGCCAGTGTCTGGGGACACCAGGTGGGGCTGAGACTTCTCTTTGCTCGAGTCCTAGATCGGGACCTGCACTCTGGGCTTCCAACACAGGCGTTTCTGCTTCCCCTCCGTGGAAGTCACCTCAGGCAAAATGCCCCTCCTCACTCTGCCTTTATGTCCCCTCTTCTAACCTGAAAAGAGTAACTTCTGACCCCAAATCCAAAGTTGAATGTAACACAGTTGCTGGCATTTGGATAACTTAGGTTTCTGGCAGAATATGTATGTAATGTAGCCATTGGGTCTCATTTCTGCTCCATTGTGATATCCTATATAATAAAAGCCTAATATATGCTAAGTGTCTGGTTGACCATTCGGCCATTCAACCAATCAAAGCATAATATGCTAATGAATGCTAAGGCTGCTCAACCGCTTGCTATGACATGCACTGACCACCAGGGGGTAGATGCTACAACCACTAGGTTAGCTTGCTGCTGGGGTCCGGCCATTGGTGACTGAGTGAGACCGCTGGACATGCCGAGGTCCCTCCCTAGCTGGCCAACCTCCCACATCCCTCCCTGGCCCCGATCATGCACCAGTGGGGTCCCTCGGCCTGGCCTGCGCCCTCTCGCAATCCGGGACCCCTCGGGGATGTTGGAGAGCCGGTCTCAGCCCCATCCCACAGGCCAGACTGAGGGACCCCACTGGTCCCTAGTATTTCTATGAGCAAATATACAAATGAGCTCACAGACTAAGTTAAAATGGACTTTGAAGGCATTAGAATTGGGCATCACTTAGAAGAACTAACGAAGCTTGTGTCATGCAGGCTCTTTTCTTTTGTGTGATACAATAAGGAGTTAAGAAAGCATATTACCTCCAGTGCAAGGGTCAGAAATAGCTCCGGTCTTATCCAGGATTCTGTGCACAGCCAGTAGTAGCCAAGACAAGCCGCCTACAGTGATTCCTTCTGTGTTATGCTTCTGCCTTTGGAATTCAAATATTGTGCAGAAATGCAGGTTTACTGTTACCAATCCCATCTCCTGAAACTTGACAAATGCATGAGGCTGGAGGTCTTCCTCTTCAGTAAGCAAAAGCAAACATTTCATTAGAGCCTGGCCCCTGCTGGCACAGCTCAGTGGTTGAGTGTTGACCTATGAACCAGGAGGTCATGGTTCGATTCCTAGTCAGGACACATGCCCGGAGTTGCAGGCTCAATCCCCAGTGCAGGGCGTGCAGGAGGCAGCCAATAATTGGTGATTCCCTCTCATCATTGATGTTTCTATGTCTCTCTTCCTCTCTGAAATCAATGAAAATATATTTTTAAAATTTCACTGGAGGAGTGTAAGCATGCTCCGCTAGAGCAGGGGTAAATAGGGTTATGCGTTGGGAGGAGTGGGCTGGTGGGCTTGGGGAGGGACGCACACCTCTGGGGCCATCTCCAGCGAGGAGAGTGTGTGGCTTCTTGGGGAGCAATGTTGTAAAGATTCCAAGTCCATCTGTTCCAAATGCTCCATAGAGTTTTATTTCTAGGTGTCTTTTAATTATACCGATTGGCATTTCATAATCATAAGCCATAAGATGAAAACCCCAATTTCTGCTCTGATGTGTTGGTGGTTTTTAAAGTAGAATCAGGCAACAGGCATGAAAAAGGGAAGGCACAGGGCTAGGAGATGAGACCAGGTTCTAGTCCCTGCTCTGCCCTCTTCCTGGTGACCTTGGGAGTGCCATTTCAACCAGGTCTTAACAAGAAGGGGGCACCTGGTGGTGTCTAAAGTATCCCCCAGTTCCACATCTTATTGTCCTGATACCTAGGGTTAGAGAGGATCATCTGGTAGAATTGTGTTATTGATCCTGTGTTTGAAATATGATGTTAGAATTGAATCAAAATGTACTTTTTCTTAAATTTATATTTCTCCCCAGATTTGTTATGTGTATGATTAATCATTGGAAAAGAAGCCACAATTCCTGAAAGCTGATTATTAGAAAGGATCCCTTTCTTTAAGTAGAGAGTCTTTGAGGAGATTTCTCTTATTTTTTTAGCTTTTCCTGATTTTTTCTTTTCTTTTTTTATTTATTGACTTGAGAGAGACAAAAGAAGGGGGGAGAGGGGAGAGAGAGAAGGAGAGAGAGAGAGAGAGAGAGAGAGAGAGAGAGAGAGAGAGAGAGAGAGTTTTGTTGTTCCACTTATTTATGCATTCATTGGTTGATTCTTGTATGTGTCCTGACTGGGGATCAAATCCACAACCTTGGTGTATCAGGATGACACTCTAACCAACTGAGCTACCTGACCAGGGCCCCTAATTTTGTCTTAAGGAGAAGAAGAGAAATGGAAATCAATGATTTGGATTGAGACTAACTCATGCCTATATTATAAAGCTTAATGTATTAACATTAATTTTGGAGAACCAAAGTTGTAGTGTTGTGTTTTTGAATACTACACTTCTCTGGGACTAGTGCTTAAAATAATTATATTTAGAAAAAGATATTTTGGGGGGAACCCCACACCTGCCAAATGTAGGCATAATTGAGAATTATATTTTAGGTTTTTATTTTGTGGCAGGAAGGACAGGGGATAATACAGAGATCTGAAGTTTTCAGGACTTAGAATTATTTATGTATGCTTAAGTTAGCTTCTTCTTTGTGACAGAAAGAGGTACATCCTCTGAAAATAGAAGAAGAATGCAAAGAAATATCTCAGCTGAAATTGGGGAGAAGTTGAAAAGAACTTTTATATAATAAAATGGGAGAAAGGGAGTGAGGATGCTCCTGAGAGCAAGGGACAGGGAGGAGGTAGAGGAGGAAGAAGAGGGAAAGAGACAACAGAATCAAGTGACAGTCTATTAAGAAAAATATTTCGAATAATCCTTTCTAATAAAGAGGGAATATGCTAATTGACTGTCCCACCCTCAAAGATGGCAGCACTCACAGCCAATAAGGAGGGAATATGCTAATTGACTGCCACACCCTCAAAGATGGTGGCACCCACAGCCACAAGATGGCGGTGCCCAGTCCCCTCAGCCACTCCAGGGCGGCAGGCATGCAGCACGGCCAAGCCCACCTCCAGGTGGGCCTGGCCACTCTGTGCATCTGCCTCTGGAGTCCCCCAGTCCCCTCAGCCCCCCAGCTGCCCAGGGCCGCCCAAGGCTCAGGTAACCAGGGCCAGCCGAGGCTTGCGCTGCTGGCAGTGGCAGCAGCAGAGGGGTGATGGGGGCGTCTCCTTCCCCTGATCGCTGGGTCGCCTCCCGTCCCTGAGGGCTCCTGACTGAGAGGGGGCAGGCCGGGCTGAGGTGTCCCCCTCCAGTGCATGAATTTTCATGCACCGGGCCTCTAGTGAATTATAATTTGTTATAACTTTGCTGGAATATAAACCCACTTCCTTTCATAAAGTGTCCTGAACATGTGTAGACCTTTAGTAAGCAGGGGATTTTGTTTGTTTTTGCTGCTGTTACTGTTTTTTTTTTTAATCCTCACCTGAGGATATGGCTTTTTAAAATTGATTTTGAGAAAGAGAGAGAGAGAAAAACATCGATGTGAGCGAAACATCAATTGATTCCCTCCTGTACGCATCTTGACTGGGAATGAACCCGCAACCTTTTGGTGTACAGGCCAGGGCACTGCTGTTACTATCTGTTGGGGGAGCCTCCTTTCCCCAGCTTTCTTTCCATGGGGCACGATGGCAAGCTGTACTCTTGCCCTGAATTGATGTTACTCATTTTGCCCCCAGGGTGGAGGGTGATGAACCGATTGTTGAATTTGGAGAGAAACCTGGCTTGTAGCTTTTCCTTCTTCTCTCATCCCTACCTCCCACCTCCGTCATTTTGGGAGCGTCTCAGCAGAGAACCTGGCCACGGGCAGCCCTAACAGTGAAGGCAGGGGTGACCGTTCTCCAGCCATCCTCGTGACTCACTGGGTCATTGGCCCACTCCTGGGCTTCAACAGTAGGAAGCCCATTGTCACCCGTGACCAAGCCATACCTTCCAGAACCAATCTGATCAGTAATAAGGCCAACATTTTAATTCCCACCTTCCTGACCCCACATCTCTTTCAATTGGTTCAGACCTCAGGCAGGAAGGACAGAGGGGGAGACAAATGAATCTCTTAACTCCATGCACAAGAGCCCATATATTAGCCCTGGCCGATGTGGCTCAGTGGATAGAGCGTCGGCCTGAGGACTGAGGGTCCTGGGTTTGATTCCAGTCAAGGGCATGTACCTCAGTTGCAGACTCTAGGCCCAGGAGGGGCAGGGAAGATCCTTTCTGAGCTCCCAGTGCCCTCCTTCTAAAATAACCAACTTCCAGCTGCTGACTATCGAAAGGTGCACCCCTGCCCAGAGTACTTCCATCTGCGTTCTGGCTCTTCACATGGAGAGCATCGTCTTATTTCCTACTATCGAAAACCAACCTTAACCCTCCACCAGGGCTGCTCCACCCAGACCCCCAAAGCGCTCTCCCCTCAGCCTGTACTCCACACCCTGTGACTGGGAGAGCAGCATGATGGATGCCCTGGGGGTCAGGAAATAATGCTAGCATTCCCTGATGAACAACCAGTTCAATCCTCAGTACATATTGATGATATTATACTCGACTTGCTCAAAGGCTACAAACACACCTGCAACCATCATCATACTGATTCCAGGAGAGACATGCTGTTATCACCACTTTACAGATAAGGACTCTGAGTCAGATAGGTGATGGCTCTGGAGCACTAACCATGTGACAGGCACTATGTGGGCGCCTTAAATAGAAAATTTCAACCCTCACAACAGAGCACACAGTACTACTCTTGTCCCCATTTTACAAATGAGGAAACTGAGGCTATGAGGGGTTAGGGATCTTGTCTGAGGTCACATGGGCAGTAAGTGGTGGAGCTGGGCTCCAACCAGAGCACGTGACTCTGGAGTTCACTGGGCTGGACCATCCCCCTGTCTCCATGAAGAGGCCAAAATATGACACCATCATCTGTTCCCCAAAGGCATTCAGTCAATAAATAGTATCTTAAAGTAAAATTTATTTCTAACTAATAGTTCCTTAATTCTTGGGTTGGAAGGACAATCAAGATTTGTCATCAATAAATAGAAAACATTACGCAGTCTTAGTATTAGTTCAAGGGGCAGAATGACATGCTACATGGAATTCTGCATCTAACTTCATGTGCTATAAAGTTACTAATAAATGTTGAGATTATGATTATTATAAGGACAACTCAGGGGAAAGGCTCCTAGCCCAGGAGCCAGGATTTTGGTCTCAATCCTGATACTTAAGACAAAGACTCTGTCCTTGACCAAACTTTAGTCAAACTCCTCTGAGCACTCTTTTTGACTAGGTCCCAACCTTGGCTTTCTGTGTCTATCTCTGCAGAGCTAAATTTTTGCAAGAATTCTCCTAAATCAGTTTAATAAGAATCCCCTACCCTGATATCTGATCATGAGCTTTATCCCTCACCTTTGATCCTTAAGTCCCTGCCTGTCTCTAACAAGACTTCCCCTACCCTTGACATCTCCTCTTAGTAATTTTTCATCCACTGAGCCCCTCATTTTTTTGGCTATAAATCCCCAGCTGTCTTGGCTGTATTTGCCAAGTTGAACCCCATCTCTCTCTCCTGTTGCAATAGTCTTGAATAAAGTCTTTCTTACTGTCTCTATATATAAAAGGCTAAGCAACTGTCTGGCCAGCCAGTAGGTATGATGTGCACTGACCATCAAGAGGCAGATGCTCAGTGCAGGAGCTGCCGAGCTGCCGTGACTTGGCAGTGGCGGTTCTCAAGTGATGCACCTGGAACCAGAGAGGAGGGAGTTCTCACACTCTGGGACACCTGGGGGGTGGGGGAGTGGATGTCAGAGAGCGGTTTTGGCCCAATCCCCATAGGCCAGGCTGAGGGACCCCACCTGCCGGAGGGACCCCACTCACTCTGCATACGCCCTTTGAGCTGTGGCGCCGCCCCAGGTGCGGCCGGCCGGGGAGGGACCACGGGAGGTTGGGTCCAAGGTGTATCCAACCCATCTAGCCCAGTTCCCCCCGACCGGCCACCTTCTAATGAATTTCCTTTCAATGTGCACAAATCCGTGCACCAGGTCACTAGTTTTTAAATAAGTGTCAGAATAATTTTTTCTTGAACACTTCCTACCACATTGACTGTGAGCAAGTCCTTTGACCTCTTTGCCCTTTACTTTCCTCCTCTGAAAACTAAGTTCAATAATTCCTGTTTGGGATTCCTCCCGGTGCTTCTGGGAGAATCAAATGAGATACGAGATATTAATAATCCGTGTGAACTGTCAAATATTAAACAAACCTATGTATTATCTTTGAGAAAACCACCAAGAGCCGCAGATTTCTGTTCTGCTCTGTTGCGGGCCTTCCCCAGGCTGTGCGGGGGGAGGCCTCCAGAAAGGATCTGGCAAAACGGGAGCTAGGTGAACTGTGCCAGAGCACCGAGCTCCACACGGATGCCTGGGAACCTCCTGTACCCTCTCAGCATGCAAACTGTTGCAGTTCCCAAACCAAGGAAGATTTCACTGCCTCCGAAAGCGAGGTGTGATTGCACATTTCCCACACGGCTTCTGACGGCACGCACCGCACCACGCAGCCTGCTGAGGGAGTGGGTGTGCATGTGTGTCTGCGTGTGTGAGTGTGTGTTTGTACTTGGAGAGGGTGTCTGTGAAATCGAAAGGGCCATATCGCACTTGCTGCAGCTCAGAACAGCCAGCACCTTCTGGGGAGCCTCAGCCTGTATTGACGCTGTGAGTTGTAACAGATAGCATTCTGGAATTAACGTGTGAATGTGTTAGCCGTGGGTGAGTGGGGAAGTTTGCTGGCTTTCGCACGCTTTCAGAAACAGTAGCCAAGCTTAAGCTTGTTGGAGTGGCCAGTAGCTCTGCCAGGGCACCATCATCTAGCCAGGAGGCACTTTTGGGGACATTGCTTTAAGATCAGTAGCATGTGAGGCCATTGTTGTTATCACTATTAGTAGTAGTAGCAGTAGCAGTTTTAGTGGTAGAATTTTTTTTAAATTTATCTTTATTGTTGAAAGTATTACAGATGCCCCCCCCCCCTTTTTCCCCATCTGCTCCTCCCGCCCGCAAGTGGTAGTATTTTAAGTGGGTTTTGGCAACTGTTCTATCATCCTATAAAGGTTTAACAACTTAGACTGATTTAAGAATCCAACATATAGAACCAAGGTGATCCTTCCTTCTTTCCTTCCCCTGTCCCTTCCTGGTCTCTCTCTCTTCTCTTGAAAAAAAACATTGGTTTCACATTCCTTCTTTGGACTAAATGACCCAAACCATATCTGGGTTCTAAGTTGTGACAAAGCTGTGACTCTTTAGTTCATTCAGCTATTCCTAGGTATGTTCAAGAGCGAGAAGAGCGGCCATAATGAGTTCGTGAGCCCATGCCGTTGATGGGAAGGGAAAGCGACACGTTGGCCCTGGGCCACAAGCTCTCAGATGCCTGGAGCAAGGCCCACTCAGCCTGGCTGGCACTGTGGGGGAGTGGCTAGCTTCCTAATGGCTTTTGTGACCTCTTTGTATCCAAGGCTGAAGACCCTGGGAAACACTAGTTTCACGTCTCCAGGCTGAGGCGGCAGAGGTGGGCTTTAGAGATGCTAATTTGTGTAATGGCTTGGAGTTGATTGACAGGCAGCAGGACAATAAGCCCAGAAATGTGAATGAATCTGGCTGAGCAGAGCCAAGCCGGGCCTCTGGGGTGGAGGAACGGAAGGTTTAGATTCCAGGGAAGCTGACAATTTGGTTTCAATTCAGATATCTGCAGTGAGAGCTCAGCACATAAATACTAAGCAGTTTAGACTTTTTTAAACCAGGGGGTCCATGGATGAGCTTTAGGGGGTCCCTGAAATGAAATGCAACATTTTATCTGTGGGTGAATTTTTCGGGAGAGAGGAGGCAAACGTTTCATTACATTGTCAAAGGCATTTGTGACTCCAAAAAGTGTTTTAAAACTCCAAAATGTTTAAAAGCCACAGGGCCCTGGATCTCCAGGGAGCAGGCTACCTCGGGAACAGGTCTGAATTGCCAAATCCAGGTGGGTCTGAAGCCCCCTAACACCCCATTAAATTTACTCCCCCAGTCTCCTAATTGCAGATTCATTGTCACCTTGTAGTGCTGCGGCATTTGACTCTCTTGAGTGCTCCCTGGAAACCCTCTCTTCCCTGTGTCAGTGACACTAATCTCCTGGATTTCTTTTTGCTTCCCTGGTTTTCTGGGTTCTTTGTCAGCCTTCTCCGGGGCTCCACTCTGCTCTCTTTGCTGTTCCTGTTTCCATGCGCTCAGTCGCCTCGTCCCCAATCCCACTCCCTTGAAATTCCGTGTTATGGCATCCACAACCTTCCCTCACCCTCTGCCTACCTGTCCTGTCCAATCCAGCCACGTTTTAATATTAATAAAGTTAAAAACTCAGCTCCTCAGCCGCACCAGCTACATTTCAACTGCTCAATAGCCCACCTGTGGCTAGCAGCTAGCGTCTTGGTAAATTGTAGGTCGTTGCCATCATTGCAGAAAAGTCGAATGGGCAACACTGGCCTAGCTAACTCTTGTGTGACCTTGGAAATTCAGGAAGCCTTTCCAGTCTCAGTTAGACACCCCTTTCCCCTGCACCCTTTCGTCTGTACCACAAGGCTGGCGTACATCTGTGAATGCTCCACTATCCTCCGCTAAAGGGCCACACTTACTTGGCTCAGCATCACCAGCACCCGGCTCAGCAAGCACTGGCTGAATGAATGAAGTTGTGACAAGCTGAAGTGAGAAGCATAACCATAGCCCTCCCTTTACATTATCCGCACCTGCAGCAAATCAGCTGGTGGGGTGTGTTGGTTCCAGTTGGCCTACTGTGCAGGAGAGAGGAGAATGTGATCATAAGACTGGAAACAAAGAGAAAGAGGCCTTTATATTTCATTGGCTGGTGCAATGGCGATGGCCAAAGGCAACTGGGGAGCAGTTTTGGTTTTTTCTGCACATATAATCATGATCTGAGATCCTGGCCAGCTTGGGGGCCTTCTCTCCTAAGCAGATGATTTATACACTCAGAGAGTCATGGAATCTTAGAATTAGAAGAGACCTTAAAAGTATTGTCCGTCGGACCTTTACCCGATGAATCCATCTCTGCAACAGGGGCCTCTGCTTGGTCACATCCTCCAGCATCAGGCGATTTCCTTTCCAGGCAGAAAGTGTTTCTAATATTGAGCTGTAATCTGCCTCCTTGTATCTGCAGCCCTGGGCCTGGCTCTACCGTTGGATGCACAGAAAATGCATCTGTCCCTCTTCTACCTTTAAAAGCAACCTGTGGGTACAGACATTTGTCCCTCCCTCCAGGGAACACTGGGATTTCTAGTTGGATACCTCAGAGAATTAACTTTTATTAAACCAATGATTTCACAGCTTCCTACTTCCTTACTAATTCCCACAGAGGTATGAGTCAGCAAACTTTTCTCGTCATGGAAAGGCACTATCATATTTTACCCCTTAAATGCTTTTTACGTATGGGAACTAGAGCCAGGTTTTGCCTGGGATGCATGTTCAGGGAGGGAGCTGGAATGACAACTGAGTCAGACCTCCTTGAGAGGGACCCTGAGATGGAGAGTAGATGTGGAATGGTTCATTGACATTGCCCAAGTGGAGGCAGGTGTGTCAACACCTCATAGTTGATATTTTATCATTTATAGATTATAATAATAGCAGCAGCAGCAATCAATAACTTCTACTAAGAGCATTCCACGAGCCAGGCAGGGTCCTGAGCTCTTTATATATATATTACATTTTCCAGCAATCCTATGTACTATGTCCTATCATTATCCCCACTTTGCAGATAAGAAAGTTGAGGCAGAGAGAGTGGGTGTTCTCAATCTTGATTGGTTAGCTTCCTATTTCCCAATTATTTATGTGATTTCCTAGGCTTGTCATGTGCACAAAATGTATCATGCTCTAACAGATCACATTGACCTTCAGCTGACAATGCTCAAGTCACCGAAATGCTCACAGCATCCCTGTGAGGTGGGGCTTATTAGTTCCATTTAATGGTTGAGAAAACCAAGGCCCAGAGGAATTGGGAGGCTTGTCCACTACAGAACGTCTAAGTGGTGAGAACTGGAACTCCAACAAGAATTCCAAAACTCTCCTCCTAGTGCTCTTCCCACTACACCACCGCAGCTCTCCAAACAAAAGCAGGTCCCCCTCTGTGACCATCATTTACAACATATTTTGCATCTATATTTCATCCCCTTTCTAAGACAGTAGGGCAGGCAACTGGCCCTAATAGCATATGCATAAGAAGATGGTGAGGCTGGGCCTAGGACAGAGGTGGTCTAGCTTCATGCCCAGGAATTTCTGAAGACTCTTTGACCTACTCAAGAGCCAGCAAGGTACAGCATGGTCCCAGGTGCAGCCAGAGCCTTCCAAAGCGAGGGCTTTGCTGTGATGGAAAGCACACTCAGGGCCTCTGGTCAGGTGTGAGCGCTCAGAGACCTGAGCTCCTCCCTTTGAGTTCTCTGTCTCCTGGTCCTTTAGACCTGCTCCTCCTGACGCCATGTTGCCCTGGGTTGGCCTTCTGGGCTCTGCTGCTCTTCACTAAGCCCCACAGGAGGTCTCCCAGCAGGGGATTTCCCCCAGGGCAGGAGGGCTGGCTCTGGAGTCATGGAGAGGCCTTGGGTTCCTCTTTCACCCCCAACTCTCTATGAACACAGACAAGTACTTTATTGTCCTTATGCTTCAGGTTTTTCAGAGCTAAGACAAAGACCATAATCTGCTTTTCTTGCAGGGCTGTCAGAAGGTTCAAATGAAATACAATATTCATTTGTTCATTCATTCATTCATTCAGCAGATAGACAGTAAGTGTCAGCTAGGTGCCGGCACTCTTCGGTGCTGAAGATACATCAGTGAACAAAACAAAGTCCAATCTTCATGGAGCTTCCATTCTGGAAGGGGCTACAGATCCAAAAAAGCACACAAAGAAGAAAAAAATAAAGCAGGGACAGAATATGACTGGGGTGCTATTTTATAAAGATGGTCAGAAAAGACTGTGAGGTGGTTACATTTAAGCAAAGAACTAAATGACGTGAGGGAGCCAGCCAGGTGCCTGAGGCGAGAACCGGTCCAGCCAGGTAAGGGCACGTGCAAAGGCTCTGAAATGGGAGCAGGCTTGACCCGTTCAAGGACCCACCGGAAGCCAGTGTGGCTGGAGCAGAATGAAGGAAGGTGGGATGGTAGAAGATGAGGTCAGAGAGGTAGCCTGAGACGGGATCATAAAGACTCACATAGCACAGAAGACGATCTATGATTATTTGTGTGGGGATGATCTGTAGCCCAGGCCACCTTCCGAACACTGGGTACCTGCCACTCTGGCCAGCTCAGGCTAGAGTTCAAAAGATGATGGCCAACACTCTATGGGGCCCTAGGGGTGATTTGACATGTAGGTTGGATCCTGGGTGCAGCAGCTGCAACTCGTTCAATTCATACAGAGAATCAGATCCAGTTCCAAGATAGCTTCTGAGCCTTCTGCAGGCAGGGAGCTCCATGAGACAGGGAGTGATTTTTTCCTCTGGTTCCTGCTCTGCCACTGACCCTGTAGATCATCCCTATTTCTACCGACCACACTTCTGATTTATCTTGTAGTTATGATCCTGTGTCTGCCTTCTGGGGACTTGGCAGGCAGGTACGCCTCAGCTCCGTCTCTAGACCTGAGGAATTTACTCCGCAGCTCTGAGCCACATGCTAGGGAAGGATGCACAACGCCATAGGCTGGTGTGCACAGTACTCTACGGGATGCTGGGGTGGCCTTTTATGCTCAACCTTGCATGTACACAGGTGTTTGCAGCATCCCCTACCTTGACAACACCATGCGATGACATGAAAGATGGTCTTGGAGAGTAAAGCATGCTGGTACCCACGCTCCCCAGAACGAGTGTTTCATGTTACTGTGGCCCTTTCCAGTACTGACATTATTTTGTATTCGCCAGTGCAGTGCAAATGTGTGGCCTGATTCTTCACTTTGCTTTCATACCAGTTCCCATGTCTCTGCCTGGTCTTCAGAGTAACCATTTGTAAGACTTCACGGTGCCCGTGTGAGGTGCCCACCCCTCTCGTGAGCATGTGGGCTTTCCCCCTGGCTTTTTCCTTTTTAATTAATTGATTTTCCAATTACAGTTGACATACAATATTATATGAGTCTCGGGTGTACAGCACAGTGATTAGACATTTATGTACCTTACCGAGTGATCGCCCTGATAAGTCTAGTACCCATCTGACACCATCCGTAATTATTGCAATATTATTGACTATATTCCCTATGCTATACTTGACATCCCCATGACTATGCTTATAACAAGCAATTTGTACTTCTTAATTCCTTTCATCCTTTTCGCCCATTGCCCCAATACCCCTTCCATCTGGCGACCATCCCCCCTGGCTTTTAAGAAACAATTAAAAAAAATAAGAACAAGTCACGCCGCCCTGGCCAGTGTGACTCGGTTGGTTGAGCATCGTCTTGTACTCTGAAAGGTCTCTAGTTTGACTCCCAGCCAGGGCACATGCCCAAGTTGTGGGCTCAATCCCCAGTAGTGGTGTGTACAGGAGGCAACCAATCAATGTTTCTTTCTCTCTCTTTCCCCACCCCTCTCTCTCCCTCCCCTTTTCCCTCTCCCCTTCCCTTCCTCTCTCTCTATAAATTAATAAAAACATATTTTAAAAAATAAGCCATGTCCCATTTGCCAGGAGCACATTCCTATTAAGATAAACCCTGAAAAGCTGTGGTGGTCCCAGGCTGAATGGACCCCAAATGCCTTACACTGGCTGTGCTGATTCAAGGGAGGACATGTGTAAAGAGCCCCCTCCAACCTCAGTGTCTCCAGGCAGTCTGCTCATGTGACCTAAACTCTTCCCACTCCTAGGAAGCTCGCCAGGGGCACTGGTGGTTAAGTTAATAAATCGTAAGACTCCGAGCTGCGTGACAGAGAGAGGAAAACAGTAAAGTAGAGTAGAAAAGGGAGAGAGGCAAGCGAGGAGCCATTCCCAGGAGAGGGGGAACTTGCCCACAGTTCTGCTCGGTGTCTCAGCACAATCACTTGGTGCTTTGAAGAAAACTACAATGATGCAGACATAAGTCTAAGAGCAGCGTGCATGTAGGACTAACAGCCAACTAGAGCACTGGGCCAGGTCCTGGGGAAATCCAGCCCGAAAAGAGGATACACCTGCCCTGTTCCCAGGAGAATCTCCTAGAAGCGAGGGACCCGGAGCACACGGGAAGGCGCAGGGGGCCTGACAGTGAGCCATTTGTGTGTGGTGTGTTCCCTGACTTCTTTATCTGCAGCCCCCCACCCCCACGCCCCACTAAACTCTCCCTCCCTGCGCTGGGCCTGCAGGGAGCTGGGGTGGCGGAGGGCAGCCATTGTGCGGCCAATTAAACAAGAATGCTCCGATCTGACAGTTCCACTGTGAAAGTTTTCAAATAGTGTTCGGAATGTTTACATAATTGTTCCAAAGAGGCTTTTTCAATGTACCTGCTTACACTCCTTACTTTTGGAAATCCTTTCAGCAATCAGGCCTTGGAGGGCTCTCAGCCCGTACTTGCCACCCTTGATTGCTGAGGGATAAATGAAAGGCCTGTCAGTGAATCGCTGGGAAAACATCCCCTAATAAATGCCCTCTAATGAGGGGGCGCTGAGAGCAGAGAGGAAGAGCTGGGGGCCCGGGGAAGTGGGGACGGTCACAGTTTTGTTGCAGAGCCATTTGGCAAAGGCAGCGCCAGACACCGCGTCTTTGTGTGCAAATTTCCCACCGGGCCAAGCGACTTTCCACAATTTAATTAAGTGGCTTTCGAGGCCCGGAGTTGGCCTAACAAGCTACTCTTCGTGAATGAAAGATTTGTCCCCAGCAGTGGGGGCCAGCGGGAGACAGAGCGGGCAGCAGTCACAGCTGCCTCCGGACGAAGTAACTGCTCGAGCGGGCGCCCGCCTGCCCGGAGTGGCTGGGGAAGGCAGGGCGTGGGGCGGTGGTGGTCCTCCTGGGACCGGGCTCACCTAGCTCGGGGCAAATATGCCATCCACACGCCCAGGATCACAACCAAACCAGCTCCATCAGGCCTGGCGAGAGGCATTTAAATTGCAAATATTGAGCTGGGGAGGATGACAGCCCTGCCAAGGATCCGCACTGCAGGATCCATAGAGACAGACCTGGGGGGTCGGAGGGAGAGGAGGTGAGAAACACAGGAGCTGGCGGTTAGGAGGCGGGAGAAGTGGGCATCCTCCTTGGTAGCGAGACTGCGGCAGGCGTGCACCCGGGATGGAGCCCTGAAACTGGTGGGCTGACTTGGCCCCTTGCTCATCCCTTCTTTCAGCTAAGGGGCCAGCTGCTGTTTCTCTAGCAGCCACCCTGCGGGGAGAGAGGCATCCCCTCACCTTAGAATAGTGGTTCTCAACCTTCTGGCCCTTTAAATACAGTCCTCATGTTGTGACCCAACCATAAAATTATTTTCGTTGCCACTTCATAACTGTAATGTTGCTACTGTTATGAATCGTAATGTAAATATCTGATATGCAGGATGGTCTTAGGCGACCCCTGTGAAAGGGTCGTTCGACCGCCAAAGGGGTCGCGACCCACAGGTTGAGAACCGCTGCCTTAGAACAAGGCAGGTTTTCTAGAATGACCGCCCACCCCCCCCCCCCCCAAAAAAAGCTGGGCGTGCGGACCTGCAGGAGGAAGGGAGGGGCAGCCATCGCTGTGAAATGTCCCCGCAGCTCTAGGTGTTAAGATCTGGGGTCCCTCACAGCCACTTTCCAGTGGCGGGTTCACAGAGCTTTTCCTGCTGACTGTATTTTTAGAAGAAATTATGATGACAGTTGTTAGGTCTCAGGCAGGCAGGCAGCACATTCCATTACAAAGTTAGCATGAAATCAATATGTAAATAACCCTTTCTAACTGGCAGCTATTTTTGAAGGCAGAATGCACCTGATGCTGCAGGTTGGTTCCAGTTCACTTTAAATACCTCCCTGTCCTCCGGGTCTGTGGATGTGCTCACGTTTGGAAGAGCCTTGCTTCCCTTTTCGCTGGGTCTTTGCATCACCCTGGAGAGTGGTCACGCCGCCGCGAGCCTGGTCCTCAAGCCTCCTCCGTCAGTTAAAAATCGGATCGACAAGACCCGCTGCAGGCTGGGAGCATTGGTCCGCCTTCGGCCTGGTCATTTTTCAAAACCACGGGTTGCTCCAGGGAGGGGAGGGGTGGCAGAGCCTTGGCTATCCGTGGAAGGAATGAAAGGAGAGGAAAGCCCAGGACGGGGAGATCAGGGTTGAATCAAAATTCAGACAGTCACTGCCAAAACAGAAGGCAGTGCCAGGGCAGCAAAGGTCAGAGGATCCTAGCTAGGGACGGGGAAGGGAGGCGGGGCGGAGAACCAGGCTAGAACTGTGGCAGCAACTTGGTGGGAACAAGCTGATCTCAAGGTACATGAGAGTGAGTAGGGTCTGAGGCCAAAGGTCTTTTATAGTCCCTCCTCATTCGTGACAGTTCAGGTTGCTTGATTTTTAACTAGCTGTGCTATGTGCATCTGTATTGAAAGCAGAAAGACCTCCAGAATGTTCTGTACCAGGTATGGATGGTGCCAGAGAGCCCAGTGTGATATATGTTTGTGTGTGTGTGTGTGTGTGTGTGTGTGTCTATTATCTGAACTCAAGCTGGGTCTGCAAATAATAATGATTGCTAGGATTTATTGAGCACCTACGACTGGTCACTTGCTATTCTATGTGTCTTTACGTGCTTGCTCAATTCTAGAGTCTTTTCTTACAACTGAGCTGACTCAACCTTCCTGTGACGTAGGCCCCATGGACTTATACCCCAAGGCTTCCTCTTCCCTGGTACAGGCAAGACAGGAGTGTCTTCCCCTGAGCCCTCTCTTCTCCAGGAGAAATACTTCCCATCCTTCAATTCCTGGAGCCCCCTTCCCCAGGTCGACTCCCCTGGTCCATGTGTTATCTCCATGTTCTTGCCATTTGGCCAGCCTCTGGGAGGAACCTGGGTCAGCTCTTCCTTTTGTGTGTCTAGCAGTAAATACCAACTAAGCATCTCCTGGCTGGAAAGGATGCACTGGGGTGAGGCTTTAACCATCCTGGTGCCGTGTAAGAGTAGCCCAAGGAAGGAGGCTCTCCAGGCAGAGGGAACAACATGTGCTAAAACCTCATCACAGGCGAACAAATTCTACTCTTAATATGAAAAGAAAGGAAGGACCAAGTAAGCATAGTCCTACAAATGGATCCTCTGGTTCCAGAGGTTACCCAGAACCCAGGAAAATTGAGGCCATCACTCATGGAAGCACTCAAATCGTTGTTATAGGTGTGACTCAAACACAACCATGTTGTTGCTGCCATTTGGGTGAACCATACAGGAAAGTTTCATCAAAAATGTCCGTGGCTCCACAGCCTACTTGGCGCTAGGTGGGGTCATCATCATCTTGGTGCCCGGGAGATATGACAGGGGTGATGAGCGTGTGGATTTAGTCTTCCTCAATGAGGGACAGCGGGATTGGCCTTTCTAGCTCTGCGTGTACGCTAGCTTGTCTCTCTAATGATAATCATTTAAAACACTGAGTGCACCAAGAGTGTCCTCAATATCTGAGGCTGTGTTATCTGTATTAGCAGAACAGACACAACTGCTCAAACACAGGGCAATGGCTAAGCTCATCACGGTCGAATGGTTGGACGGTTGCTTAGGCTTTTAGATTAATAAAGAGAAAAAACAGATTCCCAGCAAGGGCCACTCTCTGGGAAGAGAGTATGGCGTTTGCATGTCTCCCCATGTCTGTGGGTTTTCTCTAGGGACCCTGGTTTCCTCCCACACCCCAGAGATGTGCATGTGAGGTGGATGGATGTGTCTACGTTGTCCAGCCTGAGAGGGGGATAGTGTGTGTGAGTGCACCCTGAGATGGAAGGGTGTCCTGTGCAGGATGGTGCCTACCTTGTGCCCTGAGCTGCTGGGAGAGGCTTCCGTGATCCTAAACTGGAATAAGTGGGTTGGAAAATAATGATCTTATTTGTTTTCATTAATCTTTCTTAAGTGTATGTATAGCTCACATTTATTTCAATGTTTAATATTAGAAGCGTTTTACGTCTTTATTTAGAAGTTTGGTGATATTTTTGTGGCCGGAACTATGCCATAGGAACTTAACTCTTGTTAATATCGATTAGTCTATGGTAAAATTGATTTTGTTATGCATCGTTCTGCTTACAGTCACAGTTTCCAAGAACCTATTGTCGACATTAAGTGAGGACTTACTGTATGCCTGCATTTGGATGAGGACTGGAGGAGGACATGTGTAAATGGGGAATAATTGTTACGTAGGAGCAGAGGTGATGGGTAAGGTTGTCTTTTCATACGTTAAGTGTTATTACATTTTTATTTTTTAAAAAATAGTGGGCTTTTGAAAACCAAGAATTTTCTCGGAGACAAAAGAATAAATACAAACGTAATATCTCCAGGCTTACCCAAAAGGGTTTGGGACCCCTAATGGGAACAATCTGTCAATTATGATACCAAACCAGTAGGCTGAGAAAAGTTGTCATCATCAGACTAGTGATAGGAATCAATTATGTAAATATTTTCTCTGGAGGTTGAAAAGTCTGAGTAATTTTATGATGGTACACAATAGTACTATTCCTATGAAATCTTGGTTTTCCTTATATTTGGTTTTCCTTATATTGAACGTTATTCTTTATAGTTTTTATCTTTTTAATTGTAGTGAAAAAACACAATGTAAAATTTATTATCTTTATCATTTTTAAATGTACAATTCACCAGTGTTAAGTACATTCGCACTGTTGTACAACCGATCAACAGAACCTTTTCATCCTGCAAAACTGAAACTCTGTACCCATTTAACAATGACTTCCCATTTCCCTCCCTGCCCTCAGCCCCTGCACCATGGCTCTACTTTCTCTTTCTATGAACTTGACAACATCAGAAACCTCCTATAAGTGGAATCAGACAGCATTTTTGTGTCTGGCTTATTTCACTTAGCATAATGTCCTCAAAGTTCACTCATGTTGTAGCAGGTGTCAAATTTTCTTGCTTTTTGAAGCTAAATAATATTTTCAGATGTATCTATATTGTTTACCCATTCATCCACTGATGAATGTTTGGGGTTGCTGCCACTCCTTGGCTGTTGTGAATAATGTTGCTGTGAACATGGATGTACAAATATCTCTTCAGCATGAAGGTATATTATGTTGCTCCACTGATTTGGATGCTCCTTGGGAAATCCCGTTCTTCCATCTGCCCTCTGAGCCTGAAAGTCTATAAACTCTAAGGATTATCTTTAGTTAATCCCTGGCCCTCAAGAGCTCATTCCGAGGCTTGTTCCAGTTGGCGAGAGCTGATCTTTAACTCCAGTGTCAGGAAGTTATCTTCTTCCTGGTGCTTGCCTGTTTATAATGTTGTTCGTTAAGAAGCCATTCTCAGTGCTACCGCCAATATCTGAAGAAGGTGCTGGAAGTTTTACAAAATAAAATGATGGCCTTAAAACAGCTTTCTGTTTCCAAAGTGTGATTTGGACTTCGTGGCTAATCTATCCTATACTTGCCGTATATTGAGCTGATTCTACCACTTACTAACTAGGTTTTCAATGATTTGTGATGTATGATAATTCATCTGGTGCAAGATTCATAGTTATTTTTATACTGTTTATGAATTAAGAGGCTGCTAAACAAAATAATCCGATAAACAAAATTACATTGGGGGGGGGGGGGGGCCCAGGATGTTTCTCACCTGCTTAAGGGGACAAAACATATTCAAAGATATTGACAGTTAAATTTGCATATAACTGCTGTACTAATTAGAAATATAAGTTCATCTACTAATTAAAGTAACATTAGAACTTCTACTTAGAAATATTGTTTAACAAAGTACATACTTAAATTAGCAAAATTACATTTCTTTTCCTTTGCAATTTAAATAGAAAAAATTTCCACTTCTTGCTACAAGTTCCTGGAAATATTATTCAATGAATTATTGTAAAGTAGATCATATTTACCAATTAGAACAGTGTAAATCTTTCATCCAACAAATATTTTATTGAGCACCTAACATATGCCAGACCTTGTGCAAGGCACCAAATGAAATACACAATAGCCATGTTAAGATCCCTGTTCTCCTAGAACTTACTCTTAGTGGATGGAAGACAGATAGTTATAGACAAATAACAGCTCAGTGAATAAGATCATTTTAGATAGCGAGAAGTGTTATAAAGGCATGGGGCACATGACAGTGTGCGTGGGGTCTTGCCACTTCGATTAGTAGTCAAGGGGGATCTACTTGAGAGAGTGACACTTGAGCTGATACTGGGTCTAGAGACAGACAATGGTTTGACGAGCTATGGGTAGAACATTCTAAGGCAGCGGTTCTCAACCTGTGGGTCGCGACCCCTTTAGGGGTCGAACGACCCTTTCACAGGGGTCGCCTAAGACCATCGGAAAACACATATATAATTCCATATTGTCTTTGTGATTAATCACTATGCTTTAATTATGTTCAATTTGTAACAATGAAATTGGGGTCACCACAACATGAGGAACTGTAGTAAAGGGTCGCGGCATTAGGAAGGTTGAGAACCACTGTTCTAAGGCAAATGCTCTCAGATGGCATAAGGAAGAACAAGGCACACTGCAAAGGACAGAGAGTTCAAGGACCAACAAGACTGGTGTGACTGGAATACAGTGAGAAAGTTGGAGAGTGGCGTGTGCGAGAGTTGAAGACATGGACAGGGGCCGGCTAAGTGATAAGGCAGAGGTGAGCAATATCGTATTCTAAATGCAGTGAAAACCATGCTGTGGGTTTAAGCAGGGCAGTGACATGCTCTGATTATGTCTTACAAAGACATTCTTAGGGCTTTGTAGACAACAAGTGTTCAAAGGCAAGAGAAGAAGCAACTCTTGTACCTGACCAAGTTCAGGTACATGAAATAAAGTCAGGAGCATGTGGGAATTAAGGGTAATTCCAATTAGTTATTTTGTGGGGTTTTTTTTTCTTGCTTTGTCTTTCTCTTTCTGAGCCCAACATGCCCTAGGGCAGAGGTTCTTAACCTGGAGGTTGCAACAGACTCACCTGGGCAGGTGTCTGTAAGAAAGATGTCCAGTCTCACCAGATGGTCTGGGGTGAGGTCTGATCATATTGGTTTGTTGGTTGGTTTGTTTGACCTATACAGGTGATTGTGTTGCAAAAGGTGATGGGTGGATTGTTGTATAGAACTAAGTAGGGACTGCCATAAGGAACTCTCAGCGCAATAGTGGAGACCAGACGCTCTACACAATCAATTGTGACACTAGTTATAAAGAAATCAGGGCTGGTACTGGTGGGAAGAGAGCTTCCCACCAGACAAAGGGCTCCTCGTGTTAAGGGGAGGGGGACATGCTTGACAGTGAGGAGGGGTCAAGGCCTGATTATGGGAGTTTTAGCACCAGAGTTTAGTTGATGATAATCAATGGAACCAGTTCATCCTTCGACTGCCTATGTCATAAATGACTGGCTGTCCCTGGCCCTTCAAGCCAGGGGTACAGAGAATGGGGAGGAGACAGCCTCGAAACAAGCTGAAGAGCAGGGCCACAGTGGGAGGCGGGGGAGGATCTGAGGTGGAACTTCACTAATCCGAGCCACTCTCTGGCTCCTACATCTACCAAGTCTGAATCAATGAGCACCATTTCTGGCTAAGTCATCTTTTCTTTGGGCAAATTGGTTATCAGTGCAATAAAATAGGACCCATGCTCTGGATTTGCAGGCAAGCTAAAAAACAAAAGTCTCCTTTCTCAGGTATTCATGTGCTATACTGGCCCTCAAGAATACAACTCCTAGAGGGGGGAGGGATGGGGAAGTACATAGAGGATCTGGGTTCTCTTCATTAAACTTTCATCATGAGTTGAGGAACAGACTAAAAGAATTTGGGATGGGAAGGAAGGGGTGTAGAAGTGAGAAAATGATGGTTTTTACCTACCTGCACTGCTTTACTCAGTTTTTTTTTAAAAAACAAACCCCTAAACTTATAAAAAGATCAACCCCAGGGGTGAGTATTTGCCTTCCAAAAGGATTCCCTAAGGAGTTTCTTTAAATTGCAAGGGCTCCCCAGAGCCTTCATTATTGTGAATCATTAAGTGGAAAAGATACAGTGAATACCGGTCTGGGAGCCACTCGGAGCCGAGCACTCCTCCCAGGTCAAGCCTGGTGCTCTGCGTTCACGGACTGTGTGGAATATGGGTCATCCGGCGGAGCTCCCGCCTGTTTCTGAGCGCCCTGCTATTACCGCTGGCCTCCTCATTTGGCCTCTGCATCTTGTGGAAGACGCCAAAGCACTTGACATTTAAAATTTATCAGCAAAGTTTAAAAAAAAATCTAATGTGAATTAAACGGGATTTTTAATCCCCTCAACTGTTGCCATCAGTATAATCACTAACAGAATGAAATCAGAATCAGTGAAGGAAAATATTAATCATGCATTTGCATCTATTAAATATAATGAAAGAATGAGTAGGCTGGGTGCTCAGGGGTGATTTTCTAGCGTTTATGAGGAAGGCGGCTGTGGGTCACTGAGAGAGAAGGGTGACACTCAGGGGAGTCTGTTCCCTTCTCACCAGCTCTTGTGCCCCCACAGTCCACACAGGCCCAACCTGCTTAAGGATGCTGAGGCAGAGAGCTAGCTCGAAGCCCTGTGACTTGGTTTGGATCAGATAAGAACTTGCTGGAGCCCTAGCCAGTTTGGCTCAGTGGATAGAGTGTCTGCCTGTGGACAGAAGGGTCCTGAGTTCGATTCTGTCAAGGGCATGTACCTTGGTTGCAAGGCTCAATCCCCTGCACTGGTCAGAGTGCGTGATGGAGGCAACCAATTGATGTCTCTCTCATCGATGTTTCTCTCTTTTGTCTCTCCCCTTCCCTTCCATTCTCTCTCTCTAAAAAAGATTAGTTCTTGCTGGAGACTTTGGCACTTTGAGTCTCTGACTTTAAAAAAGGAGACGTGCAGAGTAACTCCCCACCCACCCTCTGGGCTGGGAGTTCATCTCTCAATCTATGAAACAGATCCACTGCTGGGGGCCAAATCAGATAGCAGCTGACGCCCAGGAGTGGGGGTGACAGTAGGTCTGCCTTCAGCAAAAGACAAGCCCTAGTGTTTGAAAGCATGAACTTGGCGTTGAAATCGACCTGCCTTTTATTAGCTGTGCAACTCTGGGAAGGTTCTTTGAACTCAGCTTCAGTTTTTTCATCACTAAAATAGGGGTAACAATAGTTGCTGCAAAAATTAAAATGAATAATAAATATAAAGCACTTAGTTAGCTCAATGCCCTGCCCCTAGTAAGCACTCAACAAACATTTTTTAAAAATATATTTTATTGATTTTTTACAGAGAGGAAGGGAGAGGGGTAGAGAGTTAGAAACATCGATGAGAGAGAAACATCCATCAGCTGCCTCCTGCACACCCCCTACTGGGGATGTGCCCGCAACCAAGGTACATGCCCTTGACCGGAATCGAACCTGGGACCTTTCAGTCCGAAGGCCGACACTCTATCCACTGAGCCAAACCGGTTAGGGCAACAAACATTTTTTAAATATTCCCCATACAGTTTCTCTGTGGACAACACATTGTCCTGAATGCCTTATCTCACCTAACATTTCAGTCTCTATTGACCTGAAAGCCATTGTCTTTAGATCTCTCATCTGCATTTCAGACCCAACTGCATGCTAAACAGAACCCATGGGTGCCTCGGACTTAGCAAGTCCATAAGCGAATGGGGCATTTCTCCAAACCCAACCTTCCTTCTCTAGTTCCCAGCACATAAAGGACACCACTCTTCCCCCAGCCACTCCAGCTGGGCCATTGGAAATCATCCTCTTTGACTTCAACCTTCCCCCATCATGCAAATCAAATTAGGTTCCATAACCTGGTGATTCTCCCTGCTAAATAGCTCTCAAGTCCATGCTTTCCTCTTAGCAATTTATTCCTAGACTAGGTCTTCAGACTTATCTCCTCAAATTCAACTCTCCCAGGGCTCAGAGAGGGATTTTCTGAAATCATCTATTTGGCCATTTCTGTCCTGCCTACAATCTTTCAGTGGTTCACAGAGTGGAATCTAATCTCTTTGGCATGGGTTCGAGACCCTTCATGGCTTGTCCCCTCTGACCTCTCCAGCCTTGTCTCCTGCTGATTCTCCCTCCTTCCTCAGGGTTCCTTAGGAGGAAATGATGGCATGAGTCTAACCCTGGGTTTGTTTGTTTGTTTTTTGTAAAGGCAGAGTTAAAAAGTGGGACTTTCTTAACCAGATATTTTAAAAATTACAAAAGTATAATAACATTTATTTATTTGCCATTTAAAGGACTATTTGAGTACCTACTATGGGCTAGGCACTGTTCAAACACCGTAGATACAGTGATCACATAAAACAACATCTCTTCCCTTGTGGAGTTTCACTACTTATTGCAAGAGCCCACAAACAGCCATGGAACTGAATGGAAAAGTCCAGCTGTGGGTTCAAGTATATAAAAATATGAAAATATTATGAAAGTGACATGTGAAAACAGTGAAGAAACATGGATGACTCAGTATGTGATATTAGGATAAATGGCTTGCTCTTTGGGAAAAATATTAAGTTGGATCCCTGCCTCACACCATATACCAATAACATTTCTAAGTAGATTAAAGGCTAAACATTGAAAATAGGCTTCTGTCTTTGGTCCCATAAATTGTAATCAACCCCAATGTCTGTCCTTGCCCTCTTTCCACACCAAGGGCCACAAACTCAGATGCTAACAAGGACCAGACAGTCTTCTAAAAAAGCAAACAAAATAGTCTTGCAGGGTAACCTGGAAACTTAACAGGCTTAAGCTGACCTTCTCTTTACTCCTCCCTTATAGCACATTGCCATGCCTTTAATGCTTCCTCCCTTCTCCAGTATTTCCCAAATGTCATTTTCCCATGCACACTCATTCACACATTCCTGCCAATATTCCTAATCTCATTTCTTCTCTGGTTTATATTTTTATACTACTTATCCCCATCTAACATATGTATTTTTCTTATTTATTGTGTTTGTTGCCTATCTCCCTTTGCTAAAATGTAAGCTCATGAAGACAATTATTTTTATGTGTTTTGTTCACTGTTATGTCTTCAGTGCCTGGAATAGTGCCTGGCATAAAGGAATTACAATGAAAGATTGAATGAATGAATAAATGAATGAATGAATGAATTGTGGTTTTATCTTGTGCAACTATGAAATTTCCTTGAGGTCTTATGTTTTATCTTTAAAAGGAATCCATAATTTTGAATCCTACTCTAGAATATATCCAATTTTATTTTAATAGTAAAAGATATTTTGTATAGCCCCAACCAAAATTTCAAGTAACATCGATGTTCCAGGTCTTGTGGCCTCCTATACACCTGGCACACCGTCACACACCCCACCCTACTCTTTGTCTTGCTCTTGCCTTGACATTTGCTGTAAATGAAGAAACCAGCTGTTCCAGTGAAAGGCTTCCAGGAGTGAGTTCCTGCAAGTTCAGGAGTGGCTAACAATATAAAAGGCTGTGGAATGCCTCAACGCCAAGGGCATCTCAGCCTTCCTGAAAAGGCATACTGAGGTTAGGGGTAGGGAAGGGACAAGTCTCTTCATTTTTCACAAACCAAACTATATCTTTTTCTTTTCCTTTTTTATTATTTTGTTCCCTACCTGCCTCTAAAAATGATTTTTTTGTTAGTTTTTCATTCTTTCACTTTCTTTCCCATTTTAAAATTACCTCACCCATTAATTTGTTTAATAAATATGCATCAAGTTGCCCCGCAGTGCACTAGGCTCTGGGGATAAAGCCGTGGACATAACAGACATTATCCTTGCCCTCAGGGAGCTCCCCATTTTGTGAGGTACACACAAGAATACAGGCTGTGCAATCTGGGGTGAAGATTGCTGGGATAGGGAACTGTGGGGTGCTGGGAGGGCACCTATAACAGCACCTAATCCAGGTTTAGGGGTTCAAGGAAGGCTCCCCAAAGGATGTGATGGTTAGGCTGATATCCAAGAATGAGTAGAATCTATTCAGGCTGTTGGGAGGGGGTCTGGTGCCTGCGTCCTATCAAAAACATGGTCAAACTAAAGTGGGGAAGGGAGACAGCCAGGATGGTGTGTGTGTGTGTGTGTGTGTGTGTGTGTGTGTGTGTGTGTGTGTAGAAACCATTCTATACAAGTTAGATTTGAGAACTGAGGATTATTTTCTCCTGAGAAAGAGCAGACTCGGGCTCCCTCAGGTATTTGAAAGTCTGACATATAGAGAATGGATTTGGCTTATGCACAGTGGCTCCAGAAGGCAGGGTGATAGCACTGGGTAGGTGTGTGAGGCTTTCAAAGAGAGATGTCCAAAAACGTAACAGCTGCTGAGGAAGCTTTAAGTGCCTTATCACAAGCAAGGCCGAGAAGGTGTGTGCAGTGACACCTGCCAGGGAATTGGGCTGGCAGGCCTTCGTTGGCTCCTTCCGCAGCAGGTTCTGTGGCTCTGGGCCATTGCCCTTCAGCAGGGGCTTCTTTGAGGAGAGCTTGGGGCATATTTGAGCTCTGCCTTGCTTTTGGCTAATAAAGAAGGATCAGACCAGAGCCTCACCCATGGGAGTTCACATCCACCAGGGAGAAAAGTACAGGCAAGGCTGCAGGAAACTCCCAGGTGAATTTGTGGAACAGATCGTAAAAGAAGCTGAATATCTACGTACCAATTGGATAGATCTCAAAACCAAAATGCTGAGTGAGAAAAGCAAGATGCAGAACAATATATGCTTGGTTAAAAAGTGGCAGATGTCATCTATAAAAGACCTGTTGTGTGATTTTTCACATTTCTTACAAGAAAAATCAAGCTGGGGCCAGCTTCTGAACTCAAGGAGTCCTCAGTCCACGGGATCCCCGGCCGCCACCCCGGCCGAGCGCAGGAGGACAGGCTGAGACAGTTCTGTGGGTTACATAGAAGGAGGGCCCACACCATGCTTAGTGAGTACGGAAGGCTTTGTAGCAACCGTGACATTAGAAGCTGGACCTGGAGATGAGGTCCAGATAAAGTCTGGACATGCCGTGCTGAGGGTGACCGAGCCACCAGGCAGAGAGGGGGCAAAGTGCAGGATCAGAGGAGGCCCGTTTGGTTGAGCTGGAGACACACGAGGTGGGGAGTGAGAGAGAATGTTTCTGGAAAGAGCTGAAGTCAGGTTGTTCTCCACTTGCCCTTGTACCCCAACCCCAAAGATGGCTCTTTGTTAGGTGGGGGCTGGCTGCTGCCTCTGGCGCCGGCCCCCTCTCCACTCTTGCTGGTCTCATGAGGTGCCCATCTGGCTGTTTTGGCTGCATCTCCAGATGTTCCCGGGGCTCCTGCGGTGAAGGATCTGCTGACCCAGCAGTAGCCCCTTCCGGAGCACTCGGGGTACTCTCAGTGTAAAACATACGGCCACAGTTAAACCGGCGAGACCTTGTCAGCCCGGGAAGACATACTCAGACCAGCCCTGCACGGACCTATTCTGGGCTCCGAGCCTGCTCAGGGTCACCTGCGCAGATGCTGGTGCGATGTCCCCAGGCATCCACATGGCTCCTGACAGCCGTGGGAGGGACACAGGTGCAGGCCAGCATGTAATTAGTGCCAGGGACGCAGCTTTCCGATCACTTTCCCCCCAAGACTGTGCCTCTCTGGCTGAGAGGCAGAAAATGGACAATCATAGGAGATCCTTGATTATGGCTTGACTGAGCTTATGGGGGCTCCAGACGGCTAATTCGAATGTGGCTTCCAAGCCGTTAGCAGAGGGCATTTCCACGTGGACAGGGAATTGAATAAAGCTGTCCTAAACACTTCACTGAGCTTGTGCCTCCAGTGTCTGTCCGGATACAATCTTCCATTTCAAGTGACCTCAACAGAGACTGTAGGGAGTGGTCATGACCCAGGCCAAGAGGGTCCGCTTCCTCAGTAATTACTGTCACATTTCCCCTTCAGGGCTCTTGACCTGCCTGGCATTTGCTTTTTGCTCCCTTTCCTGGAGCCAGAGATCCACTCCCTGCCTGCCAGTCCCGGGTCAGCATCTGAACTCCAGGCCGTAGGCTTTTCCAGAGGTTTTGACTTTCAGTAAATAGAGAATCGTGCTGGACACTCTTCCCAAAGGGAGATGGTCCACTGGGCTGCTGGAGATGAGCCCGAGAAAAGCATGGGGTGGAGCACAGGTCTCGGGTCAGGGCCTCTGTGGTGGTCGGATCTGCCCCAGATTTGCCCTGCCCTGCGCTTTGCCAAGTTCTCTGCCTTTCCGGACCTCAGGCTCTCATCTGTAACAGAGAGATGGGCTAGCAGCGGTTCTCAACCTGTGGGTCGTGACCCCTTTGGCGGTCGAACGACCCTTTCACAGGGGTCACCTAAGACCATCCTGCACATCAGATATTTACATTACGATTCATAACAGTAGCAACATTACAGTTATGAAGTAGCAACGAAAATAATTTTATGGTTGGGTCACAACATGAGGAACTGTATTTAAAGGGCCAGAAGGTTGAGAACCACTGGGCTAGAGGATTTCTAAAATCCAGAGATTAAACCAGTTCCCCTCCTCTGTGAAAGCAATAATGTAAGTGAAAAGGGATGTGGAATTGACCTTCCTGCTGTCTTGAAATATTGGCCAAAACACCAAAGATGGAATCAGTAGCTGCCAGCTGCCCCATCTGGGGCTTCTGGAAAGAGGGTCGAACTGGTCCCCAGTCTTTTGCCCACCGTCCATTTCCAGCACAGGCAGAAAGGAGGAGTAGGGCTCATTGCAGGAGGAATGTGGAAAAGTAGTGAGCTGTTGGCTTAGGCAGAAAGCTGCACCATTCTCCTCTCAGCCCCAAGGTGAAGACAAGGGGAGAGCATGTTCCCCTACCCAAAGCCAAGTGACAGCAATTCCAAGAGACTTACTCAGAACTTGAGGTGCCAGCAAGAGTGCAAACAGGCATTTTACTCGCCTGCCGGTAACTGCCAAGCTGCAGAAACTTCCAAGCCTACCCAGCGATGGCCAGGAGTGGAGCACAGTGGGAGAGCTTGGCACGCATCCCTGGAATGTACGTGAATATGGAACTGGCACCTGGAGATGTAAGTGGTAGTGGAAGTCACTTGTGAGGCCAAAGGTAGGACAATGGATGGTGGCACATGGCAAGGACACTGGAGTTTCTCATGAGGGAAGTGGATGCTTCAGAGGATGCTGTGCTTAGGTACCTTAGGTGGTGAAGACACTGCCTTCCAGGCAAGGGTCCATCCATAGAGGTCCCGGGGAGGAAGGAGGATGACAAGAGGTCAGCCAGAGAGCACGTTGAGATCCAGGATGGAAGATGGAGATCCCAGAAGGACACTCCCAATGAGAAAGCCAATATTTGGAGGCATGGAGCTCAACAGCCCCAACTCACTTCTCAGATCTCCCTTTTGCTACAAGTATCCATGGTTTGCACTGCACTTGTAAAGAAGTGAGCACTGTGATTTGTACACATCTCCCCAGAGCACAGAGCTCATACAGGAGAATGAGCAGGGTCGCTGCAAGCTGAGATCTGTAATTTTCTAGGACTCAGGGTTAGGGTTAGCGTTGGGTTTAGGATTTAGGATTTAGCGTTTAGGGCAGCCGTGGGCAAACTACGGCCCGCAGGCCGGATCCGGCCCATTTGAAATGAATAAAACTAAAAAAAAAAAAAAAAAAAAAAAAGACCGTACCCTTTTATGTAATGATGTTTACTTTGAATTTATATTAATTAGTTCACACAAACACTCCATCCATGCTTTTGTTCCGGCCCTCCGGTCCAGTTTAAGAACCCATTGTGGCCCTGGAGTCAAAAAGTTTGCCCACCCCTGGTTTAGGGTTTAGAGTTTGGAGTTTAGGGTTAAGGTTAGGGTACTCTGGGATGCTCTGAGGGTCTTAGCTCGGCTGGGAGGGCCTTATGAAGTTGGAGAAGGGCCCGATAGAGGGGTTTTGTGAGCTTCAGTGCTGTGTTACTCTGACCCTCTCTGCCCCATACACACACAGACTCCTCAGTCTTCTCAGTAGAGACAATCTGAGCTATGGAATTTATGTAATTAATGCAATCACAGCCGCTGATTATTGCAAAGTGCAAGGACCTCCTGGGTCTCCATCTCCTCCTGCACATCTACCCCCAGCACCATCCCCAGCGGCCTCGGCCACGTGGGAGGACTTTCGGCACAGAGAGGTGTGCGAATTGGCCCCTGGAGCTCTCTGCCTGGGAGGATGACTGGGGAGGAGATGAAAGAGAGACGGGGAAGAGCCATTCTGACCCCAGCCATCTCCGGGGAGGCTGTTTGACTTGCATGAAGTGTGACTGCAGTGAAATTCAAACCCCTGTTGGCAGGTGGGACAGCTGGCTCCCATCCTTCCCACACAGCGATGACTCAGGCAGGCCAGCCCCACGGGGGGCAGATTTTCATGGCTTGCTAACAGAATACTGTGTTTCCTGGTCTGATTTCTTTAGGGTCTAATCTAAGTTCTCCTAGGAATGCACCGGTGATTTTAATTCAGGTTTCCTCAGGGTGTCTGGGGCATGCTTTATCCCAGTGACAGGAGGTGGCTATTTCAGCAGCAGAAAGTATCACAGTGACTAGGTTGGGCCAGCACATGAGAGACATGTTCTACTTTCCAACAAAAGGAATCCCTGAAGCATCTTAATTCTTTTAGAGTTTTAATTATAAAATTACGCAAATTTATGGAAGGAAAATAAACATTAAACTCGGTTTTTTAAATGGCTCATTTTATCAAACCATCATAAGCACAGGGGGAGTGTTAGGAGGCAACTTGTAGTGGGAACATGGACTCAAGAGTAGGGTTCTTGCAGGGACGCATTGCTGACTGCTCAGTCTCCCTGCGGCTGGACCTGGAGGGAACTGCAAGTTGAGGGCATCTGGGTAGGAGCTGGGGCAAATTGGGGGGGCGGGGCTCAGAGGAGGGAGCTCTCCATGGGCCTATTCTACCACACTGTTGTGACCCAGTGTTGTGGGTTGAATTGTGTTCCCCAAAAGATATGTTGAAGGCCTATCGGGTGCTACTTGTGAATGTGCCCTTATTTGGAAATAGATTCGTGGCTGACATGATCAAGGTAAACTGAGGGTAAGCCGAGATCACCCTGGATTTGGGTGGGTCCTAAATTCAATCCTGGGTGTACTTATAGGAAGAGTGACAGAACACGTGGAGGGAAGATGGCCAGGCGAGGATGAAGGCAGACATCGGGGTGATGTCATCAGAGCCAAGGAAGGCTAAGGACTGCCAGGAGTCACCAGCAGTTAGGAGCCATGGAAGGACTCTGCCCTTGGTCTTTCCCAGGGAGGATGGCCCTGCTGACACCTAATTTCGACGTCTAGCCTCCAGGAGTAAATGTCTGTTGTTTTAAGCCACCAGCTTGTGGTACTTTGTTACAGGAAACAAATACACCCAGCTACCGGTCATGGGCCTACGGGTAACTGACATCCTCTTTGTTTCCTGTTCAAGTTCTTGATACAAAAAGCATCTGGTCCCGGTCATCGTCTATGGCTGTCCTGCGAACCAGCAGCATTTGATGGTTCAGGGACTGCCCTAAGACACTCAACTTTAATACAGACCCTTATGTCTTGGGGTCACATGGAACACAGCAGGAAGTCTGGAAGAGGTCCAACCTCCCAAGAAGGTCCTGCATCCCCGTTACCTGGCCGCAGAGCCCTACCGATCTTGGGAGGGAACTAAAAGAGGTTCCATGGAGCTGTGCCCCTAGAGGTCTTGCCCATTCTCCCCCTTTCCCTTTTATGCATCAGTCTAGTTCCTGCTTTTCACTGCTAATGGCTGGAGAAAAAAGTAGATTATTCTTTTTCTTTTTTTAATGGAGGTTCTGTGGAGAGTACAGGAACGTGGGTCCCGGATTCAGATTTCTGAGCCCTAAGTTTAAAGCAAGATTTAGGCACTCACCATCCACATGACCATGGCCTGGGCCAACCTTTGACCTCCCTGAGGTTCTAGAATCCCTCCTGCGAATGGAGTCAATGCCTCTGACATGCTTAGAAGGTGAGCCATAGGAAAACGCATGCAAACAGTCCCTGATCTTGTTGAAGCTCCACCCTTACCCCTACCCCCTGGAATCCTGCAGGTGAGGAGCACCCTCAGTTCAGGGTGGGCCTCTGTGCAGAAGCCAGGATGTGCAGACTGAGGGGACGGGGTGCTTGCTGGTCGCCGGCTTTTCCTTTGTCTTTTTTGATCATGCTAATTTGGTTCCTCTTAGTAACAGCTACTCTCCATTACTCTTACTCATTCCAGGCTCTGAATCATTCTGATGGATACAACTTGACATCAACCAATTTGCCTAATTCAGCACCTTTGCATTTTTTTAATACTAAAGACAAAATAGGAAGGTTTCCCAACTGGCTTTGCAATTTCCTTTTCTCCCCTCTCTCCGCCAGCATTGGCAGGGGCCACAGAAAAAGCCTCCAAAGGGCTGTTGGGTGGAGAAATCAGCTGCCCATTCCCTGTGTGGCCCGATCATGTTCCAATGACCATGGCTTTGCCTTGTCCTTGACTCCATCGCCCCCAGGGCTGGTTGTTGGGTAGCCATTCTTCTACCTGCTATTAAGCCCAGCCTGTCTATCCAAAGTCTAAAAGTTGTGCAAGGTTATCCAAAGTCTAAAGGTTGGGTTTCTCATTCTGCAAATCAGGCCTGATTCTCCCCAGCCCTAATTTGGGAAGGTCCTAAGCTGACTTATCTTTTCAAGTCCAGCTTCCCTGAAGAGGGGGGGGGGGGGGTGGGATGGGCAGAAAGAGGGAGGAAATCTGCTCTTAACTCTCACATCCATTCTCCTGTTCCTTCATTATTGACCCTTACTCCTCTCTTTCACATTACAAAATAAATATGCTCACAAGCCCAAACAATACTGAAATTATATAAGGAAAAAGCTAATATCGCCCCCTTCTTCCTCTCTAGTTCTGCCCTCCCCCCTGCATCCCCTTGGGTAACCAATGTTTTGTTTTGTCAGCACCTTGCAATGCTGTTCTCTAATTTGTTCATTTACATATTCACATGCAGAAAGGGTTTCTCTTCTAATTTTTAAGTGGGATTATTATATATATAAATATATATATACTATTACTTTTTAAAAGGTTATTAATATATTATGGATATTATTGCATGCCAATTCATATATAGTATATATATATATATATATATATATATATATATCTCATTTTAATCACTTCATAATGTTCCATACTTATTCAACCCTTGTTGTTTTCTGTTCTGCAAATGTTGCACACATATCTTTTCATATTGGTGCTTTTGTTTCTGCATAAACACGTGACTTCCAGGTCCAAAGGTATGACATACTTAATTGTTATAGCTTCTACCAGATACAATGCAGTGATCCAGCCCACCAGTGGAGTATGGGAGTGCCTGCTTCCTTACACGCTCACCAGCTTTCAGATGTGAAATATAAATATTTTACAATTTTGCCTACCTGCTGGGTAACAAATGGCATTTTATAGTTTTAACTTGTATTTTCCTAAATACTGCTGAGTTTGAGCATCTTTTTATATTTGTTGGTCATTTGCATTTCTTTTTCTGTGAATTCCTTGTTCAAATCCATTGCCCACTTTTTATTGTATCCTTTAACACATAATGCCTGATATTACAGTTATTTTTGTATTTGTCCAACATTCCCCATAATAATAGCTAACATTTGTATGGCATATACAGCGCTTCTCACACACATTAGCTCATTATGTTCTCACTGTTATTTGTGAGGAATGTACTATTATTCTTCGTTTTGGGAAACTAAAGCTCAGAGATCGACTCAAGTGGTTAGGCTATTAGTGGCAGAGGTCGGACTCCAACAACCTTCCCCAGCACGTGGGAAGGACACATGGGCTATGTTTTTCTCCCATGTGTTGCACAGGCTTTATACCAAGGAACTTTCCAGATTGGGCAGAGACACATATGACAGTTGGATTAGTGGATGGAAAGATGGAGAAACTGATGGATAGATAAAAAGATGGAGGGTTGAATCAACTTCCTAATTTAATCCCCCTCCCCCCAATATTTGTCTCCTGGATCTCTGCTAAATTATGCCCTTCTCATTCTTTATAATCATTGCCAAGTACAGTCTTCCAGAGCTGTCTGACCTGGCTACCCATGTTCCCTGAGTTCTCACACAGTGAGGCATCTTCTGGCCCATACATGCAAAATAGCCCCTTGCCTCAGCTAGACATTGAAACAGGGCCGTGGAAGAGAAAGGGATAAAGCTAGAGCTCTCATTTGGAGGTGATATTGCCACCTGAGGACACTTGGCAATGTCGGGACATTTTTGGTGTCACAACTCGGGGACAAGGAGCTCCTGGCATCTAGTAGGTAGAAGCCAGGGGTGTTGCTAAAACATCCTGCGATACACAGGACAGTGCCCACAACAAGAAGTGTCCTGCCCAGAAGGTCAGTAGCACCACTTTTGAAGAGCCCTGGCTTAAAGTCACAGCAAGCCCTTCAGAAGCAGCATGATGAAAAGGAAGGCCACGGGATTTGCAAACTCCACGGACTTGGCTTTGAGTGTTAGGGTACCTACATACCGGCTGGATGATCTTGGACAGGTCATTTAGCTGCTCTCAACCTCAGTTTTCCCAAATGTAAAATGCGGATAAGCTTCCCTTCCTTGCAGAGCTATTGGGAAGATGGAGCAGAATGATGTCTGCGAAGGGAGCCGGGCAGCGTGGGGGATGGTCGCTGTCCTTCGGCAGCACTGGGGACAGGCTCTTATTTATCTGGATGTGTTTGAAGGGGCTGAGCTTAAACTCTCTTGGTTTCTGGACCGACTGAGTGCAGGGTCTTTGGATGTGAAAATGCAGGTGTTTGTGGCTTGGAGGCCAAAGGCGAGCTGAATGCTAATCTCCCGTGCCCTTGTTTGTGCCTCTGGAAACTTTGCGGGTGGACAGCTAATCAATGGGGGGAAATGATGACTCCTGCATTGTGTACATCCCGCCTGGCAGCCGTGGCTGGGGCCCAGGCTTGGGAACACGCGTTTACTCTGGGCAGAGAACTGGGTGGAATTCCTAATCCTGGACCTGGCTGTCTGGGAGCAAGTTCTGATCCACGTGGGGCATCAAACAAGGTGGCAAAGGGAAGAGAGTAGGGAGGCACAGTGCCGAAGCAGGCCTGAAGAACTAGGAAGAAGCTAAAAGGGGGGAAGGAAAGCAGGTGTCTAGGAATTTTGGAGCCTAAGAGCAAGATGCCCAGAGAGGCATTTTGCACTCATGGTGTTGGGATGGGCAAATGGGTTTTCTAATCAGCCCCGCTGCATTGCCCTCCACTCGGGCCATATTTCCTGACCCAGACTGTGATTTCTGCTCTGTCCCGAGCCAGGCGCGGTCTTCTGTACTCTCTTCTTTCTGCTCCTGGACCCCCGACCTCTTCAACCTCTTTGCTCTGACTAGAATGCTGTGCGCCCCCCCCCCCCCCCCCCCCGCTCTGTCCATCATGCTGAGTTTGGTAGGGAAAGAGGAAGGGAGAGGGCAGAGGAGGGCTCATGGCCTCAGACTCCCCAGGCTGCAGGCAGCTTATTCTGCTCCAAAGACCAAAAAGGCAGTCTTTTTTGTAAAGTTCCAAGGCTAGAACCAGCCTGAGCACAAGTACACATGTCCTGTTTTCAGTCAAATAGTGGCCCATGGGCATCTTTTACAGTTTGTGGAAATCACGTCTTGGATGCAATGCACAGCCCGCCGGGCATTCAGGCCCTCAGCCGGGCTCTGCCCCTTCCCAGCAGGAGGGGCCCGAATCCACTGGCCTTCTTGTCCCTCTGGAACTCTTGAGCTCCGGTTGTCCTCAGCTCAGCAAGGAGCTTCTGCGAGGATGGAGGAGAGGAGCAGATAAAGTCAAGGATGTCAGGAGAGCTTGTAAGGTGATTCAGACTCTAGTTCCAGGAAGGAGGGACCCAGGGAAATTCCTTTCTCAGTGTTTCTCGCTCAGCGGGAGCAGCGGGCAGGGTGGAGGGGATAGAGACTGCCTGTCTCCCATGTGGGGCCAGCCCCTCCGGGAGGGCTCCAGCCGCCTGCAGCCTGGCTGGGCGGGGCGGGGCCTGCGGGGGCTGGCGTGGCAGCTGTGGGCTGCACCGAGGCCTGTCAGGGAGGAATGATTAATGAACAGCCGCACCAGCTGAGGCTAACCTTTGGAGAGCCGAGCAGGACATCTGCAGAACTGTCAGCGCTCTGACAAGGACAGAGCTGAACAACCAATTATGCCGCCATCACTAAGGTGGGCTGTCACTTTAATCCCAGCCATTCACTTAGGCAAGGACAGGGAAATTTCTCCTCTGCAGAGGCGTGCCGTGGCCACCTTAACCATTTCAGGACAGGGCAGGGACCTTCTCTGGGAGCTGCTCGAACAAAGCCTCCTGACAAGTCCCCTGACGCCTGGGCTTTCCCTGGTTTTCAGTTCCTCTCTCAGACCGGCCTCGAGAGCAGGCTTCCAAATCCACACACATGCACCCATTTCATTCTGCCGCCTCCCAGCGCTCCCAGGATCAAGTCTGAACTCCTTAACCTGGCGCTCAAAGCTTTTCATCTCGTTAATTCACGCATGCACGCGTCTGATGAACAATTACCTCTTGAGGATTTGGAATGTAGTAGACAGACTGCTATCTAGTGAGCAGAGTAATTACATACGAGAGAGTCCTTACCCTTTGGAAGCTTGTGATCTCAAGAGTAGAGGCAGATAAGTAAGACCCCGAGTGGAGTCTAAGATCTCTTACAGAGGGAGTAACAGGAAGCCGTGGGGGCAAGGGGCAGGGACAATCTCGGGATCCGGCTAAAGCTCTGAGCGCACATTCGTCAGGCAGAGAGGTGGGGGAAGGAAGAAGCAAGTACAAAGACACTAAAGTGAAAATTGTCCTGAATCCCAGCATTGGCAGGCAATTCCATGTGTCTGGAAGGCCGGGCACAGGAGAAGTGGGCAATGAGTCTGGGAAAACGGGGACCAAGTGGTGAAGGGCTTTGGATGCCAGGTAAAGTGATTTGGAGTTACCCTGCTTCTCAGAGGGAGTAGATGTGCAACAGGCCTCCTACCTATAATCTGACACCCTCTGTGACTCCATCTCCCATACCCCCTGGATTCCAGCCGCATGGGACTTGTTATTCTCTGACCTTGCCCTGTTTCCATGCCTCCCTGTTTTTGTTCCTGCTGTTCTCTCCATCTGGAATGTTCCTCTCACATTCTTTGCTGTAAAGCTAGGAATTGTGTTCGGCTGAAATAACTGAGGCCCAAAATAAGAGTGGCTCAGGTAAGGTGGAGGGTTATTGTTCCGTCATGCCACATGGAGTTCGGTGGTAAGTCCTGCAGGGCCAGCAGTAGCACAGCAGTGCCATCAGGACCCAGGCTTCTGCCATCTCCTGTTCTATCATCCTTAGTGTGGCTTCCATCCTCAAGGTCGCCTCATGGTCATAAGATGGATGCTAGAGTGGCAGCTGTTTATGTCCACATTCCAGGAAGGAAGGAAGAGGAAGGGAGGAAGGGTAAAAGAGAAATTTTTTAAAAATGTACTTTTTCACTAAGCCAGTATGAGGAGTTTTTTCTAGAAACCTCACCTGAAACTTTTGCTTTTATTTCATTGGTTGCCCCAGCTGCAATAGAGAGTGGGAAATTAGCATTTTTACAATGTTCACTTTATCCCCAACAAAATCATTGTTTTGTTAATAAGGAAGAAGCAAAGAATGAGTAGCAATTAACAATCTCTGCCATAATTGCTAAGCAAAAAGCACTTGAACATGGGTCACAGAAGAGGCAGATATGAAAGAAATGAAGGATTCAAGGATGGAGAAGTCCTGGTATAAAAGGTCTAGAGGAGAACAGTGAGACCAGAACAGTGAGGATCAATCTAAAAAATTGCTAAAATTCTAGGTATCTCTCAAATTGGAAAAGAAGTTTTACATAATGTAAACAGAGAATGCTATAATAAAACATTCTCTTTCTAAATTCTCCATTTTAAAAAAAAATGATGCATGAAGTTGGAAAAAGAGAGTAAAAATATGCTCACTCCTGATCTTAAATAAAAATATCTCAAGATTCATCCACACGATCTGACAATTAGAAGAATGTAGACTAAGAACTGTTTTTGAAAAGTGTCAAGATTACAAATAATAAAATTAGAGCCAACATTTATCATCTAATTCATTAAAGAAAATAAATGCAAAAAAAAAAAAAGAATCCATGTACCAATAGACACACACAAAAAAGAAACAAGATAGTTTCTAGCAACATGACAGGAAAAAAACAAAACAGCTAGTTACAACAATGTGTATAGATGTATTAAATTCCCCTCTTAAAATATAAAGATTCAGATTTTATAAAAAATAAAATTCAGCTCTCTTCTATTTATAAGGCAATCAACTAAAACAAAATTAGGAAAAAGAATTTCTTAAAAAGGGATAGGCAAAAGTGCATCAGGCAAACAGAAATCAGGGCCAAGATATTAATCAGGCAAGTATCATTCGGAGCAATAAAGAATTAAACAAGGAAAAGAGCCTTGCTTCACGGAGAGAGAATCCTAGTTTTAGCCTCATTAAACTCAGAAGTCTCTGAGAATTTCTTGTGGGGATACCAGAAATGTATGTGAAGGCAGGCTGGAGGTCTCCTGGGGAAGAACTCGAGCTGTGCCCGCTGCGGGGGTTGAGGTATGGCTAGGCATGTCTTAGGAGATGATGGGCCTTCCCACACCGAAAGTCTTTTTGCCTGAGATTTGTGGAGGCTCATCATTAAAGACACCAAGTATATAAGGAAACTGAGTACAGTGAGTCTGACCTGGAAAAAAAAACTTAGTCACCAAAAGACAAAATAACTGGGACTTGCCTTTTGGCCATTCTCTGTTATTTTTCTGGTCTGAGTCTTTGGGAAAGTATGAAAACTATAAAGACTTATAGGATGACTTTTCTAAAAATGTGATTTGGGAAAAAAGAAAAAAAAAAAAGAAAGAAACCAGCAGTATGTCTTTGAGATCCCCATAATGCAAAAGGTGGAGAAAGCTATTCATTCACTTCTACTTTGCATTTGGTGCCATGCAATTGGATTGGTGTTTTAGAAATATTACTCTGGTAGCAGTGTGGAGTGAGTCTGCAGTTAGAGAGAAAAGGCATTTAAAAAGCTGTTACAGTAACCGAAGAGAGCAGTACAACTTGGCACCAAAAGGGCTCTAGCATATTGTCATTTGGGTACAGCAAAAATAAAAGGGGGGTGCGTAACAAGCAAGTGCATGGTTGTAGCCCATGGGTGCCTGGATGGATAGTGGAACTTCCACTTATGGTCATGATGGAGAAAGTGGGATCAGACTTCCCTCCCACTGTAAACAGCTATGAATCCACACAAAAGATATGAATGAACTGTTTCAAATATTAGACAATGGCAGTAGAGAGCTGTGATCCTTGAGAGAAAGGAAACAAGGTAAGCTCTACAGTTATTCCACACTTCTGTCTGGAGGTGTTCTCTAGACCGTGGTTCTGTGAAAGAGAACCCAAACCTTCCTGACTAGAAGAGACGGGCATTAAAGAGAGAGATGCTGAATTAGTTATAATTTGCAAGGCAGAATACTAAGAAAGAGGGAGTTACACAGAAAGAGCACTCCAGAAATGTACACGTCAGAATCCTTAGATACACAAGGCTGGACACAGAATGACCAGCTGTAAGGTTGTAAACCGAAAAATTCCCAGAACTCACAGAGGGCTAGGATAAATTAGAGTCCGGATCTTTCACAATGGAGAGGCCTTGCAAATAGCTCAGATACCCAGTAGAGACCCCAGAAAGGCTTGCCTTGGTAATAGGGCTAAACTACCCTAAAGTTCACTTAAGACCTATCCTAACAAAGCGTCAACCCTGAGAGGATCAAGCTGATTTGCAAGTAACTTACTTGCCGGCCAGAACAAAGTTTAACATTCTTCCAGGGAAGACAACAAAATTCGAAACTCCACAATATAACACAATTTCCAGCATGCAATAAAAAAATGACCAGACAAACCTAAGAAGCAGGATAATGTGACCCATAACAAAGAGAAAACCAACCAGTAAAAACAAAACTGGAAATGACACATAATAGAATTAGCAAACAAAATTTTAAAATAGGTGTGAATTTATGAATATGCTAAAGGATTTAAAGAAAAACATGTACATAATTAGGAAATAAATGAAAAATTTTAAAAGAATCATATGGAACTTTTTGATATCAAAAATACAATATATAAAATAAAATACTCACTAAATGGAATTAACAGCAGATTATACATTATAGAAGAAAATGCCAGTGAATTTGAAGACATAGCAATATAAATACCAAAACTGAAGTATGAAGAGGAAGAAGACTGAAAAAAATTAAACAGGCTTAATGACCTGTGGGACAATATATGAACTTTAACATTCATGTAATAAGAGTCTTAGAAATGTGGGGACAGGGGAAAAATATAAAAACATTTAAAGAAAAAATTGTAACCCAGTTGGTGTGGCTCAGTGATTGAACATCAGAAGGTCACATATTCAATTTCCGGTCAGGGCACATGCCCAGGTTGCGGGCTCTATCCCCAGGGTGGGGCATGCAGGAGGCAGCCAATCAGTGATTCTCTCATCATTGATGTTTCTATCTCTATCTCCTTCTCCCTTCCTCTCTGAAATCAATAATAAAAATATATTTTTTTAAAAAAGGAAAAATTGTAAGAAATTTCCAAATTTGATGAGTCAAGAAACTTAACTACCTATGTAGGATAAACACAAGAAAATCAAACCAAGTTATATCATAATCAAATTGCTGAAGACCAGCAATAAAGGGAACCATAAAAATAAATAATCAACTGAATATTGAATAACAATATTCCTCCTTTTAGTTATTTCTATTCATAACTTGGTGAATCTTTTCCACCTATTCTTTTTTTCTTTTCTTTTAAATCATATCTTTGATTATTGTTTCTATTGCAGATATTCTATATACACCTTTGAAAATATCTTCAATTTTCAATTGGATTTCTTGTTTGTTGTTCTTTTGTGTGTGTGTATCCTTCAATATGTACCCCCCCAATTGCTTTATCCTTGCTTTTTTTCTTTTATTTAGGAATTTTTAAAACTCCAGTCCCAAGTCCCCTACATTAGTGATGATTTTAAAATGCTATTATTGTTGTTGTTGTTGTTGTTTTAAAACTCCAGTCTCAAATTCCCTACATTAGTGATTCTTTTAAAATATAATTACTATTATTGTTGTCATTGTTATATGTTTGTTTTGTTCTACAAGCCTTTGTAATCTACCTTTACTTATGCCAGAAACACAGGCATAATCTTTGATTTTGTTCTTATCTCTTCCCCTTCCTATTTTTAATCTTCAAAAGATATCTTGGAACCTTATCTCTATTCTCATAGCTACTCCCTTTGGCTCCCATCATTTCTCTCCAGGGTTACTACAAAAGCTTTCTCTCCTGGACGCTGGCATTTTGGGACAATAGCCTGCTTCCTTAGTGAACCTAAAAATCTCCTTATAATGTTACCCTTGTCTTTCTCTCCGGATGTATGTCGTACTCTTCCTTCTCTTGGATGCTGAGTGATTAGCATTCCTGAACCGGCCAGGCTGTCTCACACCGTGCTGATTTCCCGTGTGCTTGGCTAGACGTTACTGCCTGTACCCCCTTGTCGAGCTCTAACTCACTCCTCAGGATTCAGCTCAGACATCACAGACACTGGGAAGCCTTTTCTCACACCTGTCACCCCTCCCTCGTCTGTGCCAGGTGGGGTCTCCCAGCACCCCCATTTTCCTCTCTCACAGCACATGTCACAGGACTCTGTAATCCTCTATTTATCTGTCCATCTCCCCCAACCTTCAGATTGTGAGCTCCTTGGGAACAGGAATTATCTTATTCATCTTTATTTCCTTAGCATCTAGCACAAGGCCGAGCGTAAGACGTTTTCATTGAATGAAAAACCTGGAGTGTTGACCCAAATCCAAGTCCTAGATGAACAGCACTCATACCCTTTGCTTTAATCGAGCTCCTGACCTCTATGACACAGCAACAGAAAAGCCAGCCACTGCACAGGCTGTGTCTCCAGCTCCGGGCACGGGGTTGGACACACAGTGGGCACTCAGCAAACATGTCTCGAGCTGGACTCGGCTGCAATATATTATTCTGTCCTAAATTGGACCTGTGCAATGAGCAAGGGGCCGGAAGTCAATGATGAAAGGCTATTTAACTGCATCCAAACCAGTCTCCACAGGGATTGTATAGATTTTGTTTTACATGGGGAAGTGAGAGGACTGCAGAACAGAAGAAACCCAGTGCTACTCATAGAAGGGTTGTAATGACAAATGGCCTAAAGAATGAGCAAGAAGGCATCTTCTGTGGGCTGTTTCTGAAGCTGGCCAAGTTCAATGCGATGTGCAGCAACATTCCTGCTCATTCGTGGGGGCATCCAGCAAACAGAAATCAGATTTAGGATGTGATCATGTTTATAGGACAAATAAATGACCGTGTCAGGCTCCCTCCACTCTGCTCCTCTAACCCCTGCATGCAGTGAGAGTTCTGAAAGGCAGGATGGTGGCTGGAAGTTGCCAGCCAACGATGCCCAGAACGAAGAGGGTAGTTGTGGATAATCCCAGAGAAAGAGATTGAGAAGCATTTGCAACAGGATGGCCACGCAGCCCCGTGCAGCAGCTGGTGCATCGGGTTGGACCAGGGAATTGGCCCCTGCTAGGCTATCGCCAAGGGCCATTTTAATAAGTGACAATAAGATCTAATCAATTATTGTGCAGGAGAGGGAGGGAAATGATAACCAATAAACCTTTTAGTTAGCTCCCCTGATTTTTCTAAGCCCTCCTTGCTAAAATCTCACATTAAAGAAGAAAGCATTGAGACAGAAGAGGGTAGAGGGGGATAAATAGTTGATGGAAGGAGGCTTGACTTAGGTGATGGACACACAATACAATATACAAATGATATGTTATAGAGTTGTGCACCTGAAACCTATATCATTTTATTACCCAATGCCACCCCAATAAGTTTAATTTAAAAGAAGAAGAAAAAAACATTTACTTTCCCTCACCTTTCAGTTCCATTTTTATTTGGTGATTTATTTTATTATTATTATTATTATTATTATTATTATTATTATTTTACTGAGTACCCCCTCACTGCTGGCAACTGTTGTAGAGGTCAGGGATCCAAAGAAGAATGAATGAGAAAGTCTGTGTCGCCATGGAGTTTTGAGTGCACCCAGATGGCTGGGGAACAGAAGGAGAGGAGCTGGGCTGGCCCAGGGTCTGATGCAAACAGAACTGCGCGAAAGGCAGGACTCAGAGCTGGGTGGGCAGTGAGCACAGGGGCCCAGCAAATCCCAAGGAGGCTGGAGCCCCAGGGGAGCCAGTGGATGGGAGTGGGACATATGGCAGCTCTGAGAACAATAACTAGGCAACCAGAAATGGGGTGAGGAAGGCTGTTGTGTGGGGACAGGTGGGGAGAAAGCAAAGACCTAAAAATAACCCCAAACTGTTTCGATCAGAAAGTGCTCAGAGCATCCAAGGAAACAGAAGGACAGGGTCACTCCGCTGCCTTTGGTCCCCTGGCCTCATGCGATGTTTCTGTACCAGGTACTGAACGCCCCTCGCAGGCTTCTGTCTCACTGTGCGGGGACGGGCACAAGGCCCTCCGGGGTTAAAGCACGGTGTGAGCAAGAAGCTCTGGGTGCTGGTGGGGGCAGAGGAGAAGGAAACACACAGGCTTTGTGGAAGTGATGACATTTGACCGAAGCCTGCGGAAGGGTCGGCACAATCCCTGGAGAACTGGCCCTCCCGGCACCAGATGTCTGAGTGACTGGCAGTTCTGTGTGATTCCTTTCCTGAAAATTCCGTCTCCACCAACTGTTCCTGGGCTGGAACATTGAGATTCTGCGAAGCGGCCGGCCTATTGGAATGCACGGGAGGCAGCCTGCTGCTTGCCCTGCCAGCTCCGCTTCTTTCCTTGGGCTGTGTTCCCAGGGAAGGCGAGAACCTTCTCTTTCCTTGCCTCCAGAGTGGAACATTTGAGTTCCCCTGGGGAGCCCCATTAATTCAAAACCCAATGACTCAGAATGTGTGAGCATATGAATAGAGACTTGGATTAACTTGCTCCTTGAACTTGAGAGAAGGAAGGATTTTTCTAATTCCATAAATAGGGCAAGATTTCATGGGTAATGATGGATTTAAAGGCTATTTTTCAAAAGCGTTAGGAGAACTCAGAGTCACAGAAGAGATCTCTGGTCATCAGTTCAGTCACAGGTAGTGTGGTATCAAGCTTCTGTTTGCATGATTACATACATCCTGTGACGGGAAACTCACCCCAAATGAAGCATCAGATTCCCTCCGGTGACAAGTCAACTAGAGGGTCTTTCTTATACTGAAACCTCTCTGTGTGGCATCTAATCATTGGCCTCTACTTCTGGCCTCTGCCCACCAGAGACCTGAAGAGGAGCCCTCCCGGTCTTCCCTTTTCTGGTTATGCACACGGGAATTGGCTTGAGGCCTCACGTGCCTCAGGGAGAGATAGTGGACCTTCTGGGTGAGAAAGAGCAGCAGGCTACCCTCCTGGGGATGGAAATCGTCAGCAGCTGCAAAGTCAGCAGCTGGAAACCAGTGGCCAGGGAAGGATTGGGGCATGACGCTTGAGGGGGCTCATGGAGGAGGTGTAAAGAGCTGGAGGAGAGGGCCCGGGCTCAGGAACTGAGCTCTCCTTCCTCTCTTGCAGGATGTGGACTGCAGGGAACAAGGCCCTGCAGATGTGTTAACTGAGCACTTTTCCTCCCCTCCCTTTCTCTTCCCTGGATCCTCACTCTTTTCTTTCCTCATGCTCTTCTCTTCTCCTTCCTTCTCTCTCCAATCACAGTTTTTGGCTGGTATCCCCATCCCTGCTCTCTCATCTCTGTCTTTCAGGCTGTCTCATTCTCTTTATTTCCTACTAGAGGCCTGGTGCATGAAATTCACGCACAGGGGGAGGGAAAGGGGGTCCCTCAGCCCAGCCTGCACCCTCTTGCAATCTGGGGCCTTTCAGGGATGTCCGATTGCTGGTTTAGGCCTGATCCCACCTGCGGATCAGGCCTAAACTGGCAGTCAGACATCCCTCTCGTAATCTGGGACTGCTGGCTCCAACTGCTTGCTTGCCTGCCTGATTGCCCCTAACCACTCTGCCTGCCTGCCTGATTGCCCCTAACCGCCTCTGCCTGCCTGCCTGATTGCCCCTAACAACTCTACCTGACTGCCTGATCGCCCCTAATCGCTCGCTGGGGGGCAGGGCCAGCCGGGGTGAGGGGCCCATGGTCGTTCTGGTCTCTGGTTGTTCTAGTCATTCCACCGTTTCGGTCACTGGGCTTTTATTATATAGGATTCCTTTTATCTCGCTCTCTTTCTTTCTGTATTTGTGATTCTCTCCCTTCTCCTGCCCTTTCTGCCTCTGTCAGTTTACTCAGGTCTCTCTCCCCATCTCTGATATATTTGAAGAAAATATACCAGGCATTTAATATCACATGCACATATACACAATTTCATACACACAAACCACACTCAACCAAAGCTATTTGTGAACTGAGCTTCATTGTCTGTTACCTTGAGTGTTTTCTGTGGGGCAATGACCCTCCCTGGAGATAAAATTCTGTTCCCTGCTTCCGAGTGATGGTCTCTGCATTTGTTTTGGGATAGTGGAGAAAGGTCATTTCTGCAGCAGGAAAACAGGGTACAGAGATGAAAATCCAGATTCACAAATACAAAGATTGGCTTCACATGCAGTCTGTCTGTACCATCCCTCTTATGCATGGTGAGTTCATACCTGAGTCTTTCATTTTTAAAAAACAAACAAGACATTTGAAAGCTGGAGTCCTTGTTCCTTTGGGCAACTGGAGGAAGCAAAATCTTTTCTTGAAGGCAGCTTGACATAGTGGGAAAAAGCACCGATTTTTCATCTTTGCTCCTTAACCCTCTCGATCTAGGTTGGTTCAGCTTGAGTCTCTATTTGCTCGTCTAGAAAGCGGGGACAATAAAATGGCCTGGCAGGTCTGTAGTGAGGAACAAAGGAGTTGATGTGAGTTGATGACGCTGGTAGGATTCTGTGAGACTTTAGAAGCAAGTATATCTGGGGTCTTTCTTGGCATTTTCTGATCACACTTAGCAAAATCATAGAGATTGGGAGCCTGGGTTTAGGAAGGCCATGGCTCTTTGCAGTAATTCCTACAGGAAAGACCACCTTCAATTCCTGGAATTACTAGTAGCTTACAGGGACACTTGGTTGAAGCTGACATGCAAGGAAACCGCAGTAGCACCCTGTTAATGTTAGTTTGGGTTAACAGGTATAGTATATTGCAAATGATTCGTTTGAAAGATTGTGTTCCTTAGAGGCAATAGTTAGGTGTGAACTTAAAATTTGGAAATTCTAGGCTCTGTATCAGGAGGACATAGCAGAAGATGCACATTTCAATAATAAATCAGAAAGAGAAAATCTTGAATTAATTCATAGCAATAAAGAGGGAAATCGAAGAGGTGAAGAAGTGATTAACCAGAGAGAAATATGTAGGATTGGAGGGAATTGAGAAGAGAATGGGGCTTTGGTCTAGAGGCCCTGGGGGATACAAGGTACTTACTTTATCAGAGGTTTTTTTTGTGAGCTAAGAGAAGGAGATGCCAGAAACTGGATGGCAAGAGACACCCAGGGGCTTCAGAGGACACCCCCAGAGGGACTGCCCGCCTGCAGTGGAGAAGACAAAGAGCTTTTGACACCAAATTGACTTTGAATCCAGAGTCCATGGAGTGAGTGAAGCACTCAGATTAGTGGAAAGCATTTCACTCAGTTCTGGGACTAAATCCAGGCCAGATTGGTTTAAATAGTCATCGATACTAGTTAATGATCAGAACAGAATGAAAAGAACAGAATGGACACTAACTACTCATTTCCTTCAGTCCTACAGCAAATGTGTGAAAAAAAAATTTTTTAAAGACATGTTTCAAGTTGCCTTTTCCACTCCCTCAGTTTACATACTCTTCTCAGTTCCTGCCAATTGCATCTCCGCCCCGTCTCTCCTCCAAGACTGCTTGTTAAGGTCTTTAGTGACCTCTAGGCTGCTAAATCTAATGGCCACTTCTGAGTCTTATCTTATTTGACCTGTCAGCAATATTCAGTACTGGTGACTTCCACCTTTCTTGGGGGGGTGGTGGGGGGCTATTTGTAAATTTTTTTTTGAAAATTTTCAAAGCTATAGAAAATTTGCAAGAGTACCATAATGAACACCCATATATTTTTCCACCTATTGTTTAGCATTATACCACATTTGTGATAGCTCTTTCCATAAAATTAGACAAACTATTATTGTTATTTTTGCTGAACCATTTAAAGATAAATGGCAGCCCTGGTTGGTGTGGCTCAGTTGTTTGAGTGTCGTCCTGTATACAGAAAGGTCACAGGTGTTATTCTTGGTCAGGGCACATACGCAGGTTTCAGGTTTGATCCCCACTCAGGGCATGTGCACGAGGCAAACAATCAATGTTTCCCTCTCTCTGTCCCTCTCTCTCTCTCTCTCTCTCTCTCTCTCTCTCTCTCTCTCTCAAATCAATAAAAATAAACCAATCAAAAGATAAGTGGACCTTCACTCCTAAATACTTATGCATGTGTCTCCTAAGAATAAGGACATATATTATTGATATAGTATTATCTAAAAGATGTACTATATCCTAATTTCTCTCATTGTCTTAATAGTTGACCTTTACAACCCAGGATCCAATCCAGGCCCGGGCATTGCATGTAGTTGTCATGTTAATTTGGTTTCCTTTCATCTGGAGCTGTCCCTCAGCCTTCCTTTGTCTTTCAGGACATTGACATTTTGACGGGTACAGAGGGGTTGCTTTATTGAATGTCTGATGCATCCTCACAGTTGGATTTAGATGACCCACCTGGGGCAGGAATGTGACATAAGTCATGCTGTGTTCTCAGTGCATCACATCGGAGGCCCTGCTGTGCTTTGTGCTGTCATCGGTGATGTTTACTTCCATCTCTCAGCTAAGGTGCAATCCACCAGGCTTCCCACTGTAAAGGGATTTTCCCCGTTTGTATTTAGTATGTGATCTGTGGGGAGGTACTCTGATCTGGATCCCCAGTGAATGATCTTTAGATCCATTAATGATTTTACCTGAACCACTTATTGCCAAATGTTGAATTGCTTACTCTAACATCCCCTGTATAGTTTTTAGCTGACATTCTACTATAAGGAAGACTTTTCCCTCCTTCCCCTTTGTTTATTTATTTGGTTGTTTGTGTTAACTCAGTGAGTTATAATCCATTACAGTTATGATTCATTTTACTGTACAAATTATCACCAAATTGGCCAGTGGAAGCTCTTTTTAGGTGGGCTCCTGTGTCCCTTTGGACATATTGAGAGACTGAATATACAGACAATGGCCAGACTGTATGTAAAAAATAAAACACTGACCCATCATCTGTAGCAACCAGCTCAGGAAGCAAATCCATTACCTACAGAAACCAGCCCAGGAAGTGGCCTGCTATCTCCACAAGTCGGACATCAGGAAGTCAGACCACTATCTCTGGCAACTGATCCTGGAAACCAATAATTCACTCTATAATAATCAGTCCCAAATGACCAGGACTTAATTAATAACTGACAGCTTCCCTAATTTTTGCCCCTGCTCCAGTAGCAAAAAGCACATCTAGTGCACAGATCTTGGTTTCTAAATACCATCTACACTAATAAAAGAGAAACATGGTAATTGGTGTACGACCGCTACCCTTCCCATTGGCTAATCAGCATATCCTTATGCAAATTAACTGTCAGCCAAGATGGCGGCCGGCAGCCAGGCAGCTGGAAGCGAACATGAGGCTTGCTGCAGTGACTGCGGACTCCAACGTTCCCCGCCTGACTTGCCGGCCTCTGAGCTGGCAGTTTGAAACTTTGTAACAAATATAGTCCGGGATCTCAGAGCTGGAGTTATACATTGTTTCGATTATAGAACCGAAACAAACCAAATACCTGCTCTCAGAGCTAGAGCCAGAGCTAAAGCTGGCCCAGAATAAAATAAAAAAAAAAGGAGTGGTTGGGAGCTTCAATCAACAACCGCCAGCCTGAAAGAAGCCCTCAGCCCCTCACCCAGACTGGCCAGGCACCCCAGTGGGGACCCCCACCCTGAAGGGTGTGTGACCAGCTGCAAACAGCCATCATCCCCTCATCCAGGCTGGCCAGGCACCCCAGTGGGGACCCCCACCCTGATCCAGGACACCCTTCAGGGCAAACCAGCCGGCCCCCAGGCCTCTATCCTATATAGTAAAAGGGTAATATGCCTCCCAGCACCAGGATCAGCGGAGCCGAGAGGCCTCCTGCCACCAGATCAGCATGACAGGGTGCGGCGCCCCAACCCCCCCTCCCCCATGGGCCCTGCTCTGTGTGTGACAGGGTAGAGCCATAACCTCCCCATTGGCCCTGCCCTGAGTGTGACAGTGGCGGCGCCCCAACCCCCTGATAGGCCCTGCTCTGTGGGTGATAGAGGGCGGTGCCCTAACTCCCCTATTGGTCCTACTCTGTGCATGACAGGGGGGAGCTCCCCAACCCCCTGATTGGCCCTGCTCTGTGCGTGACAGGGTACGGAGCCCCAACCCCCTGATTGGCCCTGCTCTGTGAGTGACAGGGGGCAGCGCCCCAACCCCCTGATCGGCCCTGCTCTGTGCGTGACAGGGGGAGTCGCCGCAACCTCCCCATCGACCCTGCCTTGAGTGTGACAGGGGGCGGTGCCCCAACCCCCCAATTAGCCATACCCTGAGCGTGACTGAGGGTGGCATCACAACCTCCCAATCCGCCCTGCTCTGTGCATGACAGGGGGCGGCGCCCCAACTCCCCAATCAGCCCTGCTCTGAGCCTTACCAGGGGCTGCACCTAGGGATTGGGCCTGCCCTCTGCCACCCGGGAGCAGGCCTAAGCCAGCAGGTCGTTATCTCCCGAGGGGTCCCAGACTGTGAGAGGGCACAGGCCAGGCTGACGGCCCCCCTCTTCCCCCCCCCCACCCCCCCCGAGTGCACAAATTTTTGTGCAATGGGCCTCTAGTTCTCCAATAAAAAGAACCAAGAGTCCTTGGAGAAATGGCTGATTCTAGGGCTGGGGCAAGAAAATACAAGATGAGCCTGGGGCATCTTGTAGTAACAGAAAGTAAAGAAGAGCTGGGGGTGTGGAGAGATATAGAGATAGAGATAGAGATAGAGATAGAGATAGAGATAGAGATAGAGATAGAGATAGAGATAGATAGGGAGGGAGGAAGAGAGGAAGAGAGAGAGAGAGAGAGAGAGAGAGAGAGAAATAATAAAAACATCTCAAAAGGATGCAGGAGCCAATCTGAATGAGCTCTCAAAAGCCAAAAGTGGGACAATTTAAGCAACAGAATACATTACAATAATATTGGATTATGATCCCAAAACAAAATAAATTTCTATTAGTCTATACTGTTAGAAATTAATATGAAACAAATAAATAAGTAGGGGAGGAGAGATAAATTTCCCAGGCAGAATTCCAAGTACTCTATGTAGCTCTTTCTCCCTCAAGAAGGTAGAGCATAGCTTCCCAGCCTTTAAGAATGGACTGTGCATATGACTTCCTTCCAAAGAATACAGAATGGAAAGGGAGAGGGGAGAGTAAGTCTAAGTGAAGAGACTGACAAACACAACCTCAGGCAAGTGATCAAGGCCAACACCAACAGTGATAAGGCATGTTGATAGCACTGTATACACCCTTGATATGTGATGAAAATGGCTCTGTACTTGTGTGGTCTTCATCCCCCAAAGCCATAACTACAGTTTAATCATGAGAAAAACATCAGAAAAATCCCAATGAGGGACATTCCACAAAATACCTAACCAGTACACCTTAAAACCATCAAGATCATCAAAAACAAGGAAAGTCTGAAAAACTTTTGAAGCCAAGAAAAGTCTAAGGAGACAGGACGACTAAATGTAATGTGGTTTTTTGGATGGGATCCTAGAACAGAAAACGGGTACAAGGTAAAAGCCAGGAAATCTGCATAAAATATGGTCTTTCATTAATAATGTCAATATTGGTTCATTAATTGTAACAAACGTACCATACTAATATAAGATGTTAATAAGAGTGGAAACTGGATGCAGTGTATACTGGAACTCTCTGTACTATTCTTGCAATTTTTTGTAAATTTAAAACTGTTCTAAAATTTTGAAGAGGGTGGTTAAAAAAAAGCTTACTAGTATTTTAAAATGTGTGAATTTCATTGTATAAAAATAATATCTCACTAAAAAAAAAGATTGAAAAACTTGATAGATTTCTCCAGCGTAGCTGATGAGTAGGGAGGTTAAGATGAGAATTCAGGTTGTTTTACTCTGTATCTCTTACTACCTGCTATGGACTGTTATTGAGCCACCCCTAAAATTCCTAGGTTGGAGCCCTAACCCTCAACGTGACTATATTTGGAGATAGGGCCTTTAGGAAGTAACTAAGATTAAATGAGGTTACAAGGGTGGGGCCCTAATTCAATAAGACTGGTAGCTTTATAAGAAAAGGAAGATAGCCCTAACTGGTTTGGCTCAGTGGATAGAGCATCGACCTGAGGACTGAAGAGTCCCAGGTTCGATTCCAGTCAAGGCCATGTAACTTGGTTGCGGGCACATCCCCAGGAGGGGGTTGTGCAGGAGGCAACTGATGGATGTTTCTAACTCTCTATCCCTCTCCCTTCCTCTCTGTAAAAAATCAATAAAATATGTTTAAAATAAAAAAAGGAAGATATCTCTTTTCCTACCCTCCCCCTCCCTCTTGCTCACACCAAGAAAGGGTCCTGTGAAGACAAAGCAGCCATCTGCAGAGGGAGAGAGCTCTCACTAGAAAGTGAACCCTGCTGGACTGTGATCTTGAACTTTCCAGCCTCCAGAATGGTGATAAAATAAACTTCTGTTGTAAGGCACCCATTCTGTGGGATTTTGTTATACAGCCTGGACAGACTAATACACTACTTTGAAAAAGAACAGTACTGTAATCTATGCGTACTAGGTCCCTGCACTGTTCTCCAGGCAGTACACTGGGCCAATAAAGGGCTGTATTTGTTTCCTGTCACTTGGGGATCACTGTCTTTTTAAAAATATATTTTTTATTGATTTCAGAGAAGAAAGGAGAGGGAGAGATAGAAATATCAATGATGAGAGAAAATCATTGATCCGCTGCCTCTTGCACGCCCCACTGGGCATGTGCCCTGACCAGGAATTGAACTGTGACCTTCTGGTTCATAGGTGGACACTCAACCACTGACCCACACCAGCCAGGCACTGGGGGTCACTGTCTTTCATTGCCTGATATTCAATGTCATATATTTTGTCCAATTAAAATAATTGGTTTTCTGTGGGAGGTTAAATCTAGCCCCTGATACTCCATCTTGGACAAAAGTGGAATTCTTGTCAATTCACTTTTTAAATATTTTTGAAAAAAGAAAGAAAACTTTAAAAAAAATATTTTTCCACTTGGTTACAATTTCCAGTGCTCTTTACTACTCCCTACAGATCTGAATTTCTATTGGTCTCATCTCTTCAGCTTGAAGAACTTTAGCATTTCTTGTAATTGGGTCTCCTGATGACATATTATCTTGCCTTTCATTTATCTGAAATTGTCTTTATCTTCATTTTATAAGGTATTTTCACTTGATGTAGATTTATAGGTTGACAGGATCCCACCCCCACCCCCCCCTCCCTTTTTTGTTAGCATTTAAATGAGGTCTTCTGGCCTCAGTTGTTTCTGATGAGAAATCAGCTCTCTGGCAGCTTTTAAGATTTTCTGTTTATTTGTGCTTTTTCAGGAATTCAACTTTGATGTGTCTACTTGTGATTTTCTTTGTTTTTATCTTGCTTGGTGTACTAAAGTTTCTGGATCTCTGGGTCTTGGCTCCTTCCTTCCTTCCTTCCTTCCTTCCTTCCTTCCTTCCTTCCTTCCTTTCATCAAATTTGGAAAATATTTGGCCAATATTTCTTTAAATATTTTCCTGCCCTATTCTTGCCTCTTCTTATGAGACTGCAGTTCATTTGTTCAGCCATTTAATGCTGCCTCACAAATCATTAAGGCTCTGTTCATTGTTTTTCAACCTTTTTGTCCCTCTGTGCTTTAGGTGGATGATTAATATTGAACTGTCTTCCAGTTCACTGATTCTGTCTTCCTTTATATCCAATCTACTATAATATTTTCTAATAATTTTTTAAAATTTTGGATACTATATAGAATTTCCTTTTGGTTCTCTTTTATAGTACTCATATTTCTTCTCAAACTCCCCATCTCTTCACACATTAAACACACCTTTTCTTATCAATTTGTTATCACATTTATTATAGCTAATTTAATGTTCCCTTCTGCTAATTTCAATATGGGGTTTATTTGTCACTTTTGATTTTTCTCTTCACTGAGTTACATTTTGCTATCTCTTCCCATATCTAAGAATTTTTTAAAAATTTAGATTATGCATAGAGAGTGATTCTGTTATCTTTCTCTAACGAGTATTAATTTTTGTGCTAGTAAGCAGGTAAATTACCACCCACTCTCTTTGGTCCTGTGGGGGCTTGGTTTTAGGCTCTGTTAGAGCAAGTCTGCTCTGATTTTTCCCTTACTGCTAGGTGGAATCCCTTAACCTTAGGATGTGGTATTTAATCCTAGAATGTGGCTCTTCTGGGCTTTCAGTTGAAAACTTGAGGTACTTACCAAGGCCCTATCATTTGGTGGGATGCAAACTTTAAATTCTTCCTCAATAGTGGGCAGCTTCTGAATTCTCTGCTCAGCTTTTTGTTTGTTTGGTTTGTGTGGTGTTAGTTTGTAGGTTTTATTTGTTTGTTTTTCAGCATTCCAGCTATTGTTTTCTCCATAGGCTTCTTGCAGTCTCACCCACACATTCTGGGTTTAGGTAATCACCAGGGGTTTGAATGATATATATACATAGCTTTGGAGGCTCCTCTCTCCATGGCTCCTTCATTTTCCCTTCCATTTCCAGTTGCTCTGGCAGTTCCAATGTCCATCTTCCAACTCCTCAAGCCAATCTGATTGCAGGTTTCTGCTTGAGCTCTCTCTGAAGTGCCCCAGCACACCACATAGGCAGGGGATTGCCCTCAGATGAGAAGCTGGATAAATTACATTTCAACCAGTGTAATTCCCTTCTTTTAAGAATCAAATCTGCTCTAGTTCCTGCCTGACTTTTGTCATTTTTTTAGTACCTTTAAGCAGTTAAATTTTTTCCCCTATTTTGTCCAGAGTTTATAATTAGTATTAGTAAGATAATTAGGATAATATACTGTATTTTTCTGTGTATAAGATGCTCCCATGTATAAGACACCCCCCCTGCAACTTTTCCAACCCAAAATCAAGAAATCAATATTTTAAACATAAAACAGAACACATTTTTATTTAGTAACTAGAGGCCCGATGCACAAAATTTATGCAAGAGTAGGCCTTCCTTCCCCTGGCACCCGGGACCTGGGCTTCTCTCACTGCTCTGGCTTCATCCAGAAGGTTGTCTGGAAAGACGTACAGTCTAATTAGCATATTACACTTTTATTATTATAGATTACCTAAGGTAATGTTTCCATACCAGTACTATGATATTATGCAGCACATCACTTTATTCAGCTTCTGTTGCATCACTGCTCTCTTCTTCATCCCTATTAGTTCCAGACATACTAATTTCTTCAACTTCTATTGTATCACTGCTGTCTTCTGAGTCCCTGTCTATATGTGTGAGATCATCTTCATAAACTGGTGGCATTTTCTGAGCTAACTTTGTTCGTGTTCTCATGGCCAACCCTTCTCTCCTCATGAAATGGAAGCACCTTTTTGCCTTTCCTGTAAAATTAACAATGTTCACTTCACTTGCAAACATTCTTGCCTGACATTGAATATGCTTGGTTGACACACATAAGCCACTCTGGTGCTGCTCCATAATCCAAGTCTTAAGCCTTTGCTCCAACTTTGCCTATTTTGCTGGTTTTCCTCTTAAGACCTTCCTCTTTTTTGGCATCTTAAGGAGTTGTTCTTCCTGTTTTCTCCATTGTCTGATCATACACTCCATGGGAGGAGGTCCAAATTGTCTCTCTGCAGCTCTATTTCCATGCTCTTTTGCATAGCTGGTTATATCAGTTTGAATTTTGCAGAGTAAGACAATCGCTTACTGGTATTTAGTATCTTTTTATTTTTTGACATCTTTATGGGCTCAGAAGGTTCTGGTCCCTGTTGCATCTGAGCACTCTCCACCTCCATCTCCAATTATGGCATCAGCTGACGTTAGTAACAATAAGGCTCGTGATTGGAGGAAGCCTGTTTGACAAGGTATGGGCAGTTACACACCCATACAGCCCCCTCCTCAGCTGACTTCCATGTATAAGATGCCCTTCGATTTTCAGTCTAACGATTTTAGAAAAAAAAAATAGCATTTTATACACCAAAAAATACAGTAAGCTATTCTGCCATCACCCTATGTTGAAAGTCTCCTGGTTTCTCTTTTCTAAAACTAGGATAGCGTCTACTTCATAGGGTTATTTCTTTCTCTATTTGAGAATTAAATAGGAATATACATGTAAAATGCCTGGCATGTATCGATATTCAAGAAATGTTAGTTTCTTTCTCTTTATGTTGAATTGGCATCTATTTCCTTTTATCTTCCCTTCATTCATCTTTGCTTTACTGCCTGGGTCCAACCTATATAGGATGATTTCTTTCCCATGTGGCAGCCCATCAGGGGTTTGATGACAGAGATCATATCCTATGCCTCCATGTCTTCTCTGCCTTCAGGCAAAAAATCCCAGTTCTTCCTGCCATTCCTCTAGTCTCTTTGACCATCCTATTTCCTCATTAAAGAATCTCCTAAATTCCTTATAGTGCTACTGTTTATAAAGTCTATAATTTGAGCAAGTCAACTTATCTTCTGAGTTTCAATATCTCTATCTGGAAAATGGCTTGAGAATTCCTATCCAGTTTTACCTTGCAATTTCAGACATTTTAAACTTTAGCCACTGCTCGTGGGAGAGCATGAGGTGAGGTCTCTGCTGTCCAGGTTCTTGCTGGCACTGATGGGCCTGGCGCTCCCTTCTTCTGATGGCCTTGGTGGTGGGAAAGATGAGGAAAAAAGGAGACAGTAGAACCATAATTCATTCTCTCCCTATGAGTGAAGACTGGCTAATTTTCTCTTGAACTCTAGAGGCAATCACATCTCCTGTTGCAAGTTTCACTTTTCCCCCCCCAATCATCTAAGACATACATATTCTTCCTGTTTTATGATGTTGACCCTATTCTTTACAAATTATCATGAGTCTTACTATACTAGAGAAGCATTTTCTTCCCTCCTCAGTGTATCTGGCTAAAATACTAGGATCAAATAATACATCCTTCAAAAGCCTCTCTGATCCCCAAATTTCTTTTGAGGGAAAGAGAATGGTAGTTATTTGTTCTTTCTCCAAATGATAAAAAAAAAAAAAAACAATAGCAAAGTTATACCAATTCTTTTATAAACTACTAGAGGCCCAGTGCACGAAATTCATGCACGGGGGGGGGGGGGGGGGGGGCTCAGCCCAGCCTGTGCCCTCTTGCAGTCCGGGAGCCCTCAGGGAGCCAGGCTTAAGCCATCAATCGGACATCCTTAGTGCTGTCAAAGAGGCAGGAGAGACTCTCACCACTGTCGCTGTGCTCACCAGCCATGAGTCCGGCTTCTGGCTGAGCAGCGCTCCCCCTGTGGGAGCACACTGACCACCAGGAGGCAGCTCCTGCATTGAGCATCTGCCCTTGGTGGTCAGTGTGCTTCATAGCAACCATTCGTTCCGCTGTTCGGTCAATTTGCATATTAGCCTTTTATTATATAGGATTAAGTCCTTACACAAGTGAGTAGGGTGATCATAAAATGTTTTATCCAAGGCAGGATACTTTTAAAAAATATATATTTTTATTGATTTCAGAGAGGAATGGAGAGGGAGAAGAGAGAGAGAGAGAGAGAGAGAGAGAGAGAGAGAGAGAGAGAGAGAAACATCAATGATAAGAGAGAATCATTGATTGGCTGCCTCCTGCATGCTCCATACTGGGGATCAAGCCCACAACATGGGCATGTGCCCCCGACCTGGAATTGAACCATGACCTCCTGGTTCATAGGTCTATGCTCAACCACTGAGCAATGCTGGCTGGGCCAAGGCAGGATACTTTTGAGAGTGAAAGGGGTCACTATTAATGATAATGCTATGACTGCCTCAGGGAAATTGGAATATATATGACATTGTGCAATTATGTATCATAGAATCTGACTTCCTATAAAGCTTCCCGATTCTTGAGGGGCAAAAATATGTTAGGCAACTGAATTATTAAAAGTACAAATAAACAGCCCTATTCTTCATTCCTCTATAAAGATTTTCTTTCTAAGGAAATTTACTGTCTGGGTCCTCCACCCACTGGTGCAGGGAGCGTAGGATCTCCTGTGCGAAGACACCCAGGAAAAAGACCGATGTGACCACTTTTGTCTGAAACAATATTCTCAGCTCTGGAGGCAAAGGCTTGAGCTCAAGTCACCTTCTTGCAAGTCAAGGACTCACTGCCCCTCATTGAGCTGCGTCCTGCCTGGCTAATATCTGTTTACTCACACAGCTCGTGCAAAAGGTCACTGCCTTCCCCCCAGAGGTGCTGGTTTGCATGTAATGGAGCTGCAAACTGACCCTCCTCTCCTCCAGCTCAGTTCAGCCCCAGTCCCAGCCCAAGCTTAAGTCCCAAACAGAATATTCAAGAAACACACATTACACTCATCTTGCTATTTTCTGAACAAGCCATGCTTTTTCATGCCTGGAACCTTTCCACACTGCTGTTATTGTATGTAGAATGTCTTCCTCTTTTCTGATTCTTGCTATCTACTCAGATTTTACTGACTTTTCAAGTCCCTTCTCTGTGAAGCCTTTCCTGACACTTCTCACCTCCACTAATCTGCTTCAGGTGCCAGAATTCATTAGGATTTGCTTCTGCTAATATAATAACAATGATAATTTTTTTTTAAAGCATGACAGCAGTTTAAACAAGATAGGACTTTATTTCGTTCTCACATAGTAAAAGTCAGAAGGTCAATAGTCCAAGGCTGGCGCAGTGGCTCCTTGGTGCTATCAGGGACTCATGCTCCTATCTTTCTGCTTTATAATCCTCAGAGTATGGCCTCCTTCTCAAAGTCACCTCATAGTTCAAAGATAGTTGCTGGAGCTACAAGTGCACATCTACATGACAGCTGGAAGAAGAAATAGTAGGAGGACCAAAATGGATTTTTCTAGTTAATCAAGTCCTTTTTTTATAATGCTGTCAATATATGAAAAAAAAAAAATCTTATGTTAAACCAACCTTGGATTCCTGGAATTAACCCAACTTGGTCAAATATATTATTATTTATACACATTTCCATATGCTAATGCTCTGTTTAAGATTTTTGAACCTGTTTTTCATGAGTAAGAATGATATGTCATTTACCTTTCTCATACTGCTTTTGTCAAGTTTGGTATCATGATTGTGTTAACTTCATAAAACTGCTTCTTTTTTTGACACTTTGGAACACTTATGTAAGATTGGAATTATTTGTTCCCCTTAATGTTTGGTAGAACTTACTGATAAAACTTCTGGACGTGGAGTTTTATTTATGGGAAGACTTTTAACTATTCATTCAAATTTTCTTAATGATTTTAGGACTATTAAGGTTTTTAATTTCTTCTTGAAAAGTTATTTTTTAATATATTTTTATTAATTTTGGAGAGGACAGGAGAGGGAGAGGGAGAGAGAGAGATAGAAACATCAATGATGAGAGAGAATCATTGAATTGCTGTCTCCTGCATGCCTCACACTGGGGATCAAGACCACACCTGGGCGTGTGCCCTGACCAGGTTCACAGGTCGATGCTCAACCACTGAGCCACACTAGCGGGGCTTGAAAACTTATGTTTTATGGAGAACATGCTCATTTCATCTAAATTTTCTTTAAATATCTTATATTCGTTCTGGTTCTCCTATCTACTATTTATGCATTCCAAATAATATCTTTAGTTTCTCTTCTAGGTCTTTGATTATTTTTTTTAGTTTTAGCTTTCTCTTTTTCAAATCTACTTTGTCATTTCTGATATTTCAAACATTTACCATCTTTTATTGAGATATAGCTGTAACATAATAAATTACACATGTTTAAACTGTATGATTTGATAATTTTTGGCCTCTGTACACACCTGTGAAACCACTACCACAAACCAGAAAATTAAAATATGCATCACCCCTCAACTTTTCTCTTTTCCCCTTTATCACCTCCTTTGCTGTCCCTCCTTGCCCACTTCCCATTCCCAGGCAACCACTGATTTGCTTTCTGTCACTGTAATTTAATTTTTATTTTAAATACGCTATTTATTTATGTATTTATTTATTATTTTAGCCCTCACCTAGGGATGGATATGTTTTCCATTTATTTTTTAGAGAAAGGAAGGGAGGGAGAGAGAGAGAAACATTGATGTGAGAGAGAAGCAGCTGTCAGTTGCCTCCCGTATGTGCCCTGACTGGGAATCAGGTCAGCCACCTTTTAGTGTATTGGCTCATTTTTAAGATTTTATAATAAAACTAGGGGCCTGGTGCACGAAGATTCGTTCACTGGGGGTGGGTCCCTCAGCCCGACCTGCACCCTTTCCCATCTGGGAGCCCTCAGGGGAGCCTTCTCCAATCCAGGAGTTTCTGTTCTGTCTTTGCAGTCATATGAGCAAATTGTCTGAGACCCCCAACCCAGTTTGGTTTGTTGCTCACAGAATAATAGAGGCATTTTTTTCTTTGCTTCATTGGTGGAGATTTCCTGGAAGCTTTAGGATATCTTCCCTTTAATTTTTCCCAGACACACTGATTTTACTTATGTCTCTCACCTTTGCTTTCCCTCCATCCCCCAGTGCAATAGTAACCTACTCCAGGCTCACTTTGCACTAGTGTCTAGGACAGCAGTTCTCAACCTGTGGTCATACCCCTTTGGAGGTCGAATGACCCTTTCACAGGGGTCACCTAAGACCATCGGAAAACACATATATAATTACATATTGTTTTTGTGATTAATCACTATGCTTTAATTATGTTCAATTTGTAACAATGAAATTGGGGGTCACCACAACATGAGGAACTGTATTAAAGGGTCGTGGTATTAGGAAGGTTGAGAACCACTGGTCTAGGAGATCTGTCTGCCACCAGAACTACGATTCCTAGCATTCCTGGTGCTCCCCGCGCTCTGGGCTTCCACTTCCGGTCCAGGGGCTGCCACCAGAACTATGATTCCCAGAATTCCTGGTGCTCCCCACGCTCTTGGTTTTTTCACTGTCCCGCCCCGCCCCCCAGCTGCTCCACATGTGTGTGCTGCCCACAGGCCTGCCACAGTGATGTGGAGGGCGTTCCTGCCCCACCTCTGGCCGTTCCAGGCCTATGCGTGGGCCTACAGGCTCAGAGTAGCCTGGATCCCCGGGACCCAGGCTGCTTGGCGCCGGCACGTGCGCAAGTGGTCACCCTGCCCCCAGCTGCTCCATGCCCAAGTATCCAAATTAACCTGCCGTCTTTGTTGGGTTAATTTGCATACTCACTCCTGATTAGCTGGTGAGCGTAGCAGAGGGATGGTCAATTTACATGTTTCTCTTTTATTATATAGGACTAGAGGCCCCGTGCACAAAAATTTGTGCACTCGGGGGTCCCTCAGCCCATCCTGTGCCCTCTCGCAGTCTGGGACCCCTCCGGGGATGTCCACCTGCTGGCTTAGGCCTGCTCACCGGGGGATTGTGCCTAAGCTGGCAGTGATACATCCCTTGGGGGATGTCCACTTGCCAACGGGCCAAAGCTGCAGTTGAACATCCACAGAGCTGCTGAGGAGGCAGGAGAGGCTCCCGCCATCGCCAATGTGATGCCTTCAGCCTGGCTTGTGGCTGAGCAGAGCTCCCCCTGTTGGAGTGCACTGACTACCAGGGGGCAGCTCCTGCATTGAGCTTCTGCCCCCTGGTGGTCAGTGTGTGTCATAGTGACCAGTCATTCCCAGTCGTTCTGCTGTTAGGGTCAATTTGCACATTACCGCCCTAACGGGTTTGGCTCAGTGGATAGAGCATCGGCCTGCGGACTGAAGGGTCTCAGGTTCGATTCTCGTCAAGGGCATGTACTCTGGTTGCATACACATCCCCAGTAGGGGGTGTGCAGGAGGCAGCTGATCAAAGTTTCGCTCTCATCGATGTTTCTAACTCTCTATCCCTCTCCCTTCCTCTCTGTAAAAAATCAATAAAATATATTTGGGGGAAAAAATTGCATGTGCACATTACCCTTCTATTATATAGGATAGAAGCCTGGTGCACAGGTGGGAGCCAGCTGGTTTGCCCTGAAGGGTGTCCCAGATCAGGGTGGGCAGGGGACCCCCAGCTCCCTACGATCGCCCACGCCGCCCCTGCTCGCGATCGCTGGCTCTGCCCATGCTCACGCCTAACACCTCTGGCCAAGGCATTAGGCCTGGGCAAGAGACCCCCAGCTCCCCACCATCATCAACTCGGCCCCTGCTCCCTGCAATTGACTGCTCCGCCCTAATGCCTCTCACCCAGGCATTAGGCCTGGGCAGGGGACCCACAGCTCTCCAAGGGACCTCCTGCTCCACCCCTTCCCAGGCCTAACGCCTGTGGCCAAGGCATTAGGCCTGGGCAGGGGACCCCAAGCTCCCACCATCAGCAACTGTGACCCTGCTCCCCATGATCACTGGCACTGCTCCAGCCCAGGCCTAATGCCTCTGGCCAAGGCCTTAGGCCTGGGCAGGGGACCCCCGCAGCTGCAGCCTCCCAAGATCATGGGCTCCACCCCTACCCAGGCCTTACGCTTCTGCGTTGGGCCCGGGCAGCGGGGACCTCCAGCTGCAGCTGCCCCTGCCCCGGCCTAACACCTCCTCTGGCTGAGGCGTTAGGCCTGGGCAAGGGACACCCCCAGTTGCAGCTGCCTGCGATGTGGGCTCCACCCCTGCCTGGGCCTTACTCCTCTGGCTGAGGCATGAGGCCCCGGCAGTGGGGACTCCCAGCTGCAGCTGCCCCTGCCCAGCCTAACGCCTCTGGCCAAGGCGTTAGGCTGGGCAGGGGACCCCCTGCAGCTGCAGCCGCCCCCCGATTGTGGGCTCCGCCCCTGCCCGGGCCTTATGCCTCTGGCTGAGGCGTGAGGCCCGGGCAGTGGGGACTCCCAGCTGCAGCTGCCCCTGCAGCTGCAGCCGCCCCCCGATTGTGGGCTCCGCCCCTGCCCGGGCCTTATGCCTCTGGCTGAGGCATGAGGCCCGGGCAGTGGGGACCCCCAGCTGCAGCTGCCCCTGCCCAGCCTAACGCCTCGCTAACGCCTCTGGCCGAGGCCTTAGGCTGGGCTGGGGACCCCCCGCAGCTGCAGCCGCGCCCCCCCCCATTGTGGGCTCCGCCCCTGCCCGGGCCTTATGCCTCTGGCTGAGGCGTGAGGCCCGGGCAGTAGGGACCCCCAGCTGCAGCTGCCCCTGCCCAGCCTAACGTCTCTGGCCCAGGCGTTAGGCTGGGCAGGGGACCCCCGCAGCTGCAGCCGCCCCTGCCCCGGGCCTTACGCCTCTGGCTGAGGCGTGAGGCCCGGGCAGTGGGGACCCCAGCTGCAGCTGCCCCTCCCGGGCCTTTTGCCTCTGGCGGAGGCGTTAGGCCCGGGCAGAGGATCCCCCAAGCTGCAGCCGCCCCCTGATGGGCTCCACCCCTGCCCGTGCCTAATGCCTCTGGCCGAGGCGTTAGGGCAGCGGGGACCCCCAGCTGCAGCCGCCCCCCCACCCAGCTGCAACCGCTCCCTGATCGTGGGCTCCGGGCAGCGGCTGCAGCCACCCGGAGATCCCTGGCTCCACCTCTGCCCAGCTCCCATTGCTGGCTCCACCCCTACTTCCTGCTATCACTGGCCAGAGTGGCAAAGGCCAGGATTCTCCGATCATGGCCGGGGGGCAGGGCAAAGGCGGCCCTAGGGGCCGCCTTTGCCCTGTCCCCCGGCTCTTAGCTCCCCCCTGGGTTTCCGATCACTGTCAGTGCCAGGGGGCTTCTTCTGTGCTTTCCATTTTGCCTCCCTGCATTGTGCCTACATATGCAAATTAACCGCCATCTTTGTTGACAGTTAACCGCCATCTTGGCTGGTGATTAATTTGCATATCTCGCTAATTAGCCAATGGGAAGGGTAGTGGTCGTACGCCAATTACCATGTTTCTCTTTTATTAGTGTAGATAACATTATATGCACTCTTTTTTGTTGTCTGGATTCTTTCATTCAATATAATTATGAAAGATTCATTTGTATTCTTGCATGTATCAATATTTTATTTTTGTTTAATTCTCATTGTATTCAACTCCATGACTATACAACAATATGTCTATACACCTGTTGATAGACATATGGGTTGTTTCCAGTTTTGTGCTATGGATGCTTATGCACAAGTCTGTGTATAGACATATACTTTCATTTCTACTTAGTGCCTACATATGGGATGGCCAGGTTGCATGGTAGGTGAATGTTAATCTTGTAAGAAACTGCCAGTTGTTTTCAAAGCGGTTCTACCATTTTACATTTCCATCAGCCTCATATGAGGGTTCCAGATGTTTCACATCTTTGCCAATACTTGGTATGGTTAGTCTTTTTCAATATTCCAATAGATGTGTAGTGGTATCTCATTATAGTTTAAATTTGCATTTTGCTAATAACTCATGAAGGTGTCTTCTCTCTTTTTTTCTGATCAGTCAAGCTAGAGATTTATCAATTTTATGATCTTCTCAAAGAAGATCTTGGTTTCATTCACTTTGTCTATTGTTTTCTGTTTTCCATTCCATTCATTTCCACTCTGGTTTTTATTATTTATTTTCTTCTGCTTTCTTTAGATTTCATTTACTTTTTCTTTTCTAGTTTCTTAAGGTGGTAGCTGAGGTCATTGACTTAAGATCATTCTTTTTAATATAGGATTTTAATGTTATAAATTTCCCTCTACTTCTTTAGCTACATCCTTTAATTTTGATATGACACATATTCATTTATACTCACGCCAAAAATACTTTCTAAATTTTTTGTTTGTTTGAGCTATGGTTACTTAAAGTGTGTTATCTAACTTCCAAATATTTGGAGATTTTCTAAATTAACTCAGTTGTGCTCTGAGAATATACTTGGATGACTTGAATCCTTTTAAATGTATTGAGACTCATTTTGGGGTCTAGAATATGGTCTATCATGGTGAATGTTTCACATAAACCTAAAAAGAATGTACATTCTTTTGTTATTGGGGGGAATATATATTATAAAAGGCCTGTGGCCATAATGCCATAATGCCATAATGACCAACGACCAGGCTCACCAGGAGGTGCATCGATGGGTCCCACTGAGGCTGCGGCAGGTGGGACTTCTGGGTCCCACAGCGGCCTTGGAGGGTGGGACTCCGGGGTCCTGCGGCGGCAGCGGGATGGAGTCTGGGGTCCCACAGCACGGGGGGTCTGGGTCTCGCGTGATTTCGCGTGCTGGGCCTCTAGTCCTATGTAATAAAAGGGTAATATGCAAGTTGACCCTAATGGCAAAACTACTGGGAATGACAGGTCGCTATGATGTGCACTGTCCACCAGGGGCAGACACTCAATGCAGGAGCTGCCCCCTGGTGGCCAGTGCGCTCCTGCTCCCACAGGGTGAGCTCTGCTCAGCCACAAGTCCAGCTGACAGCTGTGAGCACAGCGGCGGTGGTGGGAACCTCTCCCACCTCCTCAGCAGTGCTAAGGATGTCCAACTGATAGATATCCCCCGAGGGCTCCTGGGCTGCGAGAGGGATGTCTGACTGCCAGCTTAGGCCCGATCCCTGGGGGGAGTGGGCCTAAGCCAGCAGGTGGACATCCCCCAAGGAGTCCCGGATGGTGATAGGGCACAGGCCAGGCTGAGGGACCCCCCAAGTGCACAAATTTTTGTGCACTGGGCCTCTAATATCCTATAAATGTCAAGAACTTGGTTGATAGTGCTGTTCAAGCCTTTTATATCTTTATTAATTTTCTGTCTATTGTTCTAACAATTATTAAGAAAAGAGTACTAAAATCTTTGACTATTGTGGATTTGTCTATTTTTCCTTGAAGTCCTATCAGTTTTTAATTCAAATATTTTGTTGCTTTGTTATTAAGTGCATATGCATTGAAGATTATATTGTCTCCTTGATAACTGTCTCTTTTATCATTATGAAATAATGCTCTTTATCTTGGAATATTTCTGCTCTGAAATGTACTTTGATATTTATATAGCCACTCCAACTTTCTTTTTTTGTAAATATATTTTTATTGATTTTAGAAGGAGGAAGGGAGAGGGAGAGAGAGATTGAAGCATCAATGATGAGAGAGAATCATTGATTGGCTGCCTCCTGCACACCCCCTGCTGGGGATTGAGCCTGCAACCCAGGCATGTGCCCTTATCAGAATTGAACCTGGGACCTTTCAGTTTGCAGGTTGATGCTCTATCCCAGGGGTCCTCAAACTTTTTAAACAGGGGGTCAGTTCACTGTCCCTCAGACCGTTGGAGGGCCAGACTATAGTTTAAAAAAAACTATGAACAAATTCCTATGCACACTGCACATATCTTATTTTGAAGTAAAAAAACAAAACGGGAACAAATACAATATTTGTATTTGCATGTGGCCCATGGGCCATAGTTTGAGGACCCCTGCTCTATCCATCTAGGGTGCCAACTTTCGATTACTGTTAGCATGGTTATCTTTCTCTAACCTTTTAATCCATTTGTGTCTTTATATTTAAAGAGGTTTTCTTATAGGCAATATATAGTTGAATCTTGCTTTTCTAAATCTAATCTAATCATCTCTGCCTTTTAATTAGAGTATGTAGACTGTTTATAAATTTAGTGTTTTTATTTACATGATTGGATTTAAATCTACCATATATTTTGTTTTCTATTTGCCTCAGCTGTTCTTTGTTTTCTTTTTCCAACTTTTATGCTTTCGTTTGAATTAATTATATTTTTATGATTCCCTTTATCTCCTTTGTTTTCTTATTAGCTGTAACTCTTTGTGTGTTATATTAATAGTTTCTTTAGAGTTTATAGCACACATCTTTAACCTTACCACATTCTACTTTCAAAAGGTATACTACTACATATTCTATATAATAAAAGGGTAATATTCAAATAGACCAAACAGCAGAACAACCGAACAATCAATCAAAGCATAATATGCTAATGATATGCTAAGGATGCTCAACCAATCACTATGACGTGCACTGACCACCTGGGAGCAGACAGTCAATTGGTCGACCAGTCACTATTACATGCACTGACCACCAGGGGGCAGACAGTTGACCTGTAGGTTAGCTTGCTGCTGGGGTCCAGCAGATCGAGACTGAGTGAGATGGGCCAGACATGCCCTGGAGCCCTCCCATGGCCCCTCCCTGGCCTGATTGTGCACTGGTGAAGTCCCTCAGCCTGGCCTGTGCCCTCTCGCAATCCGGGACCCCTCAGGGGATGTCGGAGAGCCGGTTTCAGCCCGATCCTGCAGGCCACTCCCCTGGGGAGGGCGCCAGACACAGGGCTTATGGCTGGCAAGCGCTGCTGCAGCAGCGCAAGCCTCTCCCGATCGGGTGTGAGCCTGCAGCAGGCACAGTGGGGCCAGGATGAGCAGGAGTGGCAGGTAGAAGCTGCAGGCGGCGTTGGACTGCGGGTTTCAGCCCGATTCCTGCAGCCACCCACAGAGACCCCACCCGTGCATGAATTTGTGCACCGGGCCTCTAGTATAGTATAAGAGCTTTACAAATACACTTCAATTTCTCCCCTTTAAGCTTTTGTGCTACTCTTATTATACATTCAACTTCTATACCACACTTCACAATGCATGATTGTTACTTTTGCTCTAAACCAGTGATTCTCAACCTTCCTAATGCTGCGACCCTTTAATACAGTTCCTCATGTTGTGGTGACCCCCAATTTCATTGTTACAAATTGAACATAATTAAAGCATAGTGATTAATCACAAAAACAATACGTAATTATATATGTGTTTTCCGATGGTCTTAGGCGACCCCTGTGAAAGGGTTGTTCGACCCCCAAAGGGGTCGCGACCCACAGCTTGAGAACCACTGCTCTAAACAGTCAATTATCATTTAATGATATTTAAATAATAGTTAGTGATTGCCACCTCTTACTAGAGTTTCTTCTAGGTCATCACGTTTTTGCTATTCTGTAGCTCTTTCTCTATGCTGCTCTGAGTTGTTATTGCATATTCATGCCTTCCCTTCCCCTAATGTGTTTGGACCAGAGCTGGACACTTGTCCCAAGCCCCGCCATGGACCAATTAAAGCACCCTACTCCAGAATTTAAATAAGAGTCAGAATTTGGTGGATAGTGATGGGAATTTGAGTTGAAATGTACAGTTGAGGATAGAGTAGGTTCCATATGCAGTATCCTATGCACACGAAAGTTATAGGGAGCAGAAGTAATAGTCTCATAGGAGAAGAGTAAAAAGCAAGAACCATGTCTCTCCTAAAAAGGAGGTGAAGAGAGAGAGGCTGCCTCCTTTCCTAACATCATTGACCCTAGTTGCAGGCCCAGCTGTGCTCTTGCCCTGGAGGCTGTGGCATCCCTTCATGTGGCAGAGACTGTGATTTTTCCCATTCAAACTCCACTCTTCCCTTCTTAGTTTTATTCAGTGTGATAATATGTTCAACAACAAAAAATTATATCTCTCACCTACATTTACAGTAGGAATTGCCTTAGTCATAGACAAAGAGACTTAAGGGGAAGTTGTTAAGTGGAACTTCCTAGAAAGTTCTTTAAAAGGAAGAAGGCAGCTGGGATGAACTCTTTTGCCCTCCTTTTAACTGGGATGTAGAATTAGACTGCGGGTTTTTGGACTGGGGCTAAAGCCCCAGTTTAAGGATGGATTCCTTGGTTAAGGAGGAAGGAACAGAAAGATGAAAGACAAGGTCTCAGTCCCTGATGACAATCAGGATGCCACACTAGCCAGGGCCTGCCTTCCTCTGAATTCTTTTAATGAGAGAAAGACAAAGTCTTCATACCCACTTTGCACTGTTGAGAGCTAAAGGCAGTCAGCAGTACCGGGCCTTCACAGAGCCAGAAGTCACTAACATATGTTGGCAATCTTTGCGCCCTTCCTGACCGTGGTCACTATCTTCCAGGACCCCATGTCCATGGAAAAGGTGGAAGAGCAGATGCTGACCACCTAGATCATTGATGGCAAACCTATGACACGCGTGTCAAAGTTGACACTCGAACTCATTATTTTGGTTGATTTTTCTTTGTTAAATGGCATTTAAGTATATAAAATAAATGTCAAAAATATAAATCTTTGTTTTACTATGGTTGCAAATATCAAAAAATTTCTATATGTGACACGGCACCAGAGTTAAGTTAGGGTTTTTCAAAATGCTGACACCCGAGCTCAAAAGGTTCGCCATCACTGACCGAGATCAAGAACAGAGCTACTTTGTGGAGCAGTTACCCACCAGCATCAAGGTGCCATGGGGGGGGGGGCACCCCTCTTTGGGGCCTCCAGGTGGTTGTATGAGGAGTCCCTTCTTGGGGCCTCAAGCTGGCATCCATGCTTATAAGCAATGGCACCACTATTCATGAGTTTTTTTTAGTGCATCTGGGAACAGTCTTCTGTAATGGTAGCCAGGCCTTCCTTTACTGGTTTATAGGAGACGGGATGGATGGGATGGAATTCGCAAAAGCATGGTGATCTGATGTTAAAATACCAGCAGTTCGAAGAGGCTAGTTAACAATAGAGAAGACACTAGTGAAGATGGTGAGAAAAAGATCAGTGAATAAAGGAACCTCTCTGCCTCCATTTTCTTTCAAAAAACATGGTATTTCTTTAACTTGATAACTGGAGACTTGTACATCTTCAAAATTAATGCTGCTGGGTCTAATGTCTCCCACGGTTCTAAATATGTTTATATGGGAGCCTCAAAGACACGACACGTTTGTAATAGCAGCCATCTGGAATATAGAATGTACACTAAAATAGCCAGGGATTGGCAATCCCACCAAACAGATAAGATGATGAAGACTTTCTACCTCAGGACTTACAAGAACTGGTGAGACATAAAAGGCTAAATAAATAAGCCTGACTTTCCCTTCAGGGTTTGGCCATGTCTGAGATTTCTCACAGGGTGTAGTTAGAACAATTAGTGGTTTTTCATCCATTCTGATGAAACCCTGAAGTTGTGCAGTAATACACAACAATATTGGGCATGCAATATTAAACTTTGAGATAATCTTTTTATAATAAAATACTAAAAATTATATTGAAAGTTTTGCTGGGGAGAAAAAGGCAGTATCTAGTAGGACTAAAAGGATGCAAACCTTGTAACTGTGCAGTCCCTCATAAGCATATGCCCTCAAACAGGGCCAGCAAACTTTTCATGAAAAGGGCCAGAGAGTAAATATTGACAGCTTTGCAGGCCTGTGGTCTCTGTTACAGCTAATGGACTCTGCATTTGTAGCAAAAAAGCAGCCATAGACAATATCTAAACAAATGGGCATGGCTATATTCCAATAGAACTTTACAAAAACAAGTGATGGGCCATACTTAGCCCAAGGGTCATAGTGTGTCAACTTATTCCAGAGAAACTCATGCTGGTATGTACCGAAATATAGGTACATTAATATTATCTCAGTATTATTGCAAGAGCCTCAACCTGAAAACAACCCAAATCCAATGTCAACAGGAAACTCAATAAATTGTGATACAGGTCAGCAAATCAAATGATCTCTGTATATATATAACAACATTCTTCTAAGATTCATTTTTAAAATTTTTAAATATAATTTTTATTTATTTCAGAGAGGAAGGGAGAGGTAGAGAGAGATAGAAATATCAATGATGAGAGAGAATCATTGATTGGCTGCCTCCTGCACATCCCCTACTGGGGATCGAGCCCACAACCCAGGCATGTGCCCTTGACCAGAATCGATCCCGGGACCTTTCAGTCCGCAGGCCGACACTCTATCCACTGAGCCAAACCAGCCAGGGCCAGATGTGAATCTTAAAAACAGTGTTGAGTGTAGGTAGCCAGACAGGAAGGAGAACATCCTGTATGATGTTTGGTTTGGTAAAACTAAACTATATGGTCTCGGAATGCTATCGAATAAAGCAAACGTGCAATTACGATGAAAGTCAGAAGGCCAGGAGCAATGGTGGCTGGGAACGGGTTCATAGTGGGGCTTTGGGTGCTTGCAACATCCTATTTCTTGACGTAGGTGATGGTCGCATAGATATTCACTATTGAACATTTTACAGAATTGTACATTCAGGTTTTTATACAAACCCAAACCTACGTTTTATATGAGTACAAGTTTCATAAGAAAAATGTGAGCTTTTCAGTACATTCCATCTACACAGTACTACAGACATGGCAGATGTTAATAATATGATGCCTGGGTCTCTCTGGAATGAAAGGTGCCTCATGGTTTTCACTGTCTGTGGAGAGCCGGGGCCTGTCTTGCCCTATAGCCTAGGCCTGAGGTTGACCAGCAGTATGAACCAATCCGGAGCCTGTTAGCCAGGGCTCTGTATCCACAGCCTTTCACATGCATGTCATATAATTTCTTAGTAGTTCACATGCCTTTTATTTTGTAATGTGCAAAATACTAACAGGCAAACCCTTGAGAAAACTTCTGTGTGGTTCCTATAAGTGAAATCAGACATTGACTACATGGTATTCTGGAGTAGTTGGGGTCTGCAGCTGTCTTCCCTCTTTTACTCTGAAAAATATTATGAAATTGAGAAGTGCTATCTTTGATAATGTCTCCTGGGAGCAGAGCACGTGATGAACAGACTTCCACCGTGGAAGAGATGGGTGAGGAGGTTAAGTAAATTTTCTTTGTGTAGTTCCCATTAAACTTCAATCAGAGTTACAGAAAGAAATTTCCTCCAGGCGGCTGCGAATACAGGTATTGGTTTGACTTTAATAAAAGTCATAGCTGATCTCTCTGAGGTCTCTCGTGAAATGAGCTCAGCAGAATTCAGGCAGGTCCTTGAGAGGGAAAGCGCCCACTTAAACATCGCATTATCCTAATAATCCCATTCCAGAGCTGCCGTCCCATTATTTTAAAGGTCTTCATTTGCAAATTGTGGTATTTGAAAGTTTTCTTTTTACATTATTGCAGAAGCGGGAGGGAGCTTTCTGAGGGCCCCACACCTATTTACACACTCCCTCTCCTCCGGGCCAGCGTAAGACGGCATTGTGGGTAATCCAGGCTGCCCTGCACCTTTACATCCGCGTTTTGATTAAACCACCTGTTTTAAAGTGACACCTGCTTTGGAGATGAGACTGATTTTAATGAGATTTGCTGATAAAGGAAAAAATAAATCCTTTCATTGCTAAGAATAGCCTTGGTCAGGATGGAGGTCAGAAATAACACTGTCCCAAGCTACGAAATCTGATTCAGGAGTCATTCACCAAATCTTGTCAGGGCACCTACTATGTGTTAGACACTGTTCTGGGTGCTGGAATAAAGTGGGGACCAAGGTAGTCAAGGGATTTACAATCTAGTAAGGAAGACACAGAGTGTACAGTGAAAAATTAGTAAGATGATTTCAGATAACCAGAAAATATAAAATAATTAGATTGGACCGTGGGTGATGACTTGAGATGGGGGCAGTAACGTTGACAGAGTGGCCCCCTTCAGAAGGTATCGTGTGAGCTAACAAGTCACTGAGGACAAGGAGCCATCCATGCGAGGGGGTCTCAGGGAGAAGGTACAGCAAGTGTCAAACACTGTGCTTAGGGAAGCCAGGAAGGCATTGACGGATGTGGAATGTCCTGAATGGGGAAAGAGGGAAAAGAGATGCCTTTGGAATAGGGAGCCGGGGTCAGGTCCTGCAGAGCCTTATGGGCCATGATAAGGTTTCAGATTGTATTGTAAATGCAAAATCTCTTTGTTCTTTTCATATATAAATAGCATGACTTAGGATAGTGTCCAGCTTTCTTTCTGGGATGCAAAGCCCCCCTCCACCCACCCCACCCCCAGGTGTGAGGGAAAATGCAAAGTGGCTCTGGGGCCTGGCCTTGCCGCTTTTGCAGGACCTTGAGTAAGTTCCCCAGCCTCTCCTGCAGAACGGGGGTCACTGCAGCTCTTCAGAGTCATGGACATCGGAGTATTGAATGTCTGGGAAAATGCCCCACCGGTGTCCACACTCAACAGGCACTCGATAAAGTTCAGTCGAATCTTAATCTGAATAACCCCAGGGGAAGCCTTCTTTTCAGTCAAAACTTATTGTTTAAAATGAGTTCAAGCCAGCAAGAAAAACCTGAAGATGTGAACAGACCTGAGCAGGCAGCCTTGGTGTGGTGGTGGGGTAGGCGCCAGTCCTGGTCCGAGCTCCTCATCCACTAACCAAAGGACCTCCGGAAACCAGGCCTCGGTTTCCCAATCTGGAAAACAGGAATATTCATCACTGTGATTCCGGCCCTGCCCACCTCACAGTTATGAGGGCTCCCAACCCAGCGATGGACGTGAGACACGAGGGCTTTGTGAGGGTGACGTCAGCCCCTGGGCCCCTGTGCTAATGCTTTATTCTCCATCCTGGGAGATGGGGGGCAAAAAGGCCTGTGGATAAGCCTCGCTCAGTGCTGTGAGTTGGAGGAGGCAGCAGGGGGTCCCCTTCAGGACTTTCCTCAGTCATGTGCTCTACTGGAGTGAAAGGGATTTCATTCAAGAATTTCTTTAGGGTGTTCTATAAGCTACACCCTTCTGTAAGTTTAGAATGACTTTCGTCTAATTCTTTGGTCCAATGTCCCCTCTCTTTGAGAGGGTAAAGGTACCCCTCCTAACGCAGGAGCTTCCTGTCCGCCCTCAGCTCTCTCCACCCCACCCCATCCCTCTCCTTTCTCCTGCTGACGCAGAACCAACAGACCAGCTTTCACCCTGCGCCCACCCAGGGGTCTCCTCAGGATTATGAGAATGACCCTGGTCAGCAGTTTACAAAGCAAGCCCAACAGTGGGGCAGGGGTGCCCATCTCTCTATTAGCAGCCCCCCCCCCCCCCCCCCCCCCAGGCTCAGGATTGCATTAGAAGTTTGAGCCTCTCTTCACTTCTGCCACTTGCCTTAGCAGAGGGATGCAGATAAGGAAGGCATGGCTGGGACCAGGTGTGAAATGAAGGGCTGCTGGGCTGGGAGTGGGCAAGGCTCAGCCTAGGACCAGAGGAGTGGAAAGGGGGCCCTGGGGGCAAGGCTGGAAATTGGAGAGAGTCAGAACAGCCCAACATGACATTAAAGACAAATGTCTTTCTTCCCCTACCTGAGCTGGGGACCCAAAGGGACAAACACAGTTGGGTCACGGGCACATGGGTGCAATGCAGAAGGGGAAGAGGCATGCAAATACAGAATCAGCTGGGGTTTGGCTTTGGTTTTGGCATTACTGTCTTTCAAGTCTTGCTGCCTTGGGTGCAAGTCTGTTCGTAGAAACTGAAAATGGTGATGGGGAGTGGGAGGTGGGATTGTGAAGGGGGACAGGGGTCTCCCTACCAGGGAAGCCTGGTAATACACATTCTCGTATTTAATAATCAAGTCAGTTCTGTAAATAGGGTAAGATTGACCATTATTCCCATTTACAGGTGAGAAAACTGAGTCCAAAGGGATGGAGAATGTGTCCCTTGAGACACAGTTTACAAAAGGCAGTGCCCTTTAAGTAGTTGACTCCTGACCTGAGCCTGTGAGTGATCAGGGCTTTCATAAGAGGCCCTCTCACCCACCTGCATGCCAACCCCACCTCCTCCACCACCATCACCCTGCACCTCAGAGAGAAGTGAGAGTCCTGACCCCAGAGATGCTGCTGACCGCTCACTAACGGCAAGGAGAAGGTAGGGACCCGCCGCTCTCTCAGGCTCAAAGGGACAATTTGTACAGCGTAGGAAAGGCAAACCTCCTTAAAAACTAGAATCAACTTCAGTGCTGAAAGGGCCTGAGCTCAGAGCTTCTAACGCATGTTAATTACTAGTCAATTCCTCTTTTGTGAGGCCCTCAGGCCAGAAGAGCACCTGGAGGGGGTGTTGCCACAGACCCCACTCTGCCCCGCCCTGCTCCTCCAGTGTCTCAGGTTAGGAACCCGAAACCAAGCTGCTGGGCCCCTGCACAGATCAGCAATAGGCCCCAGTCTGGTCTGCAGCCCCCATTTTTACCATATAAAATACAGGTGTGTCTGATGGGACACGCGTAATGAAAAAATTGTGCCATTCAATTAAATTTAACTGGGCATTCTGAGTTTTAATTTCCTCAATCCTGCAGCCTTACATGTACCCACTCCTTTCCCCTGAGCCCTGCTGCCTGGCCCCTTCAAATCATGAATGACCACTTGGGTAAGAATGCCTTTTCTCCTCTAGGCTCCCCGAGGTTTGGGTTCCCCAGAATCTGTGGGGTTGGGTGGGCACAAATATAGATGGTTGGCTACTATATATGCCAGGCTCCCTCGATACTCAATATATTCTAACTCATTTTCATTCCCACCACAACCCTCTGAGGTAGGTATTATTATTAATTTTTTTGAACTTAATAAAAGCTGCAGACGCTTCTGCCCCCCCCCCCCAAAAAGACACACAAACACAACTTTACACAATTTCTGCGGACCCACAGCACCCACCTACCCCACCCCCACTCTACCCACCCCCTATCTGTGGCTATTAAGTCAAGTACCCTGGTAATCCCGGATGTCTCTGAGAGTCGTCCCAGCTCAGATGCAAAATCTTAGCATCCAAACACTCCAAGGACGCACCTGCTTAGTGGCAGCTGCCTCCGCAGCCGTGGCAGCTGTGCAGGGGGTTGGGGCTGCGGGGCAGGATGGAGATTTGGGGAAAATATATTGGAGGATGGCTCCATGGTGCTGGATCCGACTTGACCCAGATGACCGAGCACCTCGGAAGGAAGTTCTTCTCCCCGCTGCTTCCCGACCCCAGAAACCCCGTTCCGCCCCTTTTCCTTCTGGGAGGACCTGGCAGAGCCCCGGCTGCCTCCTTCTCAGCACAGACAGCCCCATCACCAAAGGCCCAGACTGTTAATTACCGACTATCATGGCGCCGTTTAGCCTTCAATTTTCCTGACTACCACAAGGATTGACTCAATCTGCGAGGCTCCACCGGGCCATTTAAGGGAGCATCATAACTCTTTCTGTTCCCCAGAAATTGTAACCCGGACTCGGTTTTGTAATGCTAATTGCCTTATCTTCATAAATTCTACAGTCTTACATAATTTACCCGCATTGTAGCAGGATTTCCCAAGAATAAAAAAGCAGGTGCCGTCAATGGTAATTTGAATAAGAAAAGACATGTTAAGTGGTTCTTCTCTCACTAGTAATAGAAATTAATTAGCTTTGAGCAGCTTTGGAGGTTTTTGCATTTTTTTGCTGTAACCTGTTATGTTTTCTAATTGTATGGGAAGAAGGTTTGATTTGATCACATTATTTGGTGACGGAGAGGGCTCTGTTTGGAGTCAAAGGTGCAGGAAGGGCGGCAGCCGGGAGTGTGGGAAGGCCCTGGAGGTGTGCGGAGAGGGTGGGCTCTGCAGTGGGATCCGCGTGAGTTCTGAGCCCGGGTGAGCCATTGGCTAGCTCCGTGACCCTGGACAAACCACGTTTCCTCTTTCCACTCCAGCTTCCTCGTCTACCGGCTAGGTCACCACCTCCAGCTGCGAGGGAGGAAGGGTCGAGTTGAGCTTCGCTCCAGAGCTGGACACGCTCAGCTCTGATCCAGGTCCACCACTGACCTGTCCTGTGATTTTTCCGTTAGGAAGCTTTAACTTCAAGAAACATAAAATACCATTTAAATTGGCAACACAAACGTGTATTATCTCACATGAGAACACCAGCGCTAGTGCAGGCTGCAGGGGTGGCACAATCAATAGACTTATTTTTTCCAGTTTCATTGAAGTTCTAGGTCTACTCTCTTCATTCTGTTTTATCCCAATGCTGGTCCTCCCCTCCCCGGGCAATATGAGTTTCCCGGTCCACATTCTAGCAGAAGAGAGAGTGAGCCTCTCCCTCTAACTTATGATGTACATTCTCCCCTTCAGCCTGACTAAGCCAGTCAGTTTGCCTGTTCATCCCTGGGATCGTAATCGACGCCTGGAGAAGGCTACGGTGGATTGTTAGGCTAATCAGGATTGACTTCTGTAGAGACAGGATGAGGTCTGCTTCCCTTAAATCATGTGTGCACTGCCCAGTGCAGACACATTGTAGTTATTACTATAGCGACCCCAAGTTACTTCTCCCCTTTACAGTTTCCTTGTCTGTAAAACAGGACCATAAAAGCACCTCCTAAGGTTATTGTGAGGATTTCTCACTACAGACCTAGTGCGTGGTGGGCTTCTCCGTGCATTCTGCTTTCTTCCTCCTTGTTTGCTTTTCCCTGTCCTTGAAATCCTTTCTTTGATTCCTTGAAAGAAATCCTCCAGCAAGTTATTCCAAGCAACTCTCTGGGCTTTGGGAGGACTAAAAGCAAAGGAGAAGAGAGAGAGGAGAAACAGTTTCCTTGATCTCTAAGTAGCATCTTTTCAGCCACAAGACAGCTGTAATTAAGGACCTGTGTCGTGAAAGATATAGCTAAGGGAATATGACTATGATGAAGAGGAGCATTATGAAAGCAGGACATCATGTAGAAGGTAGCCAAAGATGGATCTGGTGTGGTCTTTACACATTTGCACCCATCAACACAAAACCTGTCCTAACTCACTCCCTTTGGGTGGTTCCTCCTTGAGTCCTGGCTCCAAATCTTGGCAAGCAGATGACAAGCAGGTCCCGTAACTGAGGAAGAGACTCGGGGTCTTTTCCCCCATTGATCAGAAACATAGAGATGGGAGCTCAAAGGCAGCTCTCCAACCAGCTGGTTGAAGCCCCTCATTGTACAGCTTTAATACCCACAGTCCAGTGATTATCAGCCTGGATAAAAATGCAAGGGCCAACTACTTTCTGTCTGGAAAAAAAAAAGCATTTTAAATGTAAAGACACAGATAGATAGAAAGGGAAAGGACAGGAAAAGATATACCATGCTCTTCCTTATGCAAACAGTGAGCCTATGAAAGCTGCTGTGGCTATATTAATATCAGACAAATTAGGCTTCCAGATAAGGAATACTATCAGAGATAAAGAGGGATATTTCATAATGATAAAAGGATTCATTCATTAGAAAGACACGAGTACCCTAAATGTGTATGCATTTATTAATGGATCCTCAAAAGAAATGAAGCAAACATTAGCTAGCATAGTTACTCTCTCAGTAATGAATAGAACAACTAGACAGAAAAACACACACAGTAAGGATGTGGAAAATTTGAATATCACTATCAATCAACTTTATAAACTTCATATTTATAGAATACTATACCTAACTTGCAGAATATACATTCTCTTTAAGTATATATGAACATTCACCAAGATAGGCCATATACTGGACAATAAAGATGTTTCGATAAATTTCAAAAAGTTGAAAACTTACACTGTGTTCTTTGACAACAGTGGACTCAAATTAAAAACCAATAACACTAAAATATTTAGAAAAGCTTCAAATAATTGGAAATTAAACAATGCACTTCTAAATAACCAGTGCATCAAAAAAGAAATCACAACTGACATTGTAAAATATTTTCAACTGAATGATAATAAAAATACACATATCAAAATCTGAGGGATGTAGTCAAAGCAGCACTCAGAGGTGTGTGTGTGTGTGAATGTGTGTGTGTGTGTGTGTGCAAGTGTGTATGTGTAGGTGTATGTGTGAGTGTGTGTTTAAATGCTTATATTGGAAAAGAATATTTTAAAATAAAGGATCTAAGTTTCTACCTTAAGAAATTAGAAAATTCAATAAAAGGAAGGAAAAAAGGAAATAATAAAGATAAGAATGGAAACAAATAGAAAAAATGAAAAAGAGAAAAATTAACAAAGTCAGTTTTCATTCTTTGGAAAGATTAATAAAAATGAAAACCCCCCAGTAAGACTGACCAGAAAGAGATATTGAAAGAAAGAGGGAAAGGATGACACACCATCAGGAATAAAATAATGATCACTACAGATGCTACCAGTATTAAAAGAAAAATAAAGCAATAGTTTGCAAATAAGTTTGACAACTTAGATAAAACGGATAAATTCCTTAAGTACTAGTATACGCATAAACACAGCTTGCAAAATTGCCACAAGAAGAAATACAATTGGAATAGTTCTTTGTTTATTAAATAATTTGAATTTATAATTAAAAAGACCTTCTCATAAAGAAAACTCTAGATCCAGATGATTCCCTGGTGAGTTCTATTAAACATTTAAAGAATAAATAACATTGATCTTACACACATTTTTTCAGAAAATAGAGGCTGAAACAAGCCTGTCACATATAAAGCAAGCATAACCTTGATACTTAAACCAGACAATGATATAACAAGAAAAGGAAACCATGTACTAATATTTTTTATAAACATAGGTGTAAAAAACCTGAATAAAAATTAATACATTGAATCTAGACATATATAAAAAGGGTGCTACAGAGGGCCCAGGAACACAGGGTTGATTTAACATTTGAAAATCAATGTAATTCACCACATTACAAAAATAAAGGAGAAGAGTAATCTTAACAGGTGCAGAAAAATTATTTGAGGAATCCAGCATCCATTTAGCTCACAGAAAACTTCCTCCGTCTGATAAACGGAATCACAAACAACAGCAATAGTAATGACAACAACAACAAAAACCCACAATGACCATCACACTTCCTGGATGAAATCTTGATCAATTTCCACTTCATACTGGGAGGAGGCAAGGATATCTTCCCTCACCACTTCTATGCAACATTGTATTGGAGGTTCTAGCCAACACGATTAGGAAGAAAGAGAAAGAAATATTGGACAAGAATAAGTAAAACTGTCTTTAGTCACCAATGATATGATGATTTATACAGAAATTCTACGAAATAACTTTTTTTAAATTACTCAAACTACTGCAATAATTTAGCAAGATCCCCAGTCCACAAGATACACAAATCAATTGTATTTCTATATACTAAGAGCAAACAATTAGAAATGGTCATTTATAATAGCATAAAAATATAAAATACTTAGGAATAAATTTATCAATGGATGTGTAAGATCTTTACATTGAAAACACAAAATATGAAATGAGAGAAATTAAAGAAGACCCGAATAAATTTACCACGTTTATGGATTGGAATTCTCATTGTTGTTAAGATATCGATTATCCCCCAAATACCTATAGATACAATGCAAACGACTTCTGATACGAAATTAATCTCTGGTGGTGGAAATCAGTGGTGGCCCAGATTCACTAGACAATAAAAACGTGGAAACTTTTGGATATGTCCTATATCTTGATTGGGGTGGTGGTCACAAGGGTACATGCATTTGTCAAAACTCATCAAATTATATCATTAGAATCTGTGCAGTTCACTTTAGGTAAATTTTACCTTTTAAAAAAGAAGGAGGATCTAGTTATGGAGAACGGATTTGATAAAGTATGGAGTGAATCCGGGAAGAGCGTTCAGGAAGCTATTTAGTAGACAGGTGAGAGATGATGGCACTTGGACTGCAGCGGTGGCAGTGGAGTTGAAGAGAAGCGAACAATGTTGAGAGATACCGAGGACATAATGCAGATTGGGTTTGGTGACTGGAGGAGGGAGACATGCCTTGGATTACTTTCATACTTTTGGCCTCAGTCACTGAGATGGAGAGAACCCAAAGGAGCACCCAGTTTGTAAGATAAGATCACGATGCACAAGAATCGACTTTTTAGAATGAAACCCTGGCCATGCCCCTTCTCTGCTTACTCTCCTTTAGCAGGTCCTTCTGCCCACAAAATACAGTCCAAGCCTCTTAAACCATGAGGTCCTATAGGATCTAAACCCTGCTGACTTTCCAACCTCAGGTTGCCTAACTCTCCTTTCCTCCCTTCCTCCCTTGAATCCTGTGCTCATTCATTTCTGTAGGCACAGTGCTTTTTTTTATGCCCCTGTACACCCGCATTAGCCCTCTGCTTAGAAAATCCTTCAACTGTAGTGCTGTATCAATCCCTTCTTGGGGAATCCCTGACTACTCAGTGTGTGCCTTCGTATAGGAATCTTTTGCTGCATTTTTGCTTCACACATTTTTCTTTCTCAGTAGATTGTGAATGCCTTGAGGGTAAGGCTATTTGTTCTTTAACTCTGGTACTCCTTATGCCTACTGTCAATAATGTTCAAAGAATGGATAGGATGGTGAAGGGTCAAGATTTCTGTCTTTACACTTACCATTTATTCTGCAAGATCTTACTAAGGTCCAGGTAAGTTCTCTGCAGAATAAGAGAAATGCTAAATCCTTTAGGTGGTTGGAGAGGACATGATAAGGAGCATTTGACCAAAAAGATCCCATGGGAGTGATTTCACTGCAGTCATTCTCTGAGGCCCTGTAAAATGAAAACAGTCCTAGCTGCCCCCAAGAACGTGAGACTACAATGCAATGTGTGTGGGGGAAGGAGGATATGCCAAAACATAGAACCTCTTTATAGCAATCCTATATAATAAAAGCCTAATATGCTAAGTGTCTGTTTGTTCGACCATTCGACCACTAGCTATGACACGCACTGACCACCAGGGAACAGACGCTCCAACTGGTAGGTTAGCTTGCTGCTGGGGTCCAGTTGATCAGGATTGGGTAAGATGGGCCAGACACACCCTGGAGCCCTCTCATAGTTCCTCCCCAGCCCCAATCATGCACCGGTGAGGTCCTTCAGCCTGGCCTGCACCCTCTTGCAATCCGGGACCCCTCGGGGGATGTCAGAGAGCCAGTTTTGGCCCGATCCCTGCAGGCCAGGGACCCTACCAGTGCACGAATCCATGCACAGGGCTTCTAGTATCTTTCATAAAGCTATGCTGAAACCAAGTTAATGAAATCACTTAGAGTATTGGACATGAAGAAAGTGTGAACTAAAATATTTCCTTTCCTGAAGATCTCTAAGAGTAGAAGAGATATGATCTTACTGGACATTCTGCTTTCTGCCTCCAAAACACAAATTATCTTCCTGTCTAGCTTCACTGCTTCTGCCGTGGTTCAAGCTCTTGTCATCTCTTACCTGAACTGCTGCAGTGGCCTGCCAGGTCTCCCTGCCTCCGATCTATCCTAAGCTCTGGCCACCGGGTGACCTTTCTCTAACACAGATCGGACCATGTCATCCTGGCCTAAAACTCCACCCCGCTATGTCCGGTAGGGGAAAGCCCACAATTCTTAACATGAGCTAAAGCTCCCTTCTGCTGATGGCCCTGACTCCCTCTGCAGCCTAACTTGCTGTACTGCTATCGGTGTCACTGTTTCTGATGGGAGATGTGTCATATGGGCAAAATGATTGAAAGCCATCCTGCCACCCTGCTTCTCCTGCCATTCTTTTCAGATGTTGCATTCATTTTTTATTGGTGATTAACAAATTACCACTAATCTAGCAGCTTAAAACAACACACATGTATTATCTTCCAGTGTCTATGGATCAGGAGTCCAGGTATGGTTTAGCTAAGGTTTCTGCTTCAAGGTCTCACCAGGTTGCACCAAGGTGTTGGCTGGGCCCAGTCCTCATCTTGAAGTTTGACCTGGGAAGGGTCCATTTTGAGGCTTACTAATAAAGTTGCTGGCAGACTTCAGTTCCTTGAAGCTGCAGGACGGAGGCCCTCTGCTCCGACAAGCCACTTGCAGCTCTTTGCCATGCGGGTCCCTCCACAGCCAGTTCACAACATGGGTGCTTGCTTCTTCGAAGCCAGAGAAAGAGAGTGCGCAAGACCGCTAGCAAGATGGAGCCTTATAAATGTAATGTAATAATGGGAGTGACCTCCTATCACCTTTGCCTTTAATCTGTTGTTTAGAAAGAAGTCACAGGCCTCAACCACACTCAGGGTTTGCACATCAGAAGACAGGCATCATAGGGATTATTTTAGGGTCTAGTCACCAGATGCCAGGGACTTCTAAGCTTCTGAGCCTTTGCTCATGCTGTTCCCTTTCTCTGATATGGCCTTTCCCTGGTCACCTGCCACTGGTATAGAGCAACAAGCATATCACCTGAGTTACTCTGTGCTGGTTCCAGACCCACCTCTGCAGGATCTAAACTGGGTAGACAACCTCTGAAAAGACAGGTGGAAAAGCTTCTGTTCAAGTCTGCCTCTGTCACTTAACCCGTATGACTTTTGAAGAGATACTGATCCTCTCCCGGCCTTAGTTGCTTCATCAGTAAATGAAGAAATGATGTGACCCATCTCATAGGGTGACTGTGAGGATTAGGTGAGGGAATGCATGTAAAAATGCCTGGTGGCATGCCTGGCATGCAGGAAGCCCTCAGTAAGAGTTTTGTCCTATTGAAGATGATCCCTGGGTTCTGCTGCTCTGAGGCATGTCATGAGACCACGATGCCATGGGAGCTAAGGACATTGTCTCTGGGCAGAGCCCCCCCCTTCTCTCTGCAGATCCTACCCCTGTGTGGCTTACAGAAATGTCTTATCTGAGACAGCATCCTCCTCCTGCAGCCCCTCTCCAGGCAAGCCCACCATTGCCCAGCCTCAGAGGCGGTCAGCACCGCGGATAGGGGCCAGGGCCTCACTGGACTTCACCAGCCCTCACTGGGGCAGATTTCCTCTTAGGGTAGAGACAACAGTCAGTGTAGCTCCAGGGCTAGTATAGCTTCCTCCACAGCTCTCAAAGCCAGGCTCCCTGGGGGCAGGAGGGGGGCACCATCCACCTTTTCTGTGGCTGCCTCTGAGTACTTTGAATTTCATTAGAGCAATTATTTCAAATGGAATTAAAAGGGTTTAAAATTAGACCCTAAACTCTTAACAATTAGTGACGCAGCGACCTGCCATCCACAGAGCCACAATAGACCTATGTCGATTGGTACGTGAGCACAATGCCAGTCTCCAGAATAGCAAGCCCTGTTACAATAAAAGGCTTTTAATAAAATGAATATTCTTAATTACCACCGCATTAATAAGCTGCAAATTAGTCATCATTAAAGGTCCCATAGTCCCTCTCCACCTCTCTGAGAGTCACTGGTGGGCTTTACCAGCTCAGCTGTTTCTACAAACTCTCGAATTTTCCTGCAGCTTCTTAGGAGATGGCCAGTAAGAGGATACATCCCATATCAGCCTCAGGGCAGAGGTTTGGAGGCTGGGGCAGGTCCCCGGGATCCTTTTGGCTGCCCTAGCTCAATGCTTCCAGTGCTCTCTAGGCCTAGGAAGTACTATGCCAGCTTAGGGCCCTCAGACACCCTGACCACATCATTTACTCTCCCAATTATGCATTCATTTATTTGAAGTTGGGGATATTCACTGGAAAGTATCCAGCATCTGCTCCAACCTCTCCGGGAGCCAGGGCAGCCCCTGCTGAAAGGTCTTCCTTGTAGGAGGCTGAGGTCTTCCTGAACCTGACTCTGAGGCTCTGGGCTCCACCGGCCCATATGTCTGAGGAGGTTCTGAGGAACCCTGGGAGAGGGTCATCCTGAGCATGAGCATGCGACTTGCAGGTCTCAATCTGTCCCCAAGTCCCTGTGGGAAGTGGGGCAAGTCACCTTTCCTCCCCGGCCTCAGTTTCCCCATCTGTATGGTAGGGACATTGGTGTAGGCCAACAGCCAGCATACTTTTTCTGTAAAAGGCCAGAGAGTACATATTTTAGGATTTGAGGGCCAAGTGGTCTCGTCACATCTACTAGTACACAGCTCTGAGTAACTGGCGGTGTCTGACTATAGTAACTGCAGTTAGCTGACGCCTGGTCTGAGTGGATGACCAAGGCTGGTGAACAGCAGCTCTTGTGTTCTGTGACCCTGTAAAGGAGCTTTTCTTCTTCTGGGACATTTGGGAAACTTTAAGCAAGCTTTCATGAAGGTGGTTTAGACCAAATTACAGGATGCTTTGCATGGAAGGTGATTTGTATAAATGTGACAGAGGGTGTATTTTTTCTGCGCTCTCTCTCTCTCTCTATCTCTATCTCTCTCTCTCTCTCTCTCTCTCTCTCTCTCTCTCTCACACACACACACACACACACACAGCAGAGGCTACATGACTAAGTTAAGGATGTTGAGATGAGGCAGTTATGCTCGATTAACCGATGGGCCTTAAACACCACCACAAGAGTCCTCACAAGAGAGAAGTGGAGAAAAGTAGACAGAAGAGGAGAAGGCCATGCGAAGATGGAGGCAGAGATTGGAGTGATGCAATCACAAGCACAAGGAATCCCAGCAGCCACCAGAAGGTGGAAGAGGTGAGGAATAGATTTCCCCTAGCGCCTCTGGAGGAAGTGCGGCCCTGCCCACACCTTGATCTCAGCCCAATGAGACTGATGCCAGACTTCTGGCCTCCAGAACTGTAGCAGAATAAATTTTTGTTTTGCTTTAAGTCACCAAGTTGTGGTCATTTGTTATAGCAGCCATGAAACACTCATACACACACCTTTTCTCCTATGGTAGCCACTGACGTTCCTTATGCCTCTGTAGCTGCATTTTGGCAAAAAGGAGAGATAATAGTAATGATTATCCTTTACATGGGTTCCTGCACTCCACCAAGCACATACTGTGGTTTGTATTGATAAAGCATGACCATATGCATATGGTAGCCCTATGAGGAAGATGGCAGAGGCTATATTCCTTAGGGGAAGAACTAGACTCCAAAATGTGAAGTGCTTTGCCCAAGTTCATTCTTTAAGTAGGTGTCAGGGCCAGAACTTGAACCCACATCTAATTCCAAGTCTACACTGCAGTCCAAGTTGGAGGCTGTGCTGAACATCCCTGCTCATGGAAATGAGGACTATGGGAGAATTGGAGTCAAATTGCAGTTCAGGGAAACTGTCCTTTGGACTAGAATAATACTGTTCGTGTTCCCAGATAATGTCTGGCTCAGCCACAGGCTCCGGTGAGAATGTGCTGTGTATTCAGTGTCCAAGTTGGCAGACCCCATCTGAGGGCATCTCCTGGCTACGGACCAGCAAGTCTACTGGGGTGTTGGACTCACCCAGGAATCCTGAAGACAACTCATTGATTTATGTCTTTTCAAGCCCTCTGTGAAGATCAGCACTTTGGTAAGTGCCGGAGAGGGTCGCTCTGCAGCTAGTTAGTCCGGCATTCTTGCCACCACACCACAGCTGGAAAACCAGACAACAGGTGTGCGAATGTCTTTGAAAGTGCAGTGTGAAAGGGAGCAGACCCAAGCTGAAACCTGCCTTGTTAGAAAGCAACATCCTGGAAAGGAAGCTGGTTATCTAGTTTGCAAACAGAATCATGACTGCTTCAGCAGGGGAGTGTACCAGTTCAAATCTTTATTTATTGCAAAATCCAAATCGGTGCTTTAACTCAGCAGTCTCAGAAGACCACAAGCATATTGACTAAGAGTGATTGAACAACCCACACTAGGAAGGGATAATATATACAATTTATTATACATTTAATTCAAGCACATTAATTTCCAACAATCATAAATGATATATAGTGTGGTGTTCTAAAGTTAGGGGACTTCTACTAACTGATTTCAAGACTTATTACAAAGCTATAGCAATCAAGACAACTTGGTATTCACGTAAGGATAGACAGATAAGTCAGTGGAGCAGATTAGAGTAAAAAAAATAGACCTGTACATGTATGTTTGGTTGAGTTTTGACAACGATCCAAAGGTGATTCAAGGCAGAAAAGAACAATCTTTCAACAAATGGTGATGGAACAACTGAGTACCCTCTGGGGGAAAAATAACTTTGACTTGGACCTCGCACTGTACAAAAAAATTAACTTGACTAGTTCATAAGCCTAAATATAAAACCTGAAACTATGAAACAGAGCACAAAAAGTACTTTGTCTTTTATTTTATCGATGGTATTAGGGTTTCCAGAGAAAGAGAACCAAAAGGATATATATATATATATATATATATATATATATATATATATATATCTACACTAATAAAAGAGAAACATGGTAATTAGCGTACGACCGCTACCCTTCCCATTGGCTAATCAGCATATCCTTATGCAAATTAACTGTCAGCCAAGATGGCGGCCGGCAGCCAGGCAGCTGGAAGCGAACATGAGGCTTGCTTGCTCCTGTGACTGCAGACTCCAACGTTCTCCGCCTGCCTTGCAGGCCTCTGAGCTGGCAGTTTGAAACTTTGTAACAAATATAGCTGGCTGGGATCTCAGAGCTGAAGTTATACATTGTTTCGATTATAGAACGGCAAACAAACCAGCAGCGGAAGCCTCAGAGCTAGAGCCAGAGCTAAAGCTGGCCCAGAAGAAAAAAAAAAAAGAAAAAAAGGAGCAGTTGGGAGCTTCAGTCAAAACCGCCAGCCTGAAAGCAGCCTTCAGCCCCTCACCCAGACTGGCCAGGCACCCCAGTGGGGACCCCCACCCTGAAGGGTGTGTGACCAGCTGCAAACAGCCATCATCCCCTCATCCAGGCTGGCCAGGCACCCCAGTGGGGACCCCCACCCTGACCCAGGACACCCTTCAGGGCAAACCAGCCGGCCCCCAGGCCTCTATCCTATACTAGAGGCCCGGTGCACAAAAATTTGTGCACTGGGGGGGGGGAGGGGGTCCCTCAGCCCGTCCTGTGCCCTCTCGCAGTCTGGGACCCCTCAGGAGATAACGACCTGCTGACTTAGGCCTGCTCCCAGGTGGCAGAGGGCAGGCCCAATCCCTAGGTGCAGCCCCTGGTCGGGCTCAGAGCAGGGCTGATTGGGGAGTTGGGGTGCCGCCCCCTGTCATGCACAGAGCAGGATGGATTGGGAGGTTGCGAAGCCACCCTCAGTCATGCTCAGAGTAGGGCCGATTGGGGAGTTGGGGCACCGCCCCCTGTCACACTCAAGGCAGGGTCAATGGGGAGGTTGCAGCGCCACCCCCTGTCACGCACAGAGCAGGGCCGATCAGGGGGTTGGGGCACTGCCCCCTGTCACTCACAGAGCATGGCCAATCAGGGGGTTGGGGTGCTGCCCGCCCCCCCACCCCCCGTCACGCACAGAGCAGGGCCCATCAGGGTGTTGGGCGCTGCCCCCTGTCATGCACAGAGCAGGGCCCATCAGGGGGTTGGGGAGCTCCCCCCTGTCACGCACAGAGTAGGGCCGATAGGGGAGTTAGGGCACCGCCCCCTGTCACACACAGAGCAGGGCGGATCAGGGGGTTGGGGCACCACCACTGTCACACTCAGGGCAGGGCGGATGGGGAGATTATGGCTCTACCCCATCACACACAGAGCAGGGCCCGTGGGGCGGGGGGGGGCGGGGGCGTTGGGGCGCCGCCCCCTGTCACACACAGAGCAGGGAGGATCAGGGGGTTGGGGCGCCGCACCCTGTCACACACAGAGCAGGGCTGATCAGGGGGTTGAGGCGCGGCACCCTGTCACACACAGAGCCGCAGGGCAATCAGGAGGTTTGGGCGCTGCCCCCTGTCACGCTGATCTGGTACCAGGAGGCCTCGAGGCTCCGCTGATCCCGGTGCCGGGAGGCATATTACCCTTTTACTATATAGGATAGAGGCCTGGGGGCCGGCTGGTTTGCCCTGAAGGGTGTCCTGGATCAGGGTGTGGGTCCCCACTGGGGTGCCTGGCCAGCCTGGATGAGGGGATGATGGCTGTTTGCAGCTGGTCACACACCCTTCAGGGTGGGGGTCCCCACTGGGGTGCCTGGCCAGTCTGGGTGAGGGGCTGAGGGCTGCTTTCAGGCTCGCGGTTGTTGACTGAGGCTCCCAACTGCTCCTTTTTTTCTTTTTCTTTTTTTTTTTTATTCTGGGCCAGCTTTAGCTCTGGCTCTAGCTCTGAGGCTTCGTATCTGGTTTGTTTGCCGTTCTATAATCAAAACAATGTATAACTTCAGCTCTGAGATCCCGGCTGGCTATATTTGTTACAAAGTTTCTTAGAGTTGCAACTCAGAGGCCGGCAAGTCAGGCGGGGCACGTTGCAGTCTGCAGTCACTGGAGCAAGCAGGCCTCATGTTCGCTTCCAGCTGCCTGGCTGCCGGCCGCCATCTTGGCTGACAGTTAATTTGCATAAGGATACGCTGATTAGCCAATGGGAAGGGTAGCGGTCGTACGCCAATTACCATGTTTCTCTTTTATTAGTGTAGATAGTAAAAGGGTAATATGCCTCCCAGCACCGGGATCAGCGGAGCCAAGAGGTCTCCTGGCACCAGATCAGCATGACAGGGTGCAGCGCCCAAACCCCCTGATCGCCCTGCGGCTCTGTGTGTGACAGGGTGTGGTGCCCCAACCCCCCCCCCTCCACGGGCCCTGCTCTGTCTGTGACGGGGTAGAGCCATAACCTCCCCATCGGCCCTGCCCTGAGTGTGACAGTGGTGGCGCCCCAACCCCCTGATCCTCCCTGCTCTGTGTGTGGCAGGGGGCGGTGCCCTAACTCCCCTATCGGCCCTACTCTGTGCGTGACGGGGGAGCTCCCCAACCCCCTGATGGGCCCTGCTCTGTGCATGAGAGGGGGGAGCTCCCCAACCCCCTGATGGGCCCTGCTCTGTGCGTGACGGGGGCGGGGGGGGGGCGCAGTGCCCCAACCCCCTGATTGGCCCTGCTCTGTGTGTGACAGGGGGCAGCGCCCCAACCCCCCTGATGGGCCCTGCTCTGTGAGTGACAGGGGCGGTGCCCCAACTCCCCAATCAGCCCTGCTCTGAGCCCAACCAGGGGCTGCACCTAGGGATTGGGCCTGCCCTCTGCCACCCAGGAGCAGGCCTAAGCCAGCAGGTCATTATCTCCCGAGGGGTCCCAGACTGCGAGAGGGCACAGGCCAGGCTGAGGGACCCCCCCTTCCCCCCCGAGTGCACAAATTTTTGTGCACCGGGCCTCTAGTATATATATATATATATATATAGAGAGAGAGAGAGAGAGAGAGAGAGAGAGAGAGAGGAGATTTATTACAGTAATTGGCTAACACGGTTTTAAGGTTGAGAAGTTCCACAATTTGCCATCTGCAAACTGGAGAACCAGGAAAGCTGGTGGTGGGTATAATTTAGTCCAAATACAAAGGTCTGAGAGTCAGGGGGCTGCTGGTGTAAGTTCTGGGGTCCAAAGACCCAAGAACCAAGTGCTTTGATGTCCAGTGTCAAGGAAGATGGATGTTCCAGCTCAAGAAGAGAGAGAATTTGCCCTCCCTTCACCTTTTTGTTCCATTAAAGCCCCTAAGGGATTGGATGATGTCCACCTACATTAATGAGGGCAGATCTTTTTCCTTAGTCTACTGACTCACATACTTATCTCTTCCAAAACCACCCTTACAGACACACCCAGAAATAATGTGTTACCAGCTATCTATGCATCACTTAGGCCGGTCAAGTTGACACATAAAATTAACACATATATTTATTTATATTTATATAATATATTTAAATATAATGTAATAAAGACTATATGAGATAAATAAATATATATTCTAAATGAGCAAAATATTTGATCAGTTTGCAAAAGAAGATATATATAAACACATAAAAAAGTGCTCAACATCATTAGTCACCAAGGAAATGCAAATTAAAACCTCAATGAAGAACTGCTTTATACTCACAACAATGGCTAAACTAACAAGACAGACAATACCAAATGTTAGTGAGTGTGTCGGGCAATCAGAACTCTTATTTCTGGTGGAGGGTGTAAAATTCTACAACCCCTTTAGAAAAGAGTTTTGCCGTTTCCTTTAAGTTTAAGTATACGCTCATTACATGACACAGCAATGCCTAGGTATTTGCCCAAGAAAAATACATGGCCGCAGTAAGACCTGACCACAAATATTCATAGCAGTTTTATTCAAAAGAGCCTAAAACAGAAAACAACCCACATGTTCAGCAACAGGTGAATGGATAAAAACTGTGGTGCAGCCATACAATGGCATACAATTCAGCAATGAAAAATGGGAATTACTAATACATGCTACAATATGGATGAATCAGGCACAAAAGAAAACATACTGTTTGAATCCAGTATGAATTGACAAAATTACTCTCTAAGGATGGAAATGTCATCAGTGGTTGACTAGGAGGGAAATCTGGGGGGAAGGATTGATTTGGAATCACTAGGGCACGTTTGGGAAGTGCTCTCTATAGTGACCGGTGTGGTGTTACAGGGGTATAAGCTTGGACCAGGCATATACATTTGTCAAAACTCAAATCGATTCATTTAGTGCATGTAATTTATCTCAAAATTTATTTTAAAAAATACATAGTGGGGTTCTGGTAATTAATTTACATATCTTCCCCAAAAGAAACTGGTAAATGCTCACACTCAGAGATGGACAGGAAGACAAATGGAGCCCAGATTATTCTTTTTCTTGTGTTGTTCACATTCTAGGGTCCTCCCGAGTCCCTGTCCCCACTGACACACCACACCCTTGTATGAAGGCCTTTATCTAATTCTGAAAGTCCCCAGCCTCAGCTTAGGACAGAGCTTGGGCTAGGGGAGTGCTCTGTGTATAGATAGAACCAGCTGCAAATAAGATACTAGAATCAGAGAGTCAGAGGTTTGCAAAAGCTGAGAAAGGTTTGGGTCAGTGGTCAGCTGAAGCTCCTGATATTTCTCCCTCCATCCAATCACTGATCTATTAGGCAAACTCAGCCTCTTCCACAGGCACACCTGTCCCTTAAGTTGACCACATGGAGGAAGAGAGAATGTCCCGGTCCTAAGCACAATTGCTCAAAAAGAAAAAAAGAAAAGAAAAGAAAGAAAGAGAGAACAAGAGAAAGGAAGGAAGAAATCTGGAAGGGGCCGAGCGGCAGTCACTCAGTCCTCATTCCAAATTACCCAGATGCAGTTACTAGTAAGTCCTGAGTGGTGGGGAGGAGGAGGAATGGGGAGAGGCCAAGAGTGGAAGTTCCCACCATCTATAAAATAGAAGGAGTCCTGGTGGGGGAGTGGGAAGATAAGCTAGCAGCAGTGCCTATCATCACAGTCACCCCACAGTCTATTTTCTCCAGGACAATCTCACTGTAAGCCTGCTGTCACGTAGTAACTACAGGTGGCAACCTGTCACCCTCACAAGTATCCGTTTGGATAACCAGTATGGCCAATCAAATGGAAAGGGGATTGCTTTCTTCCAATGCTGACTTCAAAGGCCTCTGCTCCTCCCTGTTACTTTCTATTTTGGAGGCCCAGCAGCTCTTTCTCCCTGGGCACTCAATCTACTGCCTCCAGGTCCTGCCCACATTGCAGGATCAGGAAAGGTTTATACGTCTTATTTTAACCAGTCACATACGGTCCTTTTGGCAAATTGGATCCAAGGGGAAAATTAGTGGCTCATTAGGCAAATTTGCAACAGCTCTGATCTTTCTTGAGCATCACCATGAAATGCTGCCCCACTCAGGGTTTTGCTGGTTCACCTTTTCCCGCTGCAGTGAATGGGGCTGCACGGAGTCCTGGGAAAGTCACAGACAGGTACGTGACAGATTCTGTCCTTGCAGAGCCTTTAGCCTGGACCGGTGTGACAACTGGGTGGAACTCATACCCAGTAGGCCACTCCACAGAGAGTCCTGGAGCTCAGAGAAGGAGGGAGATGTTCACAGTGGATGGGGAGTGACAGCTTGAGGACACGGTGCCTGGGCAGGGTCTGAGAGGTGCACAGGCTTCCTGGACGCAGAGGCCTCTCGGGCTCATGCATGCAATATCATGGCAGCCCATTGGGTCTTTCCTGCTCCCCATTCTTGCCTACACTTCAGCCCCTCTCATGGGATGTACTCCAACAGTCCTAAAAAGTGCACCCTCTCATCCATTCGTCATACTGCTGCCACAGCTGTGTCTCTCTAAAGCACAATGCTGGCCATTCTGCTTACTAGCTTGTTTGTTTTTGTGTGTGTGTGTTTTTTTTGTGGGGGGGGGTCCCCTGATAGGATGCAAGTGAGAGAAGGAAAGAAAGTCTGGTTCAAACTTATCACTCAAGGAAGCCCAGCACAAACGCTCGCTCTGGCATTCTCTAGGTAACCCCTGTTTTCTGTCCCAAGAGACTCTAACAATAATCCATTGTTGCAAAGCCAGTCCAAATCCTACCAAGTCAAAAGAAGTCCCTCCCTGACTTGTTGGGTGTAGGTGGTACCACAAGTCCTCCCACACCAGGAGCCCAGCTCTGGCCACGCCCAGCGCCATGCTGCCGCTGAGATGCACGGCGGGGAGGAGAGGGCCCTTTCTCCTGCTTCCCGCTCTCCCAGGGTCCCTTGTGCCGGCCTCCTCCTCCGTCCCAGACTGTGGCTCAGCCCACACTTTCTTTCCTCCTTGAGAAGAAAGCTCCCAGTGCTTCAAGGCCTTGCATGAGAGGGGAAGAAGGAAAACATGCTTCCCATTATAATGAAATGTCTGCAAAACCACGAAACCACTTCCACTGTATTCTGCCAGCGCATCTCTGTGGCTTCTCTCTCTTTCCCCCCCCAAAAGTCCCCATTTTATTATACTTTTTTGGTACGACCTGGATTCCTTGTCTACTTCCCCAGCTTAAGAACTTGCCATGGCTCCCCTTGCCTACAAAATGGCAAAATGCTGCATTGTCCTCCTTTCGGGTGATTGCGTCTCCAATGAAAGAAGTCCTCGATCTCAGGGACCAGCTCAGGTCCTCCCTTCTCTCTGCAGCCTTATCTGCCGAGGCTGCAGGAGCCTCGCCCTTTCCTATTCTCTTGTTGCATTTCCTTCGTGCTCAGGCTGGTGAGTCTCATCAGTCTGCTGTGTCTTATAATTCCCTGGGGTCATGTGCCCCCGCACCAGACCGCAAGACCCAACAGGGCAGGAGCTATGTCCATCGTCTCTTCACCCTCAGGGGCCATTCCAGGGCAGGGCTCCGAGCAGGTGATCGGAAGTTCTGCTGGGTTGTGTGAAAGGTTCAATGGGACAGATGCCCACGTCATTGACCAGCGCACCACTGCCTCCTTGGCCTGCCCTGTCCAGACCCAGGGCTCCAGGAGGTGCCCTCAATGACCAGCCAGGACTTTCTTCAGAGGAGTTTGCAGGAGACCCACCTGGCCTTCCAATCATTATTGTGTCCTTTGGCTGGAACACAGGCCAAAAAAAAAAAGAAGTATGTTAGTTTACTGCTTGATCTTTGCTCCCCTTAAGCAGAGTCAAATCTAAAGTGAATATTGATGACTTTACAAAGACCAGTGTTTGGTATTCACTGAAAACCATTGTGTATTCCCTAAATAGTTCGTTTTGTTTTCTAAAGTTCTAAAAAACTCGCTGTATTGAAATGCATGTTGTTGCATCGATTTTTCTAAAATACACCTTGTTATCTTTTCTTTGGTAATTGGTGACTGGTAATGACTTTGGCAATTTAACATGTTCTTGCAGACACTTTTCCCATTCCCCTTGATAACTGAAGTCAGGAGCGAGGGCCTGTCTGTCAATCTCTGACGCCTGTCAGCCTGCGTGATTGACGGCTTTTGGTCCCACAATAGAGACCATTTTTGCAGCCCCCGTTCTGTTATTTTCCCCTCCTTTAATACTTGTGGGGGATGGTGTTTGCTTTATAATCTGCGTTTAAAATCCAACTTGGCATGAGGCCAGCGCCAGAGAAATTATCACAATGTCTTGTTAGCTTTGCATAAGGAAAATTCTCCAGAGGGTTCCTTAAGCTATGATTCCACCTTCTGAAATTACCTCTGCTCAAAAATCTAAGCTTTCGCCTTCCTCCTGATCCTTTCAAATTCCAGGGGAAAGGCCGGGGGGTCTGCCCAACCGTGCTCTAATAGAGGGCATGACCAGGGGGACCGTGTGCATCTGGAGTGGAGCCGGGCCATCCCTCTCTCCCGGGGCCTCGGTGTATAAGCCCCCACATAATGAGTGTGGATCTGAGTGACGGAGCTCAGCAGAAAAAGAGAAAGCCCTGGGTCTGCCGGGCAATTATATTCTTCACAAAACCACAGCAGACAGGAGCTTCCAGGGCGAGGAGGCATTAGGTTCAGCTTGACACCACTGGGTCAGAAGATTGTCTAGAGCTTCTGGAAAAACATGAAACAGGCAAAATCAATGAGGGTCAAGGATTTAACTGATGACATGCCTCTCTGTGGTTATGAATAGTTTGGGGTCCTCAGATCCACTTTAGAGCCTGGTAAAAACTATGGCCTAGAAAAATGCACATCCCTTCATTCAGGCTCCAATTCCGCCTAGTTTCAGGGGAAGTCGCTCCTTCTCCAGGACCCATGGCTCTCTTGGGTTCAGATCTGCTCTAGGCGAAGGTAGCCGGTGATCTTGAGCAGAGAATCCACCCCCCAGTTCATGACTGTAATGTTGGACGCTGATCTGGGGGGGGCGGGGGGAGGAGGAAAGGTTGCAGGAGCAAGGTCTGTAGGAAAGCCAACCTTTGCAACCAGTGCCCTGGGTCAGGGCTGTCTGAGGGCTGGGGAAGCCAGACCTGTCCATGTCCACTGCCAGATTATTAGTCTGTGGAGATTCTGGGCACAGAGGAGAGCACTTGGCAGCAAAGATTCTCTAAGATTCTATGCAGCAAAGAAGGAAGTTTCTGTGCTGGTGTAGAGACCAGGGTCTGCAGTAAATGAGCTCAGTGCTGTTGATGAACAAGATCACATACTCATTCAAGCAGGCCTGGATGCAGGTCCCAGTTCTCTCCATTGCTAGCTCCATCAGCTTGGGCAAGGTACTGACTCAATTTCCTCATCTTTAAAATGGGAAGTAATAGTACCTATTCTTGTGGGGGGAGGAGGGGCGTGTTGAGAGGTTAAACAAGAATAAAATGAAAACATGAATCCACAAATCTCTGTGCATTATATATGTAAGTGCTAAAATGTTGCTAGCTTGCTTTTTCCTGGTAGTTATACCCTGGTAGTTATACCCTGGGTAGGATGACAGGGATACAAGTAGAAAAGTGTTTCCAGCGTAGTGGTGGGGAAAGGACATACTGTATATCAGCTGCCATCACACATGTTTAAATACTGAGAGGGTAGAGACAGAAAGGCAGGTAGGTTCTACTGAGAGATGGAGTCTCTCTCAACCACTGATGGCTTCCCAGGCCCCAGTTTCAATTTCCATGAGGTTTGGCCAAGTTTGGTGTCTATGAGACCTCCATGTCCTTATAGTAGGTACTGTCCCCCCTTACTTTAGCTGGTTGAATGGGTTTCTGCTCCCTTGTAATCAGTGATCCCTGAGGAATAAAAAAATGTTAGGTCATCAGCATGTTTGGAGAGCTCCAAGGAAGATGAAATGGATTTTCTGTTGCTGCTGGGAGAGGTAAAGGGTCAGGAGCTTAAAGCTTAGGTAGGAATTGGACCTTGTTTGGATGTGAGACTCCTGTGGAGTCAAGAGCATGGCCACAAGGATGGAAGCTGGGAAACACAGGGCATGTTCCAAAGCTGGGAATTTGGTGCGTGTGAAAGAGAGTGGGAACCGCCCCCCCCCCCCCCACCACCACCACCGGGGTGGAGAGGTGGGCAGGAGCCAGGTCCTGCCAACTCTGGATGGTAGATTGAACAGATAGGATTTTATTCACAGAAAATAGGGAGTCACCACCAATGGCTTTTAAGCACAGGAGTGACACAGTCAAGGCCGAAGAGCTGCAGTTGAGGATGGATGAGAGGTGCTGAGCCCTGAAGGCAAGACAACAGAGTGAAGTCTGTGGCAGTGGCCTGAGCAGAGACGATGAACCTGCAGCTGGGGCAGGAGCAGCAGACACAACAGTGGAAGCTGATGGGATTACCACCAAGGCCAGCAGGAAGGGGAGCTCTGATTGGCCAGCTTGGTCATGTGATTGCTCCCCATAGTGCCAGAGAGTGGGGAACCTGGCAGCCCCCCAGGATCGCAGGGAGTGAGGGAGTGGTTTCCCAAAGGAACCAGAAGGAAGACAATGGAAACATGTGCGGGACAAAAAAACAACAGAAACTGGAGCTTTAGCAGACATTTTGCCAAAACAGCAAAACTTGGGGCGGGTGGACGGCAAAAAAAAAGGCATAAAAATCCTAAGTCATAGAAATGTTCATTGCAGCTTTGCTTTTAGCAGTAAAAATGGGAGACACTGGCATGTCCAGTAGCAAGATGCTGCTTAAAGCAATCATGGGCCATGCCTTCCATGGAGCCCTACCCTAGACTTTAAAAGGAAATGACAGATTTGGATGCACAGGCATGGAACTGTACCCATGATAGCAGGGTGTGAAAACAAAAGTGGTTAACAGAATAGTGTGTATAACATGGTCCTATTTATGCCAACAGAGAGATGTAGCAACTTTTTTTCTCAAGAATTCCAGGAGGGCTGACTCTTATAAGAACAGCAGGCACAGAAGAGCCACGCTTTCTGGGAGCTATCCTTGGGGGTGAGGGCTCCCCATCTTTAGAGTTCAGGAGGGCACAGCCTGAAGACAAAAGGGCTGAGTGGGAGGAAGAGAAAGAGAGAGAGAGAGAGAGAGAGAGAGAGAGAGAGAGGCTTTTAGCAGCTGCTGTGAGTGAGCTGCTTGGGAGAAGGAAAGATGCCTGAAGCCGACCCTCTCAAAGCTGTGAACAGCCCCCCTGCACCACTTCAGGAAGCCAACACTAAAACCTCCCCCTGTTCTTCAGGCTCTTGGAGTCTGGGGTTATTTTGGACACGCGGTTGGCAGAGACTTCCCTTAAAGGCTTCTTAGGTATATTTGGGTCACATCTATGTATTTTTAAAAAGCCTGAAAGGATATACACCAAACTGTCAACACTGGTTATCTCTGGAAGAAAGAAATATCAAGGGACTTTATTTTCTATGTATTGTGTGTGTTTTTAATTTTTGTAAACCGGATCATGCATTACTAGAATTAACAATACAGATAGAAAAAAAAGGAAAAGGGGAAAATCTACTAAAATCAAAATGCACAGTAAATAAATACATGTTCGCTACCAGCAGGCTCAGTAAACAGTAATTAAGTGACAAATTAGATAAAGCTCGTAACAGACTAAAATGATGAAAACCCAAGACAAAGGGAAAGCGCCCTCCTCCGCCCGACTTGAGCGGTGCCAGGAGGGTCCTTTTGCTGGTGGGCTGAAGCCGGGGTCCACTTCCAGGAGCCTGGGATCGAAAGCCTTTAGCCCACAGGCTATTGCCTGTTCCAGAAAGGGCTGCTGGGAGAGGAGCCCCAGGGCAGACGCCCAGGGCGGAACCTGATGCACTGGATGGTTATGCCTCTGCAAAGGCTGCATTCTCTCTCCTCTTCCCTCCTCTGTGCTATCCTCCCTTCCCTGCCCCTTCTCTCTCTCCCTTTCCCTCTCCTCCCCCGTCACCCCAGCCCTGCCCTCCTCCCTCTCCATGAATCTCAGTTCAGTTCAGCAAACACTATGAGAGTCAACTCTGCATGAGACCCCACTGTGCTCTCAGGGTGAGTTGCAGTGGTGGGTAGGGGGGTCCCCAGAAAACCAGGAGAATTTGTCTTTACGAAACTCCCAGTCCAGAGAGAGAGGCCCCACAAAGGCCCAGGCAACCAGGTTTACGGCAGAAGGAAAGTGCCCTAGAGTGGTCTGGGAGCAAAGGTAGGTCCATGTCTCTTCCTGAAAGGTCAAGGTGCCACTTAAGCAAAGGGGTAGAATTCAGGCAAGTACACGGCAGACAGAGAGCATGGCTGGGACCAAAGTTCAGGGGACTTGGCCTCACATTCAAGATCAATGAGTGATCTGGGGGGACAGGAATGTAGGATGTGTGGCAAGGAAGAGCAGGGTACAAGTCCTGAGGGAAAGAGCTTTGAATGGATGCTTAAAGAGCTGAGTCCTTATTCTCTCGGCCTGGGAGAGTCGGCATCAGATTTAAATGGAGGAGTGACGGAAAGGTGTGTACTGTATTTTGGAGCCGTGTCTGGAGATGATGTGGAGGAATGAGTTGAAGCAGGCAGAGAGTAACAGGGCTGCAGACCACACCAGAGTTGATATGATGAAGTCCCAAGTGAAAGCAACAGCAGTGGGATGAGAGACACCAAGAGAACCAGGCACACCCTGGGGCTGGGACAGCTGTGGCTGGGCAGAGACCAACGTACTCCCAGTCATTTGGTTCACAGAGAGAACAACTCCTTATTGTGTCCTTTTCATTCATCCTACTGCATATCCTTCATTCATTTTGAAAAACATTACTGATGCCTTCTCATTGCCCAGCTCAGGCCAGGCACTAAGACAGAGACCCTGTTACCTAGGAGCTCAGGGTCTAGTAGGAAAGGCACAGGTGATAGAGTGATTGTAAAAATAGCCCCAGTTATTCCTCTCCCTGTACATACAGTATGTGCCTTTGGAAAGTGACTTTGGAGTTCCTCTCATAGTGGTGAAATCTATTTCCCATGCCTTAAATCGGTCTGTCTTGTGATTTGCCTTGGCCAAGAGAAGGTGACAGTTCCAAGCCTAGGCCTTAGGAGGCCTGGGACTCTGCTGCTCAGTCTCCTAGAGCTTTGCCATGCCACGAAAGACCACAAGCAGCAGAGCCCAGTCTCCTCCATGCCCCAGCTGGGGTTAAGGAGATGTAATAAAGTACAGCCAAGATCAGCCTAGCCCAGGCCAAATCAGCAGGACCTTCCAGATTCATGAGCAATAATAAGCAATTTTTATTTTAAGCTCCAAGTTTTGGGTGGTTTGTTATATAGCAATAGCTGATGTAGCATATAATAGACTAATTCTTTTCAAAAGCATTGTATGAAACTTCATAACCCAGATGTCACTAGGGGTCATAAACACCACTGGTCTCACCCCACACTCACCTTGAAGCAGGGATCGGCACTTCTCTTACTCTGGGAAGACAATTCTCTGTGGGTCTCTTGCATTTTTGCACATTTTATAAGCCAGGGTACTGATTGCCTTTAATTGGGACTTCAAAGTATGTTGTATAGCAAACAGTGCTGGAAGCTAGAGGTTATCTCTCTCCAGAACAAAAGGAAAGTTTGTTTGTTGTCCAACATAAAGCTATGTCTCTCTCCAGGAAAAGTTTCAATTAGGCTTCCTGCTTATTATAAAAGACTTGGGTTTCCTAAGCTTGTAGTAAAACCTACTGCTTGTAGCTGCAGGGGTTAGTTGACTCTCTGTATCACCCTGTGGGAAATGGGATCCAGCACAAATGCTCACACCCTGGCTACTGCTACTGCCATGAGTCATAAGGTCCCCTGTGTTTTATCCAAGAGTCTCCTGTGTTCTGCCAGCATCCATAGCACTGTGGCAGGCTAACTTGTTAGCTTGCATGTAGGGTGAATCTCAGACCCTTCACAGTTTTTGAAACTTACAGTTCCAAAGCAATGTAATCTAATTCTACAAAGTCTTAGTGAATAGCAGATTTTACTGAAGATGTCACTGGGAGACAAAAGAGAGATTTACATAGCACACCACACATGAAACTTACCAGAAGTTCCCATGAAACATTTATTTCCTCCACATAGGCTCCCAACGTTCTTCAGCCATCAGCTACTTCTCCCCATAGGCGCTTCCCCATCCCTCCACCCATTCAGCCTCCCAGACATACACCCCACCCCAGGTCTTTCTACAACTCTTCCCTTGCTCAAGTAGAGAAATTTGGCACAGGCTTGCCCCAGTTGTGCCAGTCCAGCCTCCCCACACCCAACAGCCAACACAACAAACAAAGGACCCACCCTTCTTGGAAGGTAGCTGCAGAGGATAAACAATAAACAACTTTATTCCTTTTCTCGGATCTTTTTTTTCTAACAAAGATGTAAGCAACATGTTTGAAGGTTCAGAGGAGGGGATAAAATATTTCTGACGGGGAGATCAGGTAAGGTTTTGCAAAAGATGACACTGATCCCCAAAGGATGAATAGGTTTTCCAAAGACAAGAAGAGCAAGAATCTGCCAGTGTGTGTGTGTGTGTGTGTGTGTGTGTGTGTGTGTGTGTGTTGGGGGCAGTGGTGGGGGGAGGGAAAGAAGTGGAGGGAGAGAGGAACCCTCTGAGGCTAGAGGCTGGGGTCAGAGGTTGAAAGACTGGTTCAGGTGCAATCCCAGGCTTGGGCTACCCTGGAGTCCACAGAACAGAACAACCCATTGAAAGCACCATGAAATGTAGCCTGTCTCTGGGTGCCGGGCACATGTGTGAGGTTCTTTAAATTCACACATGAAATATCAAAGAACAAGGACTTGTAACCAAAGGAAACACTCACTAATCATAGTTTTCGCCAGGAACACCCTAACTGACATTTTAATTAACAAGCTGTTCTCCCCCCAACTCCGTTTTTAATATAAGGACTTCTTGTTGCTTTAAATCTAAAATTAATTAAGTGAGAGTTCTCCTCTGGAGTGGAGTATGCAGCTCATGCTAAATGGACGGGAGTGATAAGGTAAGATATATGGCTGGAGGTGGGGGTTGCTTCTGCAGCTGAGGCGAACCAAGCCAGCCACAGCCCACCTACTCGCTGAGGACCTGGGGACCCTGGACTTTTTCCAAGAAATATTCCACTTGATATTGCAGCTCAGCTAAGATGCAGGATTACAGAAGCTTCAAACACTGTTACAAAGCCCTACATGATCTTGTCCCTGCTTGTCTCTCTAACCTTAATGTCACCGTGCCCCACCTCATTCATGGCTTCACCACACTGGCTTGCTCTTCCCCAAACAGGGCAAGCCCATGCCCACCTCAAGGCATCTGCCCCTGCTCTTTCCTACACTTGGGACACTCTCCTGACACATTTGAATGACAGGTCTCAGGTGAGAGGTCACCTCTCTCTTGATATATTTCTAATCATTTTATCTAAAATACTAGTCAATCCTTTCCCCACAGTTACTTTGACTTGTGGTCATAGCATGATCACCAACTGAAACCGTGTGTCATTTATGTGTTCGCTCTCCAGCTCCCTCCATCGAATGGCAACCTCAAGAAAGCAGGATTTGTGCCTGTTCACCTAGGACACAGTTGATGCTCAGTAACTGTTGAGTCGATGGAGGGATGCTATTCCTTCTGCTTATGATGCTCCACCCCCTCTCTTTCTTCCCTCCTCTCCTCTCTCCCTTCATTTGCCTGGTTGCTTCATGCTCATTCTTATTCTTTCAGCTTAAAAGACATTGCTTGACCCTTCTAGATTGGGCCTGCCCCCTCTTCGATATTCTCCTTTATAGCATTCATCATAACTCAAATTCAGAATTGTTAGAATTGATTATTTAATGCCCATCTAGAAGCTGCATGGGGTGAGGAAGTTGATGAAACACTCTGTAATGAGTAGCTGCTAATTAAATTTTATTATTGTCATAATTTCATCATGATGATGTAGGATCCTTCTGGCCAAGGCTAACAGAAGGAAGATTTTCTTCCAAGATAGCCTCAGACACAGCCAGGGTCTCACTGGGACTTGTGCACATGTTTAGGGATGAGAGGGGGAGAGACCTGTGTGATCAAGTCTATGGTACAAGGAATCTGAGCACAGGCGTCCTTAAGCAAGTGCACCACTGGGGCCCCTTCCTGCTATTGAAATCTGTTCCTCTAGGCAATGAGTCAGCTGTAGAACATCTCCTCATTCTGAATAGAACATATTTTATTTATCTATTCTTCTCTTGATGGACATTTTGGGCTGTTCATAATGTGTTGCTGTGACAAATAATTCTGTAATTATTCCTTCACTCTCCCGCACCATCAGATCTTTCCCTCTCTACCGGACCGTTCCCACCAGCCAACTAACACATTGTAATTTCTCTCATCTTAAAAAATACAGTAATTTGTCCCTACATTTTGTTCCAGTTACCACTCCATTTCTTCGCAAAACTTCTGAAAAAGTTGCTTTTATTTAACACCTCCATATTTTCTCCTTCTTATTCTCTCTTGAGCTCCCTCCCATCAGGTTCTTGCCCACGGTTCCACCAGAACATCTGGCGAGGTTGCCCGTGACTCCATGTGGCCGAGTCCAGAGGTAAGTTCTCATGCTCCCTCTCCTTAGCCATCAGTGTTATTTGGCATGTGGGGTCCTTACAAAGCTCTTCCTTGAAAACTCTGTTTACTTCCCTTTTTCTTGGTCATCTTCCTAAAAAGGGCCATTTCTTCTCAGTCTCATTTTCTGATTTGTCTTCATTTCCTTGTGCTCCAGACAATGGCAGGTACCAGGACTCCCTCTGTAGATGTGTCTTTAGCATCTGGGCTGATTCTCTGGGCAGTGCACCTGCCCCCACAGCTTTAAGTACTATCTACACACTGCCGATGCCCAAGTTTCTACCATCCACCTGACCTCTCCCCTCAACTCCAGTCCTATAAGTCCAGCTGCCTTCTTGAAACCTTTGCTTAAATGTCTAATTAGCTTATTAAGTGTAACATGCACACACACACACGCACCAAATCCTGTTACTTCCAGAGTCTCCCCTGACCTTCATAAAGGGCAGTTCCATTCTTCCAGGTGCTCAGGCAAAAGCCATGGAGTAAACCTGGACTCTCATTTTTCCCCTCACTCTCCATAGTCAATCCTTCAGCCAACAGCATTGATTCCGGATACGTCGCCACCAGCACCACTTTGTCCAAGCCACATCATCGCTCACCTCAGTTATTCACCCGTCCCCTCACCTTGCCCTCATCCCAGCGTATTTTCAACACAGCTACCACAGCTGAAGCAATCTTCAGAAAACAATGTGTGATCATGTCAGTTCTCTGCTCAGAACTCTCCAGTGGCTTCCCATCTCACTGAGAATGGAAGTCACAATCTCAACAGTGGCTGACAGGGCTCTGAATGAATGGGCCCTGGCTATTCCTCTGATTCCATCTCTTATCTCCCTGACCTACTTGTTTCTCAGACTCCTCATGCCCACTCTCCACCCTCAGGGCCTTTGCCCGGGTTAATTCCTCTGCCCCCAATACACCCCGTCCCCACACAGCCATATCCACATGCTTTACTCTGCCCCAATGTCTCCTCACCAGAGGGACCTTCCCTACTGCCCTCCCTAGAACAGCGGCCCCTGCCCAAGCTCTCCCTTATCCCCTTACCTGGCCTCACTTTCCTACACAGCTCTCATCACCATCTGACTGACTCTAAACTTATTTCTCCACTTATTGATTATTGCCTCTCTCCCCAAGGTAAGCTGTATGAATGCCTTTCATTACCAGTGCCTTTCATTACCAATTCTCCCTAGTGTGAAGCACATACAGCAGGTGCACAGTAAGCACTTGTTGAGTGAATGAGCGTCTGCATTGCATCTTTGTGCACACCTGGGTTTCTCATGGTCAGATGCAGGGGCAGAACTGCTCATTGACGGAGGGCATACACTTTCAGTTTCCCTACATACCAGATGGCTGGCACCGAGCTTCCCATTTTCCCAGATCCTCTCCAACACTTTCACTGATGGGTGGAAAGTGGTACCATGTTGTTTTAATGTGTATATCCCTGGTCATAGTGAGGTTGTGTATCTTTTGTGTTTCCCTAGGACTTGCCTTTCAATGTCTTTGCTCATTTTCGGTTGGGTTTGCCTCTCTGGGCCTCAGTGCCCTTCTAACAATGGAGAGGGTCTGCTCTTGAGCTAGTGCCACAGAGCAGCCAGGGCCATTCAGAAGTCATTCCCCTGCAAGGGTGCTGGCATACAGCAGTATGACAGTCAGTAGGACCATCAGAGGCGTGCTGGCCTGTCCTCACGCAGGCTGTGGGCCAGAGGACACTGAGGTGCTAGGAAAGCACAGCCCTACCCACAGGGACAGCTGCTGCTCAGCCCCAGTGACATGGACCAGGCCGGAAATCAAGTCCAGTGTGGCCAAATCATCCAATGTCCCAGAAGAAGCTGGAAAGCCAAAATTTTATGTAAATCTCCCTGTTCTTATGCTGATTACAAATTAAAAAATTGAAAAGCCTGCAGGTTGGGACAGAGGGATCAGACATAGCTCGCCAGTGACCAGTTTATAACCTCACCTAATGTTTTCTCCCTTGGAGATCAGGAAATCCTTCCTTCCATCTGACAAGGTAGAGGGGGACATTTTAGCAGAGGGCTGGGAAAGCATCACCTGGATACAGAAGTTTCTTGACTAAAGGGAAGCAGTTGAGCTTCCACTGCTCCCTAAAGCACAGAAGTCCAAGAGCAGAGGCTGAGCTGAGTCCAGGGAAAAGGAAGTGGTGGTACTTGGAGTAGTCGCGTGGCTGGAGAAAGCCAAGGGCGGAAAGAAAAGTAAATGCCCAGGGAGTTTCCTTCGCCTGTGGCGGGCCCGGCCTGTCCCAGGAGCATTGTGCTTCCTCTGGAGAGAAGTGGGCAGCATCAGACAGGAGGAAACAATGGCCTAAGAGACCTGGACTCTGCCACCAACACACCAAACGACCTGGGGCCCTCCCTGGGCCTCAGCTTTCCCCTTTGCACCATGACAGGGTGGAGCTAGGTGAGCCCTAAGAGCATGCCCAACCGTGCCCTCTTCTGCTGCTGGCATCCCCCACCCCGACAGCTGTAGGATGGACAGTCTTTCTGGAGATAGCCTATGGCATCTGAGACACCCCCACACATACACCACCACCAGGCACTGAGCAATCGTTTCTGGAATAACTTCAGATTCAAGCAGCTTTTGTAAACTGCCCCCATTTAAATTAAAACAAATCAATATGCTTTCTAAAATTTAGTCTCAGCTAAACAGCTGTGACAGTTCATAGCAACCTGAACTTGAAATGAACCCACCCTACGTATAAATAAAGCCTTTGATGTCTTCATTAGTTTCTCACATGCCATTTTTTCACAGTCTATCAGGCTAAGTGCTTTGCAACTTATATATATTTTTGCAGGAGGAGTATTTAACCTTCTGATTAGTCACTGCAAGCAGCACAATGACAGAAACCCTGATTTTGCACACAATGAATTTATTGATAGATTTAGCCCATTAGCTGTATTTACCTGTCAGTTCTATGGACACTAATGAGTTGTTTTTCAAGGACTAATGAGAACTGTAATGGCTAATGGATGTTTACAGCTTCACCGCGCCGCACCATGTGATGCCGTGAGCGCCCGCTCCCGTCCCTCTGAGTCTTTAATTGGCACCATCAGAGGACTCTTTAATTACATTTGAGCAGACAATAAAGATCCTGGCCAAATCAATGGGAGGAAGGCAGCGGGATTCCACAGAAGGCTGGTCACTCCAATGGACACCAGCCCGACGCTCCCTCCAGCATTGTGGCTTCCTTGTGACACACTTGGTTGGGCACAAGTGTTGAGGAATGTCTGTGTAGGATGTGTCTCTACAGATCGGCCCCCAGCTGATCCCCTGGGCTGGAGGCTGTTGCCCTGCCAGGGGAATACCAGCCACAAAGGGTGACCCCCTCCAGGCACTGCAAAACAGTGCCTCCTTGGACTTAGTTAACCTTTTTATTCATCAAGGACATGTCTTCCTACATGTTACATCCAAAGAGTAGCCCTGGCTAAGGTTAATAGTAACCAGATAATCGTAGCATTAGCAATGGATAATTGGCTAATAATAAACTTATAAAGAAAAACCTAATATTTGATACTTATTCACTCATTCACGTATTTATCTCTTTATCCAGCATTTATCAAGTACCCACTGAAGATGAAATGCATAAAAATGCAATAATATCTCATCAACAAAGTGAGTAAAGGGAAAAAGCCCCTAAATTTACAGAATGCGTTTAAAGAAGTGTAACTATATTACTTTCAAATACATAAAAACTCATTGCAAAGATAACCTTTCTTTACCAAGGCCCCATACTTGCTGGACCTTCTGTTACAAGTTTCTGGTCGGAGTCAACATGCCAGTTGGCTTAAGAAAACCTTGATCTTTTTAACAGATGACACTGCATTGACCAGTTCTTCACAGAAAGGGCAGAGATCTGCTTGCCTGATCAATCAAATCTTCATCAGAGGAGGCTGGTAAGAATGGGGAGGAGCCTACTGTTTAATAACAGGAGTAGGTTATGGGGATGTTAAGGAACTGGTGATGTTAAGCCTGGAGAAAAGTGAATTCGTAGAATGGGTGGGTTGGGGGTGCCACTGAGAGATGACTTTTGTTTGTTTGACCCAATGGGGTCATGCCAAAACTGGGCATAAGGCATAGAATAGGGCAGCTAATTGAAGACCAACTTTAATTGAATCTACCATGGGATATACTCTCCCACTAGCCTTGTCTTTTCCCAGGACCCTACACAATCCTGGTGGGGAAGCCTCGCCTTTCTTGGTGCTTCCTTTGGGCCATGAACACATTCAATTTGGTGATGAGGATGCTGCTTGAGAAATCAGAAGAGCAGTTTCCATAGAGAAGTGGGGGCGGAAACCAGATTGCACAAGGATGAAGGAAGGAGTGGGTGGTGAGGAAGTGGCAGCAGTGACAAGTTGAATGATGGAGAGAGACAGAGCAGTCGCTCAAAGGGTCAGGAGGACCTGAGCACATTTGTAAGTTTCTGGGAAGATGTCAACTGAAAGGAAAAGACTGGAAATGCAAGAAAGGGGAGGTGACTGGAGTAATGTCTCAGAGGTATCAGGATCTGGGCGAGAACAGAATAACAAAAAGAAGAAGAGGGACTGGCCTTAGAACATGAGAAGGATCCTACTTCCAATAGCAAAAGGGGCACATTGAAGATGCTTAGAATTTTTGAAGTGGAAAAGAGAGAAATGAAGGACACTTCAACCTTTCCTTGTTTTGTTTTCTGAGAAGAATCAGGAGATCTTATTCGTCTCAGCCCCATGCCTGGAGGGTAGTGAAGGAAATTTGGAGTGGCCACACTAGGGCTCTCAACTAGGGGTCACTCAAAATAAAAGGACTGGAGAGGACCCCACGCAGGACCTTAGGAGACTCAATCTGCAAGGCTGCCTGGCTCTGCCCAGGAAGGAAAAGAACCAGCAAAATGGTTTTTCCAAAGTTCAGAATTATCAGGAAACCATGGAGACTCAAGGATATAAAGGAGATTTCAAGATTGTGAAACCATTGATGGAAAAGCTAACCAGGGGGTCAAGGTTGAGCATCTACAGGAGAATAAATGAAGAGAAATAAGAGAAGTATGGTGGTGGAGAGCCTATTGAGGATGAAGAGAAGATTTGGAGGAATTGAACAAGATATGGAAAAGGCAAAGGAATTGGGGGGTCAGTGGAATTTCAGGACTGACTGTAGGCTCATTGGGTAACTAACAATAAGATTCTTCTCCAGATTGGGTTCCTCTCACTCTTTGAGATTATCCTAATCAGGAAAGTAAAGCCATAAGCAGTCTTTTCCTTCCCCATGGGAGAGAGAGGTCAGGCATGAGGTGTTCCTGGGGTGAATTATGGGCTCCGTTGTGCTCCTGCACAGAAGGTCCCCGCCTCAATTTCATGACCAACATGCTGATTCCTTGTTAGAACAGAAGCACTTCCAGATCCCAGCCTGTAGAAATAGACTCGCCATGACCCTTTCTTTGCCTTGGTCTTGTGGGTTCCTTCCCTAGAGAGATGGGGTTGTATTTGGAGTCCCTGAAGCAGACACCAGAAAGACCCAACACCATAGACCAAGTCTTGAGAACAGTCCTAACCCCCTGGAAAGGAACCTTTGGATAGTGTTGTCCTCAGCTGCATCAAGCCAGAGTGCACAACCTCTTTGGCTCTGAAAAGTTCCTGTTGGGATGATGAAGCCATGAAGGACCATGTTGGAGGCTTTGGGAGGGGAACCTGAGCTGTGAGTTGTGGTCACTGAGGAAAGGGGAAGATGGTGGGCATGAGAAGAAGTGAACTTAGAGCAGGTCATCAGCACTTCACTCACTCAATAAGCATTTATTGGACAAGTATTACTGGGTGCCAAGTTCTGTGGTTGGCAGGGGGTACCTAGACAGAGGAGACACAGCTCTGAGAAAAAGAAACAAACAAGATGATGTGAGTCCTGGGGTAGTGAAAGGAAAGGCTGCGGTGAGAGGAGAGGTGGGTCACTGGCCCAGGGAAGTCAGGGAAGGCATTTGGAGGAGGGGATGTCTGAGCTGAGTTTTACAAAATGAGTAAAAGTAAGTGGGAGAGGCATCTCCAGAAGAAAACACAACAAGGTATTTATGCATTTATTCAATGGCTCTTTCTACAAGGTGCTGTTCTAGAAGCTGGAGACACAACAGTGAGCAAAAGAGCCCCAAATACCTGTCTGCATTGAGCTCACATTCTAGGGTAAGAGTAACCATGCCATGTCCTGGGGACTGCAGGGTTTTTAGCAGAATTAGAACTAAAGGTCTAAAATGTTAGCAACAAGAGATAACAGTGAGGAGGTGTGCATAGGGTAAAATCATATGGGCCTTGTATTCCATAAGAAGTTTGGGGTTTGCCCTGAAAACAGTAGAGGGGTCACTGGAGAGTTTCACACAGTTGCAATCTGCATTTTAACTGGGCAGTAGTGGGAAAGGTTGAAGGTAGAGTAAGACTTGACATTGACAGACTAGTTAAGAGACTGCTGGAATTCTCTAAACAAGAAACAAGAGTGACTGGAGTGAGGATGGAGAGAAGTAGATAAATTTGAGAGATTTTTAAAAGGTGGAGGCAATAGCAGTGGGTGATCTGTTGGACAAGAAAAGAAAGGAACTTGGTATAACACTCAGGTTTCTTATGTGGGTATCTGGAGAGATGCTGGTGAGCAGAATGTAGAAGGAAGTAGAGATTCTAGAGGAAAACAATAACTTTTGGATTTGGGGGTTTGAGCTACTGAGAGTCACCAAGGAGCCATGCTGAAGCTCAGTGGAGAAACCTGGGTTGCTGAATCCAGCACCAGTGGGATCTGAGGCCATGGGAGGGGGAGAATTAGGGTGCTCAGGGACGGTGGGTATCGTGCAGAAAGGAGAGCTGAGGACAGGACCCTGAGGATCACCAACACTAAAGGGTAGGAGAGGCTGAAGCAGAGAAGACTGGAAGGACCAGTGGGAAAGACAGGAGGAGATCCAGGGACATTGGGCATGAGGCAGGAGAGCACAGCAAGGGGTCAAGTAACTCGGAGAGGTCCTGAAAAGGCTGGAAATAACCATTAGATTCAGAGAAAGCAACATGGAGGCCTTCATGAGATTGGTTTCCATGAGCATGAAGATGAGCAAGGGGGGACAGCAGTGAGAGGGAGGTGAGGAAGTGGAGACAAAGCCCACCCTCCCAAGAATCTGATAAGAAGAAGGGAGAGAAAGGCAAGGAGGATAAATAATCATTGGGTTGAGGGAGAGATACACTATTTTTAGACAAAAATGTTTAGTTTGTTCATAATCCAGGAAGAAATATCCAGGAGAGAGGGATAGGCAGCATGAGGTTGGAGCTATGAGACAGAGAAGAAGTGACTGGCAGAGCAGGATGGATGGGAAGCCTGGGCGGCTGGAAGCAGGGCACACATTCAGGATTGGCCTGGACAGAAGAGCAGGAAGAACAGCTCTGCCTGCTAAGTGGAAAGCAAGAAGACAGGCGTGGGCTTGGGTATGGATACATTGATGATAGGGACACTGGAAAGAAGGGGAGACACAGAAGATGGTCCTCAGCCACTACGTGGTGAGTGTGGGTCCTCAATGTCCAAACTAAGGACATGGCAGAGGCCCTAGAGTGGCCACATCTGTGCACTGGGCATCGTGGTGGCAGCTGTGAAGGTACCTTAAGAGGGAGTCAGACAAGAACAGTATGCTGATGGCCTCTGTGAAGCAAATGGGACAGGGCATGGGTGGGGCATGGTGCTGAGTGCTTTTGGCATCCTAGACTTCGCTTCTTGTCACTTCTACCTTCTCTCCCCTCTGCTTTTGAAGCCCCATGAAGCCCACTGCAGCACCACAGAATCCCACCAGCTGGCAGGAAGCTCCAGTTTGCCTCTGAACGGGAACAACTGTGGACCAAAATTTGGCACAGAAACCAAAGATGCCATCCCCAGAGGGAAGTAGCCTGTGCACTATCAGTGTGCCCAGGCTATTGGCTGGATGACAACAGAAAATTGTTATCGTGAAGAGGAGAGGAAAGGAGAGAGGGCGAGAGAAAGGATGAGAAAGGAAGGGAAGAAGGAAGAAAACATATATTTCATTCATACTTGTGTGGAATGCCATGCCAGGTGTTTTGGAAATATTCAGTTATTTAATTCTCAGACCAACCCTGCAAGATGATATTATTCCTGCTGTAGAGATGAGAAACCAGAAGCTAGCTGGTTCGTCGGTGTCTGCAGAGAGCTGGTGAAGAGCTAAGCTTTCAATCCAGGCCTTCTTTCCCTCCCTGGTGGGCACCCTTCCCACAGCTCACACCACTTTCTTGAGAGTCTGCCTCTGCCATCCCTTTTAGACCTACAAGGACCTACATCACAACTGCAACCACACCCAGTCTCTACATCACAGTAACTCGGATGAGGGCCTCCTACCCATGTGGCCTGGAAGGGAACAGCATTGCAACCACACATTGCTAAACATAAAAGTTAAAAAAAATAATTAAAACCTTTGACTTGTAGTCGTAGGCATGTGTGAGTTCAGCTCCTGGCTCTAAGACCCAGGAGCTGTGTTATCTGAGAGACATCACTTAACTCTAAGCCTCAGCTTCCTCCTCTGTAAAAGAAGAACTTCTACCCCCTAGGGTTTTTGGAAGGGTCGAATACAATTAGGGAGGGCTGGCAAATTAATGTCCAGCTCTCCAAATAGGAGAAGAAGAGGAAGAGCAGGAACAAAGACAAACCCTGGCTGGTGTGGCTCCATTGGTTGAGCATTGTCCCATGCACCAAAATGTTACTGGCTCGACTCTTGGTCAGGGCATATGCCCAGGTTGCTGGTTCAGTCCTGGCAAATGGGGTGAGTACGGGAGGCAACTGATAGATATGTCTCTCTCATCTCTCTCTCTCTCTCTCTCTCTCTCATCGATAAAAAAAAGAACATATTAAAAAAGAAGAAAAACAAGAACAAGAAGCCACTGCCTAGATTTGTAGTGTTTGCTGATTTCTCTGGTGTAAATACTCCTACCATGGCTGATGTCAGGCTACTACTGTGACATCCCTGAACATGGATTTGGAAGATGTGGGGTAACACACATTGCATAGCACTTCATTCAGACAACACCAGACATAAGCAGCCTCTGGAGTAATCTCTAGAGTCGAGTTGATAATAAAATAATTAGAAATAGAATAATTGCTTTTTAGTATTTATTGTCTTTATTTTTTTATATATTTTATTGATTTTTTACAGACAGGAAGGGAGAGGGATAGAGAGTTAGAAACATCGGTGAGAGAGAAACATCGATCAGCTGCCTCCTGCACACCTCCTACTGGGGATGTGCCAGCAACGAAGGTACATGCCCTTGACCGGAATCGAACCTGGGACCCTTCAGTCCGTAGGCTGACACTCTATCCACTGAGCCAAACCGGTTAGGGCTATTGCCTTTGTTTTAAATGTAATTTATTAATTATAAGTTTATATAATTTAACATTTAATGATGGCTGTGTTTAACGACTGGTTCACCAAATTCCTGCAATGGAGCAAGCACCTTTCATGAGCCAGCCCAACACACACACCCCAAATGATAGTGGCTGTACTGGTGCTAAGTTAAGGGGTGGAGTTGGGATTCACACCCAAGTCTGGCTGACTCCAGCTTCCTGCCCACAGTGCAAGGTGGGGACCTGGCTACCGAGAATTGCTGGTCAGCCCTGGCCCTGTTAGGGAAAAGAGGGGGAGATGCTGATCTGCAGGCACCACAATGAGGCAACTTGGCATGGCCTCCTTCCCGCCACTGCCCAAGGTTTGGGTTCAGCTTAATTAGCAGTCATCTTCCCTGCCTCTGTTCACCAAAGTCAGTAGCAGCTTTTGGTAATAAAACTCTCATAAATCCTGTTTCTAGGACCCAGAACTTGTTGGTCTTCCCAAGCGTCAAGTCCCTCCCTTCACCCGGCTCAACATCCCAGGGCCTCGATGTTGTCATCTGTCAAAATGAGCGAGCTGGACCAGCTTACCCTGACAATCCCTTCCAGATCTGAAGTCCTCAGACCTGATTTCATAGGTAAGTGATGCTCGAGGCTCTGACAGCTTCAGAGTTCCAGGGTGACAGGATCATGGCAGGAGCCTGAAGACCTGCTGGAAGGGCTGGATGGGAGGCAGAGACCAGATAGAAGCAGCAATGCTGGCATCCTTAAGCATTCCCAGTGAGGCAGCTGGAAGGACGACATGGCACCACCTTTGTGCACAGTGGAACAGTGCCTGTCCAGGAGAGAGCACACTCCGGGAGGGAGTCCACTCGTGTGCTTGGTCCTGCTCCCTGCTCTGATGTTCGTGGTAACAGTCACTTCTCTGAAGTGCACCGCTCTCTCCTTTATGAAGTGAGGAGGTTGAACTACATGGCATCTGACTTCTACTTCCTCTGGGGATAGAGACCCAGTGCACGCCCAGCCAATGTGATTCGGTGGTTGAGCATCGACCTATGAACCTGGAAGTCACAGTTAGATTTCCAGTCAGGACACATGCCCACTTTGTGGGCTTGATCCCTGGTGTGGGGTGTGCAGGAGGCAGCCAAATAATGATTCTCTCTCATCATTGATGTTTCTATCTCTCTTTCCCTCTCCCTTCCTCTCTGAAATCAATAAAGATAAAAAAAATTTAAAAATACCCAACTGCAGGTGAGAAGATGGAGAAGAAAGGAAAGGTGTGGCCCATGTGACTACTGACCTAGACAGGGCTAACAGGAGCGGAGGAGGGGCCAGTGGCTCAGTATTCTCAGCCTCAATGTTGCAAAGAGAGCCAGAGGAGTGTGGTGTGTGTGTGTGTGTGTGTGTGTGTGTGCGCGCGCGAGCGCAAGAGGTATTGGCAATACCTCCAATATACTAGTATGAATAGCACTCAAGCCCTGGGGGAGTCCTGGAACCTGGGCACAAAGGTGAGTGCTGCCTGGGATGCTAGAGAGAAGCTGGGCTGATCTGTGCATTGTTGCCATGGGACCCAGGAGAACTGCAGGCTGGGAAATGACTGCTGGGTGCAGCTCCATCTCGAAGGAGCTAACATCTCGCTTTTGGCAGAATATTAGGTGGGAGTCTCAGTACACAATGAGCTATTGTTCTTTGAGGCTTAACATGAAATCTGTTTCCAAGGTTTTATGAATCATTTTGCTGCTGATCTTAAAAAAATAATAATATACAAGCCTCAGTGGAGGAAGCCTTCAGCTTATTTTCTCGGAGAGAGGACATGAACTTGGGGAGAATTTTTTCCCATGTCTTGCCTGCACAGACACTTGATCTTGCACACGACTGTCAGAAAAGCCTCTTTGAAGGCGGTGATGCTGCCTGTGGCACAGGCCACCTTGGCGTTGAACCTCAGCCTGCGAGGGAAAGCCTGGGTCCTGAGAAGGAAACAGGAACGTACCCAGACTCCGGGACTGCCAAGGAAGATTAATGAAAAGTCGCTCAGGCTAAGGCTGAGCAGGTGCTGGGTGACCTGGGCAGTCCCCACCTAGGCCTAAGCCCTCAGCAAGTCCAGCTCAGCAGGAGCAGCCCCTGCAAGGAGAGAAGTTTAGGCCTCCCACGGGGATGCACATTTGCCTTTAAGTAAGAAAGTTCTCCTGTGTTTGCCAGGAACTCACTTCCCAGAATGCAACGCAACTGATGGCCCAGCAGAGTTCCCTGCTTTATTCTTCAGTCATCTGCCTTCTTGCCCACTTGTCTTCTGTCTGCCTGCTGCCCTACTGGCTGAAGTTTCTTCGTGAAACCCAGACTACAGACGATCATCAAGGAACAGTCTTGGACTCTGGTTACCCAAGGCTCATTCACTGGCTGTTCCACGTAAGGTGTCCCGGCTCCCAAGTAGAACCGACTTGCTGAATCCACTGCCAAGAGACGAATCCACACCAGGCAGTGACCCATGAGGGGTGCGTTGGGGGTGCTCATTCACAGGTGGGTCTCTGAGCTCATTGGGCTCTGCCTCAGTTGGACCCTGTTTCCAACTACGCAGCAATGGCTGCATTCCTTCACCTGGTCTGATTCTTGTCCTTGACATGCCCCAGCTTTTGCTTCCCTCTCCCCCTCTGGACTCACCCTCACTTCGGTTTCTCCCCTCTCCCTGCAGCCCCGACTCTAAACACCCACCAGCCCCAGCCGAGCTCTCCTCCCCTCCTGGGCCTCAGTCCCTGCCTCCTCCAACTGCCTGACTCCTCCTTGCAGATGGTTCCAGTGCTGGTTATTATTTAAGCGAGCTGCTTCTGGCTCACATGTTAATTAAAACCCGCTGTCCAAAATCTCTTGGTACAATTTGCAGCGTAATCTGTAGCCTCTAGTGCATCATTGTATCTCTATTAAAAGGGATTCTCTGTAATGATGCGGGGATTTAATTAGTTTCTTTGCCAATGTTGTAAAACACAGTGATAAACGAGCCAACAGGTCCGCGGATCATTATTCTCCTCAAGATGAGCTTATTAGCTGATTATGAATCATTAACAAAGTCTACACGGGATTTTCTTATCTAATTCAACACAATTTTTAACATTCAATGCTCAACATCCATTTCTCTCCACCAGCAACATTGGGTGGTGATTGCAATCTGTACGTATGGCTTCCTGTTCTCCGCTTGGGTTTTCCCCTTCTGAGTATTTAATTTTAGATCTATTGAGGGGGGGAACTTCACACATGATCTCCAATATTTAGACATATATTATGGTCTCCAATATTTATATGCATATTGAAGACCATACTTTGACTAATTCAGGATCCTGTTTTATGAGGGAAACAGCCGCCGTGGACTGGGATTGTGTGTGTTTGCATGTGCACACTGGTGTATGTGTGCCTGTCTGTCATAGAGAAGCACCTGGGGCTGCATGAGTTTCTACGTGCCTGGAAGTGTGTGCTCTGTGTAGTCATGTGTGTGTGTCCAAAGGCCTGTGGATGGTACTTACTTGTTCAGTATGCATCTTGTATATCTGTGTATGTTATGTGTGTGTGCACAAGTACATGCACATAGGAGGGAGGTTAAGGAGAGAGAAAATTCTGGACAGGCTTTCAGATTGATATTATTCAACCACTCCATGGAGATGTTGATATCCTCCAAAAATTTCAATGGGCCTCTTGTATCTTCCCAGTTTGGGGTCATTCTTCTTTCAGTCACCACACACATGGGTCCCCTATGGGGACCAGGCACAGTGCTTGGCACTATTGGCCCTTACAACAGCTCTGTGAAGCAGGGGAACTCTCCCTGCTATATAGATAAGGGACCCAGGGTTCAGAGAAGTTCAATGGCTTGCCCAAGGTCATAACTAGCAAGCGATGGAGTCAGGATCGAATGTAGTCTGCTTCATTCCAAAGCCCTTTCTGCAACACTAGGCTGCCTCCGGGGTATTGGCTTCCTCTTATCAGAGATCCCTGTGGTTCCCCAGGGACCAATGGGGGCACCACCTGTCCCCTCTGCAGCACCACCTCCAGGCTCACCCCTTGGTCATAACCTTCTAACAGGCTGTCTTTGGGAAGAACAGCTACTGCCTCCAGGACAAGGCACCCCAGGGAGCACCTCTGTGGATGTGGTCTCAGCAAGCAAGTGGTATCATTTGAACCTTCAGCAACTCTGACCACGACTACTGTTGCAAACAAGTATGACGACCAATGTGGAATGAATGTGAAGAGAAGAAGACTGGGCATTATCACCTCAAAGTTGTAATGACCAAGAGACTCTATGTGGGGGACAGTATTCATGTGAGCTCAATTGTCACAGTTCAAGTGGCTTGAAGGTCAGCAAGCTCAGTCCTCAACTACCTATCTCCCTCATGAGCCAGGGGGAGATAAGGAAAGTTAAATTTGAGTATGACAGTTGTTATGGGGAGAATTGTGCCCCCAACAATTCATACGTTGAAGTCCTACCCCCAGTACTTCAAAATGTGACTATATTTAGAAATAGACTCTTTAAAGGGGTAATTAAGATAAAATGAGGTCTTTAGGGTGGGCCTGAAACCAATAGGAGTGATGTCCTTAGAAGAAGAGGAAGTGTGGTCACAGACAGGTACTGAGAGAAAACATGATGAAGACACAGGGAGAAGATGGCCATCTAAGCTGAGGAGAGAGGTCTCAGAAGAAACAAACCCTTTCAGCAGCTTGATCTTGACCTTCTAACCTCCAGAATTGTGATAAAATAACTCCTGTTGTGTAAGCCTCTCAGCCTATGATACTCTTTCTCATGGCAGCCCTGGCAAATTGATACAGGAAGCAAACCCATACAGAAGATAACGCTTCATCCATCAATGCAGGGTCAACAATGGACAGGTGCGTATGAACAGATGCATACGTGAGGCCAGTACCCATACCCAAGCAGGTCCAATGGGACCATGTTGGTGAAGCAGTGGACAGCTAGGTAACAGGAAATGCCCTCGGTGAGGTATAGTGACTCCAAGTGACTCATCCATTCAGAGAAGGAACCTAGCAAGCGAGGGTGCTGAAAAGAACTTTGCAGGGATCAGGGGCCAGCCAAGCCAGTGGAGCATTAGGGTAGTCATATCCCAATAGGGATGTGAAGTTCTGGACAAGGACACAGAGGTATAATCTTGGTCATGCCAATAGAACCAGTATGGTGGCAAGTAGGAAAAGGCTTTACAGAGCTTTCCACAAGCCATGGGAGCAAAACAGGTGCTTCACAAAGGTTTGTTGAGTGACTGAGCATCAGTTAGCTACCATTTAGGTATCAGTTAGCTCTGCTGTGTAATAAAGTGTCCCAAAACTTAATAGCTTAAAGCAACAACCGTGTATTATTACTTCTAAATAACACATGGGTCAAAAAAGAAATATCAAGAGAAATTTTTAAACATTTTGAACTAAATAAAAATACAACTCATCAGTATTTGTGGAATGCAGTGAAAGCAGTGCTTAGAGCAGGGGTCCTCAAACTACGGCCAGCGGGCCACATGCGGCCCTCCGAAAGCATTTATCCGGCCCGCCGGGTGTTTTTGCCGCCGCTGCCTGTCCTGCTTAGCAGCCGACTCGTCCCGGGCCCGCAGTGCGCATGTGTGGAATGTCTGAGGGACAGTGAACTGGCCCCCTGTTTAAAAAGTTTGAGGACCTCTGGCTTAGAGAGAAAGTTACAGCATTAAATGCACATATTAGAAAAAAAAGAAAAGATTTAAAAATCAACAATCTAAGCTTCCACCTTAGAAAATTAGAAAAATAAGGGCAATTTAAGCCTAAAGCAAACATAAAAAAATAATAATTAGAGCAGAAATTGGTGAAATTGAAAGCAGAGAGACAGAAAAAAACAACAAAATCAAAGCTGGTTCTTTGAAAAAAAATCAATAAAATTGATAAATTTCTGAAGCCATATTGGAAAGGAAGAAGTAAATTGTCTCTGTTTGTAGATAACATTATCTTATATATAAAAACTCCTAAAGACTCAACCAAAGAAAACTATTAAAGGTAAAGGAAGAATTCAGTAAAGTTTCAGGATACAAAATCAGCATACAAAAATCAGTCATGTTTCTATATACTAACAACAAACTATTTAAAAAAGAAATTAAGAAAACATTTCCATTAATAGCATCAAAATGAATGAAATACTAAATAAATTCAACTCGGAGGTGAAAGATCTGTACCCTGAAAACTATAAAACACTGAATAAAGAAATTGAAGAAGACAAATAGGATGATACCCATGTCTGTGAATTAAAATAATATTGTTAAAATGTTTATTCTACCCAAAGCTATCTACAGATTTTATGCAACACTTGTGAAAATTCCAGTGGCATTTTTCACAGAAACAGGAAAAAACTGAAAATTTATATGGAACCACAAAAGACCCTGAATAGCTAAAGCAATCTTATGTAAGAACTAGAGGCCCGGTGCACAAATTCATGCACCAGGGGGGTCCCTCAGCCTGGCCTGCAGGATCGGGCTGAAACTGGCTCTTCGACATCCCCCAAGGAGCTCTAGATTGCAAGAGGGCACAGGCCAGGCCGAGGGACCCCACCAGTGCACAATTGGGCCTGGGAGGGACACAGGAGGTTGGCCAGCCGGGGAGGGACCGCAGGAGGGCTCCAGGGCATATCCAGCCAGTCTCCCTCAGTCCCAATTGACCGGACCCCAGCAGCAAGCTAACCTTCCAGTAAGAGTGTCTGCCCCCTGGTAATCAATGCACATCATAGCAAGCGGTTGGGCAGCCTTAGCATATCATTAGCATATTATGCTTTAATTGGTTGAACAGATAACTGGAAAACTGGATACTTAGCATATTAGGCTTTTATCATATAGGATAAAGCTGGAGACCTCACACTTCCTGACTTCAAATTATATTACAAAGCTATAGTAACTCAAACAGTATGGTACTAGCATAAAAACAGACACATAGACCAATGGAAGAGAATAGAGAACCCAGAAAATAAATCCATGCATATATGATCAACTAATTTTCAGCAAAGATACCAAGAACACACGGTGGAGAAAAGACAGTCTCTTCAATAAGTAGTGTTGAGAAAACTGGATATCCACATGCAAATGAATTAAATTGAATCCCTATCTTACATCATACACAAAGATGAATTCAAAAATTGATCGAAGACTTAAAGTTAAGACCTGGAACTGTAAAATTCCTAGAAGACACACATGAAGGGGCTCCCTAACATTGGTCTTGGCAATGATGTTTTGGATTGGACACCAATGGAATATTATTTAGCCTTAAAAAAGGCAATCCTGCCATTTGTGACAACATGGATGAACTTGAAGGACATTATGCTAAGGGAAATAGCCAGACACAGCAAATATTTCATGAGCTTAATTATATGTGGAATCTAAAATAAAGTCAAACTCGTAGTAATGGAGTATAGAAGTGGGGAGTGGGGGGAAGGGGAAGATGTTGATCGAAGAGTACAAACTTTCAGTTATAAGATAAACAGGTTCTGGAGACCTACTGTGCAGCATGGTGACTATAGTTAATAATAATGTACTGTATATGTGAAATTTGCTAAAAGAATAGATCAAAGTGTTATCAATGCACACACACAAAAGGAACTATGTAAGGTGATGGATATGTTAATTAGCTCGACTGTGGTAATCATCTCATAATCTATGCATATATCAAAACATCACATTGTACATTTAAATATATACAATTCTGATTTGTCAATCACACCTCAAAGCTGGAGAAAACCCTTTGAAAAATTAAAACTAGTGTTTTTTCCTTAGTGAAAGTTGAAATTTAAATGGCTTATAAATATACTAATCTATGCTCAGTTATGATTAAGAAACACAAGTTAAAATAATGAAAACAAAATAAAAAAGGATAAAACTCTAACCAGGCCAAACAAGAAAAGGAGAGAATACAAATTATCAACATTAGAAATGAAAGAAAAGTCATCACTACTGATCCCATGGGCACCAAAAGGATAATAAAAGAATATTATGAACAACTCTATGCTCACAAATTTGATAACTTGCATGAAATGAACAAATTCTTTGAAAAACATGAACTACCGAAGCTCACAAATGATAATCTGAATAGGCCTTTATCTATTGAAGAAATTAAACCAATATTTAATGTCTTTCAAAATAAAGAACACACCAGACTCAGATGGTTTTATTACTAAATTCTACCAGGCATTAATAAAAGAAATAATATTAATTCTCTATAATTCCTCAAAAAATAGAAGCTGAAGGAACACTTCCCAACTCATTCTATGAGGCCAGCATTGTCCTAATACTGAAACTGAAAAAAGACATTACAAGAGCAATTTTCTTGTGACAATAAAACTAAATTAGAAAGCAACCATAAAAGTTAATTCAAAACAAAACAAACATGTTGAAAACTTTTAAATGCATTCTTAAATAACTCATTATGAAAGAGGACAAAACAATAAAAATTACAAAATATTTAGCATGGGCTGTCTTTAAAGGCTGCATGTTAATACTATGTAGCTAGAAGAGAACTTAGAAGAGAATTTGTAACTGTAAATGCACTGATTAAAATTTTTTAAAAGATAAAAAATAAATTACTGCAGTCCAACTTAAGAGTAAATAAAATAGCCCTAACCGGTTTGGCTCAGTGGATAGAGCGTCGGCCTGCGGACTGAAGGGTCCCAGGTTCGATTCTGGTCAAGGGCATGTACCTTGGTTGCGGGCACATCCCCAGTAGGGGGTGTGCAGGAGGCAGCTGATAGATGTTTCTAACTCTCTATCCCTGTCCCTTCCTCTCTGTAAAAAATAAATAAAATATATATTTTTAAAAAGAATAAATAAAATTATCATAAACAGAAACAAGATACAAAAAAGGAAATATTAAAATTAAGAGTAGAAATTAGTCAAATAAAAAGAAAACAATAGAAAAGATCTGCAAAAACAAAAGCTACTTCTCTTCTTTTAAGAAAAACTAATAAAATAGGCTGCCAACAAGACCAATGGAACAAGGAAATAAAGAGAAAAGGCGTAAATTTCTAAAATTAGGACTAAAGAGACTTTAAAATCACAATGTAATACAATTAACTTTATGTTTCTAAATCTGAAAACCTAAAGAAATTTTATACTTCTAGAAAATAAGAATTACCAAAATTAGCTCAAGAAGAAATAGGGACTCTGGCCAGGTACTCAGTGGTTAGAGCATCATCCCCATATACCAAGGTTGTGGGTTCAATCCTAGGTCAGGGCACATACAAGAATCAATCGATGAATGCATAAATAAGTGGAACAACAAATTGATCTTTTTCTTTCTCTCTCTCTCTATCTATCTATCTCTCCTTCCCTCCCCCTTTCCCTCTTTCTCTCTAAAATCAATAAATTAATATTTTAAAACAAGAACAAATAGGAACCTGAATGATTCAAGCCCTTAAAAAATAATGGTAAACAAAAGTAAACTCTTCTCAATAAAAAGATCTAGCCTTAAATGGAAATTTGATATGTAGCAGAGATGATGTCACAAATCAATTGGGAAAGAATGAATTCTTCAATAAATGGCACCGAGACAATCGCCCATCCTTATTGGAAAAAGTAAAACTGGATACCTACATTTTCATTGTATATCAAAATCATTCCCAGGTAAATTAAAAACGTAAGTAGAGAAAGCAAGACTTTAAAAAAGATTTAGGAAAAAATAGAAAAATGTCTTCAGGGTAGAGAAAAGATTTCTTAAACAAGACACTGTAAGAAGATAAATACTGATAAATTTGACTGCATCTTAATTAAAAACTTTGTTCAACAATAGCTACCAAAAGCAAAGTGCAAGGCAAGCTGCAACAGCCACTCTGGAGAGGATTTGGCACTCTGTAATGAAGCTGCAGACACGCATACCTGGTGATTGAGCAATTTCTCTCCGAGGGATGGTCCCTGGAGAAACTCGAGTACATGGGTACTGGGAGATATGTACAGGAATGTTCACGGTGATATTGTTTGAAATAGTAAAAAAGTGGAGGGAAAACACAACTCAACAGTAAGATGGATAAATAAATTGTGGACTGTTCACTTGAAAAAATACCATCAGCTATGAAAATGAGGAACCAAAACTACACATCACAAAAATTAACTTTACAAACGTATGTTGAGTCAAAGAAACAAGACATAAAAGAAAAGCTACAAAATGATTTCACTTACTTAAAGCGCAAAAGCAGGAAAAATTGAACTTATGTTTAGGGACACCTATGTAGGTGGCTAAATGATGTGAAAAACAAGAATCTATACTAATAAAAGGGTAATATGCTAATTAGAGCGGACGCCTTCCGGATGTCCTTCCGGACAAAGCTGCAGTGGCTGCCTGAGGCTTGGGCAAGCCGTGAATGGCAACTGCCACTGCCAGGGCCAGCCCAAGGCTCAGGCAAGCCTCGGTGGCTGCGAGGGCCAAAGCTCAGGCAGCCGTGGTGGCAGCAGTGGCAGCAGCAGAGGTGTGAGGGGGGTGTCGCCTTCCCCTGATCAGCCTGGTCACCTCCCATAGAGAGAGGCCAGAGGCAGCAGCAGTGAGGGGGTGATGGGGGCGGTGCCTTCCCCTGATTGGCTGGTTGCCTCCCACAGAGGGAGGCTAGACTGTGGCTTAGGCCTGCTCCCCAGGGAGCGGGCCTAAGCCATCAGAAGGACATCACCTGAGGGCTCCCAGACTGTGAGAGGGGGCAGGCCGGGCTGAGGGACCACCCCCCTCCCTCAGTGCATGAATTTTCATGCACCAGGCCTCTAGTGTATAAATAAAAACAAGACCATGGTTACTTCCAGGAGAGAATAAATATTATTAGGAAGGGACACATGGGGAATTTCTGGAGCTGGCAACTCTACTTCTTAAATTGGAAGGTAAATTCCATGAGTATTTGCTTCGTAATTATACTGAACATTTATGTCTTAAACTCAAACCACAGACTAGGAGAATATTTTTGTAATGCATATGACCAACAAATGATTAGCATTCAGAATATATATATTCTCAACATACATATATTCAGAATATATCTATAGCATTCCAAATATATATGTATATTTCTTCAAATCAGTAAGAAAGAGGGGGGCAAAGATGTGAACAGCAATGTGGTAAAAATATACATAACAATATATATACACTGTATAAGAATGTCAGTCATATTAGTAAATTGGTAAGATTCAAATTAAAACAATTGTGAAATGTGATTTTATAGCCATCAGAGCAACAAACATTTAAACACCTGACACCACCAGGTATTGGTGAAGATGTGAAAAATAGATCCCTACTTCTACTCCTGGGAGCATGCTTTGGGCGGGGGGGGGGGGGGGGGGGGGGGGGCGCGTGGGGGCGGGCAGTTCTGCCATATTTGAAAGAGATCATATCCTATGGCCCAACAAGGCAGTTGTGCCCTGGGCAGAGGTGTCTTTGTAAGAATATTTATCCATGCCATTGTTTGCATGGCTAAAAATTAGAAGCAACTTTAGTGTTCCTAAGCAAAAGAAGGAATAAATAAATCGTAGTAACACCATGCTGCCTGTAATGCATGCAGTGTCAGCAACCAGAATGAACTAAACTAGAGCCTCAAGTATCAAAATGGAAGAGCAAGCTGTAGAATACGCACAGTAAGACACCATCTATATAAACTTTGAAAACATGCAGAACAATACCCCATATTGTTTATGATACATACATATGTAGCCACCACATGAAAATATGCATGAGAATGAGAAACACTGAATTTGGGGCGGTATTTGCCTCCAGGGAGGGAGGGAAAGCATATGGAGCCCCAGTGATAGCTGAAATACTTATTTAAAAGGAACCAAAGCAAAAAGCAAATCTTTCATTGTACATCAGCAGATTAACAAATTAAAGTAGAAAAGCCATGTGATCATCTCATGTAGGTTTGGGGAAAGCATTTGATAAAATTCAGCAACACTAATTCATGATTTAAAAAAAAAAAAACTTAAGAAGCTAGAAAGAAAACCTTAACCTGATAAGAGCTATCCACCAAAAATCAATAGCAAATATACATAATGGTGAAATGTTGGAAGTGTTTCTTTTAAAGTCAAGAGCAGAGCCGAAACCCGTTTGGCTCAGTGGATAGAGCGTCAGCCTGCAGACTGAAGGGTCCCAGGTTCCATTCCGGTCAAGGGCATGTACCTGGGTTGCGGGCACATCCCCAGTAGGGGATGTGCAGGAGGCAGCTGATCGATGTTCCTCTCTCATCGATGTTTCTAACTCTCTATCTCTCTCCCTTCCTCTCTGTAAAAAATCAATAAAATATATTTTTAAAAAAAAAAGTCAAGAGCAGACAAAAATGTCTAGAGGCATAAGAAAGTATAATATGGGGGTTGGAGGGGCGGGGAGAGAGAGAGTAAATGTAAGGAACTCCGAGATGACTCTTCACGCTCATCAGATTGGCAAAAGTCAACTGGCTGAGAGGCGGAATCAGGAGCTCTTTCACTTTCCATGAGGCTATAAATAGACACACCCTGGAAAGAGTAAATTGTTCACATCTGGTAAGGTTGAAAATGTGCACAGAATATGACCAGCAAGTCCACCTTTACATATTTTTATAGCGAAAAAAATAATTAGAAAGCAACCTAAATGTCCATGAATGGAGAATAAGTAAATCAAGTGCAGTTCATTCAGACAATACACTACTATACAGCTGTTGCAATAGATGAACTAAAATTTTATGCATCTCCATGATAAAGTCTCAAAAACATAACATTCAATGAAAAACATCAGTTGCAAAAGGACACAGTCAATATGGTATAATTGATGAACACAAAAGCAATACTACATATTGCTCACTGGTTAAATATATATGCATTAAATGTGTAAAAAATGGTATGGAATTATTTAAAAACATCAAGTTAATGGCCACCTCTGGGGAGGACAGGAAAGGTGGGGACTTTGGCTATACCTGTCATTTTTCTTCCTTAGAAAGAGAAGAGTGGGTTACAATAAATACAACAAAATATTAACCTTTCAAATCTGGGTGGTGAGATATGAGTATCTCTTGCATTATTGTTACCTTCATTTGTGCATGTTTCAAATATTTTATTGTTAAAAATGATTAGTTTTTTAAAAGGTGAAAGCTTGAAAAAGCTATGGTATAGTTACACAGTGGAGTACTACTCAGCCATCAAAAAGAAGGGAATCTTGCCTTTTGTAATAGCATGGATGGATCTAGATTCTAGAGGGTACTTTGCTAAGTGAAATAAGCCAGACAAAGATAAATGCAATATGATTTCACTTATATGCGGGATCTAATAAACAAACAAAGTAGAAACAGACTCACAGATACAGAGAAAAGACTGACAGCTGTCAGAGGGGAGGGGGTTAAGGGGACTGGGTGAAAAAAAAGGTGAAGCAATTAAGAAAAAAAAACACAGTAAAACTCATGGACACAAGACAACAGTATGGTGATTACCAGAGGGAAGGGGCAAATGGAAGAGGGTAAATGGGGGATAAATGGTGAAGGAGACTAGACTTTGGATGATGAACACACAATGCGATGTGCAGATGATGTGTTGCAGAATTATACACTAAAACCTACATAATTTTAGTCACCAATATAATCCCAATAATTCAATAAAATAAATAAGTAAATAAAAAGAAAGATACTCTCAACTTGTTAATAATTCACATTTGCCCCCATGGTATAAATACCTGAGTAGATTGTAGAAAAAGAAATCTCAATTCTCAACAGAGAGAGAGAGAGAGAGAGAGAGAGAGAGAGAGAGAGAGAAGAAAAATAATTTGGGAATCAAAAAAGTAATTAAAAATTTTTAACCCAAAAAATAAAAATAAACCAGTTTTATTTGAAAAAGATAAAAGATCACAGCACAATGGAATCTCATAATTTAAAGAAAACTCAGAACTCAATTGTTCTAGCTGCACCATTTCCCAAGAGTCCTCCAGTCTTGGTTTACATGCCTCTGGTGATGGGAAGCTCACGACCTTAGGGCAGCTCATTTCAGGTCTGGACAGGTTTCCTCTGAAAACAGTCATCCTCATATTGAGCCAAAACCCTGCCTCCTTTCAGTGCCCGTGATTCCAACATCAGAGTTGTAGCTTTGCCCTCATGTTGAGATCCTTGGACCCTGGCCTTAGTTCTGTCATGACTTCCTGGGTAATACCTTCCAAAGTCTTGTTACCATCTCTCTATCTATCCATTGCGTGGTTTAAATGGCCACTCCAGGCTCTGAAAGCCAAGGATTCCATAAGATAAACGTATTGCCAAAACTTTGGCTCAGCAGAACCTATTGTATAAACATAACTACTTTACTTAATAAAATCCAACTCTTCGAAAAGCGTGCATATTTCTTCTAAAATAGCTTAACCCACTGTCTTAAAACTTGCCTGGCAAGCCCGCTCCATTCAGCAAAACTGGGAATTCAGTGGACAAACAAAGAGAAGGTCGGGCCAGAGCAGCAGAGTGGAGCAACTCAGGACAGTAGCTCCCACAGTGAGCCACGTGCAACCCAGGGCCCAGGGGGGTTCCGTGCAGAGGACCCTCAGTGCAGAGGGAGAGCTGGGGGAGGAAGGCCTTCAACCTGCCCCTCCCCAGCACTGGCAGCCCTTCATGTCATTCAAGACCCCAACAAGTGCCACTGCCTCTGAGGTTGGCCCTTCTCATGAAAGAGGATAAGCGTCTCTCTCCACAGGCCTTGCCTTATATTTCTGATATCGCACTGAACACTTTTGTTTAACAAACTCACATTTTGCTTACTGGATGCCAGGCACACTTCAACGCAATTTCCATCGGCTGATTTGTTGAGGTGGGTACTATTAGGAATCTCCATTTTGCAGATGAGGAAACGAAGGCTCAGAGAGGTTGCCACGCTTACCTGAGCTCACAGTTTTTAGCAGAGCTGTGGTTTGCACCCGGACAGTCTGGTACCTGGTCTCTGCTGTTTTCTCCTATGGGACTAGGCTGGTTGGAGTCTTTCTGAGCACTCGTGTTGGAGTTGTTTATGTACAAGTCTTATCGCCTCCACGAGCTCATCTGTTTTGTAACCTGCTTCTTCTCACTTAACACTTTATCATGTACATCTTTCCATGCCATTAAATATTATTCCACAACCACATTTTTAATGACTGCTTAGTAACCCACTGTGATATGTTAACCAGCCCGATTGTCAGACATTGAAGTTCCCTTTGCTTTTCCACTACCATCAACAATGTTTTGGTAAATACACTTATAATTAAATCTCTGCGTACATCCTTGGCTGTTGCTTTAGGATCTGTTCCAGAAGGAACTGCTGGATCAAAGCACGCATGAACTTTTAAGACTTCGAATACATATTGCCAAATTACCCCTGGAAAGAGTGCCCGCAGTGAATGGGAGAACCTGTTTCCTGGGGTCCTGGCCAACCCGGCAATAGTCACAATAAGAAAACTGGAAGTCTGCTTTAGGGGTGGGGTGGAGAGTTGAGTATCATTGTTTTAACTTGTTTTTTTGTTTATAAGTAAAGTAAAAAATGTGTATGTCCTTATTGATTCTTTTTATTTCTTCTGTGACTATCTTTTGCCTATTATTCAAATCAGCATGCTCGCTTCCTTATTAGTTTGCAAGAAAAGAGAGAGACAGTGAAAAAAATACTTAGAAGATAAAATCCCACATTGTATTCCCTTCCTATGAGCAGAGACAGGAGCTAATCCTATATAATAAAAGGCTAATATGCAAATAGACCAAACAGTGGAATAACCGAACAACCGGTTGCTATGACGTGCACTGACCACCAGGAGGTGCACATAGAACATGGTGGGCGTTGGCGGCAGGAGGCAGAGCATGGAACATGGTGGGCATCAGCCACAGTGGGATGGTGGAGCAGGTGAGTGGGGGCACCAGACCAAGGCGGGGCGCCAGTCACTGTCATCGAGGCGAGCCTCTGGTGGTTACTGAAAATTCTTTGCTCCTGTGTGCTGCAGTCCAGCCCAGCACTTGCACCTACTGTCAGCACTGGCCCCACTCACACCCACTGCCAGCACCCCAGCCACCGCTCGCACCCATTGCTAAAGCCTGGCGCTGGTCCCAATCGCTCAGCACCAATGGATGCGAGCAGTGGCTGCCAGCCCCAATTGCCCCTGAGGGCTTCTCCACCACCCCCTGCTCCTGAGGGGCGATTGGGGCAGCAGCCACCATTCACACCCACTGATGGCACTGGCCCCGCCCGCACCCGCTGATGGCTCCAGCACCAATCGCTCTGCTCCATCAGCAGGTGCAAGCAGGACCAGCACTGTGAGCGTATGGGAGTGGCGGCAGTGGGAGCAGACCTGCAGGCAGACGGGACTAGCAGGAAGGGCTGGGCGGGGGTGTGGAGGATGGGCTGAGACCCACCTCTGTGCCCACCATGGCCTTGTGGCCCACAGTTCCTTTCAAGGTACACGAATTCATGCACTGGGCCCCTAGTAAGCATATAACATGCCTTTGCAGACTTCTAGCAGAAGCTTTAACAAAAATAAGCTCTCACAATCTCCTTCCCCTGCCTGCTTCCAGGGTCTGAGTGGTAAGGACATCTTAGACAGCCCCCCTACCATTCCCTGGGTATTTCCTGCCACTTGACGTGGTGGGTGTGCACCCAAATGCAGGCATCCACTATCCAGGTCCAACTCTCAGCTCTGCTGCCCATGATCACAGGACAGTAATCAAGGTGGTTAACCTCTCTCTGCCTCCATTTCTCCACCTATAAAATGAGAAAAAATAGTGATAATTTTTTATTGTGCTATGGTGAGGATCAAATAAGCTCATCTAGAAAACACTTAAACCCCCCAGTATGTAGTAAGCACTGGGTAAATATTAGCTGTTGTTGTTATTGTTTTTTGTTCAGGGTGTTCTATGGATATAGCTACCCTAGAACTGCTCTTTTGTCATTCATGGTGAAGGAGGATTTTCTTTGGGTATGTTACACATTCTTCCTCTGCAGAGAAAAACCATCATTTGAACCTTTTCATTTATTCATTCAGCATATTTGAGTCCTACTATGTGTCAGGACTCATGCTGGGCATTGGGGATCAAATATAGTCCCTATCTCAAAGCAACCCCAGACTAGACAAAGAAAACAATATGCACACAAATCCATAATAGCAGGGAGAAGGGCCATGTGTCAGATGCCTCTATGCCTTGGCACCCCTGTCACTCCAGCCAAATAAATTAAACACACACGAGTCCATTCTGCGCAGTCTTTGACCAGCTTCGTGCAGATGCAACCTGACAGGGCCAGGTCTGAGGCTGCCATGCATGCCTCTCCCTTCCTGCGCTGGCCTTCTGGGAACTCACAGAGAGAGGTGTCTGAGGGAACCTGCTTGGGACAAACATATGCAATCTGGAAGGGCAGTGGTTAGTACCTGTGGGGCCACCTTTCATTCCCCCGGGGAGACAACCTTCAGATGCATTTCTTAGGGCCTTGAAAGATGGTCAGACCCGTCCTTGTATTAGCTTTCCCTCCTTCCTCATTTCACTCTCTTGAGTCCCCACACATGCCCCCTGGTGCCACCTTCCAAATAAGTTAGACACACACAAGCCTGTTCTTCGGGCTAAGCTTTCAGAGACCCGCCCCCCTCCCACCCCCTCAGCTGAGAAGTCCTAAGAGAGGCACAGTTAAGAGGCTATGGGGTTTCAGATGACAATCTAGTTAGGCGTCCTGGCAAAAGTGGCATTTGAGCGAAGCCTGGCCACGCATTAATGGGAGGAAAAGCATGAGCGAAGTCTTGCATACAGAACTGCCCAGGGTACAAATGGAAGGCGAAGGGCTTAGATTCTCCCAAATATTGTGTGAGCAAAGGAGACTCATGAAAGATAAGATGGGAAAGAGAAGCAGAAGTTATTTCTTGAAGGGCCTTGACTATTAGGTAAGGAGTGGGGACTTCCCTTGAAGGCAACAGGTGGTGAAGAGGTCTGTTCTAGGTCTTAGAATGTGGTTGTGGTGTGGGAAATGATGAACAGGTAAAAGTGAGTGTTGGCCAAATCTGACTGCAGAGAGGAGACCAGTCCAGAGGCTCTTGGGCAGTTCTGTTGAGAGATGAGAAGGACTGAACCATGGTTAGGCCGCGGAGATGGAGAGGAAACAAATGGGAAAGCTAGAGGCGGAATCTACAGGACTTAATGGGAAGAGGCTTGAGGGAAAGAGCATCGCTTGCTCTCTCTACTGTGCTATGTCAAAGCCAATATGTGGCCCGTTAAATTAAGCTGCCCTGTGTTGACTAATGCCATTTCTATCCGTGAGCAAAGAATCTTTATGTTGCTCCAAGACTCAGTCCATTCAATCTAAATAATTGATGTTTTTCATAGTGGTGTGAACTGATTCCCAAATGCCTTTCCACAGCCAGACTGTAGGATCCTGGAAGTACTGGGTCTGGGTGGTTGCACAGACACGGTATGAGGCTGTGTGACCAGGAAACTCCACTTTTAACAAATGCTTGTTGAAGCAAAGCAGTAGGTTAGTCAACTACTACTAGCTGCTATAGTGACCATCCCCAAAGTCTCAGTGGTTTAAAGCAACACGTTGATTTCACACTCACACGAAGTCCAATGCTGATGTTTCCCTTGGCCATCCTGGGAGCTCAGGAATTCAGGGTGCTTCCCTCTAGCTCAGCCGTGGGCAAACTACGGCCCACGGGCCGGATCTGGCCCGTTTGAAATGAATAAAACTAAAAAAAAAAAAAAAAAGACCGTACCCTTTTATGTAATGATGTTTACTTTGAATTTATATTAGTTCACACAAACACTCCATCCATGCTTTTGTTCCGGCCCTCCGGTCCAGTTTAAGAACCCATTGTGGCCCTGGAGTGAAAAAGTTTGCCCACCCCTGCTCTAGCGTCTCCTGAGAGTCCTTCCTAGATCCTTTGCATTTGGTTGAGGAACGAGGAAAGAGGGATTTAGGGTCTGAAGGATTTAGTGTCCCCTACCTACCCGCTTTGATCCTGATGGGATGCATGTCACTTCCACTCACATTCCACAGCAAAGAGGAGTCACATGGATGGTAAGTTGCGAAGAGCAGTTTCTGCCTGAGCACCCTTGGAAGGGGAGCGTGAGTCTTTGGTGCTTGGCAGTGAACATGACACCACTGCTGCCCTCAAAGAGCTTACATCCTGGTGGGGAACATGGACGGGAGATTATGAAAAGGAGTGTCCTAGAGAAAGTGCCGTTCAGGTGGGTGTGCCCAGGGGCATGGGCTCAGGGAACGCTTCCTGGAAGAAGGGGTGTCTGCTGAGACCTACAGAGGGTGTGGAAGTAGCCAGGGAGAGGCGGCAGAAAGTGCTCCAAGCAGAGGCGGCAGAATGTGCAAAGGAGGAAAAAACAAAGCATGCTGTATTCTAGGCACTGAAAGAAATTCAGTGGAGACTATGGGGAGAGGGAAGCAAGAGATGATGCTGGAAAGGTAGGCAGGGGCCCGACTATTCATTCTCTCTGCCAACAAAGAAGTACTGAATGTCTGGTCTGTGCCGGACATCCATCCAGGCAATGGGGATAGGTGTGGATCAAAGAGACAAGTCCCAACATCACGAAGGGCCTTGGAGCCAGAAGAAGGAGGCTGGACTTGAGCCGAAGGGGACATGAGCCTCTGAAGGGATTCAGATTTGGGTGCCTCTTGTCAAGGCATTTAGGACAGGGATGGGATGGGCCTGCGCCCGGCCACCCACGGCTTCCCTCAAAAGCACATCAGGGCCACAGTCTGGAATTGGCAGCTGTGTGTGGATCCAATTTCCGGCACTTGGGCAGGTGCCCTTTGCTGCAGATGGACTGTTTACTCTGCCATTTGTGGAAATCACTTCTGATCTTTTGCTTATTGTGTCAGAGATAAACACCCGACCGCCTGGCTGATCCCCCGGGAGCAGGACGCCCGTGCCACGGGGCTTTGGGAGCCATCGCTTCCCACTTGAAACAACCTGTTATTTCCTCTCTTGAAAGAGGCTCGTAAAATGATAGATGAATCTCCAGTAACTATAGTACCTTCCTAATGGTTAGAGAAACTGGAGCCATACAGCAGGAGTGCAGTCTAGAAGAAAAATAGGAGAGTTAGAAAGACAAGCTTTAAAATATAATGGTGTTGTAATGGGCGGAATGAAACACACAGACGCTATTAGGGTTCCGCCCGATGCATCTGGAGTACAACATCAGCTGGAGGGCGGCCCCTCTGCCAAGGGCCTCTTCTTTGCCCGGGGTGGGTGCTGTAAGAGTCTTTGTTGAATGACTGAACAATGACGATGACTGTTGAGTGACAAAATCCACACATACTGGCTACTGTACAAGTGGCAGATGAGTTCCTAAACATGATGTTGGGGCCCCTGAAGACGCTGTGGAAATGTATGCTGATTAAGCAGATGATTTTAAATGCTCCACCCACAGGGAACTCAAAAACCATAGTTCTAATACCATGCTTCAGACCCAGTGTCGAGTGTTCCACAAGGAATAATTCATTGAGCTTCAAAGCCACATGGCTACTGGGTGGGAGGTGTGGTCATTATCATGGAAAAGCATGAAGATTAAAGACACGGAACCCCAAAACATGTGTGTATGCAAATTAATGGTCCAAGAAAGACAAGAGAACCAGCATTGCATCCCTTGACTGCCATGAACTTTATGTCCCCTGATGATGACTGGAAGGTGGCCCTTTGAATTCCATTTAGACTGCACCTCCCAAAAGATGGCCACAACAATGTTCCCCCTTTCACATGCTCTTCTCCAGCGTGGCCTTGTCACTGCCCTATCAAATGGTGAGTGAAGACTCACCCCCTGCCCTTGATTCTGGGTGGCCCTGTGACTGCTTCCAGGAAAGCACAGGAAAGCGAGGCTGTACGACGCCCAAGGCTGGGCCCTGAATGGTGATAGAGCTCCACCTTTCCCACTGGAACATTCGCTCTCAGAGCCCTGAGTCACCAAATAAGACACCCAACTGCCTCGAGGCTGCCAGGCTGGAGGGAGCCAAACCATCTGGAAAGGGCACAGGTAGGCATTCCAGAGCCGATCCCAGCCCACATGCTCGACTTGTAAGCAAATGCGCCTTCAGAGGATTCTGGGCCCCAGCCTTTGCGTTGCCCTGGCTGAGGTCCCGGATGCCAGGGAGCAGAGACAAGCCCTCCCTGCAGTGTCCTCTCCAAATCCCTGACCCACAGAATCCATGAGCACAAAAAGTCTCAAACTGTCCTAAGCTGCTAAGTTTGGTGATGTTATATCGTGTTCTAGGCTGAGTTGTGTCCCCCCAAAAGTCCTATGTTGAGGTCCTAACCCCCAGTTCTTCAGAATGCGGTTGATGAAGATTAGATCTTCAGAAAGGTGATTAAGATAAAATGAGGTCATATGGGTAGGCCCTAATCTAATATTGCTGGTGTCTTTATAAGGAGAGGAGATTAGGACACAGATGCACGCAGAGGGAAGACCGTGTAAGGACACAGGGAGAAGCCGGCCATCGACAAGCCAAGGAGAGAGGCCTCAGAAGGAACCAGCCCTGCTGACCGACACTGTGACCTCAGATTGCAGCCTCCAGGCTGTGAGACGGTAGATCTGTCTGTGGTGCTCTGTTACGGCAGCAGCCCTAGCAAATGAATGCACAGCGACACAGCAACCAGAACACCAGTTCACATCGCAACCCCTACTGCCAGCCAGGCTCCAGGCTGGGTTCTGGGGGTGCTCCCCTGACTTCCGGGGGTTCTCAGTGGTAAGAGGAAAGAGACACAAATAAGTAATGAAAGAGCAAAAGATGAGGGGGTGCCAGAAAGCCAGGATGTTGTCTGGTTGCCAAGAGGAGGGAGTGACTAACCAGCTGGAGGGGCCCGGGAAGCCCCAGGAAGGGCTGACGTTTGGGGGACCTTAAAGGGACAGTGGGAGTTCACCCAGCAGAGAAGGGGAAAGGGAGTCCCTGGCAGGGGGCCAGGCTGAGCAAAAGCAGTCTTGTGGGGGGGTCTGGAGAGAAGGGCGAAGGGACGAAAGAAGCTCCATGTGGTTCCCGGGTAGAGTCCCCAGAGAGGCCATGGAAGGAGGCCTGGATCGTTAAGGGGCCTCGAACACCTGGCTTAGGAGTTTTCTGGGTATGTTTGCTGGGTCCCCAAAGCTGAGAGAAGGCTGACAGAGGGCTGTGTAGGAAATCTTGAGTTTGAAATCCGTGAAGGCGGGTGATCAGCCCCACCAGCAGCCTTGTAAGAACCGTGTGTCCGGGGCTCCAAACTGCCTGGAAGGCTGCCCAGCTGGTCAGCGCAGGCAGGGAGCGGGGGTGGGCAGTGGGCAGGCTCAGAGCCCACATGAATATACATGCGGGGGCCCTGGAAGCCCGGCTTCCCGCGGCTCCCCGCGGAGCAGCGTTTACCCAGCTTTATCTTGACAAGGTGATGTCCTTCAGCAGAGGACATTATGTGGCTCTTAGTTCAGCAGTTCTGTCAAGTCCGAGGCAGGCGTTTGATTTCCGCTTCATGCATATGCTTAGGCGCCGGGGAGAGGCGGCCGGGAGAGGGGCAGTGAGGCCAGGGAGGGAGGTCAGCCCCGGGAGGACGACTCGGGCTCTCCCGGGCTGCTGCGTCCCTCGCTGACTTACAGCTGACTTTGGCCGCCCTGGCCGTGGGCTGCATTTTAACAGCCCGACCTCGCACCGCACAGCGATGGGCCCGGGGCTGGCCAGGGAGGCTCCCGTGGCTCTGCCCCTGGCCCGCTGGGTAACTGAAGGGCAGTCTCTTTCCCCCTGTGGGTCACAGGTCCCCCCTCTGACAGGGAAGGAACTGCATCAGTGGTCAGCAAACTTTCATTTAAGCAGTAGGCCCTGATTTCCCACAAAATTTAAAGAGTAAAACTGCTCTGACTGAGGATGGGCAGAGTCACCCCACTCCCCTCTCCACGGCTTCTGAGGCGCCTACACCCCCAGCGCAGACGGAGAAGCTGCCCTGGGCGCTTTCTGCCCGCTCGAGGCCAACACTTAGGGACGTGAGCACCTCTCCTTGATTTCAAAACATCCCGCTGGCCCCACACAAATGGGTAATTGTAGTACTTTTAGCCCCGCTGATCGAGAACATCAATGTTTAATTAAAAAAAAAAAAAAAACCTCTGGTTTTTTTCTAGCAATTCAAGTAAATCTGTATTTTGTTGATTACAACACCTATATCAATATTGAAATAGCCATTCATGGAAGTTTAAGATCTATTCAGTCCACAGCAGCCTTTCCAAAGTATGTTTCTCAGAACCTTAGTCCTTCTAGGAGAGTGGTTCTGAAAGCTCGGTGGACACTACAATCCCCTGGCACCTAGAATCCCCTGGCACCTTAGAATCCCCTGGCACACTTGGTCAGACGGCAGACTCCTGGGACCCACCTGGGGAGCTCCTGCTGCAGGATCTGAGGGTCTGGGTGAGGACCTACGTCTGCATTTTTAAAAACCCTCAGGCGGTTCTGGGATGCAGGTGGTTTGAGGACCCACACTTTGAGAAACTCTAAGCTAGATGCTCTGTTAAAAAGGAAAAGGAGAGAAAAGAAGAAGAAAGGAAAGAAAAGGAGGATTCTGTGGTTAAATAAGCTTAGGAAACTGCATATTCTCCCCGCCCCTGCCCCCCGCCCCAGAACTTCATAGCAGCATCATAAAGGCTCTGAAGAATCCTGAATTTTCTAAATTTATTTGCCCACAGAAGCCCTTTTTTTCTAAGTAACACCGTTTAATTTGGGAATATGTTTTGAGACGTGTTAGCTTGTCAACAAGATTTGGTGATCTACATGTCCATTTGGAGTCTGTTGCAATAACAGCTTGACCTATTCAATGCATGTTAATTTTCTCTCTCCTCTTAGTTAGCTTTTTATGGCTCCAAACCAGGACAGCTCATGGGGAAGGGAGAGGGCCACCGACAAGCATGCCTCCTTCCTTCCTTTCTCCAGCAAAGAGTAAGACCTTCTTGCTGAGGACCAGGGCCCCCCTTGGACATATATGGCACTCACGGGTCCTTCCCGATCCCTCGTCAGATTATACCCCATGAGACAGCCACATTAAAGAACCTCTTTCTGGTTTCACAGGGACTGGCAGTATGTCACAGTGATGGAGCATGAAGGCTTTGGAGTCTAATGGATTTGGGTTCAAATGCACTTAGTACCACCTGTGTGACAGTGGGCAAGGCACCACACTTCCCAGCGCTTTCATCTCCTTGTCTGTAAGATAGAGATAATAGCTAGCTTAGAATTTTGTTGCGAAGATCCAATGAGAGGACAGAGGCAAAGCATTCAGCACAGAGCCGGGAGCACAGTGAGTCCTCGGTAACAAGGGTGATATGATTATTATTTACAGCATCAACAAGAGTATGGGCACATAGATACGGGCAGATGAAAACGGACTCTGCTGGAGGTGAACCGAACCAGCTGGAGACACCGGCTCAGTGGATAAGAAAACCCAATTATATGTCTGTGTTTTCTACTTAGGCTGCTCCTTCTCAGACTAGGCTGCCCATTAGAATCACCTGTAGTGCAGGCCCTCTACATCCGGATCGCTGGCGTGGAACCAAGCATGAGGGATTTGTTAAGCCCTAACTTTCTTCTGCGTTCAAGGCCTATGCATCTGTCTGTTTCACGTCTCTTCTTGGGTATCTCATCTGCAACATTTCCAAGGCTAGCTGGTCTTCACTCCACATCTGGGCTTCTTCCAGTCCTGCTCCCAATGAATGAACGGCGCCAGCCGGCCTGTTTTCAAAGCCACAGTTGTAGGAGTCCTCTTTGACCCCTCCTTCCAGTGCCAGCTCCCATTGAGGATTGAATAATTCAGCATCTCTCCATCCTCACCACGATCTATCATCCAGTCCAAGACGCTAGCGTCTCTCAGCTGGACCACTGCCATAGACTTCTGACTGGTTTACACTTATCCATTCGGGTCCCCCTGCAACCCATTCTCCTAGACTCAGCCAGGATGATCTCTAAACACACATCCAATCATGCTGTGTGCACGCGCGCGCACACACACACACACACACACACACACACTCCCATTGCTTGTAGGAGAAGGACTAGACTCCTTGCTTCCATACCCCTCTTTGCTCCCTTTGCTCCCACCTACTGGCCATGCCCACCATCTCTCCCCACCCCCCACCGCCGAGTATTTGTAGATGCTGTTCCCTCTGCTTGAAGCACTTCTCCCCCATCTTTCTCTGGATAGCTCCTACTCAACCTTCAGAAATCAGCTCAAGCAGCCACCTTGACCCCCATGACCACCTCAAATCCTCTTCCTCCAGTCCCTTCCTAGTGCCCTTCATTGCACCTGTCAGAGCTGCGCAGTTCATTTGTCTTCTGTTTGATTCATCTCCACATCCCCCACCAGACTGCATGTTCCTTGAAGACAAGAACTGATTCTGCCTTGTTTGCCATTGTTTTAAGTACATAGCAGGCCCTGAATAAGTGTTTGAGTCTCTTCAAGCAAGTCCATGACAAATGGCTTTCCAGGGGATTTTCCATCTGCATTCTTACCGGTGGGCTTTAACGAGGATTCCCAAAGAATGTGGAGTCATAGGTATGAGTTTTAATGGACTCCAATAGGCATTTAATGTAGATTTAATAAGACAGTTATTGTATGTTAATTAAATGTCAACTGATTGCTAAAAGGTTTTCGCAATTATTGAAGTTTACTAATTATCTAATAGATAAATCAGTTTCCCATGTAAATAACTAGCATCTACATAAGCAATAAATATGCCATTAGATTCCGCATATTAACATATTGAAATTAGAGGTTAGCCCCTCTGGGAATTCTGGTAACTGGTGTCCAATCTGGGGAGGGTCGGTACTAATCATCTCATAGTCATTACGCCCCATACTTGGGGAGACGGTGAGAAACCAGGTTGGAAAGATGAGCAGGCTGGAAGCGTGAGCCAATTTTAGGAATGCTAACTTACCACACTTTCCCAAGGCAGAAAGCTGGTAGTGAAGAGGGGTCTCCTATAGAAAGATCCCTTCTGGTCCTTGAGGCTCTGTCTCATCAATAGTAAAATAGGGGCTCCCTGCCCCCCTACCCGGGCTGTCTGTGAGCACTGCATGCCAATGTATGAGCAAGCGCAGGGCGTGGAGGCAGTGGATGGGAGCATCCCTCTGTTCTCTCCAGGACTGTGGCCCAAACCCTGGCTCTGCCACTGACCACTGTGTGACTGTGGGAACACCACTCTCCTCCCCGAGCCTCAGTTTCCCAGTCTGGAAAACACACCTCATAGGGTCGTGCAGGTGACATGAGGCAAAGTGCCTATAAATCTGGGTGAGTTGCAGAGGGAGCCGAAAGCAAGGACAATGGGAAGAAACATGAGGATGTTTACAAAATTGGAAAGTTGTCAACTCTCTAGTGATACTGGATACTGTCAGGCACTGTATTTCTCATGTGTTCACTCTCAGCTTGAGGTAGTTCATATCATCTCCATGTTAGACGCAGTGCGGCCAAGGAGCTTACAGAAAGTTACACAGCGAGAGAGTGCAGAGCCCTGGAGCTCCACTGCCATGCTTGGCGTCCCTCCTGACATCTTCCCCATCACACACACCCTTGCCCTGCCACGTAGGGCCACGAGAAATGGAACTGTATCCTTCTAAACACAGGCCTCCCTAAATGGGGAAATTAAAAAATAATTTAAAAAAAGCTAAATCCAAGTTGGCATTTACTATGTTTCCAGCAGCATTTCTAAGCACTTTCCATGTGTAAGCTTTAGTTCTTGCACTACCCCTGTGAGGTAGGTGCTGGTATTTTACAGATAAAAACAGTCACAGGGGCCTTAATAACTCACTCGAGGTCACATAGCTAGTAAGAGCCAAACCCCAATTTTGAACCCAGGCAGATGGTCTGGCTCTAGACTCTGAGCCAGGGCCAGGCAGCCCGGACATTTGCAGGGCACCAAGCGAGAGCACAAATGGAGGCCCACGTACCGTCAGCCGGCACATTTAAAAGTATAATCATGTGGAGTAAAATACCTTCACAAATAAATATTCACAGGGACCTGGAAGGCCAGATTTCCATCTAGATGCCTGCACTCAGCAGTCCAGTCACCCCGTGCTCAGCTGCCTTCTTTGTCCACACACAGCACCCAACCTCCACAAGCAGCTGACTTTGACCACACCTCACAGGGTGAGCTGCCCTGGGCGGACGGACCCAGGAAGAGGCCCACACAGGCCCGGGAAGTGGGTGTGGCACCATGAGGGCCAGGAACTCTGGTGTCCTGGGCACCTGGAACATGACCTTCAACTAGAGGAAGTGTAGGGGCCAGGTGGGCACCTCCCCATGGATTTCTCACTGCAGAAGAGGCCATAGCAGCTCCCTGGAGATCAGGAGAAGAGGTGGAGCTGGGTTTGAACCCAGGCAGCCTGACTCCAGAGCCTACGTGCGTAGCCATCTTCGAAGGCCCTAGAAGTTTCCCCTCATCTGAGGGACAAGGCTGCAAAGGCTCAGGATAGTGAAGGCAGCTGCAGCAGGGAGCACAGGGCCTTTGGAGTCAGACACGGGAGCACAAACCCTTACAAACATTAAGGTATTGAGCAGCTCACTTCAACCATCAGAGTGTCCTTATTTGTAAAGGGGGTAACTTAGCTACTTTATTTTGAAGAATTATTGCAGCATAAAATGCCATAATGCTTATACACACAGTGTGCAACCCAGGCACATAGTAAATTCTCAATAAATGAGAGAGAGAGAGAGAGAGAGAGAGAGATCTGTGTCTTATCTATGTCTGACCATCAAGGCCTGTCTTTCCACAGTTGCAAGTTCAGCTCCAAATCCCGGGATGCCCTGTCTTTATGTCCCAGTCAGGCCTCCCCCAGTACCCTTCCCTGGTCCCCCACCTTGGTGCTCCAAGCATCCAGCGAGCTCAGGTCCCACAGCCACAGCACAGCCAGGCTCACCAGCCCCAGGGCACCTCCCCAGGCCTTCTGGGGGTCCCCTCAGAGCCTTTGCAGAAATTCTCTCCCCTCCTGAGAAAGGGACTTCTTTGGGAAATTTACTCCCTTTCAGTGGCCTGGAGGCCAGAGGGGCTTTTGGCCAATGAAAGTTCACAGAGTAAATAAAGGGGGGCAAACCCCCCAAAGGGCTCCCAGGACCCCTGGGGTCAGATGCCAGGAGCTGCATTTATGTGTAAATGGCACTGGATTAGGGCTTAGGGATTATCAAATACCAAATTACAAGCAGCTGCCAGATCTCTTTGTCCGGAGGGATCAGGGAGATTTCTTGGTCTCCCCCTGCTCCCCCCTCCCCTGTGCCCTCAGAGGCTGAAGGCTACAGGGACTCACGCTGCCTGTTGGGGAGGGATGTGGGGAGAGGCCGGCCTCCAATCAATAGGCAGCCCACGTGGCCCAGCAGCCCAGGGCAATCGATGCACCTTCCTGCTGATTCCTGCACATCCCTGGAGGGGGGTGTGGGGGGTGGGCGGGGGGCCAGCAGCGAGCTCAGCACCTCACACAAGCTCTGGCTTTTTCCCTGGCAGCACCTGGCCCTGAGAAGGGGCTATTCCCCACACATATCCTCAGGTGGAGCAGTCCCCAGGAGGCCTTTCCATGTATTGACCTATTACAGCAGCTTCAAGTCCACTCTGCAAACCTTAGGCCGTCCGGATCCACAGTGACCCAGCCCCAGGAACAGGAGTGAGAACAGCGGGCCAGCCCAGAGCTCAGGACTGCACTGGGATGTTTGTGCTTGGCAGCCAATGAAAAGCAGGCCAGAAAGTCACATATTGTGCACTTATTTGTTTTGGAGGGCATTTCTTTGGGGGGGCACCTATCTCTACTAACTGCTGAAACAGAATTTTTAAATATTAAATACTTAAAATGGCCCTCTTAGGCAGTTAACAGTTATCCCCATTTTAAAGCTGGGGAAGCCGAGCTTCACAGAGTTCGGTAGCTCACCCGAGGTCACTCAGAGCGATGACAGCATCAAGGCTACTTGGACTGTCCCCTACTTCCCTGCGCCAGGGGAGTTCTGCAACCCCGGCCCACAGAGCCGCAGCCTGCGGAGAAGTCAGGACAAGCCCCAGGCTGGAGGCTGTGTGCCTGTGAGGGAAGGCAGCATCTCGAACCCCTGTGACGGGGCCACTCTCCTTGAGCAGCTCCTGGAAGGAGCCAGTCCTTGGCGCCTCCACAGTGGTCGAGGCAGCCCTAACCTTCACAGGACACCAAGCAAGAGCATCAGGTCCCATTCTGCAAATCGTTGCAGCATAAAATGACGTAATGCTTGTAAACACTGAGGGCAGTCCCAGGCACATAGTAAATTCTCAATAAATAGGAGAGAGAGAGAGAGAGAGAGAGAGAGAGAGAGAGAGAGAGAGAAGTGTCTTATCTATGTTTACCCATCGAGGGCTATCTTTCCACAGTTGCAAGTTCTCTGCCCAGAGCAGTGGTTCTCAACCTGTGGGTCACGACCCCTTTGGTGGTCGAACGACCCTTTCACAGGGGTCGCCTAAGACCACCCTGCATATCAGATATTTACATTACAATTCATAACAGTAGCAACATTACAGTTATGAAGTAGCAACGAAAATAATTTTATGGTTGGGTCACAACATGAGGAACTGTATTTAAAGGACCAGAAGGTTGAGAACCACTGGCCCAGAGGCTCTACACCAGCCTTGCAACGTAGCCCTGTGCTCTCACCGAGGGGACTGACCCCCTTCTTGGCCATCAGGAGGTGGTAGTACAGACCCTTCCAGGCCTATAGTACAGACCCTTCCAGGCCAGCACAAGGCTTTTGGTTTGTAATGCTTACACTTGAGGGAAATTCACCTGCAATATCACAAGCAGAAGCGTGTAAACCAGGGACAAAATTAGGTGTTGCAGGCCACATGGAGGCTCGGTCACACACTCTGCTTTGTTTCTCTTTACAATAAAAAGGTAATAAAAAGGTTAAAGCCATTCTTAGCTCATGGGCCAAGGAAAAGCTGGGATTGGCCCTCAGGCCCCACAGTTTGCAATCCCTGGTCTAACCTGTCCCCATGCCCTGGGGCTGAGGCCGGGGTCTGGGCTTATGTCCCAACAACCTCTGCTTGTATCTCCTGGGCCAGATCAGCTTCACACAGCCCCTATAAATGAAAGGGTGTGCAGGGAAGGATTTTTAACTGAGCATATGGCTACCCGGAGCCAAAGACCAGGGTAGGTGCCGGGGCAGGAGCCAGAATAGGCTGGGGGCAGGAGCTAAGGCAGGCCTGGGGCGAGGCTGCAAGCAGCTTGGGCAGGGGCTGGGTGCAGCTGTAACGGAGCCAGACCAGATCCCCACACTCCCCTCAGCGAGAATCAATAACTATTTGAATTTCTTTCATCTGCGTGGGGATAGCAACACAGGCAAACATAGAAAGGGAAAAGACATTGATCCTTCCCAGCTGCTGCCAACCCCTCCCCACTGTTCTCACCACCCCCCATCTTGCCATCTGGCCTCCTCTCCCCCAGGCCCCTCCTCTGGACATCAGCTCACCGTCCCACACTCAGACATCCTAGGGACCTCTAAAGCAGCCAGCATACAAGGATATTTTTGTCCCCACAACAATGGAGCCCATCCAATTGGTATACACAAGAGGACCCCACCTCTCAGCTCACCCCAAGACTAGACAAGCCTGGGCTTCCCTGGGTGAACCTCCACCCCCCAGAGCAGCCCAGCTCTTATCCTCTGTAGCTAGTCCCCCACCCTGCTAGCTTCAGGAATCCATTTTCATATTCATGAATCTGAGAGACAAAGCAGGTATTTCATGATCGGTTTCCTGTGCAGAGAGTGATTTCAGATTCAGCCAACATTGGAGTGGTTCCCTGAGGTGCTGGATAATGGATTTCATGGGGAGAGGCTGGAGGCAGGGAGCATGGTTAGGGGAACGAGGCAGAGGAACTGATGGGAGATGATGGAGGCCTGAAATAGGGCACGGAGGCGAAGAGGGGATGGATTGAAACATATTTGTGATATAATGATCGGGTGAGGGAGAGAGGGGACTCTAGAATGATCCCCAGGTTTCTGGTTTGGGTGAGTGGGGGCAGGTCACTCATTGAGAGAGACAACAGGAGGAGAACTAGGTTTGCAGAGATATATGGTGAGCCTGGCCTTGGATACATCGAGTTAGAAATGCCTAGCTATCATAAAATGGACCGGTCTAGAGCAGCAGTTCTCAAACTGTGAGTCGAGACCCCTTTGGGGGTCGAATGACCCTTTCACAGGGGTCACCTAAGACCATCAGAAAACAAATATATAATTACATATTGTTATGTGATTAATCACTATGCTTTAATTATGTTCAATTTGTAAGAATGAAATTGGGGGTCACCACAACATGAGGAACTGTATTAAAGGGTCTCGGCATTAGGAAGGTTGAGAACCACTGCTCTAGAGGGTTGTTGTATATATCTAAATCTCCAGGGGCAGCCTGCACTGTAAGTATAAAATGGGCCTTCTCATATATCCCCCGTCTTCTTGTAAACCCCTCACTCCTCTGGGAGCCTTGCCATCTGGCTATGCTGCCCTTCTCTTGTTCCAGTTCTCTACTGACCACTCTTCCTCTTTCAGGGAAGGCCTCAGACCCTGATCCTGCTCTTTTTCTACCCAACTCATTGTTGATGTCTTAGGCCTCCAGGTGGGGAATCCTTCCCACCTGGAAACCCAAGGAACTACACCACCTCTGAAATCACTTATTAAAAACATCCACTCTCCAATTGAAATGTACGACCATTCTAGTTTCTACGAGTACCCGTCTTTTCTTCCTTTTTTTATGCGTAACTTAAAAATTGTCTTTAGCTACATGTAATGGGAATCCAACTGCAGTGGTTTAATCAGATAGGATTCTATTTTTCCTTCCCCAACTAGATATAGACTGCTCAAGGAAGTCACCAGACTCTTTCTGGCTCCCTGATCTGCCATGTTTCGAGGATACCTTTCATCTCCATTGTAGTCAATAGCTTACTGACCCAACGCTTCACCCCTCCTGTAGCCAAGCCTTTTATCATCTGACTTCACATTTATTTTTGCTAAAGGAGAGAAATATGTCCCCCACCCCATGGCTTTGGGTTTGCCCGTGCTTGGGCCAATGGGATGAAGCAGAAAGTGACTATGTGACAGTTTCAAAGAGACGGTGTACATTTCCACTTGCTCTCTTGGGCTTCTTCCATTGCCCATAAGAACATGCCCCAGAAGGAGGAGAAGAGTCACTTGAAGCAGCACCACCCAAGCTGCCTGAAACAGAACTGGCCAACCCAGTCTTCCCTGGAGCAGCTGAGGTACAGACAAGCAGGAGCTTCATGGGACACTGCATTTGGGGGTAGTTTGTTTGCAGCATCACTGTGGCAGTGGTTAACAGGTCCACTCATGATCAAGAGCGTCGTTTAACCTCCAGCCTCTCCATCTCATCCAAAGAATGAAGGAGGACAAAGAGCGAAAGACACTTCCCAGATGAGTTTTTCCTCTTTAAAAACCCACATAGAAGCCACACCCAGCAACTTCTGCTTGTATCTCATTGGCCAGAACGGTTTCAGAAGCCACTCTAAATGAAAGGGTATGTAAAGAAGTGGGTATTTTTTAACTCAGCACACTGCTGCTGCCCCAAGACAAATCAAGGTTCTTTTGGTACCTGACGTTACTTTCCTGCTCACCCAGCTTACCCTATTTTTCCATGTATAAGATGCACCCCTCTCCACTTTTCTAACCCAAAATTAAGAAATCAATATTTTAAACATAAAACAAAACACATTTTTATTTAGTAATTACCACAGGTAATGTTTCCATACCAGTACTATGATATAATGTAGTATATCACTTTATTCAGCCTCTGTTGCATCACTGCTCTCTTCTTCATCACTATTAGTTCCAGACATATCAAGTTCTTCAACTTCTATTGTATCACTGCTGTCTTCTGAGTCACTGTCTATATATGTGAGAACATCCTCATAGACTGGTGGCATTTTCTGAGCTAACTTTGTTCGTGTTCTCATGGCCAACCCTTCTCTCCTCATGAAATGGAAGCACCTTTTTGCCTTTCCTGTAAAATCAACAATGTTCATTTCGCTTGCAAACATTCTTGCTTGACGTTGAATAAGCTTGGTTGACACACATAAGCCACTCTGGCGCTGCTCCATAATCCAGGTCTTAAGCCTCTGCTCCAACTTTGCCCATTTTGCTGGTTTTCCTCTTAAGGCCTTCTTCTTTTTTGGCATCTTAAGGAGTTGTTCTTCCTGTTTTCTCCACTGTCTGATCATACACTCAGTGGGAGGAGGTCCAAATTGTCTCTCTGCAGCTCTATTTCCATGCTGTTTTGTATCGCTGATTACATTCAGTTTGAATTTTGCAGAGTAAGACAATCGCTTACTGGTATTTATCTTTTTATTTTTTGACATCTTTATGGGCTCAGAACGCTCTGGTCCCTGTTGCATCTGCACACTCTCCACCTCCATCTCCAATTATGGCATCAGCTGACGTCAGTAACAATAAGGCTTGTGATTGGAGGAAGCTTGTTTGACAAGGTATGAGCAGCTACACAACCGTGCGGCTCCCTCCTCAGCTGACTTCCATGTATAAGATGCCCCTCGATTTTCAGTCTAATGATTTTAGAAAAAATAGTGTCTTATACACAGAAAAATACGGTAGATTTCATAGTTTGTCATTATAGTTCTTCTTTTAAAATGCCCTCAAATCCCTTGTTCATCCTTCCAGTCATTATAGTCACATGACAACAGACCAAACTGGAATGAGCCCAACTTTTCCTTCCTTACAACTTCACCCAAGAGGCTAAATGTGCTGAAGAAATCACTGGTTGTCTTTTTACCCCATTTATGTATTCATTCACCAAATATGTGTTGAGTGTCTGGCATTGTTTTATTATTTTGTTGTTGCTGTTAATCCTCACCCGAGGATATTTTTCCATTGATTTTTAGAGAGAGTGGAAGAGAGAAGGAGACAGAAAGAAACATTGATGTGAGAGACACATCGATTGGTTGCCTCCTGCACACACCCTAACCTGGGCCAGAGAACCTGCAATCAAGGTATGTGCCCTTGACCAGAGTCAAACCCAGGACCCTTCAGTCTGTAGGCTGACGCTCTATCCAATGAGCCAAACCAGCTAGGACATGGCATTGTTTTCGATGCTGGAGAGGCAGCAATAAATATGAGGCCTACATTCTAAATCTGAGTTCCAAGAGGGCAAAGACCATGGTTACGTTTTTCATGTGTTTTCCAAGTGCCTGACACCTACTAGAAGCCCCGTAAGTAGTTGTTGAATCACGTGGGTTATAAGGAGGTAGGAAAAAACTAGAGGTCTCAACAGATAAAGGAGAGAGAGAAGCCAGCAGGGAGAAGCTGCTGGACTCCTTCCTTCCAGCAGTTTAGGACTTTCTAAATTCTTTGGCCCCATCAATATTTCAGGGCCTGATAGATCCAGGACTGGTACCTCCTTCCTTCCCCTCCTTATACCCCATAGTCCTCTCCACCTCTTCCCCCAGGGCTTTTTAGTCCTCCAAGGCCAGACTGCCATGCCAGCCTGGTTATGAAAGGTTTAAGCATCCAGGCAGCCCTGTTTCAGCAGCTGAGTCCCCAAGCCTTGGCCTTCACCCCAGCCCTTGGCTGCCCCGCAGCCCATGTGGGGTGATGACAGGAAGGCAGCTGTGGTGACTGCCAACTTCTTGTTCCTCCGCTGGTGCACTGCTGGGGTCTCCGTGACTCAGACCCCCCACATACAAAGCTGACCTCTGCTCCCAGCTTCCCAGGGCCTGAGCCCAGGCCACTTCGAACTAGAGGAAATGGCTGTTGCTGCTATGGCAACGAGGCTCTGCACTGTCTGCCCTGAACAAAGAGGGTTTTCTTGTCCCTCTTTAGGTCCCAGAATGGGGGGGAGCAGCTGCTGTAGGGCGGAGGCTGGGAGGATGCTCCATGCTGTCTGACGAGCCCTTTGCCCAGCATGCTGAGAGCACCAGACAGCTAAGAAGAGCCCACTCCCTCCTGTTCACTCTGGACACTTGGAACCTGGGAACAACAAATCTCTAGTTGTCTGCCCTCTCCTGTGGCAGACCTCTGAGTAGAATGAGAAAGAGAACGCCGAGTATACCGAAGGCAGCCCCTTCCTCTAGTCCAGCCAATCAAAGATGCGTGACGGGACCCTAGCTCATCCCACGGAACATTCAGAGAGAGGCAGGAATTCTCCTTAAGTCACAAAGCCGACTTCAACTGGGCTGGAGCTGGCAACTGTTTCTCCTGACTCTCAGTCCAGTCGGCAGCTCAAGCACCCTCCCCTCTCCTTCCAGGCACTAAAGCCTGTGATTCAGTCTCAAGGTCCTTCCTCTGGCTGTCACAGTAACCAGGTGGCTCCTGGACATCCATCCTGACACTAAAGATCCCTGAGGGGCTTGCAGTGCTAGCTGTGTAGCCAATGCTGACCTCTGAGCATCTAGCACATGCCCAGCTTTGGAACATTATCCAAGTTAGGCAGCCAAGAAGTCCTTGGGTCCAAAAGAGTCACGAGGCAGAAGGATCAAAGATAAGGCCTGAACCTGGAATTGAGGACTGATGGCAGGATGAGATCCAGAAACCATACAGGAGGTCATCGGGCCGGGGGGGAGCCAGCACGAGCTGTGAGCATCCTGAGTCGGAGGCAGGCTCCACCTCCCTCCAGGCCTCACCTGGTTGCACCAGCCACCCCCCAGCCACTGATGGGCAATGCGGCTTCCTTCTGGCACCAATCAAGAGAACTCCGCAGGGAACCCCTGTAAGTGTCTAATTTTGAATGCATGGACAGGAATCGATCCTCTTCTATGATGTTTCTCTGTTGTTTCTAAGTAAACTGCACAGTGAGAAGTTTTCCTGAGCTCTCGTGAAAATAGCAGACCGCTGTGAAACAGGAGAGCATGGTTCCTGCGGCCCCACGCGCATGCCTACGTCATGGCAGCTCTTCCTCGACCTTGTTCCTGACTGTGGACAAGACAATTCTTCCCTCAGCCTCATTTTCCTCATCGGTTACATGCAAAGGCCCAGGCGATCGCCTAACTCCCTCCCAGCTCTGAAATTCTGTGGGGCCAGGATTCCAATTGTTTCATTTACTGTTAAAAGTTAAATGATTCAGGTCTGTTTGGGGAACAGTGCCTTAGTATTTAGCTAGGCTGTCTCAAATATTTATATAGGCCTGGGCTTAGGAAATAAACAAATATATGTATTCTCCATACCTCTTCTCTCAGAGGCAACAGCCCATGGGCTCTGAAGTCTGAGCTCACAGCCCCGAGTCCGCCACTTTCTGGACACATGACCTAGGGCAAATTCACCTTCTGGTCTAATGGGCCTCATTGTCTTCATCGTATTGAATGCAGCTAATGGTGGCTGGCTCACTGGGAGGTCGTGTTTTCAATGTAGTAAAGTAGGCAAAGTTCTCAGCCCAATGTTTGGCAGATAGCAAGCACTCGGTAAATAAGAGTGTGACATTCAACACATGTTTAATGAATGAGTGAGGACACTGGGGGCGATGGGGGGCTTTGTTTCTAACCCCCACACCTGCAGCTTGGCTCAGGCAGGTATGACTCTGGGGTGTAACTTCCCCTTCAGGGCTCCCCTATGGGATCAGACTGAAGCCACCCTCTGAGGATTGTGCCTGATGCCACACCTCCCTTTGGCTTCCTCCCTGCCTTGCCCTCCTTCTCCCCTTCCCTTCCTGAAGGGCTCGGGCCTGTTTCTGGATCCTCTGACCCAAGACTCCTTGGCTCAAGGGGCGCCCCCCAGCTGCCGCGCATGAGAGAGAACCGCAGAAGCGAGACCCGGCAGGGAGGACCTCAGTGGATGGGTGGGATGTGTGGGGCCCAAGTCACAGAAGTCCAAGGAGGGGAAAGGAAGCCCTATGCCCTGGGGACTGTTCATCACCCTATGGGTGGGCCACACCCAGTGCCTGTAGGGACAGTCAGACAACCCAAGCGTGGGCAAACTCGTTTGTGTTCTCTCTCCTGAGAAACAGGACTTGGGGATTAGGGCCAGCTAGTTGCTTTCTTCACATGTCTGGGACTATATCTGAGGTAAATGAACATCAGACAGGGGTCTGGCAGGGTGGTCAGCCAGGGCACTGAGGCAGGAATTCTGGGGCACAAAGCACATGGAGGCCCAGGTGTAGGTCAGAGCCTCCAACAAGTGAACAGGGAATCAAGGGCAGGATCCTGAGCCCAGGAAGGAGGGATGGGCAACACACAGGGAGGCCAGCGGCAGCCTGGGGACAAGGCAGAGTCTCCATGCTAGAACTGGGAGAAAACGCCTAATGCATCCAAGAGCCCGAGGACCTGGGCTGGGACACAGGGAGAGCCTAGGAGGCCCCACAACCAGGGGACAATGCGTGAGTGCTGGTGCCCAACCCCCGGGCTCTGTAGTCCTAGGGCAGAGCGGGAGCAGAGCCGTCTGTGAGTGGGGGCAGAGCAGCCCCTGGCACAGAGAGGAGGCTCCAGGGCCAGGGCAGGCGGGGAGCCTGAGGATGTCCCCGTCCAGGTGAGACAGCCTGGCCGTCTGGCTCGGGCTGCCTCCTCGGCCCTCCAGGGTCCTCAGCCCAACAGCCTGGAATTATCCTGCCATTAGTGGTGATCCATCCCTTCTGAGCACTGTGCCATTTCATCACACCATCTCAGCATCCAACATTAGGAGATAACTGCGCTCACAACATATGTCATTACTCATTAAGGGACTTTTTCTGGATTATGGCTGGGGCTTAATGACTTGTTAAAGATGTTTAACACTTACAATTTTGTTTTTAATTTAGGAAGCAGCATGATCAAACTGCGCCCTGAGACTCTCTCCTCGATTTGGTGAAATCTGGAGACGGGCCGGCTCCGAGGCTGCCTGTGCAGGGGAGGTGATCTTAAATTGAATTGCAGCCCTCCGAGGGGTGTTTGCCCCGTCAGCGGCTGCCAGGAGCTGACATGTTAATGGGGCTGAGGAAACAATGGGTTTCAGAGGTAATTGCTGAAGCAATGACTTCCAGGCAACATTTGACTTAAAAAGAAGTGTTGCTGCTGCCTATGCTGCCTCTGCCGCCGCGGGGAGGGGCGGGCCTGTCCCCCGCTCCCAGCCAGGTTTGCTTACCTGCAGAGCCCGGTGGGCTGCCCTCCACGGCTGCCCAGGTGCTGGCGGGCAGCTTCTTTCCCACCGGCCTTTGTTCTGTCTGTTGTCCACACTGGGGGTTGTTTCTCAGGGATTGTCCCACAGATGGGGCTGGAATATAAAGTTCCGGTGAAGCCCTCCGTAAGGAGCGAGCTCGGATCCAGCAGGGACTGAGTCCCCACTTGTCCCCACTGAGCGGGGTTTAACTCGGTGGGTTGGGTTAAGCTACATCGTCTCCCCAGGCCTCCGTGGGCCTCACCTGTGCGCTCCATAGATTTGCTGTGAGGGTTCAGTGCAACCTGCTAGTCAGAGGCGTAGCTATAGATCTGTGCCGTGGTAAGTACGCAGTGAATGATAGGAATGGCCAGCATTTCGGGAGCACTTTCTAGCTCCCAAAGTCCTGTCTGAGCGCTTTGTACGTATTAACTCACTGAATCTACCCAGAAACTCTCCGAGGTAGGAAGTAGCATGTCCATTTTACGGATGAGGTACCCGAGGCTCAGGTGCTGAAGCCAGAAGCCCACTGACACCCACGTCCTCGGCCAGCACATTCCAACGGCTATTAGTCAGACTTACTGGTTACGTGGCTTCGGCCAAGCCACTTGGTTTGTCTCCACATCAGGGCAATGGTTAGGCCACAAGCTGGTCTTCCTCACTGTCAGGGCGCGTCAGGGCCTCTTATAGAGCCCCTGGCCAGCCAGGAGCACCGGACCTCTGATGAAAGAGCAATCTGGGGTCTTTTCTATTTACTCAGAAAGAACAAATCTGGGGAAGAAATGTCAGCCAACGTGCAGCTGCCTGCAATAGAAGCTGGGCCAGAAGGACATCCTGGGCATCAGTGAGTTCACATCGGCCTTAGACAAGGAGGAGGGGACGAGGAAAGGACCCAGAGCCTGGCTCCTGGGAACGATGTGCCAGAGTCAAGTTCAGGGGAGCAGACTGGGTTGAGATGAAGGCCCTGAACAAATCTGAGGCTCACTGGAGGCGCGGGAGGAAAAGTTCATTAAACCGTTCACGTGTGCATTTGGGCCTTCATTCGATGGACAGTCACCCTGTACCAACTAAGCATGTGACTCTCTACTGGGCAAAGGTCCCTGCACTCCTGGAGTCACAGCCTCCAGCAACCAGCGCTCCCGACGTGCCAATTCCTCCTAACGCTTCTCCTGAGCCTGTCTCCTGCGCCTGCCCAGGCCTCAGAGCTTGTGGCGATGGCCATGGAGTTTGATGGTCATAGCACCCCCCAACTGCCCAGAAGAGGAGGAAGTGACTCTTCACCACGATGGCAGCGACCTCCCAGGGCCCGGGTCCAGGCCTGAGGAAAAGGTGCGGGGGGTGGCCTCTCAGGGCCCCTCTCCCTTCTTGCTGCCGCTAAGGAGAGGCTACCAGGAACATCAAGGCTGGGACCCAGTTCCAGAGACCTCTGGGTGCGCTTTTCTCTGCCCTGAGCGATGCGGGCAAAGGAGAGCCGCCAGCTTCCCCGCTGTGGGAGCCGCCATCCCATGGATGGCCCAGCCGTGCTCGATGAATCCAAAGGAATTCTCCCAGGTCTCAGAGGACACCACCAAATGAAACTGTTCTGTGACAAAAGTCATGGGTGGTGCCTTCATGTGGCCTGAACGCTCGAAGCACCCAGGGCAGGGGATCCAGTGGCGGACTCCCTGGAGGAACCCAGACAGAGCCAAACTTCCTGAGGCAGAGGGCAGGGCTGTCCCCATCCATATGCTAACCTCTTCAGGCCCAGTCCCCACCATGCACACACACACACACACACACACACACACACGCACAGATATGCACATGCATACACATATACACAGACATGCTCACACCAGACATACATACAGGGACACACACAGACAGACACATACACACAAGCTTAGCATCCGTGCCTTCGTACCTGCTTTTCTTTCTTCCTGGAGAGCTTCGCTTCCCCCTCAACCACTCACCCCTCCAGCCACAACTCATTGTCCCCTCCTCTGTGAAGCCTTCCCAGCCCCTGCCTCCTCTGGGTTTTCCTAGGACTTTGCACCAACATCCATGACAAGATGTGGCTGTTGGCTTGCAAGCTCACCCCTCCTTTAAGATTCAATCTCCGTGAGAGCAAAGCCCTCACCTTATCTTTATAGCTCAAGCATCAAGCACAGGTAGGCAAACCTGTGTGAAGGAGGCGGGAGGGAAGAAGGAAGGATGCATGGAAGGAAGGAGAAGGAAGGAAGGAAGGAAGGAAGGAAGGAAGGAAGGAAGGAAGGAAGGAAGGGAGGAAGGAAGGAAAGAGAAAGAAGGAGAAAATGGGAAGGGAAACTCAGCAGCAACTGTAACCACCTTCTGCTGTGGGAGTCATGCCATCAGCTCAGATGATGGCAGTAACCTCATGAAATGCGGGGGTTTGGTGGTTGTGTGTACAGAGAAGGAGGCAAGGGCAGGTACTCCTGTCAGTGTGTATGGTCTCAGCTCTAGTTCACGGGGGACTCCGGCTCAGCCAGTCACAGTTCTGCCTGGTTTTCCTTTGTTTTCACTTCCCACCTTGATGGGAAAAGAATACATTTAAACTGTCGCAGAGCAAGTAGAACTACGACTGCTGTTTGGCTGGTTTTGTGTGTGTTGCAATTTAGAGGGAAAAAGTTAATTTAAACTTGCCGGGTGACAACAGTAACGCGCCCTCAAAAAAAAACCAGCGCCTTCGTGGCACACAGCTTCCTCAGGAAGCATCCGCAACTGCAGTCGCGGCTTTCTGATAAGAGCACGCTGTTCTCGTTGTTCTTGTAGATCTCTTACTGCTCTTTCCTCACTCTTCCTCACTGACTCGTCAAGTCATCTGTCGCCCTATTTCTGAATCCAATTTCTCCTTTCCTGCTCTTGCTTTTCCCACCATGACAATTTTTTCTCCCTGGCAATCTGCAGGGCAGGTGCGGACCTGTGCTTCCCACACCCCAGTGAATGCTCTGTTTATGGCCAGAGGGAACCAGAAAACAAATGGTCCCTGGGGAATCTTCCCTCTGGCCCTGCGGTGGGCAAGGGTGAGATGCCAGGGGAGGGCGTTGGAGGCCCCAGACACCATCGTCCCACCCAACACCACCCTCTTTGCCCTCAGGGAGCCAAAGGCACCAAAACATCACACACAGCAGCCTCGGAGAGGAGCCAGAGCGCTCCCAAGAGAAGGGAGTGGGCGTCGTTCTGGCACGGGTATGGGGTGTTTACCGACATTATTTAATCCCCCAAATAAACCACTTCTACAGGGGAAGAAGCCAAGACTTATAGAGGTTAAAAACACAATAATCATTCAATAAATATGTATCGTTGTCCACTATGGACAGGCACTGGGGATGGAGGTTCAGGGGACAAAGCAGACAGACCTCTGTTCTCTACGGAGCAAGCATTCTAACTGGAGGTGGGGCAATGGAATACGAAACATAATCAATCCACACACTCAGGGTAAGGGGGGTGGGAGATGCCTGTCACAGGATGGGGAAGGGAGGCCTGAAAAAGGATGGTCAGGGAAGACCTCGCTGAAAAGGTGGCAGGATGGAGGTGAGCGTGTGCACCCTGTGGCTATCTGGAGAATGGTGCTCTAGGCAATGGAGTGTGAAGTGCAAAGGCCCTGTGGCTGGGGTAGGGAACAAGGGAGAGAGTCTCTAGAGAGGTGGGCGGGGAGATCAAGGGGGGATAATGATCACAGGGTGGGTGGTCATGGAAAGCTTCAAGCCATCGCGGACTTCGGTTTGTATTCTGAGTGAAACGGGAGTCGCTGCAAGGCTCTGGGCAGGGGAAAAGCACGATGTGAGTTGTGTTTTCGAGGTTCTCTCCGTGGTTGGGCTGAATTACACTGGAGAGGGCCCGGGTGGAAGAAGCACAATCAGTTAAGAAGGCTGTTGCAATAATCCAGGGGGATAGGAGGGTGGCTTGGACCAGGATGTGCCCCCTGGATGTGACAGGAGAGGGAGAGAGAGAGAGGAGTCCAGGTCTCCAAGTCTTTTTGGCCTGAGCAACTGGCAGCACGTGCTCGGAGGAGATGCTATTAGACACCCAAGAGGAGATTTGGGGGACAGTTAGACATCTGAGTCTGGGGTTAGGAGTTACAGTTCCGGGACAGGGGTATATGTTTGGAAGTCATGAACTCGAGGTGGTAATTAAAGCCATGAGACTGGACAGGATCACGAGGGAGCGAGGATAAGAGAGACAGGAGGAGGAGCCAGGGCTGCGGCGCTCCACGGTCAGGAGACTGGGATGGAGAGGGTGCACAGAGGAGTAGCCAGTGAGGAGGAGAAAAGCTGGAAAACTACACTCAGAGAGCCAGTGGAAGAAAGTGGTTCAAGGAGGAGGAGGAAGTGGTCAGCTATGCCCAAGGCTGCTGAGGTGGGACTAGGGTTGACTCATGTGCCCAAGGTCACCCAGCCAGTGGTCCCTCCACCATCAAACTGCAGGGGTTGGTTGCCTAATTCACTCCCTTTCAGAAGGGAACCATTCGAGAAGCCTCCTTTTTCACTCATGCCCGGCTAGGGGTCTCTGCCATTTTAGCCGGACACCAGGAGGCAGTTGAACATAAAGAGCAGACTTTGGGACCAGATGTGCTCTGGCCAAGGCCCCACTACTCCCGGCGCTGGAACACCAGGTCGCTTCACCTCTCTGAGCCTTGCTCTCTTCATGGGAAACAGGGATGAGCAGACCCACCTCTCAGGAGTGATGTCAAATGCTCAGCACAGGGTCCAGGTACCTGGCCAGCAAGAAGAGCTAATGGTCCTGGCCATGTGGTTGGTTGATTGGAGCATCAACAAAAGGTTGGGGTTTGATTCCTGGTCAGGGCACATGAACAGGAGGCAATCCATCAACGTTTCTCTCTCACATCAATGTTTCTCTCTCTCTCTCCCTCTTCCTCAGATCAATAAAAATATATCCTCAGGTGAGGATTAACAACAACAAAAAAGAATGGCTAAAGGTGTCACGGGATCCACCATTATCAGTAGGCCTGGGCAGCCCCCACCTCTTTCCACAAAGGGAGGGAGGAGCCCTCCTCCGTCCTTACTAACACCACAAGTCACTCATGGAGAGCACGTTGGCCATGGGCACTTCCTTAGTGCCCGTTCTGAGCCAAGCTTACACCACTGAGGCCAGTGGGCTGTGGCAGGACAGACCCACACAGACGTCTCGGGGGATGTCCGGACGATGGACAGGCCCTGCAGGGATTTCTGCTCAGAACCACGCCGGGACAGTTGCTGTATGAAGGGTGCCAGTTAGTGGTGCTAGTGTGCATATCCTGGAGGGGAGGGAGGAGATGGGGCCTGGGTTCCTACCCCCAGAAGCATGACACATTCAGGCTCACCTCCAGCCTGTTGGGGGTTGGGGTTGGTGGTCTGTGATTCCAAGATATTTCTAGCCTGAGTGCTATGCATAGGGGTCGATGAACATGTAGGTGCGAATGTATGTTTATGCAACTGTGTTTTCACATTTACACAAGTGTGGGGTGCACAGGGCGTGGCTGCACTTAGATGTAGCTGTTCATGGGTACTCATGTGTGCTGTGATGAACTGTATCGGCTAGTCCTTGCACAAGCTGGTTTCCAAAAGAAGTATTAGGCAAAGGCCTGGGGTCTGAGGGCAGCACCCCAAGAGGAGCAATCTCTTGGGAGGAGCCTGCTGGCTGGGCTGTCTCCCACATTACACACGGGAATGTGCCTGCCACAGTCCCACCCGGACAGCAGTGGGTCTGCAGAAGATGCCCACCTTGGTCTCTGTGGCCAAGTCCCAGGAAACCTGTCTCTGTCCAGACCTGGTGATGGTCTCACAATCTTCGCTGTGAGGCCACAGCATTTGGAGGAGTGGGAAACACTGGGCCACACCCAGGTGCCAACCAAGGCCACCACGGCAGGGACTCCGTCTACCCCAACAAGCCTGCAGCTCTGTGCCTCCCTCTGCAATAAACCAAAGTCACAGCTCCCCACCTCCTGCCCTTGGAAATGAATCATTTAAGATTCCCTTTTCATTCTGGAACCTCTCAAACAGCCTCATGAGCTGTGAGCGTGTCTCCCAAGGTAAAATTTAAGGCAGCTGCAAAATGCCTCGATATTTTCAGAGGCCTTATTGTGCTTAAACTCGTTAGAGAGGCCATGGAGTTAATTAGTATATAGATTTTCCCATAGAAAGCTAATCTTCAGAATGATTTGCAGCCACTGGGTCTGTAACAGACTGCAATCTATTTTCTTCTCAACTCCATTTTTCCCAAAGAAAAGCCCAAATTGCAGTGACCAGATGACTCCATACCTTAGTGCCAGCCCACCCCCTCAGGGTCCAGAGCCCCCCAAAGGCCAGCTGCCCCTCCACAATCCTGTCCAACTCGCCAGCTCTCAGCCAATCACTTTCATGTCCATAGATGCCAGTGCTGGCTGGCTGAGCCAGTGTTGAGCAAGGGGTGCAGAGCAGGGTGGGCCGAGGGCCCCCTGAAATGTTGCACAGTGCAAGGGGTAAGTGCCTGAACCTGGGGTCAGGTAGTCCTGGGGACAAGCCAGGCTCTGACCTTCTGGCAAGTGATCTAGCCCCTCTGCACTTCATTTCCCTCATCAGTAAAATCAGGATAGCGATCATTGCTTTATAAGGTGCATTATAAGGATCATTATTAACATCGATTCTTTTTTACAAGCAACATTTACTAGTGATTCCAGTGTCCTAAGTCCTGCGCTATAACTACTTCATATCATCACATTGAATTCTTTTTATCTCTTTATGTCATGGGAGAAAACTCAGGCTCAGAGAGGTTGAGTAATTTGTTTAAGGTCACACAGCTAGACGGGACACAAGGCTTTGAATCCCAGTCTGCCTGATTCCAGAGCTATAAATAGGTGAAATAACTCAGGAAACGTAGGAGTTGCTGCTATTAATACTCCTAGGAATACAGCCAGTTCTATTACTTTGCCCCCAGGATTCCAAGGCCTCCCTTAGATTTCACAGCAATGAGATTCTGCCATCCCATGCTCCTAATGGCAGAAAAGTAAGAGAATCGCAGAGTCTTGGTGCTCAAAAGTCCCTTCGAAATTGTGAAATCCATCCCTCCCCCATTGGCCAGGTGGGGAAGTTGAGGCCCAGACAGGTTAACAGATCCACTGAAGTCACCCACCGAGGGCAGGACAGGCCCCAGGAACGCTGACCGCTGGCCAGTCCTCTTTCTCTGCACAGAGCCTGCTGCTTTGCCCTGTCAGGTCTCAAGCGCCTCAGAGCACCTCTCAGAATGCGAAGCCCGCGGATGAGCTGACACCTGACAGCTGGGTGATGCTTTGGATGGGTTCTGAAGCCCTCTGCTGCGTGAAGGCGATATTAGTCATCAGAGAGCTGCACGCGCCTGAGCATCCTTGTCAGAATGTGATGACTTAGTGGACTGAAAATGTATTTCCCTGCCTTATCACACATCTGGAGCTCCAGCAGAGCACCCTGGGCTGGGGAGGCGGTCAGCTCGAGAATTTGCACAGATAGGGCTGTTTATCAGAAGGAGCCCAAATGAAGGTGGAGCAGGGAAGTGGTGGGGGGGGGGGGGGGCATGGGAACGTTAGAGACCACGCTGAGGGCGATAAGGAAGCAGTACCTGCTCATCGCCCCAGACACCTCTCCCACCAGCTCAGACCCGCCACCCCGACCACTCCAGGCTTTAAGACAGGGGTCCTCACACTTTTTAAACAGGGGGCCATTTCACTGTCCCTCAGACCGTTGGAGGGCCGGACTATAGTTTAAAAAACTACTATGAACAAATTCCTATGCACACTGCACATATCTTATTTTGAAGTAAAAAAACAAAACGGGATAAATACAATATTTGTATTTGCATGTGGCCCGCGGGCCGTAGTTTGAGGACCCCTGCTTTAAGAGGTAGTGACATTTGCACTTTTGACCAGTCATGGAGAGAAGGAAAATTCTGGTTTCTTTGGGGAGAAGCCAGTAGCTTTCTCAGAACCAGGCATTTATCCCATTGAAATTCCATTTAGCAAATATTTACTGACCACCCAAGAGCCAGGCCTGTGCTGGGGGAGCTCCCACCATGTGCCCATAAATGCCCCCTTTGTGCCGTAACTTAGGAGGGGGGTTACCTGCATATCCAGGACCTGCATTAGGTAGGCACCTACTATGTGCCAGAGCCTGATGGCCTCCCATCATGTGCCAGGCCCTGTGCTGTGAAGGCACCTCCACCCTGTGCTATTGTGCCCAGTGCCAGGGCAGAAAGCTCCATCAGGGATCATCCTGCACTTAGGCACTAGCAGTTTGGGAAGAAAGACATACGACCCAGTAGCTAAAACACCCTCTGGGCCATCTTTTCCCAGTTGACTTACAAAGTCTTATAGATGCCTAGCAGTGAGAGATTCGTTCTGCATGGGGCACTGGGGAGCTTGCGGAGAAGGTCGCCTTGAGGCAGGCCTTGAAGGATGAATTGGAGTTTGCCAGACAGACAACAAGACAAGAGCATTGCGAGAAGAGAGAACAACTTGAAGAAAGGCAGGGAAGAGTGACAGTGCCTGGCATATTTGGGGGCTGGCAAGTCGGCAGTATTAGGGAGAGAGGGAAAGTGAGGAGATAGCAGGAGGTGAAGTTTCAGGGGGAGTCTAGGACCATCTCACGGGGCATCATCCATGCTCTGGGGAGTCTCATGGGTCTGCAGAGGAACCTTATATGGGGTAGGTTCTGGGGACCCCACTCACACTTCAACAGACAAGCTCCATATTTATTTGTTTCATACTAGTAGCCTGGTGCACAAAATTCATGCACATTAAAAGGGAATTAATTAGAGGAAATATTTTAATATTGCTATTTGCCCTTTCTCTATAATAGAAGTGTCAGAGATGAAAGAAAATTAGTAAAATGTATATGAAAATCTTACTCCTGTCAGAGTCTGGGGCATGCCACAGGACCCAGAGTCAAGTTCCCACCAACCCACGTGCACCTCGAAATTGCGCGAGACCCAGACCCGGCCGGCCCCACCCCCGTCAAGCCCCACCAGGCAGGGGGCGCAGCCTCAGGGCCCCTGTCAAGCCCTGCTGGGCGGGGGGCACAGCTTCAGGGCCAGCAGCGCACCCTCAGGTCCCCCAGCTTGGTGCTGGGGCAGGGGGTGCAACCTGGGGTCCCCATTCAAGCCCTACTGGGACGGGGGCAAAGCCTCAGGTCCCTGCTGATCACTCATTACGGCTGGTTACGGGAGTCTCACCTCCACTGTGGGTGCAGCCTTCTTGTGTTATGGGAACCCTGCCTCCGCTATGGGCGCAGCCATCTTGTGATGGAGTGGCGGCGTAAGGGTCAATTTGCATATTACCTCTTTATTATATAGGCTATTAGGCATCTATGTAACTATACACTTGAAAATTAGATTTGGCAACTAAAAAGAAAGGAAGGAAAAAAAGAAGGGAAGGAGGGAGGAAGAGAAAAAACCAAACTCAGTGTCGAGTCCAAATTCCACAGGATATAAAGATGAGGAATATGAGGCCCTAAGAAGTTAATTGACCCATCCACAGTCGCATGGAATTCACGGCCAAGCTGGAAGTAGAACTCAGATCTGCCAACTTTCAGTCACTATGTCAGCATTTGACCTTGAGCCTGTCCATGGCATCCGCTGACCATGACGTCCCATTAGGGCAGTGATGGCAAACCTTTTGAGCTCGGCGTGTCAGCATTTTGACAAACCCTAACTTAACTCTGGTGCAGTGTCACATATAGAAATTTTTTGATATTTGCAACCATAGTAAAACAAAGACTTATATTTTTGATATTTATTTTATATATTTAAATGCCATTTTAACAAAACAAAAAAAATCAAGCAAAAAAATGGGTGTCATAGGTTCGCCATCACTGCATTAGGGCATACCTTGTAGGATACAACAGTGTCCATTTCTCCCGGGTCCCAGAAAGCACTTAGCCAATGGGCAGAATGCTTCCTATCGACAATATTGTTCCCATGAAAGTCTCTTAAGCCTCTGCCGGGTCATGCCTCTGCTCTCTGGCAGGCCCAATGCAGATTGAATCCTGAAAGCCAGTTAGAATTTTCCTGGTGTCTACAGCAGTGACTTCCAGCTATGCTGTCATTTCAGATGAGGAATCTGAGACCCAGGAGGAAGAGGCAGCATTTCCAAGGCCCCACAGTGGGCAGTGCAGAGCCGAGGCTAGACACCAGGTCTGTGGGCCTGACCTCCGGCTGTCCCACTGTGTCTGCCACCACCGAGTCCTGGGAGGCCCTGAGGGAGCTTACTGAGTGCTGGTGATGGTGACAGTGAGCATGTCTCATCTTTGTTGCACAGCATGGCTCGGGTAAACCTTTGTGTTAATTAGTCCCACCTGCACCAGACACATGAGCATTCCAGGCAAGTTAGGGTTTGATCCACCTTCAATCTGATAGACTTGAAGGATTTGTTCAGCATTTACTCGGGAAGAAACTGAGTCCTGCCTGATGAAGGATAGACAGGCAGATGCTTGATGCTTGACCTCTTCTACCTCGTGCCATCTCCTTCATTATCCCAGCAATTCCACTCTACCCCATATTTGCCTACATTCATTGATCCACCCCCTCCCTTTAAAAGGCAGTTTAGAAGTCATCAATTTTTTCTTTGATCTGGGGGTCACCCATAATTGCTCCCCCTCTTATTACATTTCCAGTGTTTTGGGTGCCATAGCCTTTACCAATAGGAACTACCACAGCAAGGTGGACCAAGCCCTGATCTCAGGAATGAAGGTTTATTGAACATCTACTATGTGCTGGCAGCTTTCATATCAATTCTCCCTCCAAACTCTCACAATGGCCCCAAGATATAGGTATTGTCTTTTCAGGTATCCTCATTTCACAGATGAAGAAACCATGGCTCAGAGAGATGTCATCATTTGGGCCTGAGGCCCCACTGCTCCGGACCTGGGTTTATTCCCAATTCTGCTATTTCCTTAGCCTGCCCTTGCCAAGGGGTGGTATTCCTTTTTCCCTCCGTATAAGAGCCCCACTTCCTGGATGATGCAAATGGGCTCTGTGGATATAGACTTGCCTTTGAATCCTACTTGAAACTCCAGGGTGGGGTGCAGCCCTCACAATTGCAAGCCAGGTGGGCTTCCTGGAAGCCTCTGCCCTCAAGCCCAGCTCCTTCTTTAGCTCCTCTGTCCCCAGAGACTGGCTCCCTCACTCCCTGATTGCTATTTAGTGCCAGTTCCCCCAAGGGTTAAAAACTAAGAACCAAATAATTTATTTCAAGATCTTCAAAAACAAATTCAAAAAAAAATTTTAATTATGTCAAATTAAGGCCATTAAAAGTTAAGCTGTGTACCAAGAGCATTTTCCTGAGAAAGGTGCTGTAACATCATTATTTCTCCCCAAAACGCACTTACTGTACATTTCTCAAAGCCATCAGCCTTGATTGAAGGCTAATGAAAAAGCTGTCCTGCGTCAGTTTATTTCTTGTATCCATTAAGAATAATTACGGCTGAACAATTTTTGATGCCTGTAACCTTCGAAAGCGTTGCTAATGGCATTATAAATTGCTCCTTGTCCAATGACTACGGCGAGATGCTTAATTCAAAGGCGCTCTGTCAACAGGACTGATTTGTGTGGCTAATGAGTGCCTTTAAAACAACAGCCTCGGCTCATGCCTCCGAATGTCAATAAGAGGACGAGGTTCAATAAGGAGGCTTGTCCGTAATAATTAGCAGGGACAAGCGCTCCGGATCAGGCCCATGGTGGCTTTCACGGCCCTGTTCTCAAGACATCCCTGGGGTCCCACACAACTCTTCACTCCTGGGTCGGGGCTGGAACCAGGACCCAGAAGACCAGGGCAGAGGACAACGGCAGAGGAGGGGGTGTTGGCCAGAGAGCATGTTCAAGGCAGTGATAAGAGGACTAGTTGCTATGTATCAAGCCCTTGGTCATTAATTCTGCAGACACTTATTGAGCACCTACTGAGTGCAGGTTCTGGGGGATGCAGGGATAAATAGGACACACACAGACCCTGGCCTTCCTAAGTTTACCAACTGGTAGGGCTGGCAAATAATGAACTACGCCATAACCAACCAGGCTGGTATGTGTTGTGCTGGGGGAGCAGAGGATGCAGTGAGAACAGCAAGCAGGGTGCCTGAACCAGCCTGGGGCTGGAGGAGGTGGTGTTTAAGATGCAACTAAAGGATTGTTAGGAGTTAGCCAGGCAAGAGGAGGTTGGGGTGGGGGGTGGGGTGGATGCATCCTGCCACCAAGAGAACAATCCATCAGGAGGAAAAGACAGGATGAGGAAACTATAGGCAGCTTCACCTGCTGGAGTGGTGGGAGGTGAGACTGCAGGGGCTGGCAAAGGCCCAGAGATCTAGGAATGGGGGGGATGGGGTGTGGGTGGAGGTGGACTGGAGGGATGAAAGCATTTTAATGTGAAAATCTCTCCCACGTCTCAGAATACCTTCTCCTTTCCCAGTCCTGAAAAGTCTCCGGGCTAATACCATCCCCTCCCCCACCGGGAAGTCTGCCCTGATTTCTTCTTATTTTCTTCTCAGTGGATAACGTCCAGCTGGCATTAAGGCTGCATTTGTTAGTACCTCTATGTTTCCTGCATGTCATATCGTCTGTATATCTCCTAAGAATAGAGACAAAGTGTCTTCATTCTCTCGCCCCTAAGAGCCAAGTTGGTATCTAGATGGCCTCAGTCTGGGCTTGTTAGCTGCTCATTTAACTTATCCTGGTAGTCCCACTCCTACAGCTATTCCCATGGTTAGCCTCCATTGCACAAACATTTATTGGAAATTGGGGTTTGGGGAGGAGTGGGAGGGAAGCTGCCGGAGCTGGAGGAGGCGCTCAGAGATGAGACCACCTGAGCCCTGCCCTCTGGGACCCGCCACCTTCCTCCTGGGCTTGAACGCCCGTTTGTTAAACAGCACATCTCACCCGGTGCTAGGTGCCAAGTTCTGGGTGAGCGAAGACGAGAAAGGAGGCCTTGAAGGCCCAGCAACGGCATTTGGCTTTTAATATGCAGCTGAAGGAAAGCCAGTGTGTGGCTTTAACTGGGAGTGACATCGCAGACAAGGACTATAGAAGATGCCTCTGAGCACATGCTCCCCAGGAGGGGAGGGGAAAGAGAAAATCGCAGGGAAAGCAAGTGCCCGAGAGCTCAGACCCAGCCACCTGGGCTCAAATCCCGGCCCTGCCACTTACAAGCTGTGAGCCTTGGAGCAAGAGTCCCGTACCCTGTGAGCTTCCGTTTCCTCTTCTGTAAGATGGGAACAGTCATTGAACGCACCTTATGGGGTCATGCTGAGGAATAGACGAGAAGACATGTGTAAAGTGTTGTGTATTCCCTGGCCCTTAATTAGTACTGTTTTAGCTAGTCACTGCATAGCAGGCACTCTTAAAAAAACATGGATCCTCATTTTATCAAATGAGGAAACAAAAAGGCAAAATGGTGAAGTCACTGGCACACTTAGCTGGTACAACGATGTTTGAGAGCGTGGATTCCAAACCAGCACAGTTCCTTCTACCCCAGCTGCCTCCCAGCACAGCCGGAGGTGGAGTGCAGCAGCCAGGGTGTGCGTGTGCGCGCACGCGGGTGCACGTGTGTGCATGTGTGCATGTGTTTGCAGGTGGCGGGATGCATAGCATGAGGGCTGGGCACGGTGCAGCCACACACCGCTGTCAGATGTGGGGCTCTGTCCCAGGACAGCCCTGGGCCTGCCAAGAGGGTTCCAGGTGTTCGCCTGCAGGAGCCGAGGGGAGCAGACGTGGTGGGGCCGCTCCTCGGCTGCCGGCCCGGAGCCTCGGGGGGCTCGCCAGGTGCGGGGGCAGCCGGCAGGTTTCAGAGGACAGGCTGTCAGGATCTGTCTCCCACTTCTGATGACAAGCCTCAGATTTGTATCTCGGCAGTGAGGCGCTAGGGAAATCCCGGGAGGAACCGATAAGCGGGGTGTTTGTTCCAATCTCTGAAGAGCTATTTCGTCCGCGAAGCCCTTCACTCCTGCTCCTGCCAAGAGAACACGCGGAAGCAGGTGTTGAGACCTACGCTGGGCGTCCGTTTCTCCCGGACAGCGGTGCTTGCCCGGCCTCTGCCTCGGTCACTCGGGGACAGATTCTAGTCCTCATCTTAGTGGGCCGCCCTGCAGCATCCGACACTTCTAACTGTCAAACGTCCTCTGCTCTGGTTCCTGTCAGCGCTCCTGAGTCTCCTCTGGAATCTCTGGACCAGGGGTCCTCAAACTTTTTAAACAGGGGGCCAGTTCACTGTCCCTCAGACCGTTGGAGGGCCGGACTATAGTTTAAAAAAAAAAAACTATGAACAAATTCCTATACACACTGCACGTATCTTATTTTGAAGTAAAAAAAAACAAAACGGGAACAAATACAATATTTGTATTTGCATGTGGCCCTCGGGCCGTAGTTTGAGGACCCCTGCTCTGGCCAATCTCCCTTGGTCCTGCACAGGGATGCCTTCCTCTGCTTCCCACATTCCTCTCCCGGCCTGGGTTCTCTTCTCACGCCAAGCCTTCTCCTCTGACAAGTTCAGCCATTCGCCCCCCCCCGCCCCCCCCCCGCCGCCCCCGCCAGCCTCATTTGTCACCTAAAGGCTGCTGGCCCTCAAATTCCCCACCCCAGCCCATGCTCCTCTGCCATAGGCCCATCGAGCCAGTTCCCTTTGAACATCTCTGTTCAGGCGACTTACAGGGAACACAGAGAGGGTCAACATGTCCAAAGCCAGTGTCGCCATCGTCCTCCCAAGCCAGCTCTCTTCCCGTGTCCTCATCAACAAAACCGTCGCCCACCCAAGTGGCTGAGGCAGACATTTGGAAGCAAGGCGGTCAGGGTTGAGATGCAGGCTTCTACCAAGTGGCTGTGTGACCCTAGCAAATGACTTAACGTCTCTGAGCCTGTTTCTTCATCTGCAATTATGAGTTAGTGCATGCAACATTAGAAGAGTAATATCCAATAAGACGCTAACCCAGTGGTTCTCAACCTTCTGGCCCTTTAAATACAGTCCTCATGTTATGACCCAACCATAAAATTATTTTCGTTGCTACTTCATAACTGTAATGTTGCTACTGTTATGAATCGTCATGTAAAATATCTGATATGCAGGATGGTCTTAGGCGACCCCTGTGAAAGGGTCATTCAACCGCCAAAGGGGTCGCGACCCACAGGTTGAGAACAGCTGCGCTAACGGGATCAGTTCTACCCCTTAGATGTTTCCTAACCCTTCTCTCTCACCACATGGCCGATACTCGTAAGTTCAGGACTTACTTCAAAACCACCTAAATAGTCTGCTTTCCATTGACGTGGCCCCTCTCATTATACCACCAGAGTGAGTCCAGAGGACAAATGACACCAGAACCCTCCTGTGCCTCCTCATTGCCATTGTGACAAAGTTCAAGTTTCTGAACCTGGCTTTGCCCTTCGGGGGTTTTACCCCTGCTCACTTACCCAGTCTCATCTTTGGCCATCCCCTCTGTGCTCTGGGCTTGAGCCACGTTACTTGCTCACCTGAATCACCCCTGTTCACTTCAAGTCCCATGTAGGCATCAACCATTCACCCCTGCAACACCCCCTCAGGACCAAGGCACTTAGTCCCCAACCACCAGGGCGGAGCACTGGCTGCTCTCAGGTCACCCTCCCTGGCGCGGCTCACAGCCAGGGACTGGTCCATGTGAGACATCAAGGCCCACAGGTACAGCTCCCAAGAATACTCCCCGGACACCGGCCCCACGCAAACCTCCCGCCCAGAGTCTGTCTCCAGGGAACCTGACCTAAGATGCCCCCTAGAATGTCCCTGCACCCTAGGCTGGATTAGGTTCCTTTCTTGGAGCTCCCAAAGCCTCCTCTGCTTCCCTCTGTCTAAGCTCCTGCAACATGGGCCCTCGCCGGTTTGACTCAGTGGATAGAGCGTCAGCCTGGGGACTGAAGGGTCCTGGGTTCGATTCCGGTCAAGGGCACATGCCCAGGTTGCGGACTCGATCCCCAATATGGGGAGTGCAGGAGGGAGCTGATCAGTGATTCTCTCTCATCATTGATGTTTCTATCTCTCTCCCTCTCTCTTCCTTCCTGAAATCAATAAAAATATTTTTTTTAAAAAAATAAGCTCCTACAACATGGAATAAAGTTACATGCCCTTGTCCATCCTCCACTAAGTGAAAGCTGCTTAAGAGGGACCACACTTATTTGTCTCTGTTTCTACAGCACCTGGCTTGCTGCCTGGAATGACCCCTAATCCTCAGACTCCGAGGTTTTTCTGTAGCCATTTCAAACAGGGATTTTGATGTGGCTTATATGACAAATCCTGGAACTCCACTCTGTTATTACCAAGTGACGGGTCAGATGGACAGCCCAGAGCTTCGTTCCATCCTGAGCGTGAAAGATGGGGGAGGCTTGGGGATAAGAGATGGGAAGCTCCTTGAGAAGAGATGGCAAGACCTGGGAGAGCATCGGGGTCGGGACGGAGATGAGGTTTGGTGGGCCATGCCTGCTAGCTATTCAACTCGGTGATAGAAAACACCACCTTCACTCTTTGGTGCAGCTGCTTGGGTGGCAAATAGGCACAGCTAATATGCCTGTGCTTTCGTTTAGCCTGGCACATGCTCAGTGCGCCCTAAAAGTCTGCTCATTGTCTCCCTGTTGGCCCCTGGATAAAGCCTGGACTCCTTAGCAAGTCCTATCATGGTTCTTTCTCGGCTCTAACCCTCCCCTACCTCTTTTTTAAAAATATTTTTATTGATTTCAGAGAGGAAGGAAGACGGAGAGAGAGATAGAAACATCAGTGATAAGAGAGAAGCATTGATTGGCTGCCTCCTGCACGCCCCCTACTGGGGATCAAGCCAGCAACTTGGGCAAGTGCCCTGATTAGGAATCGAACTGTGACCTCTTGGTTCATAGGTCAATGCTCAACCACTGAGCCATGCTGGCCAGGCCCTTCCTTACTTCTCTCAGCCTTGTTTCTTGCCATGCCTCCCTCATATATCTTCTGTTCTGGCCCCTCCTCGAACACACCACCCCTGCCCACATCCTCCTGCCTCTGCACAGGCAGCCCCTGCCTGAAGTGCCCCTCCCCACTTTGCTGCCTAAGGAACTCCTATACAACTGACGTTCTCCCGGGTTTCTCCGGGAGGACCAAGGCTCATGGTCCATGTCCTGTCCTCCTCCAAGTCCTTTGTACCACTTTGCATTGGGATCATCTGTTGTCTTGTCTGTCTCCCCGAACAAACTGTGAGCTCCACCCAGGCAGAGAATGTCCAGTTTGTCTGGATCCCTAGCATAGCACTGGACATCACCCAGGGCAGAAGCTCAGACACTGTCAGTTGATGAGGAGAAAGGAGTTTCTCTGCATTGGAGCTGGCTCAGGGCATAACTGTGGGAAAGATCTTCTGTTCCCTGGAAAATGGGTTGAGAAAGCATAGAGGATCCTGGTAGCTCTAGAGAGCACCGAGTTAGGGGCCTGGCCAAGTCTCCAGAGATGAAGAGAGGAAAAATACCGTGGACTGATGGTCAGAGCCACAGGTTCCTGTTAGATCCACTTGGGGAAAGTGGGGACCTACAGCCTTGACACCCACCTTGCATCCATGGTGTCCATAGGGCATCTGCCCCAGCATCATCCCAGTCAATGGTATTGCTATCATTCACTATAACCCTGAAGCTACTGTGAATGATAGCCCTATTTTACAGATGGTAACTGAGGCCCAGAGGTCTCCCAGGTTCCTTCCAACTCCAACATTCCTTGACTCAATGACTTTTCCTGGACCTTATGTATGGGTACCAGCCATGACCCTGGCCGTGGAAAGCCATGGAACCCAATACTGGTCCTGGCTCTGTAGTCCTCTGGTGGGAGCCTAAGCCCTGCCCAAGGAGAGAAGACAGGACAAGGGACAGAGGAGGCATCTCTTCCCTTTAGAAGGGCTCATCCTGACCCTCCAAAGTTGATTTGCATCTAGAAACCTGCCAGCCTACCTTTCATTTAGGACAGGACTAAAGCTACACTTGGTTTTATAAACTTCCCAGGGGCCCGAAGACCAACCTTGCTGTTTACAGGACAAGTGACATAACATACATGTTTGGGCTTTTGGAATTGCAGGTGTCACAGATATGGAAGTTATTATTATTGTTGCTGCTATTGTTGTTCTGTAGTTTTTATTTTTTAAAGAGGTCTCCTGGCATTCCCTTTGTTCATAGAACTATATTCAAGAGTCAGCCTGAACATGAGAGATTTCAAATAAGCCATTGAATAGAATCTGTGATTACTTTTAAAAAAATATATTATTCTTTATTCTAGAAAAATCTGACTTGTCAGAGATTGAAATAGAAAGAGAAATGATCAGGATGCTTTTGAAGTTTTGTTTTATAATTAGCAAGTATAAATATTTTAATTCATAAAACATGTGTGGGTGCCAAGGAAGTAGTGTATGTATACACACACATATATGTGCATATATGCACACACATGTGTGCAAGTACTTGTGAGCACATGTTGTAGACACACATTGGTTGTAATGACTAGATTTTGAGTTCCCCAAGGGCAGGGACTGTGTCTTCTTTCCTGTCCCCCACACAGAGCCTGGCACATGACTGATGCTCAATAATTACTTGTTGAGTGAAAGAAAGTGAAGACAGTCGGTCAATAAGAAAAAGCTGATGTAGCAACCTTCCCCTGGGCAGCGTCTTGATGGGCCAGTGACCTTCTGTCAGTTACCAGCAGTGGGGGTGGGGCAGAGGAAAGAAAGGGATGGAATTGCTAATGCTGCACTTCTGCAAAGTACCAGGAACTGTTTCCCAGGATTGTCTCTGCCACCCCCTCATCCCCTCAGAGCTTGGCATCTTCTCGATCCCCCACACTTCACCCCTCACACACAGCCACTCTTCTGAGGGCCTGCACCGCCTCTGTTCTTTCTGACAGTCGTCTATGGCACGCTGTATCACTCCCCCTCACTCTCTGAAGAACTTAGAACCTGGCTCTTGATCTATATCCTAGAGGAACTTAGAGTTGGAACTGATGATCAATCCAACCCCCTGCATTTTTGAGGCCTTAATTGTGCTAGATTGAAAAATGGCCACAGTTCTTTTCAGCTCCTCCCATAAAGAAGAGGAGCCAGTATTTCTACTCTTGATTTGGGGCCAGATAGGACTCACTTTGGCCAATTGAATGCAGATGAGGTGATGTTGTACAGTCTCCATCTGGGCCTGAGCTGGATGAGAGACATGATATCTGGTCGCCCCCAAAACCTTAGTCAACAGCCAGTCAAACCCAAGACTATGGGTGAGGCCATCTTAGACCAGCTAGCTCCAACTAACATGCCAGCTGACCTCAGATACATGAGTGAGCCCAGCCAAGATCAGCCAAGTCTGGCCAAGATCAGCAGAACTTCCCAGCTGACTCTAGACTTGGGAACAAATAATAAATTGTTATTGGTGGTGTGGGGTTTTGTGTTTTTGTTTTTTTCATTTTAAGTTTTAATGAAAGTTGTATATAAGATTACTTTATTCCTGCATCTTCTCAACTGTTTCTTTCTTGTATTTGCTCTTTTCCTTTCCCACTTGGCAAGTTTGGCTTTACATCCAAGGATCTTTTTACAGACTTTGTCCAGCTTTAGTCTAGTGATATCCACCGTGCTGGGGTGAATGCCCACTTGAACAGTTGTATCATTAACTTTCTCTCACTGTGCTCATTCAGTGTAGATGACATATTTCTTCCAATAAACCTGAACTACTTTGCCAATTTGCTGCTCTTTTTAATGTCTTCACACAAATTGAACTTCATCATCCTTTCAAATGGGCATGGATTGAATACAGTACTGTATTTCTGTCTCAGCTCTTTAGAAAGAGAAGACATAGTCTTCCTGTGAATGTGGGAAGTCTCATTGAAATGCCTTTCATGGTTCTTGCTCTGGTCAGAAGTCACAAAGGAATTGAACTTCATTTTGACGCTGGCATTTCTATGATGGCTGCCAAAGGTAAGAAAATGTTGCTGTCTTAAGCCACTATGTCTGGAATGATTTGCTTGCTTTAGTGCATGCAGCCACTGCTCCATGACCCTTATACTGTGCCATTACCCAGAACCCCACATCTCTGAACCAGGTAAATCTGTCCACCCCCTTTGACCTGAGGCTGCTCTTTCTCCAGGCCCCTCACCTTCCTATTTTCACAACATCTATTCTTCTATTTCATTAAAACCACCAATATTTTCTTCTCCTTTAATTTTTCCCAATCTGCCCTTCTTGTCTTTCTTTCCTTCCCAACCCCACCGAGATCCCATGGTCTATGACATTATCCATTCTTTTGCCAAAGTCTTCTTTTAACTCTTGTCCTTCCATCACATCCTTAGAGAAACCCACTTCTGGGTCAATCCAACTGCCCATCTTTTATGCCTCGGTACCCATGCTGCCAGGAAAGCTTCCAGCCACATGGGTGGCCCTGCCACAAATTCACCATCATCACCTGGGCCCCATTGTTGACCCACAGGCCTCCGGTGTTTGCCTGGTTGGCTCTTGTTGCCGGACCCTCTGAGACCTTGTCCAAGTCTTCACCCTTCTCCTCCCTCCTTAATGACCTACACACTCCATAGGCAGTGACCTCACCTCCTGCTTCACTAAGAAACGGAGTCACCAACATCCTGCAGCCACCTGTAAACTTGGCTGCATCCCTTGCCCCTGTCTTCATCTTACTTTGCACAATCAGAAGGTTCTCCTTCCTACCTAAGGTCACTCCAGGACAGTCAGTATGTTAAGATGAAGTAGAGGAGTAGAGAAGCAGATTCCAGTGTCAGACAATCTGGGTAGGTAGCAAGTCCCTGTACATGTGACCTGGCCCTGCAAGGGACAAATGACCTGGAGAGCTAAGAGTTGAAAGATTCATTCCTCTTCTAACAGAGCATCTCCTTCTGTCTCTGTCTCTCTCTGTCTCTATCTCTCTCCTCTCTTCCTATCTCTCTTGTCTCTATTTCTCTAGTTAAGTGTGTCTTCTTCCAATTCTCATTCTCTGTGTGTATGTGTTTCTCTCTCTCTCCTTCTCTCTCTCTACACATAGACTCTCACATGCACACGCGCACATGTGTGTGTGCGCACACACACACTGTTGTGTGAAGAACGGGGGAGTGAAGAGAGATGAGTCTGGAGAGGTGGAAGTGATCTGATCAGGAGTCTGGGATTAATCTTTTTTAAAAAATATATTTCATTGATTTTTTACAGAGAGGAAGGGAGAGGGATTGAGAATTAGAAACATCGATGAGAGGGAAACATCAATCAGCTGCCTCCTGCACACCCCCCACTGGGGATGTGCCCGTAACCAAGGCACATGCCCCTGGCCAGAATCGAACCCGGGACCCCCCAGTCCGAAGGCCGGCGCTCTATCTACTGAGCCAAACCAGCCAGGGCTGGGCTTAATCTTGAGAGCAATGGGAGCCTTAGCAGATTTTAAGCCGGGGAAGAACGTGGTCAAATGCATTTTCGAGAAATTGCTGTGAGAGTAGAGGATGGGGTGACTGAAGACAAATAGCAAGCATGGGGCAGTTCAGGGGTCCCAGCAAGAGATGCTGGGCCTGGACTGGAGTGCGGCGGCGGGGGGGGGGGGTGGGGGGGGGGGCGGGGGGAGAACAGATGCTTTGGAGAGATGTTAGGGAAGGAGCAGGAGCACAAAGATGGAGAAACAGAGGAAAACACATAAGAGACAGAAAGGAAGAGACAGGATAGAGAAAACAAAAGCTAGTCCACGAGACACAAGAGGTCAGCAAGAGAAACAGAAACAAAACAGACAAATGGGGAGAGGATGAGACAGAGCTTCCATCCCTGAGAGGCAGGTGTCTGAGAGAAACCTAAGGGGAAATGTGGGGGCAGGGCTGCACGACTCTTGGCTTCCCCTTCCAGGGACCCCCTTCCACCCATCTCTGTGCCAGGCCTTGTGTGCTGAGCCTGAGGGAGGGAGAAGAAGGAGAAAAGAGGAATGAGGGGGGAGGGACGGGGTGGGGGTCGGAGGAAGGGCCACCTCCACATAGGCCCACATAGCCCAGAGGCCACAGCCTCAGCGAGCTCCTTAATGGGTTCACATCTGCAGTCCTTGATACAGATGTGTAACTAGAAGCATAACTGAGTTCATCAAGCAGGGGAGCAAATCAGAGTTGGATATTTCTCATTTTGGCCGTCCCCAGAGGCCTGAGTCTCCATTAGTGAACTGGGGAAATTACTAGGGATTCATTCCCCCTCCCTTCCTGGTAAAGACGGGGGGCGGGGGGGAGGGGAGCTGAAGGAGAGAGATGCCCACTTCAGAGACCAACACAAAATGCAATTGGAATTGGCAGTTCAGTTCCAGAGAGAGAGGGCAGCCATCCGTCCGGCTGGGGCCAAGGACACGGACTCCCTCCTCCATGCCCACACGCCCTGCCCAGCACGGCCTCGCCTCCTCTGCTCCCCTCCTGCCCTGGAGCGGAGAGAGACTCCAGTCCAGGCTCCCACAGTGCTAGGAGCTCCTGACCTCCGCATCAGGCCGGCCTCCCGCACTCTGCCTTCCACTCACTGGGTGACCCCAGGCAAGTCACTTGGCCCCTCCGAGTTTAATTTTTCCATCTCTGAGAAAAGGGCGAAACCTCGTGGTTGAACCCGTAGGTGCCACGCGCCAATCACATCTGCTGAAAGCACCTCCGTGAAAAAGCCCCCTGTGAACTGGAGCGCACAGTGTATGTGTGATCCATCTGGGCAACCGAGGAGCTGCCAGAGCCCCGCCTCCCGCAGAGCCTTCTCACCCCTGAAATGGTATCAGACCTCATGCCTTGCCCTTGGCTAACGGTCTCCCTTGTTCTTTCTCAGCTGGATAGATGGAGGGTCGAGGCTCGGGGAGAAAGCCCAGATGCTGGGGGAGAACGTACCTTCGAGCTGCCTCCCCAGCAGCTGGTCAAGGCTGGAGCCCTCTGCCAGGCCAGTGCCAGGGCTGGGGCAGGGCCCGCCTGGGGGAACAGACAGGGGAATCCCGGGAAGAAACCAAGTGACAGACACTCGCCTGGGGAGATCCTGGCCCGTTTTCACAAAGGAGAACCAAGCCTGAGACCATCTGCTGGGAGAAGCGTTTAACTGGAGGCCTCTGGCCAGACCCCAAGAAGAACAGCAGCCAAGGAAGGAGACCAGGCTGGTGATTAGTGGCCCACGGAGGGGCCCTGGGAAGGCGGCCCGCTCCCGCCCTCAGCAGATTCTCCGACAACAAAAGGAACCAACCGGCTGCATTTGGGCCGGTGGGGGCAGGAGGCCTGAGAGGGGTGAGATTCTGTCCATAAACATCTCAATAGCGTGATTAACTGAGCATCGCAAATTGTAACCCTTTCCTTTAATGCACTTTCCCTGAATTACCGCGAGGAGCTGGCGGCGGAGGAGCCCGTACAAATTGCTGGAATGGGCAGTTAAGCGGGGAGGTCGGAGGTTAAATGAACACGGTTGTTTATGAAGACACAGCCCGAATCCATTTGCATTTTAATATTCTCTCAGTGAGACGGAAAGCCACTCTGAGGACAGCTTGTTTGGAAATCCCATTAACGGGTTATTTATGGGGCTCGTGGCTGGGTGACCCTTGCCCTTGTTTTGTTAAACATGAACCAGACATGAATCAGACGGGCAGCGGGCTAGCTGCTATTGTTTCCCGTAGCACAAAATGTCATCCGATTCAATTATTCTGAAGCTGACACTTTCTGAATTATCACCCTCATAATGCTCAATTTTCCCTTTTTCCCCCTTTGCTCAACCTGATTATTTCTGTCTTTGTAGAAAGCTGCCTCTCAGAGCAGCCGTTTCACTGCCATCAACCGTCAAGGGGGCTGGGGATGCCGCAGTCCGGGGCTGGACAGGCCCAAGAGGCTGCCAGCCTGGGGGGAGGGGGGGTGTGGCTCAGGTGGCACTGGGGAGGGCCCACACCCAGCCAGCTGGCAGCCTCTGCCCTGTACTTCCCAGCCCGGCACCAGCTCGGGGACCTGCACTGCCTCCAGAGCCGAATTCTTGGGCTGTCACCCAGGGATCTGAACAAGCCTTTTGACCAACATTAAAATAGATTTTTCTGGGGGGGGCGGGGGGCGGGGACTGGAAACTTATTGTAAAGGGGGGCAGGGGGAGAAGCCAAGGAATATTTGGCCTTTGGAGTTTCTTCATGAAAAGTTAAGGAGGCTGGTAGGGACCCCAGGAGGGTCTTCCTGACCCCGAAGATACAGGAGGCAGGGGTATGACTTAGAGACGTAGGACATGCCCCGTGCAGAGTTAAGTCTCATGCGCCAGTGTTTGCCACCGGAGACTAGCACACCAGCTCTCTGAGGGATTTACTTTCAAATGGATGTCATTTTTAAAATAAAATGGTACCCTGATGCCCTGGTCCCCAAGATTAGGCCTGTGGCCTGGGACCATCTCTCTCCAGCGCTTTCCAGGGCCCCATTCTGGGCAGTGGCAGAGCCAGCAGGGCATTCCACCGGCCAGTTCTAGTGGCTTCTCTGCTTCAGGAAACAGGAGCCTGTCCCTCCGGCCAGAGCCCTGCTTCTCCACCCCACACGGCACAGCCAGCTACATACAGCCAAGCCCGGGAGCTGGGGAGGCAAAAGAATGGGTGCCAGGCACCCCTCCACCCTCACCCCCACCATCTAAGCCATTATTTCAGGTCAGGGCAGGAATGCAAAGGGCATCCCAAAATACCTGGGGACCCTGTGAGCCAGAGAAAGGGACAGAAGGAGCTCAAGTTTGCAGTTCGCTGGAGAAAGAGCAGACACTAGAACACAGAGCTTATCAACTCCTTGGGATGACAGCCCGCCCGGCATGGCACCTGTCTGTCTGGAATGAAAGAAATGCCACAGTGCGAGGAAGAGCTCTTGGGTAGGGCCTGGAATAACAATGCTGGTAGCAGGGTAGCAAATGCCTGTGTCCTTTTCCCCTGACTCCCCTGGACCTCCCTTTTTTGCCTGCAGGCTTTCTCTGCCTCCTGGAGTTCACCTTGACACCTTGGAGGTAGAGAAAGGCCAGAAACACAAGGACATTAAAACCACCTGGAGCAGCCCAGAGAATGACTTTTGGAATTTGATGTATGCATATCCCGACTCCCTCACCTTTCCTGTAAGCTAACTCTAAGGTACATTTCTACACTGCTACCTGAGTTCCTGGGTGGGGTGAAGGTCCACTAGCCCACAGAGGTAGCCACCTTGCCTTGGGCCTCTCCCGCCCCCTTTCCCTACCTTCACCTTGTATTCACGTCCTGTCTCAGGGTCCTGTTCTGGAAGATCCCAAACTAAGACAGTTACCCTATCTGAGCGCTTCCCGTGTGTCAGGCCCTTTATATGCATCTCCTCTCAAATGATCCATGAAATAGGTGCTATTATTTCTCTATTTGCAGATGATGAGCCTGAGGATGGAAAGTTCTGGTTCAGGGTCACAGAGCTAATTGGGGGAGGGCTGGGCTTCCAATCCAAGCAGCTTGACTCCAAAAACTGTGCACCTAACAGTTTCACTGGACAATAAATCCGGGGTCCTCACACATGAGGGCCGAAAGCCCCATTGTCTGGGGGGCATCTGATCTTAACAGTGAGGCCACTCAAGGCCTTACCCACAGGGGTCAGCCAGGGGTGCCCACGAGCAGGCCTCACCTCTCATGCCAGGTGTGCGGACTACAGCCTGAGCACCTGCATTTCCTTGGGAACTCTCTTCCCACCACTTTCTGCAAAAGCCTTGGACCAAGTTTAAAATAGATTTCTCCTTATGATTTGGCCGTCTGAGGAATTCTCCTCCGGTGGTTAATTCAATCTTCATAGAAGCTGATTTTTTTTTTTCTCCCAGAAGAACAGGGAACAATACATCTTTAGAACGGGGCTTATAAGTGTCATGATTTTTCTACTAATTTACGCTGCATTCTCTGCTTTAAAATGTGAAATTACCTCATTGTGCCTCTGAATATCCTCTGCGCTTGGGCCTGAAATTAAGCTCGCCATCGAGAAGCCTAAATGACCACAATTTGCTGTGTGAAATGCCCTGATTGCAAGTGCAATCCGGGCCCCAGCGCAGCCCAGCTCTCTCCCCCTCACTGATTGGCTTTCCCCATCGGCTTTGCGGATACACCTGGTGCTACCTGACCACATGGGGGAGGGGCAGGGGGAAGGCACACACCAGGCAGCTCTCTTGTCCCCAAAAGCAGATGCTGCCACCCACCTGCGCCACCTGCCAGGAATCAAAAGAGCATATGATCCCTGCTCAGCCACCAAAACTTGTGTTGGGTAAGCAAGGTGGCCCCACAACCAACACAGCCTATGGATCACCGGGCACTTCCGACCAATACCTTAGAGCCCGTCTAAGTTTTTCAAATCCTCAAAGACATCACAATTGCCCCCTGCGCTTTCTGGGTTGCTCTGTGGTCCCGCTCCCTGCCTCTCATGAGAAGATTTGGTGTCACCTGGTTCCAGGCCCCTGTGATGCCAGTCCTTGGGTGTTGTGGGGTCTTAAATCAGACTCCCCAAGTTCAAATCTAAGCAATACCACTTACTGTCTGTGGGACTGTGGGCAAGTCACTTCACTTCTCTGTGTCTCAGTTTTCCTCACCTGTAAATGCAGATGGTAATGTCACACACAGTGACAGAACTGTCGGTAGGGTTAGTAAAACAGTTAACAAAGTGGCTGTGCTGGTGGTCAGCAAATATTCATGGGTCTGTGTTTCAGGCCAAATTCAGGTGCATACGAATTTTATTTTTCTACTAGAGGCCCGGTGCACAAAATTCATGCAGGGGCGGGGGGGCGGGGGCGGGGGGGAGGAGTCCCTCAGCCTGGCCTGCACCCTCTGCAATCCAAGACCTCTCAGGGATGTCTGACTGCCTCTCATAATCCGGGACTGCTGGCTCCTAACAGCCCACATGCCTGCCTGCCTGCCTGCCTGATCGCCCCTAACCCCTCTGCCTGCCTGCCTGATCACCCCTAACTGCTCCCCTACTGGCCTGTTTACCCCTAACTGCTCCCCTGCTGGCCTGATCGCCCCTAACCACCTCTGCCTCACCCCACACCCAGGACCCAGGCTTCCCTCCCTCTGATCAGCCGCAGACACCCAGGACCTGGGCCAGCTTCGCCCAGGCCAGCTGCAGCCGCAGGGGACCATGGGCGGGCGGCTTTGCCTGGGCCACAGCCCCAGCCACTGGCGCCTGGGACCACAGGGCAGGTGGCTTGTCCCTCTCCTGGGCCGCAGCCTGGCTGGTCCCCATTCCTCTCTCACGAGCTCATTTGTGCCTGGCTGGTCCCCATTTCTCTCTCCCCAGTATTGAGAGTCTGAGCCATACGGCATGACAACCATTTGCATGTTAGCTCTTTATTATATAGGATAATGCACACTGATGTCTATTTCCAGTGGATAAGGTCCTATGTCATTTTTTAAACTTTCATTTGGCTGCAAAACAAGTTGACCTAGGGGGTGTCAGGGAGGTTGGTCCAACATATCCACTTTGTTTCATCTGTCCAGAAGCAGACATCCCTTCTCCCAATTTCCAGGTAGGAATTCCAGGCTCCCCATCCTGAGCCATGGACAGCCCGAGCTCTGCCCCCTGCAGCTGCCCCTGCCTGGCAGGTACTAAGAATCCTAGAACGTGAGGCATTCTGGTTAGTGTATTGGTTTCCTAAATGGGCTGTAACCAAGTTTCACAAATTGCTTGGCTTCAACAACAGAAATGTACTGTCATAGACTGGAGGCTGGAAGTCTGAGATCAAGGTGTCTGTGGGGTTCATTCCTTCTGAGGCCTGTGAGGACTCCGTGCCTCTCTCCTCACTTCAGGTGGTGTCCTGGCAATCTTTGGTGGTCCTCAGCTTGTAGAAGCATCACCTTATCTGTGCCTTCATCTCCACATGGCTTCTCCCTGTGGGTGTCTGTGTCGAAACCTCCCCATTTTATAAGGACACCAGTCACACTGCATGAGGGCCCACTCGGATGACCCCATTTTAACTTGATTACCTCTGTAAAGGCCCTATTTCCAAAGCAGGTCCCATTCTGAGATACCGTTGGGTATAAGACTTCAACATGTGAGTTTGGGGGTAACACAATCCAACCCATCACAGCTAGCCACCCCCCCCCCTTATTTCGTAGATGATGATGTTGATGGCTAAGGGGTAAGGGTTTGCCAGATGCAATCAGCAATCCGGTTACAGGGGTGAGATTCCAACTCCAGACTCTCATACCCTAGTTCTGTCTCTGACTTCTTGACAGCAGAAGCGCAGGGGAGGTTTGAGAGCCTCAAGGAGAAGACTTGGCCATGGCCCAATAGGGCTGACAGTGACAACATCTCTGATGGGTCCCATTCAGACCCAGAAGCTGGGCCCACGCATCCCAGCTCCCAGCTGAGTGTTCCTAATGGTCAATCAGGCCGCACCAAAGAGCTTTTTAACAAACATCATTCATCTTATTCTGATGCCAGTGATGGGCCTGCCTCGCGCACAGGGAACGCAAAGCCTAAATGCAGCATTAAGATGATTTTAATGCTCACCGAGGAGTGCCAAAGCTCGGGGCCCCGTCTCCACCGCAGCCCGTCTTGACATGGGAGTTGGGATCCTGAAAGGCAATTTTGTTAATGCTACTGGGAGGAGCATGCAGGTCTGGAAACTCATCCATCATCTTAACACGCTTCGGGATGGACTGGGAAGATAAAGCTTTCATCTTCTCTGCCAGGCGGAGCCTCTTCAATTAGACTGGGGGTGGTAAGGGGGGAAGCAGGGAAAGCGCCCTGAGGGTGGAGGGAAAGGAGAGCAGGAGATGGAAATTCCTCCTGTGCAGCAGAGCCTGGGTGTTAGGAGTGGGGGCCCCTCTGTCCAGTAAAATAAGGAAGCAGCAAATGGAAAATGGGGAGTGGGGTCTGCCCCAGCTCTAGTCAGAGAGGCAGGGGCCTGAGGTTCAGAGCAGCCCCTGGGAGAGTGAGTAGGAGGCAGGAAGTGGTAACAGAGGGGGGGAAAGTGTCTGTCTTCACAGCACCTAGAGTTCATTGGGGTCCCTTCCCCACAGGAAACTGATGGGACAGGAGGGGGATCTGCCTTAAGCAAACCACTCATACCCTGGCTGGGTAGCTCAGTTGGTTAGTATTGTCCCAATAAGCCGAGGTTGTGGGTTCGATCCTCTGTCAGAGCACGTGCAAGAAGCAACCATGAATGCATGAATAAGTAGAATAACAAATTGCAACAAAATGATCTCTCGATCTCTCTCTTTCTCTTTCTCTCTCTCTCTCTCTCTCTCTCTCTCTCTCTCTCTCTCTCTCTCTCTCCCCCTCCCCACCCCTGCCCAATAAAAAAATAAAATAAAATTTTTAAAAAGAAAACCACTGGCCCCAGCCCTGGCCCCCACAGTGATGTCCCTAATCCAGGGAAGGGTCCCAGCTAGCCCAGGGGCAGGGCTGGGAGCAGACTCAGCTCAGAGTCTCTCTGCTGCAGGAGGTGCCCCCTGACGGCTGCCTAGAGGACACTCCAAGCCACTGGGGTGGGGATGGGGAGGAGGCGAGGGATAACGACTATAGGGCTTGCTTGGCCTGCGTGGCTCAGTGGTTGAGCATTGACCTATGAACCAGGAGGTCGCTGGTTTGATTCCCAGTCAGGGCACATGCCCAGGTTGCGAGTTCGATCCCCAGTAGGGGGTGTGCAGAGGGCAGCTAATTGATAATGCTCTCTCATCATCGATGTTTCTGTCTCTCGCTCCCTCACCCTTCCTCTCTGAAATCAATAAAAATGTATTAAATTTTTTTAAAAGACTACAGGGCTCAAGCACTTTCTAAGCATCCCCTTGCCCTGCAGCCATTCTTCCCCAGCCCTCAGACCTGCGGAAGCCCCAGCCCTCACCGTTTGTAGCAGCCTGTCTAGGCAGCAGGAAGTCAGTCCCAATCACCCAACCACCCCACCCAAAGGTAGGGCCCTTCCCTCACCCCATAGAGTGGGAGCGGGGACCGGACTCCTTTAGCCTCTGCCCAGAGCTGCAGAGGTCACCAGGACTTCCACACACAGGGATGCACACAGCCTTCTCTCTCCTTCTCTCTTCCCCTTGGGGCAGCCCCCTCCGGGGCATAGACAAGGGGAGGACACAGCTGTGCCACAAAGAGAGGCCACTGGCATCGGAGGCTGCCAGGAGGAGGCTGCCTCTGGGCCTGAAGAAGCCAGGAGGACTTTCTCAGGGGACGGGCTAAGTAAAAAGAGAAGTTTACTTGAACTTGAAATTGGGGTTGGGTGATTGTACTGCCACTTATGTCTTTATCCTGACGCATTGTCACCTGCCATGGCTGGACTCTCCCAGAGTCGATCGATTATTGATCAAACTGCCGATAAGTCATCTAGGGATTTACTGAGCAGTATCCACCAGGTGCTTAATGGGCCTTGCCCCCTGCCAGTCAGCCGCGGAACATTTATTGAAACTCTCCAGTGATGACAATAATAATAATAATAATAATAATAATGGCAGCTACTATTTATTGAGCACTTGCTTTGTTTCCCACGTGCTTCCCATGTTCTAATCCACTGCCTTTCTTGCCTGCTCCATCCCTCATCTCTCCCTGCCTCCTGCTCTGAGCTCCAGCCACACCGACCTGCCTCCCACGTTGTTTCACATCTCACATCTGCTTCCGGGCCCTGAATGCCTGCCCAGCCTTCTCCAGCTCAGCACCCTCCTACTCCTCCCCAGATGCAGCTCAGGTCACCTCCCCAGGAGGCTCTCCCGAGGCCCAGCTGAGCCCAGAGTCCCTCCTACATGTTCCCAACTGCACTGCCCTCGGCCGGGAAGACAAATGGAGCCTTGGCCTCCCCAGAGCGGGCATCACTGAAGGATGGAGACCTCTCTGGGAACTGTCAGGGCTCGGCGGGCCATGCCTGTCGGGAGTGCCCAGGGTGGGCGATCGGGTCCCCTACGGATGTGCAGCTTAGTCTAATCCCTGGCTGGGGGAGCACCCGTCCTGTGAGGTTGCATTTATCATGTCCCAGCCCTGCCTGCCCCTCACCCCACCATGGTCCGTCTGTCTCCTTCCTAGGATAGGGGCAGGGGGAGGAAGGGGAGGACCTAACAGATGAGAGGACAAAAGAGAGGGGCCATTTCCAGAGAAGAATGTGAACTAAAAGGCAAGGGGAGGAATGGGGGCATCCTCCGCCCAAAGCTGGGGAAGGTGGGCACCTACCTGTGCCCAGGTCAGGACGAGAGATGGGGTCTCCTGGAGGGACGGGGAGGAGGCCAGGGTGGGGCATGTGGTGTTGGGTTTTTCTGTTCCCTAAACCTTAACGATGTAACTACCACATGCAGATCCTTATCCTCTACCCAGCAAGGCACGAAGTGCTTTGCATGCACCTACTCTGTCTTTCCATCCTAAACCCACTCAACGGAGTTGAAATTATTATCCCCATTTACCAGCAGGGACACTGAGGCCCCGAAGGAGTCCTTTGTCAAACATGGCGACAGGATTCAATGAGGGGGCTTCTTGGCGCCCAGTTCCTCCTCTTCCCCATGGCACACCCTGCCTTTCTGCACCACGGGGGCTAGACTTTGAAAGGAAAGCTAGAAGGTGTTGGGAGTGAGTGGGTGTTGTGCGGGGGAGGGGTGAGATGGTAGCAGTGAGGGTTGGGGGCTGGGCAGAATGCAAACACAGGCCCCACAAGGGCAGAAGTGGATAAGAAATAAAATTGCTCTAGCAATCAGATAAATAAATACAGACAACTAAGAAGCACCGGCCTGCCCAACACCTCATTCCTTTTTTGCTCAGCCTGGTTTCACCTCCCCACCCCCACACTTGGCCTGCTGGCCTATCAGAGTTGCCCGAGAGAGGGAGGAAGGGCAGGAGGCTCCCTAATCTCAGGATCCACCCTATCTAGGTGACCGGTGTCTCCTTTTTTCTGAAGGCAAGCTATTCCCTTGTGTTCTATGTAAATGAGCTGTTTGTAAATGTGCATCCATAATGGGAGCTGTCAGGTCGGGCTGGGGTTTAGCTGGGATGGGGAAGGACAATAGATTCCATGCTCTGGGAGAGGGTTTGGGGGAGGGGACTGTGGGGCTCAGGAGGCAGGGAGAGAAGGAGCCAGATGCTGGGTGAGCCTGAGCAGTGTTGGGAGGAGTGATGAGGCCCAACCCAGAGCCTTGCTGAGACCTGGAGCCTCAGGCACAGAGGTGACAGGAGTAGGGAGCCTGTAATGACAGCTGGGGTGGGGGGAGTGCCATGTGCCAGGGTGAGAAGGAGAGGCCTGGGGCTCTGGGGCAGCTGGGGCACCCCCTGGGTGACAGGGAACACCTCAGGGCAGCCTCAGAGCAGCTGCATTGGAAATTGGCAGGGCGTCTGTGTGCTCCGCACAGCGCTGTGTGTGACCAGTGGCTCTGCATGGCAGCGCCTGCAGGAAGTGGCCTGCTCGGGTCCCATGAAGCACGACGAGGCTCAGCACAGCTCCCAATACATATAGCAATGATCAATAAATGGCCGTGCTGATATTTAGACTTTAATTGCAAATAGAAACAAAGCACTCCGGTTAACTTAAGCAGAAAAAAGAAATGTATTGTAAGGCCCTGGGGTATCTGCTGGACCCCGCGGGGGAGACAGAGCCAACAGCAGCCTCTCTCCGTTCTCTGCAGGCTCTTGCATCTCCTCCCTGCAGACCAGCTCCTCCGGCTTCTTACCCCGCAGCCCCTGGGTTCGTGGGTCTGAATCTCTGCCCCTAGCAGAACCGCACCAGCTCTCAAGCCCAATTCCAAATTATCTGAGGAGAAAAATGTCAGTTCTTTCTGGTCTAGCAGTCGTGGCTGGGGAATGAAGATCATGTAGCAGTCACTCATTTCATCATTCATTCATTCAACAAAAGATTTGTGGAGCAACTACTATGTGCCAAGCTCTGTTGCAGGTGCCAGGGGTAACAGGGAAAGCCCTGCCCTCCTAGAGCTTGCATTTTAGTTCAGGGAAGAGAGACAAGAAACAGCCAAATGTAGACGATGTCAAGACAACTGGCGGGGGAAAGGGAAAGAGCGCTGGGGTGGGGACTGAATAAAGTACACTTTTATGTAAGGCGGCTAGAGACATGGCTAAAGAGACATCTGACAAGGGATGGGAGGGAATTAAGGAGACAGGCAGACAGGTTTGTGAGGGATGTTCTGCAGGTGATGAAAAACAGGTACCAAGGAGGAGGGAGGGCATGGTGGGTTTGAGGAAAGGCAGGGAGCAAATAAGCCTAGAGGAGAGGAGAGGGGTCGGGGCCCACTGCCTGTGGATGGCAGAGGGGTGACACCCTCTGGTACGCAGGGCTCCACAAATACTAAACTTTGACGCATGGTTAATGAGAGAGGTACAGGAGGAAGGCGAGGCATTGGGAATGTCCAGTGGCTTCAGGACTTGATCTGTCATAGGAAGTTACAGAGAGAGGGCTGGCTGCGTCTGATAGCCTCGCAAACCTTGCAAAAATAAAACGGCGGGCCCAGGGAAGCTAACTGACAGCTTAAAGTGTGCTTTGAAAGCCAGCGGGTCGCATGACATCTTTAAAGGAGACTCATCTCCTACTGCCACTGGGCTGAATGGCTGGGCCCAGGATTTGACTTCACGGTTTGATTATTAAGAGGGAGAGCTGCAAAGTTGACGAATGCATAGCCTCACGGGTGTCCTTAAAGTCTGTGACAGGTAGAGTGGGACCCTGACACCTGGGATGAGGACATCTGTGGACACAGCCTGAAAATTTTCCACCTGGAATTCCCCTTGAGCTTCCTGTGGGAGAAGCAGGCCCCCTGCCCTCTGTCTCCTCTCGCCTGGAAACCACCCAACACCACGCAGAAACAGAGGGAGCTGCAAAGAAAAGATAGTGTTTGGAAAGCAGATGCTTGAGATCTTGGAGGGGACACAGCAATTGGTAAAGGTAACACTGATGTCTGGCCATGGCACTGGACGGCCGCGATGAGATGGAGGAAGGGCAGGGCAGCGAGAAGGGAGGCTACGAAGGGTCATCTCTGTGTATGGCAATCACCAAGATCTGAGATGGGGCAGGGTTGGAGAAACGACGGGCCAGGGCTTTTAAATCTGCACAGATGGGAGTTGGGGGTGACTAGGGGTCCAGAGATGACCACAACAAGGAGGAGTACTCAAAGGGCATAATCTGAGGGCATGACTTCAACGCAGCAGTTTTGGGGGGACACACAAGAAGGAACAATGACAAATGACAATGACCTACCAGGCCTAGCGGTTCAAGGGCTGCGGGGACAAGAAGCCAGCACTAGGGGGGGTGGCAGGAGGCAGTGTCCTCAGAGGGAAGCCTGGTTTTGCTGAGTGCAGGAAGGTGGGGGGATCCTTGAGAGACGAGGGGAAGGATGTTTTGCTGATGACTAACCACTGAACGCACAGTGCACAGTGCTCACGAGTAGGGAAGGAGAGGGCGGAGTCATATTGGTGGGCACACAGCCAAATGAAGAGCAGGGGTGAGGGGTAAACTGGGAGTTTAGGGATTTTTGCAGAGACTAACATCAAAAAGGCTAAAAGGCGTAATGAGATTAGTCTGATAGGGTCCAAGGCAGATGGTGTGGTGAGGCTGTGAGTATTGGGAGAGGAAGGGAAGGGGCCTTCCTTTCAGGAACATGGGGCTCTGAGGTCCTTTCTTCACTCTTGCCAAACACACACAGACCTGGTTGCTGGGCCCAAGCCTGAAGATGAGGGAAGAGGGGGGAGATCCTAGAGAAAGAGCCGGTAGTCAGGACCTGGGGGGACCTAGGTTCAAATCTTCATTCTGCCTTAGCTGGGTGACCTTGGGCCCCTCTGAGCCTGTTTCCTATTCTATACAATGGGGAGGTAATACCTACCTCATGGGATCATTGTGAGGATTCTATGAGATGGGGCGTGAGGAGCCCTGAGCACTGAGCAGAGCCTAGCTCATGTCAAGCCCTGAGGAAGAAGTAGCTGTTTATTTAAAGAATCTGCACACGTGAAGCAGCCAGACTGGTTCAGAACCTTGACTGCAAATCTCAGAAGGTCTCCCCACTTTCAACCCCTTTTCCCTCTGCCGTGTCTGATACAGTTCTTTGGACCGCACACATTTATTTTTCAAAATGGGTAAGTTGCAAGGAGATGAAACCCACATCATGGAATAAACTCCATACCATTTTCTAAAATGTTCATTTCCACGTAAATACAGACATGGCACACTCGGGATGCTCTATAGAATAGGTCTGAAGTCTACACCTCGCTCACCGAGGCCTTAGTGACACCCAAGATAGACATGACTGAGGTCACTGGTATCTGAGGAGGCTCCCTGATATCCAATAGGATTCATTCTAAACCAACCACTTACTTATATCAAGGTGTGCTCATTCACTCAATAAATGCTTATTGAGTGCCTACTGTGTGCCAGGAGTGGCATCGAATAGTTGAGTCAGGAAAACAGAAACCATTGCAGGAATTCCAAGAAGGAAGGTACTCATAAAACCTTTGGAAGGGCTGGGAGGGCACACATTCATGATGAAAGGAATTATTTCTTTTTTTTTTCTTTTTTTTTTTTTTTTTAAATATATTTTATTGATTTTTTACAGAGAGGAAGGGAGAGAGATAGAGAGTTAGAAACATCGATGAGAGAGAAACATCGATCAGCTGCCTCCTGCACACCCCCTACTGGGGATGTGCCCGCAACCCAGGTACATGCCCTTGACCGGAATCGAACCTGGGACCCTTCAGTCCACTGGCCGACGCTCTATCCACCGAGCCAAACCGGTTTCGGCAGGAATTATTTCTTAATAAGCTGCATGAAACAAGAAAATTCACAAGATGCTTGTAGCTACCTCCAGGACTAAGGCGTATGCTTTGCAAGAAAACACCCAGAGGCCACAGCAAATAGCTCACATGTATAAAAGCCCATGCATCAGCCCATTGCTGCCAGAGGGATAGTATAAATTCAGCTTTTCTTCCACCTTCCAAATCTTGTAGGTGTGCCATTGGCAGAATCACATTTGGAATCCCATTAGCAGAGGTTCTGGGACAATGCAACTCCCAAGCTTCTAGCCCTTGTGATACAAGAGCGTGCATAGCTCTATTCCCAGTGCTGTGGGTACCGTGGGAAATAGAGTGCCTGCCTTCTTGGAGCTTCTATTCTAGTGGAGAAGGCAGATGGTAAACAAAATACATTTAGAACATATAATGTCATTAATGACTGTAATGGAGACAGAGCCGGGTAAGAGGAGAGAGACTGACTGAGGAGGTGACTAATATTTTAGCAAAGTCATAAAGGAGATAAGGGGAGGCAGCCACTCAGTTCTCTAAGTAGGAGTATTTTAGACAGAAAGAACGGTGAATTAATTTCCTGTTGCCACAAACTTAGTGGCTTAAAACAACCGAAATGTGTTCCTTTACAGCTCTGGAGAGCAGAAGTCTGAAACGAGTCATCTGGGGTAAAGGTGTCAACAGGCTGGCTCCTCCCGGAAGCTCCGGGGGGGAAACCCACTCCTTTCCTCTTCTCGCTTCCGGTAGCTGCCAGCATTCCCTGGCATTCCTTGGTTCGTTGCCACATCACTGCAATCTCTGCTCCCGTCACCACATTGCCTTCTCTTTTGTAGTCAAATCTCCCTTCGCCTCCTCTCATAGGAACACTTGTGATTACATTGGGCCCGCCCAGCTAATCCAGGATTATGTCCATTTCAACATCCTTAACTGAATCATATCTGCAAAGTCCCTTCTGCTACATAAGGCGACATTCACAGATTCCAAGAATTAGGACAGGGGTATATTCTGAAGGGCCGCTATTCAAATGACCACATATAGCAAGTGCAAAGGGCCTGAGGCAGGAGCTTGTCTGGGGACAAGTGCGACTAGTGGAGACAACTCAAGAGAGGACACTGGGAGATGAGACTGGAGGGCTGGTAGAATCAGAACCTCTGCATAGGTCAGAGTCAACACTCACTGTTGTGTTACTAACTCCTCCAAAGTCTCAGAGGCATAACAGAGGGAAGGTATGTTTCTCTCACACCCAGCCTGATGTGGGCCCAGCTCATCTTCCCAGTGTCTCCTGGATCCCCCAGATCTCAGAGTGCTATTTGGGGTTCCCTACATCCATCTGGCAACAGGAGGAGAGAAATAGTGGGAACCCTCTAGAAATTTTAGGCCCCAGGCCCAGAAGAGGTGGACATCACTTCTGTCCACTCTCCAGTGGCCAGAGCCAGTCACATGGGCTCACCTAGATGCAGGGACAATAAGAAACACAGCCTTCCTTTGTGCCCAGGAGGAAAATGAGCGGTTGGGTAAACACGCAGCCTTTCCCTGGCCACAGCACTTACTGTAGGACATTGTGTGAACTTCGACTTTTACTTAAGGGAGATGGGAACCCTTAGGACATGTCGAGCAGATAAATGACATGATTCAACTTAAAATTGTTATTAAAAACACACACATGGAAATGTTCCATATCTTGATTGTGCTGGTAGTGGTAAACTTGACTGTTTACATGTGTCAAAACTCATTGAATCGTATGCTTAAAATTAGTGAATTTTATTTGTGATCATTATACCCCAATAGAGCTGATTTTTTGAGACCAAAATATGGTGGGGAGGTGCAGGAATAAAAGCAGGGAGACTAGTTGGCAAGTGTAGCTGTGGTAGGAAGTTGGGTTGATGGAGTGGGTTTTAGGTAGAAACAAACAGGATTTGCTGACATAACAGCTATCCCGAAGGGGTGACTCCACCACTTAATGGTGATCATGGGCAAGTATCTCAATATCTCAGAGCCTTAGTTTCCTCCTCTGCAAAATGGGAATAATAGAAACGGCTTTATAGATTCGTTGGAAGGTTAAAGGAGATAATGTATGGAAAGTCTTGAGCACAGAGCCTGGCACAACGTGAGCCCTTGAAACATTTCCATAGCGACAGAAAGCACCCTGGACTGAGTGCATACCAAGCCAGGTACTGTACAGAAATGCTCTACAGTCCTTATCTCTTGGTGTGATGGCCAAAGGGCCAGTCCCCATGCTTTTTTTGGCCCCAGGCTAAACTGGCCAGAGCTGGTGACTTCACCGGCCAAAACCAGGGGTCAGAGTTCCCAGCTCAGACCCCATGAAGGTCGTGGACAGCACCTCCAGAGAGATCCAGACCCCCGGTCAAGGGCAGAAGTCAGACCAGCCACCCAGCAATGAGGACCAGAGCACTCCTTGGTAGAAAACACACAATTTTACAACATACTCTTAGAGGTTTAAAATAAAACACCCTTTAAGAGACAGTGGGGACTTGTCACTTTGATTGCGAGGTCAAGGTTCTCCAGAAGTGGCTCAGGGAGAGGCCGCAGTTAGCATCCTCTGAGCACCTGTGATGTTCCAGGCCCTAAATAAAGAGCTTTCACAATCCTGTGCAGCCTCACAAAAGCCCTGCGTGGGAACTGTCACCATTCCCAGTGCCTGCTAAGGAACCAGAGTTCAGAGAGGCTAGGTGACTTGCCTGAGATCGCACAGCTGAGAGGCTGCAGGGGGTAGCATGTGCCATATTATGAGGACCATAAAGGTGATGCCGTACATGGCTGGTCATACAGTGGTGGGCAGTGGACGCTGGAGCACACTGCCTGGGTTTGCAGCCAGCTCCACCTCTTACAGGCTGAATGAACCTGTGTGAGGCACTTCACCTGCCTGTGCCTCAGTGGCCTTATAATAAGAATATCGGTACCCACTTCATAAGATTATTGTGAGCATTAAAGGAATTACTATTATTAAAGAGCTTGGGAAGGTGCCCGGCACATAGCAAGAGTTATGTAAGATTTAACTCATTATTATTGATTACAGCAGGTCCTGGTGCCAGTGACCAGCCCAGCATGGTCACTAAAGGGACAAGAAAAGAATCATAACGTTTCTAATGAGAAGAGCCTAGGACAAGGGTTGGCAAATTATGACCTGCACTGGCCCCCCATCTGTGTCTATAAATAAAGTTTTATTGGAACACAGCCACACCCATTACTTTATATCCTTCCTTTGGCTGCTTTTGCTCTACAAGAATAGAACTGAGTAGTTGGGACAGAGACTGTGTCCGGCGTGCAAAGTCTAAAAATTGGACTTCCCGGTCCTTTACCAAAAAAGTTTGCTGACCCACCTAGAAGACAGCTAGTCTAATTCCTTATCATCTAAATCACCCCCGCAATTGGTCTTGATTGAACACCTTCAGGAATGGGCCATTCTTTCCCTCCTGCGGCAGCTCAGACATTTTTCAGATAACTTTAATGCTTAGAAGGTTCTTCCCTAAATTGATGTAATCCATCTCCCTGTGACTTGAAATCATAAAGGATGACAAGGTCCTTCCTGTCGCAGGGAGCGCAGGAGGCTGCCCAGAGTCCACAGAGCCGGGCAGCAGCGCGGGACGCAGCTCACTTCTCCTGGCGAGTTTCCCTGCTCGGCTACGGAGGCCTTACCTCAGACTCGGGTCTGGAAACCAGTTCTGAGTCACTAACAGAAAGTTATGTCCAATGAGCCCTGTTTCCCAACAGAGTGATTATATTTGAGGAAAACTTTTACCTTCCAAAACGATTTTAAGTTCACAGGTTCGGTGCTCATAGGAGTAAAACGCCTGCTATTGGTAAAGCTAACCTCGCAAGAATGACTCCTTTTAAACATACAAGATAAGAGACGTTTTCTGAAAGGGTAGATAGGACAGAACAATAGGGTATTTAAGAGCCAGGACGTAGGGGTCAGACAGGCCTGGCTTTCAGTCCCGGGGCCATCACACAACCCACACAAGACTCTGGGTAATTCTCTTCTCTGAGCCTCAGTTTGCCATCCGTGAGCAGGGGCAAGCGTGCGCATCGCATCCTAGGATTGTCATGAAGATGCGACGATGCACCGCAGGCGATGCACTTAACCAGTCCTGGCGCTGTGCATCTGCTCAATAAAATGTGCCGCTAGGATAACTGAAAATGTGCTGGTGGCTCTCTCTGGCCTTCTTTCCTCCTACTTTCCTTCCCTTCCCCAACTTGGCATAAAAATTATTTCCGTTTCCTCGTCTCCAATTAGCTATTGATTAGAGTATCTGATTGAGAATGAGCACTTAATAAAAGTAAATAAGTTCTGACATTTTATTTTTACTCTGGAATAAAAATGCTCACCGTCCTCCTGAAAATGAGCCGTCACATTTTATTTAACAGCAGAAAAGATTTGTACATTTGGCCCTGCAGGAGCTGAGGAATCTATTTTCATTATAACAAACATTGATTTTGCATTAAAAAGTCTCATTATTTGAGATAATGACTGCTGGGCTCCTTCGTTATTTTTTTGGTTCCTAAATCATTAAAACTCTCACATTTAAAGAGCAAATGGGACCGCAGTGGCTCCCAAATTATCTCCAACCAGTGGTTTGTTCCCTCTGTGCCCAGTCCCTGAAAAGATTCAAGACCTACAGAGACCCTGAAACACGCACGGCTAAGTCTGGTTCTTTCTCAGGGCCAGAATGGCAAGTTTTCACATTTCAAATCAGACTTGTTCCTTTAAAACCTATTTGCAAAAAGAAAAAGGAGGGGGGAAAAAAACACAGAAAAACCCTCTAGTCTCCATATTCACATTCGATCCGTTCTTAGAACAAATCTTAATTCTAAAGGAGCTGGAAAGAGGGAGGAGGCAGTGCCTGTCCCCAGGCCTGGGAGCTGGGTGGCATTTGGGGCCGCTGTGATGGCGGCAGAGGTACGTGGTTGCCCTGCCCTGTGCCACCAGCAGGATAAATTATTGACTCCAGAGATATTCCCTGGCGGATGGTTCTCCGTGGTTCTCCTCTCTGATCCTGGGCATTGGTGCTGCATGAGACCTGGCTGGACACCTCATTGACAAGCCACGTGTGACACAAGTGAGTTCTGCAGAATTTCAACCACATGCACCGATTTGGGTAATGTATTCCTTCAGAAGCCAGGGCTGAGCTTTAAACAAAGCGTAATCCTGCCTGCATATCAATTTCCCCAGGACTGCGAGGAGGGAAAGGAAAAAAAACCCAGAGCCGCGATGCTTTCAGCAGCAGCATTTCCATTTGGGGCTTAGCGGGGGGACGTCCGAGCCGTCTTCGCAGTCTCCAGGTTCATTAACAGGAACACAGGGAAGGAAGGGGGGAAAGGTGGGGGGCGAATCATAAAATATGAAAGGGCTTCCCTGGAAATTGGCATCAATGTGATTTATTCAATCCAGACCTGAACTCAACTATTTGAAAATAATTGAATAGTTGATACCCACTGCCACTTGCACGTGATGAGAACATGGGCTGGGGTGTAACGAAGGGAGGTGCTGGAGGAATTTGAGATTTGAGATGCCTGATCTCGGGCCTGCCCCTACCCTCCCCGATCCCCACCCTAGCCACCGGTCACACCTCCTTTTTCCAACCCGCCCCCCCCCCCCCCCCCCCCCGCCATCCACTCAGAGGCAGGTTATAACCACTGTGTGTAAACGATTTTACCTCCTACCCTTTGGCTTTGGCATTGTGTTGTAAGCATTTTCTCTTTCTAAAAAGTATTGGTTTTTTAAAAAAAATTATATAAGCAATACACACAGTAAGACATTCAAACAATACAGACACATGACATTAAAAGGGAACATGACCCCCAAGCATAGACGCCCATCCTCTAAGATTGACACTATTAACAATCTAGGGTTTGTCCTTCCTGGTATTTTTCTGTCTCTAAACACACACATACACATAGACATGTACACTTTCAAACTTCTTTACGAAAAATAAAGAGAGATCCTGTCTTGCAACTTTTCCCTTTCACGGTGTTGTGGACACATCTCCATGTCAGTGTATAGACGCCCTTCTGCCTTTGTATCAGCTATGTAATCTCCTTACTTATTCTACTCATCCCTCCACTGCCAGGCAATTAGGGTATTGCCAATGTCCGCCCCAAGCAGTGCTCAGTGCCACCGTACACGCGTGTTCGTACATCTGTGCCAGACTTGATTCCCGAAGCCAGAGGACAGGATCTTAGCATGGGCCCTGTAAGCATTTTCCATGCTGTCTCAGGCATCCCAGTTATCACTTTTAATAGCTGCACAACCACCTTTGAACCCAACTTAGCCAACTCGCATAGCAGAAAGCAGACTCTCTTTAAAGCCAGCCTATCTGTAGGTGCCTTCATGGAGAGAAAGGCAAAGACTCGGTGAAACCCGAGAGAGTTGAATTATGCCTGGAATTTGGGGTTTCCCAAAGGCCCTGGGAGAGGCGGGATGTATTGGGGAGTTTGGGGAGAGAGCAATGCCAGCTATAGGACAGAGGACTTGGGGTCTACCCACTTAGAGTGTGGTTTGTACTGTGCTGTAATCAGTGTGTGCTGACACAGGTTTAAGGACCAACTGATTGGTTTGCTGACTCCCCAGGTGTAAATATTTCTACCTCGATGTGGTAAAAATAAATGCCCCCAGAAAGCCCTGTAAACCACTGACAAAAGCCTGCTCCACCCACAGCCTCAGCCGGTGCAAGTGTCCGGGAGCAGGGTCCATCTTGGGTGAGTCAATCGGCAAGTGAGGATGGGGCCGCTGGGTCCAGGAGTGGGTTTGGAGGCCAACTACAGTGCTGAATAGAAGGATAACATGCCCCCCCCCCCCCCGCCGCCCCTTGGGAATCCATGAGGATGCTATGGGGATTGCACTGTGGGGGAAAGTTTGGAGTTGTTTTTTCAGACCCCAGAAGGCTGGAGGAGGTGGGGATCCCTGGTGCCTCACTTCGGGTTACTTCCCACACTGCTTTTGCAGCTCATTCTGGGTGGACATCTTTAGCATCCATTCAGGGCTCTGCAAGCTAGTCCTCACTCCTTTTCTACCTCACCTCTTCCTCTCCTACCACCACACCACACTCCTTCCCTGCCCCCCACACACTGCACCCTCCCAGCAGCAGGCCTTGCCCTGCCCGTCCTCTTCCCCTCTCTGGGGGGGCTCTTCCCCTCCATCTGGGCTAATCACAGCAACACTCATTCCTCAGGGCCCTATTCACAGGCTCCCTCCTGGGCAAGCCCTCATCTCACCTCCTCCTCCCCAGGAGCCCCACCACGTCTGTGTAAACAGCTTCCATAGCGTGGACCGTGGACCGCTGACCATCTCCTCACGGGCTAGAGAGCTCCTGGAAGAGGATTCCTGCACTTCCCCATCGCCCTGTCCGCAGCGCTGCACGTTAGCTCCCGCAGAGCCAGCTCTGAGTCGCTGTCTAAGAAACCTGCCGTTCACTCTGCAGCCTCCAACGGCCTCTGTGATGGCCACCTCGCAGGTGAAAAAGCATTGTCCCTATTATACAGGGGAAGAAACCAGGCTCAGAGAGACATGGCACCTTGCTCGGTCTCCCCGAGGGAGGTGGTGTCTGCAAGATGATCTGCTCAGGTGCTGGGGCCTCGGAGTTGGAAGGACCTGCAGATTAATTTCAAGACCTCGCGTCCATGGGCAAGCAAAGGGGAGAGGAGGAAACCCATGCCTCTTTGCTCTTCCTTTGTTTGCTTTTCGTTGTTGGTTTCTGGGGGAGTTTGTGTGTGTGTGTGTGTGTTAAAATAGGAAGCTCTGAGGAGTCCATCCTTTCATTTTACAGATGAAGACACTGAGACTCAGAGAGGAACAAGGTTGTGGCCAAAATCATGCAGTGAGTGCAGGGCCTTTGTACTGAGTCAGCCCAGCAAAGCTGGAACACTCCTTCCCAGAATTCCCTCCCACACGGTTCTGGGTTAGGGGTGGCCACAAGAGAAACTTGCATGGGATCTGGAAGGCGGGAGGGGACAGCAGCCACATTGCACTCAGGTCTGCGTGGGGTCAGGCAGCAGCGCAGCCCATGCACCTGTTGCCTCCCTGCTGGCTGACCTGTTGGCTTGGGCCAGCAGCCGGACTTGCGGCAACTCCAGATCCCACTGGATTTCCTTCTTCAGCTTCTCCGAACTCTGGGCCAGGTTTGTGAGCAGTGTCATGGGGAGGCAACCAGCCCTGCAGGTCACCCACGCCATCACCAAATGACCACATCAGCAGACCACTCACATGGTCAGTGGGAGGGCTGGAAGTGGTGGGACAGCAGCCAGGTCTCAGTGAGAGGCAGATGAGTCCCAGTGTGTCCCTGTGGGTCCAAAGGCATCCTTCCGGGTTCTACTCTGTCCTTGTTCGCCAACTTTTCACGTCCACCCTCCCCTCCCAGCAAGTCCTACTGTCTCCAGGCTGGAGTGGTCACGTGGGTCCAGACGGACACCCCTGCCCACCAGCTCCCATGATCACAAAGCCACATTCCCCGCAGGAAGCCCTCAGATCACTCCCAGCGGATGTTTCTCCGGAGGAGCCCTAACTGATTCAGTGAGCTGAGTGCCAGGCTCTGGCCCTGCTCCTGGCTCCTTGCACTCTCAGGAACCAGAGAAAGGCAGCCCGAGCCCCAGGCCCCAGCCCCGCCCCAGGGAGGCCCCTGCCTCCACCCACAGGACTGAGTCTCTCAGAGCTGTTTCCCCAGGCCAGGGCCGAGGCAGAGACTTGTGTCCGGCCCATGCCCTGACCATCAGCAGCATCCCTGCCAGGCTCCAGGGACACCCAGGCCCACCCACTTGCCTCAGACCGCCCTGGAGGACAGACTCCTTACCTGGACTCCACATCCTCCCCCGACCAGGCTGGGGCCTTTGAAGGCTATTTCTTTCCCCTGGTCCCCAGGCCCATAACCTCAGAGCTGCCTCGGATGCCTGCTGTCCCCAGGGCCCTATTAATCAGACAGTAAAGATGTCACACTACCAGCTTGGGCCATTGCCCACGCAAGCCCTGGCCTGGCCCGTCCTCACAGTCACTGCCTCCACATGCTGAGCTGGGACTTATTTCTGCTCACCACACCCAGGACCCGGCCAGCTGTGTCGGGACAGAATTCCTCCACACTGCGGCACCAAGGGAGGCATTCAGGACCAGCTGTTCTCTGCTTCCCTCACCTCTGAAGGGTCCTAGGTGGCCCAGAAGACTCTCCTTTTTCAGAAGCTGCCGCTGAGGGGAAAAGGGATAGCGAAGCTGCAGAACTAGATGGATCTGTATTGAAGTTTCTCTACTGCCACTGCCGCTTACCAGCTGTGTGACCTTAGAAAAGTCACATAACCTCTCTGAGCCTCAAGCACCTTATCCATAAAATAGGATATTCACCTCATAGGAATGTTGTGAGGATTGGAAAAGGTACTATATGTAAAGCACTGGGCCCAGACTCTGGCACATTGTAATGCACTTTGTAAATGGAAGCTATCATCATCATTATTATTGCTATTGTTTTATCATTACAGCCACTAAACTGTATCCTCCTTGAGGATTGGGTCAGACTTGTCCTCTCCACTGCCTAGAAGTACAGTGCATACGCTAGCACTCGATACCTATTTGTCGAATGAATGACTGAATGCTTATTGGCTAGGCCCAGTGTATGTCATGGATCAAGTACCTAGGACTAAAGAACATTGAGAGACTTCAGTAGGAAGGTTCTGTTAGAGCCTCTCTTGTCAAGTCTAACCATCTGTGTCCTCTTTAACGTTTTTCTCTGACCACTTGCCTACTGCTGACCCCCATGCTGAGATGGCACTGGAATCCCCCATGGGGTCAGAGCTTCCTCGCCTGCCAGGGAGCAGACCCAAGCAGACCTATTTTACAGATAAGGGCTCAGAGAGGTTATGTGACTTTCCTAAGGTCACACAGCTAGTCAGTGGCAGTGGAGGAACTTCAATACCCCTCCAGCTGCTGCGCCCACAATTAGGGACCTCTGACCCAGAGCACAGCCAGCTCTCCCTCACAACAGAACACAGACAGGCTTTTATCTACTTAAAAGGGACAGCCCTGTTACTAGCCTCCATTGAACAGATGAGGAAACTGAGGCCCAGAAATAACTTGCCCAGGGTCTCATGGCTGGTAAGTGCTGAAAGTAGCACTTACTGCCTCTTATGTACAGATCATATACAGATCTCAGATGCTCTGTACGGTAGCTATTAATGCCTTCATGTTCATATAAGGAAACTGAGGCTCAGACAGGAGTAGTAACTTGCCCGAAACCACACAGCTAGTACAGTAAACTTATACGGGCATTAGGTTCTAAAATTGGCGGATAGGCGAAAGTTGCACAAGTTCAAATTGCCCTTGAAATTCCTTACATCGTCCGCCAAGGTTTCTTTTTCTATCGGCCAGCACAGTCATTTTTGCCCAAACACATTCAAGTTTGAGAATGGATGATCTGAACCGAGGGGAAGACCAGAAGGAAAGTGTGAAGATGTCAGGACATCCAATTATTAAACCATGGAGCAGGTTAGAGAATTGGGCGGAAGGAGGATTCTGGGTGTTCCTGCCAGGCTCACTTAATTGTGATTTAATGTTGGTGGCCTTCGCTCTTTGTATATGTGTGCAGACTTCATTGCTGAGCTGATTAAATGGGAAGCATCTATGAAAGCACCTGCACAGCAACTGGCGTGGGGTAGGTGCTCAACAGATGTGTGCTAGACTTGAGCCTTTTAGAGTAATTCATTCACTCAATAAACATGAACCGCATTGCTGCTGGGTGTCGGGCACTGTGCTAGGCATCAGGGGAACAGCCCCAAAGCAGACAGATCAGATCCCTGGCCTTACAGAGCGGACATTCTGGCGGGGAGACACATAATAAGCAAGTACACCAATAGCTATACGACAAGATGTCAAGTAGTGCTCAGTGATGGGAAGATAAATCAAAGCAGACGGGGGACTAGAGAGCAGAGGGGGCGACTTTTAGACAGGGAAGGCCTCCCTGAGGAGGGGACACCTGAGCAAAGAACTGGTCTGGCCTGGGCACACCGGCCCATGCACCCACGCCTTTCTTGGTCAAGTACATGTGGTCACCTGCTCCCTACCTTTCCAGATCAGCATGTATTGTGTGGCCTCCACTGACCATCAGTCCCAGACCCTAGGCATTGGGCTCATGCCCCCTCACCATGCAGGGGACAGGTGCAGAGAGGCCGAATGTGACTCCTCCTTACAGGTGAATGGGCTCAAACCCCAGCCCTCCCAACTCCAGGGCCCAGGATCTGTGCGCCACAACACAGCTCCCATGCTAGAAGAGACAAGACTTAGCAGCAACTTGACTCAGAAGAGTTGATTCTAGAATCCCATGATGCTTCTGTTCCCCAGGGACCTAGAGGCAGGAAGGGTCCTCAGGCATGCCCGGCGCTCTACACTCTCTAAGCCAGCGGTTCTCAACCTGTGGGTCGCCACCCCTTTGGGGGTCGAATGACCCTTTCACAGGGGTCGCCTAAGACCAACGGAAAACACATATATAATTACATATTGTTTTTGTGATTAATCACTATGCTTTCATTATGTTCAATTTGTAACAATGAAATTGGGGGTCACCACAACATGAGGAACTGTATTAAAGGGTTGTGGTATTAGGAAGGTTGAGAACCACTGCTCTAAGCAATTGGTGTTCATCCTCTCACTTGATTACTTCCCTTCTTCTACTAGGAGGGAAACAGGTCCAGAGGTCTCAGGACTCTCCCCCACCACAGAGGGTCAGGGTGAAGGTCAGAACTCAGATCTCGGTGCTCTTCATGCCTAGTAAACGTTGCTGCTCATGGGTAATCCAAGGCTCTGTCTGGGGCCATCCACACAACAGAACACGGGACGCTGGGGACCTGGCTCCCAGGGGAATATGATGCTGATGGAGAAGACGAGGGCCACCTGCAGGCTTAGGACACACTATAGAGAGGGGGCGAGACGGTCAGGTGTGCCCGTGGGGCCCAGGAGACTGATCCCAGCCCAGGGCAGTAGGGTGGGGTAGGAGGGGCAGAGCCTCTGGCGGGAGGCCACTCTCCTCACCTGCTTTGCCTTTGCACCATGTACATTTGGGGCCCAAGCTGCCTGCATTTCATCCCTAGCTCTGAGGGGGATTAAGGGGGACCTTTCACTCTCGAAGGGCACTTCTCCTCTCTTACTTAATTTCCTTCACAGCACAACCCTGTGAGTTGGTAACTCTTGTTCCCATTTTACAGATGGACCCCAAGGCTCAATGTGGGACCCTGTACACAGCAGCCGCCCTCTGCCCTCTAGCCCAAGGTCACCAGGGAGTGGCATAGCTGAGAGTCCAGCCCGGTCCTGTGAGCTCCGAGAGGCCGTGGCAGGCCAGGCCGTTTGGGAGCGATGCTGAGGTCCCCACAGCCTGTAACCCCCTCCCTGCCAGGCCCAGGCTGCTGCTCTGGGCGCAGGCAGGGAGCGAGGCTGGGCGCTAATTTACACTTGTTTAACTACAGCTGCCGCCCTCCCGCCATGTGTCTACCCGCCATTTATTGCGCTTGCCAAAGCCCTGCCCGGCACTCAGGGGCATTTCCTGCCTGCGCTAATGGAGAATAGACGCATTATATGTGAATAATGGATTATGATGATACAATTTGGGTCTCTTAGCTCTCACGGAGCCTAGGCTGGCCTTGCATTATTGATAACTTACACACACCTTCCCGAGCGTGTTTATGTAAATATTTAATAGGGAAAGCAAGTTAACCCGTCGGTTTCCGCCATTTCCAGAGCACCGGCCGTAAAGGCAGTGAGGGGCAACGAGGGGACCCCCAACAGGAGGAGGTGGCAAGTCAGATCCCTTTGGCAACGTCGGAAAGTTCCCATGATGCTCGTTGGGTCACGAGAAGTTTGTGGCCTCAAAGGCTCAAGGCTTCCCAAGAACCAAGAGAGAAGGTAGGTCTGCCTCCCCATGGACAGCCACCTAGGTCCAGAAGATGAGTGGCCAGCACAGACGGAGCCTGCTGAGGGTGTTGGGGGCTCAGATTACAGAAATGCTGCAGTGCGGGTCTCCCCTCTGAACAGACAGACCATTGCTTCCTCTTCGCATGGCCGATTTCCTGTGCTTGCACAGGCTTCCACGTTTCACACTCCATTTCCTGTCGGAAGACAATGCTTAAGAGACTGCCTGGGTTTCAACCTGGGCCCCCCACCAGGAGCTGGATGGAGAGTTACTCAATCTCTGAGTTCGTCAGCTGGTGCAAGAATTCAATGAGATAATATATCTGAAGTGGACTGTATAGGGCCCAGCACACGGTAAGGGTCCCCTACCGCCCTGCGATGACATAGCAGCAATTTTTAAAATGCACAGGTTTTCACATGAGTCTCAAAATAAATGCCAGGGTGTATGTTAACTGGCAGTGTTTCTTAGTAGTGTGGAAAATAATGTATATCTTTTTTTTTTAATTCTTACCCATTTATTTTTCCATTGATTTTTAGAGAGAGGGGAAGACAGAAAGAAATATCAATTTGAGAGAAGCACATAGATTGGTTCTTGCCTCCTGCACGAGACCCAACCAGGGCTTGGCCAGGGAGGAGCTTACAACTGAGGTACATGCCCTTCACCGGAATCGAACCCGGGAACCTTTGATCCGCAGGCCAATGCTCTATCCACTGAGCCAAACCGGCTATCGCTAAATGGTGTGTATCTCAGATCATTGAAATAGGGCTGTTATTTTGCTTTTATTGTTGTTTCAGGCACTTACACCTCCCCTGCCCCTCTGGGAAGTCACGTGGTGGGAATGTGGCCCATCTGCTTACGCTGAGAGTAGAGGCCCAGGCAGAATCGAGACCTAGGCGGGCCTGGTCCACACCCACCAGCAGCACCCTGCCTCCTCTCAGACTCATCTCCCCCACACTGACAGCCTTCTCCCCTCCCAGCATACTTCCTCGAGCTGCCAAGCCTTTGGGCATACGGGCTCCTCTACTTAAGTGCCCCTTTCTTCCCGGAACCCCAACCGCCTTGGGGCATGGCTCAGTCTCACCTGCTCCCTAAAGCCTTCCCTGCCTCTTGACTGAGCTCATCTTAAAATTGAGATGGCCCGTTTGTTCTTCTGGCTGCCCCCCTCCCTCCCTTCGCCCCCGACTTCCAGTCTAAGGTCGCAGAGGCAGGAGCTGTGACTGACTGATTCGTCTCTGTGTGCCAGGCCCTCGCGCTCATGCAGTCGGCACCTCCTCCAGCAGGGCCCTGTGCTGGGTGGTGTGGGAATGCAGCTTGGATAACAGACTGCAGGCTGGAGGGGAGGGGCCGACAAAGGCACAAGAAATAAGAAACTGGTGTATGTAAGAAGATGGTAAACGCAAGAGGGGAGGGAAGGAGCAATGACGAATACCAGAGGGAGTATACTTTTTTTGTCCCATTTGAGACCATATTGTATCTCCCCCCCCCCCCCCTCCTATTATTACCCATCACGGAAATGGCTGTGTAGATGCCTGTCGCAACATAGGCCAGCTGCTATAGCACGATGGTACTTACCTCTCACTGTAGTCGCTGCCACTTGCTGTAGTTCCCAGCAGGGTAGCTGCCTCTCTAGAAAGTGCCTGGCCAGGTAGCCGCCTCTCGCGATACTGGCTGCCTCTCGAGAGAGTATCTGCCTCTCACGATGGTCCCTGGCTGGGCAGCTGCCTCTCATGATGGTCCCTGGCTGGGCAGCTGCCTCTCACGATGGAACCTTGCTGGGCAGCTGCCTCTCATGATACTGGCTGCCTATTGCAATAGAACCCGGCCAGGTAGCTGCCTGTCCCAGTATTGTCCGGCCCAGTAGTTGTCTGTCATGTTATTGTCTGTCCCCAAAGCTGTATGTCACAAGATGTAAGGGATTCTAAGGAAATATATGTTTTTAATTGAATTTATTGGGGTTCCATTGGTTAATAAAATTATATAGGTTTAAGGTGAACAGTTCTGTAACACACTATCTGTACATTGTATTAGGTGTTCACGTCCCCAAATCATGTCTCTTTCCATCACCATTTATCCCCCCTTTATTCTCTCCTGCCTCCCCACACTTGCATTTCCCTCTGGTAATAACCAAAGTGTTCTGTCAATGAGGATATTTTGGTTTTTATTTTGGGTTTGTTTTTGTTTGTTTGCTTTATCCTTTCACCTTTTTCACCTAGCCCCCTTAACCCCTCCCCTCTGACAGCTGCGAGTCTGTTTCTAGTTTGTTTGTTTATTCTATGCATTAAACTCCACGTGTAAGTGAAATCACATGGCACCTGTCGTCCTCTGACGGGCCCACCCACCCAGAACAATACTCTGCAGGTCCATCCGCGTCGCTGCAGAAGGCAAGCTTTCCTTCCCCTGCCCGGCTGAGTAGTACTCCATTGTGCAAATGCACCACAGCTGCTTCATCCACTCGTCTACTGAGGGGCACTTGAGCTTCTTCCAAATCTTGGCTATTGTACATAACGCTGCACTGAACAGAGGGGTGCGTATATTCTTTCAAATTAGTGATTCCGGTTTCTCTGGATCAATTTCCGGAAGTGAAATCGCTGGGTCATAAGGCAGTTCCATTTTCAGTTTTTTGAGGTAACTCCATACTGTTTTCCACAGAGGCTGCACCAACCTGCATTCCCACCAGCAGTGCGTGAGGGTAAAGGGAGTGTGTTTTCAGCAGATGGTCAAGGTGAGCCTCATTGAGAAGGTGGCATCTGAGCTGAGAAGCAGGGTGAACAGCCTGTGCCAGGACCCTGGGGTGGGAGGGAGCCTGGAGTGTCCACGGAAGCGATGTGGTGGGTGTGGCTGGCACAGGGGAAGGAGGCAGGGCTGGACAGGGCCTGCTGGTCATGGTGAAGACTCTGCCTCTGGCTACAGGGAGGCCGGGAGCTGCTGGAGGATTAGGAACAGAGGAGTGATGGAGTCTGGCTTTGTTTTAAAAGGATGGTTCTGGCTGCTATGTGGGGCCAAGAGCCCAGGGGCACAAGTCCTGGAGCAAGGACACTAATTAGGAGGCAAGAATCCGGGCAAGACAGGGTGCCTTGTCCTGGGGCAGGAGCCGGGGAAGGGAGGCGATTTGGCCAGGTGGTCAGGTTCTACCAGAAATGGAGGGTGGAGCTGACCAGACTTCCTGATGGCTTAGGCATTAGATGTGAGAGAAAGAGCAGAATCGAGGATGACTCCAGTTACCATCGCTGGCTGGAGGGTGGAATGGCCATGAACAGAGATGGTTGTGAGGGGGCAGGTTTGTGGAAGGAAGGCCAAGAATTCGTTGGGGGATGTGTTTTTAGATATTTTAGATTTGGCGTGTCTATTAGACATCTGAGGGGAGAGTTTGAATGGGAAACTGAATAAAGAGTTTGGATTTTAAGCGAGAGATCTAGGCTAGAGTTATAAGTGCAGGAGTCATCAGCATACAGACAGGTGAGAACACAAGGGAGAGAGTGTAAAGAAACAAGGAGACACCAGGGCCCAAACCCAGGGCCCTGCAGGGAGTAGGGGTTGGAAGAAAGGAAAACCAGCCATTGGGGCAGTGAAGAGGTGCCTGTGAGGGAGGAGCTACATTTATTTGTTGAAACTTCAGTTGTAATAAATAACTTTGTTATAAACAATTGCAATGAAATAGCTACCATTAATTGAGCACTTACTCTGTGCTAGACACTTCACACGAAGTTTCTCCCTTGATCCTGAGATTCAGGAATTTTCATTCCCATTTTACAGATAAGAAAACTGAGGCTCAGAAAGATTAAGCTGACCAAGATTTTGCAGAGAGTAAATTGTAAAGCAGCAATAAACCCAAGCTTGGCTCAGCTCAACTAATGTTTATTGACCATCTACTAAGAAATGGGTGGGTTGTTTGGGGGGGTTTTGTTGTTGTTGTTTTTAAATCCTCACCTAAGGATATGTACATCGATTTTGAGAATGAGAGAGAGAGAGAGAAAAACATTAATCAGTCACCTCCCATACGTGCCCCAACCAGGTATCAAACCTGCAACCTAGATATGTAGACTGACCAGGAATCAAACCCACAACCTTTTTGTGTACAGAACAACACTCCAATTAACTGAACTACCCAGCCAGGGCAAGAACTGGGTGTTTTTTTAATGAACATTTTTTTATTTAACACTCTCAACACCTTTGTGTTGCAAAGTAGATGTCATTCCCACCCACTTCACAGATGTGGAAACTGAGGCCTATCTGTTACCCAAGTTAGAAATGCAGGCAGGGAATTGAGTCCTGATCTCCTGTCTTCCTTTAGGCACTGAGGATTCTCCCACACCTGCATTTAGGGAAGGGAACAGGGGTGAGGGGTTAACTATAGCTTCTCAGCTTGAAGTCCTAGGCCTCCTTCAGGGACCAGATGTCAGGCTGGTGCCACCAGATCCTCTGCTGAGTCCTAGGCTGGAAGCAGGAAGGGAGGGGTCTCCGTTACCAAAGCCCAGGCTGGGCGCTCCCAGGGAGTCCCCTTCTTCCCGCCTGCCCAGCATCTGCCCTCCGCCAGCCCCTGCCTGGCTGCCAGATGTGCCAGCTGTGGCTCCGCTCTGCAGAGAGCCTCATTTATTAATTAACATGGATGCCAAGGGGGCATCTTCTCAGGCCCAGCCTCAGAGCAGATCTTGGCACATTTTTCAGACTTTGTTTAATAATTTATCATCTTTTAATCATAAAAATAATTAGCACACGAGTGATAATCTGTACTCTGCCGAGAGCAGACTGGCGGAGGAGTTTTCAGACGGTGCCAGAGCCCAGAGAGCCGAGCTTTGGCAGCGGAGAGAGGGGGGTGCTGGCTCAGGGCCCGCTGTCCACTCCACAGCGCTGAGGGCTCCAGGGCACTGGAGGTCGGGGTGTCAGAGGCACCGCCTGGCTCTGAGAGGAGCTCGAGGACCCATGAGGCTTTCCTAGGAATTGAGGTTCCTGCTCCTGTCTGACCTGACTCACTGGCTAACCCTCTGGGAAGTTCCTTCTCTTCTCTGGGCCTTAATTTTCCCATCTGTAAAATGGGAGTTAGATTAGATGATCCCCAAGGGCCTTTTTGCTCAAGATGCCATAATCCAATGAGGCAGCAAATGTAGAAGCAGTTAAGAGAGTGAGCTGCAGAGCCTAGAGAGCCAGGAAGCCGTTATGGTCCCCCAGGCACGTGTGCTCTCTCCCTTCTCTGCATCACCCACAGCTCACGGAGCCCTGGGAACAAGACAGTGTGGCGGACGGCAGGCATAAGCCGTGTGGCCTGGGCAAGCCCCTCCCCTCTCGAGTTTATCCAAAATCACGCCCCAAAATCTCCCACAGGAGATCCAACCGAGGGGGGACAGGCCCCCGGGAAACATGGACCCCATCTGTCCTGAACTGAATTGCACACCCGGTCAGACTGCTGGGCCTGGGAACAGCACAGGGACGCCTCATTCCGCTGGTGGTGAATGAACAAGCTAAGTGTTCTGCCAATTCCAGGAACCTGTCTAGAGGTTGTTGGACCCGTGCAGACACACACCTCCTCCCCCAGCAGTGTCCGTGGCTCCGAAAAAGACCACAGCAGGTCAAGAAGGCAGTGCCGCCTCTTCAGGTGGGCTGTGCACAAGCTGCTTGGCCTCCAGGGGCCTCAGTCTCCTCATCCGTCAATGGGATACGTGCCTGAGCTTAGGGCCCCAGATGCACATCCTGAGACGAGAACTCAAGAGCAAGTCATGGATTTGGGAAGATTTCCAGAAGCCCCAGGAGGGAGTCAAGAGGTGAGACAGGAAAGGGGAGGAGGCCAACCATGGACGGGTCAAGGAGCAGGTGACCCCTGTGGGCCACTGGGGCTCCATCCTGCTGGGGACCTCGTGGGGGGCTGCAGACTGCAGCCCGTGGGCCCAGTCCCGCCTGCCTCCTGTTTCTGTGAAGAGAGCGCCCACAGAGTCCACACTCGAGCCCTTTCGTGTGGGTGCTGTCTGTGGCCCCTTTCTTTGACACAACAAAATTGAATAGTTTCCACAGAGACCAGGTGGCTCTCAAAGCCTAAACTAGCCCCTCCCTGGCTGCCTGGCTTCTGTAGGAAAGTGTGTGTCCCCTGGTCCAGGACAGAGTGCAGAACTTACCTCAAAATTGTCTCCTTGAAGGAGAGGCAGCTGGGCTATTAATCCACAAATGCCAGTCTGTTGTTGGCTGCTCCCAGGGGGCCTAAAACGACTCCCATAACACACACCCCAGGTGTGGGGCAACACACTCCCGCGGACAGAGGAGCCCTCGGGAAGAGTTGGGCTGAGGAGAGGTTGGGCCCAGCGCCTCCAGGACATCTGCCCGGTACCTCACCGAGCGGGGATGAGGACTAGATGAGATAACACATGGGATACCAAGAACAGGGAGTGCCCCAGGTTAGGAACTTTGACCATCACTTCCAGGCCCCTGGCCCATTCCAAAGCGAGCTGCCTCTGCCTCCTCGGCTCCACTCCTTTCTGAGCCCACGTCCCGTGGGTCCCGGGGGAGCGTTCCTGCCCAGGCCCAGTTCGGCCTGTCCGGAAGAACAGACAGGTAGGCCCAGGGCCACCTGCACGAGCATTGGTCCTGCACAGCCCTGACTCGGAATCCCTGCCTTTCCTACTTCTTCCGAGGCCCCGTGCCTCCTGCCTCCTCACATCCTGTGAGCCAGGCACTGGGGCTCTATCCTCAGGCCTGACTTTTGGATCTGCCCTGGGGGACTGCCCTCTGGTCTCCATCCCAGCAACTCCCCTCTCCCTGGTTAGTTCTGCACCCCAGAGGGCCAGTGCTCATGATCCTCGCTGCTCTGGTTCTCCTGGGCCCTCCAGCGGCTGTCCGCTCCCGCCGGACCAAATCCTTCCCAGGAAGTACGTATTCTGGGCAGTCAGCTCGGAGTTTGGTTAGAGAGCAGTTGAAATGATCAGGGCTCAGCAGGGGGCTGGGATCAGGGCTCAGTCTGCTCCATCTAAGACCAGGTTCAGGGCTCAATTATTCAGTCAGAACTCAGTCTGGGTTCAGGTTCAGGTTCAGGATTCAGTCTTAAGGCTGGAGTCTAGGAAAAGCCTGGGATCAGGATCAGGACCATGCAGGGCCACGGTCCGGGGGTCAGTGCAACCATGGAGCCCCGCACACCCACCTGGTTAACCTGACCATCCAGCCCAGGCCACGCACCTGCCCCTGGCTCAGCATCCTGGCTGCCTCTGGGAGCCTCCAGCCCGTCCCTCACCATGGGGGCGCCTACATTCCCATGGATGTGTACACCCTCCTGGCCAGGCTGCAAGGATCCCCAGGTCCATCTGTCTGCTGAGCTGTCGTGGGAACCACGCTCGGCAAATGGGCCCAAGCCTGTCTCCCTCCGGAGCCTGCCTCCAGACTGTTGGCGTTCACGGCTCTGCCTCGCAGCCTCCGAGCTGGGCTCGCACTGCCGAGTCCAAACGCCGTCCACTGCTCAGTTCCAGCCAGCCACCACGCACTCCCCAGATGGGCAGGGACCGCCGTGCCTGCCTGCCTGCCTCCGGCACTGCTCATTCCCTGCCAGGTTTCAGGGGAGGTGCCCACTCTCCAGGCTCACAGCCCTGGACCCCGCAGGGCAGGAGAAGGGCAGGCCCTCAGCATCCTCTAACCAGCGATTCCCTCCAGCCTGACCGTGACCCTGGTGAGACCTGGCCTTTCTCCCACCAGCTTCCTACTGGCCTCCATCCTCTGACCACAGAAGTGCCAGAGGGCTCGGGGGACGCAAGGTGAGCCTTGGTCAGCATGTTCCTCCAGGGCATCTGTCCGAGAAGCTCCAGGCAGCATAGAGCTTCAGAGTTAGGCAGCCCTGACTGTCAATCTCAGCAGTGACACTGCAGGTTGTATGAACTTAGATCAATCAGTCTGTGCCTCAGTTTCCTCACTGATAAATGGGCACAGTACTTCCTAGGTTGTGGTGAGGGTTTAATGAACTAAAAGGTGTAAAGCCCCAGGCACAGGAAAGGAGCTCATAGTGACATCTGTCACATTTGTCTGCTCAGCACCCTGGCCCTCATTCTTCTAGGCACAGCACCCTGTTCCTATGCAGACCTGGCCCGTCTCCACCACACACGGCTCTGGCGGGGCAGTGAGTCCCAAGACCCGGCGCCTTGGCCCAGAGTGGGCACAAGCTGCCTCGCAGATGGAAGCAGAACAGAGAGAGCAGAGCGCAAGTAAATAAACGAATGGCGAGCCTATCGACATTGTTTAGAGCCCCCAGAATTCCTGTGGCCAGACCCCGCACTGAACTGCCCAGTCACTGAGCCAGTAAATTCCTTTTAGCTGAAGCTGTTGGATTCAGGCTTCTGTTTCTGGCAACAAAGTTCAGAAACAAAGAGTAAATGCATGTCATGGTCAAGAGCCTTGATCTGGCGCCCAACGGTAGGAGTTCGTATACCAGCTCTGCCACTCACTAGCGCTGTCGTCTCAGGTGAGTTACCCAGCCTCACCTGTCAGTTTCCTCATCTGCAAAATGGGGGTGATACTGGTACCGCCCTTCCAGGGTTGTGGTGAGCATCCAATTAATGAATTTATATAAAACACTGGGAAGAATTCCTGGCATTCGCTGTATGAGTATTTGCTAGTATATTATTATTTAATTCCCCGCTTCCCTACCCAGCTCCTCTCTTCTGCAACCTGGGAGCCATCCTTTTTCCTTCTCTCTCCTTCATCCTCATCAGTCACTTTCTGAGTGACTATTATCTCCTAAATAGCCCCCACTTCTCTATAATCCAGGCAATTCCCATCACTCTCTAATACCTGCTTACCAACTGGTGTCCATGCTGGGCTCCTCCTCCAATTCCAATGACCTTACAGCACCCAGAGTGATCTTCTCAAAACACAAACCTTTCTCTCTGCCTCTTGGCCTTGCTCCTGAGCTCCAGGTGGTGGTAAAATGGCTGCCACAGCTCCAAGCCTCATATCCTCTGCCTTTTAGTCCAGTTGTCTCTTATCCAGAGTTCCCTGCGAAGGTCCCAGAGCCTCTCAAGAGCTCTAAACTGACCTATCCTGAAACCATTGCTATGGTCGGAGGGATTCAATGTGGTGAGAGGCTTCCCATGGGTGATGTGCCACTCCTGGAATGGAGGAATCGACCCCCAATTGAACCACGTGAACTAAAACCCTGGGGAGTGCTGGGTCTCCAGATACCTGGTTCTTCAAGGAGAACCCAAGGCTGCCGTACACCAAGAAAGAGATGGTGTCCACGTGGTATATCGGTATTTCCTAGAGTGTGTGCAGTGGAATGCTAACCTCTCAAAATCCTCTGGGATAAGGGCTGGGTGAGAAAAAGATATTCATGGGTAAATAAGTTTGGGAAAAAATTGAATTCTAGCCCCGCAGCCCTTCAAGATGCATAGTGCATATTAGCATATTAAGGGCACTAAAATCTCCTGCAGCCAAGAAATCTGTCTGGCTTCCTTTCACCCAGCGTTTCCTAAGTACATTTGAGTGTACGCCTCTTTTCCCCACATGGTGCCATGAAATTCACTCTGAAAAACCTCACTCCATTGAGTTCTTTCGTCTGCTTTTAGGGTTTTTCTCTCTTCCCTCACTCTTAGCTGTGGTTTTCTGCAGCTCTGTGTGGTTTTGCTTCTCGAAGCCACTCCCCATCTCTTCTTTCTCCTTCGCAGTCCTCTGTAGGCTGGACAAACAATCCTAGAGATTGTCCAACGTAAGGAGAAAGAAGCTCTGGTGGCTTCCGTGCACCCGCTGTGTGTTGGTTCTGTCTCTGTGGTTCTGACTGTCTTAGCCCAGGGCCCTCGGCTGTGTTCGGGAAAGGTGGGCCTGTCTGAGAGTGTGTTCTAAATGTGAGCCTGCCCCTTTGCACCGATCCCTCTCGGTAATGCAGTCCTCTGGCCAGGAGACAGGGAAGTGTTGTAGGGCAAGGAGGCAGCAGGGCTGGCCTGAATACCTCCAGGTAGTTCCTGTCATGTAACACCGAGGCAGCAGCCAGAACAGCCCGGGGACACCCAGACAGGCTCAGCTCTGAATGCTGAAGGTGCATGTCAACGAGACAGCCCTCAGTCAGGCTGCAGCTGCGGAGGGATTCATCTGGAAAGGGGACAGAGCAGCCAACAGGAGGGATGACTGTAGAGCAGAGTCCAAGAGAGATTCTGTAGGCGTGTGTGTGTGTGTGTGTGTGTGTCTGTGTGTGTGTGTAAGTATGCACACAAGCATATGCACATAAGAAAGGGTGTCTTTGGAGGAACATATATGAACACATACAGGGAGGCCCACGTATGTGTGTAAGAAAAAAGCAGAAAGAGAATTGACCCAGTCTGACCAGAAGAAGGTACTCAGATAAACACAGGGCATGCGTTGTAGCGTCAATATTTCCTGACTCCTTCAGCGGGAGTTGCGGGCTGCTCTGTGGTCTGATGTGTGGGTTTCTCTCCATGCATGATCTGATGCATACTCTGACCCACGGCCTGGCCTGTGGTCTGACTTGTGGTCTGCCAATGTGGTCTGTCACAGCTCCTCGCGAGACTGCACGTCCAGAATCGGGCCGGGCGCGGGACACCCGGGTTGCCTGGGCTGGGCGGCACAGACCTGCTGCCGTCTGCCCAGGCCCCCTTTTCACCAGAGAGGCGTTGGCGGCCCCCGTGAGTTATGACTTTTATTATGCAGAAAACAGGCACATTAACTTCAGGTCCTTTGAAAAATGTGGTCCTGTAATCAGAGGCTGTGTCTGTCCTGATGCACGGTGGCACCGGGCCAGAGAAGTGCAGAGATGAAATAAACATTTAGAAAGACAACTGCATTTGCAGATCTAAGAATTGAGTTATATTCATTTCTGACAGCTTCCTGAATCACAGCCCACGTCTCCGCCCGGCAACACTGGGACCTGGCCCTTTAACTAGACTCCATTTCACATAATTAAAGACTCACAAAATTAAATGGCCTGCATGGAAAGTGCCTTTCAGTGGACTAAATGCCGGGAGCAATCTCCTCGCCAGAGTGGAGAAGTGACACTAGCTTGCAGATCAATATCATCTCTGTTATTAATATCAAAAGCACATTACTTTGTTTTTGCCTGGCTCCCCTCCAAGCCTCCGGCCCCGCCGCGGAGCAGCCATTTGCTCGGGCCATAATTTACTTTGGTGAGTTTTTAAGGTATTGTTTTGTCAGGACCAATCACCGTGACGTTATAAATGGCTGGGAGGGCTTGCACTCCCCCTCGGTGGCATATGCAGCGAAATTAATTTTTTAAAGTTTCACGTCAATTACTCCCGTCCTTGAGTTATGCAAGGGGACAAAGGAGCAGAGACGTAAGGACGTGAGTGATCTCAAACAGATGAGGTAACGACACACAGAAGCCGGGGCTGCAGACCAGAGCAGACATTACACTATCTTTAATTGATGCATTGAATTAAACAATCCTAAAGCCAAATAAATATTGACCACTTAGCAAAAGAACCATTGATTTTTATGATGGACAACAATGCCATCCTCCGCTTGGCTGGTTGGGGGGTTTCGGGCTGGGGTCGTGTCGCCTGCAGAACAGCCACTTGGCCGGACTACACTGAGAGATGCCATCGCTCTTTGGTGGGACTTGGCGAAGCGGGTGTAAATGTTCTCACTGTTGCTTGCTCTGTCTGGCTTGTGTCTTCCATTCAGGTCTGCCCATGTCGTCCTCCGTTGGCTTGTTCCAAAGGAGAGCCCAGGCTGGGCCCTGCCTCCCTCTGCGTCAGGGTCCGCATCCAGGCCAGGGGCGCCAGGCTCCTTTCACCAGAGAGCTCATGTGTCCCATCCTCCTCCTCTGCCTCCCCAGCTGGCTGCCCAGGACCCAACAATGTAGCTCACCCCCAGAAGATGTGTAGGACAGTGAAATGCTCTGTCTGGTACTGTAATGATGGACATGCCGTTGTACATGGGGGATGTTGATAATGGGGAATGTTATGCAGCATGGGGGCAGGATTGTCTGGGAAATCTCTGTACCTTCCTCTTAATTTTTGCTGTGAACCTAAAACTATTCCAAAAAACATCAAGTCTTTAAAAAATAGAAGTGGCTCACCTTCAGCCCTGAGCCCAAAAAGCATCTCTCACCTCCCGCTCTGCCTGAAAATCAGGGCAGGGAGGAGACAGGAAGGCGGACACAGGAGGGTCTGTGTCCGGAAAAAGAAAGGAACCTCCAGCTTGCGAAGCCCCGGAACGTGCCCGGCGCCGTACCGGACACTATGCAGACATTGTCCTCGTTAATTCTCTCAGAGACTCGAAAGATGGGTGTGTCAGGGTCAGACTTAAAGATGGACCCTGACTTCAGGGGGTGTCTGAAGCCTGTGGGCCTTAGAATGAGACTCCCTCACCTCATCCTCCCCAGCCGCCTGTGGGTCTCGACCCAAACGCCCACCCTTCTCCCACCAGAATTCAGGTTCCATGAAGGCAGGGACTCGTCTGTCTTTTTCTGATGGGTCCCCAGTGCCTGGCCCGGTACTTGCACATGGCAGGTGTGAGTGAGTGTGGAATGAATGAATATTACAAGAGAGGCCTTGGGAGGTAAAATTTAACATCGTCGTTTGAGAGGGATGGGTCACCATTTAGAAGCCATTCCCACAGAGCCACCTGTCAGGCTGCCTTCCACCTGGTTCGGGGAAGCAAGGAATAGGTCAGGTAGCAGCTGCGCTCAAGCCAGGCCGACTCTTAGGCTGTTGGCACTAGAGTTAGAACTACAGAATCTGGTCTGGCCATGAAACCTCCCATCATGATGGGCTCTGCGATGCCCGAGTGAAGCAACCAGAATTGAGACCGGTCCCTTTTCTTGTTTCTCTACTCAGATGTCAAAGGCCAAGGAAGGATGGAGGCAGCCAGCAGTCAAACAGGGCCACTGGGCTTTGGAGAGTCGCCTGACAAGCATTATGATCCCCATTTCACAGATGAGAAAAGTGAAGCTTAAAGAACTTGTCCCTAGCATCTTCACTCAATGGTCTAAAGATAATTGCACATTTCAATTATCCAATTGTTACCCCATATCTCAAAGCTGGGCTTTGCAGTGACCAGGTATGCAGATCTTGAGACACAGATTTAGCATTTACCCAGAGGGTCCAGGCCTTGCACACGGAGCCCAATCTGTGCCATGCCCACAGGGCTGCCCTCTGCAGGCAATTCTTGGAGACTATGATTCAGTGCCCAGGTTGGACTGAGGGTGAGTTAGATGGCCCCCTGCAGTGAAATTCATAGCCCTCAGTCAAGGCCACACTCTGCCTGTGGTGGAGGCAGGGGCTGTTGAGTTGTAGAGACAGTTCTGTCCTGGGAGTATCAAAGGCTCACCTGTTCCTCCATCAACAAGCATCGGATGCCTGCTCTGTGGCAGGTGGGAGTCAGGCTGGAGATGTGTCAGCAAACGAGGCTGCAGTGCCCTTGCCCTCATCCGGCGTACGGTTGGTGGAAAGTGAGACACTGCACTGTTTCAAAAGTCTGTAGTCTTCATTTGCATAAATCTCACATGAAGAAGACAGCTTTTAAATCTATGCCTCGCTTAATAAGAAAATGCATTGTTCCTCCATACCAGTAGGTTAATCAGAACCAAAGCAGGCAGCATTGCAGCGTCCAGTGACACCCCTGGGGTCACAACTGTAAGCTGACTGAGTACTTACAGATGTGCCCTCACAAAGGTATTCTTTCAAGCACCAGTATTTACAAGAAGCATTTGAACAAATGTGTTCTCCTTTAACAAGCATCCAGAGTCTCAAGGTAACAAGGGAACAAACCTTGAGAGACAGCTCTTCAAGGTTTACCTATCACAAACGATTGCTGCTTTTAGTAGATACTTAGGAACTTAACCTCCAGATGTCAAGATTCCTAGGAAGTATAGATTTAATGTAAATATTATGGTAAATAGCATGCTGCCATACTTCTAAGCTTATTGTCCGTTTAAACAAAGGATGCTTGCTCACCTAGTGCTTTGTCGAGGACTTCGCGCTCAGAGAGTTCTTGTCGACCCGAAAGCATTTGTCAGGCACCCACCCTGGGCCGGCTGTGCAGGGGTCCCTGATCTCAGAGCTAGGACAGCCACAGTCCTGGTGCCTGAGGAGCTCCTT